>NC_086101.1:88271592-89521592 GCF_963921235.1 Mobula hypostoma | reverse complement strand
GCCATTAAAAAATTAGGTTAAAATGGCTGCTTTGATCTCATCTGTACTTGTGTTTTGAGACAAAATATTTAAACAGTGGCGTACTTATAAAACCACATCTGCCGCAAACAAAGCTATTTGGTGACAAAATACTTAGGCAAACACGATTTTTATCCACAGGGCAATTTTTAGATTAAACTTTTCCAACATTGAACTTTACTTACATTTTCCATTTTTACCTTGCCATAATAAATGGAATATGTCAACAATTCTCTTGAGCCTTTCCCACATCCAAAGTGATTGCAGCTGAACCTTAGCCTCAATTCCACTCTCCTACATGATTCTCATGAACACACTCAATCAGTGAGCATTCACAGGCCTCTGGAGAATTCCAAAGAGCCAGAGCCACCCAAGTAGAGAAATTTCTTCTCATTTCATTACCAAATGGCAGAACCATATTCTTGGTTCGAGGCTTTCCTGACAGAGGAAGCGGTTTCCCATAATCACCATTCTCAAAATGTTATTTCTTAATTAAATCTCCTAATGTTTCAGAATTCCACTGAGTAAATCCCCATCCTCTTTGATCAATTCTCATTTTTCACTCCTAATCAATAGATGGAATCTTCAGTGTATCACTTCCAAGGCTTATGTCCTTCTCTAGATATGCAGATAAAAATGCATTCAGATATCCAGGGATGGTCTCTGTGAAGTCTCATTTATCGATAACAAGGCATCCTTACTCTTGGAGTTCATACTCTTGCAAGTTTGCTTTCCTGATTCTGTATTTGCCAGTTATCTTTAATTATTTTGTGTACAAAATTCCAAAATTCCTATTGGAAAACCAATATATACTTGTTTCTCACTCTCCAACAAACATTTATTCCTACCTCTCATCTCCAGCAGATTCCCTTTTCAAAAACTTTGTATCTGAAGTACAACTTACATTTCCCAATGCCTTGCACCATTGGCAAATGCTGATATATTACACTTGGCCCTTGTGTCAATTCATTATTGATGTCCATAAATCGTTAAGGACCAAATGATCCTTTCAATGTTCTTTTACTAATAGCCTGCAACATTGAATCTCAACTTTTTAATTATTTGCTCTTCTTGATTAATATATTGTTTAACTGCATATTTGGCTGTTCAGATCACTTTAATGAACGTACCACAGTGCTTTTGGTCCTTATTATTTCTTATCTCCTCCTTTACCGATTCTACTTAAGCATTCATACATTTCACTCTATTATCGCCTGTCATCCCCTTCCCCAGTTCCCCATTCACATTTCAGCTCCTGAATTGTACTTAGTCTCCAACATGAATTTCTATGCAACCGTATCTCATTGTCAATGAGATCAGAGCTCTTTGTACTTTAATTCAACCACTTCGTTACATTGCTTCAATGGATTTAATGTTAAACTTTTGCATTTTTCTTTGATTTGGCATGCATTGATGTACTATCAATATTAAAACATCCCTTCTTCTCATATTCAGAACATTATTTACCACATAACTACCCCATTTTACAGCCTTGACTTAATGCTGTAAAGGTTCCTTAAGGTTGTTATAGCCGGGGGTGATAATGGGGACAAGCTCCCACTACCCATTAAAGGCTCCCAATAAAGTGCACCTCAAGTAGCCTCTGACACTTCCAGTAAGATGGCAGTATGTATACACAGAGAGGCCTCTTGGGGGCCAACCAAAGGTGCTTTTTTCTTTGTTAAATATATTTCTACACCAAGTAAGACTATTCATGACTCCAACAACTACATGGATGCCAGGCCAACAGCATCAGTGAGCTGCTCATTGTTCAGAATAGCCAGCTGGGACGTCGTAAGAGGCAGCCGGCGTTTCAGAGCGGCAAGACAGCCCATTGAATTGGGAGAGTCATGTGGGTTCGTCAGACCAGGGAGGTCGAGGTGGGTCAAGGGATTCGAGTTGGGCTGTCGGGCCTGAGGATTTGAGCCAAGACGTCAGGCCTGGGGATTCGAGCCGAGCCATCAGGCCGCAGGAGAAGCTAGATTGGGTTTGGAAGAGCTGAACTGGGTGAAGATCATGCTGCTGCCTTTCACTCAGAGGCACCAGAATTGGTGCAATCAAGGTGGTGCAAAGTCTCCATGTATGAAACCATGAGTGACTGTCTGCAGGCCTGATTCCCTTCTTTTATGGTGAGATTACTTTTGATACCTTCCAATCAGTGAGAGACATTCTAGAACATGGAAATATACAAAAATTGCAATTGCTTCCATTATCTCTCATTACTAGCCATCTTCTGAAATTTCTTCAGAGACTTTATTCAGAGAATTTTGAATCTTCACAATTTTCTACTCAAAAAGGCCTACAGAATCTCAACTGATTCTGATATTTCAGGCAGAGATTGCTAGATTTTTATAGATTAAGAAAATCAAGGAAAATGTTAACATGGGAAAAATGGGACGGGGTACATTGACTGTCATCTTGATAAATTGTGGAGCAGGCATGAGAATACTTCTACCCCTAATTCAAAATTCTTCTCCTTGTAGTAGAGGTACCATAAGACATAGTGCAGAATTAGGCCATTCAGTCCATCGACTCTGCTTCGCCATTCCATATGGCTGATCCCAGTTCCCACTCAACCCCAAACACCCACCTTCTTGCCATATCCTTTGATGCCCTGACAGATTAAGAAATTATCAACTTTTGCCTTAAATATACCCACAGACTTGGCCTCCATCATAGTATGTGACAGAGCATTCCATAGATTCACTACTCTCTGGCAAAAAATATTCCTCCTTACCTCTGTTCTAAAAGGTCAGCCCTCAATTTCAAGGCTGTACCCTCTACTTCTGGTTACCCCACCATAGGAAATATCCTCTCCACATCCACCCTATCTTGTTCTTTCAACATTCGGTAGGTTTCAATGAAATCCCCCCAATTCTTCTAATTTCCAGTGAGTACAGGCCCAGAACTGCCAAATGCTCCTCACATATTAACCCCTTCATTCCCAGAATCATCCTCATGAACTTCCTCTGGATTCTTTCCAATAACAACACATGCTTTCTGAAATATGGGGCCAAAACTGTTGACAGTGCTCCAAGTGCATCCTGACTAATGTCTTATAAAGTCTCAGCATTATCTCCTTGCTTTTATGTTCTATTGCCCTTGAAATAAATGCCAACATTGCATTTGCCCTCTTTACCACAGACACAACCTGGAAATTAACCTTCTGGGAGTCCTGCATGAGGACTCCTAAGTCCCTCTGCTCCTCTAATGTTTGAACCTTCTCCCCATTTAGAATAGTCTGCACTATTGTTCATTTTACCAAAATGCATTATCATACATTTCCCAACATTATATTCCATCTGCCACGTTTTTGCTCATTCTTCCAATTTGTCTAAGTCCTGATGCAATCGCATTGCTTCCTCAGCACCACCCACCCCTCCACCTATCTTCGTATCATCCACAAACTTTGCCACAAAGCCATCAATTCCATTATCCAAATCATTGACAAACAATGTGAAAATTAGCAGTCCCAAAACTGATCCCTGTGGAACACCACTAGTCACTGGCAGCCAACCAGAAAAGGCCCCTTTTATTCCCACTCACTGCCTCCATCCAGTCAGTTATTCCTCTATCTATGTCATTATCTTTCCTGTAAAGCCATAGAATTTTATCTTGTTAAGCAGCCTCATGTGTGGCACCTTATCAAACACCTTCTGAAAATCCAAGTAAATGACATCCACTACCTCTCCTTTGTCCACTCTGATTGTTACTTCCTCAAAGAACTCTAACAGATTTGTCAGGCAAGATTTCCCTTTACAGAAACCATGCTGACTTTGAGTTATTTTGTCATTAGTTTCCAAGTGCCTTGAAACCTCATCCTCAATAATAGACTCCAACACTTTCCCAAACACTGAGGTTTGGCTAACTGACCTATAGTTTCCCTTCTTTTGCCTTCCTCCCTCCTTAAAGAGTGAAGTGACATCTGCAATTTTCCAGTCCTCCGGGACTATGCCAGAATCAAGTGATTGTTGAAAGATCATGACCAATGTATCCGTTATCTTTTCAGCAACCACTCTCAGGACTCTGTGATGTAGTCCATCTGTCCCAGGTGACTTATCCACCTTAAGACCTTTCAGCTTGCTAGCACTTTTTCCTTTGTAATAGCAATGGCACTCACCACTGCTCCCTGACACTCACGGGCCTCTGGCACACTGCTAGTGTCTTCCACAATGAAGACAAATGCAAAGTACTCATTAAGTTCATCTGATATTTCTTTGTCCCCCATTACTACCTCACCAGCATCATTTTCCAATGGTCCAATATCAACTGTCACTTCCCGTTTGCTCTGTAAATAATTGAACAAACTTCTGGTATCTTGCTTTATATTATTGGCTAGTTTGCCCTTATATTTCATCTTTCCCCTTCTTATAGCTTTTTTAGTTGCCTTTTGTTGGATTTTAAATACTTCCCAATCATCCAACATCCCACCCACTTTTACCACCTTATATGCCCTTTCCTTGTCTTTTATGCATTCCTTAACTTCCCTTGTCAGCCATGGTTCCCTACCCCTACCATTTGAGAACAACCTCTTCTGTGGAACATACAGTATCCATCCTGTCAACTATTCCCAGAAACATCAGCCACCTCTGTTCTGCCGTCTTCTTCTTCTTCATGTGCCTTGCGTGTTACACGC
Source organism: Mobula hypostoma (assembly GCF_963921235.1). Lineage (NCBI taxonomy): Eukaryota > Metazoa > Chordata > Chondrichthyes > Myliobatiformes > Myliobatidae > Mobula > Mobula hypostoma. The sequence goes on along the minus strand of NC_086101.1, from coordinate 89,516,938 downwards.
TTGGGCGATCATGGCTTTCCACATCGAATGATCCCTCACAGCGTCAATGATATCTCCCACACTTATATCTGTTAGTTCTTTCACAGTGTCCATATATTTTCTTCTTTGCCTTCCTCTTCCATGTTTCCCAGGTATACGGCCTTGTAATGTAAGGCATTCTATTTCTCCCTTTCTGATGACATGGCCCAGGAATTTAAGTTTCCTCTCATTTAATGTTCTCATAAAGATCTTTTTGTATGGGCACGTTGGAGTACTGTCTCATTAGTTACCCTATCTCTATATAATATTTTCAGCGTTCTTCTAAGAAACCACATTTCTGTTGCTTCTATGTTTCTTCGGAGTTCTGGTGTTATAGTCCATGTTTCGGAAGCATACAGCAAGATTGACCACATGTAACATTTTAGTAGCCTAAGCCTTGTTGTCATAGAAATGTGTCTGTTGGTAAAAATGGGTTTCATTTTTTTGGAAGTTGGTTTTGGCAATGGCAATTCTTCTTTTTATTTCTACTTTACTTCTAGCGTCTTGTGATATAAAGCTACCAAGGTAATTAAACCTGGACTTTTGTTCAACCTCTTAGTTACCAATGTACAATTGGCAGTTGGGAGTATCCTGCTGTTTTGATATTACCATACATTTGTTTTTTTTTTACAGTTGACAGTCAGACCAAAATCTGCACTTGTTTGTACTACTTTGACCAGGAGGATTTGTAGGTCTTCTGCAGCACTTGCTATTAGGGTGGTATCATCTGCATATCTTATATTGTTGATGTTAACACCTCCAATTTTTATTCCATCTGGGTCTTCTATTTCTCTGAGAATCATTTCACTATAGATATTAAACAATTCCGGTGAGGCAACACATCCCTGTCTAACTCCTCTTTGAATTTTAGTCCAACTGCTTATATTATCATCAATTTTTACCGCCACCATTTGGTTCCAATATAAATTTTGAAGCAGATGTTGGTCCCTTCTGTCAATGTTTAGTTTAGTGAGAATTTGAAATAATTTTTAATGTTGCACTTTGTCGAATGCTTTAGTGAAATCAATAAAACATAAAAAGATATAATTTTGATGTTCAATTGCCCTTTCTGTAAGCATTCGTAATATGAAAATTGTGTTCCTAGTTCCTTTATCCTCAATAAACCCATATTGTAGTTTAGAAGTTGCTGGTCTTAATTTGTTTTTAATCTGACTCAGAACAAAATCTCAACAAAATCTTTATTATGTGACTCATAAGTTCGCCCAACATATACTTCTTTCTCTTTTTTCCACGTTCCATTTTTTAAATTTTGTTTTAATGCTAGCTATTACTGGATGGTGATCTGGACAACAGTCTTCTCCTGGGTAGGCTGTACAATTTGTGATATTATTTCTAAAGCATTCATTGCTGGTAATGAAATCTTTTTGATTCCTTGTTCTCGCTCCAGGGCTAATCCAAGTACACAATCTACATGGATGGCTTTTATACCAAATATTGGTGATCACTTGGTTGCTTCTGACACACCAATCAGTAAACCTTTCTCCATTTTCATTTTTCTCCCCTAATCCAACTGGTCCTATTATGTTATCAACCCTTCCCTGTCCAGCTTTGGCGTTAAAATCTCCCATGACTTGTTTTATATCCTGAGGTTTACATTGCTCATAAGCACTGTTGAGATCTTCATAAAACTTGTTGATATCCTCTTCATCCGCATCATTTGTTGGCATGTAGGCTTGGATTATGCAAATGTTAAAAGGGTTACCCCTTAATTTAACTAAAAGCAGCCGATCAGATATTGCCCAATATCCCATAAGACATTTTGATACTTGTCCACCAAAGCTTGGAATCCATCTCCTTGCTGCCGGAGACCTCAGTGATTTTAGGTGGCACCACCACCATTGGTCTGGTTATTTTTCTGGCGCCAAACACCACCTCCTATGCCTTCCTGCATGTCCATTCAATACAAAGTATATCCTTTGATGTTAAGCTCCCAACTATGGCCTTCTTTCAGCCACGACTCGGCTATGCCCACAAAGTCATACCAGTGTTGGATTGGTGGAATTACAGTCTCAACTGCTGGGAACCACCAATTTGCGGAACTCGTCACTCAGGGACTTGAACTAAAAATGTGTTTTCTTACGTGACTATGTTTTTTTCCCCTTCCTCATTATTTTGAAAGTGAGTATATAGTTTTGCACCTTGGCCCAGAGAAATGTTGTCTCATTCAGCTGTATCCATATATGGTTTGAATGACAATTAAACTTGATTTGGTTTGATTTCACAATGCTGACTGGCAACTCTTCTGACACTGCTGGTACCAAACTGCGTTGGTCTCTCCGTTTCTTTGGGTTCATCAGATACGTGGAAAGGGGGAGCTTGCTACATGGGCAACAGCTTGCTCTCCAAATCATACTGCCCAGGTTTGCATATCTAGACAGCTTGGACTGCTTGTTCGACCCTGACTGATGAAGGCCTCACTCACTCATTGTTATAAAATTAAAGATATCCACTCATGTGAACCTTTAACAAATAACCCCTTATCTAATCCTTGCCCCAGTCCCATCTCAGCTGCTCAACCATGTGTATAGTATTTTTGTTTTAAAACCATTTTTACAGGGCCAGCTGGTGGCACAATGACATCGGCGCCGGACCTGGGAGCGGAGGTTCCCAGGTTCGAAACCAGTCGGGTCCGCTCCTGAGTACGCTTTCCATCCGTGCCGGGCTGAGTGTCGAGATCACAACTCAACCTCGTAAAATAAAGGGAAAAATACTGCAAAATGTGTGAGAAGTGATGCACAACATAGTCTCTCTCTTGCTCCGCGCCTTGTAAAAGCCATGGAAAAAGACATCATCATGGACACATGCACAGACGCGCACTCACACACACGCACAGACTCGCACGCATGCAGGCACATGCCAAAAAAATAAAATAAAATAAAACCATTTTTACCGATCTAATTGTTCATTTACAGGACATTACATAGAACATAGAATAGTACAGCATAGTACAGGCCCTTTGGCCCACAATGTTGTGCCGACCCTCAAACCCTGCCTCCCATATAACCCCCCCACCTTAAATTCCTCCGTGTACCTGTCTAGTAGTCTCTTAAACTGTACCTGCTTCCACCACTGACTCAGGCAGTGCATTCCACACACCAACCACTCTCTGAGTGAAAAACCTTCCTCTAATATCCCCCGTGAACTTCCCACCCCTTACCTTAAAACCATGTCCTCTTGTATTGAGCAGTGGTGCCCTGGGGAAGAGGCACTGGCTATCCACTCTATCTATTACCCGTATTATCTTGTACACCTCTATCATGTCTCCTCTCATCCTCCTTCTCTCCAAAGAGTAAAGCTCTAGCTCCCTTAATCTCTAATCATAATGCATACTCTCTAAACCAGGCAGTATCCTGGTAAATCTCCTCTGTACCCTTTCCAATGCTTCCACATCCTTCCTATAGTGAGGCGATTAGTTCCTATCTTCTTTAGCCTGAGCCGCTCCCAATGTTGCGTCCCCTTTTACTCGTGTCAGTGTCCCATGAATCAAAGTGCCTTTCTTCCTTAGCGATCTTCACATTCCTCTCCTCCATCACACATTCCCACACACACTTTGCTCTGGCTGTTGTTTTTTTTCTTTTTCCTTTCTCTTACAGTCTGCCTCCATGTATTATTCACCTGCCACAGTCTTCCACCCAGCCACCCACCACCACCCCCCAATGCACCTCACTTACCTGGCACAAACATCAGTCATCTTACATCCCTCCTCAATCCACCAATCACCTCAGAGTCTTTCCTTGTCACTCCCTTCTCCTCGCTATACTGGCCATAATGCTCCTCTGCTCTCAGTGCTGATGTAGCGCTTTTCCCCGAATCATTGGCATCTTCTTTCCCTCCACCGATGCTGTCTGACCCATTGAGTTCTAACTCTGTAGACTTGCCAAAAGCTCCCAGGCGTCCCAAGTACAGCCTCAGCCCTTCAGTAGAGCAGTCCATACAGATGTGAGTATAAGTGAGTGGGGCTGTTCTGGAGAGCTGTCACACAGCAATACAGCACGCATACAGGCCCCTCAGCCCAATGAGCCATGCTGACCATGTTGTCACCCAAGTTAGCCCCAGTTTTGTGTGTTTGCCCTCATCCCTCCATGCCTCTCCCCTCTGTGTACCTTCAAGTGTTTCTTAAATGATGCTCTTGTACCCACCTCGACAACTGCCTCTGGTAGGTCATTCCATGTAGTCCTGCGTGAAAATATTGCTCTTCAGGTCTCTTTTAAAACTTTGCCCTTTTACTCTAAATCTATGCCCCCTAGTTTTGGACTCCCCTGCCTTGTGGAAATTACTTTTACAATCCACCTTATCTCTGCTGTTCATAATTTTATACTTCTCTGTAAGGTTGTCCTTATTGTCTTGCATTCCAAGGAATAAAGACCTATCTTGGCCAACTTCTCTGTATAACTCAGACACTCTAGTCCTAGCAACAACCTCATAAATGTGTTCTACACTCTTTCCAGTTTAATCTCATCTTTCCTGTAACACGGTAACCAAAACTATACACAATACTCCAAGTGTGACCTTACCAACGACATACACAACTGCAAAATAATGTCCCAATTCCTATATTCAACAACCAGACTGATGAAGTTCAACATGCTAGCTGCCTTTTTCAACAAACAATGTAATCTTACTTCTTGGTTCTTCTGTTGCATATCACTCCCTGCTGCCCTACCATTCAGAGTATAAGTCCTATTTTGGTTTGTCTTTCCCAAATGCATCACCTCACACTTATTGAAATCAATTTTCCACTCTTCAGCCCACTTCTGTATCTGATCAATATTACCTTTAATCATAATAACCTCCTTCACAATCAGCTCCACATCCTTATTTCATGTCATCTGCAAACTTACTGATCAGGCCTTCTACATTCACTTCCAAATTATTTACATAACTAACAAACAATAAGGGTACCAACACTGACTCCTGCAGCACACCACTAGTTAGTTATCAGTCTCCATTTTGAGAAACAATCTGCAGCCACCACCCTCTGCTACCAACCTCGAAGCAAGAGGGTGAATATTTCCCTTCTTCAGTTACACACTCCCATGGGATAGAGGGTAATTTGAATCCAGGTCTGTGGGTTCTGAGGAGGCTGAGTTCAAACATGGGCTTGACATGGTAGCTGAGTCAGCTCTTTTGACAGGACTTATATTGGGTGGCGGAGTGGAGATAACTAAAGGAAGTGTAAGGCGCTGCTTCCCTCTGCTAGCCTGCAGGTCGCCCTTGGGCAAGGTATAGCATTTGCTCAGTCCCCGATCAGGGTCACGTGAAGCTATGGGAGCAGGAGGTGGATAGTCCTATGAGTAGCTGGTGTTTATCACAAGTCCTGCTTATGCGACCACTGACTCCAGGCAGACAATCTCTGAAGAGTATTGATAATGGCTGGGATCATCCGTCTTCTAAAGAGATTGCCTGAAGAAGGCAATGGCAAACCACTTCTGCAGAAAACTTTGCTAAGAATAATCATGGTCATAGACCATGATTGGCTATGTCATGCAACACGACAATTACTGATGATGATGATGATGAATGTCTGGTCCTGAAGCTAATGATCTGGAAGAAAATCCTGATTTGGTTTGCTCATCCCTTCAATGGATCTGGTGGATTTTGTGGTGTGCCTCATCAGTACTCTGCGGCAACTACTGCAGAAATCAAAGCTCAATGGAACATAACCTTTACAGTAGGTTGGAGGTCTTGATCTGCAGTCTTTCCCCCATTTTCCATCCTGGTCCCCAAAGTCCACCCAACGCCAGACCCAGAACCATACAGTTGTGAGGTACAGGGGCCTGGAATCAGAAATCTGGGAATAGGATATTTGGGTAGCATGGTAATATAGTGGTTAGTGTAATACTATCACAGCATTAGTAATCCGGGTTCAATTCCGCCCCTTTTTGTAAGCAGCTCATATGTTCTCCCTGTGATCTTCTCCACGTGCTCCACTTTCCTCGCACATTCCTAAGACATACAATATTGGTCAGTAAGTTAATTTGTCACATGAGTATAATTAAGCTGAATGGCCTGTTACTATGCTGTATCTTTAAATAAATAAAATAAGTCTTAAAAATACTTATAGACCAGAACTTTGAGGACTAGTCCAAATCTAAAGCCATGTTACTGTACTGGGGAGGGGAGTGCTATCATAGTACTATGAATAGTTTTAATTGTATAAAATATAGCTGGTACAGTTCTGACAGGTTGACTCCATATCTTTCTTCACAAAACTGCCTAATCATCTGAGTTTTTGCAGAATATTTTGTCTTTTGTATGTTGCTGAGGTTGTTGTCAAGGTAAAATAGAACACTTAGCATATAGAAAATGGAGCCATAAGGAACAATCAGCGAGGCAGTGAGGAGCAAACAGAGCAGCAATGACAGGAATATTAACAAGATGGTGAATGGAGCTGTGAGTAGAAAAGCGAGAAAATGGCCTCTCTGTCTTTAAAGATGACTAAAAATATCAACATGGTGATCTATAATTTTATCTGTGATTACAATTAAGCGCTTGTCTCATGAGTGAAATAATATTCCTTGTCCCTGTTATACAATTATGGAGCATCATGGTTGGTAAGATATTGCAATTCTGAAGGTCCCTGGACTAGGCAAAATTTAGGAACTCCCACAGCTCTGCAACCCAGGTCTCTTATCCTACCCTATTTGTAGATAAATCCTCTCTCTGACCACTAGCCAAATTGAAACTTTTACATAGCATAAGGCATGTGACTTCCTGCTAGATGAAACTGTCAAATAGCCTTCACTATTGATCGCAACGTCTGTGCCTCAACAGCTCTCAACAGCTCGGAGCCTGTTCCTCAATATGTAGCCACACATGTAGAAGTGGTTGTTCAACATCTCAGTTTCCTCTGGCTCCCCCATGAACTATGACAAGCTCACTTTAATATTAAATTATTTGAAATACTGAGGAGTATATTAATACCCCAAGCATTTGAATTGGGTTGGATGAAATATGCATAAAAAATTTTAAATCACAAATTTAAGTCAAATTTCCAAGTATGTGAGCTTCCAGTTTGAATCGATGGAGACTGTGGGATGACTATCCAGAGAGCAGTGAAAGACTTTTCCACTTTTCTTCTTATTACTATGAGCTCTTCTAATGTTCCTATTAAATTCTTCTTCTTCTTCTTCTTCTTCATGTGCCTTGCGTGTTACACGCTTGGGCGATCATGGCTTTCCACATTGAACGATCCCTCACAGCGTCAAAGATATCTCACACACTTATATCTGTTAGTTCTTTCACAGTGTCCATATATTTTCTTCTTTGCCTTCCTCTTCCATGTTTCCCAGGCATACGGCCTTGTAATGTAAGGCATTCTATTTCTCCCTTTCTGATGACATGGCCCAGGAATTTAAGTTTCCTCTCATTTAATGTTCTCATTAAAGATCTTTTTATATGGGCACGTTGGAGTACTGTCTCATTAGTTACCCTATCTCTATATAATATTTTCAGCATTCTTCGAAGAAACCACATTTCTGTTGCTTCTAAGTTTCTTTGGAGTTCTGGTGTTATAGGCCATGTTTCGGAAGCATACAGCAAGATTGACCACATGTAACATTTTAGTAGCCTAAGCCTTGTTGTCATAGAAATGTGTCTGTTGGTAAAAATGGGTTTCATTTTTTTGGAAGTTGGTTTTGGCAATTGCAATTCTTCTTTTTATTTCTACTTTGCTTCTAGCATCCTGTGATATAAAGCTACCAAGGTAGATAAAGCTGGTCTTTTGTTCAATCTGTAGGTTACCGATGTACAACTGGCAGCTGGGAGTATCCTACCGTTTTGATATTACCATACATTTGGTTTTTTTACCATTGACAGTCAGACCAAAATCTGCACTTGTTTGTACTACTTTGACCAGGAGGATTTGTAGGTCTTCTGCAGCACTTGCTATTAGGGTGGTATCGTCTGCATATCTTATATTGTTGATGTTAACACCTCCAATTTTTATCCCATCTAGGTCTTCTATTTCTCTGAGAATCATTTCACTATAGATATTAAACAATTCCGGTGAAGCAACGCATCCCTGTCTAACTCCTCTTTGAATTTTAGTCCAACTGCTTATATTATCATCAATTTTTACCACCGTCATTTGGTTCCAATATAAATTTTGAAGCAGTTGCTGTTCCCTTCCGTCAATGTTTAGTTTAGCGAGAATTTGAAATAATTTTTCCATGTTGCACTTTGTCGAATGCTTTAGTAAAATTAATAAAACATAAAAAACATCATTTTGATATTCAATCGCCCTTTATGAAAGCATTCGTAGTATAAAAATTGTGTTCCTAGTTCCTCTATCCTCAATAAACCCATATTGCGGTTTAGAAGTTTCGGGCCTTAATTTGTTTTTAATTCAACTCAGAACAGCTCTCAACAAAATCTTTATTATGTGACTCATAAGACTGATTGTTCTATAATTTTCGCAGTCAATAGTTCCAGGAATTTTAAGCAGAGTTATAAATACTGATTTCAAGAGATCGTCAGGCAGTACACCAGACTCATATATGCCATTAAACAGTTCAAAATGAATATCTATGCCCAGATCTTCTTGGAGTTCTGTCATTTCCACTGAAATTTCATCAGGTCCAGTAGCTTTACCATATTTCATGCTTTTCATTGCTTTAGTTATTCCTAGTGTGAGCACGTGGCCAAGTGGTTAAGGCATTGGACTAGCTACCTGAAGGTCGTGAGTTTCGAGCCCCAGACGAGGGAACGTGTTGTGTCCTTGAGCAAGGCACTTAATCACACAGTGCTCTGCGGTGACACTGGTGCCAAGCTGTATGGGTCCTAATGCCCTTCCCTTGGACAACATTGGTGTCGTGGAGAGGGGAGAATTGCAACATGGGCAACTGCTGGTCTTCCATACAACCTTGCCCAGGCCTGAACCCTGGAGAGGTAAGACTTTCCAGGCGCAGATCCATGGTCTCGCAAGACTAACGGATGCCCTTATATATTCCTTCTTTGGTAATAGGTAGGCCAGAATTAGGGTGTTTAATATCTGGGGGTTCCCCTCTATTATCTTCAAAAAGCTGCTCTATATACTGAATCCACCGCTCTCATACTTTATCTGGATCTGTTAGTATGGATCCATAAGACCCTAAGACAAAGGAGCAGGAGTTGGCCATTCGGCCCATCGAGTCTGCTCCGCCATGAGCTGAACCATTTTCCCATTTAGTCCCACTCCCCCGCCTTCTCACCATAACCTTTGATGCCCTGGCTACTCAGATACCTAACAATATCTGCCTTAAATACACCCAATGACTTGACCTCCACTGCTGCCTGTGGCAACAAATTCCATAGATTCACCCCCTATGGCTAAAAAAATTTCTTCGCATCTCCATTCTGAATGCGCGCCCTTAAATCCTTAAGTCATGCCCTCTTGTACTAGACTCCCCCACCATGGGAAACAACTTTGTCACATCCACTTTGTCCATGCCTTTCAACATTCGAAATGTTTCTATGAGGTCTCCCCTCATTCTTCTAAACTGCAAGGAATACAGTCCAAGAGCGGACAAACGTTCCTCATATGTTAACCCTCTCATTCCCGCAATCATTCTAGTGAATCTTCTCTGTACCCTCTCCAACGTCAGCACATCCTTTCTTAAATAAGGAGACCAAAACTGCACACAGTACTCCAGGTGAGATCTTACCAGTGCCTTATAGATCCTCAATCATCCCTGCTCCTATATTCTATTCTTCTAGAAATGAATGTCAACATTGCATTCGCCTTCATCACCACCGACTCAACCTGGAGGTTAACCTTAAGGGTATCCTGCACGAGGACTCCTAAGTCCCGTTGCATCTCAGAACTTTTAATTCTCTTCCCATTTAAATAATAGTCTGCCCGTTTATTTCTTCTACCAAAGTGCGTAACCATACACTTTCCAACATTGTATTTCATTTGCCATTGCTGTCTTTTTTCATTTCCATGTGCTGAGTTTATGCATCCTGTAGAGGAGATTTTCTTCATTCCAGTAATTTCCTTAATTTTCTTGTGCATTTCTTTGCTGTTGTTAATATGGCCTTCTACTTCACTGTATTTTTGATTCAGCCATTCTTCCTTTGCAATATTGCACAATTGTCTGGTCTGTATGTCTAGCTCTCTGTATTGCACTTCATTATTCTTCACTAACCTTCTTTGTTCCATCAGATCTAAAAATTCTTGGGTTACCCACCCCTTGTTGGTGTGTTGGATTTCTTGTACTGGGATTATCTCCTCTGCTGATTGCTGTATAGCATATTTAAATCTATCCCAAATAGGTGTTCTTTCATTTTTGTTGAGGTGTTCTTCTACAGCTGTCTTGAATTGTTGCTTAAGCATGCTAACATTTTTAAGTTCTTTCTCTTTTTTCCACGTTTCAGTTTCTTTAATTTTGCTTCGATGGTAGCTATTACTGGATGGTTATCTGAACAACAGTCTGCTCCTGGGTAGGCTTTAGAATTTGTGATATTATTTCTAAAGTGTTCATTGATGGTAATGAAATCTTTTTGATTCCTTGTTCAATCTCCAGGGCTAACCCAAGTACACAATCTACGTGGATGGTTTTTATACCAAGTATTGGTGATCACTTGGTTGTTTCTGACACACCAATCAGTAAACCTTTCTCCATTTTCATTTTTCTCCCCAAATCCAAATGGTCCTATAATGTTCTCAACCCTTCCCTAACCAACTTTGAAGTTAACATGTCCCATGACTAGTTTTATATCCTGAGATATACATTGCTCATAAGCACTATCGAGATCTTCATAAAACTTGTTGATATCCTCTTCATCCACATCACTTGTTGGCACATAGGCTTGGAATATGCTAATGTTAAAAGGGTTACCCCTTAATTTAACTAAAAGCAGCTGATCGGATATAGCCTAATATCCCATAAGACATTTTGATACTTGTTTGTTTAAAATAATTCCAACTCCATACATATGCTATTTACCTCCAGATTACATTATCAGGGAACTATTCTTAGTGAATTTGCCACTGTCAGTCCATCTAATTTCTGACAGACCTAAGATATCGACTTCCAACCTTTTCATTTCATTTAATGTGTTGTCCAACTTTCCTTTCTGGTAAAGTGTACGGATGTTCCATGTTGCTACCCCCAGCCTTTCCCTATTGCTTACAGTCTCCGGATGACGGTCTGGTGGCACCTGCAGCACATGACTACCCCTACCGAGCAAGGTGTTGTTCTATTGATTAGAATCAACCCCATTCACGCTGTTGTCTGGTTTCCTTCTTTTGTTTCTTTCCATGATTGACTAGGCAGAAATTTCAACAGTGGTTTGCCGTTGCCTTCTGTTGCCGCAGTGCTCATCTAATGAGAGCATTTGACCTCCATTGGTGTTCCCAATTGGGAATCATACACTAGGCATCGCCCAACCTTTGCTGTTGTTGTACAAAGACAATCCTCCACCAAAACTTGGATTCCATTTCCCTGCTGCCGGAAATTTCAGTGATTTTAGGTGACACCACCACCATTGGTCTGGTTATTTTTCTGGCTCCAAACACTCACCATAGACAGAGCTCCTTCAGCGAGACAGGGTGCACCCAGACCTAAGCCCTACGTGAAGGCGGAGTTGTCTTGGGTGGGAGAAGCTATACAATTGTTATTGTCATTTCCTGGTATTTAGTCAGGACCTTACCACCTCACACACCCCATTAAATTATTATCTTAATTTAATAGCAAAATTAGAAGAGCTTATACACTCAGTGGCCTCCTGTACCTAATAAATTGGCCATAGTGCATGTTCATGAGCTGGATGGACTGTTGTAGCCCATCCACTGCAAGGTTCGACCTTTTGGGTGTTCAGAGATGCTCTTCTGCACTGTTGTAATGTATTGTTATTTCAGTTACTGTTGACTTCTAGTCAACTTGAACTAGTCTAGCCTTTTTCCTTTGACTTCTGACATTAACAAGGCATTTTCACCCACAAAACTGTCACTCACTGGATGATTTTTTGTTTATCGCCTTATTCTCTGTGAACCTTAGAGACTGTTGTGCGTGAAAACCCCAGGAGATCAGCAGTTTCTAAGATACTCAAACCACCCCATCTGGCACCAATAATCATTCCACGGTCAGTGTCACTTAGATCACATTCCTTCTCTATACTAATGTTTGGTCTGAACAACAACTGAACCCTGTGACCGTGTCTGCATGCTTTTATGCATTCAGTTTCTGTCACATGAATGGATGATTAGGTATTTGCATTAACAAACAGGAAAGTAGCCACTGGGTGTATGTATTCTTATTGCCCATCATCTATCTGACATGGAGGTAGTGCTCACACCTCCTACAGGAACAACTTGGTTTTCTTTAGCATTGCTACTCATTCATAATGCACAGAGACCTGCAGTTTAATCCCTCATTAGCGGTATTGCAGGATTTTCATGCCTAGCTATGAAAGAGAGGTCAATGCATCTGGTTCTTCTTTGCTTTGATGCAAAAATATACATAAATGTCATTTGATCCTCAAGATAGCATTATGCTAAATTATTATTTGTACTTGAAATGTTGTCCAGTAATGGAAAATTTCTAAACTGCATCAAATGTATTCTCTTCAAAAGTAGGTCATTTAAAATGGCTAATGGCATATTGTGAAGGCAGTATTAGTCAAGTTGTACCACAAGTCTTTAGCACAGTACTGTAATTGTCAACTTTGAGCAGAAAGTGAGTTTGTAAATCTGGCAGGAGCAAAGTATGTTGAGCATGGTGAAGGTGGAGTGCTGTGGGAGGGGTGTGGGACAGGAGGCAGAGAAAGAGTGCCAGGTGTGGGGAGTGGTGTGGGTGCAGACACACCCAGCCCTGAGTCACCAGGCAATGTCATTAGATTCCAAAGATTTGGTTTGTTGATCTTTATAGGATGGCTCTCTGGTGCTTCCCTATCCCTTCTCCTTTTCCCAACCATGAATCTCCTCTCCCTGCTCCCTTCCCACTCTCTGTCCACAATAAAGACCCATATCAAAATTAGGCTTATCATCACTCTCATACAGTGTGTCATGAAATTTGTTTTTTTTTGCGGCAGCAGTATGGTGCGATACAAAAAATTACTGCAGTACTGTGCAAAAGACTTAGGCGCATATATAAAGCTAGTGTGTCTAAGACTTTTGCACAGTACTGTTGTTCAGAGTATCTAGACTTCACAAACCTAAGAAATGCTGCCATGACAACAATGACTGTGCAAGGTTTTAGTTTCTAAATCTATATTACAATATTTTAACAGATTGCTGTACCTCCTAATAGGAGCAGGAATTGGTCATATACGTAGCTCCTTAAGCCTGCTGTATTACCTAGTAAGGGTCATGTCTGATCTAATCATTGACTTCATCTCTAGTGATAGTATTGGGATTGCTGACTGCAAAGTTCTAAACTCAAATGGAGACCTTGAGCCCTGTCCAATATGAATAGCTACGGATACTCTCACTAAAGGGGGGTTATACTCTAACTACCCAATCTTCAAAGGCTAATTCAATTCCTTGTTTATTCTCCATGGCAAGATTAGCTGCCAATACCTACTATTTGATCAGTGGATACCCCCCTCTACCCACACCCCCACCCCGCCTTCCTACCATAGAGAAGATGCTTTCAGCTAACAAACAAAATAGTTTAAAGCACAGTTCATTTATTTTCAGTGATACTCGTTTAAATCCAAACAATATTCTTAAAACACATTTAAAACTCCTACAGGATTTCTAAAAGATTTCCAAATTACAAACCATTTCTAAAACACAAAGGATTTCCAAAACGTCGGTATAATTCCTATAAGCTAAGAAGACATACCAATGATACAGATGAACCAGTCATCTGTTGCAGAAATAGAAGGCAGAGGAATGAATTCTAGTTCATCCTGTGTTTCTTTCATTCTTCTTGATGTCTCTTACTCCATTCCTAATAAGCCTGAGCTGCTCACTTTTTTTATATAGTTCCTTTGCCACTTGGGTAAATTTACACACATGTGATATTCTTTCAGATACCTTTTAACACAAATGATCTAAAAGATTCCTGGAGACACAGATCCTATATACCAACAATTAATCCAGTGAAGTTAACTTCCCTGAGTACATAAATCTGCCAACTTATTAATAAACCAGATATTGATATGCTACATGATTGCCTCCATCTGGTCTGCAAGTATCCTTGAACTAAGCTTAACCAGCAATGTCTGTTTTGAAACAAGCCAAATTAGCTAATCTATTGTCTTATACTGAACTTCTTCAGCAGTAGGACAGGAGCTATGGGCTAGCATCCCAATCTGTAGACAGTACATCTGTTTTGCAAAGCTGTGTTTTTGCTTCAAACTAGTTATTGCTTTCCATTTACATTAGGAATTAAAGACTGGCTCCCATTTATAACCAGAAGCTAAACAATGAGTATCAGTTGGAAGTTTAATTTAATCTTTAGAAGAGGTAATTGCTGTGTTTAGAAAGCAAAGCTTTGCAAAAAGAAAGAAACAACAAGAGGCCTATTTAACAAATATCCATTACACTCCAATCAGATTTCCACTGTCCCTGATTCACTGAAGCTCTTCTCCTTAACTTTAACCTCTGACTTTTGGCTTTTGATGCCTTTTCCAATCAGGTCTGCCCTCAGTTCACACCAGAAAAACATTCTTAGTTAATAAAGAATCTAGAATACATTCACATTGGTAAAATATTTCAATTGTGCATACAGAAGCATCATAAGTGTTAAGTTTATAAATTGTGCAAGGGCAGAGTAGTAGCAAAAATCTAAACTAAAATCAACATAATCACAGCTAGACTGGGCTACCACAGGGCTGTTTTACTTGCACGACATACCCTCAATGTGACAAGAGACTTAGGCAAGGGTGGTTAGGACGGAAGTGTAGGAGTATCCAAGACTAAAATCAAGACATGAATCGAGACTAAACTAAGACAACGTATAATACTAGATGCTAGACAAGAATCCAAAGTAGAGCTGATGATTGAGTACTGAACCTCAGTTCAAGTATTGAAATTTGTTGCCCAAAACGATTAGTGGGGCAGACCTGAATCTTTAAAGGAGCTGCACCAGCTATCCATATTTCAGAGAGTCAGAGTGTCTAAACCCCAGAACCTGGCATGGTTAGGTGCATATCGTAACTGGTCCCATCCCCTATGGACGACTCCTGATGGCCCCGGCTGCACAGAGCGATGATGTTGGTGGTCATGGATGAGAGCCGGATCCAAGATGTTCGTTTCAGGAACCCAGAACCATTCTTCAGGTCCAAATCCTTCCTAGTCCACACTGAACTGTCAAACACCCCGAACAGTTCATGAATCCAATATTCTTCTCACAGTGAAGACCCATTCCCCATCAACAATCCTGAATGGAGGCTGGACTGATGGTCGTAGAGCTAAAAAACTGGTGCTCACAGGTTTTAATTCGGAAATGTGGAAAGTTGGATTGATCTTGAAGGTCTTGGGGAGCTGCAAGGTGTAAACCACTGGGTTTACTTTCTTGAGAACCCTGAAGGGTCAATGAACTTGGACATTGGTTTCCTAGACTCCACATGGAGAGGCAAATTCTGAGTCAACAGCCAGGCCTGTTACCCAGGCTGCAAAACTGGTACCTGTCTTCTCTCATGGTTAGCCTTTATTTCAGCCTTCTGGGTAGAGGCTAACAAAATCTCCCTTGGCCTAGTCCATTTCTTCTTGCATCGCCAAATGAGATCTTCGGCTGCAGGAACCCGAACCTCGGTCTCCTGCTCAGGAAAGAATCATGCACAGAATGCTGTAAAGTGTTGTGGGTGACATTTGCCCACATCAAATGGTCACACCACTCATTTGGTTTTTCTGATGCCAGGCATCTTGGTGTTCATTCCAAATCTTGCTTCACAAACTTCATCTGGCCATTGGACTTTAGGTGAAACCCAGAGGAAAAACCTGCCGTTGCCCCAATCAGCTTACAGAATGCCCTCCAAAACCATGCTGCAAATTGAGGACCACGATCCAGCATAACGTCCACCAGAAATCCATGGATCCTGAAGACCTGGTGCAGGGCAACCTCAGTCGTCTCTGCCGCAGATGGCTGTTTGTCCAAGGTGATGAATTTGCAGGCCTTCAAGACATAATCAACGATTACCACAATAATGGTCTTCCCCTTGGACTTCTCTTTTCATTCCAGGCCACCAATAACTTCTCCCGATGAACTCAAGGGTCCTGGCAATCTCTGGGTGAGCTGTCATTCTCGATGCATGTTCCTATTGAAGTACCTGAGACTGGGCAGACTTGGGATGAACAGATGACAAGAAGGATCATTCTTAGGAATCTCACCGTGCACCTGGCCTTGCTCTTGTCAGACTCTTGTCCTCCTGAATATAAGCCAGGTTCTTGTGGTCTGTCCAGACAATAAAAGGGTAATTGGCCCCCTCAAGCCACTCATGCCACTCCTCCAGAACCAACTTGACTGCGAGCAGCTCTCTATTTCCAATCTCATAGTTCACTTTTGCCTGGGATAGCCGTCTGGAAAAGAATGCACACAGTGCAGTTTAGTGTCTGAAGGTGTCTGTTGGGACAACTCTGCACCCATTCTGACGTCCAATGTGTCCAGCTCCATGATGAAGGGAAGGCAGGTTAAGTGCAAAGAAAATGGGAGCTATCATGAACTAACTCTGCTTTGGTAGTCCAAAAAAAGGGCTCGTGGATCTTTCAGTTAGTGCTCTCAGCAGAGCCACCACTGAGCTGAAGTTTCTGATAAATTTTCAGTAAAAGTTGGCAAATTCCAGGAATCGTTGGACTTGTTTCTCACTGGATGGTTGTGGCCAATTTCCAACTACCTTGGTCGTAGTAGGGCCGGTCTTGAGGCTGCTATTAGGGATGGTGAAACCTAAAATGAAACGGTAGTTACGTGAAATGCGATTTTCTCCAGCTTGATGTAAAGTCCATGAACAAGAAGCCTCTCCAGGATACCTCTGACATGAGTGATGTGCTCTTCCATGGACTTTGAGAAAATTAGGATGTCGAAGTAGACAACGGCGTACTTATGGAGAATTTACCGGAACACGTCATTTATAGATGCCTGGAAAAACTGCTGGTGAGTTAGCGAGGCTGAATGGCATGACCAAGTACTTAGGGTGCCCTGATGGATGCTGTCTTCCAGTTATCACCCTCCTTTAATAGGCATAGTCATACTTTATTGATCCCAGGGGGAAATTGGTTTTCGTTACAGTTGCACCATAAATAATAAATAGTAATAGAACCATAAATAGTTAAATAGTAATATGTAAATTATGCCAGTAAATTATGAAATGTCCAGGACCAGCCTATCGGCTCAGAGTGTATGACCCTCCAAGGGAGGAGTTGTAAAGTTTGATGGCCACAGGCAGGAATGACTTCCTATGACGCTCTGTGCTGCATCTTGGTGGAATGAGTCTCTGGTTGAATATACTCCTGTGCCCACCCAGTACATTATGTAGTGGATGGGAGACATTGACCAAGATGGCATGCAACTTAGACAGCATCCTCTTTTCAGACACCACCGTGAGAGAGAGTTAAGTGAACCAGGTTGTATGCACTCCATAAGACTAGCTTCGAAAATACTCTTGCTCCTTGGAGAGTCTCGAAGGCAGTGTTCATGAGTGGAAAGGATAATGATTCTTGGCCGTTATATGGTTTAACCCTCTAAAAGCAATGCATGGGCACAAGCTCCTACTCTTTTTCAGTACGAAGAGGAAGCCTGCACCAGCTAGTGAAGTGAAGGGCTATATGAATCTCATGGTAACAACCTTCTCTCCAGGCTGGAGAGCACGTGCAATCGACCCCATAGAGGACAAGTACCTGGCAGTAGACCTATAGCACAATTGTAGGGTCTGTGCAGTGGAAGTGCCAAGGCCTTTCCCTTGCTGAAGACTTCTTTCAAATCCTTGTAGATGGAAGGATTTCAACCAGCTTGGGTGTTGCTATCAACCTTCCTCTGAGGGTGACTCCTGA
Organism: Mobula hypostoma; assembly: GCF_963921235.1. Taxonomy (NCBI): domain Eukaryota; kingdom Metazoa; phylum Chordata; class Chondrichthyes; order Myliobatiformes; family Myliobatidae; genus Mobula; species Mobula hypostoma. The sequence continues at coordinate 89,498,982 of NC_086101.1, read as the reverse complement.
GACTCCTTAGGTAGCAAGGGTCTTCTACATAGGTTTGCAAAAGTCTTTATTTGAAACAAAGGCCAAATCAGTCTGTATCCTCAGACATCGACAGCAAGGAGCTACAAATGGTCCTTGTGCTCCTGGGACTAGTCTCCAAGGGTCTACGTTTTGGATCCTTTCCCTTGGATAGGACCTGATGACTGGAGCCCTTAGGCTTAGCTGCTAGAGTTCCAGATTGTTTGGAGACCTCCTTGCTCCTGAACTAGTGACCCTATCTTTCTAGTACCAGTCAGCCCCGAATAGACAGTTTCAGGATTTGCACAGTCCTGTTGGCAGGAGCCAGCTTGATTGCCCTTGAAGGCAAGACTGAATCTCCTGAAGGTTCCAGTTTACTCCATATAAAAGTCTACCCCCTCATCAGTCGCTGGTCTCAGGAGAGTCTGGGGGTTGGAACACCACACTGAAAACATACCTTCTTGCAGTGACTGGACCATGCAATGATCCTCCCTTCCCTCCAGTTCATGGAAGGGTTATGCTGGGACAGTCAAGGATGCCCGAGGATCAGGGGTATGCGGGGAGAGTTAGAACCATAGAACAGTACAGCATAGAAAACAGGCCATTCAGCCCATCTAGTCTGTGCCAAAACATTATATGACGATATACAATCGAATGCCCTCCTCGTGATCCTCTATCCTCATGCGCAAAACTATTGTCTACTGCAGGATCTGCCCGGAACCAAGCGGACAGCTGTCCAGGGCAGTTGTAGACATAGGCTGGCTCAACTCCTGAAGGAGTACATTGAGCTGACAGACTGTCCCCAAGTTCTGGAAATTACTGGTTGCCCCAGAGTCCACAAAAACAATTCATTGCTCATTGGTTCTTACCTCAAGAGACCTTCGCTTTCAGCGTGATGCCAGAATCCATGGGGTTGGGGGTAGTGACTGCTACCATCACAGTCCTCCCAACAGCAATTCTCCCGACAGCTGTAGCTTTGGACATTTGGTCCATTGCTTCCCTGCAGTAATAGTAGCAACCTTGAATCCAACGCCGGGACCTCTCATCGATGGAGAGTTTTCTCACCAGAGAGCTGCTCTGCAGGAGCATGTTTAACACTCACAGCACTTGAAGCCCTTAACACCTTAATTCTGGACACTTTGACTGAAATTTCTTATGGCAATGTAAGCTACTCCATTTTCCTTCAAATTTGCTCTGCCTATTCTAACTGATCACTTCAAAGTTGTTCCTGGCTTCTTTGAAGCTTTTCCTCATGATGTCCCTGGTCTTTTCAAAGCTGTCCCTCCTTTTCCTCCAAGGCATATTTATCCCTCAACTGCTGTTGTCTTGCATATAACTCAGCAAAATCAGCCTCCATTCTAATGCAGACTGATGAGGTATCAGGCACATGGGATATCTAGCTAGTGGCTGCAGAACGTACCTCACGCATGTTAGGCACTCTGTCTTCAACTTTATAAATAGTCACAACTTGTTCTTTGTCTTTGTAAATATATTCATTTCCTCCAAGGAACTGACCTTCGATATCACATGTTTGTTTAACTTCTCTCTTAGCTTCAATGTCACTACTTGTAGCTGAACTCATTCTGTTTTCCAAGTGTGCATAGAGACAAAACAATGGTAGTTTCAATTCAGCTTTTCAACAACGGAAATTCAATGCCTCAATTCTTCAGCATTTCAACAGGATCAAGGGTCAAACACTTCAGGCAAACGCCACTATAGAGCATTCCAGTCCAACCCCAGTGGACATGGTAACGTTGACCACTTCAAAACTGTATTTCAGATCCAAACACATAGTGTGAAACAACACAAGAGGTTGGTACTTAGCTCAAGCTTCTCCAGACTGCTGCTTCCAATTTCCAGACACATTCGAGTGTGATGTTCATTTGGTATAACTGTCAAAAACATTGCTGACAAAATGTACCAGCAAAAAACTAATCCAAAATCAAAACAATTGCCATTAGCCTGTGACCAGTACAGAGTTCTTATACTTATATGATGTACGCTCAGCTCCAATGAAACTATTGTTCTAAAGAGTCAAATTCCTTATTTCAATCCTTTATTAGCAATTAGCAAACATACAATCTTGAAGTGATATTAAATAGTATCAAGTGGTCAGCAAAGATATGACCTCTGCTGGTTCCAAGCCACAAACTACCACGAAATAAGCAAGAATACGTAACTTATTCCCTTCGCTTTTACCATGCCCACACTGATGTGACTAATTACCATAATAAACATAATAAACATGGAACACAGAATAGAAAGCAGATAGAGAACAAATATACGGCTCCTACAGGCAGAAATAGGCTATACTCTTTTTTACCCCCTGCAAATAGTACAACTGTCAAAAAAGTTTCTGGCAGGACTGATTCTTGGCTGGAACAGAGATTATATTCCATAATAAGGAAGTATCAGGTAAAGTGTTTAGAAATAAGCAGCGGATTGTACATTCCTACTTAGATGTCATTCCATTGGCATGCCTCCTAGAAGGAAAATCACAATCAACCATGAAGAGATTGCCAATGAGATAAAATAGGAAATTTGATGTGACATGTTATCAAAAGCTGTACAGAACCAGCGCAAAAGGAAAATACAATGATCCTGTATGGACTGCTTACACTATTTTCCTAAACATGTTTTTGCTGTTTTTACTATCGGGGATCAATAGTAGCCCTGCAGGAAAAGAATTACTGTACTGAGAAGTAATCAAAACCGCCATGAATTTAGCCAATTAAAATACTTAATCCTTATAGGATAAATTTTTTCATTTCACTTTTTCAATATTGGCAAATCGAGGAAAAATTATATTATTACCTGAGCTGTAATAATTCATACATTGGTATTAACTTAGGAATGAATTTTATTGATATTTCATTAATTCAGTTTCACCATAAGATGATAAATGCACAATTTTTGTTCCTGTAAAAATCATGAGGAGGAAATCTTAAACACACTTTCCTGGTAGTGAAGAGATCAAAACTACCCTTTTTCTATTCACCCTCATTTAAGAGTTATTGAATGATATAGATCATGACAGCAGAACTCTATCAGCAATAGACAGACACTCTGTTCCACTTGTAAGAAAAGCACAAATGAGGAAAAAGTGAGGCCTAACATTATTGACATAACCAAAGAGCTTGATTCATTTTCACTTTTTGTTCTTTCGCAGACCTACAATGTACCTTTTTCAGAAGGACAAACAACTTGGCATAACGGAAGGAGTAAAATGGGATAATCTCTGGCAATCAAAGTTGCTCTGATAACATTAATGGGACAGGTAAAAGTCCATCTCCTCCCCATATGCAATTCCTTACCTTGTCTTCAATGATAAAGCAACCCAAAGATCCAAATTCAGCCTAAAATTGCATGCTTTCTATAAATTATTCCTAAGATTATCAAATTCAATGTTATGTTCTATGGCATCAACTGTATTGAATGGGCCATTCATTCCATTGCACTCTTGTTACCTTTTAAGAATGTATTCCAAGAAATCCTGGTTCACCATGTCTCCACAATGAGCTGGAATGCTTCTTTTTTAAAGACATATCCAACTACTGTTTGACAATGTACTCCAGATACTTCAGAGGTACTTCTTTTTCACAAAGAGAAGAAATGCAGATCAAATTAATATCAACTGTCTCTGAGCTAATTTTGTTATTCATCGAAACCTGTTCAGAAAAAGATTAACTAATACAAGGTGACCTTTAGCCAGATGTTTAAAACAATATTATAAGCAAGGCATCTGGTAAAATGTGCAAAATAAATGTATCTGTAATAAACTTTTCATGAATGGAATTGAAAATTCAAAGGAATTCAAACTCTTTATCACAGTATCTGATGCTAATTTTCTCTGGCTTTGACTTCAACCTGGTTGTTGTGGATAGTGTAGAAGACTGTTTTATGTTACAGAGTGCCATAGGCCTGGACTGAGAAGTGGCAGATGGGGTTCAATCCAGGAAAGTGTGAAGTGATTCACTTTGGAAGGTCAAACTTGAAGTCAGAGTACAAGGTTAATGACAGGATTCTTAGAAGTGTGGGGGGAACAGCTTAATAGGTGCCTCAAAGTTGCCATGCAAGCTGATAGTGTTGTTCAGAAGACATATAGTGTATTGGCCTTCATTAGTCAGAGGATTTCGTTCAAGAGCAGCAAGTTAATGTTGCAGCTCTATAAAACTTTGGCATTGAATGTAGTTCTCATCACCTCTTTATAGAAAGGATGTGGATGCTTTAGAGAGTGTAGAGGAGATTTAGCAGAATGCGGTCTGGCTGAGAGAACATGTCTTATGAGGAAAGGTTCGATGAATTAGGGCTTCTGTCTTTGGAGTAAAGGAGGATGAGAGATGACTTGATACAGCTGTATAAGATCATAAGAGACATAGATAGAATGGATAGCCATTGTATTTTCCTAGGGCAGCGATGGCTAATATCAGAGGACATTTCAGGATATACCTGACTAGATATTACTTGAAGAGAACGACAAATTCAATAGAAACTAAAATGTACCATATATTGCCTGTATTCTGATCCAAACATAGATAAAAATGTCTTGATAATATTGTTATGATATATAGATTGGACAGAGCACAAGTCTATAACCTGGTTAATGAGCTTGGAGGCAAGACCCATGACTGAAGGATAATGACAGAAATGAGTGTGGAATATTTAGTCAAAGACATTGCTGTAATTTTACAACCTCAAGCAGTTGTACAAAATGTTAAAATAAGCAATGAAAGGGGGTATTAAATGTTAATTGTTGCTATAAGTCTGTGTATCCTTAAGATTGTGTGTAGTTTGCTAGGTGTAGACACCTCACTGGCTGGTTTTGTTTGAGTTAAGATGCTCCGTGCATTGAATTATTGGTTTGTCTTCCACTGGGAGATTGAAAGCAGCTGGAAGATTGAAATAGCAGGATATCAGAGGGGGGGAGGAGAAGATGAAGCATACTTACCAGATGACCACAGCACTGCTAGTTTTCTCTTACTTTAACTTCATTAAGGACCATTGAAAGAGATGTATTCTCTTATTCATCAATACAATTCCTCACTCCACGTTTTCTAATGAGAATACAGGCCTACTTGGACGTCAGGTTTATATTGGCTCAGAAAAAAACCTTTCAGTGTCATTCTGCCATTAATTTTGATGTAATATATTCTCCTTTACATGTCAATCTTCACACAGACAGGATGACACCTTAGTCATGACCTGGCAGTACTACCTGCTGTGTACCATGTTGTTTTACTATAAATCGAAGAGGCTCACAACTGTCTTTGCGAGGGAAACTGAGGGTAGTCAGTATATGTTGATTTTACCAATGTACTGATGTTCTGTTACTGAATGAAACAGAAATTTTGCTTAACATCTAAACATCTTGTAATACTCTGGTTAAGATTTTACTGCTAATGCTCTAGGGTCTTTCATTTAATGGCTTTCTGTAGAAGCAGTGTGCTCTGCTGATAGTGTTTGGGTTTTAGTTAAAGATAAGGAGTTGTGATGTTCTACTTAGAAATGTGGGTCAGCCAGTCGGGATGGTGGGATTAGGAGAAGATTCAAGGGAATGTGGGAGGACTGGTTTTGTGGTGGACACTGGTGGGTCAACGTCTTCATCAGTGGGAGATGGAGGAAAAAGGAGATTGAGCGAACTGGCTGTAGAATTTGATCCAAATGGTATATGCAATTTGATGAAGTCCAAGATGGAAAGTTCTACTGGGGATCATTGAATAGGTATGGACACTGTGATAAAATGACACATTCAGTTTTTGGTAGATATGAGCTCCAACCTTATGCACATTTGACTGGTTTAATTACATGGCCCCTTTTATTATTTTCTTCATTCTCCTTCAATAACTGTTTAATTCATCTGACATTCATAAATACAACTTCTTTATAACTGTATGCAGTGTATGATCTGTTACTTCTTGCTGATGGATAATTGCAAGTGGGCAGTATTTACACAGTATTCGCTCAGATTGGTGTGTGGGTGGTCGAAACATCCCAACTTCCCAGTTTGGTGGGACCCTAGTCATACATTGGCTGTTAGTGAGGAGCTAATAAGCCGAGTTTTTATAGACGCCCAATAAAATGGGGTTTCATTGTGGGAGCTCGCCCGGGATCTGATTCACCGAAAGAATTTTATTTGCTGTAAGGATTAATTAAGTGGTTTGTGTGTTTAAGCCTGTGTTTAAACTAATGCCTGGGAAAATGATTATGATACGTGATTATGGATGCATGGATTAAGCGCTGGTGCAAGTCAAAGAGATTACTCATAACTAATGCTTGTGTTCTGAATGGGGTGAATATCTGCAGCCCATATGTATTGCTGATTAGAATTTTAAGTTCAGTTCCAGTATTATGGAAAGTTATGCTCATGGGATGATGGTTTGACCGAACAATGGGCAAAGGTGTCATTTTATTTCAAACTAGCAGTGGTGAGACAGGAGTGGATTCGCCTGGTACAATTGGGGCACCTGCAGAGGTGGGGCCCTGGGCTGTCCATACTTTTAGCAAAGAGGGGAGTGTAGCTGATTGTGACAAATTGGAAGACAGGTTTCTTATAGCTGAAGGTGGAGACTTTAAAGACCTTAAAGATAAGTTGCTCTCATTTCTGGGAAGTGAGTGGAAGGAGTTGTCTGAAGTGAAAGGTTTAATGAGTCCTTCAGTGGCTGTTGAAAATACTGAACTGGTATCGGCAATTACATTCCAAAGTGCACCAGCAGAGAGTCAAACTTATCGTAGGCTGAGAATGTTCTCGGGAGTGAAGACCACCCCTGAGGACGAGGAGAAATATGAGACTTGGGTGAAGCAGACATCTAGTTGCTGGATGAGTGACAGTGCTCAGATTATATGAAAGGACAGTGACTTGTAGAGAGTCTAAAAGGTCTGGCTGCTGAGGTGGTGAGGTCGTTAAAGGCAGAGGACTACATGCCTGTGTTAGAAGGCATTTTTGGCATGTTGGGCAATGGAGCTTATGATCAGGTTCAGGTGCATGCTCCAGGAAAAAGGGGAGAAACTTCTACCCTACATTTTTGGACTAGAGAGACAGCTGCCTTGCTTACACTGTAGAGAGGCTATTCAACTAGCTGATATGAATCAATTCAGGATGGATCGAGTAGCAAAGGATGCACAGTCCCGTGACACAATTGCTTTAAGCCTTCGAGTGGCTCGTAGAATGCTTTTCTCTCCCTTGTTTGTTGAGCTGTCAGAGATGTAAGAGAAGAGGAAAACGTGAAGGAGGAGCAGAAGGCCTCCATCAGCAGGGCAAAGTCCCCTGTTGCCAAAGTGCTTCCTGATGCCACACCAGCTGGAGTTTTGCAGGATGTTATGAAAGATCTGAGAGCCAAGGTACCCCAGCTGTTATCGACAGATGCCTCCACCAAGCATGACAAAGCAGGAGGGAGCTGGGCCCACTGGTGGGACATCCTAAGCAGGGGGCTGATGCTGAGTGGGGTTCATTAACCATGGGAGCAACTGGTATTTTCTGTTTCAACTGTGGTGAGGATGGACATTCCCAGCAGGTGTGTGAAGGACAGGAAAACCTTCAGAAAGTGAACCAACAGATATTTAAACAGAAGAGGATGTCGGGAAACCAGAAAGACCCAGTAAGGAAATGATCTGGGGTCTCAGGGGAACATATTCTAATCAATGTATCAAGGAACTTACCAAAGTGCGAAACCCTATTCTTGAAGGCTTAGTGGAGCTAAACTCCAGTGTATCCATACAGATTGAGGGTATTTATGCTACAGCCATACTTGATACAGATTCTCAGGGTACTCTGCTGTACAGACCCCTCTCCAACAAGTATTTGATGTATTTACCATTGATTCCACTCAATGCCCAAGAGATTTGGGGCCTTAGTACTGATAACTACCTGTATGATGGTTACTTGTCATTGAAGCTGGAGTTTTCGGAAGCAGATGTTGAAGTAGCTGAGGCCATTGATACGTTAATGTTGGTTTACCCAGACGCTAGTTGCCCAAAACTTCCATTCCTGTAGGAACAAATACTCCAATTTTGAGAAGGCTAGTGGGAGCCTGCAAGGAGAGAATAAGAGAGTTTTCTGAAAACCCTGTCCATTCACCCAGTATTCAGATCTGCTTTTGAGGAAATGCACGGCCAAATGTTGAGCACAGACGAGGAATTGTACAGTACACCCAGCCCAAACCCATCATGTTACGGCCTGGGGAAGTAGCTAGAGTGGTGTGAAACCCCAGGTTTCCTGCAATGCCTGATGCCAAGGCCCTCCTGCTAGTTGCCTTGGAAGACCACAAAGAAGAGTCAAACTTACCTGCTGGGGTGCTGGTGAGGCCCGAACTGCAGAAACCATTGGCTGTACAAATAAACAAGATGAGAGTGGTTGTCAGGAACACTTCAGAGAGGAGGTCATCTTTTCCTAGTGACCGTTATGTCTAGTTATCCTGTGAGAAAGCCAAAAGAGAGTCAATCTCTTGGATCAGGAAAGTTAACAGCCAAGTCATTCAAATTTGGTGACTCCCTAGTACCTGAGAGTTGAAAAAGACTGATGGAGAAGATGCTAAAGTTTGAGGCTGTCTTTTATACTGACAAGTTTGATGTGGGTTGCTCCAAGAGTACTTGCCACACTATCCAAGTGACAGAAGACACACCTTCCAGAGGAAGATCTGGACAACTAGCAGCAACATCTGCTGAAACTGAAGGAAGCTGGGGTTATCACTGAGTCCTGGACTCCCTATGTGTTACCCATCGTGGAGGTGAGGAAAAAGAAGGTACGAATGCGTGTTGACTATTGGACACTGAACCATTGCACAGTCCCTGATCAGAATACTGTTCCATGGATCGAGGATGCTTTGGCCTGTCTGAGTGGAGCAAAGTGGTTCAGTGTGCTGTAACTAAGGAGAGGGTATTATCAGATACCCAGTGAAGTTGACATAGAGAAGACAACACTCATATGTCCACTTGAATTCTTTCAGTTTGAAAGAATGCCCCAGGGCATATTAGGAGCGCTGACTACTTTCCAACATGTTATGGAGAAGACTGTTGGGAACATTATCTTGCTTGAGACTCTGGTGTACCTGGGTGATCTCATAGTATTTGGGTCCGCCCTAGAAGAGCATGAGACAAGGCTACTGAAGGCGCTAGACCACCTGTAAGCTGAAGGCTTAAAACTGTCACTGACAAATGCCAGTTCTGCAAGACGTCTGTCAACTACGTCTGGCACACAGTCTCACAATATGGAGTAGCTACAGATCCATCCAAGATAGAGGCAGTGACCTCATGGCCAAGGCGCAAAATTGGATTCTGTGGGTACTAGTGGGGATTTGTGAAGGACAACTCCAAAATAAGCCACCCTTTGAAACAGCTTCTGTGCGGTTTGTAATGTATGGACCTATTTCTTTTAGAGCAATGACCACCCAACTCTGCCACCACCCCAGCACTGTCTGTTGATCTGTTGTTGACGCATGTGCTGCTGTCTACACATGCACATTGGGCTCTCTCTCTCTCTGTCTCACTGCAATGTGGAGACACCAGTTAAAGCCATCTCCCGCGTGCGTGATTTTATTTAATCGATATGTAGTTGTGCACAGACACAACAAACTGGCAATGAGTACGAACCTGAATGTCAGAGAATATCACAAACTGCACTGACAATTACGGGACAAAATAGCGGGTTAAACAACTCGAGAGCGCCATCAGGGTCACTAACAAAGGAACACGTGAGTAACAATAAAAGGCGCGCTGAAATTTAAAGCGAAAATAACGTGGCAATGGTCTGTCAGGAAAGTTGATGAATTTGTCGTACATTGAAAGCATTGAACTGTATTGCAACACGAATACTTCTTAGCTTAATGGGCCCAAGATAGCCTAGTCTCTTACACAACTTAGAAACCATTGAAAAGCCAGAAAGTAAGACGTTCAATGAAGTTGTTACAATGTTACAAAATCACTTGAGCTCTAAACCATTGGTAATAGCTGAGAGACTTAGATTTTTCAGAAAGAACCAGTCAAAAGATGAAAATCTTTCTGAATACATAGAACATAGAAACATAGAAAACCTACAGTACCATACAGGTCCATCAGCCCACAAAGCTGTGCCGAACATATCCTTACCTTAGAAATCACTTAGGGTTACCCATAGCCCCCTATTTTTCTAAGTTTCATGTACCTGTCCAGGAGTCTCTTAAGAGACCCTATCGTATCGGCCTCCACCACCGTCACCAACAGCCCATTCCACGCACTCACCACTCACCTCTCTGCACAAACAACTTACCCCTGACATCTCCTCTGTACCTATTTCCAAGCACCTTAAAACTGTGCCCTCTCGTGCTAGCCATTTCAGCCCTGGGAAGAAGCCTCCGACTATCCGCACGATCAATGCCTCTCATATCTTGTACACCTCTGTCAGGTCACCTCTCATTTTTCGCCACTCCAAGGAAAAAAGGCAAATTTCACTCAACCTGTTCTCATAGGTCATGCTTCCCAATCCAGGCAACATCCTTGTAAATCTCCTCTACACCCTTTCAATGGTTTCAACATCCATCCTGTATTGAGGCAACCAGAACTGAGCACAGTATTCCAAGTGTGGTCTGACCAGGGTCCTGTACAGCTGCAACATTACCTCTTGGCTCCTAAACTCAATCCCACAATTGATGAAGGCCGATGCACAGTATGCTTTCTTAACCACAGAGTCAACCTACGCAGCAGCAAGTGTCCTATGGACTCGGACCCCAAGATCCCTCTGATCCTCCACACTGCCAAGAGTCTTACCAATAATACTATATTCTACCATCACATTTGACCTACCAAAGTGAACCACCTCACACTTACCTGGGTTGAACTCCACCTGCCATTTCTCAGCCCAGTTTTGTATCCTATCGATGTCCTGCTGTAACCTCTGACAACCCTCCACACTATCCACAACAGCCCCAACCTTTGTGTCATTACTAACCCATTCCTCCACTTCCTCAAGCAGGTCATTTATAAAAATCATGAGACAAGGCTAACTGTCAGTATGTCAAAGAATCCTGATATGTGGACCTTGTGTTGTGGTTCTCTCTAAACTACACACCAGAGTGTTAGAGAATCTGCATGAAGGACACCTGGGTTCGGACAAGATAAAGAGTCTTGCCCAGAGCCATGTGTGGTGGCTGGAAATACATAAGCAGATTGAAAACTTGGCCAAAAGCTAATCAGGATGCCAAAAGTTCAAAATGCACCCCCACAGGCAACATTACACCCGTGGGAGTAGCTGTTGTCACCATGGTAAAGAGTACACATTGACTCTGCTGGGCCATTCATGAACTCCATATTTCTGATTGCTGTGGATGCTCATTTGAAGTGACTGGAGAGTACACCAATGAAATCAACCACCTCAGCAAAGACACTCTCTGCTCCGAGGACAATTTTCACCAGAAATGGCTTATCCAAACAAATTGTGAGTGACAACGGGCCACAATACATGTCAGAAGAATTCCGACTGTTGGTGAAGTAAAATGGCATCAGACACTTCAAGTCATAAGCCAGAGAAAATCTGCAGAAGCTGGAAATCCGAGCAACACACACAATATGCTGGAGGAACTCAGCAGGCCAGATAGCATCTATGGAAAAAAATACAGTCGACGTGTCAAACTGAAACCCTTCAGCAGGACTGGAGAAAAAAAAAGCTGAGGAGTAGATCTGAAAGGTAGTGGGAGGGGAGAGAGAAAAGGCAGGCGATAGGTGAAACTTGGAGGAGGCAAAGAGCTAGGAAGTTGATTGGTGAAAGAGACAGAAGGCCATGGAAGAAAGAAGAAATGTGGGGGAGCACCAGAGGGAAACGTTGGTTGGGCAAGGAGATAACATGACAGAGGGATAACGAGATGGGAGATGGTGAATGGGGGGTGTGGAGGCATTACTGGAAGTTTGAGAAATCAATGTTTATGCCATCAGGTTGGAGGCTACCCAAATAGAATATAAGGTGTTGTTCCTCCAACGTAAGTGTGGTCTCATCATGACAGTTGAGGAGGCTATGGATGGATAGGTCGGAATGGGAATGGGAAGTGGAACTAAAATGGGAGGTCACTGGAAGATCCTGCTTGTTCTGGCGGATGGAGCGTAGATGCTCAGTGAAGCAGTCTCCCAATCTACATCGGGTCTCACAGATATAAAAGAGGCCACAATGGGAGCACCAAACACAGTATATGATCCCAACAGACTCATAGGTGAAGTGTCGTCTCACCTGGAAGAACTGTTTGGGGCCCGGAATGGTAGTGAGGCAGGAAGTGTAGGGGTAGATGAAGCAATTGTTCCACTTGCAAGGATAAGTGCCAGGAGGGAGATCAGTGGAGAAGGACGAATGGACAAGGGAGTCACGTAAGGGGTAATCCCTATGGGAAGCAGAATGTGGTGGGGGTGAGGGAAAGATGTGTTTGGTGGTGGGATCCCGTTGGAGACAGCGGAAGTTTCAGAGAATTACGTGCTGGATGCAGAGGCTGGTGAGGTGGTAGGTGAGGACAAGGAACCCTATTTCTGGTAGGGTAGTGGAAGGATGGGGGTGAGAGCCCATGTGCATGAAATGGAAGGGATGCAGTTAAGGGCAGTATTGATGGTGGAGGAAGGGAAGCCCCCTTCTTTGAAAAAGGAGGACATCTCCTTTGTTCTGGAATGAAAAACCTCATTCTTCGAGCAGATGTGGCAGAGACAGAGGAATTGAGAGCAGGGGATGGTGTTTTTACAAGTAGTAGGGTGGGGTGAGGTATAGTCCAGATAGCTGTGAGAGTCTGTTAGTTTATAATAGACATCCATGGATAAGCTGTCTCCGGAGATAGAGACAGAGAGATCGAGGAAGGGAAGGGAAGTGTCAGAAATGGACCAGGTGAATTTGAGGGCAGGGTGGAAGTTGGAGGCAAAGTGGATGAAATCAACGAGTTCAGGAGGGGTGCAGGAAGCTGCACCAATGCAGTTGTCAATGTAGAGTAAGAGAAGTACGGGACAGTCACCAGAGTAGGCTTGCAACATAGACTGTTCCATGTAGCCGACAAACAGGCAGGCATAGCTGGGACCATTGCAAGTGCCTTTTACTTGAAGGAAGTGGGAGGGGCCAAAGGAGAAATTATTTAGAGTGAGGACAAGTTCTGCTAGACAGAGGAGAGTGGTGGCGGAAGGGAACTGGTTGGGTCTGGTGTCCAGAAAGAAACAGAGAGCTTTGAGGCCTTCCTGGTGGGGGATGGAGGTGCATAGGGACTGATCATCCATAGCAAAAATAAGATGAAGAGGGCCAGGGAACCTGAAATTATTGAAAAGATCAAGAGTATGTCAAGTGTCATGGATGTAGGTGGTAAGGGACAGAAATAGGAAGGATAAAACAGAGTTGAGTTACGCAGATTTGAGTTCAGTGGGCAGGAACAAGCAGAAACAATGGGTCTACCTGAACATGCAGATTTTTCGATTTTGGATAGGAGGTAAAAACACGTGCGGGGTGCGGGAACAATGAGGTTGGTGGTGGTGGATGGGAGATCCCCTGAATCAATAAGTTTGGTGATGCTGTTGGAGACAATGGCCCGGTGTTCCTTATTGGGGTCCTGTTTGAGCAGCAAGTAAGAGAAGGTGACTGAGGGTTGGCGCTGGGCCTCAGCAAGGTAGATGTCAGTTCACCAGACTACTACAGCACCCACTTGCCTGTGGGTTTGATGGTGAGGTTAGGATTAGTGTGGAGGGAGCGGAGAGTTGAGCATTCGGAAGGAGTGAGGTTGGAATAGGAGAGATGAGTATTAAAGTCTGGATGGTTAATGACCTGTCGGCATTTGACAATGAAAAGATCCAGAGCAGATGGAAGACCCGGGTGGGGTGTCCAGGAACAGGAGGAGGGTTGAAGATGGGATAAGGGGTCATCGGAGCAGGGTAGGGAGTCCTTGCTAAAGAAATAGGTTCGGAGATGGAGACGGCGGAAGAAGAGCTCAGCATCGTGACAGGCGCAGAACTCACGGCGGTGTGGGCACAGGGGTCAAAGGTAAGGCCCTTACTGAGGACAGAACGTTCTGTCTCAGAGAGGGGAAGGTCAAAGGGAATGGTTGACAAAGGTGAGGCCCTTACTGAGGACAAAACGTTCTGTCTCAGAGAAGGGAAGGTTGGAGGGAATGATGAAAACACAGCATGGATGAGAACTGGGATCCAAGGGGGGAAGGGGGTTGGTGGTTTCTGGAGAAAAGGGAGGTTTGGAGTGTTCAAGGATGGTGGGTGAGAAGAAGGTAGAATCTCCGAGGACCCAGAAGCTGACAGTGGGACCTGAGAGAGACAGGATTGTAGAATGGTGGTGAGGGAACAGGAGACAGGGGATTTTGTGTTTAGGGGATCCAGCAGCAGCACATGAAGTCCTGGTCTGGAGGTCAAGGCCAGAGTCGGAGGTGGAGGTTGTGCAATCAGCACTTTGACGATGGCCGAGGTTATTGGAACCTGAATTGATGGCAGAGGGGTCTGGGTTATGAGTCTGCTCTGGATCGTTAGAGCCATTGAGATCAGCTGCAGGGATTTCAAGTCAGCCCCTCACCACCCAGCAATGAATGGGTTAGCTGAAAGGCTTATCCAAACCTTCAAGAAGTCTATTAAAGCGATGGACATTTCTCTACAGTACAAGATGGCCAGTTTCCTTTTTGTGTATCAGAACTCTGAATATGCAATGACAAATCAAACACCTACAATGCTGTTCATAAGCAGGACTCTGAGATCTCGAATAGACCTTCTGAAACCAGATCTACAGAGGGAAGTACAGAATAAACAGTTCAGCCAGCTTCCAAGTGAAGCAGCAAGGAGCTCCAAGATTGGATAGGAAGTCCTAGAGCGTGATTACCCGGTAGGATAGCGACAAGAACTGGACCACTGATGTACTCACTGGATGTTGGAGATCAGACATGGAGATGTCATGTGGACTAGATACTGGATGCTCAAATAAAGAACACACCTGAGTTGATTGCATCCAGAAAGATGGGCACAATACAGTCGCTGGACTTACCTCACTAATGACCATGACAGCAATATGAAACTGGAAACCCAGAGCATTGTCTTAGACAAGACACCTGCCAAACCTGATGCCACTCCACAGGTCTAGAGGCGATATCCTGAAAGAAACAGAGCTCCACCCAAAAAACTGAACTTTTAGAACTGCGAAGTTGCTATGGACTGTTATTGTGAAAGCATGTTTATTTGGAATACGGGTTTGTGAAAGCAAAATTGAATGTTTAGTTCATATACAGTGTTATAGTGCATTCATCTAAAGGGGAAGTGTAATATATAGATCTATTTCTTTTAGAGCAACGACCCCCCCCCTTAGCACTACATATTGATCTGTTGTTTGTGCATGCACAGTTGTATACGTATGCACACTCTGCTCTCTCTCTCTCTCTCTCTCTCTCTCTCTCTCTCTCTCTTCTTTCCTCCCTCCCTCCATCCAATGTGGACACACCAGTCACCAGTTAAAACCATCTTCCACCTGTGTGCTTTTATTTAATGATATGTAGTTCTGCATAGACATAACATGGTGACCCTATTTTGGGGAAGAGAGGGAGAAGAATGAAAGGAGAAGACGGTAACATTTATTTTAGCCCTTTGGAGTCTTTCAGAGCAAGATTGGATGCAAACGTGAAGAGGCCTTCCAGCCGCTGACAGAGCCTCTGACTAAAGCACCTGGGTTGGCCTTTGCAAACCCCCAATTGCTGTATGTACGACATACAGATGCCAGCTGAGAGGGTTTAGGGGGAGTTCTGCATCAGGACTAGGGCACAGGGTTGAAACCTGTCGCTTTTGTCAGCTGGAGTCTGTCACCCTCCAAGCAAAAGTAAACCATGCACAAACTGGAGATTCTGGCATTGAACTGGGCTGTGGTGGATAAGTTAAGTGACTATCTTTGTGGTGCCAAGTTCAAGGCGAGGACTGACAACAATCCACTGACTTGTATCCTGACCTCGGCAAAGCTGGATGCCGCAGGCCTTCATTGCTTGGTGGTGTTGACTGCCTATGATTTCAGTCTGAAGTATCAACCTGGGAGCCAGAATGTTGATGCAAATCCATTGCCCCAATGTTCGCACAAGGGTCTGGAAATGTACGGAGAGCAGAAGAGCGTTCCTGTCTCTGAAGGTAAAGCAATGTGCCAGGTTTCCGCCACAGAGAAATCAGAGACAGGGCTATGACAGGATTGAGCTTCTGGTTGTGCCATTCCACCAGCTTACCGCAAACTGACCGCCCTGAATATAGAGCAGTTGCCTGAGTCGAGTCCAGGGGAATTGGCGGCAGCTCAGCGAGACAACACTGGTATCAGTACTGTTTGGTCAGCTGTTGCAGAAGGGTATATGGCCGAAGTTGAAAAGACAAAACACCCTACCATAGCCCTACTGATGAGAGAATGGAACAAACAGGTCTTGAGGAACCATATTCTAAACAGGGCCACCTCTCCTCCAGACAGGCCTCTACGTTCCAAGTTGGTTTTGCCTGAGAAGCATCAAAGGATTGTACTGAAGTTTCTTCATGATGATTCAGGTCATTTGGGGTTTGACAAGACCTATGGATTGGTCCGAGCTCCGTTCTATTGGCCCCCAATGAAGCCGGAGGTCGAAGAGTACTGTAAGTTGTGAATTCGATGTATTTGGAGGAAAACACTGCCTGCAAGCGTTGCTATATAATCCCATTTACAGTGTGCAGGAACACTTGACCTGGTGTATATGGATTTACTCTCCAAAGAGCCTAATTCCAGCAACACTGCAAATGTCTTGGTCATTGCTGACCACTACACCAGATGTGCTCAAGCTTTCCCTTCAAAGGATCAGATGGCATCCACCGTCACCAAGGTGTTTTTGGAATAGTATTTCATTTATTATGGCCTTCCAAGATAGATCCACAATGATCAGGGAAGGGATGTTGAGAATAGGCTCATACACGAGAGTCAAGAAGTCGAGGACCATGCCCTTTCACACTCAGGGTGATCCCCAGCCTAAGACATTGTTAGACATGCTCAGAACCCTAGAGATCAGTAAGAAGAACAAATAGAGTCAGCATATTGGGCATTTGGTCACTGCTACAACTGTACACAGAATGAAACTACTGGATACTCCTTATACTATTTGATGTTCGGGACTGAAGCGAGATCGCCCGTAGATCTGTATCTTGGGACTGGCAGGGAATCTTGCCACAGAACACCTATGTTAAGTATATGCCTGACATGAGGAAGGAACTGCAAATGGCTTATGCACTAGCAGAGGTCTCTGCTTCCAAGCAGAATCAAGGAACCAAGAGGAGATATGATCAAAAGATTAGGTTCTCCCAAGTTATGCCTGGGGACAGAGTTTTAATAAGGAATTTAGGCTACCGGGAAAGCATACGCTGTCAGACTGCTGGGTGGCTACACTTTACGTAGTGGAGAGTCAGATGCTACTGGTGCCAGTTTTCCAGGTGAAGCCAGACGATGGGAATGGGCCTGTCAAAATTCCCCATCAGAATCACCTTGTATCTCTAGGGCAGGAGGTACATGTTGATCCAAAGCCTGGCATGGGCTCTACACCTAGTAGAAAGCTGTGCAGAAGGGAGAGAACAGAAAGGCAATCAGCAGAGAGACCTGATAGGGACCAAAACACTGAATGTTGAATGGATTCAGAGGATGCGGAAATGGGGGTGTGGTATATGTTACCTTCTGTAAACTCTCCAATAATTGATGAAGAGATTCCTGAACCTCCTCACGCTGACTCAGATGTAGCAGGGGGTACTAGCAGTGGACAGGCAGACTGGATACTAGAATAAGAAGAGAAGCTGGGCTCCAGTGTAATGGGGGATGAAGCTGAGCTCAGTCATTTGACAGAGTGTTCTGAGCTACTGGTGAGCACAACTAATGGACGGGGGTGGGGGCATCCTGTAGAGAGGAAAGGTCCCAAGGAGGGCTTGAGGCTGAAGAAGCTGAAGATGTGATAAGGATGTCTCAATGAGTCAGGAAACTCCCAGATAGGCTGGCATATAACACACCAGGGAAATAGATGCAACACTCCCACCAGGGAAATAGATTGGAAGTCCTGACATCACAAAGTTTCTTTGAAAACTGTGTTCTTAATGATGGGTTGATAAATTACAAAATCAGAAAAAAGAAAAATACTATTTTGGTTTGGGGGGGGAATGGTGGAGGGAGACTGTAATGCCCTGGTTACGATTTTACTGCTAATGCTGTAAGGCATTGCATTTAATGGTTTTCTGTAGATGCAGTGTGCTCTGCTGATAGTGCTTGGGTTTCAGTTAAAGATGAGGGGTTGTGATGTTCAACAGACGAATGTTGGGTCAGCCAATCAGGACGGTGGAATTAGGAGAAGGTTCCAGGGAATGTGGGAGGAGAGGTTTCGTGACTGACACTGGTGGGGGTTGAGGTCTTTTTTGGTGGAAAATAGAGAGAGAAGGAGGTTGAGCGAACTGGCCATAGGATTCGATTCAACTGGAATACGCAATTCGCTGGAGTCCAAGATGGTAAGTTCTCATAGTCATAGTCATAGGCATACTTTATTGATCCCCGGGGAAAATGGTTTTCGTTACAGTTGCACCATAAATAATAAATAGTAATAGAACCATAAGTAGTTAAATAGTAATATGTAAATTATGCCAGTAAATTATGAAATAAATCCAGGACCAGCCTATTGGCTCAGGATGTCTGATCCTCCAGGGGAGGAGTTGTAAAGTTTGATGGTCACAGGCAGGAATGACTTCCTATGACGCTCTGTGCTGCATCTCGGTGGAATGAGTCTCTGGCTGAATGTACTCCTGTGCCCACCCAGTACATTATGTAGTGGATGGGAGACATTGACCAAGATGGCATGCAACTTAGACAGCATTCTCTTTTCAGACACCACCGTGAGAGAGTCCAGTTCCATCCCCACAACATCACTGGCCTTACGAATGAGTTTCTTGATTCTGTTGGTGTCTGCTACCCTCAGCCTGCTGCCCCAGCACACAACAACAAACGTGATAGCACTGGCCACCACAGACTCATAGAACATCCTCAGCATCATCCGGGAGATGTTAAAGGACCTCAGTCTCCTCAGGAAATAGAGATGGCTCTGACCCTTCTTGTAGACAGCCTCAGTGTTCTTTGACCAGTCCAGTTTATTGTCAATTCGTATCCCCAGGTATTTGTAATCCTCCACCATGTCCACACTGACCCCCTGGATGGAAACAGGGGTCACCGGTACATACGCTCTCCTCAGGTCTACCACCAGCTCTTTAGTCTTTTTCACATTAAGCTGCAGATAATTCTGCTCACACCATGTGACAAAGTTTCCTACCGTAGCCCTGTACTCAGCCTCATCTCCCATGCTGATGCATCCAACTATGGCAGAGTCATCTGAAAACTTCTGAAGATGACAAGACTCTGTGCAGTAGTTGAAGTCCGAGGTGTAAATGGTGAAGAGAAAGGGAAACAAGACAGTCCCCTGTGGAGCCCCAGTGCTGCTGATCATTCTGTCAGACACACAGTGTTGCAAGCACACGTACTGTGGTCTGCCAGTCAGGTAATCAAGAATCCATGACACCAGGGAAGCATCCACCTGCATCGCTGTCAGCTTCTCCCCCAGCAAAGCAGGGCGGATGGTGTTGAACGCACTGGAGAAGTCAAAAAACATGACCCTCACAGTGCTCACCGGCTTGTCCAGGTGGGCGTAGACATGGTTCAGCAGATAGACGTTGGCATCCTCAACTCCTAGTCGGGGCTGGTAGGCGAACTGGAAGGGATCTAAGTGTGGCCTGACCATAGGCCGGAGCATCTCCAGAACAAGTCTCTCCAGGGTCCTCATGATGTGAGAGGTCAATACCACCGGTCTGTAATCATTGAGGCCGCTGGGGTGCAGCGTCTTCGGCACAGGGACGAGGCAGGACGTCTTCCACATACAGGAACCCTCTGGAGACCCAGGCTCAGGTTGAATACATGGCGAAGTATTCCATATAGCTGAGGGGCACAGGCTTTGAGCACCCTGGTACTGACACCATCCGGTCCTGCAGCCTTGCTTGGGTTGAGAACTTTCAGCTGTCTTCTCACCTGTTCAGCTGTGAAGCCCACCATGGTGGTTTCGTGTGGGGAAGGGGTATAGTCATGAGAGCAGGGTGGGGGACTGTGAGGAGGGGTTGGAGAGTGGAATATGTGTTGGTTGGGGGCCGACAACAGATGGTTCATGTGGGGGATGGGCAGGGGCCACAATGTCAAATCTGTTAAAGAACAGATTAAGTTCATTGGTCCTGTCCACACTGCCTTCAGCTCCTCTGTTGCTAGTTTGCCGGAACCCAGTGATGGTCCTCATCCCCCTCCAGACCTCTCTCATGTTGTTCTGCTGGAGTTTCCACTCAAGCTTCCTCCTGTACCTGTCTTCAGCCTCCCTGATCCTGGCTTTCAGGTCCCTCTGTATTGCCCTCAGCTCCTCCCTATTTCCATCTCTAAACACCCTCTTTTTTAGCCTTCAGGATGTCCTTAATGTCCTTTGTTACCCATGGCTTGTTATTTGAATAACAAAGGACAGTTCTTGTCAGAACATTGCAGTCCACACAGAAGTTGATGTAATCAGTGATGCACTCTGTGAGCCCATCAATATCCTCTCCATGTGGCTCACAGAGTGCCTGCCAGTCTGTCACCTCAAAACAACCCTGGAGCGCCCCATAAGCCTCCTCCGACCATTTTCTCACTGTCCTCGAGGTTGCAGGTTTATTCTTCACCAGAGGCATGTAGCAGGGTTTTAGATGCACCAGGTTGTGATCTGACCTTCCCATTGGGGGTGGGGAGAGGAGCTGTATGCATCCTTAACGTTAGCGTACATCAAATCCAGAGTCCTCTCCCCTCTGGTTGTACAGCTCACATACTGCATGAAGTTGGGCAGTGTTCTAGCCATGGTAACCTGGTTGAAATCACCCGAGATGGTAATGAGGGCACTCAGGTGCTGGGTTTGTAATCTGGCTATGACGGTGTAAATGATGTTACACGCCGACGTCGGGTTGGCAGAGGGAGTGATGTACACAACAACCACAACTGCATGCGAGATTTCCCTTGGCAAATAATATGGCCGGAGTCCAACAGCAAAATGTTCAATATCCGGGCTACAGACACGTTCCTTGATCGTAATCTGCCCAGGATTGCACCATCTGTTATTTACCAGAACTGCCAGCCCCCCTCCTTTACGCTTACCGGTCTCAGTGCAATTCCAGTCAGCTCGAACGGTCTGGAAGCCCTCTATGGAAACGCTTTGATCGGGTATGTCCTCATGCAGCCACGTCTCAGTGAAGCACATGACACTGCTCTCCCGAAATGTTCTCTGACTCCTGACAAGCGCCGTCAGTTCATCCATTTTATTCCCCAGCGACCTCACATCTCCTATCATGAGAGAGGGGAGACACGGCTTATAACTTCTCTTCTCCATAAGCCTCTGTTGTCTCAACCTGGTCCTCTTCCCCCACCTTTTTGATCCCCCTCTGCATCCTCTGTGTGTTTTCCTCCAGATTTCAGCCGGGATGTCCACTGCTCTGTTCGCTAAGCCGGCGGGCATGAGCACAATCAATTGGTCCCTGGAATACACAATGCGGCCATCCTGCTGCCACGCTAACGAGACATGTCCGAATGTAACTAATTCCAGCGCTAAAAAAACAAGTAAAACTGTCTCCACCAGCATGTTAGAGAGGGTGCAGCTTCAACGTGTTACCGTGAGAAAAAAAAACAACAAATAACTAAGTTAAAAAGTTTAAAAGTAAGACACTACAGAGCAACTGTAACAGGCCGCATGCACGACCGGCGCATGCGCACTACCTCCTGGGGATAGGTAAGTAAAAGTGGGCACCATGAGAAAAAAGACACATCCAGCTTTTGGATGATACGATCTTCAACCTTGTACATATTTGAACATAGAACATAGAATAGTATGGCACAGTACAGGCCCTTTGGCCCACAAATGTTGCGCCGATGCTTTTTGACTGGTTTAATTACAATGGGCCCTTTTATTTTTTTTATTTTTTTTTAATTTCTTCTTTAATAACTGATTAAGCTAATATTCATAAATACACCTTCTTTATAATTGTATGCCATGTACGATCAGTTATTTAAACTGACAGATAATTGCAAGTGGGCAGTAATTACACAATATTCACTCAGATCAAGGTTCGTGTGGTCAAAACATCCCAACCTCCTTTTTTTGGTGGGACTCAAGTCATACAAATCCTTGACATACAGAGTTCGAAAGAGGTGGTTTTCTCACCACTGAGTCCAGTGGCCATTCGTGAGGGGCTAACAAGCCAGGTCTTTAGAGACGCTCGTTTAAAATTTTATACCTAGTCCTATATTATCCAAGTGGGATGTTCCTGAATCACTGAGTGTGTGCCTTCAGGCCTCTGTACCTCCTTCCTGATGGTAACAATAAGAAGAGGGCATGCCCTGGGTGGTGGGTGGGTCCTTAATATTGGTGGTCACTTTTCTGAGGCAGTGCTCCTTGAAGATGTCCTGGGTACTACAGAGGCTAGCACCCAAGACTGGAGCTGACTAATTTTACAACTTTCTGTAGCTTACCCCCGAAGTAGCCCCCTCCCACCTGCCCCCATACTAGACAGTGATGCAGCCTGTCAGAATGCTCTCCATGGTGCATCAATGGACTATATTGAGTGTTTTAGTTGACAAACCAAATCTCTTCAGACTCCAAATGAAAAATAGCTGTTGTCTTGCCTTCTACATAGCTGCATTGAATTGTTTGGATCAGATTAGAACCCCGGAGATCCTGGCACCCAGGAACTTGAAATTATTTACTCTCTCCACTTCTGATGCTTCTATGAGAATTGGTTTGTGTTCCCTCATCTTACCCTTCCTGAAGTCCACAAGCAGCCTCACTGACGTTGAGTACAAGGTTGTTGCTGTGGCACCACTCCACTAGTTGGTATACCTCGCTCCTGTACACTCTGTCATCTCCATCTGAGATTCTACCAACAATGGTCGTATCTTCAGCAAACTTACCATTGGTATTTGAGTTGTGCCTAGCCACACAGTCATAGGTATAGAGAGAGTAGCGCAGTGGGCTAAGCACACACCCCTGAGGTGTGCTAGTGTTGAACAGCAGCTAGGAGGAGATATCATCACCAATTTGCACAGATTGTGGTCTTCTGGTTAGGAAGCTGAGAATCCAATTGCAGAGAGTGGTACAGAGGCCCAGGTTCTTTAACTTATCAGTCAGGATTATGGGAACGATGGTGTTAAATGTTGAGCTATGGTCAACAAACAGCACCCTGACATAGGTGTTTGTATTATCCAGGTGATTTAAGACCATGTGAAGAGCCATTCAGATTGCATCCACTGTAGACCTATTGTAGCGACAGGCAAACTGCAATGAGTCCAGGTCCTTGTTGAGGCAAGAGTTCATTCTAGCCATGGCCAACCTCTCAAATTATTTCATCAACGTAGATGTGATTGCAACTGGGCAATAGTGATTAGGGCAGCTCACACTGCTCCTCTTTGGCACTGGTATAACTGTTGCATTTTTGAAACAGGTGAGAGCTTCCAACCATAGCAGTCAGAGGTTGAAAGTATCCGTGAATACTCCCGTCAGTTGGTTGGCACAAGTTTTCCAAGCCTTACCAGGTATTCCAAGGTACTTGAAGGCCTCTCCTTATAAAGTAAAAGCCGTAAAAACTCCTTTCCTACATTACAAAGGTGACTACATTTTAAAAGGTCCTATTGACACTTCTGACATCTTGAGAGTGTGATAGATGCTTTATAAATGCAAATCATTCTGGCTTCCCCCTTTCTTAAATTGAGATTGAGGTTTTGAATAGATATCAGACTTCCCCTCGGTGCATGGTGCCATTAACATCAGATATATATGTACATTGGTTTGAATCCTGCTTGGCTGGACTGAGTCACTTCCATCATCCAAAGATGATTGCATTTCCAGACTATGTAGCTTTTGTGTAATCACAGGCCAGTGAACACTCATTATCTTGGCAACATCCATGAATCTCCTGGGTCATTTCCTCTGTTTCAATTATTTCAGTTTGACTTATTGTCATAGATTGTGGTTTCAGTTACCAAATTCCACACTCTGAAATTCACTCAAGAAACTCCATTGCCACTGCAACTTCCTCCCTCCGTTAACTCTTCTTAAAAATCACCTCTCTGCTCAAACTGAAATTGGCTTTCCAAATGTCTCCTCCATCAGTTCAAAGTCAACTTTCTCCTCCTTAAAATTCTGTAAAATCCCCTGCAGCATTTTCTATTTTAAAGATAGGCTATTGTTTTCACTGATAGTTGGCGGGAAATAAGCAATGAGACAATTCAGAATTGTTTTGCTCACTGCGGTTTCAAGCATTCAGGCTTGGACAGCTGAGACTGAAAATGAAATGGTTTCACAACTTCAAAAATTTAGGATTTATGAAGAATTTGAAGGTATTGATAATCATTTTGAATGTTCCAATGAACACGAAGAATTGGAGGATGTAATCGTCAAAAGCATTGTATGAAGGCAGCCCACTATCTGCACTAGATGTCTGCACTAATTTTGTTTATTTACTGTCAATCAAAAGAACATGGCAAGATACACTGGATGAATTCCTCTATCAATAACTATTAGGAACTAATTCACAGTTTTACAATATTGGCAGTGTTATAATTTTTTCTGTATTTCATTTAAGTACATCATTTGTCCCTCAGTTAAATGGTAGTTTGACTTTTTTAAATATCCTTTTAATTATTTCCATGAAATTTTGGATACTTGGGGCAGCTGTATATTTGGGTCATAATGTACTGTACCCAGTGTGTCCCAAACCAATTGTAGCATATACCATAAAACAGTAAATTTGATTCAGTTCTTCTGTAGGTTAACAAACTTTTGAGGTTAATGTTACAATGTCTAATCTGTTCTCCACTTCCATATTCAGAAGAAACAGTTCCACATCTGAACATCTGAATCATCAACAGATTCTTCCTCTACTGTCTGAACAGATGTCACTGCAGGTATTGGGCTCGCTAATAACCTTTCTGTGGTTACAGCTGATGTTGTTGAAAGCTCTGATGAATGTTAATGTGTCAAGACACTGCTGTAGATTCAACTCTAGTTGATTGTAATCTTGATTTTGTCAGCAAGCTGAATGAGGGACTATTTGGAATTACGAGGAGCATCAACAACTATAATTCCCTATTTTTTTAATTTTTGTGTCACTAAAGGGATTCAAAACTGAGGCTTAATCATCGATGCAAAATCTTCTTTCTTTTCTAAGAATCTTGTTTCTATTCCATTCTGTTAGTATGATTATTTTGTGTTAAGATCAATCTTATTTACAACAATCATTTCCTGAGACTGCAGGCATATACTTTGTAGTGTGGGTTGCAATAATCTGATATTTCAATCAATGTTGCACATAAAAAGCAGAAAATCCTTAAAGGACTTGCTATTACCAGTGCCTTTGACAATTATTTTGTATGCCAATTAATAGTGATACTAAACAAGAAAAAATCTGCAGATACGGGAAATCCAAGCAACACACACAAAATACTGGAGGAATTCAGTGGGTCAGGCAGCATCTATGGAGAAGAGTAAATAGTCAACGTTTCGGGCTGAGACACTTCTTCCATCCTCAGTCCTGAAGAAGGGTCTCGGCCGAAACATTGACTGGTTACTCTTCTCCATTGATGCTGTCTGACCTGCTGAGTTCCTCCAGCATTTTGTGTGTGTTATTGGTAATAATGCTGATTACAGCAACTTGCCATCTTCTTACTTTTCTTTCCTGCAGGTCTACCATTGCCACAAAAATCAATACTTTTGCAGTTTATTTGTCTCTGAACATGATGGTTTTATCACTCTGCAAAAGAAACATTGAGTGTTTTATTGAGGAGAGGGTTTTTGTTTGAGTGTTTCATATCTCTGGTCCAATTGCAACTGAAAGAATCTCTTTTTTTTTCCTACAGTTTTACTCTATTCTCCTAGCCTATTTGTCATGTCTTTTGTAGTTTATGTAATACTAACATAAATAGGTGAATACTTCCAGTAGGATGGTAACATGCTCAGATGCAGTGCAACTTGGGGTCAAATCAAAAGTGAGTTTGTTCACCTTGTAAATCCTTTTTAATAACCTCAAATCTCTGCTGGATACGAAGAATATCAAGTACTGTAGGACTATTCCATTAGCAAGTTGTTCAATAGTGATGGAACTGATTATGTATGGTTGTTGTGTTGCTGTCTGGACTTGTGTACCATTGTGGTGAGATGATGAGCGATGCAGCTAATGGAACAAGTGATTACTGTACCATGAGCGTTTATATTGGGATCGCAAGACTCTGGTGGACAATGATAACGTAGAATTCTGCAAATCTGGTTCTCTGTTTCATTGGTAAGACCAACGGTGGGGAAGCTGTGTTGCCTTGGTTGTAGCAAGAACTAGGCCATGGCCGTGGAGGTATCTTGAATGTAGTCACCCAGTGGAGAGATCAGGGGCCTCTGCTGGGTATGCTCAAATCATGTTGCGTTGGGGGCTGACCCCTCCTAGTAGTGCTGACCTCCACTATTCGCTTGGTGCTTCCCTGCAGTATTCAATGGTGCTGCCCTCCAGTGTTCAGTCAGTGGAAGAACAAGCTGGACCAGAGTAATCTACAGCAGGGGCTCCCAACTTGTTGTACGCCATGGACCCCTAACATTAACTGAGGAGTCTGTGAACCCCAGGTTGGGAATCCTTGACCTACAGACATGTCACTCAGGGATTTGGGCTATATTCAATTTTTTTCTTTGTGAATGTATGTTTTTTTTCTGAAATCGTAACCATGTATGCTATTTGTGCTATGCGTTTTGTGCAGTGTGCTGTGTGCTGTTGGCAATGTGTTGTGCACCTTGGCCCCAGAGGAATACTGTTTCAGTTAGCTATATTCATGTATGGCTGAATGATAATTAAACTTGAATTTGACCTTGAATACAATGATGTAAAAGAACAATACTGGTTGATTAGAAATCTGAATGCTCAATACTTGAACTCTATACAGTACATTTTACTATTATAAGCTCTGAATCTATTGTTACTGTTCTGAAATAGAGGTATTACATTATTCTTTCATCCAACTAAAATACAGTAAGTTGACAAGTGGAAATCCATTTTATTACTCTATATGTCTCACTACTTACTAAAAAGTAAATGTATAGAAATATCCTGGAGAAAAAAAAGTTTGGGATTTGCTTGTTTCCTCAATCTGTTTGCAGTTTGGTTGAACCGGTGTTGAAACTTATATCCATAAGATCAGTGGAGAGACAAGGGACTACAGGTGCTGAAATCTGGAGCAAATGACAACCTGCTGGGGGAACTCAGTGGGCTGAGCAACATCTGTTGGGGAGTGTGGGGGGTGGGGGGGGGGTGGTTGTGAAGAAATTGTCCACCTTTTGGATTCACCCAAAACACTGACAGCTCTATTCTCCCTATAGATGCTGCAGCATCTGCAGTCCTCTTTGTGGTTTTATTGATATGGATTTCAAAACAGTTTCTGCCACGTGGAATTCTACAACACAGCAAGAATTGTAGGCGGGAGGCAGAGCAAAGTTAAGATGGCGCTAAATGGCGACTCCTTTGCTTGCGTCTTCGGAAACAGCTCTATTTCCATCTTTAATATTTTTATTTTTCCCTTTCAGGGTACTTTTGAAGACCCTGAACTGGAGTTACATGCTGACTTCGGTTCTTTGCGGGAATGGGACCCATTCTCAATTCTCAGGACAGGCCGCTTTTCGGCACACCAAATGTTTGGACTGAAAGTCCGGCTCGAATACGGAAACCCAAGCTCTCGGGGGTCTGGAGATGGGGGGATCGAGGGTCGGTGTCACGTTAGGAGACATGTGTGTCATCAGGGGGGTTGGGATATCTGCTACACTATGGGGCCAAAGACTGGGGATCCTTGCAATGTTCAGGCACAGAGCTCGAAAAAAAAGACGTAACGGACTTCTAACATCGTAAATCAGTGAGTTGTTTGTTATGTCTCCGCGCTCGCTGGGGGAAAGAATGGAGACTCCTCTTTCTCCCTTATTAGGGAGAGAGAGAATCTGGGGCATGTCGAATGCCGGATGAAACGCGAAGTCTTTGGGGTAAATGCAAGACTGTGTCTTGACTGTGCTTTGCTCACGCTGAGAGCTCGGTGGTGGTACTGATACTTGGTTTTATTTTGTTGGGGGGGTGGGGGGGATTGTTGTTCACTGCCGCTTACGCGTGGGAGGGAGGGGAGCTGGGGGGGAATTTAGAGTTCTTATGTTTATCTGTCATTCATTCTTTGGAGCACTTATCTGTTTTCATGGATGTTTGTGAAGAAAAAAGTATTTCAGGATGTATATTGTATACATTTCTCTGACATTAAATTGGACTTTTGGAGCTTTGAACCTTTGAACCTTTGAATTTGCTAAAATACCCCAGCATCAACTTTGGCTAATCTTCTTTCCAATATCATGCCACGTTTAAAATAGTGCAGGATCTGTGAACCCATTCATTCTAACGGAGATTGTGCTGCAGAGAAAAGTAAGATAAGACATGTCTTTTATTTTAAATTATTCTTTCTGTTTGCTATATTTTAAATTTCTAGGCTATATTTTAGACAAATAATTTCAAATGTACTTTCATTATTTCATTTTATATAGTTTTTTGTAAGGTCTTGAATCTCATTAAATACTCGTAACAACATTGGTAAACAATAAATATGGTAGTTTAGCTTTGGCAAGTATGAAAGGCTTCCAGAGATGTTTCATGGATGAAGGGTATTATAGGCCATAACAGCACTGGATTACATTACATAGTGCTTTGGCATCTGCTAGGATTATGATGAGCTGGTCCACGATCATCCTGACAAGGAGACCATAAGACAAAGGAGTAGAATTAGGCCATCTGGTCCAGTGAGTCTGCTCCGCCATTCAATCATGGCTGACTTTTTTTTCGCTATCTCCTCCTTAACCCCAGTTCCCGGCTTCTCCCTGATGCCATGTCCAATCAAGAACCTATCAATCTCTGCCTTAAATACATCCAACGACCTGGCCTCCACAGCTACACGTGGCAACAAATGCCACAAATTCACCACTCTTTGGCTAAAGAAATTTCTCCACATCTCTGTTTTGAAAGGGCGCCCATCTATCATGAGGCTCTTGTCCTAGACTCTCCCACCATGGGAAAATCCTTTCCACATCTACCCTGTCTAGGCCTTCCAACATTCGAAAGATTTCAATGAGATTCTCCCCTCATCCTTCTGAACTTGAGCGAGTACAGACCCCAAGCCATCAAACATTCCTCATATGATAACCCTTTCATTCTTGAAATCTTCTGGACCTCCTCCAATGCCAGTAAAACTTTTCTAAGCTGAGGAGCCCAAAACTGTTCACAATACTCAAGGTGAGGCCTTACTAGTGCCTTATAAATTCTCAGCATCACATCCTTGCTCTTATATTCTAGACCTCTTGAAATGAATGCTAACACGGCATTTGGTCTATAATTTCTATAAAATCATTTGTCTATAATATAACTTCCTTTCTACTGCCTTCCTCCTTTCTTAAGGAGTGGAGTAACATTTGCAATTTTCCAGTCCTCTGCCACCAAGCCAGAGTCCAATAATTTTTGAAAGATCATTTTTAATGCCACCACAATCTCTAACGTTACCACTTTCAGAACCCTAGGGTGCAGTTCACCTGGGCCGGGTGACTTAAGTACCTCTGGGCCTTTCAGCTTTTTGAGCACCTTCTCTGTTGTAATAGTATCTGCACCCATTTCTCTTCCCTCACACACTACAAAATCAGGCACACTGCTAATGTCTTCCACAGTGAAGACTGATGCAAAATACTCATTTAGTTCATCAGCCATTTCCTTGTCCCCCATTATTATTTCTCCTGCCTCATTTTTTAGCGGTTCTATATCCACTCTCATTTCTCTTTTATTTTTAACATACTTGAAACAACTTTTACCATTCACTTTGAAATTATTTGCCAGCTTGCTTTCATATTTCATCTTTTCCTTCTAATTTTTTTTTAGTTGATCTCTGTAGGTTTTAAAAACTTCCCAATCCTCTATCTTCCCACTAATTTTTGCTTTGTTGTATGCCTGTTCTTTTGCTTTTACAATGACTTTGACTTCCCTTGTCAACCATGGTTGTACTATTTTACTATTAGAGTATTTCTTCATTTTTGGAATACACATGTCCTGCACCTTCCTCATTTTTCCCAGAAACACACATCATTGCTGCTCTGCTGACATCCCTGCCAGCAGCTCCTTCCAATTTACTTTAGCCAGCTCCTCTCTCATACCACTGCAATTTCCTTTACTCCACTGAAATACTGCTGCATAAGACTTTACTTTCTCCCTATCAAATTTCAAGTTGAACACAATCATATTGTGATCACTGGCTCCTAAGGGTTCTTTTACCTTAAGCTCCCTAATCGCCTCCAGTTCATTACATAGCACCCAATCCAGGATAGCTGATCCCTTAGTAGGCTGAACGACAAACAGCTCTAAAAATCTATCTCTTAGGCATTCAACAAACTCACTCTCTTGAGATCTATTACCAATCTGATTCTCTCAATCGACCTGCATGTTAAAATCTCCCATGACCACCATAACATTGCCCTTTTGAGTCACCTTTTCTATTTCCTGATGTAACCTGTGGTCCATCTCCCAGCCACTGTTAGGAGGCCTGTATATAACTGTCATCAACGTCCTCTTACCCTTGCAGTTTCTTAACTCAACCCACAAGGATTCAACATCTTCCGATCCTATGTCACATCTTTCTACTGATTTGATGCCATTCTTTACCAGTAGAACCACACCATCCCCTCTGCCTACCTTCCTACCCCTCCAATATAATATGTAACCTTGGACATTCAGCTCTCAACTACAACCATCCTTCAGCCACGATTCAGTGATGGCCACAACATGATACCTGGCAATCCCTAACATTGCAACAAGATCAGCCACCTTATTTCTTATACTACATGCACCTTGAGTACCATCTATACTGTCCTTTCTTACTCTGCATCCCTAATGATTTGATATTCAGCCTGCTGGCTGCAACTAAGTCCCATCACCTGCCTGCCCTTCCTGACAATATGACTGCACGCTATCTTTACTTTTTTACCATTCATTCTTTCCTGAGTACCTTCACTCTGGTTCCCAACCCCCTGCCAAATTAGTTTAAACCCTCCCCAACAGCTCTAACAAACCTGCCCGCGAGAATATTGGTCTCCCTCGTGTTCAGGTGCAACCCATCACTTTTGAACAGGTCATACCTTCCAATCCCAATTATCCAAGAACCTGAAGCCCTCCCCCTGCACCAACTTCTCAGCCACGCATTTATCACAAAATCATCCTGTTTCTACCCTCACTGGCACGTGGCACAGGCAGCAATCTAAAAATTATTACCCGGGAGGTCCTGCTTCTCAACTTTCTATCGAGCTCTCTAAATTCTCTTTTCAGGACCTCATTGCTTTTCCTTCCTATGTCATCAGTACCAATATGTACCAAGACATCTGGCTGCTCCACCTTTCTCTCCAAAATTTTGTGGACACGATCTGAGACGTCCCTGACCCTGACTCCTAGGAGGCAACATACCATCCACGTGTCCCGTTCACGGTCACAGAATCTCTTGTCTATTCCCCTCGCTATCGAATCCCCTATCACTTCCACCTCCTTCTTCTCTCCCTTTCCTTTTTGCACCATGGACCCATGCTCGGTGCCTGTAACCCGGTCACCGTGACATTCTCCCAGGAAGTTATCACCCACAGAAGTATCCTAAGTGGTATACTTGTTTTTGAGGGAATGGTCACGGGGGGGCTCTGCTCTAATGCCTATTTCCATTTCTGCTGACGGTCACCCAGCTACTCACCTCCTGCAACTTCGGTGTGACTACTTCCTTTAAATTTGGATCAATTATATCCTCACTCTCCCGTACATCCTGTTGCTGCTCCAGATTCCAAGCAGTTTGGCTTTAGAGATTGGAACAGCTAATTGAGTAGTCAGTGCAGTCTCTAAGCTCCATTCTGAAAATCCTGGGCTCAATATTCCTGGCCAAAGGGTGAAACCAACTCTTGGAATTCGACTGATCCATTTCCATTGCTTTTCAGTGCCACACACTTGCAAAAATAAAAATATCAGTTTTCCAAAATCAAGGTGGTTGCTAGGCTGCTGGATACAGGGAACATCATCTACTCAAAAATACAATACTTCTTATCTCTAGATAGTTTTTGCATCTACTGATTATGGTTTCCCTTTTGTACGCCACAGTCTCACTCAGAGGTCCTGTGAACCTGCATCAAATCATGACTAAATTCAGAATCAGAAGCAGAATCGGGTTTAGTATCACTGACATATGATGAGCAATGTGTTGTTTTGCAGCAGCAGTATAGTGCAATTGATAAAATCATTATAAGTTATTAGAATATATATCTATAATTAAGTAAGTAATACAAAAGGAGAACTAAAATAATGAGCTGGTGTTCATGAGTTCATTGCCTTTTCAGAAATTGCCAAACTAGATAGATGGATACATCAGGTGGATGAACAGAAATCGTTACAACGGGATTCCAGCAGTCTTGGAGAACACTGATCTCATATAAGTATAGTGGCTCTCAATTTGGAAGTTACCTTATCAATCAAACACAATTCAGGGGGCAATGATTCATATGACTATCATTGCCCCAAGTTGATTTTTTCCAGTCAGCCCACAATTTCCATTTCAAAATCTGAAACACATTTTTTTCACAGAAACCACTCTCGATCCTGTCAAAGGGCAGAATTTAATACTCACCACATATTTTGTAAATTATCATGGAAAAAAATACACCTTAGCATTTAATTCAGCTTCATACTTCTTTGTCATACGTTGTGTTGCCCTTACCCATCTTACATGACAAAATTCCCTCCCAATTCAAAAAAAAACCTGAGTCAAATGAAAATACTCTTTGCTCCTAGAACCTGTCTCGTGCATGAACAGCTAAAGACCTGTTGCTTTTAGATATTCATCGGTGAAGTTGTAGAAGTTTCTGTTTTCATACACAAGGCACCAATCATGCAATTGATATGTCAAAGTTCTAAAAATAGTTCCACATTTCTGACATTCACTGTGGTAGTCTAAAAGGAATCAGTAAAAAAATCAATGCAATTTGGTGAGTACATCAGCCTTCTTCCTTTATCTATTGTGTTGCTAAGAAAGTTAAATAGTATAGGATTCCCAGAGGAATGGCCACAAAGGAAAAGGATGATTAATTTCTGACAATGGGTATCCAAATATCCCCAATATAAACCACATCTAAAAGGATCGTAAGGTAATGACAAAATTATTGTTTAGGGTCTGTTGGACTTACCTTTCTTTGAAGGTTAATGTTATACACAATCATTTGCAAAATCAGATCTTTATCAAGACATTGCAACTCTACTGAACAAAATTCTTGCCAAACTTGGACATCGTTTTTCCTTTGATTACTGCATACTAAACAAACCATTAATATGTCATAATAAGATTAAAAAAAAGAACAAATCTGACTGTTCGGTCATCTTTCTGATCTTCATCTAAATCACTATAATAGTTTTATTACTCCCCATATCCTGTGGAGATACCTTGCCTTAAGCACTTTAAGGTAATACATGGCTTACCTCCTCATGTTCCCTTGAAAACTATTTTAACTTATTGTGTGCTGGTTCCACTGATTGATATTGTGATAACTTGGTAGAGCCACATTGCTGTCCCCATTGTTGTCAAGTTTCTGGATTCTTTTCTATTGGTTCAGAAAATCTGGCCTGGAACCTCTTGTCAGTGACAAGCTCTCCGTGTACTGGATCTGTATTACACTGAGGTTTCAGATATATCAGGCAGATCTGAGCACCTCTCAATACACCAAATGAACCAGACTGCTGACTTGGAGAGGGCAAAAGGTGGGGGTTAAATTCTTTGTGGTGCTTGGACACGGCAGTCTTGTCACATTCTTGTTCAACTGACCTGGAAATCTAACGATTAAGTGCCAGTCACAAAATGCTGGAGCAACTCAGCAGGCCAGAAGAGTACAGTGGACATTTTGGGCTGAGACCCTTCAGCAAGACTGGAGGAAAAAAGATGAGGAGTCAGAGTTAGAATGGAGGGGAGGAAAAAACTTAAGGTAATAGGTGAAACTGGGAGGGGGAAAGGTGAAGTAAAGAGCTGGGAAGTTGATTGGTGAAAGAGATACGGGGGTGGGAGAAGGAGGAATTTAATAGGAGAGGACAGAAGGCTATGGAAGAAAGAAAATGGGGGAGGAGCACCAGAGAGAGGTGTTGGGCAGGCATGGAGATAAGGTGAGAAAGGGGCAAGGGGATGACCGGAATTTCGAGAAATTGATATTCATGCTGCCATGTTGGAGGCAACCTGGATGTAATATAAGATGTTGTTCCTCCAACCTGAGTGTGGGCTCATCATGACAGTAGAGGAGGACATGGATTGACATGTCAGAATGGGAAAGGGAAGTGGAATTAAAATGGGTGGTCACTGGGAGATCCCACTTCTTCTGGCGAACAGCGTCCCAATCAGCGTCGGGTCTCACCTATATACAAGAGGCCACACCCGGAGCACCAGATACAATATATGAACCCAAAAGCCTCATAGGTGATGTGTTGCCTCACCTGGAAGGACTGTTTGGGGCCCTGAATGATACTGAGGCAGGAGGTGTAGGGGGAGGTGCAGCACTTGTTCCACTTGTAAGGATAAGTGCCAGGAGGGGAGAGAGGAATGAACAAGGGAGTCACATAGGGAGTGATCCCTGCGGAAAGCTGAAAGTGCAGCGAAGGGGGTAGTGGGAAAGATGTGTTTGGTGGTTGGATCCCACTGGAGATGACAGAAGTTGTGGAAGATTATGTGCTGGATGTAGAGGATGTAGGTGAGGACAAGTGGAACCCTATCCCTGGTGGGGTGGTGATAAGATGGGGTGAGGGCAGACGTGTGCAAAATGGAAGAGATGCGGTTGAGGATAGTGGAGGAAGGGTAGCTGCTTTCTTTGAAGAAGGCATTCTGAAATGAAAAGCCTCATCCTGAGAGCATACGCGACAGTAATGGAAGAACTCAGAGAAGGGGATGGCAGTTTTACAAGTAACAGAGTGGAAAGAGGTACTGTCCAGGTAGCTGTGAGAATCAGTGGGTTTGTAATAGACATCAGTGGATAAGCTGTCTCCAGAGATAGAGACAGAGAGATCGAGAAAGGGGAGGGGGTGTCAGAAATGGAGCAGGTAACTTTGAGGGCAGGGTGGAAGATGGAGACAAAGTTAATGAAGTCAATGAGCTCCACGTGCAGGAAACAGCACCAATGCAGTTGTCCGTGTAGCATAGGAAAAGTGGGCCACTAGCTCTTGGGCCCTCAGAGTCTCCATCTTCCACCCACCCCACCTTTCCTGAATGCCCCAACACTCCCCCATCCTCTGACACCGCCAACCCCCTTCCCTCCTCCAATCCCAACTCTCATCCATGCTGGGTCTTCACCATCCACTCCGACCTTCCCCTCTCTGAGGCAGAACGTTCTGTCCTCAGTACGGGCCTCACCTTTATCTTCCATTGCCCACACCTCAGTGAGTTCCATGCCCGCCATGACGCTGAGTTCTTCTTCTGCTGCCTCTATCTCCGAGCCTATTTCTTTGGCAAAGACTCTTCAACCCGCACTGATGAACATTTTTCCTGTCTTCAACCCTCCTCCTCTTCCTGAACACCCTGCTCTGGTCTTCTGCCTGTTCTGGATCTTTTAATTGCCAAATGCCGACGGGACATCAGCCGTCTCAATTCACCGCCCCTCTCCCCAATTCCAATCTCACTCCTTCCAAACGCACTGTTTCTTCCTCCCCCTCCTTGCTAACTCTGACTCCTCTTCTTTTTTCCTCCAGTCCTGCTAAAGAGTCTTGGCCCAAAATGTTGACTGTATTCTTATCCATAGATGCTGCCTAGCCTGCTGAGTTCCTCTGGCACTTGTGTGTGTTGCTTGGATTTCCAGCATCTGCAGATTTTCTTTTGTTATTGATTAAGTGCCGACTGTTTTACTTACGAAGATGGTTTTCCTCTGTGATCCTGACTGCAGTTTAAATACCACCAAAGGCCGATGTTAAGCAAGTACTCACAGTATTGAGTTCAGCTATCAGAAAACAAGAAACAGTCTACCACGCCTTTTATGGTAGACTGTTGGGGATTATTGGGGACTTCAGTGAGCCTTCTTTAAAGAAATCACTGCCCAATTATTATCAATACGTCATGAAGCTTCTAGGAAAGGACATGTGCTTGCATGCCTTCTTCAGGATTGCGTTCTGCATTTAAATATCTAGACTTGATTCACTCCTACCGTACAAGCATAGAACATAGAACACAAAACAGTACATCTGAACCCAATGGTTGTAGGAAAATAGCTGTTCGCAAACCTGGTGGTGTGGGACTTCAGGCTTCTCTAACTCCTGCCTGATGATGGCATGGTTGGATCCTTGAGGTAGTGCCTCCTGTAGATGCTGTCAATGCTGAGGGGGGCTACGCCCGTGATGGTCCAGGCTGTGCTGACAGCTGATTGTGGCCAATTGTGTTCTTGCGCATTGGAATTGTTGTACCAGGCTGTGATGCAACCAAACAGGATACTTTCAACTGTGAACCTGTGGAAATTAGTGAGAATAATTGGTGACATGCCAAATCTCCTCAAGCTTCTAAGAAAGCAAATGCGCTGGTGCACCTTCTTCAGGACGGCTTTATGCATTTAAATATCTGGACCTGATTCACTCCTACCCCACAAGGACAGAATATAAAGTATAGAATAGTACAGTACAGCACAGGAACAGGTCGTTTATACCACAATTCTGTGTCAAACTAATTAACCTAATCCTCCCACCTGCACATAGTCCATATCCCTCCATTGTTTGGATATTAAGAGTCCTTTATTGTATTTGCTTCCACTACTAACATGGCAGCATATTCCAGGCTTGCACCACTCTGTAAAAACATGCCCTGAAAAATTCTAAAATACTGAAAAATTCTTTGCAGATGTCTAAAACACACTACAATGTTAACTAGTTGTTCAAAACTAACAAATGGTGAGAAATTTATACATATCTTTGGATTCAGAAGAAGATTTCATAATCACACATTTGAAAAAATGCACAGGATCCTGCCACCAAGCATATCTTTCCCTCGCCCCCACTTTCTGTTTTCCACAGGGATCACTCAATATGCAACTCCCTTGTCCATTCCTCTCTCCCCTCTGATCTTCCTCCTGGCACTTATCCTTGCAAGCGGAACAAGTGCTACACCTGCCCCTACACCTCCTCGCTCACTACCATTCAGGATCCTAAACGGTCCTTCAAGGTGAGGCGATGCTTCACTTGTGAGTCTGTTGGAATCATTTACTGTGTTTCGTGTTCCCGGTGTGGCCTCCTGTGTATCGGTGAGACCCGACGTAGTTTGGGAGACCGCTTTGCAGAGCGCCTACGCTCCGTCCACCAGAAGTGGGATCTCCCAGTGGCCACCCGTTTTAACTCCACCTCCCATTCCCATTCCGATACGTCCATGCATGGCCTCCTCCACTGTCATGATGAAGCCGCCATTAGGTTGGAGGAGCAACACTTCATATTCCATTTGGGTAGCCTCCAACCTGACGACATGAACATTGATTTTTCGAACTTCCGTTAATGCCCCCCACCCCCACCTCTCGTTCACCATTTCCCATCCCCTTTTCCCTCTTTCACCTTATCTCCTTGCCCACTCATCGCCTCACTCTGGTGCTTCCCCTCCCTTTTCTTCTGTGTCTTTCACCAATTTACATCCCAGCTCTCTTTTTCACCCCCTCCCCTTCAAGTTTCACTTATCGCTTTGTGTCTCTCTCTTCACCCCTCCCCGTCATTTAAATCTACTCCTCAGCTTTTCTTTTCCCAGTCATGCCAAAGGGTTTCAGCCCAAAACATCGACCGTACTCTTTTCCTAGATGCTGCCTGGCCTGCTGAGTTCCTCTAGCATTTTATGTGTGTTGTAAAAATTAATTTATAAGTTTTCAAATCCAAATGAATTAAAACGCTTAAAACAAGTAATACTCAATTAGCACACGCAAATTACCTCTAACTTAGCTCTCTCGTTCGCTGTCATTCTTCCCCATTGCATTGCATAGAATCATTGAATCTACCCCAGGTTTACCGCAGCATGTGTTACCCCACATAACCTGTGATTCAGGAAGTTGGAGTTCAATTGCTAGGCTCCATGAGCCCTACAAGATCTGTATCCAATCAGGAAACTGTCAGCAAGCATCTTCAGGTATTCAGAAATAAATGCACGAGTGCTCACTGGAGCATGGGTTTTCTATACTGGGTATCATCAGTACTTCCAGGCAGAACTGCTCAGATTTCGCACAAAGTTCTGAGTCATCGTCATATTCAGATAACAACAGAATTAAAAAGTGTCATTACAGATAAAATCATGCTAAGTATTAATCACTTCATTACTGTAAAATATAGAACATGTGTATAGAGATACTATTTCCATTGTGCAACCAGTTTTCAGGTAAAACTGTCACAGAAACTGGATATAATTTATAGCCTCTGGTTTCTGCAGGAATAGAATACAAAAACTATCATTGTGATCCTTGTGAAAGTGTGATAATTTTTCCTGAAAAGATGCTTTAGAAGAAGATTTCTGTCTAACCATATGATATCACTCAAGACGAAGTCCAATCTATTCCACTCTACAGCGGTTCCAAGAGAGTTTTTCCAAATGCATTCTATAAATCAATCTTCCAATACTCTTACGTTTCCCTTTATATTAAATTATACCATTGCCTGACAATAACCTTTTTCATTTTGTCTGTTCTTTGCAAATGTCAAGATGCATGGAATATTTAATTCCCTCCCTTGGTCACCATGTCTAAATAATGACGAATATATCAAATGTGTTTATCTAGATTTATGCCATTTATCTATGTTGGTATGAATACTTAGGGCATTTCTTTGATTTTAAAACTTCACCACCACTTTTTGTTTAATTCAAATTTACATTAAACTCTTAACCATGTGAAGATCCGCCCATTTTGAATGAAGATCAGGTAGCTGTTAGTTTGACTCTGGAACTGAAGACCTTTTTCACTTGCAAATTCTGAAGTCATCCCAGAACAGAACGTTTAAGAACATTCAGTTTTCATCACTGGCATAACCAGCATGTATTGTTCATTCCTTACTGGCTTTGAGAAGGAGGTGGTGGACTGCTTTCTGCTCATATGCAAATAAGGACAACATTGCCTCGATGAGACAGGCAACTCCTCCTGTGTTGTGATGTACTAAATTTTGTAAATTATTGGATGAAAGTCTGAACAACTCCAAATGACACTTTAACACCTTGTGAGCTTGCAGCATATAAGGTGTCAAGGTGTCTGTACAAGTCAAACACTGTAGGTTTAACGTTTAATGTTTGCAGATAGTGGCTAGAGTCTTCCTTGGCCTCAGGCACTAGTGGCATGCGAACAAACCAGTAAAGAGATTAACTGTCTCTGCATGTCACTCAATGTTTGTGAAACTCCTAAAGGAACCATACTATCAAATAGTTTGTCTACCTCTGTGTGTCTCGCTATCCTTATGGATTGAAACCCTGTTTATTGAGGCACCCTTCCGACTTTACATAGACTGAGGAATCACCTAGACCTAAAATGGACCCAGGGTGATTTCATGAGTCAAAATTCAGAGCTCCCCTTACAATATTGACAATCAAGTCCTCTGACAACAATCACGTGGGGACCAAGAATCATGAACCCTGAAATCTTTGTGGAAATCTTTGTAACTTATTACTTCGTATTTTGTGATGTGTATTTGTGCTTTCCATTTATGAGAAGAAATTAGGCTTAAGTTACTTTGTTGTTGTCAGTACCTCCAGCTGAACTCTTGTCTTTTTGTGTGTTTTCCCCCTAGCTGTCAGTCTGTATTGCCATGTGCTCCTGTTCTACTCCAGCCCTTGTATTACTGAATACTCTGTCTCTCATCTGTTTCTCATTATTACCTGTATTGCTACTACTTGTGTCTCATTGTGCACCACCTATCATCTGCCTCTCTGTTTATCGTTCAGTGTATTTCAATCCCGTGTTTTCAACTGTTTGTTGCCAGATTGTGCCAGTGAGTTTTCCTGAGCCTTTCTAGCATTCATATCTGTACTCTGTCTGTCTGAATATCGACTCTGCCTGTTTCCTGATTCTGGCTTTTGGATTTCTCTGGATGTTTTAATCCCTGCCTGAACTTTGATGCCGACTTTGTTTGCAGCTCAGGATTTGTTACTCAATTAATATCACTGTGCGCACAGTACTGGTTCTGTGATTGGATCCCTGCTCCAGTGTCCTGACAGTACAATCTGGCCAGCATAGATCCAGCAGACCCTGATTGTCTGAGAGCTGCCCTGGAACAACAGGGAGCGATGCTGGGGAGACACCAGAACCAGCTGGACTCTATGTTCAGGGCAGTGGAGTCACTTTCTGCTAATGTAGCTCATCATGTGGCCCAGAATCAGTCACTCCAACTGTCCCAGAGCGCCCATCAACATTCTGCAACTGCATCTTCTGCTCTGGCCTGCACATTCTTGCTCACTCCTCCTGTCCAAGAGCCCTGTCTGCCTCCTCCAGAAAGTACTCAGGTAAGCCCAGTACCTGCTGCTCTTTACTTTCCCAGTGTACCCTCATTTTTGAATTGCAACCAACATTTCTGACTGATCGAGCTAAGGCAGCCTACATCATCTCCCAACTGTCTGGTTGGGTGAGGGAATGGGGGACAGCCATCTGGGAGGCAGGCTCCCCTTACTGCAGTAGTTTTCAGTTATTTTCTGAGGAGATGAGAAAAGTGTTTGATCGCTCCAAACATGGGAGAGAGGCTACCCGTGAAATGCTGCACATGCACCAGGGGTGCAGATCTGTGTCAGGTTACACCACAGAGTTCCAGACCCTACCCACCTCCAGCAGCTGGAACTCGGAGGCACAGTGCGACATCTTCCAGAAGACATCAAAGATGAGCTGGTCACCCAGGACCTTCCTGCCACCTTTGAAACCCTGGTGGATTTGGCCATCCATATTGATATTCACTTCAGCAGTGCCGCAGAGGGAGGGGTTCCAGAGGGTCCCTGGGGGCACTGGGTGAGTTCCAAGCTCTTCATCAGTCTACATTGCCCTGCTGTTTGCCCCCACCTACAATTCCCATTCCAGAGCCCGAGGCTATGCATTTGACTGTACCCGCCTGACGCCAGCTGAAAGACAAAAGGAAATCAGCACCTGCTCCTGTCAGTACTGTGCCCAACCAGGCCACTTCATCTCCACCTGCCCAGTAAAAGCTAAGTGCTCACCAGTAGGATGAGGAGTACTGGTGAGCATGACCCCTGTCCGGCCCTCCTCATCACCACTCACTTTCATACCTGTTTCTCTGGAGTGGGGCATCCAACGGCGAGCAGTCTCCGTCTCAGTCGATTCTGGTGCGAAGGGGTGGTTTATTGATTCCGGCTTGGCTGCCCAGTGGGGATTACCCACATTTGCTCTCCAGTCACCATTGATGGCCAACGCCTTGAATGGTCAGAGACTGGCTAACATCACCCATGTCACGGCCCCGGTGAGTCTCAGTTTATCCAGCAATCGTCATGAACAGTTAACCCTTTATGTTATTGACTATCCTCAAGCTCCCATTGGTCCCTGGTTAGTCAGGCACAACCACCACATTGACTGGCTCAGTCGTAAGATTGTAGACTGGAGCCCATTCTGTCACTCCCACTGCCTCCACCATGCTCCGATCCCCTTGTCTCGAAGCCCAGATCCCCAGAGGAATTTCCAGACCTTAGTGCCATCCCTCCTGAATACATGAACCTCAAGGCTGTGTTCAGCAAGTCCCAGGCCACTTTCCTGCCACCTCATCATCGATATGATTGTGCCATTGACGTCTTGCCAGGCACATCTCCCCTAAGGGGCCGCCTGTATTCCCTATCCGTACCTGAAACAGAAGCCATGAATAAGTACATTCAAGACTGTCTGGCTGCAGGCATCATCCGGCCGTCTTCCTCCCCTGCTGGGGCTGTTTTTTTTTCTCTCTTTGTTGAAAAGAAGGACGGCTCCTTGCATCCATGCATTGATTACCAGGGACTGAATGAAGTCACTGTTGAGAACCGTTACCCTCTTCTGTTCATGACCCCGGCATTTGAACTACTACAAAGAGCCTCAGTTTTCACCAAGCTACCATCTTGGCCGCATCCACGAAGAGGACGAGTGGAAGACTGCCTTCAGCACCACCTCAGGCCATTATAAGTATCTGTTCATGCCATTCGGTCTCACCATGCCCCTGCCATCTTCCAAGCCCTGATAAATGATGTTCTCGGGGACATGCTGAACCAATTTGTTTTTGTGTATCTCAATGACATTTTGATTTTTTTTTCTAAGTCCCTTGCTGAACACACAGGTCACATCTGCAGAGTTCTCCAGCACCTTCTGGAGAACCAGGTCTTTGAAGACTGAGAAATGTGAGTTTCATCGCAATACAGTCTCCTTCCTGGGGTATGTAATTTCAGGCGGGTCCATTCAGATGGACCGACAGAAGGTCAAGGCAGTGGTCAAGTGGCCCAACCCTCGACTCATCGGGAGTTGCAACGATCCTTGGCCTTCACTAACTTCTATCGCCGCTTCATCAGAAATTACAGTACACTGTTGCACCACTCACTGCTCTTGTCTCATCAGCTGTCAGATTCTCCTGGTCCCCTGCTGCTGAAAAAGCATCCTCTGACCAGAAGGAACATTTCACCTCTGGCCCCATCCGGATTCAACACGACACTGACTGGCAATTCATTGTGGAGGTGGATGCATCTGACATTGGTATAGGAGCTGTTCTCTCTCAGCGCTCTGCCAAGGATGAGAAGGTATGCCCCTGCACTTTCTCTCACCGCCTCACTCCCATGGAGTAGAATTACGATGTCAGAAACCAGGAGCTGCTGGCTGTGAAGCTAGCTCTGGATGAGTGGAGGCATTGGCTGGAGAAAGCAAATTCTTGGTCTGGACTGATCACAAGAATCTGGAATATATCCGGCCAAGTGCCTCAACTCCGAACAGGCTCGTTGGTCCCTGTTTTTCCTCAAGATTCAATTTTACTCTGTCCTTCTGCCCTAGTTCCAAGAAAGGAAAACCTGATGCTCTCTCCCAAAGATTTCTTCCTCTGAGACCCCTGAGGTACCCGATGTCATCCTCCCTGCTCACTGTCTTGTGGGTGCAGCGCAATGGGTCATTGAAGACATGGTGCAAGCTGCTCAACAGAGCGAGGCAGCCCCTAGTCAATACCCCACTAACCATGTTTATGTTCCCAGCTCTGTCTGCTCACAGGTATTGCAGTGGGGTCATTCTTCCCGGTTATCCTGTCACCCTGGAACCAAGTGTACTCAGGCCTTTATCAGTTGGCAGTTCTGGTGGCCCTCCATGGGAGATGACATCTGCAACTTTGTCTCAGCCTGCTCGTTCTGTGCTCAAGGCAAGAACTCTAACCAGTCACCTGCTGGTCTGTTACAACCCTTGTCTATCCCCAAGAGACTCTGGTCCCACATTGCCCAGGATTTTGTCACTGGTCATCCCCCATCAGATGGTAACACTGCACCACCATTCTCACAATAGTTGATCATTTCTCCAAGTCTCTACACTTCATTCCTTCACCTAAACTCCCCTCGGCCAAAGAAACAGCCAAATTACTAGTACTGCATGTTTTTTAATTACATGGTTTACCTGTAGATGTTCTGTCAGACAGGGGCTCTCAATTCACATTCAACTTCTGGAGGGCATTCTGTAATCTTCTGGGTGCCTCCGTGAGCCTGTCTTCAGGATTCCGCCCACAGACCAATGTCCAGACTGAGCGAGCCAGCCAACAGCTAGAGACGGTATTGTGGTGTCTGGTCTCCCAGAACCCCTCTGCATGGAGTCAGCAGCTACCCTGGGCCGAGCACACCATAAACTCTCATCCATCCTCATCCACCGGTCTGTCCCCCTTCGAGTGCTGCCTTGGCTACCAACCTCCACTGTTTCCTGCCAAGGAGGAGAAGATTGGTGTTCCATTTGCCAAGGCATTCATCCGCCATTGTCAGCAGACATGGAGGCCCACTCGCTCTGCC
This sequence comes from Mobula hypostoma, assembly GCF_963921235.1. Taxonomy (NCBI): domain Eukaryota; kingdom Metazoa; phylum Chordata; class Chondrichthyes; order Myliobatiformes; family Myliobatidae; genus Mobula; species Mobula hypostoma. The sequence continues at coordinate 89,454,953 of NC_086101.1, read as the reverse complement.
CTTCTCCGTACCTCTGTGAGGATCAAGCGTCAAGCTGACTGCCATTGCTCCAAAGCCCCACATTACCACCAGGGACAACATGTGTGGCTTTCAACCCAGGACCCGCCCCTCAAGGTGGATTTCTGCAAGCTCGCCCCCTGCTTCATCAGCCCCTTTCCCATTGCTAAAGTCATCAGCCCTGCTGTCGTCCATCTCAAGCTCCCCTCCACTCTCTGCTGCATTCATCCCACCTTCCATGTGTCCCGCATCAAGCCTTTCATGAGCCATTTCCCACCCTTCAACCCCCCTCCCCCACAGCTCATCAATGGGTGAGAGTCCTTCACGGTGCTTTGACTGCTGGATGTTCATCGTCGGGGCCGTGGCCTCCAGTACCTTGTGGACTGGGAGGGCTACGATCCTGAGGAAAGGTGCTGGGTCCCTGCCTGTAACATCCTGGACCACTCTCTCATCAGGGACTTCCATTGCCAGCACCGAGCTCTACCTGCTGTGACATCAGGGGGCATCCGTAGAGGGGAGAGATACTGTCAGTATCTCCAGTTGAACTGCCTTTTTGTGTGTTTTCCCCTAGCTGTCAGTCTGTGGTTTTGTATTGCCATGTGCTCCTGTCCCCGCTCCTGCTCTACTCTGGCCCTGAGTTACTGAATACTCTGTCTCTCATCTGTTTCTCATTGTTACCTGTATTGCTCCACCTGTGTCTCATTGTGCTCCACCTATCATCTGCCTCTGTTTATTGCTCAGTGTATTTCAGTCCTGTGTTTTCACCTGTTTGTTGCCAGATTGTGCCAGTGAGTTTTCCTGAGCCTTTCTTGCATTCATATCTGTACTCTGTCTGTCTGAATATCGACTCTGCCTGTTTCTCGATTCTGGTTTTTGGATTTCTCTGGATGTTTTGATCTTTACCTGAACTTTGACACCGACTTTGTTTGTACCTCAAGATCTGTTACTCAATTAGTATCACTGTGTGCACAGTACTGGGTCTGCGATTGGATCCCTGCTCCAGCGTCGTGATAGTCGTGCTTGTATGCCTATTTTCACATCTCCTGACACTCGAATTAGTTTGGGTCTGATCAACCCAGCCCATTACAGCTCTCCTTTCAGGAGGTTAGCCATCCTCTCGTCAATGCCCTAATGTCAAGATATCAATCCTGATGTTGAGAGTATCCACAATGTTCTGAAGCTTAACATTAAAACAATAAAAAAGCCTTTTTAAACTTGGGTAAAGTACAGTATTTATATTGATTGAAATTCCATAAGAATTTAAGTGTGATTAAGGTTAATGTTATGTTTATATAGAACATAAAGAAAGAAGCTGCAGAAGATCGTGAACACAGCTCAGCACATCACACAAACCAGTCTTCCGTCCTTGGACTCACTTTACACCACACGCTGTTGGAGCAGTGTTGCCAGAATAATCAAGGACATGACCCACCCAGCCAACACACTTTTCATCCCTCTTCCCTCCGGGAGAAGGCTCAGGAGCTTGAAGACTCCTATGGCCAGATTTGAGAACAGCTTCTTTCCAACTGTGATAAGACTGCTGAACGGATCCTGACCCGGATCTGGGCTGTACCCTCCAAGTGTCTGGACCTGCCTCTCGTTTCTTTTTTTTGCATTACCTTACTTTCCAGTTTTCTATTTTCTATTTATGATTTATAATTTAATTTTTAATAATTACTAATTTTTACTATTTTTAATATTTGTAATCCAGGGAGTGGGAAGCGCAGAATCAAATATCGCTGTGATGATTGTATGTTCTAGTATCAATTGTTTGGCGACAATAAAGTATTAAGTATTCAATAGCAATGTGGTTCTATAATGAAATTAATGGATCTTATTAAGAAGCCTGGACAAAAGATCTGAAGACATGAACTCAGGTGCCAGAGTGGCAACTGTGAGGTATTTAAGTTAACTTAATTAAATAATCTGGAATCGAAATATCAATAATAAGGAACATGGAACTATCAGATTGTTGGAAAAACTCACATGGTAAATAATCATTTTTGGGGAAGGAAATCTGCAATACAGATGTGACTCCCTGTCCAATAAACTGCTTTGTGAAATAACTATCAGTTGGTACAAATTATTCACAACATAGACTGCAACAGTTTATTTGGATTTACTGCATATTCTTGGGAGCATTTGGGATAGATATTAATATTTTAAAAATCCATTAAGATAGTACAAAGCTCCTTATCAATCCAGAGGCAGTGCAAGTCTGCCCTTAACTCCCCATCACATATTTTCACAAGTGACCAGAATAGCTTTTAATTTGCAAAGTGGGAACTTATAATGTGTTTCAGATATTGAAAATAATTTTAAAACAGAAATGGCCATGTATATGACATCCCTTTTAGATGGCTATCAGTAGAATCAGAGGCCCAAGAAAATTAAGGTTCAAATTATTTTTTTGGGATCAAGAAGAATGGAGACAGCCCATCATCAAACTAGATGTTCATAACTGCATCTCACAACATGCCTTCTCATGGCAAACAGCCAGTAAGGTGTCCGATGGTGCATCAGCTTCAGTCCAACAAAACGCATCAGGCTACTTTAAGGAATAGTTAGCCTGATAGTTACAGCATATTTAAATGAGGCACAGTCCTCAAAGTGGCTCCAGTTTCTTCAGTGCCACAATATGTAGGTTGATGATCGACCCAAAACATTTTTAAATTTGTTTTTGATAAATGAGTGTAGTTAGGAAGTTGAGCTAAAGAAGCACTGGTGAGTTACTGAATTATATTCTGCTGATTGTAAGCAGGAAGGAAGATACAACAGTACAGACCCTTCAGTACATGATGTTGTGTTGACCTATTAACCTATTCCAATTTCAATCTGACTCTTTCCTCCCACGTAGCTCTCCTTTTTACTTTCATCCATGTGCCAACCTAAGAGCCTCTTAAATGTCCTTAATGTATCAATCTCTACCACTGTGCCTGACAGCATATTCCACGCACCTACCACTCTAAAATAACACCTACTTCTGACTCCACACCCCCCCTCCCCCTATACTTTCCTCCAATCAACACAAAATTATGCTCTTTGCCACACTGGCTGTCCACCCTATGCCTCTTAGCACCATGTGTCGGTTGTCCATCGTTTCTGACAATGACGTAAGCTGTGCGGGAGGCGCTTTACAGTGAAAAAGCTGTTGCACTGGGGCAGTTCCATTCCCTCTGCCTCAAAAATCTTGGTCCAATGGTATGAAAAATCGTCATGACTGGAAACTATCTTGGCTGCAGTGGACAGCTGTAATGCCTTCTGTGTCTTGTCATGCCCTTCACTCTTCATGAAGCATTGCAGCTCTGCCTTCTTGGCCATTGGATCTTGTACTTGATCTCATCCACCCAGTCTGCCGGAACTGGCTTCACAGGCTGGGGTAGGCATGTCCCTATTTCACCAGGGTTGGAGGTTCCTGGCTACCCTCACCTGCTTTAGCCTGCCTGTTGAAGTGTTGTGCCAGGGTGTGGCTACTGTCGCATTCAAACAGTTAGATGGAGCCACAGGAGAGAGCTGGGTGGCAGGGTGGATGAGCTGCCCCTGGGTGGATCACAACAAGGTCATCTCCAGAGGTACTACCCCTCCCTGGAGGCCCCATACAGCCTCATCTTGTACACCTCTATCATGTCATCTCTCATCTTTCTTTACTCCAAGGAGAAAACACCTAGCTTGCTCAACCTTTCCTCATAAGACATGCTATCTAATCCAGGCAGCATCCTAATAAATCTCTTCAGCACCCTGGTGAAAGCTTCCATATCTTTCCTATAATAAGATGACCAGAAATTAATGCAGTACTGCAAATGATATCTAAGCCGTTTTATAGAGTTGCAACATCACCTTACGGCTCTTGAACTTAATCTCCTGACTAATGAAGGCCAACACACGATAAGCCTATCAGTTTGCATGGCTATTTTGAGGGATCTATAGATATGTAACACAAGGTCCCTCTGTTCCACCACTCTGCTAGGAATCCTGCCATTAACCTTGTTCTCTGTCTTCAAGTTCCAAAGTGTATCACCTCAACACTTTTCCGAATTGAACTCTGTCTGCCCAATTTTCAGGACCACTCTTGCATCCTATCAATGTCTCATTGCAACCTACGACAACCTTCTACACTATCTACAACACCACCAAACTTTGGTGTTATCTGCAAACATACAACTCTCCCTTTTACTTCTACATCTACTGCATGCCATTTTTCTCTAAAGGTTTCCTTGCAGTTTGAGTTATTGGTGAGGAAGGTAAACGCAATGTTAGCATTCATTTCAACAGAACTAGAATCTAAAAGTAAGGATTTATTATTAAGGCTTTATAAGGTATTGGTCGGACCTCACTTGGAGTACTGTGAGCAGTTTTCGAAAGTTTCCTTATCTAAGAAAAGATGTGCTAACGTTGGAGAGGGTCCAGAGGAGGTTCAGGAGAATGATCCTGGGAAGGAAAGGGCTAATGTATGAGGAGCTTATGATGGCTCTGGGCCTGTACTCGCTTGTCTTTGGAAGAATGACGGAGATCTTATTGAAACCTGTCAAATACTGAAAGGTCTGAAAAGAATGGATTTAGGGAGGATATTTCCTGTAGTGAATGAGTCCAGGTCAGAGGGTACAGCCTCAGACTAGTATGACATCCATCTAGAACCTAGCAGAAATATCTTTAGCCAGAGAGTTGAAAATCTTTGCAATTCATTGTTGTAGCTGGCTGTGGAGGCCAAGTCATTGAGTATCTTTAAAGCAGAGGTTAATAGGTTCTTGATTAGTCAGAGCATCAAAGGTTATGGGAAGAAGGCAGGAGAATGAGTTCAAGAGGAATAAAAGAAATCAGTCATGATGGAATGATGGTGCAGACCCAACGACAGAATAGCCTAAACCTGCTCCTATGTCTTATGATCTTACACCACGTCTTCTCAAACTAATGATGAAATACAACTGCTATAGTGCCATTTCAGCAGTGAAATCTAAGATGCAAGCAAGGTTGGGGCATTTATAATTCTTTCAATCCTTCTAACAACTCTACTTCTGAAGACTAATGCTTCTTAGATTTGTTGAGTTTAGCATTTCTCCATACAAAGGATTTAGGTAGAACGATTTTAAAAATGCAGAGATAGGGTAATTTTACCAATGGATATTACACAACTATGGATCATTAGCGACATCAATTCAAAAGATTGTTCTGCTTTTCTTCCATTGTCATTTCCTTCAGAGCTAATTGTTTTGATGGTATAATTGGAGTTGGGTGCAGATCTCATGCTTTTATATGATTCTCTACAGAATGTCAAGTTGCTTGTCACCTCCCCCTCATATCATTAACATACAGAATTGTAATTGTCACACACTTGTGGATCTACCATACATATCACATAGCAGCAATGAGGCACATGAATCATCAACTCAGGCAGCAGCCATACGATGTTGTGGGTGAAAAAGCTTAGCATAAACAGATTAAATAAGATAAGATGTTGCTATGAAAATGAGGTGAATATCAGCAACACTGTAAGTATGGTATTTTCTAACAGAATAGAGAATCAACTTCATTTTTGAATAGAAAATAACACATTTTTGTTAAAGTTGCCTGAAATCTACAAACCACCGACCAATCTAGCATCTGTTCCCACATACCCCACCCCTTGAACTTTTGTTTCTCCAAACAGCAAATATTTTTCAGTACGGGGGGAAATTGAAAAAAAAAGAATGTTCCTTGACTTATTTCTTAGATTTTCATAATCCCAGCTCTCTGCAGAAAACTTAGAGTGGATAATTAGAAGTTTTCATTCCTATCGTAGACAATCTGTTCCAGGTATGACCAGTATTGGTTCAGCATATGAAGAATAGTAGTAATAGTGAAATCATTTGAATCAAGTATGATGCTCTCCCAAGGGGTTATTCCTTTAATCGAGAAAGTGTATGCGTGAATATGTTTAACACGGGGAGGCTGAGGCACAGGCAGCCACTACACAGTCCTTTGTCAATTGGAGTTAGGACCCAGTACCATAGCCTCAAGATGACTAGGACCCTTCATTGTTCTAGCTTTCCTCTGCTTTCACTGTCATTGTGATCATCTTCTGCCAGTTCTACTGTTGAGGTCTTGGTTAGATCGTTCCTTGTTTGGAACCTCCCCCTTGACCTTAGCACCACTGGTGACTCTACCAGGAGCGAATCAACAGATGGCATCACTCGCAGGATCTAAGGAACTCACAGACCTCTCCTCTATGACAAGGTGACGATCCTCAGAGAAGAGTTGAAGAATAAAAGGTCACTTCACTTTGCCCAAAACATTTCTCAGATGTTAATCTGATTTCTCATAATCACAGAATTAAAATTACTGGAGACTATGTGTTTGATCCGTCGTAACTTCTCAATCTTACTTAGAGTTTATGTTGGTTATGGAAGCAGGACCTTACCTTTCCATTATCCTGCATTCTCTCTATCTCACTATTTCTACTTCTATTTGAGGTAAGTGTTTGGAAGAAACAATTAGGTTGGGAGCTGTGTTGAATGACTTCATGCTCTCACGGCATTATTTAAAATGCCAGCGCACTTATGTCTGACTGCCACCCCCTCCACACATCATCAATATGCAGAATCGCTGTCACCCACTGGACCTAAACCCAAATCCAACAATTGAAAGAGGGTTATACAATCCATCACATTGTTAATCTCTTCAAGAAAGAAACATTTGAAGTCTAGGTTTGTTTTCAATTAAGTACGAAGATGTTATTTTGGGTAAAGTCTAAAAGCAGATGCTAAGTGTCTGCAGAGCTAATGGAATGATCTCTTTGGAAGTCTGGATCTCACAAATAATGTTGCTTACCATAACTCGTCTAGAGGTGTTAAGACAACCACCTGCCAATCTAGTACTAAAGTACTGACGAGATGCAGTTTTCATGGAGCAGTAAGTATAGATGCACGTCTACAGAAAGTGACAGTGCAGGGGGGTAGTGGAGATGGTGGTGGTGGGGGGGGGGGGGTGCGGGGAAGAGTGGTGAAGTGCTCTTGCTAAAACTTGGCAACATGCAGAAAAGCTGACCAGTGACCAAGAATGTAGATACAAGAGACTGCAGATGCTAGAATCATGACCAAAAAGTCTCAAGCTCATGAAACTTCAGTGTTTTACCCGCCTGCAAGAAGGATGCCATCTCACACCTTTAATCAAAACCAACCCTGGGAATGTCTATGACTGTTTTTCATGAAGACTCTGAAAAACTGCTATTTGAACAATTATATGAAGATATCACTGATTTCTGCATTAAATGTTAACAAACTATACTTGAAAATCTCCTGATTGTTACGCAGAAATCCTCTGCCATATTTCAACAAAGTAAATAGAAACTGTAGATATCCCTTTATGTATCAGTATGATTCAAAATAAAGGTGATGTATGCTTCCAAATAACTGTTTGTACTTAGGAAAGGATATTAGGCCAAGCAGTAGCTACTAAAGTACTGTGTAAACTTTTTAAATGGTTGCAAGCTGGCACGAGAAGAATTATTTAGGGCTTATGCACATCTTTTCCAATGATTGTCACTTTGTTGTGGTTGAGAGGCTCGTTAAGACAAACAATGTTTCAATTAGCTGTATACATGTGTATGGTCGAACGACAATAAACTTGAACTTGACTGGAGTTCCTTTGATGCCAAGAGTAATGCCATCTGGAGCTTAGCTCCTGGTAGGGTCACTCATGCTGGTAGGTTCCAGTCAAAGACCTCAGCAGTGGAGTTGGTGAAAGATGATTGCATATCACAACGGCAGTGAAGGCGAAGAAAGGCTGCAGCAGTGAATGGTCTCCAGTCGTTTTGTATTCAATGCTACCTACAGGCATTCTCCATTAGGGGAATGCATCCCAACACCCTGGATTAAGTCCCATGGTGATCCTGGATTGGCCTCTACAGCCACCTGAAGACCCACTAATAGACATCCCTCAGGCCAACATCATACTTGACTCGAGTGATTGCACTACTACTACTTATGTATGGTATGACCATTATGAGACTTTAGCGGCCTTATCCAGTGTTGGCTTTGTTAGAGTGACTTTTGGGTGTAGGTCATTTACATTTAGCAAGTGGCTTTGGCTACCAGTCTTCTGTTCCTTGAAAATGTATTCTGGATTTAATTTGGAACAATGCATTCCTAAAAGCTGTGAATCCCAATCTGGCGTCTGTGGGATGGATGCGAATCAGAAGGTGTGAAGTTTGTAGGTAGCTTCAAAAGAAAGCATTGTCTGTACTTTGTAAATATGGAATTGCCCTTTGTGTCTAGCAGATAAATATTGTGCCCCATGTTGGGCCAGCAGACCTTTCCACCGAAAGCGTCTCCATATGATGCCTGCTGCATGTACCTTGTTTTTTCGAATAAAGAAGCTGCTTTGTATCCACCAGTAATTCTCTCTGGCGATTTCATTCACGCAACAACAGGCTTCAACAGCGATACCAAGATTGCATATTTTGTTTATTGAACTATTCAGGTCAATTTGCCATCTGAATCATTGGTACTTGAATAGACTACTGAATGACACTCTCTGAACACAAAATTCACCTGTAATAATAAAAAATTTTAGCATCTGATTGTAAAATTGGCAAATCACCCACCAGTTACAGAAACCCACTCAATTTATTTTAACGTTAAATCTGAAAATGACCTACAGATAGTCAATAGGCAGCAAGCAAAAAATCTACCCCCGCTGTTCCTGTTTTAATTTTTTTTCTTTAGGATGTGGGGCAACATTTATTACCCATATCGAATTATTCTTGTGGAGGTGACAAGTTGCCTTCTACAACCACTGTACTCCTCTCAGTGAGAGTACTCCCACAGTACTGCTGAATAGGAAGTTACAGAATTTAAAAACAAGCAAGGGAACAGCAGAAATACAAAATCAAATATGTTTGTAATGTTGAATAATTGAAGGAGAATAGAGTTGAGAAGTTAAGGTTCTTGATGCTAACTGCATTTTTATGTACTGCTGTAATTTATTTCAGGTTTAGGTACAACGGCAAGATCTTCCCAATTAAGTTTGTTCCAATCCATTCAAGAAAACTCACGATCATTGACCTTTGATTTCCCGGAGAGTCAAAAAGATTGGAATGATAATTTAAATACCTGTATACGTTTACGTTAAAGGCAAAATTACCTATAAGCAATATAATTTTGCAAACAGTAACAATGTAAATAATTGTACATCTTGATATTTATTGTAATTCAGAGGCTATCTTTGTAAAAAGAAACTGATCTTGATTATTAATGTATATTCATACTGCCTGAAATGCTTCAAAATTGCGAATAAATAATGACTTGATGGTATTTTCTGTATTACTGATCTCTCAATTGTTGCCTGGAGTAAAGTATTAATGATGGAAAGGTTCAGTAACTCCCTGTAGTTTTGCATAGATTGACAGAACAGAGTCTTGAAATTCAGTGCCCTTGGGCCATTCAGTTTTCTCACATAGAGAAGTAAGTTACTTGATGCAGTTAGTTTATAACCCTGAGCATCAAGACTTTCATTGGACATGCAGTGCTGCTCTTACTACTTTAAAGCTAAACATTAGTAAATAAAAAGCAACATTTTTAGCACATAAGATGTTCTGATCATAAATTGTGTGTGGTATATATTATCCTGTGGTCCACATCTGTAATTCATTCAGTTGAGGGGACTATGGTGATTTGCTCCTGCTGCCTCAATGTCTGTATCTAGCTATCGGTTTTCATGAAAGAAATTAAAATGACAGCTCAGATTCATGAAGGAGTCAAACTGGACATATTGGAGGCTATGGTAGAATAAAGAACCCTACAAGAAATTCCTGGCAATTCTGGACATATTGGAGGCTGTGGTAGAATAAAGAACCCTACAAGAAATTCCTGGCAATTCTGGACAATGTTTCTCACCCTTGACTGAACAGAGGAGCACTTTTAGTAATAGACTAAGACAACTGCGCTGCTCCAAAGAGTGCTACAGGAGATCATTCTTACCCTCGGCCATTAGGCTCTATAATGAGTCAACCTACAGCCAGGGAAGTGATGACCCCCTCCTGTTAGACTGTTTAGGTTAACTTATTTTTTATTCTTTCTTACTTTTCTTCTAATATTTGTATATCAGCGCACTTGTAATGTTACTGTGACACTGTAATTTCCTTTGGGATCAATAAGACATCTATCTACCTACATAGAAAAACACAGATCATGATATACTCCAAATTGGCATACTTATTAGTGTCTAGCATGTGTGACATAAGTTGGTGAATTTTAAATATTGTGCATTGATAAGTCTACCAATTTGTAAATTGCTCCATTAGTGGCCAAATAAACACATTAATATGAAATACTATTTTATTATGTTCAAAATGTACTATTATTTGTTTCAATTTGTCATGTGGAAGGGTCCACATTGATTTTCAAAAACGTATCATCTTCTTGAACCTTGACAGTTTTTAACAGTAGTTAGATACAACTTGGTGGCCTGCAGGTAATGACACAAAACACACTGGGGAAATTCAGTGGGTCATGCAGCATCCACAGAGGGAAAAGGAGTTACTCCCCAGCATCTGCAGTCTGTTATGTCTCCAGCCTGCTTTTCAATTGCCTCAGGGTTGATAAAGAAGTTTAGTGCATCGGCTTGTGAGTGGACATACAGATCAGATCAGTTATAATTAGCAGGATTTCTTCTCTAAATAAGATAAATGAGCACTCAAGCTTTTCATGACATTCATTGCAACATGTTTTTGCCGAACTTTTAAAATTAATTTAAAATTGGACTTTAAATTCGCTGAAATACCAATCCATAATCAGCAATTAAAACATTTGTTTTTGTTTCCCTTTTTTTTTCTGCAAATGATGGCAGACTGTTTTAGCAGCGTGACAATTTCTTAGCTCCTGGAGTTGCTGCCACGTGATTGGTTGATTAGATATTTGTATTAACAAGCAGGTTACAGGTATGCCTAATAAAGAGGCCACTGAGTGTAGAATTCTTCTAGTATCATCTAGGAATGCAGGAACATACTGGACCCTTCAATGCAGTGATGTAGTCTTTTTAGTGCTAATGTTGAAACCTAAAACGTTTTGCTTGAAAATGACCTTGGCTTGAAATGTCAGAGAATGCCTTATGTGTATTCCAATGAAATTTTCTTTTGAAATTTTTAGAAATCTACTGGGATTAAAATGGAAAGAAACATGTTTTCTTTCTCTCATCTGAAATATTAATTGTCATTTAAAATGATCCAAATAACAATTAAAATTCTCTTTTGATACCTTAATATTTTGGTACCGGCCCAATTGTTGGCAACTCATTGCTGTGCATTTTTGAAAAATGCAAATGTTTGATTGTAAAAACAAAATATTGCCAATGTAGTAACTATAATTACAATAAAGAGCAAGGCAAAGGCATATGCTAATTAGGATGTAACACACATCAAAGTTGCTGGTGAACGCAGCAGGCCAGGCAGCATCTGTAGGAAGAGGTGCAGTCGACGTTTCAGGCCGAGACCCTTCGTCAGGACTAACTGAAGGAAGAGTGAGTAAGGGATTTGAAAGTTGGAGGGGGAGGGGGAGACACAAAATGATAGGAGAAGACAGGAGGGGGAGGGATAGAGCCAAGAGCTGGACAGGTGATAGGCAAAAGGGGATACGAGAGGATCATGGGACAGGAGGTCTGGGAAGAAAGATAAGGGGGGGGAACCCAGAGGATGGGCAAGAGGTATATTCAGAGGGACAGACGGAGAAGAAGGAGAGTGAGAGAAAGAATGTGTGCATAAAAATAAGTAACAGATGGGGTACGAGGGGGAGGTGGGGCCTTAGCGGAAGTTAGAGAAGTCGATGTTCATGCCATCAGGTTGGAGGCTACCCAGACGGAGTATAAGGTGTTGTTCCTCCAACCTGAGTGTGGCTCCATCTTTACAGTAGAGGAGGCCGTGGATAGACATGTCAGAATGGGAATGGGATGTGGAATTAAAATGTGTGGCCACTGGGAGATCCTGCTTTCTCTGGCGGACAGAGCGTAGATGTTCAGCAAAGCGGTCTCCCAGTCTGCGTCGGGTCTCGCCAATATATAAAAGGCCACATCGGGAGCACCGGACGCAGTTTTTTTTTCTAATTAGGATGTAACTATCTTTATTCCTTCTTCTTTTCTGCCAGCCTCTATTGGTAAATTCGTACAAGCCAGCAATACTACAACTCAAAGCCAGAGAGAAGAACTATCCTTAAGTAATGTCCGTGATTTGTACACCCAGCTGCAAAATAGTGTTCTTTCCAATGTTAAAAAGCCAATGACAGTGTTCCTGTTTAAGAGTTCATCAGCACATCATTACTGGATTAAAACATAAAATACCAAAATACTCTGCTGGTGAGGCAGCGTCTGTGGAAGGAGAAAGAGGATTAATATTTTAAGATGATGGCCAGATTGGTTAATGCAATCACAGGTCATGTTCTGATGGAAGGGTAATAATTCAGCATCCATAGTTTTGTAATTCTTATTTACAACATTACTATGCAGGTTAATTATAGAAAGGGCACCTGAGACTGCAAGCTGCAGAAAAAGAACACGCAAAACATAACGCATCCTTGCTTCTGTAACAATATGAAAAAAAAATCCCTTGACCGTACTTCCTGTAACGTCTGAATTTGCTTCCAGGAAGGCTGGTCTATTTGATTGACAGTTCGCTCATAAACAGAGAGGCAGCGGCTTCCGGAAAGGGCCGGAAATTACCGAGATGTGACGAAGGTAGCCGAACAGCGGCCGACCGCCCCAAACAGTTGAAAGCCTGAACTTGTGTGGCGGCCGCGGACGTTAGGAGCCCTCGGTGCCTGTGTGGCTCCGGGCCGAGGACTGTAAGTAGCCTGTTGGGCTCTTCCCTTTTTACTTTTGATTGATATTGGTTGATTTTGGAAAAGCAAATGATACTTAAGTGTTTTAATTGGGCCGAAGCAGGCGCTCGCAACCCGGCGGTCCCCGAATAAATGGGAGTGGGGGAAACTTCACAAAGCAGCAGGTAATGATGGACACCGAGCTCCGGCCCTCCTGGGCTCAGCTGAAACCAGCGACACACGCTTTTATTATCCTAAAATAATCCTTGCTCATTGGGAGGATGGACCTCTACTGGATTGGGGGAAAAAGATTGCAAAACATTCGAGATTATTGACTGTTATTTGACTGACAGAAAATTAATATGTGGATCCTGTGATGAGGATGTGCCAGAGCTTGTGCTAGTCATTTGTGGCAGCTAAAACGCGCCGCGTATTATCGCTCCTCGGTCGCATATGAACCTTTCCGTCAGGGCTTCCTGAGGCGATTGGTTAGCGACGAACAAAGAGATTGTCCCTTTCTTCCACCACCACCCCGACTCCCACTCCCCTCCCCCTCCGTCCTCACCCTTTGGCCCAGCTGAGTTGTATAATCGAGCAGATGAAATAAGAATGTTGTCTTCGCTACCTAATTACTTCTCTCCCGCAGACACACAAAATCTTTTGGAAAGTTGCATCTCGTTAGACATATTTAAACTCTTGTTGTTTCTGACCCACGTAGGGGTTTGTAATGACAGTTTGATATAGCATGAAAAAAGGTGATAAAGCCTTTTACGTTATTTCATCATCTGTTATTTATAAACATACCTAATGGTAATTTAGATGACTAAACTAATTTTGTACCTGATAGCTAACTTGTTGGGCGAGGTTTTAATTTACATCAGGAATTGAATAGTAAGGACAAAAGTGCAGTTGGCTAATTGGATCTTTTGAATCTTTGAAGGTGGTTCTTTATAGCAGGTAAAGCTGATGTGGGGAGCATAGCTAAGAGTGGCTGAAGAACTTGTTTTTTTGTTCTTGGTAGCTCATTTGCATGTCATACAGCATCCTCTAATCAATAGTAGATGTCAGTCTTTGTATTGTGCTAATTTGTTACTTGATGTTTTGAGAAATAACAAACTGCAGCACCAAATAAACTTTCTGGGCAAACATTTTTTTTGTATACAAAGTTGCTTAACATGAAAATCTGATGGACATCAAATAATCCATTACCTTTAGGAAAGAAAGCCCAGTCTAGTTTCATGTAATGCTACTGTGAATAACTTTAAAATAACTCATTGGACTGTAGTTGTTTGTTTTCAATTGGTCTGGTTTTATAAACAACTAGATTACTTAGACACCTAAGCAACTAAAGATGGGTTCTAAGAACAGGCCATGTGTATAAATTAAAAGAAATATGAATATGATTGGTACGATAATGGTTATTATTGAATTTGCATCCTGAGGCCTAGACTATTCATGTGGAGAGTTTTTTCAACTCTACTTAATGGTTTGGGGATTTTAAATTTATCTAAATCTGAAATCAGTTATAATTATAGTTGCTAGATTGTTGTATAAGACCCATCCTTCACTAAGTTCCTTCAGGAAAGGAAATTTGCCGTTCTTATCTGGTTGGCCTATATGTACATCCAGGCATATTATGGAGGTCTCTAAACTCTTCTGAAAAATGGCAATGAGGATGAGTGTGAAATAACGATTGCCTGTTTTACTTGTGAATTTAAAAAAAGACTTCAGTAGGAAAAGCATGGACTTGGAGTGTTTTGAAATATACAGCTGGGTTACTTAATTTCAATCCTGTATTTTAAATCAGTTTTTAAATGTGGAGAAAGGTTGATTAATTGTACAAAAGTTTATACTCAGAATATCAGAATTGATGCATATTGTAAAGATGATTTTCAGATCTGTTGCTGGGTTTACCTACTTTTCTCTCCAAAAACATTGCAGTTTGAAATATGTTGAATTTGGTTGAATTATGTAAATATCTTAATTGTAAAACGAGCTGGTGCCAGTTACTGAACAGTAACAGGTTACAGTTAACCCATCTCTGTAGTCTTGGGGCCTTGATGAATGTATGTATGCAAACTTTAATATATCTCACAAACTAAATTGCTTGAACACATGGTAGCATAGTGGTTAGCGTAATGTTATTACAACACCAGCGACTGGGGTTCAAATCCTGCTGCTGTCTGTAAAGTGTTTTACATTTTCCCCTTGACTGCTTGGGTTCCTCTGAGTGCTCTGGCTTCTGTCCACATTCCAAAGATGTACAGGTTTGGTAGGTTGAGTGTCATTGGGCAGTGTGGGCTTGTTGGGCCAGAAGGGCCTTTTCCCATGCTGGATCTCTAAATAAAGTTAAAATATTTTGGTCTTGTGATTCGGACTTGGACATTCATTAGGCAGTGTCAGAAATTGGTATCTAGTGATGTGACAATCTGAATATATTTTGAAGTTGCTTTTGCTTCTGTTATGTTCTGTGAATTTCAGATTCCCAGATCAGCTTTTTGTATGTATTTAAAAATGGGTAACTTAAACCCTGCTGCATTGTTCTCTTTGTATATTATAGAACAGCTTATTTCCTTCCCTCCATCTACCAGTGAAGAGGCAAGGACACTGGGGTCACCACAGGGCTTCTAAGTAGATAGGCCTCTGTTCAAGCCTGCTTAATGTCATTGAAGGAAACAGAGGAAGATGCAGAAAGATAAGGAAAGCCACCAACCATGAGAAGAATTATTTTCTTTGATAAGGAAAGTATTTAAATCAACAAAAATTTCTGCGTGATTTTAGCAACTGATTGTTTTGATTCCTTTGGAATTGATATTGAAATCCATAAATTATGTTCCTGTAAAAGCAGCTGAATGAAAGGTATGCCGAAGTACCCAGGCAGTAATGTAACTGCATTACTAACCGCAGTTCATTCAGTAGGGTACTTGGGATTGAAGACTATAGTACGTTGTGGTGGAATTGTCCAGTCAATCTGCTGTTTGGAGACTGCTTTGAGAAGGCATTGGGTCATCCATTAATTATGTTTCACCTCGCCATTCAAAACAAAGTGCTACAGAAGCTGGGCCTCTGAAATGAAAGCAGAAAATGCTGGAAATGTTCAGCAGATCATAGTCTGTAAAGTGGGAGAAAAAAAGGAGGTCCATGAATGTTCATCGGGTCATCAGAGTGAAGTACTAATTGTTAATATTTCTTCACAGTTACTTGTCCTGCTAAGCATTTTGTTTTCTTCCCATCAGTTATAACTTTAACATTGTACGTGTTCAACTCCAAATTTTCTGAATGTGCTTCCTCAAAAGTCCTGCAGGAATTTCTGTCTTTAGCTTTAAATTTTATAGCATATTTCACCAGCATATTTCATAAGACATAGGAGCAGAATTAGGCCATTATCATCAATAGCATAACCTGTTCAACCATGTAGATTTTATGGCCAAGAACTGGACTGGTGCCTCTACTTCCTCAGGAGGCTCCTATCTAAATACAACACAGCTTGTTATGGCAACTGCTGTGTCTGGGACTACAATAATCCAGAGTGTGTACATAGTTTAGCACATCATGGAAAAGAGCCTTGCCTCTGTGGTCTTAGTAAAGAGCTGCATAATCAAAGACCCCACCCACCCCAGACGTTCTCTCTTCTTCCTCCTGTCAAGACAGGCAATGCAAAAATCTGAAAGTATGTTCCACCAGACACCAGGGCTATTGACTGTCAATCCCACTGTTATAAGACTATTGAATGGTCCCCTTTTATTAGATAAAATATTGACCTCATAAGCTACCTCATCAGGGCCTTGCATCTTATTGTCTATCTGCACTGCAGTTTCTCTGTAACTGTAACACTTTATTCTTCATTTTGTTATTGTGTTTTGTACTACCTCAGTGTACTGATGTGATAACATGATTGTATGAAAGGCATGTAAAACAGCTTTTCACTGTGGCTCAGTGCATGTGACAATAATAAACTAACTTGTCACACTTTTGGAACTGTCTGAGATGGTTTAGACTTTTTAATCATTACTGATCTGTCTTTCATGAATCTAAGTTGTGGGAGATGAGAAGGAAATAAAATGCTGAGACTGAGAGATGCAGGTCACAGCAGTTGCTGGAAATGTGAAATAAAAGCAGATGCTTAATAAATACTTGGGCAGTCAGATTGGTTCAGTGGAGAGTGGGGAGAGGAGGAGGGTGCAACATCTGACTGGCAGTTTCATGTCCTTGTGTTAGATCTGGCCAGTTCTGACACAAACAGGAAAGACTGGCCACTGACATGTTGGTTTTAATATTATGCTGGTGCTGCAACATAGTTAAACAAGATGAGGTACAATTAATGAACTTGAATTGGGCTTTGTGGAAGGTAAAATGGTAATTGGGTAACTGCTTTGCGGGACATTTCTGATTCTGCGTGGGTGCCTTTGATCTTCCAGTTGCCTATCACTTAACTATTAATTTCATTCCCACTCTGAAGTCTTTTTGATTTCCAATACTGTTCTATTTAAGGCCTGAATGCATTTAGAACAGAGATTATCTTCTGCGTAGGTACATTGCAATCGTAGAACTCTAATGTTAGATAGTCTTCCTCTTCGGTTATCAAACTGCAATTCAATTTTATTTCTTTCTACAGAAACCTGCAGAATATTTCCTGGATTCTTTTTCTGATTTCTAGTATCTTCTAGGTTCTGCATCTCACAGTTCGAGCACCCCCCCCCCACCTTTTTTGTACGCATCCCCCTCCATTTACTACTCCACTTGACTGGTCAGCAATGGTTAGCCTTCAACACCTTCCAGTGGCATTTCTCACATGGATTTTTTGTCTCCTCTTTCAGAGATTCTTTGCTCTCCCCATTCCTCCGTTGCTTCATCCCCACTCCTTCCCAGTGATTTAAGATGTGCTTGTCCTCACTTTTTTTTTCTTGTTTTGATGAGATGAGCAATCTAAAATTTGAACTGTTTTTTCCCTTCCCGAATCAAAGTTTATTGCCATATGCACAAGTATGTGTATCAACCAATGCAATGAAAAACTTGCAACAGGAATACAGACATATAGCATCAGATAAGCAGCATTTCCAAGAAAAACATAGGTTGTACACTTTTTTTGCTTAGACAGGACCCAATTAGAATAAGGAAAAGTAAGTCCTTTATAGTGCAAAGTGGTCCAAGTGTTGTCATACTGAGGTGGTAATTGGGGTTATGCAGATTGGTTCAAGAAACAGAATGGTTGAAGATAAATAGCTTTTCTTGAATTTGCTGGTTGTGGGGACTTTAGGCTGCTCTGCCTCCTGCTTGATGGTAAATGTGAGAAAATGGCAAGGCCCACATGGGTATGTTTGATAGATGTTTCCTTGAGGCATTGCCACATGTAGATCATATTAATGATGGGAAGGGATAGAATCAGAGCAAGGAAAAGGGCCTTTGGCCCAACTAGTCCATACTGACCAAGATGTCCATCCAAGCTAGTCCCATTTCCCAGTATTTGGTCCTTAACCCCATAACACTTCACGGCAGCTGATTCCTCATAGATACCATCCTTTGTGTAAAAATGAAGTTCACTTTAACAATTTTTCCTTTCCCCTTAAACCTATGCCTTGAGCAAGTTCTTGATCTTGTCCTTGGTATTCCAGCTCTGGGGATAAAAAGACTTGAGTGCATTTACCCTAGCCATGCCTCTCATGATTTTATGGACCTCAATAAGATCACGTTTGTCTCCTACAGTCTAAGGAATAAAGTCCTACCTTGTTCAACTTCTCCCTTTAACTCCTCAAGTCCTGGCAGCATCTTTGTAAATTTTTGCTGTACTCTTTTCCCAGTGTAGTAGATGTTTTTCTATAGCAGGGTAACCACATCTGAGCATGCTACTCCAAGTGTGGTCTACCAGCATCTTGTACATCTGCACCATGACCTCCAACTTTTATGCTTAGTGCCCTGATTTATGAAGGCCAGTGTGCTAAAAATATTCTTCACCATCATGTGTACTGGTGCCTCCATTTTCAGAAAACCATGGACTTGTACTCAAAATCCCTTTGTTCGTACTTGAATATGACTTTCCAAAATACAACACCTCCCACTACTTTGTTGATAACTTACAGTGTCCACTATATCACCAATTTTAGTATCATCTGCAAATTTACAAACCATGCCTTATACAATCTTATCCAAATTTTGATATAGATAACAAACAATAATAGACCCAATACCAAGCCCTGAGGCGCACCACCATTCACGGGACTCTATTCTGAGAAAGCTGCCTTCCATCACCATCTGCTTTGTATTATTAGGCCAATTGTGTATGCAGTTAGCCAGTTCTTCCTGGATTCCATGTGATTCAACCTTCCAGAGCAGCCTTTCATGTGGAATCTTAGCAACAGCTTTACTGAAGTCCATGTAGACCACATTTACTGCCATGCCCTCATCAGCATTCTTGGTCTCCTCAATAAAAAAAATAGGTTTGTAAGACATGATCTCACATACACAAAACCATGTATACCTAATATATATACATTTCATCCCTCAGAATAGAAAATAAGGAAGTTTGTATATTGTTTCCTTGTGCATGTGGGTTTCTTCTTGGTGCTCTGGTTTTCTCCTGCATTCCAAAGATGCACCCGTTAATTGGTCATTATAAATTGTCCTGTGGTTAAGTTAGGATTAAATAGGTGGGTTACTGGGTGGTGCAGCTTGGTGGTCGGGAAAGGGCCTGTTCAACATTATGTCTGAATTAAAAATAATAGAATCCTCTTCAGTAACTTGCCACAGATGTTAGACTTACTGGTCTATAGATCACAAGCTTTTCTCTGCCACCCTTAAAAGCACAATGTTAGCTATGTTCCTCAATCTTGAGGTTAATAATGGTGCAAATATCTCAGTTGGTTGAGTGGTATCGCAACAACAGCTTTATAGTCCTGTGGACTTCAGGAAGGGGAAGTCGAGGGAACACACACATCCTCATCGTGGGATCAGTAGTGGAAAGAGTGAGCTGTTTCAAGTTCTTGGGTGTCAGCATCTCTGAGGATCTGTTCTGGGCCCAACGTATTGATGGAAATACAAAGAAGGCACGATAGTGGCTGTAATTCATTAGGAATTTGAGGAGATTTGGTAGGTCACTAAGGACACTCACAAAATTCTACAGAGGTATGTGGAGAGGATTCTAACTGGTGGCGTCGTGATCTGGTATGGAGGGGCCAATGCACAGGATCAGAAAAAGCTGCAGAAAATTGTAAACTCGGCCAACTCCATCATGGGCACAAGTCTCCTCAGTATTCAGGACACTTTCAAAATATGATATCTCATAAAAATGGCATCTATTATTAAGGATCCCCATCACCCACCACATGCCCTCTTCTCATTCCTGTAATCAAGAGGGAGCCTGAAGACACACACTTAATGTTTAAGAACAGCTTCTTCCCCTTCACCATTGGATTTCTGAATGGACAATGACCCCATGAAAACTACCTTATGACATTTTTCCCCTTTCTTTTCGCACTATATATACGATATATTTGTATTATTATTGAAATTTAGTTTTCATTGTGTAATGCTAAGTATTGCTGCCTCAAAACGATAAATTTCATGACATGTAGTGTAAGTGGTTAGCGCGATGCTATTAAAGCTAATGGCATCAGAGTTTGTAGTTCGATTCCAGCACCCTCTGTAAGGAATCTGAACGTCATCCTTGTGGAATGTGTGTGTTTTTTTTTCCTGGAGCTCTGGTTTCGTCCCATATTCCCAAGATTTGCTAATTCCTAGGTTAATTGGTGATTGTAAATTGATTAGGTTCGGGTTAAATGGAGGGTTGTCTGGGTTTGTTGGGCGGTGTGGTTGGGTCTATTCCACGCTATATCTCTAAGTAAATAAATATACCAGTAATTTTAAACTTTATTCTGAGTCATAGTGTGTCATGTTTACATATTCAGAGTGTCATTAGGTCTCATTGTTTTATTTGTAAACCCAATGCTGCTCATTGTCTCTGAACAATATACCCTTCTAATATTTGCATTGTTGTTACACAGACTCGGCCCCTCAGTGTCCACTTGCAGCAGGACCTTGGACTGCAGTGCTCTTGCATAATGCCATTGCATTGACTGCATAAACCTTCAGTGCATCCTTTGGCATGTATTTCTGCAGTGTGGAATGTGCCAGGTAGCATTCTTCCATTGGAAGATCAAATGTTTTGGGCAGACCAAAATGCAGT
The DNA here is from genome assembly GCF_963921235.1 of Mobula hypostoma. Taxonomy (NCBI): domain Eukaryota; kingdom Metazoa; phylum Chordata; class Chondrichthyes; order Myliobatiformes; family Myliobatidae; genus Mobula; species Mobula hypostoma. The sequence continues at coordinate 89,433,998 of NC_086101.1, read as the reverse complement.
CTTTCGTCATCTTCTACTAGCATGTTTGTTCTGATAAATATTTCTGGGAACAACTTGTAGAACAGAATACTGTTACATGGCTGCTTGCATTGAAGCTTGTCAATGATTCTAGCATCCTATTTCAAACCTTTACAAATTCACAATTCAGAGTGGATGATTATCTAATCCTCTTTGTAGTTATCTCAAGGGCAACGTGCAAGAAGGGCCCTGCCTGTGAAGGAGTAGTCTGACATGGGGTGACATTGCCTGTCTCACTGGCAGCCAAGCAAGGTTTTACCGTTTATCAGAGAATTCTGCCGATGAGGCATTCTGCTGTATGTTTTCATATTAGCTTCGGAAACTGTCCCTTGGAATTTATTATGTCATTCTGCAGGGTCTGCAGACCACTGCCTGTGGGTTTGTGCTCTTAAGTAAAGTTTTGTATTCAAAAACTTTTTTGGGAGGAAAGGTAGTGTGGCAAACCTGAAGTAAACAGAACCTAATATGGCGACAAGCCCAGGCCCATCCTTTGCAACTATAAAATCCATTATAATTGGTTTGTATTAATTGTTTAACAAAAGCCTGTGTTTTGTTGCCAGTTTAATGGAGGCTAGTCAGGTGTAACTATTGGAATTGTCATATGTTCTGAGATACAGTGAAAGCTTGTCTTGCATACCGTTCTTATAGATCAAGTCATTACAGTGCATTGATGGACAAGGAAAAACAATAACAATGCAGAATAATGTAACAGCAGTGCAGGTAAACAATAAGATCACAAAGACATACATCAAAGTTGCTGGTGAACGCAGCAGGCCAAGCAGCATCTATAGGAAGAGGCGCAGTCGACGTTTCAGGCCGAGACCCTTCGTCAGGACTAACTGAAGGAAGAGTGAGTAAGGGATTTGAAAGCTGGAGGGGGAGGGGGAGATGCAAAATGATAGGAGAAGACAGGAGGGGGAGGGATAGAGCCGAGAGCTGGACAGGTGATAGGCAAAAGGGGATACGAGAGGATCATGGGACAGGAGGCCTAGGGAGAAAGACGGGGGGGGGGTGACCCAGAGGATGGGCAAGAGGTATATTCAGAGGGACAGAGGGAGAAAAAGGAGAGTGAGAGAAAGAATGTGTGCATAAAAAGGAGTAACAGCTGGGGTACGAGGGGGAGGTGGGGCCTAGCGGAAGTTAGAGAAGTCAATGTTCATGCCATCAGGTTGGAGGCCACCCAGACGGAATATAAGGTGTTGTTCCTCCAACCTGAGTGTGGCTTCATCTTTACAGTAGAGGAGGCCGTGGATAGACATGTCAGAATGGGAATGGGATGTGGAATTAAAATGTGTGGCCACTGGGAGATCCTGCTTTCTCTGGCGGACAGAGCGTCTGGGTATATTCCGTCTGGGTACACACTCAGGTTGGAGGAACAACACCTTATATTCCGTCTGGGTACACACTCAGGTTGGAGGAACAACACCTTATATTCCGTCTGGGTACACACTCAGGTTGGAGGAACAACACCTTATATTCCGTCTGGGTAGCCTCCAACCTGATGGCATGAACATTGACTTCTCTAACTTCCGCTAGGCCCCACCTCCCCCTCGTACCCCAGCTGTTACTCCTTTTTATGCACACATTCTTTCTCTCACTCTCCTTTTTCTCCCTCTGTCCCTCTGAATATACCTCTTGCCCATCCTCTGGGTCACCCCCCCCGTCTTTCTCCCTAGGCCTCCTGTCCCATGATCCTCTCGTATCCCCTTTTGCCTATCACCTGTCCAGCTCTCGGCTCTATCCCTCCCCCTCCTGTCTTCTCCTATCATTTTGCATCTCCCCCTCCCCCTCCAGCTTTCAAATCCCTTACTCACTCTTCCTTCAGTTAGTCCTGACGAAGGGTCTCGGCCTGAAACGTCGACTGCGCCTCTTCCTATAGATGCTGCTTGGCCTGCTGCGTTCACCAGCAACTTTGATGTATGTTGCTTGAATTTCCAGCATCTGCAGAATTCCTGTTGTTTAAGATCACAAAGAGGTAGATTGTGAGATCGAGACCATTTTATCATACTAGGGAAACATCTAGTAATCTTTTGAGAGGGGAGAAACTGCTCTTGAGTCTGGAGGTATGTGCTTGCAGATTACTGTATCCCCTGGAAGACGGGACTGTCGGGAATGTCTGGGATGGGTTGGTTCTTTGATTATGCTGACTGCTTTAATGAGGTATGAGAAGTATAGTAAGAGGCCATGGAGGGGAGGCTGGTTTCAATTACGTGTTGACCCGAGTCCACAACACTTTGCAGTTTCCTGCGGTCATGTGCAGTTGCCATATCAAACCATCATGTATCCAGATGGGATACTTCCTATGGTGCAGCAAGTTATTTTTTTTAAATTGATAAAGGTCTGCAAGGACCGGCCAAATTCTTTTAACCTCTTGTGGAGATAGAGGCATTAGTGAGCTTTCTTGGTTGTGGATCACTTCGGGCTGTTGGTGATATTCAGTTATAGGAACTTGAAACTCAACCTCAGCTATGTTGGCAATATCAGTTATGTGATATCATGGACTTGCAATTTTCATGCACCCCATCCCTTTGTCCAAGAAAATGGTATGACAGCAAGTATATTTTAATGTTAAAAGATAGCAACACTAATTAAAACTAGTCAGAAACTTGGAACCAAGAGAATTAATAATGCTTACAGTCCTATCTGATTTATTTAAAGTCTATAAAGGATTGTCTAAAGAATTAGATTGGCATTCATAAAGATTTTGAGTACCCTATATTTGTCTTTATGATGACCCACTTCACTGAATTTTCAGAAATCTGATTAACACTATTAATTTACACGTGTATATAACAGTTCATAAATGGAATGTTGCAATATTGGAGTGATACTTTACTTATGTTAAAATGTTAGCCAGGATGAGTTTGCACTCATTGTTTCTATCATTAGTAACAGGAGAGGTTTCACAACATTTTTGTGCCTCAAAACGTTCTACAGTTAATGAATGTACCTTTTGTCTCATCATTTATGGCAACAGCTTTCACCAGCTTGGCCTAAGAACACTACCAACAGAAGCATTGTTCAAGAAGCTCAGTGTGGAAGTCCTCAAAAGCCCACAAACATAGCTGTTTGGCAGTGCTTTACAGGTAAACTCTCTACACTGCCCTGTAGGACCCAGTTTATCGGCAGCTCTGAAGTCGTTTGTAATTGGCATCTATGAATAGAAACTTAATTACCAGGAAGAGCCAAAACTGGTTTGAGAATGAACACAAAATTGAGGAGCTAATTAATCTCAAGGCTTTTCTGGGTTGGAAACTTCACCATCCCTCAAGGGGAAGGAAAAAAAAACTGTAGTCACCTGAAAGCAGAAGACCTGTGACCTATAGAACAGGTGGTAGATGGAGAGAGAAGGGTTCTTCAGTGCTGATATGGCCATCTGCAGCCCAGGCAAGCATCAGAGGCCCATGGACTTGTTGAACTTGCCACAAAAAGTCAGTGTATGCAGAAGGGAACACATTGTGGAATTCCATGGCCGTGATCCTTGTCTTGACATGAGTACCCTTGACTTCATCGCACAACAACCATTTGGTCCATTCCATCCCCATTGTCAAGATATTAGAAAAGGCCTTATGCTAACTTGAAAACATTGTGAGAAGTGTTAATGTCATAACTTTGTGGTGAAGACTTTCAGTTGTAAATCTACAATCTCATTAAAAGAGTCTTGGAAGAGAAGAATATATTATTAGATGCTGTAGTTAGAACTGTCATCAATAAGGGTAACTGCAGGGGGTCCCAAGGGTCGTACATGGTTGCCTTTCCCAATGTGGCTAGAGAGCTGCTCCTCAAATTTGAATCCATGCATCCAGATGCACAGTAGATGTGATCTTCATCACATGACTGTTACAAGTAAAACATAAGGAGCCCTATTGAATATACGTACTCAATTTAGCTGAATACAGAAATTGCCACTATTTCATTTTTGCTTCCTGATGACAAACAAACCATGATCCTAGCCAGTGGATCTAAATCTGTCCTATATCCTTGGTGAAGATGTGTACCAAACAAAGGTGTGATGTTGCCCTAAGGCTTCTGACGATCTTTCTCATTACTGTGTTGCATCAGAGCTAAAGTAACCCAAATATTTGTGGTTAAGCTGCAGTAAAAAGTTAACTTGGGTTGACTCTTGATGGAATACTGAGCTCCATGACATCTTTCACTGTATGACTGAAATGTATGAGAGGCTGGACTTAGCACTCAAAATCTGCAAGGCATATTACCTTTCCCATACTCCCATCCATATTTTAGAGCAACACTTCTTGACAAAGGTGGACATCATTGTTAAAATTCACTAGTACTTTCAATGTTTCAGCAAACCTGCTTTAAAGAAAATTGTTTGAACATCAAGAACTCAGGCCTGGCACGAGCATGTCTGCTGGATAGTAGTAATTGCTGTCCTTCAATATTCTTATGAGACATGGGCATGAGACAGGCAACTCAGTACATTTGATACCAGCAACCCTGTCTCTGCAAAGTTGTTCCAACATGTTGGATGATTAGACAAAGTAATGTTGATGTCTTCCCTGGGCTAATAGCCCCAGTGTTGAGGATATAATTGTATTTGTTTGGTCCCTTAAAGATACCAGTTGGGTAAAGAAGAATGTGCTTAATAATCCCCTGTTGTGGGGGGAAACTGCATCATCCCTAAGAATGTTTGGGAGTTGCTTGCCTATGATTGCACAGTGAAGAAATATGTTGGACATTAAGGACTTTGAATTCGGAACACACAAAAGCTTCACATAAACAACAAAACGAGTGCATCATCTGCAACCTCAGAAAATACCTACTTGATCTCTCCTTCAAGCACCACTAGCCCTTTCTGTAGAGGAGTTTGTGTTCCCACATCAATCACCTCTTAACAATAAAACCATAGTGCAAGCAAATCATCTTTAATCCTGTAGATCTGCCGAAGGAGGACAGATGTAATGTATGAAACGGTGGCAGATAATTTGCATGCAGCACTGGGCACCTGTGTGTTTGCTTTTGGTTTGTGTGAATGGGGTTATTGAGTGAGGAGCATGAAACATCACTCTTTAATGGAGAATACAGGGCAAGTGCAAAATTATTTTTTTTCTTGTGTTCTTAATTTGAAATTTACCTCCTTGGGATGGTGAGCACAAGGATTGTGTGGAAGGGATATGTTGTGTTTTTAAGATACTGTTTGCACCTTCAGAACAGCACAACCATCTCAAGCTCCTAGGTTGCATACCATTTCAACTACCCTCCCCATTGCCACTCCAACCTGCCCATCTCTGCTTTCTCCACTGCCAGCCTGAGGTCTGTTGTAAACTAGAGGAATAGCCCTTGTATTTTGCTGTGGTAGGACTAGGGTAATAACTCAGTGAAGTAAACTTTGAATTCTCCTGTTTTGGGTAACCCCTTCCTAGCTTTTTTTTCCCCTCTCTCTATATATACATGCATTTATATGCAAACACTCGCCCTTCTCTGGCTCTTTCTAAGCCACCTCTGGTTCTCCCATTTTGTCTTATCTGTCCAAACCACTCCACCCCACCCCCGATTTCCCCCCCCCCACAAATTCCATCAACCTATCACATCATACATTGTCCACATCTTCCCCCCACCCCCTCTACCTGGTTCTATCTGTGCATTTGTCTACTTCTCCCCTGATGGTGTCTTCATTCTTGCCTTCTTCACTTAAGATTCCAGTCCTGGTGCACTTCCTATCATCCTCCCTTACCCCCACGTGACTTTTTTTTTGCCCGTCTTCACTTAAGGGGATATGGGCTGCAGGCAGGAAATAGGGACTAGCTGGGTGGACACTGGTTGGCGTTGACTATTTAGTCCAAAGAGCCTGCATCTGTGTTATAATACTCTGCTCTCCACTTCCAGCTCCACGCCTCCACCTCCCCTGCCTGGTTTCACCAGCACTTGAACCATGGTCCTCTAATCTGCTACTGGCTTCTGTCTCGCCACTTTCCCTTCTATCTTCCCTCTTCATTCTCAGTCCTGATGCGGGGTTTCAATTTAAATCCTTGACGATTGTCCCTTCCTTCCTCCCCAATAGATTTAGCTTAAACTGAGTTCCTCCAGCATATCATCTGCTGCTCCGCATTTCAGCATCTGCAGTCTCTTGTCTCTTCATAATGAATGTTTTATTGGGATGTAAATGCAGGAATTTTACTTGTGTATTAATGTGGAATTAACTGTATTGAAGCAGGCCAGTTAATTTCTCTGGTCGATACTGTTTATGTATCGTTTGAGTTTCTTCACTCCCCTTCATTTGAGCCTGTCTTTATAAACGTCTGTTCCCTTCCCTGTATGTTTATCCTCATAAATTTTCTCCTTAAATATGCCTTTATTATTTACTGCAATTACTCCTGTGTCAAAGCACCAGTTCAAGATTAAATGGTAACTAGCATTGTTAATTTGGCAGATAATTAAGGAATAGGAGTACAGAAGTTTATTATCTATTCTAAATGAAAATTATGAAGATTGATGTTCAGAGTATGAAATTTTGACCCTTGTTGTCTTTGTTTGCACTGAAATGAAGATGTATTATTAAATATTAACTGATGTATCATTTATGATGCTAATAATTAAAGGAGGCAAATGATTGTAGAGTAGAAATTGGCAATAAAGTGCTGAAACTGTACACTTGATATTGGGAAGAAAAATATTGTTTATTTAAATTTATGCACAATAGCATGCCTAAGATATTATACTATATCTTAGAACCATTCTGTTTTCCAGGAAATTCTCTAGACTGGGTAATTGAATGGCTGTTGTCAACAAATTACTAGAGGCAATAAGTAAAGATAACATGACTGGACACCTTGGAAATTTGCAGCAGATCGGGAAAAGCTAGTGTGGATTTCCGTAGAGGTAGGTCAAGTTTTTAAGAAGTGACTGATTTGGAATGTTTTTTCTTGAGTAATGGGTAAGGGTTTGTTTGTGGATAATATTGATATGAATGTCTGCAACATATTTACTACACTTAAACTAAGATGAATGCTTCTGGGGTTTAACAAAAAAATAAATTTTATCAGAGTTAAGATATTTGCCGAGATAGTGGTAATAAAGCTGTGATTATAGAGTGGATGTAGGATCTGATGTTTAACATTCGACAGGTACTTAAAAATACTGAAAATGCTAAATATACTCAGCAGGGCAGGCATGTATGTGTGTGAGTGTGGCAGACAGACTCAGTGACCTTTCGTCAGGAAAGGATCTGGCAGACGGACTCAATAACCTTTTCATCAGGATGGAATCTGGCACACAGACTCAATGATTTTTCATCAGGATGGGATCTGTGTGATATTATTTAGTGTTTTTAACAACACAGAGAAAGAGAGCAGAAGAAGGAACCACGTAACAAGTTTATCACTCTCGTAAAATTGTTAAAAATGCAGATGGATGAATAAAATTCCAATTTACTGAACTAACAATCTGGAGCCTGAGTTCAGATCACACCCTGACAGTTGGGAATTTAAAGTAAAATCATTTAAATTCTGTTATAAAAAGCTATTACCAGTACACAACCTCTCCCTATAACTCAAGTCCTCGAGTCCTGACAGCATCCTCCTTTCCCCACGGATCTCCCACCCAGCACTTATCCCTGTAAGTGTAAGTGCTACACCTGTCGTTACACCTCATCTCTTGCCATCATTCAGGGCCCCAAACAGTCCTTCCAGGTGAGGCAACACTTCACTTGTGAGTCTGTTGGGGTCATCTATTGCATCCGGTGCTCCCGGTGCGGCCTCCTCTACATCGGTGAAACCCGACGCAGATTGGGGGACCGCTTCGTCGAGCACCTCCGCTCCTTCTGCCACAACAGACAGGATCTCCTGGTTGCCACCCACTTCAACTCTGCTTCACATTCCCATTCGGTTATGTCCATTCATGGCCTCCTCTACTGCCACGATGAGGCTAAACTCAGGTTGGCGGAGCAACACCTCCTATACCGTCTAGGTAGTCTCCAGCCCCTTGGTATGAACATAGAATTTTCCAACTTCCGGTAATTCCCTCCCCCTCCCTTCCCCTATCCCTATGTCACTCTGCCCCCTCCCCCAGCTCCCTATCACCTCCCTCATGGTTCCGCCTCCTCCTACTACCCATTGTGTTTTCCCCTATTCCTTCTTCACCGTTCCTGCCTATCACCTCCCTGCTTCCCCTCGCCCACCCCTTTATCTTTCCCCTTAATGGTTTTTCACCTGGAACCTACCAGCCTTTTCCTTCCCACCCTCCTCCCACCTTCTTTATAGGGCCTCTGCCCCTTCCTTCTTCAGTCCTGACGAAGGGTTGACTGATCGTTTCCACGGATGCTGCCCGACATGCTGAGTTCCTCCAGCGTGCTGTGAGTCCAGCATCCTCCTTGTCTTGTGTGATTGTGGGAGTTGCAACACCCTGTTTATTTACTTGCACTCATTGCTATTTCGAACCCCAGATATTCTGGAGATTTGTAAAGTAAGGAGAAAATGCTCAAGATGGAGCAGAATCTATGGAAAAATCAATAAAATTTGCATTGATTTTGACAAAGCTGTGGAAGAATATTTTTCCTTTTCCAGTTCTGATGAGGTGTCTTTTACTTGGAACATTAATTCTGTTTCTCTTCACACAAATGCTGCCTGACCTGCTGTCCATTTCCACTGTTTTTCTAATTTAACCCAAAACATTCTTGTTGAATGAAAGCAAGTTAATTTATCTCAGGCTGGGATATTGAATTTAAATCTTACTTTCTAAACTTTTTGACAGCACAGGATTTGTTCTATGTATGTACAAATGTCATCTAGGGCGACTGTGTTATGGCTCATGCTTGTTCACCGTAATCTTGATGGCCATGACCTCGTGGTGAATCTAAACTTGAACAGCGGCAGGCTATTTTTCTCTAAGGACTTTACAGTGCTGTGGCATTGATATTGATTTTAAATAATTTACTTTCCATGGAAGTCATTGATGTTGCAGTAGAATGCATTGGTGTTTCATGTTGTTGTATATGGAAGGGAAAGGATGTGAGAGCAATGCATTTGGGTCCGCTGAATGCGGCTGCACTTTAGTAGTTTTTGCTCATCTTATCTCCCTTCATTTTTCAGCTCCTCACAGTCTCATGTTTGTCCTTTATTACTTGTAAGGTTTCAATCTCTACATTAAAATTGAACTATCTTTTTTCCATTGAAGCACATTGCAAGTTGTTTGTCATAGTACATGGTAACTTTTTGTTTCTCCTTTATTCTCTATTCTATATAAATGCTTTTATTGCTTTGTTATTTTTTCCTTTTTGAGGAATCTGAAGGGAACTCCTTGTTCCCCTACTGGTGGAAAAGCCAAGTGCTTCCAGTAATTACTTCTGACCCTTTTCTCTTTTAAATATGAATACATTAAAAATAAATGAAATATAATGCAGTTAAACTCTGCAAATTTTTCACTCTTCCATTACACATACTTTGTTTCATTGTGACAGACCATATACTTAATTTCATGAAATTGTCCTTTATGGTTGTGAGGCCATTGAGCATTTGTATCATTGTATATAGACCACTGAAAGTTAATGTGCATACATACTGAGCAATTAGGAGCATTAACATATATTGCAAAAACATTGATCTACAAAAGTAGAGGTGTATTTTGTCAGTTACATCGAACCCTGTTAAGACATCTGAAATACTGCGTATGGGTCTAACTTCCTTGCACATGGAAGGGCATCCTTGTGATAAAAGAAGCACGGTAAAGATTCACCAGAGTGTGTTGTATGAGCGGTTAAGTTGACTGGGTTTGCACTTAGAGCTCAGGAGAATGAGAGATGATCTTACCGCAGTGACAACATTCTTACACATGTCTTGCATGAGGGAAGTGAGTCTCATTGTAGAATCAGAGGTAAACCATTTAGGATGGAAGTAAGAAGTTTGTTCACTTAAAATTCGGTTGTAGAGAGTATGCATGAGGGGTTGATGAAGTTCTAGGTATTAGGGGAATTCAAGGGATATAGGATTAGTGCAGGTGGTGGTGCTAGAGTAGAAGCCCACAGCACTATCAGTTTTACATTCCTCTTATCTCTCTTTCTACCCCGCTCCCCCCACCAGGTTCTACATCATCCCTCTTCGCACTGCCAGCTCCCTCTCCCTTTGCCATGAAACCTCTACCTCCATTACCCAACCCTACCCTTGCCCTGCCCTCCACACCCCCCCACAAGTTGGTGCACAACCCCCAAATCATAGCATTCATTCCTATATTATAACCGCTCTAACACTAAGCATGAGTAATAACACCACAACCTTAATGTACTGTTAACTTAAACTTTAAAATGGTTTTAACGAGGAGAAAAGTCCCACGAAAGGCAAGAGGGGGTCCTGGATAATGACGACACGGGCCAAAAATAAAGTGGCAGGTTGAAGTGATGCTACATCTCCAGTATGATATCTACAAACTCTCGAGGGATATTTTCCCACTGCCCGCATGATCACATCAACCATAGTATTGAATGGTAGAAGAGCCCCAAATGGCTGCCTCCTATTTATATTTGTGTTCTATCAGTGCTTTGGTTATACGTCATATTTCTGCTATTTTAGTATTAGCCATTGTTTCTCCATTCTTATTGTTTTAAACCTGCTTTGTGGTAGTCCAGCACTGCATAGTTTTTAAATTAAGTGGTGCTATGGTGTTTTTTTAAGATGTCCCTTAAAGTAGTCTTGTATGGATCATCCCTTTTTGTTTCTTTGGTACTCTGATTTTGTTTTATCATGCACACTTGGAGACCTTGAAGTTTTACTGTGTAGAAGATATTATGCAGGTGTTACTATTGGTATTTTTCATCTGTGCCAATGATAGATTGAGACTCTACCACTATGTGTAGCGTTTAAAAATGTCAAAGATTTTGCATTTATGAATTTAATGTTTTATGTGAACGGTATTAACGATAAATTGAAAGGAGTACCATTTAATGCTGGATTTCTGTTTTGCTTGGCTAATCAGATTGTGCTTCACATACTTATTAAAATTAAATCAATACTTTTTGTAGCATTTCATTATAATTTTAAAGTGATTTAAAGTTTTTATTTCCATGTGAGAAAACAAAATGGTTATTATGAATACTTTTTGAGCTGCAAGGGAAATCGAGGTTAGATTAAGCTTTGTAGTGAATAACACTTTAAAATCAAAATTAGGCCATGTTGAATATTTAATTTGTTTGAGTGTAAAATGCCCCTTATGTTTCAACTACGATCTTCATCCCAAATTATTTCATCTATTTGAATTGAGTTCTGAAAGGTTAAGCCCTTGGAAATCTTAGTTAACATTGTTTTACTTAAGGTTCATTTAAGTCATATATGAATTAGTACTTATTATGAGGGCATAGGGTTAGGTGCCAAGTCAGTAGAAATCTATAATTGTTTTTTTGTTCACTACTTGAATATTTTGATTTCTCACAGGGCTTTCCTGTTTTGCATTTTTTTTTAACTGTAAGTATTTGAAGAGGGAGACTGCTAGGAGAAATACTAATGTATCTAACAATCTATCCATTAATTGGAATAATCTGCAAAATGCCCATCTCAAACTTTGCTGCTTGCACAAATTTCTCCTTGCATTTGCTTCATGATAGTTTGCAAATACATGGAACCAATGAGAGGAGAGCACCATTACACAATTATCTGACGCCCATCCCATCATGATATGCCTGTTCCATGTATCATCAAGTCTATAGATTCTTCATTTATTCTGCAGACTCTGAGGTAACAGAAGGCAGAGTCGAAGCAAATTATTTCCAAACCTGAGAAATAAAAGAAGACTGCATTTATCAGAATCAGGTTCTTAACGTGCTTTTATGATGTGAAATTCGTATTGTGACAGTAGTACAGTGCAAAGGCATAAAATTACTATAAATAATAAAAAAAAGGAATAATGCGGTGATGTTCATGGTCCATTGAGGATCTGTGGGACAATAACCTGGTTTTCCTTATGGGGTAAGACCATAGGACATAGGAACAAAATTAGGCCCATCAAATCTGCTCCACCATTTTATCATGGCTGATCCAATTTTCCTCTCGGCTCCAATCTCCTGCCTTTTCCCTTCTTGCCGTGACCAATCAAGAATCAATTTATCTCTGCCTTAAATATATTTAAGACTTGGCCTCCACAACTGTCTGGCAAAGAATTCCACCAATTTACCATTCTGTGGCTAAAGAAATTCCTCCTCATCTCCATTCTAAATGGACGCCCCTCTATTCTGAGGATGTCCACTGGTCTTAGACTCTCCCACTATAGGAAACATCCTCCCCATATACACTCTGTCAAGGCCTTTCACCATTCCATAGGTTTCAATGAGGTTATTCCTCATTCTTCTGAATTCTAGTGAATACAGGCCCAGAGCCATCAAATACTCTTCATATGAAAATCCATTCAATCCTGGAATCATTTTTGTGAACCTTCTATGAACAGTCTCCAGTTTCAGCGCATCCTCCCTATAATAAAGGGCCCAAAACTAGTACTTGAAATGAGGGCTCAGTGCTTTTTAAAGACTCGACATTACATTCTTGCTTTTATATTCTAGTCCTTTTGAAAGGAATGCTAATGTTGCATTTGCCTTCCTCTCCAGAGACTCAACCTGCAAATTCACCTTTAGGGAATCGTGCACAGGGACTCCCAAGTCTACCATAAACGCTGCCTGGACAGGGCAAAAAGTATTATCAAGGATACATCTCACCCTAACCATGGACTTTTTACTCTCCCTCCATCCAGTTGGCGCTACAGGAGCCTCCGCTCCTGCACCAGCAGGCACAGGAAGAGCTTCTTCCCTGAGGCTGTGACCTTGCTGAACCTCACATCACAGCGCTAAGCAGTATTGCATCCGTATATTGTACTGTCTCAGTACTTTCATATTTATGTGCTGTAGCACTTACTTTCTATTCGCAGTTATTTTGTAAATAACACTATTCTTTGCATTTCTGGTCAGATGCTAACTGCATTTCATTGGCTTTGTATCTGTACTTGGCACAATGACAATAAAGTTGAATCTAATCTAATCTTTGTACGTTTTGTGTTTTCTTTCTGATTATAAAATAGTCGACCCTTTCATTTCTCCTACCAAAGTACATGATCATACACTTACTGACACTGTATTCCATCTGCCATTTCTTTGCCCTCTCTCCTAATCTGTCTAAGACATTCTGTAAGGAGAGAAAAGATGAAATATGAATGCAAGATAAATCTCAGGGTTGTGTGCGGTACACATACCTTGATTTTCAACTTTGTTAGCCAATAGCATGAAAGGATACCAAAAGGTTTTTAAATATATAAAGAGTAAATGAGAGGTACGAATGGACTTTGGACCACTGGAGAGGTAGTAATGGGGAACAGATAACTGGCAGACGAAGTATTTTGTGTCAGTTTTCACTGTGGAAGATGTCAGCAGAATGCCAGAAATTCAAGAGTGTCAAGGGGTGGAAGTGAATGTAGTCACTATTACTAAAGATATGTTTGGGAAGCTGAAGGAGGTAGATGGACCAGGTGGACTGCACCTTGGGTTTTTGAAAATAGTTGAAGAGATTGTGGAGGTCATCTTCAAGAATTAATCATTTGTGGAATGGTTCTAAAGTATTGGAAAATTGCAAATATTACTCCACTCTTTAAGAAGAAAGAGATGGGCAAAAGAAAATAAACTATAGGCCAGTTAGCCTGACTTCTGTGGTTAGCAAGATGTTAGTCCATTAAAGACCAGGTTTCAGGGTACTTTCTGGTACACATAATAAAATAAGAGGAGTTCATCATGGTTTTCTTAAGGGGAAATCTTGCTTAACAAATCTCTTGGAATTATATAAGGAAATAACAGACAGTGTTAACTATTTTGTTCCATGGGGTTTGGTGTTTGGTCTGCTATTTTTACATTATATGTTAATGATCTGTATGACAGAATTGTTTGCTTTTTGACTAAGTTTGTGGGTGGTACAAAGATAGTTGGTATTGAGGAAGCAAGGACTCTGCAGAAGGCCTTGGACAGATTAGGAGAATGAGCCAAGTAAGGGCAGATGAAATACAGCACAGGTAAGTGCAGGGCAGTCACTACGGTAGAAAGAATAAAGGTGTAGACAATTTTCTAAATGGTAAGCAAATTCAGAAATTAGAGTTGCAAAGGGACTTTGGAGTCCTCGTGCAAGATTCCTTAAAGGTTAACTTGCAGATTGAGTCAGTTTTAAGGATGGCTAATGCAATGTTGGCATTCATTTGAAAGTGACTAGTATATAAAAGCAAAGATGTAATTCTGATGCTTCATAAGGCATTGGTCAGACCACATTTGGAATATTGTGTGCAGTTTTGGGCCCCTTATCTAGAAAAGGATGTGCTGGCATTGGAGAGAGTCCAGAGGAAATTTACAAGAATGATCCTGGAAATAAAAATGTTAATGTGTCAGGAGTGTTTGATACCTCTGGGCTTCTACTCACTATGGTTTAGAAGAATGTGGCGGGATCTCATTTAAACTGTAGAATATGCAGAATCTTGAAGGTTATTGACTGTATACATCCATAGAGGGTGCTGAAGAAATATGTCATTAGCAAGGCATATAGAGGTCATGGTATGAATTTAAACCTTTAGTTAGGCCACAGCTGGATGTGTGCTGCTTTAGCTAATGCACTATGGGAAGACTGTGAATGCATTGGAGAAGATGCAGAGGATATTACCAGGATGGAATGTTTTGTCTATAGGGGAAGAGTATAGGATATTGAGGTGGATTCTGATAAAACTGTACGAAATTGAGGGGCATAGATAGTGTGGATGGCGAGTTTTTCCCCACAGTGGTCATATCTAAAACATAAGAGCATTGGGAAATTATTGTTTTGTGTACTAAGTTAAGGTGGAAAAACTTGTGTTTCATCCATCAATATCATTGCACTGATGTAATGAGGCACTGAGGTATGTTACAGTTGCAGAGAAAGTGGAGTGCAGGCAAACAATAGGATTATGATTGTTAGAAAGACGTTTTTTCCCCCCACCAGAGAATGGTGGTAATTTAAAATACTGAATGGAAAAGGGGTGAATGCTGATATTTTGTATAATTTAAGTATATGGATTAATATTTGAATTACCAAGGCTCAGTAAGCTTTGGACTAAGTGTTGGTAAATTGAATTGGTGTGGATGGGCTCTTGATGCCTACCAGGCCTATTTTTGTGCTACATGAGTTTGGTTTTAGCGTGGGCTGTTCTGTAGGTATAGTAAAAAGATAAAGCGTGCTAGTCTTTGAAGGAGAATGTTATTTATTCACTTATTTAGCATATTCAAATAGCAGATTTTGTAGATGTCTCCCTCCCCCCCCCCCGACAGTTGGGGGTTGGTTAATAAACTTTTTTTTAGGGAGAAGTAATTAATATTTAAACCACTGAAATGCGATCTTTTTTATATACTCTATAGTTAAATATACTGAAGATTGCAGCTGCATTTTCGATTCTGTTGGAAGGATCTGAAACATAAATGGGAAAGCCTATTCACCTTATTTTGCTCATGCCACGGAGGAAAATAACAATACTTAGTACTGATTTTACTATAATGTTCAATAATTAATTTATTGCATTACTTGAATGCTATTATTCAGATGTCTCTGGAATCTGCTGAGTGAAGAAACGTTTCTATTTTTACATGGATTTGCGTGTGGGATGGCTTGATGGTAGGGATATATAACTTGAGTAGGCCTCTATTTCAGAGACCTTGACCACAAGGAGACTGATCTGTGTGAGGAGTCCAAAGCTGGAAGAAAACAATGGGTCTTCTAAAGTTCTGCAGTTTTACCCCCCTGGGGTCTGTCTGCTTGGCTGGCTGTAGGATTTAAGGTTTTTTTTTGATTAGTGTTTCAATTAGATGTACAGGTATGTATGCTGGTGAATTTTAGGGGTGGGTGGGAGGGGATAAGATTTATCTTGCAATCCACCAGTAGCCATTGGCATGAATAAACTGCTGAGGCTGAGTGGTACAAGGATTAAATTGCAATACGTTGTATGGACCTGAATTGTCTATCTTGTGTTTTTTGTTAATTGTTATTTCATTTGTCTGCTTGGTTGTGAAATAGTTTTATCTGTATACATGTTGATTTTGTGATTCTCTGATCTTAAGGATGATTGTAATGTACCATGGTGAAGTTTCTGATTTTCTGTAATTGAAGTTTTGGAAAGATGACGGTGGAATTTGAACCAGCAGAGATGAATGATGTGAGCTTGTGCTGAAAATTAGCAAACCCCAAAAGCTGTTGACACTGAAATCGTTATAACATTACTTTTTTTTTACTGCAGAATTAATTTTGTTATCATGTTGGTGTTTTGTGTGTGTAGATGGGCTCACAAAGGGCATCTATTAAGCATGGGAAATTGTTTGTGTATAAGGCCTATTCAGCTCCAAGAAAGTTTTTGAAAAGCACTGCAGTGAAAATTTGTTTTAAAAATGCATGGTGAATCATCATAATTCAAAAAAAGTTAGTTTAGAACTGAAAGATTGGCAAACATTTTCAACTGAGTATATCTTATTCAGATTCAAATTTAGCAGTAATGATTTAATGTGCCTTTATTTTCATGATCCAGGGTCATTCTTGAATAATCTGATTTGGTGCCAGAATAGTTACTACACAGAAGGTGACCATTCAGCCTATCTTCACTGTGCTAACTGCCTAGTTTTACCAATTGGTCCTTTCTTAGCGATCTTGCAAATTTTTCTCTTCACTATGTAGGTTCCGTAGTAAATTGTTAAGAGGGACTTGATTCCACTGCATCTGTATGGTGTTAACCAGAATCCAGCTACACACTGGATAAAAGAGAAGAGGTTTTACTTTCTGTTGTTTGTTAATTTTCTTTTGTAGTTTATACCTGTGACTTCTAGTGTCTGACTTCAGCACCGAAGTGAGTTATCAACTCTAACCAGTCCTCCCTTCATTTAATGTACTTCTATCAATTTTGCCTTCAGTCTCCTCTTCAAAGAAAATAATTCTGAATCAGTCCTTACTGTAGTCCTCCATTCTAGAAAATGTTATTTTGAGTTTACTTTTTTGTGTCCTCACTAAAGTATTGATATGGAGATTAGAATATACCAACACAAACACCAACAGAAAAATCAAGTTTTGACAGAAAGGGTACATACTTTGTAAAGGGTTGGCATCATTTATCTGCTTTTACACTATACCTCTGCCTGTATTGACAATGCCCGAAATTGTACCTGCATTATTGCCTGTAAAACTCTGATTATTTGTTATCTAGCTCTTCCGAAATGCCAGTGATTCAGCATCTAACTAACCAGTTCTGGCACTTTCTACCTGCTCACTGATTCAACTTCTGTGTATAACATCTTAAAATGAAAGTCCCAAATGTGCTTGCTCACTTAACAGTTTTATTATAATTTTCTTGGCCTGATGTGTGCTCCCATCGCCCCATCTGTGTTCCTGCTGTCTCATTCTATAATGGCCTTCCTTGTTCTTCTTGCCAAAATGCATCATCTACCTTTTCTGTGCATTAAATTTTGTCTGCCATCCATCTGCCCATTTATCAGTCGGGTTGAGATCATGCTAAAATTGTAACAATCCTTGCTGTTCATTGTAATGCCATATTTTGCCTTTATAGCTATATTCTCATCTATGCTATCAATATCTCTCTTGTATAATCTCTTATAGCTTTACTTTTAAAACTTGTTATAGTACCTTTGTCAAAAACCATCTGGAAGACTTGTATGTCACATCGACCCCAACACCCTCTGCAACTTTTTTTTTGTTATTTTACTAAACAATTCTATCATATTGGTTGAATACTATTTTCCCCTAATAAAACTCTGCTAGCTTGCCTTTATTGATTTTTATCCAGTTAATGCTTTTATCCTGTCCTCGATCAATGGTGCTACTGCTAATTAAACTGGCTCTTGCTGGTCTTCCTCTTCATTACCTTGTTTGAACATTTGCCTCTCTACGTTTGTGGGGCATCATCCACATTTCCCAGAAACAGTGGAGGATGATGGTCTGTGTCCTGTGATTTCCTTGTACTTCCCTCAAAAATCATATCTGGTCTAGGTGACTTACCTACCTTTAAGCTCAATCAAGTTTCTTAAACCCTCTCCAATACTATCAATTTTTAATGTGTCTAGTGCCTCATCTTCCTTCGTTTTTTAACATTTGGAAGCAGTCTCTGCTTTGTTGATGGAGTGTTTGAAGTACTCATTTAGTACATTTATAATGCCTTGTGCATTAATGTGAAAGTTTCACATACTTCCAGTTACTACCTCTTTAATATTTTAATGGTGATCGATTACTCCTGAATTCCATTTGTACTGACAGCATTTTTGCTTTCTTTCCATGTTAATATTTCAACCAGGAAGTTCTGGATTTTGTTCCTTTTGACCCTCCATAAGAATGTACCTCATCCATACCCAAACGTCTCATAAAGACAGTCCATTGTGCTGTTGCACCTCTTGTCCGTTTATAGTTAGTATATACCTAGTCCAGAGTCACACCTCATTGTATTGAATTTAATCCTAGTGAACTTTTAACTCTGCTTCTCTTCCTTCCCGATGAAGTTACGATCACCATCTCCCACATATTTCCCTACTGCGTCATTTCCTAAAATGAGATCCAGTAAAGTTTCGTCCTTGAACCAGAAGCATACAGATATAGAAATTTACTCTGGATATATTTCTACAAAATTTTATACTCTGCACTTAAAATATCTCAGTCTAAACTAGGATAATGATAGTCTTCTGTCCTCCATTAGAGCTACCTTGTATTTTTTTTGTACCTATTTATAATTTCTCTCCATATTTACTTATTGATGACCTATACACTCAGTAGTGTGATGGCTACTCTTTTTTTTAACCTTTGTGACATCCCCTTCACTTCTACATTTTTGACATCCCTTTTCTCCTGTACTGTAATAATTATTTATCATCAATATCACCCTCCATTCTTTCCTTGCTAATCTCTCTCTTCTGAACACTTTGGCTTTATCCCTTTTTTGAGACATGTTTATTTTATCATATTCCATCATGGCTGTTACTGTAGGTCACTGTCCTTATTTGGCATACATTTTGCATTTACATTCAGCTTTGGTCATTTGTTTGTTCCAAATGAAGAAGTGTACAAAATTTAATCCTTTCTGCTGGGACTTTTGACATTAATCAATGTGTATCTTGTATTATTTTGAAGAGGCCAAAGTTAAATAAAAAATAACCTTTTTGTGACATGATGAAACCACCACTTCAGTCCTGATTCCAAGTGGGATTAGTGGGATCCGCTACCTTTCAGAGTTGAGTGCTATTTCTTCAACTTCATCTGTTAAGTTATTCTCCAAAGAAACAAATAGGATATATAATAGTTGGAAGGTTTGTATTCTCTGCTTGGTCTATGATCTAGTGAGATTGCACAGTTAAAAATTCTGTTGCTGTCCACTGTTAACGATTTTTCCATCCTTAAACTTTCAGAATCAGGTTTATTGTCATTGCCATATATTGTGAAATTAGTTTTGTGGGAGGAGTACAGTGTGATACAAAAAGAATCTTGCTGTAAAGGTTACAATAAGAAAGATAAAAACTAATACTTGAATAGTTCAACAAGAGAGTAAAATAGTGAGATATGTTCATGCACCGTTCAGAAAGTGCATAGTGGAGGGGAAGAAGCTGTTCTGAAAATGTGTGCATATTTGTCACGACCTGGTTTAATCAGACGCCAATCTATTCTAGTGTCCAGGAGATGTGGTAATAAGTGTACAAGCACAACAAAGAAACTTAAGCTTAATTTATTATATAAAATAGAAAACCCAAATAAGCCATACAAAATACTACATAGCAAGTCATAAAGACTTGCACAAAGATTGGAAGACTCACTGTTCTTGGTCACTGCTTGATTGTTGCTGTTGTCACAGGATCTCTGAATTCTGAATTGCTTGTGGAGCTGCCCTTCTGGTCACAGGCACCGATCCTGTTCTGGTTCCACTTGAAGTCCAAAAAAACAGGGAAAGGCAGCCCAATAAATACGAGTTTCACAAGCACGCAAAGCAACCATAAGACAGACAAACTCTTTGTTCTTACATTAGCTCAGACTGGTTGCTTTCATCCAAGCAACATGTGTCCATCAGCAGTGTTCAGCATACCCTCATAAATCAATCAGACACTTTAATGGTCACTCCTCATTATTTCACAGCACACAACATTCCTTTGGACTTGAAAACGAACATTAATGTTTATACATAAACATTAAGCTTGAATGCAGACGCTAAGAAGAATCCATCAACCTACCTCAGTGACCAACAGACATTTAGTCATTAACAGATATTAACAGACCTACAGTGTTTACCTTGTACAGATACTTCACAAACATTGCCCCCTAACTGACCCCACATGCTAGAGATCAGGAAGAGCTAAATAGCCATTTTACTCTCTCTCTCCCCCCCCCCCAAGTCATTCATCCATTGTCTTACAAATTTAATATAATACAATATTCAAGCTCCTGTACCTCCTCCCTTATGGTAGTAATGAGAAGAGGGCATGTCCTGGATGGTGAGGATTTCTTAATGATTGAAGCACTGCTTTTTGAAAGTGTTCTTTAAGGTAGAGAGGCTAGTGCCCATTTTGTAACTGTCTGAGTCGACAACCCTTTGTAGCTTTTTTTCGATTCTGTGCATCGGAACTTCCATACCAGGTGTAGATCATTGTTTGAGACAAAGTAATTAAACCAACAAAAACAAGTAAGTCAATTATGTAAATGCTCAAAAGTTTTGGCCATTAACAGAATATACTGAAAGTACAAACGAAGTTTGTCAACTGTAACAAAGTTCTGAATGTAACCTTCATTAGAATTGAATATATGCTTCTTTGTATTAGATATGCATGAGTTGCTAGCTAAGAATTGAGAGAAAAATAATGAAGGAAATAGATTCAACTGAGCTTTGGACGAATGGTGGACTATCATTAGCCTTTGCATTTTGAAGTTGTGAATATTTTTCTCATCATTAATACCCTGGTATGAATGGTTTTGCTTCAAAAACTCCATCTGGCGGAAGCCATTTTCTAATGGTAGAATTATCAGAAGTTATACATAACCTAATAACTGCATAATATGGTTTCAAACTCTTGTAGGTCTGGAACTTATTACAGTTGTTTTGAGCACAAAATTATTTGATTTGCTTTATGATTAAATACCAGTTAGATAAGCTTACCTGCTTTTGTGAAGTGCCTTTGCTCTGTTGCAACAGGCAGGAATTCCTGGTGGACAACCATTTTAATTCCATTCCCCATTCCCATTCTGGCACGTCAGTCGATGGTCTGCTCTGCTGCCATGATGAAGCCATTCTCAGGTTGGAGGAGCATTTTGTCTGACATGATGGCATGAACATCGATTTCTTTAACTTCCGGTAATTTTTTGTCCCCTTTCCTTCTCATCCCCTTTCCCCTTCTCTCTTTTTCCATTCCCTATTCTTACACTTGCCCCTTCTCACTTGGCTGTCACCTTCTGGTGCTCCTCCTCCTCCTCCTCTTTCTCTCATGGTCTACTCTTCTCTATTATATTTCTCCTTCAGCCCTTTACCTCTTCCACCTATCACCTCCCAGCTTCTCACTTCATCCCCCTCCCCTCTCACCTGGCTTCACCTGTTACCCTCCAGCCTGTTTTTCTTTCCCTCCCCCACCCACCTTATTCTGGCTTCTTTGCCTTTCCTTTCCAGTGCTGATGAAGAATCTCAACCTGAATTGCCAACTTTTTATTCCTCTCCATTGATGCTGCCTGACCTACTGAGTTCCTTCAGCATTTTGTGTCTGTTAATAAGACAACGCAACAAATGTCTTGCTTTGTGTGACTAAAGGAAGTGAATATATTTGGGATCACACAAAATGCTGGATTCAGGCAGCATCAGTGGGAAGTAGTATAGTCGATGTCACGGGCTGATGAGCTTCAGCAGGACTGCAGAAAAAAAGATGAGTGGTATTAAAAGGTGGGGAGAGTGGAGAGAGAAACACAAACTGATGCGTGAAACTGGGAGGGGGAGGGATGATGTTAAGGAGCTAGGATATTGATTGGTGAAAGAAATACCGGGCTGGAGAAGGGGAATCTAATAGACAGAAGGCCATGGAAGAAAGAAAAGTGTGGGGGGAGGGGGAGGAACACCAGAGAGACACCTCCAAAGTGCTGATTATGCAACCTCCAACTCCGACTCCAGTCTTGACCTCCAGGCTGGGTCTTCACGCACTGCTGCTGGATCCCCTGTTTCCCCTTCCCCCACAACCACTCTGCAATCCTGTCTCTTCAGGTCCCACTGCCAGCTCTTGGGTCATGGGAGGCTCCATCTTCTTCTCACTGCACCATCCCTGAACACCAAAAACCTTGCTTTTCTTCCCCCTTCTGATCCCAGCTCTTATCTGTGCCGGGTCTTCACCATTCCCTTTGACCTTCCCCTCTTTGAGGCAGAACATTTTGTCCTTAGTAAGGATCTCACTTTTGTCCCCCTGCATCCACACCTCAGTGATTTCCATGCCCGCCATGACACTGAGCTTTTCTTCCTCCGCCTCTGAGCCTACTTCTTTCGTAAGTACTCTCCACCCTGCACCAGTGAGCCATTTTCAACCCTCCACCTCTTCCTGGACTCCCCTACCTGGTTTTCTGTCTGCTCTGGACCTTTCATTGCCAACTGCCGATGTCCTGTCAACCATCTTGACTTCAACACTCCAAACTCCAATTCCATCCTCATGCCTTCCAAATGCTCTGCCCTCCACTCCCTCCGCACTAATCCTGACCTCATCAGCGAATCTACAGATAAGGGAGGTGCAGTAGTAGTCTGGCGGACTGACTTCTACCGTGTTGAGGCCCAGTGACAACTCTCAGACACCTCTTCTTACTTGCTTCTTGAACAGGACCTCTCTGAGGAGCACTAGGTCATTGTCTCCCACGCCATCACCGACCTTATTAAGTCTGGGGATCTTCCATCTACTGCCACCAACCTCATAGTTCCCTCACCTTGCACAGTCTGTTTCTACCTCCTCTCCAAGATCTACAAACCCACTTGTCCAGGTAGACCCAGTATTTTAGCTTGTTCCTGCCCCACTGAACTCGTACCTGCATACTTTGACTCTGTTTTATCCCGCCTAGTTCAGTCCCTTCCTACCTACGTTTGAGACACTTCACATGTTCTGAATCTTTTCAATGATTTCAAATTCCCTGGCCCGCATCATCTTATTTTCTCTGGATGTCCAGTCCCTATACACCTCCATCTCCCACCAGGAAGGCCTCCAAGCTCTCTGTTTCTTTCTGGACACCAGACCCAGCCAGTTCCCCTCCACCACCACTCCCCTCTGTCTAGTGGAACGTGTCCTCACTCTAAATAATTTCTGCTTTGGCTCCTCCCACTTCCTTTAGACAGAAGATGTAGCCATGGGCACTCGCATGGATCCCAGCTATTCCTGCCTTTTGTCGGCTACGTGGAGCAGTCTGTGCTGCAAGCCTACACTTGTGTCTGTTCCTCACTTTTCTTCCACTGCATCGATGATGCTGAGCTCGTCGAATTCATCAACTTTGCCTCCAACTTCCACCCTGCCCTCAAATTTACCTGGTTCATTTCTGACACATCCCTCCTCTTTCTCGATATGTCTGTGAAGACAGCGTATCTACTGATGTCTAAACCCATGGATTGTCACAACTACTGGACTACACCTCTTCCCACCCTGTTACATGTAAAAACTCCATCCTCTTCTCTCAATTCCTCTGTCTCCACCACATCTGCTCTCACGATAAGGCTTTTCATGTGGACATATCCTCCTTTTTCAAAGAAAGGGGCTTCCCTTCCTCTACCATTAATGCTGCAGTCAACCACATCTCTTCCATTTCACGCATGTCTGCTCTTACCCCATCCTGTCACCATCCTACCAGGGATAGGGTTCCTGTTGTCCTCACTTAACACCCCACCAGCCTCCGCGTCCAGCACGTAATTCTCCAGAACTTCTGCCATCTCCAACAGGATCTCACCACCAAGAGCATCGTTCCCTTCCTCCCACTTTCTGCTTTCCACATGGATTGCTCCATTCTTGTCCATTCGTCCCTCACCATTGTCTCCCTGCTGGCACTTATACTTGCAAGTGGAGCGAGTGCTATACCTGCCCCTACACCACCTCCCTCACTACCATTCAGGGTCCCAAACGGTCCTTCCAGGTGAGGTGACACTTCACCTGTGGATCATATTTACTGTGGGTAGCTTCCGTTATATCAGTGAGACCCAACACAGATTGGGAGACCTCTTCGCCTAGTACCTATGCTTCTTCCATCAGAAAAAATGGGATTTCCCAGTGGCCACCAGATTTAATTCCACTTCCCATTCCTATTCTGATATGCCAATCCGTGGTGTCCTCTACTGCCATGATGAGACCACACTAGGTTGGGGAACAGCACCATCCAGGTAGCCTCCAACCTGATGGCACGAACATTAATTTCTCGAAATTTTGATAAATCACCACTTTCCTTACCGTTCCCCCATCCTCCTTTTCCCCTCTCACCTTGACTCCTTGCCTGCCTATCACCTCCCACTGGTGCACCTCAGGGGTGTGTGCTTAGCCCACTGCTCTACTCTCCCTATACCCATGACTGTGTGGCTAGGCATAGCTCAAATACCATCTATAAATTTGCTGTTAGTAGAATCTCAGATGGTGACGAGCGGGCGTACAGGAGTAAGATATGCTAGCTAGTGGAGTGGTGTCACAGCAACAACCTGGCACTTAATGTCAGTAAGACAAAAGAGCTGATTGTGGACTTCAGGAACGGTAAGACGAAGGAACACATACCAATCCTCATAGAGGGATCAGAAGTGGAGAAAATGAACAGTTTCAAGTTCCTGGGTATCAAGGTCTCTGAGGATCTAACCTGGTCCCAACGTATTGATGTAGTTATAAAGAAGGCAAGACAGCGACTGTACTTCATTAGGAGTTTGAAGAGATTTAGTATGTCAACAAATACACTCAAAAACTTCTATAGATGTACCGTGGAGAGCATTCTGACAGGTTGCATCACTGTCTGGTATAGAGGGGGTGCGGTTACTGTACAGGACCGAAAGAAGCTGCCGAGAGTTGTAAATTATCCAGTTCCATTCTTGGGTACCAGACTACAAAGTACCCAAGACATCTACAAGGAACGGTGTCTCAGAAAGACGGTGTCCATTATCAAGGACCTGTAGCACCCAGGGCATGCTCTTTTCTCACTGTTACCTTTTAAGTCAGAGGTATAGAAGCCTGAAGGCACACATATATTTGGGATATTGTGTTTACATATCAATAGTTAAATTTCTGCATTCAGTTGTGTATCTGTTTGTTGCCATATTTTTTTCAGTTAATATCAGAGAATATAACAATTTTTTTCACTTATGGATTGGTCCAATGTGATTGCTTTTTATTTTTGTTCCCTTTTATCTCCATAATGTTATCAATATGAAATGTTTGCTGGTTAATTTGTGTATGACTTTCAGAAAACCACCTGTATTTTATGTTTTTATTTTGGCTTTTAGTGATTTGACAAAATACAAATGGATAATTTTACACACCACCTTCAATTTATTTGCATGGCTAGTGTCAGAATATTATCAATCTTATTGCTATGGATTTAATGTTTTAGCAGTGGTCCTTTTTTCTTCTCTATTTACTCACCACTTCCAACCAGCAGCACTTCAAACACTGTTTATTATCTAGTTTGCTTTTTCCTTGTTTTCCTGCACTGATTTAACATGAAGATTGGCTCAAGTAACAGGCTTTCACCTCCTGACTTAGATGTTTAATAGTTTTAAGATCATTAGTACTTGCAGTATATTCTGGTTAATACTACTTGCAATCTTAATTTTCACATAAGAATGTTAGAAACTAGAGCAAGACTCAGCTGTTTAGCTTCTTTTAGAGCTTTCTTTGTACTCAGTGAGACCATCTGAATTGAATCTTTAATTCCACATTCTTGGGCTGTTTCAATACTTCTAGGTTGTATTAATGCTCAAAGCTCTCTGCTTGCTGAAATCTATATAATAACAGAGAACCTGCTTTATCACCATCTGAACACATTTCACCTCGTCTCTACAAGAAATGAGTAACCTTATTGTAATTCTTTCCAGTCATTGGAAATTTCCCTGCAGCTGTCTCTTTTAAGCTTCCTATAAATTTAACATTTCTGGAGATCTCATTCTTCGGAACATGAGGGAATATTGACCTATTTAACAATATCTCTTGACAGGGAAAATCCCTTTTCATTGGCGTTAGTCCAACCTACAACTGTAGCAAGAATAAAACTATAGCTATGCAGATCCCTGCAGCACCTGGTGACTCTGTGATCTCTGTCTCAGAGGCTGACATCAGCTTTCTTTCAAGAGGGTAAACCCTTGCAAGGTGATGGGCCCTGATGGAGTAGCTGGTAGGGCTCTGGAAACCTGTGCCAACCATCTGGTGGGGTGTTCAAAGACACTCTCAATCAATCAGTGCTGCAGTCGGAAGTTCCCACCTGCATCAAAAGGACAACAATTATACCAGTACCCAAGAAGCAGGGTGAGCTGTCTCAATGACTATCGTCCAGTAGCTCTTACAGCTATGGTGATGAAGTGCTTTGACAGGTTGATAATGGCTGGAATTAACATGTCTCAGCAAAGATCTGGACCGACTGCAATTTGCCTATTGCCACAGTAGGTCTACGACAGATGCAATCTCATTGGCACTTGGTGCGGCTTTGGATCACCTGGACAATACAAGTACCTATGTCAGGATGCTGTTTGTTGATTACAGCTTGGGGTTTAACACAGTCATTCCTATAGTTCTGCTTGAAAAGCTTCAGTATCTGGGCCTCTGTAACTCCCTCTGCAACTAGACCCTTGACTTCCTTACTAGTAGACTACAATCTGTGTGGATTGGGAATAACATCTCCACCTCGCGGACAGTCAACACTGGTGCAGCTCAGGGATGTGTGCTTAGCCCACTCTCTCTACATCATGACCATGTGGCTAGGCACAGCTCAAATGCCAACTATAAATTTGCTGATGATACAACCATTATTGGCAGTATTTCAGATAGTGAGGAGAGCGCATACAGGAGCAAGATTTATCAGCTGGTGGAGTGGTGTCGCAGCAACAACCTTGCACTCAACATCAGTAAGACCAGAGAACTTGTGGACTTCAGAAAGGGTAAGATGAGGGAGCACTGACCAGTCCTCATAGAAGGATCAAAAGTGGAAAGACTGAGCAACTTCAAGTTCCTGGGTGTCAATATCTGAAGATTTAACTTGGACCCAACATATCAATGCAGCTACAGAAAAGACATGGCGGCAGCTGTATTTCATTAGGAGTTTGAAGATTTGGTATGCCACCAAAAATGCTTGCACTTTTCTACAGATGTATGGTGAAGAGCATTCTAACTGGCTACTTCACTGTCTGGTGGGGGTGGTGGGAGGTGGTGGTGGGGTGACTGCACAGGATCGAAGCAAACTGCAGAGTTATAACTTAGTCAACTCCATCATGAGAGCTAGCCTTCCAAGACATCTTCAATGAGCAATGCCTCAAAAAGGCAGATTTCATCGTTAAGGACCCCTATCACCTTGGTCATGCCTCGTTCATATTGCTACCATCAGGAAGAAGGTATAGAAGCATGAAGGCACACACTCAATGATTCAGGAACAGCTTCTTCCTCTCTACTGTCTGATTTCTGAATGGACATTGAACCCATGAACACTGCCTCACTACTTTTTTATTTCTATTCTTGCATCACTTATTTAACTTAACTATTTATATATGTATGTATACGTATGTACGTGTGTGTGTGTGTATATACACATACATATATATATCTGAGTATATGTGTATGTATATATTATATTCTCTTTGGGGAAAGAATTATTTGAATATGAAGCCCCAATTGTCGTTTCATTAAGACTTAATCATTAAACTCGCGTGCATAAATATTTGGTGATCTGTATACAAGTGCATATTCCTTCCAAGCCATCTGCTGGAGGAACTCAACAGATTGAGGAACATTTTTAAGGTGGGCTGGTGTGAGGAGGAAGCATTGTTGACATTGTTTAAGGTTGAAAAC
Source organism: Mobula hypostoma (assembly GCF_963921235.1). NCBI lineage: Eukaryota > Metazoa > Chordata > Chondrichthyes > Myliobatiformes > Myliobatidae > Mobula > Mobula hypostoma. Next base: position 89,405,998 of record NC_086101.1, on the reverse strand, counting down.
TGAAGTAAGACCATCCATCTTATTGACAAAGCTATGGAAGATGTAGATAAGGTGGATGCTAAGTCATTTCCCTCAGCTAGAGAAGACTAAATCTAAGGGGCACAGCTATAGAGAAAGATTTAAAAAGAAACCTTGGGGCCAATTTTTCATATAGAGCGTGATGAATATATGCAATTTGCTGCCATAGGAATTCAATGAGGTAGGTACAATAATATTTAAGAAGCACTTGGACAGGTATATAGAGGAGCAAGGCTCAGAGAGAAGTCTGAATGCAGGAACTTGGGACTATCTTGGTGGGAGCCATCATCTGCATGGACTAGTTTAGGCCAAAGGGCCTGTATCATGCTGTTTTGCTGTACAACTATGGTTAATGTCCTGATGCAAAGATTTTGACCAAAATGTCAACAGTTCCTCCTTCTCCCCTTATGTGTACTGTTTGTGCCACTGAGTTCCTTCAGCTGATGTTTTTCCCCAGGTTCCAGTCTCTGCAATCCCTTGTTTACATAATGGCTCCATCTGATTAATGATTCTCATTGTATTTATATTTCAAATAATATAATTCTGCATTTCTGTATTCTTTCAAATGGGGAAGCTTCACATTTCCCAGTATATCAAAAACATTGCTTTGCCCATCAGCTGAACCTGCCTATTTTCTTCTGCGGTACTTTACATGGTCTTTCATTTTGCAACCTAGTCATAGGTTGTGTGAGTGTAAGCTCTAATAGTGTGGTTTCCTGTTGGTACATTCTGCTGATGAAAATGACCCATCTTTTGTTCATTAAAATAGATTTGTAATTGGATAATATATAATACTTCTAATGTTATGTGTTTGATGAATTTGTTGCCACAATACTCAAATGTCAAAGGACATGAAGGCTAGAAAACCAATAAGATCTAAGGGACTGGCTTCACAGAACCAGTGGCAGTTAGAATGGTCAATCTAAGCAGGCAATTAGTGCTTGAAGAGCTTTCATAGCAATATCCTTGAGCCTTAATTTTGTCCATTAACAGCCAGTGTGAAGCCTTGTTCGATTTTGGAAAATCCAATATATACTAAATTCATTCACTGGCACCCTTTTATCTAGTCTGGCAAAAAATATTTATGATTTGCTTCTGACATTATAAAATAGATTGCAAAATAATTTTTCCACTGCTGATGTTTAATACCCCTACCTAATCATTCTCATTCTTCTTGTGTTTTCTTTCCTTTTGAATGAATTACATTTGAAGCCTAATACATAGGGAATATTTCTAAAGCCTTGACAGTTTAGAAAGTTTAAATGCAATCGATTTATGTGCATCTATTTTTGTTTTAAGCATTATTATGCATATCTTCCCATAGAATGTTGGCATCTCCCTTTAATTTATCCAGTATTATTTCTTTACCAATTTCTTCAGGTTTTTGTTTCACCTCTGGTTACTCTCCTCTTCCTTTTAATATGTTTTGTTAGATACAAAACATTCATTCTCTCTCTGGCATTCACTTTTCTTTGATTCCTCATATGGGAGAATTAATAACTTTCGAATTTTGTATAATTGTGTTGCAATTTATTGATCAGATTTTTGTCCACATAGCTGAATTCTAAAGTGCTGCTTGTCTATTTGTTTATGTTGTCTACTATCTTCATGTATTCGGCCAGTTTGCTCTTCCATTTCTTGAAGAATGAAGGCATTAACAGAGGAAGGAGTGTAGCTGTTTGAAGAGTTTGCTAAAATTCAAAGAGTTTCACTACTTAGTGGAGTTCTTAGAAATTAACACCTGCCTAACTTCTAAAACTTGAGCAGAGTTTGCCCGTATACATGAACAGCTATTTGCCACACTTTGGAATTGACTCATTGTCGCTGAAAAGTACTTTCAGAAGTTTCATTTGAGTCAAGGTGCCATACAAGAATAAATTAACTAAACATTTCAAACTATGTAAATATAACTGAATTAGAAACAGCTTTTAATTTTGCTTTTAACTATTGAAGAGTCTGAAATATTAGGTATTTTGAGATTGCTGTCTACTTGGGACTTATTTAAAGCAGGTGTATATCTGAAATTTGTATATTAAAGTATGAAATGAACAAAATGTGAACAAATTCTTCTGTTTCAGTTGCAATTTACCAAGCAAAGTGCTAATTCAATTTATTAATAGTTTCTATCAATGATGGATTACATAGTTTTAGTGGAGGACAATTAAATATGTAGTGGGAAGAGACTCCAAAGTCATCCCAAAACTCGATCGAGCATTTAAGTGTTAAAATAATGTTTGGCCAGAAATTCCAAATGGATGCTATATTTTCATTTCTTGGAGATCCTTGCAGAAGGCAGACTTCGATCACAATGCTTTATTCCATGATTTCAAGGAACAGATTATTGGATATCTTAAAGGCAGTGAGGCCAGAGTCTCATCTGTAGTATTGAAGAATTGTCTTAAAAACTGTTCTTCTAGCCGTAGGAATCCAGTACAGTTACAAAACTAGCACATGCCTCACTGTATAGAAAACTGCTCAGTTCAAAAATGGGACAAATCTAATTTGATTTATGCCTGAACAATCTGCATTCATTCATGAGCAAATTGATAGGTATTATTGGCAGTGCTGTCAAGTATGACTTAGTTAACAATAATCTGTTTCTTAGTAGTTCACTAAGGTTATCCTGGGACCAGTCTGCCTCAAGCTTGTGTGTAATTGCCTTGGTCCACACATTGACCTAAGAGTTAAATCCAGGAGGTGAGGTGAGAATGACTGGCTTTGACATCAAGTCTGAGCTCTTTCTTTTTATAAAAAAAAACTTTTAATGTTTCAGTGTGATTTCTTGGTGTTCTAAACTAAATGATCTGGGTGCTCTGTTGTACAAAAACTGGAATATTGCATCAAAATCGCACAGCGTCAAAGGAAGCTATATGGCTTTAAGTTCACGCTGAATGTCGAATGTCCAGTTGCATAAATTCTATTTATTCTTCCCTTGTTCTATAATTCTTTTTATTATTCCCTCATTTCATTTGACTCTCCCAGATTGTATCCCTTTCTTATATATTAGGGACAATTTACACTTACTTACCTGCAGTTGCTTGCGACATTAGAGGAAACTAGAAGAAACACATACAGTAACGGAGAATCTGCAAACTCATTACAGACTGCACTCTAGGTCAAGATTGAATCCAATTCACCAGAGCTCTGAGGCAGCAGTGTTTCTAGCTATACCACTGTTATCTAGGAAGTATGTGAAGGTCATAGGGAGGTTGTACAAAAGACTTGGTAGAATAGTTCCAGGACAAATCATACCGGCTTAATTAAAGGGGCTGAGTTTATTCTAATTGGAGCAAAGATTTGTTAGTGGGTCATGACTAATTTAAATAGTATAAATTTTGACAAGATATGCGGGAGAAAATGTAAGAAAACAGTTTATCTAAATACGTGCTATAATCAAGAGCTTGTTGCTTAAAAGGGTAGTGGAAAAATTCAGAATATTGAGGGAAAAAGTTTGAGGCTGTGGGGAAAGAAACTGGGCCAATAACATAATGAAGGATCCCTCCCACCCTGCTCATGGACTGTTTGTCCTATTCCCATTGTGATAGTTTTGGGTTTGCTGACCACAAAGTTTTGAATTCAAAGATCTTAAGCCCTAGCTGATATAAATAGCCATGGACACTCTTATTAAAGGGAGATTATACTGTAACTACCCAGTCTTCAAAGACTAGTTTACATCTCTTTTTATTTTCCATAGTGAGTTTAGCTGCCAATACCCACTACTTAAGCAGAGGTTCCCTCTCCATACCAATTCGAAGATGCTTACAGATGACAAAGTAGTTTAAAACACAGTTTATTTTCAGTCATACACTTTTAACTCCATGCAACACTCTTAAAGCATACTTAAAGCTCAGAGGATTTCTACCTCAAACATTTCCAAATTACAAACCATTTCTAATAGACAATCATTAAGCACAAAGAATGAACCATTTCTAAAACACAAAGGATTTCTCATACAAAGGTTTTCTAAAAAATAGAGCATATCTAAAACTCGAAGGATTTCCAAAGCACAGGTACAATTCCTATAAACTAAAATGATGTAACAATGAGTGTAGACAAATGAATCATCTGTTGCAGAAACTGAAGCTGGAGGTATGGATTCTCTTCCTTCCCTCCCTCCATCCCTCCCTTCCTTCATGTTTCCCGATTGTTCTTTACCCTAATAAGCCTGAACTGCTTTCTACATTTATACTCTACTCTCATCTGGTGACTTCACAAGCATATGAAGCTGTAAGTCATTATGGATAAAGTAGATCGCCAGCCCTCTCTTCTGCACAAATACTGTTGCTGCCCAGGTAGAACCCAGCCGGATTTAAACTTGGGACCATCCGCCTTGAAGTCCAGTGCTGATGCTATAACACCACCGGCCGGCACAAGCATATGATTCTTCCCCAGGTATCCCTTACCACGAAGAGTCCAAAAGCAATTTTTTGAGATGTAGACCAGTTCACAACTAATGCTATAAAGCTAACATAAAACTCCCAACTGTAAATGTTTGTTATTGATCTGCTGAATGATGATATCTGTCTGTTCTGCAAGCTTCCCTGAACTAGGCAACTTAGAGTCAGTTTGTCTGTTTGAAACGACACGAATTGAATAACCCTTTGTCTTGTAGTGTACTCATCAGCAGAAAGTCAGGATGTTGTGAGCTGTCATCTGCTTTTAGTGTCTGCAAAATACAGAGTTTGTTTGCAAAGTTGTGTTTTAACTTGAAGTTGATTATTGCTTCCCATTTACTTATTAAGAACTGAAGACTGACTTCCTTTTACGACCAGAAGTTAAATAAACTGTTAGTTGGAAGTTTGCTACAATTGTTTGTGATCTTTTGAATGTAGTTGCGATTTAGAAAGCAAGTTTGGCAAAAAACATCAAGAAAGAAAGTGAAAACCTATCACATTATCAGGGAGGAAACTACATAGCATTCATGCTAAGATGACCATTCTCAAAAGCAGTTACTTTCCGCAAAGAAGAAGACTGATCAACACCTCCACCTAATAACTCCACCACTACTTTATTATTTCCCATCAGTCGCCTTGTATACAGCCTAGTGTCGCTCTATGGACATACAATCAATCTATGTATATAAGCTATCTTGTGTATTTATATTTATTGTTTAAAATTATTATTGTGTTCTTTATCTTTTATGTTATTTTTATGCTGCATAGCATCTGAAGTAACAATTATTTTGTTGTCTGTTACACTTGTGTATAGGAAATGGTATTAAACACTCTTGAACCTGAAGCCAGCACAAATGGTCTTTGCTGTAGCCATTCTGTGACTCGGTGATTTATCACAATGCTTGAATGACGTCTATTACTAGATGAACAAAAATTGCCTCCAAAATAATGGGAAGCCTGAAGCGAGTACATTTGGTCAATATTGCAAAAATCCTTTCTCTGTCTACTGACTCCATCCCTCTCCCTGGCAGCTGTGAAGCTGAACCAGATAATTTATGACAGTGGCATCATACTGACTGAACTTCTGACCCCAGAAGTTCAGCAGCACAACTGCTTATATTTGTCATTCATTTTGTGTCAAGTTGGAGGCTTTTGAAAGTAAGATGGGAAGAACTTTGGGTCTGCACTGGAAAGATTAAGGACCTTGGTTGATGACACATATTGAGGGTCTGGTCAGAAAAGGGGCATATGTCTCTTGAGTCCCTTGAGTATAAGGGATGTAGGAATACACTGAAGGGAATTCAAAGGGCAGAAATGGACTAGGAGATATCTCTAACAGAAAAGATGAAAGTAAATACGAACATATTAAGTGTGTGAGAGAGAGAGAGAAGGTCCCCTAAGGGTCACTGAGGTAATCTACAGTAGAGTAGGTGCAGAGCTGTGGAAATAGAGGTCTTAAATTAATACTTCTGGCTGTATTTACTGTATTGACGGACATGTAAGAGAGTGAGTTTAGGTGAAAGAACAGTAATTTCCTGCAACACACATCAAAGTTGCTGGTGAACGCAGCAGGCCAAGCAGCATCTGTAGGAAGAGGTGCAGTCGACGTTTCAGGCCGAGACCCTTCGTCAGGACTAACTGAAGGAAGAGTGAGTAAGGGATTTGAAAGTTGGAGGGGGAGGGGGAGATCCAAAATGATAGAAGAAGACAGGAGGGGGAGGGATAGAGCCAAGAGCTGGACAGGTGATAGGCAAAAGGGGATACGAGAGGATCATGGGACAGGAGGTCCGGGAAGAAAGACGGGGGTGGGGGGGGGGGACCCAGAGGATGGGCAAGAGGTATATTCAGAGGGACAGAGGGAGAAAAAGGAGAGTGAGAGAAAGAATGTGTGCATAAAAATAAGTAACAGATGGGGTACGAGGGGGAGGTGGGGCCTAGCGGAAGTTAGAGAAGTCGATGTTCATGCCATCAGGTTGGAGGCTACCCAAACGGAATATAAGGTGTTGTTCCTCCAACCTGAGTGTGGCTTCATCTTTACAGTAGAGGAGGCCGTGGATAGACATGTCAGAATGGGAATGGGATGTGGAATTAAAATGTGTGGCCACTGGGAGATCCTGCTTTCTCTGGCGGACAGAGCGTAGATGTTCAGCAAAGCGGTCTCCCAGTCTGCGTCGGGTCTCGCCAATATATAAAAGGCCACATCAGGAGCACCGGACGCAGTATATCACCCCAGTCGACTCACAGGTGAAATGTTGCCTCACCTGGAAGGACTGTTTGGGGCCCTGAATGGTGGTAAGGGAGGAAGTGTAAGGGCATGTGTAGCACTTGTTCCGCTTACACGGATAAATGTCAGGAGGGAGATCAGTGGGGAGGGATGGGGGGGACGAATGGACAAGGGAGTTGTGTAGGGAGCGATCCCTGCGGAATGCAGAGAGAGGGGGGGAGGGAAAGATGTGCTTAGTGGTGGAATCCTGTTGGAGGTGGCGGAAGTTACGGAGAATAATATGTTGGATCCAGAGGTCCGTTGGAGGTGGCGGAAGTTACGGAGAATAATATGTTGGACCCGGAGTAATTTCCTGGATCACTTCAAAGGATGTGGTCTAGGAAGTCTTGAAACAGAGGTACAGGTGTCCCCCACTTTTTGAACGTTCGCTTTATGACACCTCGCTGTTCGGAAAGACCTACATTAGTTACCTGTTTTCGCTAACAGAAGGTGTTTTCACTGTTACGAAAAAAGGCAGTGTGCGCCCCAAGCAGCCAAGCTCCTCCCCTGGAACTGCATTCCAGCCGGCATTGCTTAAACATGTGCCTGTGAGCATCTGTGCTTTATGTCGTTTTATTTTGAGCAAGATGAGTTCTAAGGTATTGGAAAAGCCTAAAAGAGCTCGTAAGGGTGTTACACTTAGCGTAGAACTAGACATAATTAAGCGTTTCGATCATGAACGAAGTAAGGAAGAAGTGAATTTGGCTTATGGAAGTTGATGAAGATGATGTTGAAGAGGTTTTGGCATCCCATGACCAAGAACTGATAGATGAAGAGCTGATGCAATTGGAAGAGGAAAGGATGACAGTCAAAACCGAATGCAGTAGCGAACGGACCGAAAGTGAAGTCGTCCAGGAACTGAAGGTGAAGCAACTGCGTGAGATTTTCGCTGCAATGATAGAAAAAGCTTTTTCTATCCACTTTTATATTGATTGTTGTCTGCTTTCATATTTCATCTTTCTCCTCCTAAAGATTCTTTTCATCTTTTTTCCTGTAGGTTTTCAAAAGCTTCCCAATCTTTTCTCTTCCTGCTAATTTTTGTTCTGTTGTCTGCCCTCTCTTTTGCTTTTTACATTAGCTTTGACTTCCTTTGTCAGCCACAGTTGTGCTAATTTGTCATTTGAATTTTTTTTTTCTGGAATACATCTAACCTGCACCTTCCTCATTTCTCCCAGACACTCAAGGCATTGTTGCTTTACTGTCATCCCTGCCAGTATCTCCTTCCAATTTACTTCTGCCAACTCCTCACTCATACCACTGTAATTTCCTTTACCCCACTGAAATACTGCTACTTCAGATTTTAGTTTCTTCCTATCAAATTTCAAGTTGAACCCAATCATATTGTGAGGGTTCCTTTATCTTAAGCTCCCTAATGACCGGTTCATTACATAACACCCAATCCAGTATACCTGATCCCCTAGTAGGCTCACGACAAACTGCTCTAAAAAGCCATCTTATAGGCATTCAACAAATTCACTCTCTTGAGATCCATTACCAAGTTGTATGTTAAAATCTCTCATCACTATCATAACATTGCCCTTTTGACATGCCTTTTCTAATTCCTGTTGTAATCTGTAGTCCACATCCCAGCAACTGTTTGGAGTCCTGTTTCTTAACTCGACCCACAAGCATTCGACATCTTTTGATCCTATGTCACATCTTTCTAATGATTTGATGCCATTCTTTACCACGTCACCCTTCTGCCTACCTTGCTGTCCCTCCTATACAATGTGTAAATTTAGACATTCAGCTTCCAACGACAACCTATCCTTCGGCCACGATTCAGTGATTCAAGAGGGTTGATTTTTTTGTGAAAATCTTAGCAATCAGGGAAAAGGAGCCTTCTGTGTCTTTTATTTATGTGACCAATGTGTCCTTTCGTATATTGAAGATGAATATGATAGCATGGCTAAGGTCAGGTTTGCAGAATGTTGTAGGAATTGAAGCTGGGAATTTGTGCAGAGAAGTTGGTGGCTTGAAAATTTGCCTGCCTACTGGCTTTTTATTTTATAGAATGCCAGCAGTTATTTGGGATGTCCCAGTTATTTGGGATGTTTCTTTTTAAATATTTACCCCATTTTAAATTTGCAAGCAGAAGTCATTGTGAATTGCAGTTCCTCATAAGGTGTCACCTTGTGATTGTAATGATTTTTTTTTGGAAGAGTTAGTCTTCTAATCACTGAAGTAGATAGATGATTATGTTGTGAAAATGGAGAGACAACCATGATGACATCTGTAGAGAGAACAAGAACGACTGATCATTCAGAAACGGCTTCCACTCACAGACCGGCGATATTGCTCACAAGCAGCTTTTGGGCGGTTCCTTTGTGATGTCACCTGAGGTCACCGACTGTGACCCCTCCTCCAGATGCGGTCGATCCTCTGCAGTGAACCCGGCACCCAAGCGAGGGTGGACACACACCAGGTTCCCGCTGATTGTACCTTTCCACCCTGTGCGTTTAAGGTCCGGTACTTCCCACCGACTCGTGAGAGGCGCACCGCTTCCAGGGTCTCGTTACCTCGGGTGTCGTGTGTCCCGCCTTAGCGAACCTGTCCCTTTTTATCCCCCTGCTGGGGCATCGCCTGTCCATCACTTCAAACAGTTCAGACTTCAAAGGGGGGAGCCGCTTCAGACAGCTCTCTCTCCCGTCCCTTCATTACACATCTCCAGATCGCCTGTCCATTGTGTTCCTTATCTCTCTCTTGAGGACAGGTGGCAGACCAACTGCTGATCTCTCAGGACTGCTAACATCTATGTGTAATCTCGTCACACCTCTAAAGCTGTTACATCCATCCTTTAGTATGGTACCAGATCTGCATTAACTGGTAGATGGTTGTAGAAAGCTAACTAGTTCTGTTTTTGTATCTGCTTTGGGTTGATATGCAAGGGCAGCAGACTGGATATTCTTACTCCAAAGTAGCTTCATTAAAGCTGTTTTTTTATTACTAAATTAAACTAGGTAAAATTAATTTTGAAGTGAGAATTTTCAAAGAATTCAAGATTCAGATTTACACTTGCATCAAAACATACAGTGAAATGTCTCATTTGTCTGAAAGTGTCGCCACATATTGCTTCTGAGTTGGGATTTAGTCACAAAATGTACTGATTGATTTTTGTGTAGTTGGTACTGAAAATTCTTGTTATTAAATCTTTTCTGTTTTCAGGGAGTACTGGCGTAAGTTGAATATTTATTATTTTCAACCATGATACTTTCCATATCTATTGATGTTCTTAATTGCTAGCCTTAGCATCTGAATATGCAAGTGCAATATTGGCTCACTTTCAAGGATTCTTCATCTCATGTTCGCCATATTTATTGCTTGTTTATTTATTATTTGATTTTTATTACTTTTGTATTTGCACGGTTTGTTTTTGCACATGGGTTGTTTGTCTTCTGTGCAGTTTTTCATTGATTATATTGTACTTTATATTTACTGTGAATGCCTGCAAGATAATAAATCTCAGGGTAGTATAAGGTGAAATATATGTACCTTATAATTTACTTTGAGTACTGGAAATTCTTTTGAAGGGAGTTTGATTTTTTTTTATCAGCAGTGTACATTATGTTAAATTGATAGATGGAAATGTACTTAAATATTCAGTCTTTATTAGAAATATTGGATTTTTTAATATTCTTGCCTGCCAATTGCTTGTATTTTGAGAATAAGAAAAAATATTTTTTAAATGGTAAACGCATTTGTTTAGTGTTGAAGAGTGTAAAGAACGGGGGGGGGGCGTGGTAGTGTTTCAACATTTTAACCTCAGAACACTAAAGTACTTCACAACTATCTGAAGCATTTGAAGGTGAGGATCGTGAAAAATGTGGCTGGCAATTTGATACTGTCAGTTGGAGCATGACAGTTTGTGTACAGCAACCTGGTAATGAGCATGCGCCAGATTTCAATGATATTGGTTGGAAAAATAAATATTTGCAAGGACACAAGATGAGTTTTATTGGTCTCTCTTGAATTGTGTTCAGAGTCAGTTTGTTGAAGATGATGAGCATTAGTGAAAAGATCACAAGGATTTGGCAGATGGTTAGAGAGAAATGAAGTGGGATTATTGATGAGATGAAAAGGATGGCTCAGTATGGAGTGAGAACTGATATGGGAGTGAGTCCTGGAGGAAAACTATAACAATTGGAAAAGTAGAGAAAACGTAGCATTTGGTTTCCTTGAGGGGTAACTGGGATTGGTTTATTACTGTCACATGTGCCAGGATACAATGAAACACCATCCAGACAGGTTATTCCAAACATGCATGTTGAAGTAGTACAAGGGAAAAACAATAGCAATGCAGAATAGTGTTACAGTTCCAGAGAAAGTGCGGGCAGGTTGGTAGGTATGGTGCAAAAAAGCATTCATTTTTATTGTACAAGAGTTCCATTCAAGAGTCTTATAACAGTGAAATGGAAGCTGTTTTTGAGCTGATGGTATGAATTTCAAGCTTTTCCATCTGCTGCCTTATTGAGGGAGAATGGAAGATGACTGGAGCGGGAAGGATCTTTTATTATAGCCAGGTTTGGCAGGAGAGTGAATAGTTGCCAGGCCTTAGTGAAAGGGAAGTGGATGAGCTGTGGGAACTTGAGGAGAGCTGCTGGCCAGGGAGGTCGAAGACAGTTCAGTAACAGAGGCGGGGAGATAGAGGACTGAAAGGGATAAACATGAAGGCATAATCTTGCGTTTGGCCAGAAAGTGTGTGTCAAAATGTCGCAAAACTTGGTTCAAATTTGTTTGAGACTTAGAGATTATGATTAAAAATGTTTATGCACAACATCTTTCAATTCTTAAAGCTAGAGAGGTGAAAGAATGTTATCCGTAATCCTTTGAGATTGGGATCCAAGCAGCACACACAAAATGCTGGAAGAATTTAGCAGGCCAGGCAGCATCTATGGAACAAAGTACAGTTGACATTTCGTGCCCCCTTTGACAGGATTCACCCAAAACATCGACTGTACTTTTTTCTATAGATGCTGCCTGACCTGCTGAGTCCTTCCAGCATTTTGTGTGTGTTGCTTGGACTTCCAGCATCTGCAGATTTTCTCTTAAGATTGGAACCTATCTAGGGCAATTTGAAGTACATCTGGGAACATTGGTATACATTTTGGACACCACGGAAGCGTAGCATTTGGCATGGCGCTATTACAGCTCGGGGCATTGGAGTTTGGAGTTCAATCTCGGGATCCTCTGTAAGGAGTTTGTTTGTCCATCCCATGGAATGCATGGGTTTCTCTGGTTTCCTGCCACAGTCTGAAGATGTACAGGTTAGTAGGTTAATTGTTCATTGTAAACTGCCTTGTGATTAGGCTAGGGTTTAAATCAGGTGTTGCTGGGTGGCAAGTCTCATGTCTCGGCGTGCTGTATCTGTAAACAAAATAAATAAATTTTAATCTGTTCATGACATTTTAATATGCCAATTGGCTATCTCTTAAATTAGATGTGGGTTCAGACAAATTTTTGATATCTCTGTTAGGAGGAAAGACAGTGCCCTCCTCTTTCCACTCCAGAGGTCATCCACAAAGTCTAAGTTGACCTAGATCTTGCCAAAGAGACTCTAGAGTTCACTCCAGCTATTGTGCTGTGCAACTATCAATATTCACACCCATGGACAAGTTTACATGGTGTTCATGTTAGCAGAGTTACCCCACATCTCATTTATCTCACATGTCCTGTACCCTTTGGCAGCTCTCAAGAAAGGTTGGTATGCCAGGTTTGAAGTCCCACAGGCCAGTGCTCATAAGCAGCACAAATATTACTTTACAACAGTTACTCCTATAATAATGCATTTAGCCCATTGATTTTTAGCTAATTCTGAATCAATAAAATTGTTTCTTATGAACAACCTAGTCAAAGGCATAACTGCTCCATGTTCAAGATGGTCTTTTTGTAAAGACTGCAACATTTGAGTGTTTTACATTTTTAATATTTTGTAGTATCAGATTAGGTGGTTGCATGTACAAACCCCATTTCCAGAAAAGTTGGGATATTTTCCAAAATGCAATAAAAACTAAAATCTGTGATATATTAATTCACGTGAACCTTTATTTAACTGACAAAAGTACAAAGAAAAGATTTTCAATAGTTTTACTGACCAACTTAATTGTATTTTGTAAATATACACAAATTTAGAATTTGATGGCTGCAACACACTCAACGAAAGTTGGGACAGAGGTGAAATCAGATTGAAAAGTGCACAGAATACTGTGACAATTATAGCCACCTGGGCTCAGGAGTACTTCGGAAAACCATTGTCACTCAACACAGTCCATCGCTGCATCCAGAAATGCAACTTGAAACTGTATTACGCAAGGAGGAAACCATACATCAACTCTATGCAGAAACGCCGGTGAGTTTTCTGGGCCCGAGCTCATCTCAGATGGACCAAAAGACTGTAGAACCGTGTGCCGTGGTCAGATGAGTCCACATTTCAGCTAGTTTTCGGAAAAAACGGGCGGCGAGTTCTCCATGCCAAAGATGAAAACGACCATTCAGATTGTTATCAGCAAAAGGTGAGAAAGCCAGCATCTGTGCCCACGGCATGGGTGAGTTGCATGTATGTGAAGGTACCATTGACTCTGAGGCGTATGTTAGGATTTTAGAGAGACCTATGTTGCCATCAAGGCAACGTCTCTTCCCGGGACGTCCATGCTTATTTCAGCAGGACAATGCCAGACCACATTCTGCACGGGCTACAACAGCGTGGCTTTGTAGACACAGAGTGTGTATGCTTGACTGGCTTGCTGCCAGTCCAGATCTATCTCCTATTGAAAATGTATCGCGCATCATGAAGAAGAGAATCAGACAACGGAGACCACGGACTGTTGAGCGGCTGAAGTCTTATATCAAGCAAGAATGGACAAAATTTCCAATTGCAAATCTACTACAGTTAGTTTCCTCAGTTCCAAAACGATTAAAAAGTGTTATTAAAAGGAAAAGTGATGTAACACAATGGTAAACACGCCTCTGTCCCAACTTTTGTTGAGTGTGTTGCAGCCATCAAATTCTAAATTTGTGTATATTTACAAAATACAATTAAGTTGGTCAGTAAAACTATTGAAAGTCTTTTCTTTGTACTTTTGTCAGTTAAATAAAGGTTCACTTGAATTAACATATCACAGCTTTTTGTTTTTATTGCGTTTTGGAAAATATCCCAACTTTTCTGGAAATGGGGTTTGTGTATCCACTAATTAGATGTTTATAATTCGTCCTGTCACTCAAAGCTCAACTTCAATCTTTTGTGGGTATTTTGCTGCTGACAATCATGATATTGTGTCTAGCCCTTAAACTCACATATAAGCATTACATAATTTGTTAAATACTTGGCAACTTGTAGCTTGACGTAGAGAACAAATAGTCCTAGGAAATAAATTGTAATGGTGTGTGATTTTGGTTTGGGACGTCTTGTCCGTATTTAGTGCCGATGTACTGATAAGCTCAGCTGCTAAACAATACGAATGCCAGTTGATAAAAGATTAATCTAAAACACACCAAGGTTATAACAACAGTTTATAAGCACAGGTACTTCCTCATTTTGAAGTTAAAGTTTAATTATCATTCAGACATATATAAATACAGCTCAATGAAACAGCATTCCTCCATTTTGAACTGATGTGACATAAAATTTTTTGAAATGCCTATAAATGTTGATGGTCAAACATATAATTAAGAGTAATACCAACTTGGACACTTACTAAAGTGGTTTGTGCTTTGTTTTTTGTTTTAAAAAAAATCACGCTGGGATTATTACCTTTCACCATTATGGAGTATATTTGACAATAACTTCTGGCATCTGTATCTGCAGTTAAATATGCAAATCTGAAAGTTGCTGCTTGAACTGATCTTGGCTGCTTAAATTTTATTGCATTGTTCCAATCAGAGAGACTCCATTATTACATTAGTGGGGTGGAGTTAATCTATGTTCCTGCTATGTGTCTGTGCGCTGTAGAAATTGTTATTTTTTCCTTGAATGTGAGTAAATTTTTAATTTGGTCTGACCTTTAATGGTGCTGGGAAGTTGTATACATACTGTCTCATTTCAGATATTACTTACTGTTGGTGAATTATTTTTCTAAATTTCTTTTTCATGTCTCCTGTGTAAAACTATAATGCTAAGGGGTCTTCTGTCAAGGGGACAGGATTCCTTAGTGTTGCACTGTCAGGGATTATGAACATATTTCTTAATTAGTGCTTAATTTGTAACTTTTGAATTGCAACACTTGCATCTGTTTGCACCTAACTGATGTTGCCTATTACAGCTTCTGTCTCAGCCAATCTTTTGAAGTGTTTATCAGTCGCATTATTACTTCTAGACTTGCCTTTTAATACATTCTAGGTCGGCCTTTTCTGATCCAGGATACCTCCAACTTGGGATCCATTCAATAGTGCTGTAGTAGCAGAATAGAAGCTGCTCTTGAGCCTGGTAGTACGTGCTCTCAGGGTTTGTACCTGCTGTCTGATATGAGGAGGAGGAAAGAATATCCAGGGTGGAAGGGGTTTTTGATTATGCTGGCTATTTTCCTGAGGCGGTGAGAAATGTAAACAGTATACGAGGGACAAACAACAGCAAACAACAGGAACGAAGGGAGGTTGGTTTCTGTGATGTAATGTGCTGAGCTTAAGTTCACAACTGCAGCTTTTTGCAGTCATAGGCAGAACAGTTGCTATACCAAGCCATGATGCATCCACATGGGATGCTTTCGAGGGTCAAAGGGGACATTTGCCAAACCTTTGCAGCCTCCTGAGGAAGTGAAAATGCCAGTGTGCATTCTTGGCCATGGTGTCAACTTGGTTGAGCTGGGACAGGCTACTGATAATGTTGAGTCCTGGAATTTGAAGCTCTGAACCCTGTTGACCTCAACATTATTGATGTAAAAGGAGTATTTTTCCCTCTTTCTCTCCCCCCCCCAATTCCCCCATTCCTGAAGTCAATGACCAGCTGTTTTGATTTGCTGACATTGAGGGAAAGGTAGTTGTCATGACACCATGTCACTGAACTCTATCATCTCATAATCTGACTCATTATTAACAGAGATACGGTCCACTCCAATGGTGTCACCTGCAAACATGTAGATGAAGTTAAAAGGTGGATGTGGTCACGCAGTAGTGAGTATATAGGGTGTAGAATAGAGGGCTGAGGGCACAGCTTTGTGGGGTACCAGTACTGAAAATAGTAGTGGTGGTATTGCAGAGAACCTTTCTTGATTATGGTCTGTTGGTGAGGAAGTTTAGGATCCAGTTTCAAAAGGTGGTGTTGAGGCAGTTCCAGTCTAGGCACTGTAATCAATTAAAAAAAAGAATGCTTTATTGTCCAAGTCCTTCAGAGATGAGTGTAGGGCCAGAAAGATGGTGGAGTCCTCTTTTGGCAAGAGGTAGATACGTGGGTCAAAGTTGTCTGGGACATGAGTTAATGTGTGCTATGACCAGCTGCTTGAAGCACTTCATGATGGTGGATGTTAGAGCCACTGGGCTGTAGTCATTACAATATATTACTTTTGTTTTTTGTGGGTATCGTGTTGAGCAGCTGGGAATGTCTGAACCAAGGAGAGGTTACAATCGTGTGCAAATACCTAGCCAGCTGACCTGTACAGGATGTAAAGGGGTGAAGTGGGACACTATCTGGTTCAGATGTTTTCCACAGGTTCATTTCCTGCACGACTGCACTTGTGCCTGTAGCAGTGAATTTAGGTTCAGGTGCATTGGAGGCTGTTGGGAGGGTGGTGATATTCCAAACCCCTTCTTTTCAAAGTGCGCATAGGATGCCTTAGCCTCATTAGGAATGGATGGACTGAAACTGGTAATGCTGCTTGACTTTGTTTTGTAGCTCATTCATTCCACGTAAGCCATGCTACAGCTGACAGTCTACATACAATTTTGGACTGGAATGGCATTTTGCCATCCCCAATAGCTTTTAGAGAGATTGTATCTTAGTTTCTTGTATAGGTCAGGGTCACCTAATTTGAAAGCTGCAGTCTTGGACTTAAGGAGCAATTGGATCTCCTGGTTCATCTATGTTTTTTGATTTATGAACACACTGATTATCCTCATTGGGACAGTCTTCTGCACGTGTGCTGCTAATATTCATGATGCAGGGGACATGCTGTCTAGGCTAGCTGCTTAGTCTTTAAACGTGGGCCAGTTTACCGATTCAGAACAGTCTCTTAGAAACTCATTTATTTCCTCAGACCCATATAGTATGACTCTGTGCATTAGATCTTCACGTTTCAGCTTCTGTTTGTATGCAGGGAGAAGGAGCACAACCTGTTGGTCTGATTTACTAAACTGTGGCTAGGGATAGCGGCTCAGTAGGCATCTATAGTTTTGCAGTAGTATCAAGGTTGTTTGGGTTCCTGGTGGGACAGGAGACAGGCTGGTAGCATTTTGGCAACACACTCTTAGAGTTGGCCTGGTTGAAGTTTGTATTCCTGGATAAAGAAACTGCAAGTTCTGCCCAACTTGTGAGCACTTTACTTCTGTACAGACAAACAAACATGTAGGAGACAAGCAGGATGGATTTGCTGGCTGCTGCAGGGTTGCAGGCATCTCCTGTATGAGGAAACTTCGTTTGTGGCTGTACTTCCAAGTTGTAAACTGTTTGGGTACAAACAGTTCTCGGGAATGAAATGCTGTTAAGACAGGATGAGGGCCTATACTCTCTAGACTTCAACTGTATTAATGTTTTGTATTAGTGTTTTGAAGCAGGGTTGGAAACCAATCAATTATTCAGATAGTTTTTAACTTGTGTCATTCAAGGTGCATAAACAAATACCCAAATATGTTTTAAATCATTAAGTTCTAGTGAGTATAATTTTAATAGGTTTTATTGACTAAACCTATTATGTTAAAAGAGGAAGTGAGATCACAGATATTTAACACAGGGGGAGACAAGAAGTGGATGCCAGAAGTGGGGGAAGAATACTGTAAACTACTGTTAAGATTGATCTATTTAATTATTTTCAATATACCCTGTTATACAGTGTCATTGAACACAACAGCACAGAAACAAAACCCTTCAACCCATTTAATATGTGCCTAACTGTTAATTTGCCTGGGTCCCGTCAGCCTGCGCCTGGACTGTAGCCCTCCCTCCTCTCCCATCTATGTACCTATCCAAGTTTCTCTTAAATGTTGAAGTTGTCAGTGCACTCACCACTTAAACTGGTGACACATTCCACACTCTCACCATCCTCTGAAGAAGGTTCCCCTTAAACAGTTCACCTTTCACCCTTAACTCATGACCTCGAATTGTAGTCTTGTCCAACCTCAGTGGAAAAAGCATGTTTGCATTTCCACTATCTATGTTTCTGATAATTTGTATACCTCTATCAAATCTACCCACATTCTTTTACACTCTAGGCAACCTTTCTCAACTTTTTTACCCTGGAGGAACCCTTGAAATAATATTCAGGTTTCAGAACCCCTGCATAAAAATTATGTCTACAACTCACAGTGTGTTAGTGTAATCAGTAAGTTGTGGATGTAATAATCTAAAATTAATTCTCAATGCTCTTGAATGGAGAATGAATTTTTAGCCAACCTTGGGGGGAAAAAAACAGGTAGTTAAGCTTAGCTTGCCTTTCTTGAAATAAATGTCTTTCTTTTCCTTTCATAAATTTTAATAACCCATAAGTCAAACATAATACATTTCTGTTAAATAACTGGTTTAAGCTCAAATGGAATTTAATTTTTCTAAAGGTAGGCTTGGTAGATTTAATTTAAATAAAGGTTGTAAGTTGATTTTAAATAAAAGCTTTATTGTTTGTTTTGAGGTTCTAATAGCTGTTTAAAATAATCAGCACTTTTACGTGTCATGTGGCTGTGATTTTTAGTTGTCTCTTCAATTTTGCTGGAGCCATTGCTGCATTTGTAAGTTGTTTGCCATAGACCAGGCACAATGAAATAGTGGTTAATAAAATACTTAAAAAAAAAACGGCAAAACAAATAACTAGCAAAAAACTGTAAAAAGAAAATACGAAAACTTCACAATACAATTCACTTCTAACCTACACAATCCACCTTTTGCAATGTTCACAACAACAGCAAAGCGGTAGGCCAGCAGCTGAGTCGCAGTGTGTAAAGTCACAAGAAATTATTTAGAATGAAAATTTCCCTCCCAATTTTCTACTACTCCAGCAGAGTTTGTTCACTCCCATGAGTCAGTTGGTGGTGCGCAAGGGGACGATGGAAGAGGTAATTCAGGAGGGAGAGGCTGATGTCACAGACCTAGATGGGTGATTCCATTCAATGTTCAGAAAATGCACTTCATGCTCCTCACCAGCCTACCGTCCTCCCCTCCATACAATACAGCGCACAGCATCGGCCTACCGTCCTCCCCTTCATGCAATACCATGCTCACAATCTGCCTACCATCCTCCCATCCGTACAATACAGCTTACACCATCGGCCTACTGTCCTCCCCTTCATGCAATACAGTGCTCATGATCAGCCTACCATCCTCTCCTCCATGCAATACAGCGCTCATCAATTATCAGTGGCCTCCCCTACCTCACATCAAAAACTGAGAATAAACATGGTTCTACAGCACACTGCCACACTGGACTGAGAGACCTCCAGCGAGATAGCGAACGACGCTGCTCAGTCACTGTCCACCACTGCGAGCGCTAGCATCGCGCATTGAGTGAATTTCAAAAAAAGATTTTTATTTTTTTCAGTCACAATCTCTCACAGAGCCCCTAGCGACTTCTCATAGAACCTTGGTTGAAAAACCCTGCTGTAGGCAGTAAAGTCCTAACCTATCGAACCTTTCCCTATAATACAGGTCCTCAGGTTCTGGCAACATCCTTGTAAATTTTCTCTGCACTCTTTCAATCTTATTTACATCTTTCCTGTAGGAAGGTGACCAAAACTGCACACACTACTCCAAATTAGACCTCACCAACGCCTTGTACAATTTCAACATCTCAACTTAATACATTGACTTATGAAGGTTAATGTGCCAAAAAGTTTCTTTACCACCCTACCTACCTGTGACAATCATTTGGAGTTTTGACGTAACTATCGGATAAAATGGTGTATTTGTTAATAAGGAGAAGCTGGATTTATATTCTCTGGAGTTGAAAAGGAATTCTTGAGGCTTGGCAAGATAGATATGAAGCTGATGATAGATATAATAGATATACTTCCATGCAGGGAATTAACGTTTCAAATTAGAGAGTCACCTATTAAAGAATGACAAGAGGAATTTTGTCTTTTGAATGTGAGGATCTTTCAGAATTCTCTCCCTGCGAATGCTATGGAGTCTTTTGAGTATTCTCACGATGGATCAACAGATGTTTAGCTATTAAGGGAATTCAGGATAGGAGGTTAGTTTAGAGAAATGGCACTGGGGTGAAAGATCAACCATGTTTTATTGATTGGGCATTTGAATATTCTACCATGTTAACGACTCTGCTATAAATTGTTGTGAATTCTCATCTAAAATACACAACAATTGATCTTCTGAAGTGCTAGCATAGCAGTTAGCACAGTGCTTCGACAGCTAGGAATGTTGGAGTTTGGAGTTCAATTCCGGTGTCCTCTGTAAGAGGTTCATGTCCCTGTCCTGTGAGTGCGTGAGTTTTCTCCAGGTGCACTGGTTTCCTCCCACAGTCCAAAGATGTACCAGTTGAAGGTTAATTGGTCACTGTAAATTGTCCTGTGATTAGGCTAGGGTTTAAAGGATTGCTGGACGGTATGGCGCATTGGGCTGCAAGGGCCTGTTTCGTGCTGTATCTCTAAATAAAATAAAATGTCTTTGGAGGTATGTGCAAAAATTACTTTCATAGTGGTTCATTAGCTTCACCTGCAGTTGAAATGTTTGGTACTTTGCGTTCAGTCTCCAGAGAGATACCTTGCTACTTGTGGGCAGAGACCATCAACACTGTATTGGGAAACATATTTAAGGCAGTCCTAAAATGTATAATGGTTTTCCCTGACAAAATTAAAGAATAAGTTGTCTCCTGAGTTTTGATTTATGACTTTGAGGATTAGACCAGCAACCTGTAGCACATGATGCTGATACAGCAGGTGTGTTTGACTAAATATATATTATGCTATAAGCAAATATTAACCTTGGTATTTTGCATAGTAATAAAGGAGACAGACAACTGCAGTTTAAAATAATCTGATAATTTAGGTGGTCTTGTCATTATTGTAATTTCAGGGCCATTTAAATTGTTGACTTGAATCCCATTTGTTGATGGTATTGTACCTTAAGGGAGCAGTTACCTTGCCTGTATTTGAAAGAGAACAGCTGCTAACACTTCTAGCCACAAACTGAAGCAGAAACAGCTGTAAATAGTTGAACATTTTCTGCTACAAACAAAGAGGAACTGAAATAGTTTGAAATTTGTTACTGATTTTATTACAGGGCTTGCTCTGCCTATGCCACTCAAAATTGGTCACATCTGATTAAGGATCCACCAGTCATAAGTTATCTTATCCAAAAAGTCTAATCTCAAAACATTTAATTTTTGAAATGCATATGGTATGTTTCCAGCATTGAGTTTACTCTTGTTCCTGATAAATTGTTGGATGGTTTTTGCCTTGCAAGTTTGAGATGTCGCTGTTGTGTGTGTGTTGACAGTATTGTAAAAGTAGGTGTGTTGAGTTCTATTTTTGGTGTGTATAGGTGACTATGAACATGCATAAGAGGCAGGAGCAGGCCATATGACCCTTCAATCCTGCTTCATCATTTGCAAAAATCATTGCTCATTTTTTACCTCATCATCATTTCCCTGCTCTATTCCCATTTCTCTTGATTCTTCTAAAATTCAAAAAAAATCCCAAAATCAGTGTCTCTACAGCCCTCCAGAATAGAGAAATATACAAAGATTCAACACCTTTTGAATGAAGAGATTTCACTTTATTTCAGTACTAAATAGATTACCTCTTATTTTGAGACTGTAATATGTCCCAACCATCACTGACTTCAAGACCTGCATGGCTGTGTGCCTCTGAGAATCTACTGCATTTTCCCAAACCAGTGGAGATGAGACCAAAACAAGAGGTCAAAGGCTTATGGTTAAAGATGAAATACTTACGGGGAACCTGAGAGGGAACTACTTCCTTCAGAGGTTGTTGCATTATTGAAGCGAGCTCCCAATGGAAGCGGCGGATGTGGATTCAGTTGCAAAATTTAAAAGAAGTTTGGATAGGGACATGGATGGGGCTAGGAGTGCCCCACTCTGAATATGGTGTGGACTGCATGGGCTGAAGGGCCTGCCTCTGTGATTCTCATTACTGAGGTCTGTGATTTCCATCTGTTTCAGAAGGGCAACGTTAATAGCAGTGCTCAGGAACAGCAGGGTGAGCTGCCCTCGGACTGATGCCTAATAGCAATTACGCCTACTGTAAAGAAGTGCTTAGAGAGGCTGGTTATGCCTAGAATTAACTCTTGCCTGAGCGAGGACCTGGATCACTGGCTACAGTGATGATAGGTCCCCAGTGGACACAGTCTTAATGGCTCTCCACTCTGCTTTGGAGCACTTAAACAACAGCAAAACATATCAAGCTGATGTTTATGGATTGTGGCTTGGTGTTAAATGCCATCACCCCTCAATATTAATCAAGCGTCAAAACATGGGCTTCTGTAACTCCCACTGCGATTGGTTTCTTGACTTCCCCATCAGGAGACCACATTGAGTACAGATTGGTAATGACATTTCCTCCCTACTCGCAGTCAGCACAGGAGCACCTTAAGAACATATGCTTTACTCACTGCTGTAATCTCTCTATGCTGTTGACTGTGTGGCAAAGCACAGCTCAAACAGCATGTACAAATTTGCAGATGACACCAATCTCAGGAGTCGTGTAGATCGGCTATTTCACAATAGCTTCGCTCTCAACGTCAGCAAGACCAAGGAATTGATTGTGGACTTCAGGAAAGCGAAGTCAGAACGTGCACCAGTCCTTATTGAGGGGTCAGCAGTGGAAATGGTGAGCAGCTTTGTTCCTTGGTGTCAATTCGCAGAGGATATTGACACCCTATGCATTGGTGCAATAACAAAGAAGACACACCAGCAGCTCTGCTTGGGTAGAGTCTGCATGGTATGTAACTAAAGACTTACAAATTTCCATAGAACTACAGTGTAGAACATTCTGACGGGTAGAATCACAGCCTGATATGGGGACTTTAATGTACGGGATTGCAAGATGCTGCGAAACATTATACAAGGGCCATATTTTTTGAGGTGGTTGGAGGAAAGTGAAAGGAAGATGTCAGAGTGATTTTTTTTTACACAGTGATAGGTGCGCGGAACGCTCTGCCAGAGGTAGTGCTAGAGGCAGATCCATTATGGACATTTAAGAGACTCTGAGTTACATGGATCCAGAAAAAAAAATGGATGGCTATGTGGGAGAGAAGGGTTAGATTGATTTTAGAGTATATTTAAAGGCCTGCAAAATATCGTGGGCCCAAGGGCCTGCAAAATTCTGTAATTTTTTGTTGTAGACTTAGGCATCTCCATCATGGGTACAACCTTCTCCACCATTAAAACATCTTCAAGAGGTGGTGCCTCAAGAAGGTGGCATCTGTCACTTGGGACCCCCACTGCCTGGGAGAAGCTGTCTTCTCATTTACTACTATCCGGTTGTGATACAGAAGCTCCAAGACCCACATCCTAGAGTTCAGAAACAGCTTTTCCCCCCTTGTCGTCAGATTTCTGAGCTCATGAACACTATCTCATTAAGTTTTTGCACTATCTAAAATTTACAGTAATTTGGTATCTTGGCACTGGACTGCTCTACAAAACAATAAATTTTACATCTTATCAGTCAGTGATGATAAACTTGATTCTAATTATAACGACTAGTTTAAGATAGAGGAAACATCCTCCCACATGTACGCTTTCAAGCCTTAGAAGAATCTTGTTATGTTTCAATGAGATTATCTGATTATTCTTTTAAACTCTAAAGAGAATAAACCTACTTGATCTCTTCTCATGACAGAAATGCTTTGTCAAGAGCAGGCCTATTGAGTCTTTGTGGCACTCCTTCCAATATTCCTTTTCGGTAAAGGGATCAATATTGTACAGGGTATTCCAGCTGAGATCTCGCCTTGTATAGTCCTGCAGCAATAAGTTGTATTCCTATTTGCTTGCTGCATTTGCATGTCAGCCTTTAGTGACTTTTGTACAGCGATGTACATTTTAACACCTTCCCAGTCTTGTACCATATAAAAAAAAAGACACTTGTTTCCCCTATGACAGTGGATAGCTTCATGTCTGTTTTACAGATTGTGTTCCATTTGCCACATTGCTGGCCACTCACTGTTTATTTGTATCAACTTGAAACTGTTTTTGTGTCTCCATCGCTGCTCTCATTTCTGCTTGGTTTTGTTTCATCAGCAGAATTGGGAGTGTTACATGGGTCATATAAGCCAAATTGATGTGAATTGAGAATAATTGGGACCTGAATGCTAATCCTGCTGTGTCCCACCATCACTGTCTACTGATATGCGAAGGATCTGTTTAGCTCTAATTCATTTTCTATCAGTAAAACGGCTCTGAAGGTACTATTGTGAATATACCCCAGTTACACAACCTTCAGCTTTGTTCAGCAACCTTCTTTGAGATCATATTTGTAAGCTTTCTGAATATCCAAATATGCAACAACCACTGGTTCCCCCTTGTACTGGATGCATGCTTTGGGAACCCGATTAGATTAATCAAATATAAATGTACAGTGGTGCTTAAAAGTTTGTGAACCCGGTACAATTTTCTCTATTTCTGCATAAATATGACCGAAAATGTGATCAGATCTTCATGCAAGTCCTAAAACTAGATAAAGAGAATCCAATTAAAAAATAACACAAAACATTACACTTGTCCATTTATTATTTGAGAAAAATGATCCAATATTACATATATATGTTGGAAAAGATATGTGAACCTCAGGGGTCATGATTTCTACGAAAGCTATTTGGAGTCAGGTAAGATTGGAGGGGTGTGATTTGTAGAGGTGCCCTGCCCTGCTCTTCTGCCATGCCTTGATCAAGACAAATTTCAGAGGACCATAGTAGAAGAAGAAGGGTTGTCGAGATGCATCAAGCTGGAAAAGGCTATGATGCTGCTTCTACCTTGCTTCACAATTGAGATGAGGTTTTGGTGCTAGTGTGTATCACCTTTTTTCCTCCAAACATAGCAATGTGCGTTTCTGCCAAAAAGTTCAACTTTGTCTTATCTGCCCACAGAACATTGTCACAGAAGCATTGTGGAACATCCAGGCAGTTTTTTTGCAAACTTGAGATGTGCAACACATTTTTTTGGAGAGCAGTGGTTTCCTCTGTGGTGCCCTCCCACGAACACCATTATTGTTCAGTTTTTCTTGTAGTGGACACATGAACAGAGACTAGCAAGGTTCTAGAAATTTCTGCAGGTCTTTTGCTGTTCCCCTTGGGTTCTTTTTCACCTCCTGCAGCATTGCATGTTGTGCTCTGTGTGATGTTTGCAGGATGCCCACTCCTAGAGAGCGTAGCAACAGTACTGAGTTTCCTCTATTTGTAGGCAATTTCTCTTGC
The DNA here is from genome assembly GCF_963921235.1 of Mobula hypostoma. Classification (NCBI taxonomy): domain Eukaryota; kingdom Metazoa; phylum Chordata; class Chondrichthyes; order Myliobatiformes; family Myliobatidae; genus Mobula; species Mobula hypostoma. Next base: position 89,380,809 of record NC_086101.1, on the reverse strand, counting down.
TGTGGTTTGATGAACACTCGGGTCTTTAGAAATGCTTTTGTAGCCTTTTCCCGCTCGATCTGTTATGGTGCACATAAACAGAGCTTTTTTGAGGAGAGCAGGGTCTGTCAGTAACCTGACTTTTTATTCTTTTTATAGAGTAGGATACATCTACAACCCACAGCTCCAATCTCACCTGACTCCAAATAGCTTTTGTAGAAGGTATTGACCTCACAGGCTCACATACTTTTTCCAACATATACATGTAATATTGGATTATTTTTCTCAAATGATAAATGAACAAGTATAATGGCTTTTTGCGTTAATTATTTAATTTGGTTCTCTTTATCTAGTTTTAGGACTTGCATGAAGATCTGGTCACATTTATGCAGAAATAGAGAAAATTTTACAAGGTTCACAAACTTTCTATCACCACTCTGTGTGTGTATATATATATATATATATATATTATGTACCCGCCCTTGTTGTGAGACAAAGACCAAAGTGACAAATAGTCATAGCATTGAATTTCCTGGAGAGGTGGTTGAAGGTTGGGTGAGAGCAAGGGTGAAATTCAACATTATTTCCTAAATGGCTGTTAGTCTTGTTGTGTACAGGAGACTGAAGACACACTCAACGTTTCTGGAACAGCTTCTTCACCTCCGCCATCAGATTTCTGAATGGACAGTGAACCCATGAACACTTACTCAGTATTTTTTCCCTCTTTTTGCACTACTTATTAAATTTATATTTTTAGATATACTTATTGTAATTTATAGCTTTTATTACTATGTATTGCAATGTGCTGCTTTTGCAAAACAACAAATTTCATGACATATGCCAGTGATATTAACTTGATGCTGGTGTAGATTGTTGCAGATGTTCTCCATTCTTCATTCCCTCCTTTAATTCTGCATAATTATCAATGACTGTATCTTTTTTATCCTTAGCTCTTTCTCTTGGTAAGCAAGGGGTTGAAAAATTGAGCAGGTTGATGGGAATGTTGAGGTGAGGTTGCAAATTGATTAGCCATGGTTTTAAGTGCAGCTCCTGTTATCCTTGTCCAGCTTATAGCCTGTTGTTGTTCAACATCGCTAATGTTCATATTCTTTAATGTTGTGATTCAATCATGGTCATAATTAATCCTTGTCCTATTGGTTAAAACTCATTAAAAAACATTAATTGTAGTTTTAGTTACTGTTCCCTTAATTCAAATAAGGTGACTGGGACGCATGCCTCCTGCTGCTGAATTTTGATATTGATTTTTATCTTCTGTGGGTGTTGTTGATTTCATTTCCTCAGACAACTTTCTGATTTTTGATATCAGAAAATCTCCTTGTGTGTGCAATTTTATTTTAAGATTGTGTAATCTCATACGCCAACTTCACTCTTTTTTATCTGAAACTTGAGTCGCTACTAATTTGAAATAGGAGTTGCAGTAAATTAATCGATTTACTGGATAAGCAGCCAGTGTTCTGGACCACTAATCCAAGTGCACGACTTCAAATCCCATTGTAGTAACTGGGGACTTTAAATTATTCTACTATTTAACTAAATCTGGGAAAACTAAAGAAAAATCTTATTACAATAATGGTCACAATAACATCTACAGGATGCTGTAAAAACCCATCTGGCTCACATATATCATTGAGGGAAATGACTCTTAAATCAGTTTTGTTACAACAGTCAGCAGTGGAGGCCAGGCTGTTGAGGTATTTAAGGCAGAGATTGATAGGTTCTTTTTGGACATGCCATCAAAGGTTACAGGGAGAAAGTTTGGGAGTGGGGCTGAGGAGAGGAAAAAAAGATCAGCCATGAATTGAGTGGCAGAGCAGACTCGATGGGCCAAATAGCCTAATTCTGCTCCTATGTCTTATGGTCTTAGTTCTGGACTTTTTTTTGTAACTTACTCACTACTGTGGTTGACTCTTAACCATTTTCTGAGTCACAGGTAATTGAAGATGAATGAAAATTTCTGACATTGCCAGTAATCTCAATATCCTGCTAAAGTGTTTAAAAATGTAGTTGAGATTCCTTCGAATTGGAATTTGTGTTGTATAATGGCAATGACCAATGCTGAGCAAGAGTTTTGGCTCTGTAGTTTCTAAAATAAAATCCAACATGTCCCCCACACCCCTTCACAATTCATATGAATATCACATGCTCTGAAGGCCTTTTAAGATGCAAGGCCAATTAAAATAACAAGCCATGTGTACTAATGAACGTTGTACAGTAATTCTTTAAACAAAACAGTTGTGGTTCAGCTAACGTTTTCACCAGTGCTGTTCATAAGTACAGAAGAAATGGGAGTAGAAGTAGGCCGTTTGTGATTTTTGAAACTGCTTTTCCATTCATCAAAATCATGGCTGATTTTCTTTTTTTTATATAATTTTCCTGCGCTGTGCCTAAAAGAAGGCCGTTTGCTCCTTTTATCCATTGTTATACTGGACGTTTGAAGTCCCATTCCCTATCTACTGATTTTCTTCCCATCCTTGAAACTGGAGCTGTTAATTTATTGTGCCTCAATTTTTGTGGTTAACCTTGTCACTGGATAATTTGTCTTGACAGTCTTGACCACTTCCATTGCGTGCCCTCAATGGCAACTATATATATATATTTTAGGTAACGCTACGAATCTGTGCACAGTACTCCCAAGTGCGGTGTCAACAAGGCTCCATAACATTGCACAAAGCTGTCTTTATTCTTGTACTTGAATCAGTTTTTACCATTTGCCTTCCTAACTGCTGGCTGCATGTATATAATGGTTTTCAATGGTTTATGAATGAGGAAATTCCTTTTGAGTATCAACATTATCCTGTCTCTCATCGCACAGCACAGTCCCTGTCCTTGCCCTATGACTCATCATCTCTGATCTGCTCTACATTATTTTCCCCCACTCTCAGTCTCACTTAATTTGTATCATCTAACATGCACTGTTCTACATAGCCAACAAAAAGGAAGGCATAGTGGGGCCTATGCTGGTGCGCATGGCTACCCTGGAGAAGGTAGGAGGAGTGAAAGGAGAAATTGCTGAGGGTGAGGACCAGTTCTGCCAGATGGAGGAGGGTGGTGGTGATGGAGTGGAACTGGTTGGGTCCTTTGTTGAGAATGGAGCATCGAACGTTAAGGCCTTCTTGATGGAAGTGAATTGGGACTGGACATCTGTAGTGAAAATGAGGCAGTCAGGGAATTGAACTTTGTTGAGGAGGTCGGGAGCATGAGCAGTGTTATGGATGTAGGTAGGAACAGACTGAACTAAGGGCGAATACTGTAGAATGGAGTCACTGTATGTGGACTTAAGTTCAATGGGGCGGGAGCAGGCAGAGATGATGGGCCTGCCTAGACAGTCAGATTTGTGTATCTTGGGTAGGAGGTAGAAACAAGCAGTGTAGGGTTAGGGAACTGAATTTGGTGGCAGTGGATGGGAGTTTTCCAGAGTTGATGAAGTCTCATTCCCTATCTACTGACTTCCTTCCATCGTTGAACCTGGAGCTGTTAATTTACTTTGTTTCAAGTTCTGATGATCTGGAGTGGGGTCCTTTTCAAAGGGTAGGTAAGAGGAGGTGTTTGAGAGTTGCTGCTCGGCCGCCGCAAGGTAGAGGTAAGTTCACTACACTACAGCAGCACCTTTTATGTCTGCAGAAGATAGGAAGGTTGGGATTGACATGTAGGGCAGTACGTTCAGAGGGGGTAAGGTTCGAGGAGGAGTGCTGAAGTTGAGCCAGTTTAGAGATGAAAAAAACCTGAGAACTAGAGAGGGGTGTCCCAAGAACAGGAGGAGTGTTGGGAGTGGAAGAAGGGGTCATTGGTGTGGGCTGAGAAATTCTTGCTAAAAAATTAGCTTGGGAACCGAGGTGACGGAAGAAAGAATAACTTGGTGTCATGGCGGGTGTGGAATTCACTGAGGTGTGGGCGAAGGCAGCCAAAGGTATGGCCCTTGCTGAGGATAGAGTGTTCCACCTCAGAGAGGAAGGTCGGGAGGAATGGTGAAAACATGGCAGGGATTAGAGCTGGGATCAGAGGGGGCAGGAGAGTTGGTAGTGTCAGGAGTGGGCAGGGTTGGGGTGTTCAGGGAAAGTGGGGTAGGGGGAAGATGGAGACTCTGAAGACCCAAGAGGTGGTGGTGGACCCTGAAAGTCCGGGTTTGGAGAGTGTTGGTGGGGGAATGGGAGTCTAGAGGTCCAGCAGCAGCGAGGAAGTTCTCGGCTTGGAGGTATTGGTGGCCGATGATCAGGCTGGAGCCAGAGCTAGAGCCCACATAATTTATGGTCTGAAGGCATCCAGGTTCATTGGGAACTGGAGCTGGTAATTGTTGTATCCCTGGTCCAGAAGCAGCTGATCAAATTGAGGTCTGAGCGGGAAACAGCAAAGACTGCAGTCTGGAACTTTCAGGGCATCGAAACTGGAGTTGAGGTTAGCAGGATCTGCTGTCTGAAGATGGACGATCTTCCTATTCTGGATGTGAGAAAGAACTGGCAGTTGAAGAGTGGATCTGGTAGAGGATGAAATGTCAGAGGGGTCCATGGCAGGCGGAGGAGGGGTTGGCCTGGTGCTGAGGCAGAGAATGAGAGAGGGCCTGCAGGTATCTCCACATAGTGGAGAGGGTGGCATATAGAATTTGGAGGGAGAAGCAGTTAATGGAATATAAGTATCTGGGATTCTCGGTGGGTCCAGACTGGGAGGTCTGAAAATGGAGCTGGAAGTCATACGGAACAAGATTGTGGTGAAGACAATTTCCCAGGAATGATATGTGGCTATGTGCTGAGTTTAGGTGAGTACATGGGCGAAGAGTTGCAGGGCAGCAGAGATCACTGAGGGGGGATAGCCAGCTCCTCAAGAGCTAGAATGTAGATTGTGAGATCATTGTAATTTGTCAGCCTTGGGTCACGTCAATTGTTGAGTACTATTTGTATTCTAATACTTATTATTTCAGTTCTTGTTATTAGACCCTTCGCTTTCTTATATTTTGAAGTATATTTTGGTTCAGAATCTAGTTTCCTTCATTCCTATTCCATTCATGAATTCTTAGAGAAATTGAGTTCAAAGGTTCATCTCCTGCTTCCTTTGAACAATGTTATTTTCTATTCAAGTTCTCTTCCAGGTCTTCATGCTAGAGAGCAATATAAATAGATGTATTACTTCCTTAGCTTTGTGGGCAATTCAGACTCTTCACTGGTTTATGCTATATGGAAATAAGCATATAAACAGTTGCAAGAAAAAGTTTTGTGAACCCTTTGCAATTATCTATATTTCTATATTAATTATTCATAAAATGTGGTCTGATCTTCATCTAAGTCACAATAATAAACAAACACAATCTGCCTAAGCTAATAACACGCAAACAATTGTACTTTTCATGAACTTTTATCGAGCACATTGTTTAACCATTCATGGTCTAGGCTGGAAAAAGTATGCGAACGCTTGTATTTGTTAACTGGTATAACCTTTAGCAGCAATAACCTCCACTAAACATGTCCTGTAGCTATTGAGCAGACTTGCACAACTGTGAGGAGGAATTTTAGACCATTCCTCCGTATAAAACTTTTGGGATACCTTGTACGAACAGCCCTCTTCAGGTCATGCCGCAGCATCTGAATTGGGTTAAGTCTGGACTCTGACTTAGCCATTCAAAAACACAATTTTTTTTCTTTTTAAACCATTCTGTTGCTGATTTACTCTTGTGTTTTGGATCACTGTTTTGTTGCATCATCCAATTTCTATTAAGCTTCAGGTGATAGATCAGCACCTTGACATTTCCTGTAAAACGTCTTGATACAATTTTGAAATCATTGTTCCCTCAACTATTTGTAAGCTAGCCAGGCCCTGGGGCAACAAAGCAGCCCCGAACCATGATGCTCCTTCCATTATGCTTCACAGTTGGGATGAGGTTTTGGTGTCGGTGTGCATTGCCCTTTTTCCTCCAAACATAGCGGAGGGCATTTCTGCCAAAAAGTTCAACTTTTGTCTCAGCTGTCCACAGGACATTGTCACAGAAGCATTGTGGAACATCCAAGCGGTCTTTTGCAAACTTGAGATGTGCAGCAATTGTTTTTTTTTAGAGAGCCATTGTTTCCTCTGTGGTGTCCTTCCATGAACACCATTCTTAATGGGTGTTTTTCTTATAGTGGACACATGAACAGAGACCATAGTCTGTTCTAAAGATTTCTGCAGGTCTTTTGCTGTTACCCGTGGGTTCTTTTTCACCTTCTTCAGCTTTGCACATTGTGCTCTTGGTGTGATATTTCCAGGATGCCAACCCCTAGGAAGGGTAGCACCAATACTGAGTTTCCGCCATTTGTAGACAACATCCCTTACTGTGGACTGATGAGCTTTCAGGTCTTTAGAAATGTTTTTGCAGCCTTTTCCAGCTTGATGCATCTCTACCAAGGACCTCTGGAAGTTGCTTTGATCGAGACATGATGTATGTAAACAGATCTTTCTTGAGAATCTGACTTTGTGTGTCTTTTCTTAATAGGGCAGTGCATCTCTACAACCCACATCTCCAATCTCATCTCATTGATTGGAACACCTGACTCCAAATAGCTTTTGTAGAAGGCATTACCTCAGAGGTTCACATACTTTTTAAACCTAGACTGTGATTGTTTAAATATTGTACTCAGTATTGATGAGAAGTAGTAATGTGTGTTAATAGTTTGGGGAGATTGTGTTTGTTATTGTGACTTAGATGATCAGATCACATTTTATGAGTAATTAATGCAGAAAACCAGATATTTGCAAATGGTTCACAAACTTTTCCTTGCAACTGTAGCTGTGTCTAAAAAAAACCTACAAAATTTGGTATCAGATGTTCAGAAATATCAACATTAATTATGTATATTATAATACTTAATGCCAACTGTGGATGTGCCCTAAAGTACCTTTCTCATTGCAACAAGTATGTAGTCTCTGCTTCTAGGTAAAAAGCTGACTTTGCAGGCAACTGTTGTGTTGTCAAGCTGTTGTCAAACTTGGTTTCTGAATTATTGTAAGTTTGCTGACAACACCACTGAAGTTGGCCAAATCAAAGGTCGTGACAAATCAGCTGCACCAGTGATGATTTGGTATGTCATATAAAAGAGGATGAATACGTTTGCAGTCAATTATTTTGTGTTTTATATTTGTAGTTAATTTAGATCACTTTGTAGTGATCTGTTTTCACTTTGATACAAAGAACCTCTGTCTGCCAATCAGTGTCAAAAAAGACCAAATTAAATCAACTGTGATTCAATGTTGTAAAACAATAAAACCTGTAAACTTCCAAGGGAGTGAATACCTTTTATAGCATTGTATGGTGACATATAGGTATCTGGATAATAAATTTACCATGAACTTTGCATGATTGTCCCAATGTTACTAAAGGGTGTGGTGGAGGGGGATGTGGGGATGGACCTTATAAACTTTCCTGAAAGTCAATCTCTTTCCCACACTTAAAATAGTGTATTGACGTACTAAGAAGGCATCCATCGATCCATTGTTTGCATTTCGGTTGAAATTACTATTTGGAAATGAATCTGTTTGAGAAAATGGATAGAAATGAATCCTCATTTATTATAATTTTTGCAAGGTGGGTATGGTATTACTATGATGAAGAGACATAGGATAGTTAGTAAACATTGCATAGTCAGTAAACTTAAATGCATTGTACCATCTGTTTGTGTGAGAAGGTCACAGGTGCACTGAATGTGTTCAAAGCGTGTTTTGTGCATTAATTGTATACTGCACATGGGGCTAATACCAAATAAGAAGTCACAGATAATTGTGAAATTAAAGCAAGGCTAACTTATGGAGATTTAGACTCCTTAAGGTGTAAAGTCTTAACCTGAACAAATCAGAAGAAACTTTACTATAAGTAGCTGCCACATAATTTATGATTTACTACTGGGAGAGGGAGAGCAAGGGGAAGAATTATACTTAGTTTTAAAACCGAACTTTGAAATCATAGGCAGTTCACTCCTTGTTTTGTAATGTGTTAATTATTAAGTGTTGTAGGTTGAAACATGTAGATTTAATTTCTGTCATTAATTAAAATGAATTATGTACATCAATGACATCAACACATGTAGGAAATTTAACCAGTAAATTTTTTAGCCCTAATTGATTTCCAAATTTGTAGGTCTACTTCCCTAATGAGAACGGCTTCCGCAGGAATTGAGCATGGAGACTTCAAAACAGAAGATTTTTAATTTGAAGATTTTAGAAAAAAGATTTGCTAATGGATTCAATTTCAAGGCAATAATGTATTTAAAAGGCATAAGGGCAAGTTAACTGAGTGGCCAGAAAGTAAAAGGTAGATGGAATTTGCTGAGGGGTCTGTGAGTTAGCAATTTGATAATGTGAAAAGAAAGCCAGTGCATTATTTAAATTGTGTGAACATATTTCCATTCACTATTTGTTATAAAAGAAATTCATGATACCTTGCTCTCATCCTAAAGAGGGATCTACAAACTGAAGCTTGTGCTGTAAACTTTCCCCCGGGCATTAGAAGATTCACATCACAAGAGAAAACTGAAATGACATTAATATCAGAGCATTAAGGTTTAAATTGTTATCATAGTTATCAACTATGTATATTGTGTACGTAATAGTCTATGTCTACACATCATCAATGATCTCACATGGTCTGTACATACCATGGTCTGTATGTTGAAAAAGCACAATGCCTCTTTCACCTCAGATGGTTGAAGAAGTTTGGTATGGGCCCCCAAGTCCTAAGGACTTTCTACAGGGGCACAATTGTGAGCATCTTGACTGGCTGCATTACTGCCTAGTATGGGAACTGTACTTCCGTCAATCACAGGGCTATGCAGAGAATGGTGTGGACAGCCTAGCACATTTGTAGATGTGAACTTCCCACTATTCAGGACATTTACCGAGACAGGTGCATAAAAAGGGCCCATAGGATCATTGGGGAACTGAGTAACCCAACCACAAACTGTTCTAGCTGCTACCATCTGGGAAACGGTACCACAGCATGAAAGCCAAGACCGACAGGCTCTGGGACAGCTTCTTCCATCAGGCCATCAGACTGATTAATTCACACTGATACAATTGTATTTCCATGCTATATTGACTGTCCTGTTGTACATACTACTTATTACAAATTACTATTAATTGCACATTTAGATGGAGATGTAATGTAAAGATTTTTACTCATGTATGTGAAAAATCTGTAAGTAATAAAGTCAAGTCAAGTCAAGTCAAGTCAATTCAATTCAATTCAATAGGTTAGGTTCATGAACACCAGGGTAGAAAATTGGCTACTCTGACTTATGTTCTTCCAGTGATTTTGTTTTACTCCATGGCTATGTGAATAAGACATATTAAAGTATTTTAGTCATACATTTGTTAATTAATATCCACATTATTATATTTCCTTTCTGAAACTTTTGGCCATTATTTGTCCATAATGAATAGTCCTAGGAAGTTGCAAAATGATAGCAAATTTGAATTTTTGCATCCCTGAAAGCTGGAGGGCATATAGCCAAACAAATATAGCTATGGTGGTGCTAGCAATCTTTTTTTTATCTGCTTCATATTCTATCAATTTTATTTCCTGAGCCTGACATTTGAGAGCTTTCTGATATTTATGCTGGTAAATCCATTTTCCATAACTGGATGACAGGTTGATATGTCACATTTAAATTAACAGCATTACTGTTGATACCTACTCAATATTGTCAAGCTCAGACTCTTAACAGTGGTTTAATCACTGCCAAGTTAATGATTAAGAGCAAGTGAAGAAAAACAAATGGATTTAAATAAAGTTGGGTCAATTAGTTATGGTCAATTGTTTAAAATTACATATAAACTGAATCTGTAATAATTTGACTTCATTTTGCAAATGACATTGTGTGAAATTTTATTGGTTTAATTTTGCAAATGTGCAAATATAATTTTGCATTTCACATCTTTACTCATACTTTCTCAACTATCTGTATATATGATACTGACCTTTTTAAGGGAGAATAATAACATCAGGTTGGAAATACATTACATCATACTGGTTAATTAATAACTATCTACAAACAAAGATCTGGTTGTGGGGAGTGACAAAAGCATCTGCATCATGTACGAATTTGGTTACAACCTGCACTATAAATGTTGCAGCATAGCAACACACTAGTCAACCTTTCTGATTTGGACCATTAGCTATCTCCATGTTATCTACTTAATGTAATCCAACCCTTTTGTTCACTCCCTTTTATTCATTTTTCTGAGGAATGATGAACCTTAATGATTTGCCAGGCCTCAGTCCTTTGTGTAAAACTTTGATAATGTATATCAAGTTTTACTTTTTTTGGGGGGGGGGTGGAATAGAATTTATCTTCTAATTCCAAGTCAGAGTCAGTGCTGTTAAGAACTAAATTATCTAGAGAAACTTTCCATAAGTTATTGCAACTGATGAGAATAATTTTATAACACCAGGAAGAGAACTTGTGGCAAGAACAAAATATTTCCTAGCAGTTTCAGTCTCACAGGTCGTGCATCTGAGCTGCTTTGACAGTTTTTAATGGTCTGTTTATATCATGCAGAAGGGAGATATTGCTCATCATTTTCACTATTCCTTTATTACTAAAGTTGTGTACCAGCTTAAAACTTTCATAGGGCTCTTTCAATGTAATGAAATACTTTCGTTATGTCATTTTTTTGCAGTGTAGGAAATATATAATTGTGCTCTTTAATTTTAGATGGTAATTCAGTCACTACATATTGTTTGTAACCAGAACCATTTTATTATCATAAATTCGTGTCGAGGGCTTAAGTGCTGTGATGTTGTTCCATTTAGCTCATAACAAAAATATCATGTCAGACAGTTTACTAATCTATGATAACGGTGATTACTTTGAAAATGTACTAGGGCCCCTGATTGGCTTAAGCCTTATTGCTCTGCCAGCCTGGTGCTCAGTGTCTACAGCTGTTACGCATTTCAGTTTTCTGTTTTAATCTGACCAGGAGGAAGGATTTAAAGCTCAAGCCTCAGTTTATAGATTCCTCTTAGGATGGAAATATATTCACACCGTTTAAATAATGCTCTGTTTTTCTTTAATCAAATTGGGTAACTCACAGACCCCCTCATTAAATTCTATCTACCGTTATTTTTAATCGGTCTTTCATTTAACTTGCCCCTATCATTTTATAGACATCTATGTCTTAAAATTGAATCCAATAGCACATCCTTTTCTGAAATTGATAGAAAAATTTCCTGTTTTCAAAGGTTCAAAGGTATAATTTAATGTCAGAGAAATGTATACAATATACATCCTGAAAGCAAGGGTCGGACCAGTCGAAGTAGGCTGCAGAGGATTTGTAGCCACATCAACATCAAGGCTACTCCGGGAGTTGGGAGTGCGAGGGAAGACACCAACAAGCAGTCAAAGACCTCTCTAGAGCTGCTGAAAAGGGTAGTCAGTGGCTCTGGATGAAGAGAAAGGATTCCATCTGGGCCCCCAAGTGAGTGAAAGGCTTCTCTGGGGTGAGCTCAGGATGCCGGGATTCACTGCTGAACCCTGCGGAGGTGTCATGGACCAATCAGCGAAACACTGAGGAAAGAGGGTGACCACTTGATAACCCAGTAGGTGCCACCACTCCCTTGGCCACCCCACAGAGTCCAGGCAGCACGTCTCAGGAGTGCAAATAAGGGATATTAACATCTAGTCTTCTATAACATATCTGAAATGCTTTTTCTTCACAACCATCCACGAAAACAGAGGAGTGCTCCGAAGAATGAACAACAGTTAAATGTTAGAACCCCAAAGTCCCCCCCCAGCTCCACCCTCCCGTGTGTAACAAGCAGCAAGCAACGATCCCCCTTTTCCCCCACCGACAAAAAAAAGCATTGGCACGGCCACCGAGCACAAAGCTATAGCAAAGAGACAACTTGCAGTTACCCCAAAGACTTCGCGTTTCACCTGGTATTTGACATACCACAGGTTCTCTCTCTCTCCCTAATAAGGGAGAAAGAGGTATCTCCGTTTTCCAGTGAGCGGGAGACATAACAAACAACTCGCTAGTTTACGATATTAAAAGTCCATTAAGTCACTTTTATCGAGCTCTGTGCCTGAAGTTTGCAAAGACCTCAAGTCTCCAAGCACACAACTGTAGATATTTTGACTCCCCGGATGACACACGGGTTTCCTATTGTAACACCACCCTCGATCCGCCCGTCTCCAGAGCCCTGAGATCCTAGGCTTCTGAATCCAAGCCGGACTCTTAAGCCGAGCCTTTGGCTGCTGGACAACAGCCAGTTATGAAACCCCGAGAGCGGGTCCCATTCCCGCAAAGAACGAAAGTCAGTGTTACTCCAGGTCAGGGTCTTCAAAAGAACCCTGAAAGTGGAAAAAATAGAGATATTAAAGATGGAAATAGAGCTGTTTCCGCAGATGCAAGCAAAGGAAGTCACCGTTGGGTGCCATTAACCCTCCTAAGCTCCGCCTTCCTGAAGTACCTGTTGTCATTTCCTGTGGAAGTCTTTCTCGTTGGAGAAGTGGATTAACAAATTGGGATATAATTAGGGCTAACACATTTACCGGTTAAGTTTCTTATATGTGATGATGTCATTGTGCGTGATTCATTTTAATTAATTAATGATGGAAATTGAATCCATAGGTTTCAAACTACGACACTTAGTAATTAACACATTTTAAAATGACTAGTACATCACGCAAAGTAGTGAACTAGCTATCTGCCATTTGAAAGTTTTTCCATTAAATGTCTATCTTCCCCTGACTTCCTTCCCTACTTAACACCTGTTTTAAGTCTTTCTACGTGCCTGTCCCTCTCCCGTTAGTATGTTGTAGTGGGAGCTGCAGCAGCTTGTGATGAAGTTGTATCTGACTTGTGCAGGTGTAGGTTAATGGAGAGTAAGCCTGCATAACTGTCATCCTTGCTTTATTTTCTGTGACTACTTTTTTGGCATTAGCCCTATGTGCAGTATCCATTTAATACATGAAACGCCCTTCAACTCCTTCAGGGTCTTTGTGACCATCTCACAAAATCAGATAGAATAATGCATTCAAGTTTAGTAACTATGCAATTTATTTTCCTATGTCATCGTAGTCATTAATATAAACTGTAATTTGCTGATATCTCTGCATTGATTGAAAATGCCCCACTTATTACAGCTTGAAACTGATCTGCTTATCCCTATTTTACGTAATTTCCCACACCACCAGGTTCAGGAATAGTTATTATCACTCGGCCATCAGGTTCTTAAATCAGAGGGCATAACTTCACTCACCCCAACACCGAAGTTCCCACAACCTTATAGGCTCACTTTCAAGGACTTTTCATCTTGAAGTTCAGAGTAAATTTGTTATCAAAAGTACATATACATCACCATATACAACCTGGAGATTTACTTTCTTGCGGGTATATTCAATCAATCCAATAACCATAGTAGAGTCAATAAAAGACTGCACCAATAGAATGGAGAACCAGTGTACAAAAGGTAACAAGCTGAAAATACAAAAAGAAAGAAAACAGTAATAAATGAGTAATAAATATCGAGAACATGAGATGAAGAGTTCTGAAAGAGAGTCCATAGGTTGTGGGAACAGTTCAGTAATGGAGCACGTGAAGTTATCCTCTCAGGTTCAGTAGTAGTAGCCTGATAGTTTAGGGGTAATAACTGTTCCTGAACCTGGTGATGTGAGCCATGAGGCTCCTGGACCACCTTTCTGATGGCAGCAGCATGCGCTGGGTGGTGGGGCTCCCTGATGATGAATGCTGCTTTCCTGTGACCATGCTCTGTGTTGATATGCCCAATGGTGATAGACTGGGCCTTATCCACTACTCTTTGAAGGATTTTCCGTTCAAGATCATTGCTGTTTCCATAGCAAACTGTGATGCAGCTAGTCAGTATACTCTCCACCACACATCTATATAAGTTAGTCTAAGTTAGCGATGTCATGCCAAATCTAAGGAAGTATAGGCGTTGCCGTGCTTTCTTTGTAATTGCACTTGTGTCTTGGGTCCAGGACAAGTCCTCTGGAATGAAAACACCGAGGAATTTAAAGTTGCAGACTCTTCCCACATCTGATTCTCGATGAGGACTTTTCAGTTCATCAACCTCCAGTTTCTTCCTCCTGGTCAATAATCATCTCCTCGGAACAATACACACAAAATGTTGGAGGAGCTCAGCAGGCCAGGCGGCATCTATGGAAAAAAGTACAGTCGACGTTTTGGGCTGAAACGTTGACTGTTCTTTTTTCCGTAGATGCTGCCCGGCTTACTGGGTTCCTCCAGCATTTTGTGTGATGCTCGAATTTCCAGCATCTGCAGACTTTCTCACGTTTTTAATCATCTCAGTCTTGCTGACACAGAGCGTTAGATTGTTGTGGTGCCATCCAGCCAGATTTTCAATTTCCCTCTTGTATGCTGATTCGTCACCACCTTTGATTTCACATTTGACAGTGGTGTTGTCAAGCAAGTTTAAATACGGCATTGGAATTATGCTTAGCCACACAATCATAAGTATAAAGTAAGGATAGCAGGGGGAAGCGCACAACCTTGTGGTGCACCTGTGCTAATGGAGATCGTGGAAGAGATGTTGCCAGTCCGAGCTGACTGAAGTCTGCAAGGCAGGAAATCAAAGTTTCAATTGCACAAGGAAGTATTGAGGCCAAGGTCTTGACACTTACTGATTAGCTTTGAGGGGATGATAGTATTAAATGCTGAGCTTTAGTTAATAAAGAGCATCCTTTGCTGTCCAGATGTTCCAGGATTCAGTGAAGAGCCGATGAAACAGCATTTGCTGTGGACCTGTTGTGCCGGTAGGCAAATTGGAGCGGATCCAAGTCACCTCTCATGCAGGAGTTGGTATGTTTCATCACCAACCTCTCAAAACACTTCATCATGGTGGATGCAAGTGCCGCTGGATGGATAGTCATTGAGGCAGACTACCACGCTCTTAGGCACCTGAATAACTGAGGCCTGCTAAAGCTAGTGTGTGCCTCAGGCTGCCGAAGCAAGAGGTTAAGGGCATCTGTGAACACTCCAGTCAGTTGATCAGCACTCAGCATCCAGCCCAGAGGGGCTACCTGGCAGAGTATTATGTGAGGATTCACCCTCTTGGAAGATGCTCGCACATTGGTCTCAGATCCTGAAACCACAGGATCACTGGTGGCCATGGGAGTTCTTGATGGTTCCTCCATGTTTTGATGGTCAAAGCGAGCATAAAAGGCATTGAGCTCATCTGGAAGGCAAGGCCTGTTGTCACCTATGTTGTTTGATTTCACTTTGTAAGAGGTGATGGTGTTCAAGCCCTGCTGCATCTGTCAAGCATCCTTCATGGATTCAAGTTAGTCTGGAATTGCCACTTCACCCATGAGATGGCTTTACGGAGATCGTACCTGGACCTCTTTTAACTTTCTTGGTTACCAGAGGTGAATGCCTCCGACATAACCCTCAGCAGATTGCAGATACTGTGGTTTCTGGGGCTTCTGGTTGGAGAAGACACTGAATAATTTTGTGTGGACACACTCATCTGCAGCTGTTTTAATAAAGTCTGTGACAGCCATCGCCAATTCATTCAGATCCACAGTTGAGTCCTTGAACCCAGTCCACTGACTTAAAGGAATCCCATATCTGTTCCTTTGCCTCCCGCAACCATCTTTTTTATTGTCCTAATCTCTTGAGCTTTGCTGTTTAGCCTCTGCTTGTATGCAGGTAGGAGAAGGACAGCCAAGTGATCAGATTTACTGAAATGTGGTCTGGGCATTGAATGGTAGGCGTTCCTTATAGTATAACAGTGGTCTAGTGTTTTGGGACCTCTAGTGCTATAGGTTGTATAACGATGGTAATTGTGCAGGGTTTCTTCAAACAGGCCGGTTGAAGTCCCCAACTATGATATGAAATGCGACGGGATGGACTGTTCCATGTTTGGAGATGACATTGTGCAGGATCTCAAGCACTCAATTATAGTCGACCACTGGTGGTATGTAAACTGCATTCAGGATTACAGAGGAGAGCTTCTTGGTAAATAAAGGTTGGCATTTGATATAGCAATAGTAGTATTAGTATTTATTATTTATGGTGCAACTGTAACGAAAACCAATTTCCCCCGGGATCAATAAAGTATGACTATGACTTAAGTGCTCAAGGTCAGGGGGAACAAGTGTACGACAAAACCACCAATTGCAGCACGACACAGTTTACCTTAAAGCACACACTTCTACCTTTTGCCTTTTCTGAATATGTAGTTGGATACATCCTGTGTATCAAGAAATCTTCTGGTCTCATCGCCATACCTTTCATACTCTGAGTAAGCCACATCTCGGTAAGACACAGGACACAATAATTTCTCATTTTTCTTCGATATAGCACTCCTGCCCGCAGGAGTTCTCTAGCAATTACGCATTTGCTAGCAGGATACTTGGTAGAGAGGCCCTCATCCTTCTGCATTTCAGCAGTGCTTGGAGTTGTTCCTCACCCTTCCTGCCTCACTTCTGACCATGGTGATGAGTCTTCATCCACTTAAGGTTCTGTACCTACTTGCTTGAAAGTCAGGTCCGCCGAGTCCTTCAGAAGACCATAAAATCTGTAGTTTATTAAGATTTAAAAGTACATTGCTTAAAGGAAATTACTTGCTAAAGATTGCAGTGAGAGTAATTCAAAAGAAGTACATTTAGAAGTATTGTATGTGGTCGTGGAACGTTGCCATTCTTTATTGGTGGTATCTTGGCAATCTAATATTCCTGATAATTATTGGTTATTTATTATTTTTTTTGTATTTGCACTGTTGTCTTTTGCAGGTGGATTGTTCTGTCTTGTTTACAGTTTTTCATTAATTTTATGGTTTTTTGTATTTACTGTGAATGCCTGCAAGGAAATGAATCTCAGGGTTGTATATGGTGATGTATATGTACTTTGATAATTTACTTTGAAATTTGAAGTTTAATATAGTTTTGCTTAATCATATTAGGCATTTCTGAGTGCCATGTTATCACTTTGTAACAACTAATGTAAACATATTGTTTTCTTCTTTTCATAGTGCTGTTTCTGTTCTCTCGTCTGCTGGAACTTTTTCAGAACCTAGAGAACTTTAAAAGACAACAAATGAATCTGCTAATGTTTAGGAGCTTTTGCTCTTAGACCTACTAATTTACTTAACAGATATTTCTTGCTCTTTTGCTCTTACTTTACCATCTTATCATCTGTTGTAATTTGTCTAAATAACTAGAGCAATATCGGCATTTGTACAAGATTGAAATGAAAATTTCTTTCAACATTTTCTCTACCTCTACATTCTCGGATTAGACATTTGCAAATAACTTATTTTGCTCATTTAGTACACATTGCATAATGAGTACTCAGTTCAAACAAGTTGAGCTTATTCATATTAGCATCATGTGCATGTTTTATGTTTCTGTTCTGCCCCCAGAAACAGGTTAAATTGACTCTGCCCTGTTACATTCCATGTTTAAACTAAGCTAGTCATTTTGCCCTAGCATTCATAAATTTAATCATTATAACTCTAGATCAGGGGTAGGCAACCTACGGCCCACAGGCCAAATCCGGCGGTGAAGGTATTTTGACCAGCTTGCGAGCAAATATTGGGATACTATGCTTATCCAGCCTGTGAGTCATTTTCTCCCCCCCTTAATCTGAGTGTTTTATGCGATCACACTGATGGACATCCATGGTGTCTTGTTACACTGGCCCCAGGTTCTGTTTTGTTCCTAACCAAACACTGGTATATACAATTGACGGGAAGGCAGACTACCTTATTAATATGTATTAGATACTGTCCATGCACGCGCAGGTTTTCAGATGGGATTGTTCAAATTTGTAAACAGAAACAGCGTCACTGTGAGTTAACAAGAAATCCACGCTAAATATCCAGGTACAGGTTTCCCCCGCCATCCAAAGGTAGAGCATACCTATGAAACAGTTCGTAAGCCGGAATGTCGTAAAGTGAAGAAGCAATTACCTGGCACCTAATTAATTAGCTTCTTTATTTCGGCTTTTTTCTTAAAGATGTGTTGGGTGCGCCCCGGCTACCGCTGCATTCTCTGCAGCAGTGTATCGGTCCGGGGGTTGGGGTGGTGGGACACTAGGGTGTCATCTCATCGTCGTCTGTTTCCATCAAGGCAGGCAGGTCATCTTCTATCTCTGCCTGCCTCAATGTCGAAGGTCGAGGTTCGTCGTCTGCTGTGGCTGATGTGGAAGGCTTGAAAAACGACAGTATGCTTGACTGCTTATCTTCGTGCATTTTTCTATCATCTCATGCAGTTGCTTCACGTTCAGTTCCTGGAGAACTTCACTTTCGGTCCATTCGCTACTGCATTCGGTTTTGATGGTTATCCTTTCCTCTTCCGATTGCATCAGCTCTTCATCTATCAGTTCTTGGTCATGGGATGCCAAAACCTCTTCAACATCATCTTCGTCAACTTCCACAAGCCAAACTCACTTTGTCCTTACTTTGTTCACCATGATCAAGACGCTTAATTATGTCTAGTTTTACGCTAAGTGTAACACCCTTACGAGCTCTTTTGGGCTTTTCCGATACCGTAGAACTCATCTGGCTAACGGCTGCTCACAGGCATGAATGCCGGCTAGAATGCAGTTCCGGGGAGGAGCTTGGCTGCTCGGAGCACGTGCTACTTTTATCGCGCGCTGCCTTTTTTCGTAACAGTGAAAACACCTTCTGTTAGCGAAAACAGGTAACTAATGTAGGTCTTTCGTAACAGCGAGGTTTCATAAAGCAAACGTTTGAAAAGCAGGGGGCACCTGTATCTACATGTGCTACGATACTTGTTGAATAACTCATGTTTCGAAATAAAATTGAAGAAAAAAGTTCCAACGGCAATGAATGCAAAAGACAAGAAGGTAAACACTGAGTGCCAAAATTTCCAAGACACTTGGACACTAGATTATTTCTTCATTAAGCAAGCTGGGAAACAAGTTTGTCTCATTTGCCTAGAAAATGAGACAAAGGTCCAAGAATTGAGAAAAGAGTTTTCATCTCGTTTTGCTGATATTTGCTTGCATGCAAATGAGTTCAAGCTATTTGCTACTCCTTTTGATGTGGAAGTGGACACTGCATCAGAGATTTTTCAAATGGAATTGATTGAGATGCAGTGTGACGACATATTGAGATTGAAATTTCATTCTGAAGAGTGTCAGTGCTTGACTTCTATAGAAAATATATTCATCCAAGTGCAAAGTACCCTAACTTAGTGGACTATGCAAAATAGATGGCATCATTGTTTGGCAGCACTTTTCTGTGTGAGCAATTACTTTCAAAAATGAAGCACACCAAGAACCATTTGAGAACAAGATTGACTGATGCCCATCTGGATAATGTCTTACTCTTAGCATCAAGAAGTCTGACACCCAATATTGAGAAGCTTTCAAGCAACAAACAGCATCAAGTTTCACATTGATTTATTAGCTGTTTGCATTTAAATTTTCTTTTTTATTATACTTAATTTACCACAGTTCAATGCATCATGTTCATATGTTTTACGTTTAAAGATTCTTTGTGTCCTTTTAATAGATTCAAAAGATGCCTCGATTGAAATAAATTGCAACTAAACTGAGTTCTTTGATTACTAATTGGCATCCTTGGTTAAGCACAAATGATTTTCTAGCATGCTTTATTCATTAATTTGAGGCAAAACATAACTAGATGTATTTAAATGGATAATTCCGATATTTCAAGTTTTTTATGGCATTTATCTGGCCCACCATCCGCTCATTAATATGCGATCTGGCCCACAGAGGCAAAAAGGTTGCCGACCCCTGCTCTAGATCATCAATTTTCTATTCATTGTGCATCAGCATGTTAAAGCACTGCTTTGTAATTATCCTGAATAACTATTATTTAAGATGCACTGTATATTTTATTGTGAATATATGTTTTTTAAATCTCTAGTCGCTTTTACTGGATCCTTATGGTTGTTATAGCCATGGTGGTAGCGGAGATTAGCTTGCGCTATCTATTAAATGCTCCCAGTGGTGTGTGCCTCAAATAGCCTCTGACAACCAGTCAAACTCCTGGCCTTCACATGCAGCTTGGCTACTGAACGTGGTGGAACAGTTTCTTCTGACAGGAAAAGGGGCAAAGTTGGGTTACTGGCTCTTTAAAACCAGCCGTTTTGGGCAGATGGAGCTCATCGGCTGTGATTGGCAGCTCATGTAAGAGAAGGAAAACTGATGTCAAACGTCCTTTGGCTTGTAGCTATACGCACTCATGGGGAAGACTTGGGAAGTAAACACAAGGAAAAGTTCAGAGCTGGAGTCCCTGAGACAGTCCTACATTGAGTTCAGTGCTGACTGGGAACTCCTGTGACACTGCTGGTAAGCTGTATCGGTCTCTGCCATTCCTTTCTATTCATCAACTGCATGCAGAGGAGGAGCCTGCAACATGGGCAACAGCTTACTCTCCTTGTCGTACTGTCCTGCCATTAGGTTCTAGAATGAGGCAACCTATACTCAGGGAAGTGATGACCCCCTCCTGTTAGACTGTTTGAGGTAACTTATTTTTTTAATCCTTTCTTCTCTAATATTTGTATAGAGAAAGAGAACTGATTTTAAACCTCCGCTGCCTTGCGGCCATACCTACCCATGGGATAAGCTTCAGAAGTAAACCCCGAGGAAGAAATCCAGAGCTGGGGTCCCTAAGGCAGCTTGATGTTGTTTACAGCTTCATTTTGGCTACCTCTGTGACGACACTGGTGCTGAACTGTACCAGCACTTGCCCTTCCCTTGGACTAAATCAGTGACGTAGAGAGGGGGAACCCGCTGCATGGGTAACAGCCGGTTCTTCAAATCTTCCCACCTAGGCTTGCACTCTGGAGAGGACACGGTCCATCAGAGGTGCAAATCCATATCTCCTGGGATTGATGGCTGCCTACTACCTATATTTGTATATCTGTGCACTTGTAATGCTACTGTGACTCTGTAATTTCCTTTGGAATCAATAAAATATCTATCTGTCACAGACAGTTGGTATGCATCATCTGTGTTTGATCCCCATCAACAGAGGGCCTCAAAAACAAAGTCTTTACTGCTTGCTAAATTATGGAGACTGCCTTTTTGAATAATGCTCCAAAGAACCCATCTGCTTTCTGAGAAAAGTGAATTTTATTTAGTTTCTATGTAATGCTGATATAAGTGCAGCTTAACTAATGTTTCGTATGACATGATGGCACGGTTGGACGCCGTGGTAGCACTGGGGTTAGCTTGACGCTATTACATCTCGGGATGTCAGTGTTCGGAGTTCAATCCCAGCATCCTCTCAGAAGTCTCTGTATGTCCTTCCCATGGAATGGGTGGGTTTTCACCAGGTCCTCAAATTTTGTCCCACAGTCCAAAGATGTACCAGGTGGGTTGGTCATTGTGAATTGTCCTGTGATTAGGTTAGGGTTCAATCGGGGTTCCTGGGTGGCGCAGCTCGAAGTGCTGGAAGGGCCTATTCCATGTTTATGTCTAAATGTCCCAACTATTGTTCTCATTGCCTCAGCCTATGAAGGCAAATGTACTATGTTGTCTTTGCTG
Organism: Mobula hypostoma; assembly: GCF_963921235.1. NCBI lineage: Eukaryota > Metazoa > Chordata > Chondrichthyes > Myliobatiformes > Myliobatidae > Mobula > Mobula hypostoma. Next base: position 89,359,329 of record NC_086101.1, on the reverse strand, counting down.
TCCTGACTACCTGTGATGCCACTTTCAGGATCCTGTGTGCTGGTACTCCTTGTTCACTGTTCAGCAACATTTTCCAGAACCCTACCATTCATTCTTTCACCTGCTTTGCCCTGGTTTATCCAAAATTTCTGAGTTCAATCATATCTGCTATTCTTTTGCCCTCTTTTCCAATTGATGTAGGTTCTACTTAACCACCCCACCATTTTTATTTAACGATACTGTGTGGAACAGGCCCTTCTGGTCCATTGAGCTGTGCCACACAGCAGTCTTCCTATTTAATCCCATTCTAATCACAGGACAATTTACAATGACCAGTTATTATCTACCAGCTGGTAAGTATTTGGACTGTAGGAGGAAATGGCATTGTGCTAACTGCTAGGCTGCCCTGGTACCCCTAAAGTTTGGTGTTTTCTGCAAACTAGTCAATCATGCCAACTACGTTCTCATCCAAATTATCTGACTGCAGACGTAGAACTATTTATCAATTTGTACCTCCTCTGACAGGTCCAAAAATTTCACATGGGGAAACAAATAAAATGTTCAGGACAGCTGCTACAATAAAAATAGGTTAAGGGTTGTGACAGAGATCAAGGCTTGTATCATGAGCTTAAATAAGAGGTAGAGATATATTTTGAATGATTTTAGTACAATGTTTTAAGCTTTCAGCCATCACCTTAAAGTACAAAGCTATCTAACAAAGGTCGTGAAAGTGTGAATCACTGATTGTGGTCATGTTATGCTGCCATCAAGTGGCTAAATCCTAAAAATAACCTTTAATTTCAACATTATTTTAAAAATAGCATGAAGATACATAGTTAGGTGACTTAAAACTTAATTGTCATGCAGTACTGTAATCACATTTGCAAATACTACATATAAGTACTATCACATTTTTGTAATGAATTTTGCAATAGAAATTGCAACATTTTAAAACCTTATTTTATCCTTTCCTATACCTCTTTATACTTTAGAGTTGACAGTGCCTGACAGATACTTTTTTTGCAAACAGGTTTTTCATTTCTTGCCTTTAAAGGGTCCTAATTTGATTTTATTTATTTTCTATTCCCATCTTCTACCCCAGGGGGGAAAAAAAACATAATTTAGTGCATACAAATTCCCGTACGACTTCATTTTGTCCTGTTGATTAATGTTCCAGCTGCTAATATAGGGATGCAGATATAGTGTAGTTAATTGCATTTCTTAGCAAAAAAAATTTCTTAGCACCCAATCCTGGTAATCTTGTTCAAATAATATGTGGACATCTCCTTGAACCTTGTTCATTAATGACACAGTAAAGAGAAAAATTGTAATGTGTAGTGTTTGGTTGTCCTCAACTTCTGAGGTCACTGGGGTGATACTACTTCATATAAATGGGTTTGCTGTATTTGCTACTGAAATGATGCTGATACAGCTGCAACTATTAGGTCAACAATTACTGGACAATGCAGTTATAATATGTCATAATATTGAAGTGATGTCATAATATCCTCTGCTGAAGCTAATTGTTCTGCTCAGAACAGTTTATGATTTGAAAATACATCTTGTCAGTGAAGTTCAATTGACGTAAACAGTTGGATGTTAAACAGTGAATCATTCCGTTCTCAACTAGTGTCATAACTTTTTGGTTTTAGTCACAAATCATTGTCATTTATAGGTTATATTAACTGTCAAGATAAAGTGTATTGTTTTATTTTGAGAGGACATCAACCATCCAAAGGAAATTTTTACCTGCATAGTCTGGAGGCAAGTTTCATGTTTCTATCTGATTAACATTTCTTTTGAATTTTGTATGTGTCGCGTGCTGTTTTGTATAATGATCTACATTTAAGTACAGGCAGTCCCCGGGTTACGAATGAGTTCTGTTCCTAAGTCCATCTTTAAGTCGGATTTGTATGTAAGTTGGAACAGGTACATCCAGTATTTAGTGTCAGTTAGTCAAATATTTTACCTTTCTATGCATATAAAACACTTAAGCGTATGTACAGTATTTCAATAATTAAACCACTGTGTTGCTCAGTAATAATTGTAGCTTTCATCGGGGCAGGGCCTTTCACATGCTCCATTATTCTCACTTTATCCTTTAAAATTGTTCCGATCGTTGACCGACTGTAGCCTAATGCTTTTCCAATGACTGATGGCGTTTCACCTCTTTCTGATTGCTTTATTATTTCCACTTTATTTTCAATTGTGATTGTTTTCCATCAACGGAACAGAAACACTGCGGATTCAACAGCAGCCGCGGGCGGTGGGTCCTGAGCTCCCCTGGGTCCTAAAGTCCACCTGCACGGAGATAGGTTAAATGGGACAAGTGGGGGCAGTGCTGACTGGAAAGTGGGGGAGGTCAGGGTGAATTTTGCTAAGAAAAATTTAAGCCAAATACAAAGTTACACACTCAACACAGTGATAACGGCAATGTAATCCGACTTAAAATGGTGGATGGCGTTCTCCTTCCTTGAGCCAACAAATTTTTAATGTAATATGCTTTATGGCAGGCCATTCGTAAATATGAGTTGTTCGTAAGTTGGACGTTCGTAACTCGGGGAATAACTGTAGTCTTCAAAACTGTAAAGCTAGATCGAGATGGTGCAATTTTCAGCATCAGTACCAGTGGTAACTCTTGGTGCCCTTTCAGATACCTGCTTATAGCCTTGCTGAGGAGGACACTGGACAATGAAAATTGACTGATATCTAGTAGATGCCGATGCTGAGTTATTGTCAGGGCTGTCTCTCACTTAAGCTACTTTGCCTCCAACGGCTGAATGTCATGTTAGTACAGATAAGGCAATAATGTTGATGTCTGCCTTTCCTGTAGGAAGTTGTCCACATTTATCATGTGTAGCTGAACAGTTGGCTCAAGAGCATTATTTTCTATATATTATTGAAAGTTGACCATGATTAGTTGGGACTTGGCCTCCAGAAATGCACATCATTAGTGTTGTCTGTATCCTACATTTGAAGTGACTCTACTTCTGGTCTGGAGATGAAGGTTAAGCAGTCTTCTGTTGTTATGTACATTAACTTTACTCTGGTTGGAAGCTCATTGGAAATGGGGTGCAGCATCTTGTTAAGGTAGACTGAGACACGAGTTAGAGCAATGAAGATGAAGCTTTGTTTGATTGCAATGTAAACTTGAGCATTTCTAACTAGCTGCTATACCCTTGACGATTTTTCATCTTAAATAAAACTGGTAATGATGCAGTGTCGAAACACATTTCAATATTATCAACACTGTATTGTAGACAACCTTTGAGTAAATTGCTGCCATCACTCCAGTTTTGCTTGGTGTCTAATTCTGCTGTTAATTGATACCGATGGTATTTGCAATCATAGATGCTACTGGGCCTGCTGAGTTCCTCTAGCATTTTGTGTGTGTGTTGCCTGGATTTCCAGCATCTGCAGATTTTCTCGTTTGCAGTTTTGACTTGTATCTGCTTTTTTGAATATATGATATTTTAAATCTCATATGGTTTGGTCATCGGCCGCACGACCATGGTTTTCGGTTGGGCGCCGGATACTCGGAAAGATTTGGCGGGGGGGGCGGGCGCCTGGCACTCGGCCAGGGGCCGTGGTCGAGTGGTCGGCGACTTGGGCCGGCTCCCCCATCAGACTTAGTCTGGTGAGGAGGATGCGAGGACACCCAGCAGGACTTTTCAAAAAAAAACCTGACAAAAGGCAAATGAACTCCTTGTGAGCCAACGGCCATCTTCTGTGGAAGAGATTAAAGCCTCGCCACATATCTACGAATCGTATGCTATGCACTTAGTTAGAAGAGACATGATGAACTTGGGCACTACACCGTGTGCCTGGACCTGCCCAAGGCCTCCGCCTAAGGAAGGGCCAAGCTCGAAGAAGCGGCTGCGGCTGGAGACCATCACGGCCTCGGGCTCGAGTTCGGCGGGGGTGGTGGCGGGCGGTGCCAAGGCGGCCAGCGAGAACAAACTGGAGGAGAGGCTGTACTCAGTGCTGTCGCAAGATGGAAGAAGATGGAGGTGCGTTGCCGCCATCCCCGGATTCGGGACGGCACCCACTGACTGACTGACTGACTGACTAAATAGTGATCATTTTTTTTTGCATACCATACAGAAAAGTTATAAAATATCACTCTCTCTTCAAAGTACTTGTTGGTTGGAAAATAACTTAAGAATTAATAGTTGGCTAAATTTTTTCAAATATGTGGGTAACTTAATTATAGCAGGGCTTAACTTTGTAAGTAGGAATGTTAATATGTGGTCCATGGTGGTAAGTGTATAAAAACATATTCAAAGTATACTACAACTTTATTTTACAATATAAGACCGTAAGATATAGGAGCAGAATTAGGCCATTTGGCCTATCAAGTCTGCTCCACCATTCAATCATGGCTGATCCGTTTCTTTTTCTCCTCCTCAACCCCATTCCCCGGTCTTCTCCCTGTAACATTTGATGCTATGGCCAATCAAAAGCCTATCAGTCTGCCGTAAGTACACCCAGTGACCTGTCCTCCACAGCTGCATGTGGTACCAAATTCCACAAATTCACCACCCTCTGGCTAAAGAAATTTTTCCGCATCTCTGTTTTACATGGATGCCCCTCTATCCTGAGGCTGTGCCCTCTTGTCCTGGGCTACCCTCCCACCCCCATGGGAAACATTGAACATTCTATCTACATCTACTATGTCTAGACCTTTCAACATCTGAAAGGTTTCGATGAGCTCCTCTCTCATCCTTCTAAATTTCAGCGAGTACAAACCCAGAGTCATCAAATGTTCCTCATATAATAAACCTTTCATTCCCAGAATTCCCAGACCTTTAGGGTGTTCTGCACAAGGACTCCCAAGTTCCTTTGCATCTCAGAATTTAGGTTTTCCTCTGTTCAGAAAATAATCTGCACATTTATAGCTACTACCAAAGTGCATGACCATGCATTTTCCAACTTTGAATTTCATTTGCCACTTTTTTGCCCATTCTCCTAATCTGTCTAAGTCCTTCTACAATCTACCTGTTTCCTCAACACTATCTGCCCCTCCACCAATCTTCATATCATCTGCAAACTTGAAAACAAATCCATCTATTCCATCATCTAAACCATTGATATACAGCATAAAAAGAAGCGGCCCCAACAACGACCCCTATGGAACACCATTAGTCACTGGCAGCCAACCAGAAAAAGATCCTTTTATTCCCACTCACTGCCCCTACCAATCAGTCAATGGAACAGCAGGCCCGAAATGTCGACTGTACTTTTTTTCCATAGATACTACCTGGCCTATTGAATTCCTTCAGCATTTTGTGTGTGTTGCTCAGATTTCCAGCATCTGCAGATTTTCTCTTGATAATGCTCTTACCACGTTGGTAACTTTCCTGTAGTGCCATGAGCTCTTAACTTGGTAAGCACCCTGTCAAAGGCCTTCTGAAAATCCAAAGGTACAACGTCCACTTTATCTATCCTATTTGTAATCTCCTCAAAGAATTCCAACAGGTTTGTCAGGCAAGATTTTCCTTTAAGGAAACCGTGCTGACTTTGTCCTATCTTGTCCTGTGTCACCAAGTACTCCATAACCTCATCCTTAACAATTGACTCCAATATCTTCCCACCCACTGAGGGCAGGCTAACTGGTCTTTAATTTCCTTTCTTCTGCCTTCCTCCTTTCTAAAAGAGTGGAGTGACATTTGCAATTTTCTAGTCCTCTGGCATCAGTGTTTTTCGAAAGATCATTGCTAATGCCTCCGTAGCCTCTTAACACTACCTCTTTCAGAACCCTAGGGTGCAATTCATCTGGTCCAAGTGATTTTCAAATCTTTGAGCACCTTCTCCTGTGTAATAGTAACTGCACTCACTTCTCTTCCTTCACACATTAACAACATCTGGCACACTGCTGGTGTCTTCCACAGTGAAGACTGATGCAAAATATTCATTTAGTTCATCTGCCATCTCCTTGGCCCCTGTTCTTATTCTTTCAGCCTCATTTTCTAGCAGTCGGATATGCACTTTCATCTCTCTTATTTTTACATACTTGAAAAAGCTTTTACTATCCACTTTGATTATGTTTGCCTGCTTGCTTTCATATTTCATCTTTTCCATTCTAATGATTCCTTTAGTTGCTCTCTGTAGATTTTTGAAAGCTTCCCAGTCTCTATCTTCCCGCTAATTTTTGCTTTGTTGTATACACTCTCTTTTGTTTTGACATTAGTTTTGACTTTGTTTGTCAGCCACGGTTATACTATTTTGCCGTTTTGAGTATTTCTTCGTTTTTGGAATACATCTGTCCTGCACTTTCCTAATTTTTTCCAGAAGCTCTTGCCATTGCTGCTCTGTTGGCATCCCTGCAGCAGCTCCTTGCAATTTACTTTCATTATTTTGAATTGGATAGGTTACTTTGAGGTCAATGTAATTTTAAAGAGTCTGAACCAAGATCTGTATTGGATTACCAGATCACCATTGAATCTAGTAAAAGTATAATTCTTAGTCTAGTAATTCTGAGTACTGTGCTAGCAATGCTTGTGTGGAGGAATCTGTATTTGTAAGTTTTTATTATTATCAGCAGTTTATTTGATAGTGTTGAAAAGTTCATGTAGATGTGTTCTAAATTGTACTGTCTTCAGTGCTTAAGTTCCTGTTTTATAATGTGAATTTGTTAGGTTTTGCTATAGGGATACTACCTGATCCAGGGACCTTGCTGTTTTTAGCTGGCATGTGTCCTTGGCTGGGTGTCAGGTGTGCTGGTTGGGCGAGACATTTGGGAGGTGGAGTTCAGGGCATCCTGCTTGCACACTAATTCCACAGGAACTGTGTATATGAGCTCTCAGCTGCAATTTAAGAAACCTTTTTGAAGTACATAATCAAATCATAATATGTTGTGAAATCAGTGTGATCTTTTTATTCCTAACTGGACAACCATAATTTTATAGCTGTAGCTCAAATTTGGATGTGGGAGTAAAAAAAAAATCATTTTCTTACACTTGTGTGAAGAGCATGAGGATAAGAAGTGAGAGAATAGGACCAATCAATTGTGACAGTGGGAAAGTGTGTATGGAACCAGAGGAGACAGCAGAGGTACTTAATGAGTACTTTGTTTCAGTATTCACTATGGAAAAGGATCTTGGCAATTGTAGGGATGACTTCAAGCAGACTGAAAAGTTTGCGCGTGTAGATATTAAGAAAGAGAACCTGTTGGAGCTTTAGGAAAACATCAAGTTGGATAAGTCGCCGGGACCGGACGAGATGTACCCCAGGCTACTGTAGGAGGCGAGGGAGGAGATTTGGCAATGATCTTTGCATCATCAATGGGGACGGAAGAGGTTCCAGAGGATTGGAGGGTTGCAGATGTTGTTCCCTTATTCAAGAAAGGGAATAGAGATAGCCCAGGAAATTTATAGACCGAGTGAGTCTTACTTCAGTGGTTGATGGAGAAGATCCTGAGGGGCAGGATTTATGAACATTTCAAGAGGCATAATATGATTAGGAATAGTCAGTATGGCTTTGTCAAAGGCAGGTCGTGCCTTAAAAGTCTGAGTGAATTTTTTGAGGATGTGACTAAACATTGATGAAGTAAGAGCAGTAGATGTACTGTATATGGATTTCAGCAAGGCATTTGACAAGGTACCCCATGCAAGGCTTCCTGAGAAAGTAAGGAGGCATGGGATCCAAGGGGATATTGCTTTGTAGATCCAGAACTGGCTTGCCCACAGAAGGCAAAGAGTAGCTGTAGACAGGTCACATTCTGCATGGAAGTTGGTGACCAGTGGTGTGCCTCAGTGATCTGTTCTGGGACCCCTACTCTTCGTGATTTTTATAAATGACCTGGATGAAGAAGTAGAGGGTTGGGTTAGTAAATTTGCTGATGACAAAGGTTGGGGGTGTTGTGGGTAGTGTGTAGGGCTGTCAGAGGTTACAGTGGGACATTGATAGGATGCAAAACTGGACTGAGAAGTGGCAGATGGAGTTCAACCCAGATAAGTGTGAGGTGGTTCATTTTGGTAGGTCAAATATGATGGCAGAATATAGTATTAATGGTAAGACTCTTGGCAGTGTGGGGGATCAGAGGGATCTTGGGGTCTGAGTCCATGGGACACTCAAAGCTGCTGCGCAGGTTGACTCTGCGGTTAAGAAAGCATACGGTGCATTGGCCTTCATCAATCGCGGGATTGAATTTAAGAGCCGAAGGTAATGTTGCAGTTCTATAGGACCCTGGTCAGACCCCACTTGGAGTAATGTGCTCAGTTCTGGTCGCCTCACAGGGTGCAGAGGAGATTTACAAGGATGTTGCCTAGATTGGGCAGCATGCCTTATGAGAATAGATAGTGTGACAAGAATACACATAGATTAAGATGTTAGCTGTCCTGTGCTGGCATCAGTGGGATCAGCAGTTGGTCTGCCACCTGTCTTCAGGAGAGAGAGAGATAAGGAAAACAATGGAGCAGCATTTGGAGATGTTAATGAAGGGACGGGAGAGAGTAACGGAAGGAGAGCTGTCAAGATCGGCTCCCCCTTTGAACCCTGAACTGTTTGAAGTGATGGACAGGCGATACCTCAGCAGGGGGATAAAAAGGGACAGGTTCGCTAAGGCAGGACACACACGACACCCTGAGGTAACGAGACCCTGGAAGTGGTGCGTCTCCCACAAGTCGGTGGGAAGTTTTTGGACGGCTGATCGCGGGACAAGCCATAGACGCACAGGGTGGAAAGGCACAATCGGCGGGAACCTGGTGTGTGTCCACCCTTGCCTGGGTGCCGGGTTCACCGCAGAGAAACAATCATATCTGGAAACGGAGGGGTCACGGTCGGTGACCTCAGATGACATCACAAAGGACTCGCACGAAAGCTGACTGAGAAGGTCTGTGTGTGGAAGCCGTTTGAATATTCATTCGTTTTGCTCTCTCTCTCCTTCCCCCCACTGTCTGCGAACTGAACTGAACTTTGTGTCATTTTGAAACTGGTCATTTACCCCTAGACAACGATAGAGCTTGATTGATCATGTTATCTTAATTCTGTGTACATGTGTGTTTATCATTGCTGAACTGTTGCATTTATTATCCTTTTGATTTGAGTACCGTGTTGCTTGTTTCTTTAATAAAGCTTTCTTAGTTCTAGTAATCCAGACTCCAACTGAGTGATCCATTTCTGCTGGTTTGGCAACCCAGTTACGGGGTACGTAACAATAGTGTGAACTTGGCCTTTTCTTCTTGGAGCGACAGAGGATGAGAGGTGACCTGATAGAGGTGTATAAGTTGATGAGAGGCATTGATCGTGTGGATAGTCAGAGGCTTTATCCCAGGGCTGACATGGCTAGCATGAGAGGGCACAGCTTTAAGGTGTTTGGAAGTAGGTACAGAGGAGATTCAGGGGTAAGTTCTTTATGCAGAGAGTGTTGAGTGTGTGGAATGGGATGCCAGCGACGGTGGTGGAGGCAGATAAGATGGGGTCTTTTAAGAGACTCCTGGAGACGTACATGGAGTTTAGGAAAATAGAGGGCTACGGGTAACCCTAGGTAATTTGTAAGATAAGGAAATGTTCAGCAGAGCTTTCTGGGCCGAAGGGCCTGTATTGTGCTGTAGGTTTTCTGTGTTTCTAACTCAGCAGGTCAGATAGCATCTATGGAAAAAATAAAGTTCAGTTGGCATCTTGGCCCGAAACGTCAACTGTACTATTTTACTGCAGATGGTGCCTGGCCTGCTGAGTTCCTCTGGTATTTTGTATGTGTTGCTTGGATTTTCAGCATTTACAGATTTTCTTTTGTTTGTGATAATCAAAAAACCTGGTACTGTTAACACCTGCTGTGTTCTATTGAAGTTCATCTTACCTTTCCTTAGGAACTTGCATGCTTTCTAAAACCAAGTTGAGCTCAAAAAAAGTTTAGATTTGTTCACATAGCATTTGGTGGCAGAGATTGCATTTGCTATTTTTCAGCTCTGGACCATTCCAGAGTAACACTCCAATGATTTGGCAACTTTGGGACTCAATGCTGGTTCAGCAAATTTTTGCCAACTTTCCAAAAATATTCCTAATTATATTGCATTATATTTGTATTGCAATTTTACCTATTATTACACAGTAATATCATTCATTTTCTAGTGAACCTCTTCTTTCTTAAAGTAGAAACAAGCATGCACTGCAAACCTACCCATGCTTCTGACTGCTGGTGTTCTGAAGTCCATTCACATTTCTAGCTGCCCATCTGGTCTACAGTCCAGGCTCGGGCTGTGCACTCTTAATATTATGGTCACCTGGCCCGAACCTAGTGGATGAGCAAGCTGTTAAAATTTCCAAGTAATGGATGTCAGATTATCGGAGTTTTACTGCATTTTGTATTGCATTGTGCCGTTATTATTTCCTCAACTTGCAAGTTAGAAATTTTTCAAACATTTTGTTTTAATTTCAGATTTCTGGAATCCAGTTTTTTGCATGTCATTGAAAGGTATTTTAATAAGAATGTGTGATATTAGTAATATCTCAAGAGATACTCTTTTTGAACGAAAGGGAACTACTCTTAATGCAAAATTCAATTTAATAAGTAGATCTTGTGTCTCAGGTAAAGGTCTGTTTAGTATTTTCCATGACTCATGGAATGTTGTGTCAGTGCTTCGTGACTTTTTCACCTTGTGCAATGAAACTGAATTTTGAGATGCTACTAGAGAAACAGATTTTGAAACATAAATGCTTGCTAATGCTTGTCTGCATGTGTATTGTGTATACTTTTAAATGTCTTTGTTAACTGATAGAAATGTATGCAAGGCAGGATAACAGGGTTGTTTTCCCTGCTGTGAAATATTGAGTCAGTTTTCACAACACTACAATAGTTTATTTTGTTATAGTGGATGATTTGGAAGTAACATTTTATAGCATAGCCATGTACTTGCTATGTAGGAATTTTCATTGTCCTCAACCTCTGATATTGTTTAAAAAATCTTTCTGTATTTGCTGCTGAAATGCTAATACGGCTGCAATTATTTGGTCAACAGTGCAGTTATAATGCATCATAATGTTGAAATGATGTCATAATATCCTCTGCTCATGGTAACTGTTCTCAGAACAGTTTATGATTTCAAAATTTTGTCAGTGAAGTTCAATTCGCATAAACAGTTGGTGAAAATCATAGAGGCAGTGAATTATTACGTTCTCAATTAGTGTCAAAACTTTTGGTATTAGTCACAAATCATTGTAATTTATAGGTTGTATTAACTGACAAGATAAAGTATATTGTTTTATTTTGAGAGGAAATCGACCATCTAAAGCAATTGCAGATGAAGCTTTTACCTGCGTAGTCTGGAGGCAAGTTTCATGCTTCTATCTGATGCCATTTTTCTTGAATTCTGTGTATATCATGTAATCTTTTTGCATAATAGTCTACATTTGTGTAGTCTTCAAAACTGTAAAGCTAGATTGAGATGGTGCAATTTTCAGCATCAGTACTGGTGGTATCTGTCGGTGCCCTTTCAGATACCTGCTTATAGCCTTGCTGTGGAGGACACTGGACAATGAAAGTGACTGATAGCTCATAGATGCTGATGTTGAGTTATTGTCAGGGTTATCTCACACTTAAGCAACTTTGCCTCCAACAGCTGAATATCATGTTAGTACAGATAAGGCAATAATGTTGGTGTCTACCTTTCCTGTGGGAGGTTGTCCACATTTATCGTGGACTCAATATAAACTTTTATTGTCAAAGGATGTTGTGCAGCTGAACAGTTGGCTCAAGTGCATTACTTTCTATGTTTTATTGAACGTTGTCCACGATTACTTGGGGCTTGGCCTCCAGATATGTGCATCATTAGCATCGTAGGTACCCTGCAGTTGAAGTGACTATGCTTCTGGTCTGGAGATAAGGTTAAGTGGCTTCCCGTTATCCTATAGGTTAACTTTACTCTGGCTAGAAGCTCATTGGAAATGAGATGCAGCATCTTGCTAACATAGACTGAGACACAAGTTAGAGCAATGAAACTTCCTTTCTTGACACCATGGATGAAGTCAAGCTTTGTTAAATTTTGCAAAAGATAAATGTTTTTCTGTATGCGTACTGTGTATACTTTTAAATGTCTTGGTTAAGTGCAGCTGACAGAAATGTAGGATTACAAGGCTGTTTTCCCTTCTGTAAAGTATTGAGTCAGCTTTCATAACTCCAGAAATGGAAATATATAATTGAGTTTATTTTCTTATAGTTGCTGTTTTGCAAGTAAAATTTTACAACATAGTCAGTACTTGGCTAAAACCAACCTGCTTTTCCATGTAATAGCTATAGGGCATTCATTATTTGTAACAGATTGATTCTTTCATTTTATAAATGGGGTGAAGGAACAAGATGTAGTAACTGCTCCTGGAATATGAAATCCATGAGCATTACATTGAAACTCCCTTATGTGCACTATAAGATCTGTACGCGAAGCTTAAATTTCAACAAAACTTTGCCTGGTACTAGTTCAATGCTAAATTCTTTATAGTAGTTAGGAGTAATTAAAAAGTATGTTGGCATCTCATTTTTGCTTTCTTGGCAAGACAGTTTTTGAAATTGATGTTTGTATAGGGGAACACTTTGCATCTAGATGGAGACCTTCAATAGCTTTTTTACATCTGTATTTACTCAGGAGTTGGACACAGTCGTTAGAAGTCAGGTAATACAGCAGCGACTTAATGAACCCTATACCAATTACAGAGAGGACGTGTTTGTTCTCTTGAGGCAAATTAGGGTGGACAAATCCCCAGGGCCTGACAAAGTGTTCTCCTGAATCCTGTGGGAGCCAAGTGCAGAAGTTACAGCGGCCCTAGCAGAGATTGATTTATTTATTGAGATACAGTGTGGAATAGGCCTCTTGAGTTAAACTGCCCTGCAATGCTCCAATTTAATCTAATTTGGCCTAATCATGGGACAGTTTACGATGACCATTTAACCTACCAACCAGTACGACTTTGGACTGTGGGAGGAAATGAGAACACCTGGAGGAAACCCATGCTGTCACAGGGAGAACATACAAACTCCTTACAGGCAGCAGCAAGAATTGAACCCTGGTCACCTGCACTATAAAGCAGTGTGCTTAACCACTATGCTACTGTGTTGCTCCAGATGATATTTAAATCGTCCTTAGTGACGGGTAAATTACTGGAAGATTGCTAATGCTGTTCTGCTGTTTAAGAAAGGTCTCTGAGCTTAACATCAGTAGTAGGAAAGTTATTGGAAGGTGTTCTGAGGGACCAATTAGAGCATAAGACCATAAGATATAAGAGCATAAGTAGGCTATTCGGCCCATTGAGTCTGCTCCGCCATTCAATCATGGACTGATCCTATTCTTCCAGTCATCCCCATTCCCCTGCCTTCTCCCCATACCCTTTGATGTCCTGGTTAATCAAGAACCTATCTCTCTCTGCCTTAAATACACCCAATCTCTTGGCCTCCACAGCCACTCGTGGCAAGAAATTCCACAGATATACCACCCTCTGACTGAAGTAATTTCTCTGCATCTCTGTTCTAAGTGGACATCCTTCAAACCTGAGATTGTGCCCTCTCATCCTAGACTCCCCTACCATGGGAAATACCTTTGCCATATCTAATCTGTTCAGGCCTTTTAACATTTGGAACGTTTCTATGTGATTTCCGCCCCCACCCCCCCCCCACCCCATTCTCCTGAACTCCAGGGAATACAGCCCAAGAGCTGCCAGACTTTCCTCATAAGGTAACCCTTTCATTCCTGGAATCATTCTCGTGAATCTTCTCTGAACCCTCTCCAATGTCTGTACATCCTTTCTAAAATAAGGAGCCCAACACTGCACACAATACTCCAGGTGTGGTCTCATGAGTGCCTTATAGAGCCTCAATATCATATCCCTGCTCTTATATACTATATATCTAGAAATGTATACCAACATTGCATTCACCGCCTTCATCGCTGACTGAGCCTGGAAGTTGACCTTTAGGGTATCCTGCACAAGGACTCCCAAATCCCTTTGCATCTCTGCATTTTGAATTCTCTCCCCATCTAAATAATAGTCTGCCTGTTTATTTCTTCCACCAAAGTGCTTTACCATACACTTTCCAACATTGTACTTCATTTACCACTTTTTTGCCCATTCCCCTGAACTATCTAAGACTCTCTACAGGCTCTTTTCCTCTACCCATTCCTCCACCTATCTTTGTATCATTGCAAATTTAGCCACAAATCCATTAATCCCATAGTCCAAATCATTGACATGCATCGTAAAAAGAGCAGCGGTCCCAACACTGACCCCTGCGGAACTCCATTGGTAACCAGCAGCCAGCCAGAATAGGATCCCTTTATTCCCACTCTCTGTTTGCTGCCAATCTGCCATTGCTCCATGGATGCTAGTAACCCTCCCTGTAATTCCATGGGCTCTTATCTTGCTAAGCAGCCTCATATGCAGCACTTTGTTAAAGGCCTTCTGAAAATCCAAGTAGACCATATCTACTGCATCTGCTTTGTCTACCCTTCTTGTAATTTCCTCAAAAAATTGCAGTAGGTTTGTCAGGCAGGATTTTCGTTTTGGAAAACCATGCTGGCTTTGGCCTATCTTGTCATGTGCTGCCTGGTACTCCATAATCTCATCCCTAACAATCGATTCCAACAACTCCCCAACCACTGATGTCAGGCTAACAGGTCTATAGTTTCCTTTTTGCTGCCTCCCACCTTTCTTGAATAGTGGAGTAACATTTGCAATTTTCCAATCATCCAGTACAATGCCAGAATCTATCGATTTTTGAAAGATCATTATTAATACCTCCGCAATCTCTCCAGCTACTTCCTGTAGAACCCGGGGGTGCATTTCATCAGATCCAGGAGATTTATCCACCCTCAGACCATTAAGCAGCCTGAGCACCTTCTCAGCCATAATTTTCACTGCACATCCTTCACTTCCTTGAAGCTCTTGAATGTCTGGTATACTGCAGATGTCTTCCACTGTGAAGACTGATGTTAAATACGCATTCAGTTCCTCTGCCATCTCTGCATCTTTCATTACAATATCTCCAGCGTCATTTTCTATTGGTCCTAAATCTACCCTCAATTCTCTTTTACACTTTATATACTTAAAAAAAAGCTTTTAGCATCTTCTTTGAACATATGAATATAGAATATAGAAATCTACAGCACATCACAGGCCCTATGGCCCACAATGTTGTGCTGATCATGTAACCTACTCTAGAAACTGCCTAGAATTTCCCTAATGGATAGTCCTCTATTTTTCTAAGCTCCATGTACCTATCTAAGGGTCTCTTAAAAGACCCTATTATATCCACTTCCACCACTGCCACTGGCTGTGCATTCTAAGCACCCACCACTCTGTGTGGAAAAACTTAACCCTGACATCCCCTTGGTACCTATTTCCAAGCATCTTAAAACTAATGCCCCTTCGTGTTAACCATTTCAGCCCTGGGGAAAAAGCCTCTGGTTATCTGCATGATCAGTGCTCCTCATCTTAACCACCTCTATCAGGTCGCCTCTCATCCTCCATCGCTCCAAAGAGAAAAGGCCAAGTTCATTCAACCTGTTCTCATAAGGTACACCCTTCAATCCAGGCATCATCCTTGCAGGTCTTATACAGTTGAACATTATTGCACAGAGGAGTATGACAGAAGAAAAGGTTCTGGGAATAGAGGTCCCTAATTCTTTGAAAGTTGCGGCACAGGTAAATGGGGTCATAAAGCTTTTGGCATATTTTCCTTCATAAATCAAAGTATTGACTTGAAGAGGTGGGATGTTATGTTGAAGTTGTATAAGATTTTGGTGAGGCCTAATTTGGAGTGTTGTATCCAGTTTTTGTCACCTACGTACAGGAAAGATGTAAATAAGATTGAAAGAGTACAGAGAAAATTTACACGGATGTTGCCAGGATTAGAGAACCTGAGTGTGAAGGAAAGATTGAATATGTTAGACCTTTATTCCTCTAATTACTTGTACTACTATTCTTGTTAGAGGGGGAGAAAACATGAGCTCCTGTGAATGGTACTCTATAATCAACCTTTTCGTGGTGGTTTCCTCTTGCCTTCTACAATTTCCTTTTCACTGCTTGTTTTTCCTTCTTCCATTGTATAGTGTTCTTTATGTACATCTTTTCTGAATCTGGGTCATTTACAAGAGAAGTTTAGGGCTACCTCCAGACTTGGTTGAAATTGCTTAAGAATATTTCTCTGTAAAGCCACAGTAAATGGAAGTGAAATATTTGGGTCATATCAGTCTAGGTTCTTGAAAATTAGAATCATAGTCCAGTTTATGATCACTGACGTACTCAGTGTGATTAGTGAGCATAAGCTATTCTTGGAGTGCAAGAACCAAGTTTATCTGATTGTTTCCTTTATGCTATTGAAACTGGTTAGCTAGTTTCAGTAACTACACTCTTCAACAACATAAAAGGATTAACTTCAAAATAATTCTAGTTTGAAAATAAAATACAAATCTGTGTCTTATTGTGGTTCTGGAGGGGAGTGAGTTCCTTTTCACCTTGCTTAGTACAGGCACTCTAAGACTTCCAAGCTTTCATGATAGTTCTTTGACTATTTTAGGCACACGCTTTTAAATCTGCGCATCTGTTGATTAACCGCCAACTCATTACCACAAGGATCCACTGATGCTAAATATCCATGATGCATTTGCCCAGCCTTTTGGATTTACAAAATTGCACTTAAATTATCTCCAGGAGAGCATTCGTTTTGTAAATCAAGTGGTTCTGTGGTATAACATGCTCTTTATATTATGGAGCTTTTTGGTAAACTCTTTTTTTTAAAAATAGTTGAAGTATTCTTGCGAAGTGTCAGTACTTGATATAAATTCAACTGAGGGCCTTAATATTGTATTTTTAAAACCAAATCTACACATCAGTTCCACTTGTACAGTGCTTGCAGTAGAGTATTGAAGATTATATTCTTGATCGTAACTGTAATTACATAGGAAACTTCAGAATAGGCTTTGTCATTAATGATATCCAATGTGAAAAATGCCAGAATAGAATATAGTTCAGCTTAAAACAAAAGGCTTTGACAAGTTTTGAATCAAAGTACCATTTACTAGTTCTTGTTTATTACATTATTAATGTACTTACTGCTGTTAGGGGAAAACACGATGACATCCCTTGTCACCTGTGGATGAACTTGCCCAACCATATAACAAGTATAAACCTGAAGTGACTTGCCCAGGCAGAATGAAAAGCAACTTCAGTTGTTGAACAAGAGATTTGTTTACTGTAGGGAGTTGATCTTGTTCTTGCTGTCTATGGAAACCAGACTAGAAAATGTTATTTTGCTACTGTCTTCTAACAAAATGGTTCTGCTTGTACCTTCTGCTGAAGAACTCCAATATAAGTGAGTGCTTACATTTTTAATTAATTACCTTTATCATGAAACAAAAGTGAATTCTGCCGGATTATTATAGTAAGACACCATTCCTGAGATACTTGTGTAAATGTTCTGATTGTTGTGTTTTTAAAAGCTGTGTAATGTAGTTTTAAGTGCAAATAGACAGTGTATTTAGATGGCAGCAACACACAGCAGGCAAGGCAGCATCTATGGAAAAGAGTATAGTTGACGTTTGGGGTTGAGAGCCTTCGTCAGGACCGGAGAAAAAGAGGTGAATTACAGTTGGGTGAGAGGAGAAGAGGAAGAAGTGCAAGTGATAGGTGAAACCGGGAGGGTGGGGAGAGGAGTGAAGCAAAGAGCTGGGAAATTTATTGGTGAAAGAGATACAGGGCTCGAGAAGGGGAGTCTAATAGGAGAGGACAGAAGGCCATGGAAGAAAGAAAAGGGGGAAGAGCACCAGAGGGAGGTGATGGGCAGGTAAGGAGAGGAGGTAAGAGATGGAAAAGGAAATGGGGAATGGTGAAGGCCGGGGGGGGGGGGAGGGGGCGGGCATTGACGGCAGCTTGAGAGATTGATGTTCATGTCATCAGTTTGGAGGTTACCCAGATGGAATATAAGGTGTTGCTCCTCCAACCTGAGTGTGGCCTCATTACAACAGGCCATGAACTGACATGTTGGAATGGGAAGTGGAGTTAAAATGGCTGGCCACTGGGAGATCCTGTTTTTTCTGGCGGACGGAGCTCAGCGAAGTGGTCTCCCAATCTACGTTGGGTCTCACTGATGCACAGGAGGCCACACCAGGAGCACCATCTACAGTAGACAACCCCAACCTACTCGCAGGTGCAGTGCTGCCTTGCCTGGAAGGACTGTTTGGGGCCCTGAATGGGAGTGAGCGAGGAGGTGTAGGGGCAGGTGTAGCACTGGTTCTGCTTGCAGGGATAAATGGCAGAAGGGAAATCAGTGGGGAGAGACGAATGGGCAAGGGAGTTCTTCTTGATTCTGCTGAGTTCTTCCAGAATTTTGTGTGTGTTGCTTGGATTTCCAGTATCTGCTGATTTTCTCTTGTTTGATATCAAATGGAAGGTTTCTTTCCTCACATGGAAATTGATTAAAAAGCAGAGAAAAATAAAAAACGTATTTTCTTATTTCAGAATGTTAATTATTTCTTTACAACAGCTGCCACATTATTTAGCTTTTTTTATTTGTGCTCAGACCTCAATACTTTGCTTGCACCTGAGCTGTCTTCAAAACCTCTTAAAATTTGACTTCCATTTTCCTCGATTTTATTCTTTTCTAATTCTAATTAATTTTAAGAATTAGATAAGAATAAAATCAAGGGAAATGATAGAAGTAAAGGACATTAAATGACAAAGTTGAAGGTGGTAATAGTGAGGGAAGAAAAGTCTGGAGGAGCAGCTGTATGTTGAGGCTGCAGAATTAGTAGATGAGAAAACTGTTGGAATGAAATGTGAAATGAAAGTGTTTGAAATTCAGAGTACCTGAAATCTGTTAATCACTGAATCACTGAAATCATTGCATCAGATAGCAGCAAGCATACTGTGGTCTATAGGACACAGAGAAATAGACAATAGGTGTAGGAGTAGGCCATTCGGCCCTTCAAACCAGCACCACCATTCACTGTGATCATGGCTGATCATCCACTATCAGTATCCAGTTCCTGCCTTATCCCCATAACCTTTGATTCCACTATCTTTAAGAACTCTATCCATCTCCTCTTTGAAAGCATCCAGAGGCTTGGCGTCCACAGCCTTCTGGGGCAAAGCATTCCATATATCCACCACTCTCTGGCTGGAAAAGTTTTTCCTCAACTCCGTTCTAAATGGCCTACTCCTAATTCTTAAACTATGATATTATGGTCTTTAAAACACTGAGTTAGTTTAACAGATTTCAGGTACTCTGCATCTCTTACATTTTTGTTACACATATGGATGAAGAACAGAATTTGACATCTAATAATTTATCCATTTCAAAAGATTTCTTTTATTCTTCATTGCATCATTCACCTGCTATTGAGTTTTTTTGTACAGATATTTGCTGTATTTGTAAGTCCATTGATCATTCATTGTGAAGTATTTCTTGCCATCTATAATTTATCTTTTTCAATGTTGCATTACCTTACCCATTCACTTCCTATCCCTTAACAATCTTGTTTCCTTCTAAGTTAATTTTGAAACATATTCATCTCTTATGACTCAGCGGTTAGATTTGGGTCAGGCACTGAATGCGTTCTGTCTGCAGCATTTTCATCACTTGAAATGTCATGTGACCAGTCACCTGTTCAAGTCTCTCAACAAAATATTGTATAAATCATAATTAGGTTTATTATCAATGCAATGCATAATAGAGAAGAAAAACTGAATTACACTAAATTTATATTAATAATAGTTAAATTAAATAGTGCAAAAAAAAGAAATAAAAAATGTAATAAGTAAGTGTTCTTGGGTTCAATGTCTATTCTGAAATCAGATGACGGGAAGAAGTTGTTCCTGAATTGTTGAGTGTGTGCCTCTGGGTTCAGGTTCTGGAGCTTCTTGATTAGAACCGTAGGTGTATTGGTGTTTAATGCTAAGGTATAGTCAATAAATAGCATCCTGACAAAGGTATTTGTATTGCCAAGGTGATCCAAGGCTACGTGGAGAGCCAATGAGATCGTGCCCATCATCGACCTATTGTGGTGATAGGGAAATTGCAGTGGATCCAAGTCCTTGTTGAGGCAGGAGTTGATCCTAGCCATAACCAACCTCTCAAAGCATTTATCACTGTAGATGTGAGTGCTACTGGTGATGGTCATTAGGGCAGCTCACCCTGCTCCTCTTGGGCACTGGTATAATTGTTGTCCTTTTGAAGCAGGTGGAGACTTCCAACTGACAGTGAGATTGAAAATGTCTTTCAATACTCCCGTCAGTTGGCTGGCACAGGTTTTCAGAGCCTTTCCAGGTACACCAGCGGAGCCTGTCGCCTTGCGAGGGTAGATCCTCTGGGGAAAAAAAACAACCTGACATCAGCAACCAAGAGAGATCATCGGGTTACCAGGTGCTGCAGGGATCCTCACAGCTGTAGTTCTATTCTCCATTTCAAAGGTATTAAGCTTGTCTGGGAGTGAAGCATCATTGCCATTCATGATGCATGCTCTATGCTGTACAATTAATAAAAACCTGTGGTATTGATATCCTTGTAGGCAGTAATATCCATGGAAGTGAATTACTGAGTAAAGTTGAGCAAGAGTCACGATTAATATTCATTTGAATTAACAGAAAACTTTTTTTTTGAAAAATTCTCTTGTTATTGCCAGTGGCAAATGTTGACAAACAGGAAAGTGAATTGTTAAGAATTGTACTAAAGTCAAAAGCTGGACATCAAATTAGAGACCAAGAAACCTGAATAAAGGAAAATGTGATGGAAATTTTTTGGAGATGGGCAGCTAAATAGTGAACCTTAACTGTAAATATTTTGTCTGTATTATTTGTATTGTGCATCCTTGGTTGATTTTGATCCAGTGATGGGATCTTTTCTAGAATTTCTAGTAACTTTATAATTTTCTACTAACATAAACAATGAAATCAGATTGTTTTAGTTTAACAAAATTGATTGAATTTCTTTGTGTATGAATTGAGCAGTAAATAATATGGTGTTCATCATAATATGCATTGAACTAATTTCCAATTCTTTTGAAAATAGTTTATTCATAGTATAGAGAGTAAATATAGTTGTCATGACATTTTCTTGATTCACTGTACCAAGTAATTTCTAGTCAAACAACAAATTCCAGAAATCCTCTGTCCAATTATTTGTAATTCCCTAATAGTTTTGCATCTGGTAGTTTATCACGCATCCTCCTGACTGACTTGTGGGCAAGATCCCATTAATCCATTTTGACTCATTAGGGCACTTTCAAAAATACTGTAAAACTGTAACCTGTTAAAATGATTTAAAATGTTTTGGAAATAAAGTGTACCATCCAATATAGTGAAAACTCTGCAAGTCTAGACTATCATACTCCTGAGTATCAGATTATTGGAGTTTCACTGTAATGGGTGCCGTAGGATATGTCAGTGTTACTAACCCTATAATGACAGGACTCTAGAATGTGGTCTGTTCTCACAGATGCTTTGTGGCTGGATCAAGGTTCAGTGTGTCCATCATTCACTTGTGGGTTATTCCTTGCACTGAAGGGCCAAAATACTTTGCCTGGGCTAAAGACAGTCTAACAGTCCATAGTCTGTGTTCTAAGGACTGTCCAAATGGAACAGTCCATAGAGCAGAGTTCTTGGAATGAACATCCTCTGGAACCAATGCCTTCAATGTGGCAAATAGGTTGAAATATGTTATTCTGTGTATAGCATTTGTTATTGACTTATGGTTGGAGTAGTGTTCTTTTTTATGGCTCATTAAATATGGTTAGAATTGATGCTTTTGTGGTATAACGCATCAATGAACAGCTCCATTATATAAAGTGATAATAATAGTGGGTTTTGCCCTAGCAGAACAATAAATATGGCCTGAATATGCGCAGTGCAAGACCTTGGAGACAAGAACAAGGCTAATTGAGGTTCAGGGCTAAGTGTTTTAAGTAGTCACTGCTGGGGATGTAAAAGGAATTTAAGCATTTAGATTCTTGACTCACCAGTGACTACATGAAGCACTTATCCCTGAATCTCAGTTAGTCTTGTATACCTGATTGTTTGCTGTGATACATAGGAATGAAAGTGGGCCATTCACTTGGGAGTTATAACTGATCTTTGACTGTACAGCATTGATCAAAGCCACACTTAGATTATTGTGAGCTGTTTTAGGCCCTTGATCTTCGAAAGGATGTGCTAGCATTGAAGAGGGTCCAGAGGAGGTTCAGGCGAATGATCCCAGGAATAAAAGGGTTAACATACGAAGAGCGTTTGATAGCTTTGCGCCTGTACTCTGGGGTTTAGAAGAATGGGCATGGGAGGGGAGGGATTCTAATTGAAACCTATTGCGTAGTGAGTCTGCCAGAGAAAGCAGGATCTCCCAGTGGCCACACATTTTAATTCCACATCCCATTCCCATTCTGACATGTCTATCCATGGCCTCCTCTACTGTAAAGATGAAGCCACACTCAGGTTGGAGGAACAACACCTTATATTCCGTCTGGGTAGCCTCCAACCTGATGGCATGAACATCGACTTCTCTAACTTCCGCTAAGGCCCCACCTCCCCCTCGTACCCCATCTGTTACTCATTTTTATGCACACATTCTTTCTCTCACTCTCCTTTTTCTCCCTCTGTCCCTCTGAATATACCTCTTGCCCATCCTCTGGGTCACCCCCCCCCCCGTCTTTCTTCCCGGACCTCCTGTCCCATGATCCTCTCGTATCCCCTTTTGCCTATCACCTGTCCAGCTTTCGGCTCTATCCCTCCCCCTCCTGTCTTCTCCTATCATTTTGCATCTCCCCCTCCCCCTCCAGCTTTCAAATCCCTTACTCACTCTTCCTTCAGTTAGTCCTGACGAAGGGTCTCGGCCTGAAACGTCGACTGCGCCTCTTCCTATAGATGCTGCTTGGCCTGCTGCGTTCACCAGCAACTTTGATGTATGTTGCTTGAATTTCCAGCATCTGCAGAATTCCTGTTGTTTGTGTAGTGAAAGGCTTAGATAGAGTGAACATAGAGAGGTTGTTTCCTGTAGTGGGGCACAGCATCAGAATTGAGAGAAGTCCATTTAGAACAGAGATGAGGAATTTCTTTAGCCGGAGGGTGGTGAATCTGTGGAATTCAGTGCCACAGGTGGCTATGGAAGCCAAGTTGTTGGATATATTTAAAAGGGAGGTTAAGTTCTTGATTAGTAAGGGGGTCAAAGGTTATGGGGAGAAGGCAGAAGAATAGGGTTGAGAGGGCGAATAAATGAAATGGTGGCGTGGTAGAGCAGATTTCGTGGGCCAAATGGCATAATTCTGCTCCTATGTCTTATGGAGAATGAAAGAAGATCAAATATTGCTTGATACCAACTATAAGCAGGTTTTGCTGTACAATGTTTGTTCTAATTTCTGATCCCTCTTGTTCAGAATTCTTGCAGTTGGAGGAAAATGTTTCTGTATTTCCCCAATTAAATTTGAGGTAACGTCTTGACTGTCTTTTGATCTCTTAAGCTCGAAGTATAAATCAAGTTTATGCTATTTGTTATCTCATTAAGTGTGTAAGTCTTGAGATCATTCTGGTGAATCTGCACAATACTCCTTCCAAGGCCAGTGTATCTTTCACGAACTTCAGTGTATGAAACCAAATGCAAGCTAGTACTTTGTGAATAGCTAAAACATCTCTTCACCTCCCTATCCCAATCCTGTTGAGATAAGTAATTCAAAATACAGTATATATAGAATATTTTTTAACAATATGCACTAGCTTATTGGTGATTTTCAGCTAGAAGCTAGAGAAGTAGAGAATAGATAATTAATCCTCAGTAATTGTAGAGACTATATTGTTGCACTTCTATAAAGTGCCATGATGTGACATTGGGGACACTTTCATATTGGCTCTAGTGATTGAAGGAAGCAAAAAATTTGAAGAGAGGGTCTGGAAGTATAGTTTGTTTAACATACAGATGTCCCCTGCTTTTCGAACATTCGCTTTACGAAACCTCACTGTTACGAAAGACCTACATTAGTACCCTGTTTTCGCTTTCAGAAGGTGCTTTCACTGTTACGAAGAAAGGCAGCGTGCGCCCCGAGCAGCCACTCTCCCCCGGATTCGGAATGGCATTGCTTTAACACGTGCCTGTGAGCAGCAGTTAGCAAGATGAGTTCTAAGGTGTCGGAAAAGCCTGAAAGAGCTCATAAGGGTGTTACATTTAGCGTAAAACTAAACATAATTAAGCGTTTCAATCGTGGTGAACGAAGCAAGGACAAAGTGAGTTTGGCTTGTGGAAGCTGACGAAGATGATGTTGAAGAGGTTTTGACATCTCATGACCAAGAACTGATAGATGAAGAGCTGATGCAATTGGAAGAGGAAAGGATAACAATCGAAACTGAATGCAGTAGCGAAAGTGAAGCAACTGCGTGAGATTTTCGCTGCAATGATAAAGTACGACTTTAATTTTGAAAGGGTACGTAGGTTTAGGGGATATTTGCAGGATGGTTTGAGTCCTTATAAAGAACTGTATGATAGAAAAATGCGCGAGGCTCAGCAGTCAAGCAAGCCTTCCACATCAGCCACAGCAGAGGACGAACCTCGACCTTCGACATCGAGGTGGGCAGTCATAGGAGAGGATGAGCTGCCCTTCCTGATCGATGATGAGATGACACCCCTGTGTCCCACCACCCCAACCCCCGGGCCCCGGACAGATACTGTACCGATTCGCGGAGAATGCAGCGGTAGCCGGAAGGCACACAGCACATCTTTAAGAAAAAAGCCGAAATAAACATGCTAATTAATTAGGTGCCGCCTAGTACGTAATTGTCAGCCCAGATCAGAGGCGATGCAATCTACTTCATATCATTCCTGCTTTTACTATATGTTACTGTTATTTTAGTTTTTATGTGTTATTTGGCATGATTTGGTAGATTATTTTTGGGTCTGCGAGCGCTTACAAAATTTTCCCATATAAATAAATGGTAATTGCTTCTTTGCTTTACGACATTCCAGCTTACAAACCGTTTCATAGGAGCGCTCTACCTTCGGATGGCGGGGGAAACCTGTATTGCTGTAGGCCTTTTGGGCAAAAAAAAGTCTGTTACAATTAATTTGCAAAATCTGAAACATTCATTCTGCTCCAGATTCATAGGAATTTAGATGCAATTTATGATTACGTTTGGTATGTTGTGCAATCTACTAAGGTGAAGTTGGGGACATGTTGCAAATATTTCACTGATTTTCTTCTCCCATTTATTTTAAGTAATTGTTTTCACTCACTGATCATGTTTATAAATGATTTATTAGCCCTTTATTGCTTTCTCTATTAAATGATCATGGCTGCCAGTTTTGTTCTCCAGAGACTCCTCTGGAACTTGAACTCGTAGCTTCTTGAATTGCTAACTCTTACAGAGGGCTCTTCGTCACATTTATTGTAATGTGTGGCAGCTTTGTTAGAAAAATTCCATTTGATCAAAGCATTTGAAGTAAACAGATCACAATGGAATTTAATGAGTGCAATAAATTATTTTGAATTAAGTATGTCAGGTTTTAGGCACTTTTTATTAATACTGTTTGCTTGCTGCATTTTGATATACATTCATTTGTAGTACTGGCATTAGGAAGTGAGAGATACATCCATGCAAATTCTGTTCGGCCAATGATTTTGTGATATTTCAACTTCTGTATGAGTCTACCAAACAACTTCCATTGTAGCACCCTGTTTTGCATGAGTCTTTACACATGGGAAATATTTTTACAAATTCTCCACATATCACTTTTCATTAAATGAACTTCAATTGCTTAATAAAATGGGCCTCATTGAGAACAGTATGTTGACAGTTTTGGTAGTTCACAGTAATGAGCCATGCAATGATTTTTATAAAAGTTAAAGAGCTACTTTTTTTTAAAAAAGAAAATCTTTTCTTTTGTAGGCATCAGTTTTCTGGCAATGACTCCATTCTAGCAAGTATACAATATTCCCCAGCAAAGGTAACATTCCCCAGATAATTGGGATTTGCAGATTGAAAAGGGCAACCACAGAGTTATTGCTATTAGGTGAGTATGCTGTATCTAAATTTTGCCTTTCAAGTTTAAGATGTGTGTATGACAATGTCAGTGTTACCAGATTCTTTAATAGAGATTTTTTTAAAAAAATCTTCAAACCTTTCGGATAGTCTTCCGACTTTCCTTCTATCTCATGATGACATTGACATCATACTAATTGATTAATAGTTACAGGGTAACAATCACTCTGAGCACCGGTGGCCCACAAGGCTGTGAACTCAACCCCATGCTGTGTACACCCATGATTGTGTAGCCAAGTTTCCGTCGAACTCAATATATAAGTTTGTTGATGACACAACAATTGTAGGCCGTATCTCGGGTAATGATGAGTTTGAGTACAGAGAGGAAAGTAAGAATCTGGTGGCGTGGTGCGAAGACAATAACCAATCCCTCAACGTCAGCAAGACGAAGGAATTGGTTGTTGACTTCAGAAGGAGTAGCGGACCGCACAACCCAATTTACATCGGTGGAGCGCAAGTGGAACAGGTCAAAAGCTTTAAGTTCCTCGGGGTCAATATCACAAATGACCTGACTTGGTCCAACCAAGCAGAGTTCAATGCCAAGAAGACCCACCAGTGCCTTTACTTCCTGAGTAAACTAAAGAAAATTGGCCTGTCCCCTAAAGCCCTCACTAATTTTTATAGATGCACCATAGAAAGCATTCTTCTAGTGTGCATCACAACCTGGCATGGAAGTTGTCTTGTCCAAGACCGAAAGAAGCTGCAGAAGATTGTGAACGTGGCGCAGCACATCACACAAACCAATCTTCCGTCCGTGGACTCAATTTACACCGCACGCTGTCGGAGCAGTGCTGCCAGGATAATCAAGGACATGACCCACCCAGCCAACAGACTTTTCATCCCTCTTCCCTCCGGGAAAAGGATCAGGAGCTTGAAGACTCGTACAGCCAGATTTGATAACAGCTTCTTTCCAATTGTGATAAGACTGCTGAACGGATCCTGACCTGGATCTGGGCTGTACCCTCCAACTATCCGGAGCTGTCTGTTTTTTAACACTACCTTATTTTCCATTTTTCTATTTTCTATTTATGAATTATAATTTAAATTTTTAATATTTACTAATTTTTAATATTTAACATTTGTAATCCAGAGAGTGGGAAGCGCAGAATCAAATATTGCTGTGATGATTGTACGTTCTAGTATCAATTGTTTGGCGACAATGAAGTATAAAGTATGGTTTCTCTATTCTTTATAATATCATCGTCATTTGTTTGTATTTTATTTAGTGTTCAGACTTTCATTGTGAAAGTGTAGTTAGGATTGGTTAAGCCTCAGCCATTGTCTATATACTCTAGCAAGTGCCAATGATTGCAGTTAACAGAATTTTATTTTGGATGTATGTCAAATACAGCATGAAAATGGCTTCTTGCATAGGTGCTGGTATGGAATTATTGTCCCAGTAAAGGTCTCAGTCCAAAAAAAAATCAACTGTTTATCCCCCTCTATGGATGCTGCTTGACTTTCTGAGTTCCTCCAGCATTTTGTGTGTTGTTTAGAATTGCTTAACATTATCTCTGAAGGCTGTTTCTTTACAATAGCTGACACAGAAAATTTCAGCATGTTGTCACTCTTAATATGAATGCAGCATATTTAAAATGATTAAAAGTACATTTATTATCAAAGTATCTGTGTAGTGTACAACCCTGAGAGTCATCTTCCCACAGCCTCGAAACAACAAAACCCTATGGAGCAACACACATCAAAGTTGCTGGTGAGCACAGCAGGCCAGGCATCATCTCTAGGAAGAGGTACAGTCGACGTTTCAGGCCGAGACCCTTCGTCAGGACTAACTGAAGGAAGAGCTAGTAAGAGATTTGAAAGTGGGAGGGGGAGGGATGGAGCCAAGAGCTGGACAGGTGATTGGCAAAAGGGGTATGAGAGGATCATGGGACAGGAGGCCCAGGGAGAAGGAAAAGGGGGAGGGGGGGAAAGCCCAGAGGTTGGGCAAGGGGTATAGTCAGAGGGACAGAGGGAGAAAAAGGAGAGTGAGAGAAAGAATGTGTGTATATAAATAACGGATGGGGTGTGAGGGGAAGGTGGGGCATTAGCAGAAGTTAGAGAAGTCAATGTTCATGCCATCAGGTTGGAGGCTACCCAGACGGAATATAAGGTGTTGTTCCTCCAACCTGAGTATGGCTTCATCTTTACAGTAGAGAAGGCCGTGGATAGACATGTCAGAATGGGAATGGGACATGGAATTAAAATGTGTGGCCACTGGGAGATCCTGCTTGCTCTGGCGGACAGAGCGTAGGTGTTCAGCAAAACGATCTCCCAGTCTGTGTCGGGTCTCGCCAATATATAGAAGGCCACATCGGGAGCACCAGATGCAGTATATCACCCCAGCCGACTCACAGGTGAAGTGTCGCCTCACCTGGAAGGACTGTCTGGGGCCCTGAACGGTGGTAAGGGAAGGAGTGTAAGGGCATGTGTAGCACTTGTTCCGCTTACAAGGATAAGTGTCAGGAGGGAGATCAGTGGGGAGGGATGGGGAGGGAGAATGGACAAGGGAGTCGCGTAGGGAGCGATCCTTGTGGAAAGCAGAGTGGGGGGGGTGAAAATGTGCTTAGTGGTGAGATCCTGTTGGAGGTGGCGGAAGTTACGGAGAATAATATGTTGGACCTGGAGGCTGGTGGGGTGGAAGGTGAGGACCAGGGGAACCCTATTCTTAGTGGGGTGGCGGGAGGATGGAGTGAGAGCCGATGTGCGTGAAATGGGGCAGATGCTTTTGAGAGTAGAGTTGATGGTGGAGGAAGGGAAGCCCCTTTCTTTAAAAAAAAGGAGGACATCTCCCTCGTCCTGGAATGAAAAGCCTCATCCTGAGAGCAGATGCAGTGGAGACAGAGGAATTGCGAGAAGGGGATGGCATTTTTGCAAGAGACAGGGTGAGAAGAGGAATAGTCCAGATAGCTGTGAGAGTCAGTAGGCTTATGGTAGACATCAGTAGATAAGATCTTCCCCCATCTTTCCTGGGAGACTGGGAGATCGTTTTGCTGAACACCTACGCTCTGTCCGCCAGAGAAAGCAGGATCGCCCAGTGGCCACACATTTTAATTCCACATCCCATTCCCATTCTGACATGTCTATCCACGGCCTTCTCTACTGTAAAGATGAAGCCACACACAGGTTGGAGGAGCAACACCTTATATTCCGTCTGGGTAGCCTCCAACCTGATGGCCAGAACATTGACTTCTCTAACTTCCGCTAATGTCCCACCTCCCCCTCGCACCCCAACCATTATTTATATGCACACATTCTTTCTCTCACTCTCCTTTTTCTCCCTCTGACTATACTCCTTGCCCATCCTCTGGGCTACCCCCCCCCCACCTTTTCCTTCTCCCTGGGCTTCCTGTCCCATGATCCTCTCATACCCCTTTTGCCAATCACCTGTCCAGCTCTTGGCTCCATCCCTCCCCCTCCTGTCTTCTCCTATCATTTTGGATCTCCCCCTCCCCCTCCCACTTTCAAATCTCTTTCTAGCTCTTTCTTCAGTTAGTCCTGACGAAGGGTCTCAGCCTGAAACATCAACTGTACCTCGTCCTAGAGATGCTGCCTGGCCTGCTGCGCTCACCAGCAACTTTGATGTGTGTTGCTTGAATTTCCAGCATCTGCAGAATTCTTAGTGTTTGCATTTTTAAAACCCTATGGAATCCATTCAAAGAAAACGTGAAACACCCAACATGCAAAAAAAAGAATACATTGCACAAGCAGCAAAAAAAAAGCTAAAAAGACACAATATAAAACATCAATCCGGAGTCATTGAAACAGTCCAGGAATGTTCAGTTTAGTTCAGTTCAGTTCACTGTTGCACGTTGACTGCAGAGCCGGTCGGCCCCGCTCAAAATTGCACAAAGCAGGAATAAAAAAAGACTGTGTCGATTAAACCTTGTCGAAAACTCTGGCACCATCCACCAGCAGCAGTGAGGAACTCGGAGAGACTGATCAAAAGCAGACACCTTTTTCTCGCAGCAGGGAACGAGAGATAGAGACTAGTGAAACGTAGGCAGGTGGCATTGGACAGCTGCTTGCCTTCCACTCGCGTCTTGGTTGGTTTCAGTCTTGAATGCCACTGAGATTGGTGAGAAATGGGCTCGTGCCCCACCCCCAGGAAATCACCAAACTCCCTCGGCAAAGTGCCAGAGCGCTCAATCGGCACGAAAACAGACCATCAAAATGTAAATTGCAGGTTCCATTTGCACGCTGCGTAGTAGCTGAATCATATTTGAAAGAAGGTGTTTTAAAAAATATTTTGTGAACTGTCTGAGGATGTCTCCATTGCTGGGGTTGTTCGCTGGCACCATTTCCGAGAATTAATCTTGTATTCAGTACATTAAAACGTTGTTTTGAGATGGTTATGAGCAAGGATAAGATTGGCTCTTGCAGAAAGGTAAATGCAAGTAATCCTGCAGATGCTGGAAATCACAAAATGCTGCTGGAAGTCAGCAGATCAAGCAGTATCTATGGAAATAAGAGCATATGACAGAGGAGCAGAATTAGGCCATTCAACTCTGCTCCGCCATTCAATCATGGCTGGTCCTCCCTCCTTAGCCCCACTCCCTGGCCTTCTCCCCGTAACCTTTGATGCCGTAGCCAATAAAGAGGTTATCAATCTCTGCCTTAAATACACATAATGATCTAGCCTCCACAGCTGTCTGGGGTAACAAATTCCACAAATTCACCATCCTCTGCCTATAGAAATTTCTCCACATCTCTGTTTTAAATGAATGCCCCTCCTTTGCCTAAAGAAATTTCTCTGCATCTCTCTTTTAAGTGGACACCCCTCTATCCTGAGGCTGTGACCTTTTGTCCTGGAATCCCCCACAGTGGGAAACATCCTTTCCACATCTGCTTTGTCTAGGCCTACCAACATTCGAAAGGTTTCAGTGAGATTTCCCCCCTTATGCTTCTAAATTCTAGCGAGTGCAGACCGAGAGCCATTGAATGTTCATCATATGATGGCCCTTTTATTCTTGGAATCATCCTTGTGAACCTCCTAAATTTCTTCCAATGCCAGCACATCTTTTCTCAGATAAGGAGCCCAAAACTGTTCACAAATCTCAAGGTGAGGCCTTAGCAGTGTCTTAAAGCCTCAGCATCACATCTCTGCTCTTATATTCTGGACTTCTTCAAATGAATGCTAACATTGCATGTGCCTTTCTCACCACCAGGTCGGTCTGCAAGTTAACCTTTAGGGTGTTTTGCATAAGATCTCCCAAGTCCCTTTGCATCTCAGATATTTGGATTTTCTCCCTGTTTAGAAAATAGTCTGCACACTTATTTCTACTACCAATGTGCACGACCATACATTTTCCAATGTTATATTTAATTTGCCACTTGACCATTTTCCTTATCTGTCTCCTTCTGCAACCTGCTTGTTTCCTCAACACTACCTTGCCCGCCCCCCCACCAATCTTCGTATCATCTACAAACTTGATAACAAAGCCATCTATTCCATCATCTAAATTATTAATACACAGCATAAAAAGAAGCGGTCCTAACAACAACACCTACGGAACAACACCTATCACTGGCAGTCAACCAGTAAAGGATCTTTTATTCCCACTCACTGCTTCCTACGAGCAGCCTATGGTCTAACCATGCTACTAACTTCCCTGTAATACCATGGGGTCTTAACTTAGTAAGCAGTCTCATGTGTGGCACCTTGTCAAAGGCCTTCTGAAAATCCAAATATACAACATCCACTGTATCCCCTTTATCTATCTTACTTGTAATCTCCTCAAAGAATTCCAACAAGTTCTTCAGTCAAGATTTTCCCTTAAGGAAACTGTGCTGACTTTGTCCTATCTTATCCTGTTTCACCAAGCACTCCATAACCTCATCCTTAACAATTGACCCCAGCATCTTCCCAACCCCTGAGGTTAGGCTAACTGGTCTGTCATTTCCTTTCTGCTGCCTCCCTCCTTTCTTAGACTGGAGTGACATTTGCAATTTTCCATTCCTCTGGAGCCATGCCAGAGTCCAGTGATTCTTGAAAGATCATTACTGATGCCTCCACAATCTCTACCACTATTTCTTTGAAAACCCTAGGGCACAATTAATCTGGTCTAGGTGACTTGTGTATCTTTTAGATCTTTCAGCTTTTTGAGCACCTTCTCCCTTGTAATTGTACCTTCTCTTCCCTCACACCCTTCACCACCTGGCACACTGCTAGTGTCTTCCACAGTGAAGAGTGATGCAAAATACTCATTTAGTTCATCTGCCTTCTCCTCTGTTATTATTTCACAGGCCTCATTTTCTAGCAGTCCTGTTTCTACTTTCATCTCTTAATTTTTATATACTTGAAAATCCACCTTGGTATTGTTTGCTAGCTTGCTTTCATATTTCCCGTAACCCCACTTTTTAAAAAAGAAGGGAGAGAGAAACCAGGGAATTAAAGACCGGTTAGCCTAACATTGGTGGTGGGGAAACTGCTAGAGTCAGTTATCAAAGATGTGATAACAGCACATTTGGAAAGCGGTGAAATCATCGGAAAAAGTCAGCATGGATTTGTGAAAGGAAAATCATGTCTGACGAATCTCATAGAATTTTTTGAGGATGTAACTAGTAGAGTGGATAGGGGAGAACCAGTGGATGTGGTATATTTGGATTTTCAAAAGGCTTTTGACAAGGTCCCACACAGGAGATTAGTGTGCAAACTTAAAGCACACGGTATTGGAGGTAAGGTATTGATGTGGATAGAGAGTTGGTTGGCAGACAGGAAGCAAAGAGTGGGAATAAACAGGACCTTTTCAGAATGGCAGGCAGTGACTAGTGGGGTACCGCAAGGCTCAGTGCTGGGACCCCAGTTGTTTACAATATATATTAATGACTTGGATGAGGGAATTAAATGCAGCATCTCCAAGTTTGCAGATGACACGAAGCTGGGCGGCAGTGTTAGCTGTGAGGAGAATGGTAAGAGGATGCAGGGTGACTTGGATAGGTTGGGTGAGTGGGCAAATTCATGGCAGATGCAATTTAATGTGGATAAATGTGAAGTTATCCACTTTGGTGGCAAAAACAGGAAAACAGATTATTATCTGAATGGTGGCTGATTAGGAAAAGGGGAGGTGCAATGAGACCTGGGTGTCATTATACACCAGTCATTGAAAGTGGGCATGCAGGTACAGCAGGTGGTGAAAAAGGCGAATGGTATGCTGGCAATTATAGCAAGAGGATTCGAGTACAGGAGCAGGGAGATACTACTGCAGTTGTACAAGGCCTTGGTGAGACCACACCTGGAGTATTGTGTGCAGTTTTGGTCCCCTAATCTGAGGAAAGACATCCTTGCCATAGAGGGAGTACAAAGAAGGTTCACCAGATTGATTCCTGGATGGCAGGATTTTCATATGATGAAAGACTGGATGAGCTAGGCTTATACTCATTGGAATTTAGAAGATTGAGGGGGGATCTGATTGAAACGTATAAAATCCTAAAGGGATTGGACAGGTTAGATGCAGGAAGATTGTTCCTGATGTTGGGGAAGTCCAGAACAAGGGGTCACAGTTTGAGGATAAAGGGGAAGCCTTTTAGGACCGAGATTAGGAAAAACTTCTTCACACAGAGAGTGGTGAATCTGTGAAATTCTCTGCCACAGGAAACAGTTGAGGCCAGTTCATTGGCTATATTTAAGAGGGAGTTAGATATGGCCCTTGTGGCTAAAGGGATCGGGGGTATGGAGGGAAGGCTCGTACAGGGTCCTGAGTTGGATGATCAGCCATGATCATAATAAATGGCGGTGCAGGTCGAAGGGCCGAATGGCCTACTCCTGCACCTATTTTCTATGTTTCTATGTTTCATCTTTCCCCCAATGATTCTTTTAGTTGCTTTCTGTAGGTTTTTAAAAGGTTCCCAATCCTCTTCCTGCTAATTTTTGCTTTGTTATATGCCCTCATTTGCTTTTAGATTAGATATGACTCCTCTTGTCAGCCAAGGTTGTACTGCTTTACCATTTGAGTATTTTTGTTTTGGGATACATCTACCCTGCACCTTCCTCATTTTTCCCAGAAACTCAAGCCATTTCTGCCAGTATCTCCTTCTAATTTACTTTGGCCAACTCCTCCCTCATACCACTTTAATTTCCTTTACACTACTGAAATACTACTATGTCAGACCTTACTTTCACCCTATCTAATTTCAAGTTGAACTCAATCATATTGTGATCACTGCCTCCTAAGGGTTACCTTAAGCTCGCCAATCACCTCCGGTTCATTTCATAACACCCGCTTTGGTGTAGCTGATCCCCTAGTAGCTCAACGACAAACTGCTGTAAAATGCCATCTTGTAGGTATTCAAGATTCAACATTGTAAAAGTGCAACAAGATCATCCACCTTATTTCTTATACTGAATATTGTATTTGCTACCCTTTTTGATACTGCATCCCTAATGCACTGATACTCACCTCGCTGGCTGCAATTTTGTCCTATCACCCGCCTGCCTTTCCTGACAGTCCGCTGCATGCTGACTTTGCTTTTTTTTTTAACCATCCATCCTATCCTGAGTCCCTTCACTCCGGTTCCTGTCCCCCTGCTAAATTAATTTAAACCCATCCTAACAGCTGTAACAAATCTGCCCACAAGAATATTGGTTCCCATTGGGGACCAATGAAATGAATAAACAGTTGATGTTTTGGGCCGAGGTCCTTCACTAGGACTAGAAGGGAAGTGAGAAGAAGCCAGAATAAGAAGGGGAGGACAAGCTATGTGATAGGTGAAGTCGGGTGGGTGGGGGAGGGAGGATGAAGTAAGAAGCTGGTAGGTGATCAGTGGAAAAGGCAAAGGTCTGGAAAAGGAGGAACCTTTTCTTCAGGGTAGAAGTGTCAAACACCAGAGAACATGGTTTTAAGGTTGGGGAGGAGTTTAAAGCTGATGTGTGGGGCGAGTTTATTACATAGATAATGGTAGGTGCCTGGAAGAGGTTTCTGGGGATTGTAGTGGAAGCAGGCAGTTCGGTGGTGTTTAAGAGGCTTTTAGGTGGATGTATGAATATGAAGAGAATGGCGTGATTATAAATGAAACACATGAGGAGGGCATTCAGTATAAATTGGCATCACGATCAGTGTAACATTGTGGGCTGAATGGCTGAATATGCGTACTTTTTTTAAATCTTGATTTGAATGGAAGTGGTGCTTTGTTACTCTGATCCATTTGCTGTTAATGACACTGCATGACACTACCCACAAGATTCAGTGTAGGCTTCTGTTTGTCATGTATATTAATAATTTAGACGAGAATATAAAATGACTCCACTGTTGTTGGTAGAATCTCAGATGCTGATGAGCAAGGGTAGCTGGTTGAGTGATTTTTTTTTTGTAATAGCAAACTCACTCGCACACATCAGCATTACCAAGGAGCTAATTGTGGACTTTAAGAAGGGGATGTCAGGAAGACACACATCAGTCCTCATTCAGAGGTCAACAGTGGAAATAGTGAGCAGCTTCATGTTCCTGGGTGTCAGCATCTCAGTGGATCTGTTCTGGGCTCATCACATTGATGCAATCCCAAAGAAAGCATGCCCGAATCGCAGCTTCATTAGGAGTTTATAAAAATGTAGTCAGTCACCAAAGATTCTTAGAAATTTCTCTTGATGTGCAGTGGAGAGCATTCTGACTGGTTACATCACAGCTTGGTATGGAACCTAAAATATGAAGGGTTGCAGAAGGTTATAGACTCAGCCAATTCTATTGATTTAGTGGCAGCTTCTACCCTTCTGTCATCAGATTTCTGAATGTCCTATGAATACTGCCTTATTATTAACATTTTTTTGCTCCACTTATTTTCTGTAATTTATAAATTTTTATGCCTTTGCACTGTATTACTGTTGCAAAATAGCACATTTAACATTTTGTATCAGTGATAATTCTGATTCTGAGGTGACATGATTAGTAAATTTGCAGGGGACACCAAAGTTGGCGGTATAGTGGCCAGTGGGTATCTACAGTTACGAAATATATGTTGTCTAAATTTACAAAAGGATCTATATTAACTAGGAAAGTGGGTAAAGGAAAG
Source organism: Mobula hypostoma (assembly GCF_963921235.1). Lineage (NCBI taxonomy): Eukaryota > Metazoa > Chordata > Chondrichthyes > Myliobatiformes > Myliobatidae > Mobula > Mobula hypostoma. The sequence goes on along the minus strand of NC_086101.1, from coordinate 89,323,356 downwards.
GCAGTTGGAAATTGAGTCTAACAAGTGCAAAGTAAGACATTTGAAATGGAAGATAGTGAATGACAGGAAACTAGGGAGTGTTGTAGAACAGCTTCTTGGGGTACAACAGGGAATGACTAAATGCTTCAAGGAGTTTCACTATCACTTCAAAAAATGGCAAAAAAAAAGCTTCCAAAATGGGAGAAGGGGACAGTAGGCAAACAGAAAGCGTATTTGAAGCCAATCAGTAAAAAGTGGGGAAAATGAGTAACAATTTTATATTTGAAGCTTGATGTTTTAACTTTGAACAGTTTATTGTGTGGTGAAACTGGTTTCTGAAACGGTTAGCTATTAATTTAATGTGATGACAAAACAAACGTGTGTGCTAATTTCTTATGTTTATAGAATTAATTTTAGATTGGCATCGAAGTAACACAAAATCAATAACTTAAAAGAAGAATTCCCAAGATGAAGGTTCCACCTTGTTTTTCTTTATTTACTGCTTGACAAATTCATTTGTGAGCATAGCAAACGCAGGCTCCATTTTTCTACTATATCTCTTGACAACTTAATCAATAAACTACAGTTTTGGATAATTGTCATTAACTCTTAGATTTCCAATTGCTTTCTGATGAGTATTAAGAAGATTGAAGCTATTATGTTTAGCTATCATCAAAAATATTTTCTTATAATGCCATCAATATTTTCAACTTCTAAGATTGAATGAAACCATCTACTAGTATAGTGTAAGTCCTTACCCACCATGCAAAGACATACGTTTTGTTTTCTTGTGCCTTTGCAATATCTTCATTCCAATTTTGGATGTGTTGTTAAAAACCTTGATTTAATCAGATGTAGTGTGTAACCACCCTGGAACACCCAGAAACTTGTCAACGACACAGCAGCCAACATCTGATACACTAAGCACAATCCAATTATTGCTACCAGTCTCATTAACCTACATTGCCCAGTGCATTTCATTTAGATTTCCTGGTAACGTTAAATCTTTTGATTATCATGCATTTCTTTTCAAGTTCTCTTGCCTTCAGACCCAAGATTTTTTTTCAGGACTTAACCCTGACTCCTTGTGTCCATGTGTTTTCTGTGTGGGGAGCACATCCTCTGCTTGTTATGGATCTATTTGCCACTGGTCCAAGAACCTGCTTTGTTAAATCTCTTTTGGCCAGATTGCACCAGCCACCCATGGTAAATAAACCAAATGCGGGTGTCTTCTACTCTGTATAATTGGCATGGAAGCAAGTCACCCCTGTCTTCAAGAGCAATATAAGAAGAAATGTCCAGCAACAGATTGTGCAGAATGTGGTGTAATGCCACCACTTGCATTTTAGGCACACCAAAGAATCATGAGGAAAACCTATTTTTATGCATACAAAACTTTGCTCCCCATGCAATAGATTTCTGTTCGTGCCTGGAGTTGCATATTAAGATGGCTTTTATCAATCACCTTCCTTCCTATTGCCAGTGAGGGTGTACTTCGGGCAGCATGACCTAGATGTCCAGATTGTGTAATTTGTATAATTATATACTTGTTATGTTCTGCACAATTTTATACTTAATGCAGTTGCCTCTATATTTGTTGCAGTTAGAGGACAAACAAAAGAATGGAATAATGCTGCTTGAGGCTTCATGTTAATTGTGATTATGCAACTAGCAATAGTTTTTGTCCAAATTTTAGTTGTTAGAATTCCTAAAAGTTGGAAATATTTGGTAACAGATGGCAAGTCTTTTTCCTTGGAGTGGATGAGACATACACTAAGAGGCATAGATTTAGATAAGAGGGATAAGATTTAAAAGTGAGCTGAGGGGCAACTTTTACTCTCACAGGATGGTGAGTACATGGAATAAGCTATTGGAAGAAGTGGTTGGAGCAGGTACATTAGCATCATTTAAGAACACGTGGATAGGTACATGTAGTGGTGGAGCTTAGAGGCCGAATGCTGGGTGAGCACTGTGCTTGGCATAGACTCATTGGGCTGAAGGGCCCATATCTATGACTCTTGACTGTGTATCTCATGACAATATCTAATTAAATATAGCTAGTTCAGAAATGAAACAAATGCAGGGTTTGACTAATGTATTCCTGAAACTCAAAGCCTGGATAATGAACAGTGAAGTTTTAGAGTAGACTGTAAACAAATAATTACGAGCATTAAGCAACCTGATGATTAAATTTGCAACAGTAATTTTCCATAGCATTTACCTATGCTAATCAGCTATTTACTGATATCTTAAACATCTCACTTTGGCAGTCAGGTACTCACCTACTTCTATCAGGTTTCAGTCATACCGGTAAATACTTAGGTATTTACCTGGGGATTACAAATACCTGGGGATACGAATTGATAATAAACTGGACTGGTCAAAGAACACTGAGCCTGTCTACAGAAGGGTCAGAGCCGTCTCTATTTCCTGTGGAGATTGAGGTCCTTTAACATCTACCGGACGATGCTGAGGATGTTCTACGAGTCTGTGGTGGCCAGTGCTATCGTGTTTGCTGTTGTGTGCTGGGGCAGCAGGCTGAGGGTAGCAGACCCCAACAGAATCAACAAACTCATTCGTAAGGCCAGTGATATTGTGGGGATGGAACTGGATTCTCTCACGGTGGTGTCTGTAAAGAGGATGCTGTCCAAGTTGCATGCCGTCTTGGTCAATGTCTCCCATCCACTACATAATGTACTGGGTGGGCATAGGAGTACATTCAGCCAGAGACTCATTCCATCGAGATGCAACACAGAGCGTGATAGGAAGTCATTCCTGCCTGTGGCCATCAAACTTTACAACTCCTCCCTTGGAGGGTCAGACACCCTGAGCCAATAGGCTGGTCCTGAACTTATTTTATAATTTACTGGCATAATTTACATATTACTACTTAACTATTTATGGTTCTATTACTATTTATTATTTATGGTGCAACTGTAACAAAAACCAATTTCCCCCGGGATCAGTAAAGTATGACTATGACTAACCCAGAAGAACATGGTAACTTGCCTAAATAACTATTGCCCAGTAGCACATGCTGTACATCCATTGTGATGACATGCTTTGAGACGTTGGTCATGAATTACATCAACTCCTCCCTGAGGAGTGACTTGGATCCAATCCAGTTTGCTTACCTTCACAACAGGTCGACAGCAAATGCCATTTCATTGGCTCTCTACTCAACTTAGGAACATCTGGACAGTGAAAATGCATACATCAGCAAACTCTTCACTGACTACAGCTCTGCATTGAACACTGTCATCCCTCAAAACTAATCAATAAGCTCCAGGACCTAGGCTTCGTTTATCTTGATCCTCTATTTCTTCACTTGCAAACCCCAGAGGGTACAGATTGGCAACAACATCTCAACAATCACCATCAGCACAAGTACACCACAAGGCTGTGTGCTTATCTTCCTACTTGCTTTACACTTAAGACTGTGAGGTGAAGTGCAGCTCAAACATCATAGGTAGTTACAATTCGGCATATTGGAGGGAGATTGGAAATTTGGTTGAGTGGTGCCACCACAACAACTTCTCACTTGACATCAACAAAACCAAGGAGCTGATTATTGACTTCAGGAGGAAGAAATTGGCAGTCCATGAGCTAGTGCTCATTAGGGCATGAGATAGAGAGGCTTAGTAACTGTAAATTTCTTGGCATAATCATATCAGAGCATCTGTCTTGGGACCAGCAGGTAAATGCCATTTCAAAGAAAGCTCTTCGAAGTTTGTCCAAGTTTGGCACCATCCGGAAGTTTGATAAACTTCTGTGGGGCACAGTGGAGAGTTTCCTGACTGATGTTGCATCACAGAATGTTATGGAATCACCAGTGCCGAGGAACAGAAAAGCCAACAAAAAGTGGTGGGTACAGCCCGGTTCATCATTAAGCACATCTACAAAGAGTGCTGCCACAAGAAAGCAGCATCAGTCATCAAGGATCCCACCATCCAGGACATTCTCTCTTCCTGCTGCTACCGTCAAGGAGTGGTCCAGGAACCTTGGATTCCATTCCACCCAAGGAACAGATATTACCCTTCAACTGTCAGACTCCTGATCCAGCGTGGATTTCTTCCCTCACCACAACACTGCACTGAACATGGAATGCAATCTCCATCTCACTTTCAAGTTCATCTCATGTTCTCAGTTATTTATTGTTTTTGTATTTACAGTTTGTCAGTCAATGTAGTTTCTCATTGATTTTATTGTACTTTTTTGTTCTACTGTGAATGCCTATTGAAAAATGACAGATGGAATTTAATGCAGGTAAACGTCAGGTGTTGCACTTTAGGAGGAAAGTGAGTGGTAGGGCACTGAAGAGTGGGGTAGAACACAGGGATATGGGAATACTGATTTATAATTCCTTGAAGGTGGTGTCACAGGTAGAGAGGGTTGTAACAAAAGCTTTAGGCACATTGGTCTTCATTGGGGCAGGGGTCAGTTTGGCACCACTTTTTACATTATACCAATAATTCGGATGACGGATTGATGGCTTTGTGGCCAAGTTTGTGGATGATATGAAGATAGGTGGAGGGGCAGGTAACGTGGAAGAAGCAGAAAGTCTGCAGATGGACTTGGACAGATTAGAAGAATGGGGAAAGAATTGGCAGATGGAATATAGCGTAGGAATATAGGGTCCTGCACACAGCCTTGTGGTGTACTTGTGCTGATGGTGATTGTTGAGATGTTGTTGCCAATCTGTACCCTCTGGGGTATGCAAGTGAAGAAATAGAGGATCAAGATAAACAAGGCCTAGGTCCTGGAATATAGGGTCATGCACTTTGGTAGAAGGAATAAAAGTCGTGCAGGATTCCCTGAAGGTTAACTTTTAGGTTGAGTCGGTGGTAAGGAAGGCAAATGCAATGTTAGCATTCATTTCGAGAGGACTAGAATGTAAGAGCAAGGATGTGATGTTGAGGCTTTATAAGGCATTGGTCAGGTCACACTAGGAGTATTGTGAGAAGTTTTGTATTCTTATCTAAGAAGAAATGTGCTGCTTTTGGAGAGGGTCCAGAGGAGGTTCAGGAGAACAATTCCAGGAATGAAAGGGTTAATGTATGAGGAGCATTCAATGGCCGTGAGTTACACACACTGGAGTTCAGAAAAATGGGGGGAGAGAAATCACGTTGAAACTTAATCAAATGCCAGACAGCCTAGGTCAAGTGGATTTGGATAGAATGTTTCCTATAGTGGTTGAGTTTATAACCAGGGTCACAGCCTCAGAATAGAAGGATGTCTTTAGAACAGAGATGACGAGAAATTTTTTTAGGCAGAGGGTAGTGAATCTGTGGAATTCATTGCCAAGGGTGGCCATGGAGGCTAAGTCATATAAAGTGAAGGTTGGTAGGTTTTTGGTTTGTCAGTGCATCCAAAAGTCACGGGGAGAAGGCAGGAGAATGGGGACAAGGGGATAATAAATCAGTCATGCTGCAATGGCAGAGCAGACCCAATGGGCTGAATGGCCTTAGTAAAGTCTTATAAATGAAAGTAATGAGTACAGGAGTTTGGATGTTATGTTGAATTTGTGTATGATATTAATAAGGCCTAATTTGGTGTATTGTGTGCAATTTTTGTTACCTACTTGCAGGAAAGACGTGACCAAGTGGCTAAGGTGTCGGTTTAGTGATCTGAAAGTCGCTAGTTCGAACCTCAGCTGAGGCAGCGTGTTGTGCCCTTGAGCAAGGCACTTAACCACACATTGCTCTGCGATGACACTGGTGCCAAGCTGTATCAGCCCTAGTGCCTTTCCCTTGGACAGCATCTGTGGCATGGAGAGGGGACACTTGCAGCATGGGCAACTGCCGGTCTTCCATACAACCTTGCCCATGCCTGCACCCTGGAAACCTTCCAAGGCACAAATCCATGGTCTCACGAGACTAGCAGATGCCTAAGACTTGCAGGAAAGATGTCAATATGATTGAAAGAGTACAGAAAAAAATTACAAGGATGTTGCCGGCGGGACTTGAGAACTGAGTTATAGAGAATGGTTGAATAGGTTTAGACTTTATTCCCTAGAATTCAGGTGAATTTGACAGAGGTATACAAAACTGAGGTGTATAGGTTGGGCAAATGCAAGCAGGCTTTTTCCACTGAAGTTGGATGAAACTAGAACTAGAGGTCATGGGATAAGGGTGAAAAATGAAATGTTTAAGGGGATCATGAGGGGAAACTATTTCACTCAGAGGGTGGTGGGAGTGTGGGATGAGTTGCCAGTGCAAGTGGAGGATGCAAGGTCAATTTCACCATTTAAGAGAAATGTTAGATGGGTAAATGGATGAGAAAAATGTGGAAGGCAATCCTCCAGATACAGGTCTATGGGACTTGACAGATTAATAGCTTGGTACAGACTAGATAGGCTGAAGGACCTTTTTCTATGCTGCAGTGTTCTACGAGTTAACCTCAGTAGTATTTCGTGACATACATGTACTTTGATATTTTACGTTGAACTCTGATAACGTACAGTCATAAATATGAAATATAGTGGATTCTGGCTAATAGATCCAGTGGTTAATCAGGACAGTCGCTTCTTTGGGACAACTCAGAGCAAGTGCTAATGAGAATATAGTTGGGATTCCCTTTGTTTATTTGGGACAGTATGTAGCTTAACTGGGGCAGGAGACTTTTGAAATAATTTCTAACATGCTGCAGGCATGTGCACTTGTGTGCCCGTCAGACACTACAGCATGCTTAGGGTGAACACATTTTAAATTGCATCAGTTGTGTGTGCTTTATTCAAAAAGCAGTGATTTTTTTTCACTGATAAACAGTAAGACAATCCAAAACTGTTTTGCTTGCTGTTTTACTCATCTCCAAGCATTCAAGCTTAGAGATGCCAAAAACGGCCGGGAGTGAAAATGAAATGATTTCGCTACTTCAACAAGTTAGGACCTATGAAGAATTTGAGGATACCAACATTCATCTTGAGAGCATTGTATGAAAGCAATCCATTATCTGTACTAATTTTGTTCATTTACAGTCAATGAAAAGAAACATGGCAGTGTATTCGTTGTCCGTCCTATCCAAAGATGACAACGAAACCTGTGCGGAGAGGTTTTAAAGTGGAAAAGCTGTTGCACTGAAACAGTTTGCTCTCTCAGTTTCGAAAGTCTGGGTCTTGTGTACAAGTAGTCTTCACAAACTGGGGTCTTCCTTGGTTGCAGTGGATATCCATGACTACTTCTCTGCCTTGTCATGCCCTTTGCTCTCTACGAAGTGTTGTAGAATTGCTCTGTTGGCCATTTGATCTCATTTTCGAAGTCATCTGCTTAGTCTTCCAGAGCTGACGTCACATGCTATGACAGGCATGCCCTATTTCACTGGGGTGTGGCCGCTGTCACATGCAAACAGCAAGTTGGAGCCACAGCTGAGAGCTGGTGAACGGTGGAGAACAAACGTGAATGAGCTGCTCTAGAATGGACATGGCAAGTCCCTTCACTGTTGATGTTACCCTCCCTGAATACTCCATACATGGCAGCATTCACTAGGTAAATTCCTCCAGCAATAACTGTTAGGAACTAATACACTTTTATAGTACTGTAATAGCATTGGTAATGTTCTAATTTGTTCTGTATTTCATTTAAGTACATAATTTGTTACTCAGTTAAAGGGTGGTTTGTTATTTTGATACCTTTGAAATTATTTCCATGAAACTTCAACTAATTGGGGGCAGGCACTTAATTGGAGCAAATGTTCTGGTCCCACTGTGTCCCAATTAACCTGACTCCACTGCATTATTTCATAGTTATCAATGTAGAATAGAAAGCTATGTACATAATCCACTGTGTTGAGAAGCTATAGATCTAGTTAAACAGTTCTGTATTTTCCATATTCCTATCACAACATAGGGTCATTAACATAGGATAGATGAAGAGAGATGAGCCTGCTAGTCCAGTTAGCACTGTAAATCTAGAGAAAAGGATACACAGAGAGTATTCGCCAATGATTGTATTAAAAATAACGAAGCACTTTTAGATTAATTGACATGAAGGTATTACCATTGAAGTTTTGTGTTGCATCTTTTATTAGGTTTTTAGTTGTATTATCAAGCTTCGATTTCTGTGGGATCAAATTAACGTGTCAAGCCGAAGTGCATTGTTTGCGTCAATGACTAACACAGTCTGAGGATGCACTTGGAGCAGACTGCAATTGTCACCATGCTTTTGGTGACAGCATTGCTTTGCCACAGCTTACTAACCTGTTTACCTTTGGAATATGGCACCTAGAGGAAATCCAAATGGTCATGGGGAGAACATGCAAATTCCTAACAGACGATGGTGGGAATTAAATCTATGTCTCTGGCACTGTAAAGGGTTACATGAACTGCTACACTACCATGCCCCTCTGCATGTTAAAATGGAATAATACTGCATGTTATTGAGAGCAAAATTAGGAGTGGAGAATTGGTTAAGCAAGATGACAGTTGAAAAACATAGCCTAATAAAGTACTTGAGAATTTTTATATTTATAAGGGAATGGCAGTCCAGAAATATCTGGCACATTTTTTAGCATCAGAGGTTTTTTTTTTAAGCAATAACTGTGGTTTAGTGCACCCTTAAAATCTATTCAATAAGGTGCAACGTTATTGTGGGCTATGAATAAAGTTGGATTCAAATTTTGTCGAATGTAGACTGGAGGTGATTGTATTGAAATAGATAAAGATTCGAAGGGGAAATGACAGGTAGAAATTGAGTTATTTCCAATTGTGGTTTGCAGGAACTTTTAGAACTCTCTACCTAAGTTTGTAGGGAATTGAGGCTTGGGGTAAATCAGCCATGATCATATTGAATATCAGAGGAGAAATGAGAGGGCTGATAGTTTACTATGTCCTTGAGATCTTACCACACCATTTGGGAATGAGGAAATTCCTGCCTTTAATTTGCTGAGGCTGAGCTCGATTTGCCAAGGTATTCCAGTATTCTTGGTGCATCTGTGAAGAACCCTGATCCTGAATCTGGGTGTGTCTGGAACTTGGTTGTTGGATGGGAGAGGGAATAAAGAACATCTTCAAAATCTGCATTAATCTTTGAATAATGACATAAATGTTTAGTAAATATAATCTGTTTCAGATTACAAGATAATTATGTGAGGAATAAGAGCATGGCAATATAACAAAAAGATATATACTTTTCTGAGATTGTTGCAAACAAAACCTTATGTAATTACCTGTATTTTTCAGCTATCGAAACAAAAACCTAAAGCAATATGTTGCAATATTTCTACCATGATTTTCCTTTTAATTTGTTTGGTTCTTTTTGTGTTAACTAGTTATTCAGATCACATACAGCCAAGTGAAACAAAATGCTGTGTTCAGTATCCTAGTAGTTATAATAGAATATTTATTCAAAACATCTCAGTTCATAATTTTTCCCTGGGCATTACCTTGGGGTTGAAGATGACTGACTCCTGCTCTGTTTATTGAGTTCTATGTGTTAATCAAATAGTGACCAATAGGATGGGTAGGTGAGTAGTTAGATGTTATGCTTCATTTCTTCACGTCTCAACCCAAGCAAGGCTGCAGGACCGGATGGTATCAGTACCAGGGTGCTCAAAGCCTGTGCCCCTCAGCTATGTGGAGTACTTCGCCATGTATTCAACATGAGCCGGAGGGTTCCTGTACTGTGGAAGACGTCCTGCCTCGTCCCTGTGTCAAAGATGCCGCGCCCCAGCGGCCTCAATGACTACAGACCAGTGGCATTAACCTCCCACATCATGAAGACCCTGCAGAGACTTGTTCTGGAGCTGCTCCAGCCTATGGTCAGGCCACACTTAGATCCCCTCCAGTTCGCCTACCAGCCCCGACTAGGAGTTGAGGATGCCATCGTCTTCCTGCTGAACCGTGTCTATGCCCACCTGGACAAGCCAGCGAGCACTGTGAGGGTCATGTTTTTTGACTTCTCCAGTGCGTTCAACAACATCCGCCCTGCTCTGCTGGGGGAGAAGCTGACAGCGATGCAGGTGAATGCTTCCCTGGTATCATGGATTCTTGATTACCTGACTGGCAGACCACAGTACGTGTGCTTGCAACACTGTGTGTCCGACAGAGTGATCAGCAGCACTGGGGCTCCACAGGGGACTGTCTTGTCTCCCTTTCTCTTCACCATTTACACCTTGGACTTCAACTACTGCACAAAGTCTTGTCATCTTCAGAATTTTTCGGATGACTCTGCCATAGTTGGATGCATCAGCAAGGGAGATGAGGTTGAGTACAGGGCTACGGTAGGAAACTTTGTCACATGGTGTGAGCAGAATTATCTGCAGCTTAATGTGAAAAAGACTAAGGAGCTGGTGGTAGACCTGAGGAGAGCGAAGGTACCGGTGACCCCTGTTTCCATCCAGGGGGTCAGTGTGGACATGGTGGAGGATTACAAATATCTGGGGATACGAATGGACAATAAACTGGACTGGTCAAAGAACACTGAGGCTGTCTACAAGAAGGGTCAGAGCCGTCTCTATTTCCTGAGCAGACTGAGGTCCTTTAACATCTGTCGGATGATGCTGAGGATGTTCTACAAGTCTGTGGTGGCCAGTGCTATCATGTTTGCTATTGTGTGCTGGGGCAGCAGGCTGAGGGTAGCAGACACCAACAGAATCAACAAACTCATTTGTAAGGCCAGTGATGTTGTGGGGATGGAACTGGACTCTCTCACGGTGGTGTCTGAAAAGAGGATGCTGTCTAAGTTGCATGCCGTCTTGGTCAAAGTCTCCCATCCACTACATAATGCACTGGTTGGGCACAGGAGTACATTCAGCCAGAGTCTCATCCCTCCGAGATGCAGCACAGAGCGTCATAGGAAGTCATTCCTGCCTGTGGCCATCAAGCTTTACAACTCCTCCCTTGGAGGGTCAGACACCCTGAGCCAATAGGCTGGTCCTGGACTTATTTCATAATTTACATATTACTATTTAACTATTTATGGTTCTATTACTATTTATTATTTATGGTGCAACTGTAACAAAAACCAGTTGCCCCCGGGATCAATAAAGTATGACTATGACTATGATTCCCACCTACACAGGGATTCTGAATGAATGGTCTTAGTTATTAAATGCTATCCTAATTGTTCCTCCTCATTTTAGCAATCATGGACCAGAGATTCAGTGGAGTTTGGGAATGTTGCATTTTCAGAGGTCCTGAGCACAATCTTATTTTTTTCTCTTGTCCATCTGGTAATATCTTCTAGTAACAGATGCTCTGTTCTGAGCACATTTTCAGGAACATAGTGCCAGACAAGTGAACAACATGGACTACCCAATACAGTTAACTAACTACAACTAGGGCCTCAATGCTGAAGATATTAGCCCAGAACTAAATGCTGGCGTTGCTTTATTTGCCCTGCTGCTAGTGAATTTTGATCTTGCAGCTATGGCGTTGGTACCTGTCTGTTGTATGTGTCAAAACATCTCAGAGCCATATGAAATACTGCCATCTGGAAGACCATGAAGTTTGTGCTGGGGTGATGTCAGTGATCTTCAGGAACCCTTCTCAAGTGACAGTAGCTCTTGCCTGGAATTGCTGTTGCAGATCAGCTGTCACAGGTTTCGATCCAGTGGCAAATGGGCCTAAGCTAATTGCAGACCAATTCTGCTGCATAGCTAACAACAGGAATACTGCAGATGCTGGAAATTCAAGCAACACACATCAAAGTTGCTGGTGAATGCAGCAGGCCAGGCAGCATCTCTAGGAAGAGGTACAGTCGACGTTTCAGGCTAAGACCCTTCGTCAGGACTAACTGAAGGAAGAGTTAGTAAGAGATTTGAAAGTGGGAGGGGGAGGGATGGAGCCAAGAGCTGGACAGGTGATTGGCAAAGGGGATATGAGAGGATCGTGAGACAGGAGGTCCGGGGAGAAAGATGGGGGTGGGGGGGGAACCAGAGGATCGGCAAGGTGTATAGTCAGAGGGACAGAGGGAGAAAAAGGAGAGTGAGAGAAAGAATGTGTGTATAAAGATAAATAACGGATGGGGTACGAGGGGGAGGTGGGGCATTAGCAGAAGTTAGAGAAGTCAATGTTCATGCCATCAGGTTGGAGGCTACCCAGACGGAATATAAGTGAGAAAGATGCCTAAAGGGCAGTTTGTCAACACTAAGCTATGGGTGACTCTAAAACATGCAACACACATCTTTTTAAATTGTATCTAACTTTAAATGAAAGGCTGATGTATTTTTAAAATTATTTTAGCTCCAGTTTATCTCTCTTTACTTAAGTGATATGACAAAGGATCTGAAACAAAGAAAAATTTACAACACAATGCAAGCCCTAGGCCCACAATGCTGTGCCAAACATGTACTTTAGAAATTATCTCGGGTTACCCATAGCCTCTATTTTTCTAAGCTTCATGTACCTGTCCCGGAGTCTCTTAAAAAACCCTATTGTATCCTCCTCCACCACTGTCCATTCCACGCAGTCACCACTCTCTGCGTTTTTTAAAAAAAAACTTACCCCTGACATCTCCTCTGTACCTACTTCCAAGCACTTTAAAAATGTGCCCTATCGTGCTAGCCATTTCAACCCTGAGAAGAAGCCTCTGACTACCCACACGATCAATGCCTCATCATCGTATACACCTCTATCAGGTCACCTCTCATCCTCCATCACTCCAAGGAGAAAAGGCCAAGTTCACTCAACCTATTCTCATAAGGCATACTCCTCAATCCAGGCAACACCCTTGTAAATCTTCTCTGCACCGTTTCTATAGTTTCCACATCGTTCCTGTAGTAAGGCGACCAGAACTGAGCACAGTACTCCAAGTGGGGTCTGACCAGGGTCCTATATAGTTGCAACATTACCTCTTGGCTCTTGAACTCAATCCCACGGTGGATGAAGGCCAATACACCATATGCCTTCTTAATCACACAGTCAACCGGCACAGCAGCTTATACTTTTGTGGTATTATCAAGTAATTCAAGTTCTGCATGTAATAATTTTACCAAATGTCAGCAGTCATTGCACAATTAAGTCTCTGAATAAATCGCAATAATACATTGATTGGTAATTCAGCTTTTAATTTAAAACAATCAAATTTTCTAAAAATGGAATGAATTTTGTTATTATTATATAAAACATGCATGAAATGTTATCCAAGATTGACAGTAATTTCACATCTGGCTGTAAATAGTAAAGGACCGAGCACTAAACTCTATGCTCAGTACTTAACCTTTCTCGTATGGCAGAGCAAATAAAGAATTAAAAATTACAAGGTTTTGTTAAATGAGGTAGAGAATTTCTAAATGTTTAAGTATAACTCTGGCAAGAAATCTTTCGACAGTTTTAAAAAATCCATAATGTTAAATATTTTTTAAAATAATTTTGGTAATGTTGGTGATAAATGCCCACAAACTGATCTTGAGTGTTGGTAGTAATGCTTGTATTTCTACAGGCTGGTGAATTGAACTGTTGTGGGTGTTAGCTGCCAGCAGACTGTGGTCAAATTGAAAAAACATTTTTGAAAAATGTATTTTTTTAAATACTGATTTTTTTTTTTCTTTTAGAAGACCTAAAGTCTGTGACATGAATACACATACTGTATATGCTCAGTAGGTTGTGTAGTATAGTGGATTCCAGTTAATTGGGCCATTGGTTAATTGTGGCAGCCACTTATTTGGGACAACTATTTTTAAAAAAAACAAAAACAAATTGAGAAAATTGCTGGGATTCCCTGCATTTATTGGGATACTGTATGCTTAATTTTGGCAAGACACTTGCCAAACAGGTACTAACGAGCATCAGTGTGTGCACTTGTATGAGACTGCATAATGCTTAAAGTGGACAGTTTTTAAATGACATCAGTTGCACACATTTGTGTTCAAAAAGAGTGATTTTTGTCACTGATAGTTGGCGAGAAATAAGCTGTAAGACTATTCCAAACTTTGGCTCACTGTGGTTTCAAGCATTCACTACTTCAACAAGTTAAGAACTATGAACTTGAAGGTATTGACAGTTATCTTGAATATTACAATGAAAGTGAAGATTTGGAGGATGCATTCCTTGATAGCATTGTATGAAGGCAGCCCATTAACTGCACTAGGTGTCAGCACTGATTTTGTTCATTATGTATACTAGATGAATTCCTCTGATAACTATTAGGGACTTGTACATTTTTATAATACTGTAGTACTATTGGTAGTGTTCAAGTTTGTTCTGTATTTCATTTGAATACATAATTTGTTACTCAGTTTGTCCTCTTTATACTTTTTTAACTATTTCCTTGAAATTTTGGCTAATTGGTGCAGCTGCTTATTTACATACTGGTCTCGATGTGTCCCAATTAATCAGAATTCACTGTATTTGTCGATGGAGCGGTGTTAACGTTTTGTCTTCATCACCTTTTTATCTGGTCTCATTTTGAAATATAGTTTCTCTTTTAATAGAAGCTGATTGACGGTATATTTCTGGAATTGGGGTGAATTGTCTTTGTAATTCTGTCAAGCGTCTTCAGACAAGGGTTTGTTGATTGATGAACATTGCAATCATTTTGTACAGGAAGCTACTGCATATTGGGTAGCTTTATTGCCTCAAGTTACTCCAGTGGTACAATGATGAATGCTGTGCAGTTTACTGTTAGTGCACCAGCCGAATGCTGGCCAAAACCTTGTTATACCAATTCAAGGAGGACATCAGTATAGCTTTCATTATCACTTGTAGAGAAAATTTTCAAAATTATAATAGTGGTTTCTAGTGTGAATCTTCATGTGAGATTGAACAGTAATTGTTCCATCACCTCAATAAATAAGGCTTCCTTAATCTGCAGAGTTCATCCTCTTTGCACTTGATTCTGTTACCACTTTGGTGCTGTGTATACAGTGGTGAGAGAGATTGCAGTTTCTACTGTTAAATCTTTTTTCTTAAGTACATAGTTAATTAGTATTTCTCATAAACCCATAAACTTAAACAGCTTAATGGTTTTAAGAGATGTACCATTTTGCATTTGAGAAACTTAAAGCAAACCAATGTGAAAACCATTAAAGGATTTCACTCTGGGCGCGTTCTATCTGCAACCAAAAAAGGCTTTGTGTCTTGCATATACAAGGACCTGAACAAAACTGAAGTATAGAAATGCTGAAATTGTCGAAAACTCAGCCAGTCAAGTAGCATTTGTGAGAGAAGGAAATAAGCAATGTCTTTGGTGAGTTCCCCCTTCCCCAGAATGGCGAAGAGTGGAGGGTATACCATTTTCAAAGTAGGAGTGGTGGAAGAAATGAGTTGTCAAATAAATTACTAAATTTGTTTCATGGAAGTTACTATAAACAAGTAAGTCAAGTTAGGTTCTTTGCTTAAGTGTCATATGTGATTATCTGGTTACCCACTCCTTATGGGTAGTGGGTAGTGGCTCCATGTGTCACTACTACAGGGCGTGACGTCCCTGCCTTACACGAGTCCTGGACTGCTGGCTCCGGCTGACAGTACCCAGTATGGGCCCCTATCCAGGGTTACAGATCCCACTGCCTTGTGGGTATCTTCGGGAGAAGAGAAGGCTAAGAAGTAAACCCTACACAAATCCAGAGTGGAGCCCCTAAGGCAGTTGGATGACGTATCACGTCACCTCCAGGCAGCTCCTGCAGCCAAGCTGATGCCAAATATACTGCTTTACATTCCTTTGGAACACATCCGCGAGGCCGAGAGGGGGATCTTGATATCTGGGCAGCCCAGGATCTCCATTTTCATCACCCAGGTCTGCGCCCTGGAACCGGCCACATCCATTGTCTACTTAGACAGAGCCATGGCTCCTTATTGGATTCTGCACCTCACATTCTGTCTTACTAGTAATTTTAGTTCTTTAATCAGTCTATTTTATCTTCACTTTTTAATGCTGATGTGCAGATCAAAATGAACCTGTATTTTGGAAAGCCTTATTGCTTAAACTAAAACTACTGAAATGGACATGTAAGTGTGCAAATAATTTTTTTGTCAGTCATTTGTATATTAAAGATGCCATTGTTAACAAAACTGTTAGTTAACAATAAATCACTCTTTTATTAGACTACCCCCACCCCGATTAATCTGCGTGAATCCCACTAAATAATTTTGTAATGCACAGGGGATGTTGGCTTGAGAGGATGTATCGATGTGAAAATGCTTGACTCATTGTCCTGTATTCTATTTCTGCAGCACTGAACGTTATGGATATTGTAAGCGGAATTGAAAGAGCAGTATATTTTACGTAGTTGTTTATGTGTGAGAGAAAACTAATGCACATGATATTTTTTCACTAAATGCAAATTCTTGCAATTTGGAATTATCTAAGAGATATAGTAATTCAATTGCTTTGGATTTTCTTTTAAACATGATTTTGTACCGCACAATATGTGTATTTAGCGGTTAATAATTTAACTGTGTTTCATTGCAGGAGAAGCCCTGAAATTTGCTGTGGCATATAGGTTCAAAACGGTGGACAAGCTGGCAATGTCAAGGGTGCCAACACCCCCTCCGCCTGGAGAAATGTCTAGTGGACCTGTGGCAGAGAGTTGGTGTTACACCCAGGTACAGTGCACCCCAGAGCTTCTGTGATTGATTACAAAGTCATGACAGTGGAATCTAGATTTTCAGTGGAAAAGAAGAACAGCAAATTTAAGTGTTGTGACATTCACCTGACTTTAAATTGGAATTGTTTTACTTCATAGTTAGGCATGAACAGAGGACAACTTTTGTGAAACTTTTGTGTAATCAAGGATTCCCAAATGGACACAAATAAATATAGTTCATTTAGTAATTACGTATTACTTGAGGCATACACTCGTGATTCATTGTATATGTAGTGGGATATCTGTTGGAAAAACAGGGCAAAATGCAGAACGAAAGTGAGAGAGATGATTAAGGACTGACTGGAATTTGCTGAAGGAAAAACTGAGCTGTTTTACTTGCCAGTTTTCTATTCTGTCTTCAGGCAGCCTTTTATTTTGGCATTAATTCTTAACATCTCTGAAGATTATTTTTTAAACAATCCAAGATTGTTGTATTGATAATTCACATAATGCTGCTTTTCATTTTTGTTTCTGATTATATCATTTCATATTGAATTTTCTGTTATTGAATTTTACATACTTTATTACTGGGAATTTCATAATGAAGTTTAATCTCTGACTAATGAAACTAAGCTACAGAACTGAAATGAGTAATCTCTATCAGGTTGTAAATCTTTTTTAAACTACCTATTTGAAGTCTGTAGGCTGGATTAGAAGAGTAGACTACGTGGCAGTGCCAGATAGACGCTGAAGGGGCAGAGCTATGATTGTAAAATGAGAGCAAATTATTGTTTTTGCAGAAGGGATTAGTATAGTTCAGCATTTAATTGTTTAATTAGTTCAACATTATGCCTTGTCCAAAGGGCCTGTTATATATTACAAAAGGAGGAAATGGTTCTGAACCCTCTTGCATTCTAGGTACAAAAGATCCCAGGACACTAAGTGGGAAAACAGCTGAGAGATTTATTGTCTAGTCAATAATACTAAAGTAAATAATTTGTTCGTTATTGAATTATCTTTGCCGTTTCCTGTTATATAACAGTGGCACTTCACATAGCATTTTATTGATTCTAAAGTGTCCTGGGATGTCCTTGCATTTATACACTGTTTCCTGAATGTTACATTTTTTAAAAATCACGTTGAAGTTTATATTTAGCCAGGGAATGTTACTGTGCCCCTTTCACAATACTGTGAAGGATTTTGAATCATGTGGCATTGGTTGAGCCCTAATTCAGCATCAGTGATTGTTATTAATGAATAAGTGATACCAAAGCACCTATCAAGACAGGTGCAGCTAATTGGATGGTTTTGTTTTCTCCTGTTTTGTAGAGGTATGTTATTCTCAAGCAAATTTCACCCACTGTCAATGTCAGTGCTGGAGTTTTACTGGGATGACTTGGCTAGAAGAGTAACTTCAATTCAATACCTGTACTTTTAATAATGGATGGTAGGTGATTTTGAAATAAGGGCCTGGGAAGGACTGAAACAATGAGCAGCAATTAGTGTCCCCTCATGTAGGCACCCAAATGTGTAGGATGAATGTATCAGATGTATGACAGGTGGTTTCCTCAATCAGTTTGTTCAGAAACAATGAGGGAACAAGCTGTTTTTGATCTAGTATTGTGTACTGAGAAAGCTTTTATGAATACACATATATAAAAAGACAAAGATGAATGTGCTTCCCCTGTAGACTGAGACAGGTGAAAGTATGCAGTGTAATAAAGAAATGGCAGAGAAATTAAATAGATACTTTATTTCTGACTTGAAATGAATACAAAACTCCACTGTACTGAATCGTGTATCTAGAGTAAATAAGTTCAAATAAATTCACATTTGGGGAAAAATGGAGAAAACTAATGGGTCTGAAAGCAAACCCCTTAACCTACAGGCTGGCATCTTAAGATTTAAAGGAAACTAGACAATGGGGTGACCCGTTGGGGCACCCTTTGAGAGAAGGGTAGTACAGTCTGATATGACCAGAATGAACATTAAATTTTCCTGAATGCTATTGGTATCGCTTTGCTTTGGAAACTGAAGAAAACCTCAGTTTATTAAGAAGAACGGCGCGTAGCAAAGCAAATATAGCTGTTCATTTAATGAAGGACACTGTTGATGGCATTATTTCTGGTTAATCTGCCACCTTTGTGCCTCTGTTTGTCATTCTGGAGACGTGCAGCCCTTTCATCCCCTGTCTCTTCAGCTCTTCTGTTTGTTTTGTTTGTCTCTGACCCTGGAGACGTGCATGCCTCTCCTCCTCTGTCTCTTCTTCTCTCATCTTTTTTTTGTCCTGACTCTTTGATCCTGGAGTCGTGCGTCCCTGGCTTCATCGATTCTTGTCCTCTCCTTCTCCTTGCCGCTTCCCAACGACGTTTGGCATCATCTCTTGACCATAAATGTCCCCCTTCCCTTTCCACGCAGCATAATTAGGGTGACCTTTTTTTTACCCTAATGCTGGATAGAAGATACAAAGCAGCAACACCAAAGGATGCTGATTATCTTTGATGATGTGGTTGGCGCTCTCCTAAATGGACTTGATATAGTCACCGCTGTCCTTTGACTGCAGCAAAGGGTTTTATGGGTGTCTCGAAGAATGTATTTACAATAAGATTTAATTATCTCTTGCAGATGGGTGGCAGTTAAATCTGTCCCAATCTTGCACATGCTGATGGTGATTAGCAGAATGTGACCCTTGAAATAGAGCTGCCCTGCCCTTTTGCTCCAGTAGGTGTCGCTGCTGAGGCTGACCGTGCGCATGCTTTGGGCTGTCACATCCCGATTTCCATGATAGTAGATCTGCTCTCGGGTTAAAAGGGAGCCTATTGATTTTTGACGAATGAGCAATGTTATACGAATATATAACCCTGAACTTTGCCTGCATTCTGTAAGTTAATGCATTTTAATTTGATTTAGCCAAAAAAAGTGCCGCTGTAATGCACCGTTTGCACTAATTGGAGGTCACAAACAGACAGAGCATGAGAGTTTTAGTAGTATATAGATAGATGATAATGAAGGTAGAACATAATAGCGGACATTTTCAAAATTCCAGGTTCTAGAACTGCTTTTGTAGTTTGGAAGGTAACAATGTAACCCTATTTAAGAAAGAAGGGAACAAGAAAATGAGAAGTTATAGGCTGCGTCCACACTAGACCTGATAATTTTGAAAATGCCGGTTTCGAGTAAAAATGACAGGTGTCCACACCAAGTGTTTTTCAAAATATCTCCGTCCACATTAGAACGGATATTTGGGCGAATCTCCTCCTACTGGGCATGCGCAGGACACACAGAAAACAAGCGAAGAGGAAACGGTATACTTGGTGCACGTTTGTCCAGTTACAGACTAGAAAAACTTTAAAGGAATTGCTGTTGGCTCTCACGCAGGAGGACTTAAAACTAAAAAGCAATAAATACTGGAGCGTATGGAGGCAACCGACAGGGAGCTCATGGGCAGTATGACCCAGCTAACAACGAACATTGAAAAACTGACTAACTGTTGCGTTAATAAAGCAACTTGTTAAGTGTATAAAACATGTCTGCATCGGTGTTATCTTGTATTTCTACACAATGTTATATTAGGCTGTTAGACACCTATTGTCAGAGAAGTACTTGCATAAATAGCTAAACCACCTTCATACAAGCAAGGACAGAAAACAGGGCAAAGTGAGTATACTTATTTATTCAGTAAACTATGGGTCAAAGTATTTGGTGAGTACATTTCTAACTCTTCTGGCTTAAGTCTCGTTGATGTCTGTTCTGAAATTGTTAGGTTGTGTGGGGGGTTGCGTTCAAGAAAACAATGAAATTCTGCACTGCCGCCATCTGTTCCAGCATGTCATGACAGCATTTTTAAATAGTCAAAAAAGCTCACTTTACAATTTAACTCCCACGCTGTTCACACCGACTGCGCGTTATAACAGCCGTACGGCAGTGCTTGTGCAGTACCAAGCAGAAGCTGAAAAAGCATTGTTGTTGTGTTGTCATGACAGCGTTTTAAAATCTCTCCGTTACCCCGTCCACACTACAGTGCGCAACAGTCGTTTTCCGATTTATACACTCTGGGGAGTGTTTTAGAAAAGCTCCATTTTCGGGAAATGAAAACGCCGTTTCAATGTGGACGGAGGGATAGTCTGACTACCTGTAGTGGGGACAAAGCTATAATGAAGGATGTGTTGGAGCATTTGGATAATAAATTAGTTGTAGGTGACTGGAAATATGAAAAGGAATGAGCATTTGGTAAATCTGTTATTGAGGGCAAATTATTTGAGATACTTAGATTTTTAGGAGGTCCCAAAGGAGCAGAATTAGACCATTTCATCCATCGAGTCTGCTCCCCGTTCCTTCATGGATGATTTATTATCTTTCTCAACCCTATTCTCCCCATAACCTTTGACACCTTGACTAATCAAGAACCTGTCAACCTTTGCTTTAAATATGCTCAATGACTTGGTACTCTTAGCCATTCATGGCAAGGAATTCCACAGATTCACCTCTCTTGAGTGAAAGAAATTTCTCCTTATCTCTGTTCTAAATGGTTGTCCCTCTATTCCAAGGCTGTGCCTGATGATCTTAGACTCCCGCTCTATAGAAAACATTCTCTGCACATCCACTCTATCTAGACCTTTCAATATTTGATAGGTTTCAATGAGAACCCCTCTCATTCTTCTAATCTCCAGTGACTACTGCAGGCCCAGAGCCATCAAATGCTTCACATACATTAACCCTTTCATTCCTGGGATAATTTTCATGAACTTTCTCTGGACCATCTCCAATGACAACACATCTTGTATGAAGGGCCAAAAATTGATCACAATACTCCGTGTGGTCTGATAAATGGCTTATAAAGCCTCAGCATTACATCCTTCCTTTAATATTCTAGACTTCTTGAAATGAATGCTAATATTGCATTTGCTTTCCTTGCCATCGACTCAACCTGCAGGTTGACCTTTAGGAACTCTCAAATGCCTTTCTACCTTTTGATTTTTGAATTTTTTCCCTGTTTAGAAAATAGTCTGTGCTTATATTTCTGCTACCAGAATGCATAACCACACACTTCCCTACGCTATATTCCATCTGCTACTTTGACCATTCTTCCTAGCTGTCTGTCCTTTGGCCGACTCGCTGCTTCCTCAATGCTACTTACCCCTCCACCTATCTTTGTGTTGTCTGCACACTTGACTACAAAGCGTAATTTCCATCGTCTAATTGACATATAACATGAAATGAAACGATCCAAACACCAGCCCCTGCGGAACATCACTAATCACCATCAGACAAGCAGAAAAGGTCCCCATTTTTCACAGTATTGAGATTGTGTACAGCAGCGGGCCCCAACCATCGGGCCGCAGACCGGTGCTGGGCCGCAAAGCATATGCTACCGGGCTGCGAGGAAACGATATGATTTGGCGATATGAGTCAGCTGCACCTTTCCTCATTCCCTGTCACACCCACTGTTGAGCTGTCATGACCTGCGCGTCATCCATGTCAGCGCAGGAAGGAGATCAACTCCTCGAGCTTGCAGATGATGGCGGGCTGAAAAGTATGTTTGACATAGCATCTCTGCTGGCATTCTGGATCAAAGTCAAGACTAAATATCCTGCGATAGCCACGAGAGCACTGAAAACGTTGTTTCCATTTCCAACATTTTTCTGCGAAGCGGAGTTTTCTGCAATGAATGCAACGAAAACTAAATTGTGGAATAGACTGGACATAAGGAACGTTCGAGTATCGCTGTCTCCCATCACACCTTGTTGCAGGAAAACAAGCCCAGGGCTCCCACTGATTCAGTGATATTGGTGTGTTGCAATGATTTTATATGTTCATACGGGGAAAATATGTGCTGTGTGTTTAATATCCAAACGTTACTTAAAATGTTATGATGCTATTGACTTATAAGTGACTTATATAACCATACAACAATTACAGCACGGAAACAGGCGA
This sequence comes from Mobula hypostoma, assembly GCF_963921235.1. NCBI lineage: Eukaryota > Metazoa > Chordata > Chondrichthyes > Myliobatiformes > Myliobatidae > Mobula > Mobula hypostoma. Next base: position 89,300,985 of record NC_086101.1, on the reverse strand, counting down.
TCTCGGCCCTTCTAGTCTGTGCCGAACGCTACTCTCACCTAGTCCCATCGACCTGCATTCAGCCCATAACCCTCTATTCCTTTCCTGTCCATATACCTATCCAATTTTTTTCTTAAATGATAATATCGAACCTGCCTCTACCACTTCTACTGAAGGTTCGTTCAACACTTACTTCAACCTCCCCTGTCCTCCCTGATAATTGACTTATCACTATATTCATGCGAGGAAAATATGCACTGTGTGTTTAATATTAAATTCATAAGATAAATCCTTTTAGAAACAAAATTGAGTGTATTAGCCACTTATCACCTATATTCCGGTCAAGATTAACACCCCACCTCCCCCCACCCCGAACAGAATTGCCAGAAACGATTTATAGAGAAAAATCGGCACGTACACACATGTGTACTGGTGCCCGCGCGAAGTTTCATGATCATTGTAGTCTTTTTTGGGTACACACAACATATTTGACTGCTACTCTTATCCGTTGGCAACCCTACCCTCTGGGGTTGGCCGGTCCGCAAGAATATTGTCAATATTAAACCGGTCCGCAGCGAAAAAAAGGTTGGGGACCCCTGGTGTACAGGAATTGATTGGAGGGAAAACAAAAGAAAAGAATAAATGCAACATTTTTGAATGCGCTGAATCCTCATTTATCTAAAATGAAAGTTGAATTAATGAATTGCATAATTGCCAGATCAAGATACGATGTTCAAAACTAGATGGTAATGTTGTTTGCAAGGAAGATCCAGAGCAGCTCAAGAATATAAATATGCTAAGTGAATTGATAAACATTTGGAAGATTGAATGTCAAGTGGAAAAGATGAGAGCATCAACTTTGGTTAAAAAAAAGATTGATGAGAAGATTTTTTAATCCCTGGGAAATGAAACCTTTTGTTCAGAGGGATGTGGATTTAGCAGGTCATTAGGAAGGTAAATAATGATACTTGTTGCAGGATTACTGGGGTTCCTGTGTAAACATGTCTTGCTCCAATTAATTAGGGCCCACTTTGAGAATATTGTGCTTAGTTCTGGATATGCTTATACAGGCAGTTCAGCAGAAGATTACTGGAGCAAATGTTGGAAACAGAGATAAGTATAGAAGGAGAGAATTAACAGGCTAGCCCTGTACTCCTGAATAGGAGAATGAGAGGTAATCTCATTAAAATACACACATTTCTTCTGGAGCTTGATACAGAGTTGATGTTTCTTTTGGTGAAGTATCTAGTACCAGGGATCAATGCCTCAAAATAAGTTGTTGACTATTCAGGTCGGTAGTTGAGGAATTTTTGAAACTAATTAGCTAGGAGGGATGTGGAGGCTCACTTATTGACTATATTTGAAGCAGTGATCAATGAATTAGGGGGATCGAAGGATAATTTAGATGGGAAAATGGAGCTGAAGTAACGATCCACCACTGAACAGCAGAGCAAGACTGAGCTGACTGGCTATTTCAAGAAATACCAGGCACAGCCATTCAGCTCACTTAGGAAAAATGATACAACACTGCCAGGGCAGTGAATAAAGTGGCAGATGGAATACAGTGTTGGAGATAATGGAGGCAATTGCAATTTTTGTATGTTTCCATATTCTAGAATGTTTCTCACTGATTGGAAGGTATCAAAAGTAATCCCAATATTTAGGAAAGGAAAGAGGAAAAAATCAGAACTACATATCAGCCTAACATCAGTAGCAGGGAAATCGTAGAACACATTTTCTCAACCTTTTTTTTTTACCCTGGCGGAACCCCTGAAATAATCTTCAGGTCTCGGGGAATCCCTGTGTAAAAATAATTTATCAAACCTACAGCTCACGATACGTTAGCAAGTTGTAGATAGTATGACACAAAATTAATTGTCACTGCTCTTTTGAGTAGAGAATGAATTTTTAGCCAATCTTTCTTGAAAGAAGCAGGTACTTAAGCTTAGCTTAACTTTCTTGAAGTTGATCTCTTTCTTTACCTTTCATAAATTTTAAAAACTTTTAAGGAAAATATAATAAATTTCTGTTAAATAACTGGCTTAAGCCAAATGGGATTTAATTTTTCTAAAGGTGAGTTCGGTAGACTTAATTTAAATAAAGGTTGTAAAATGATTTTAATGTTATTTACAACATGAAAATTAGTTGAACAGTGAAGTTACTAAAAAATGTAATCCAAAGCAATATGAATAAAGGGCTTTGAAAAAACATTTTCTTACTAAGTGACATGATCAGGCTCAAATATAGGCCTAACATGTGAAACCTGTGCTTGTTTTTTTTGCTGCACAAATACTCAGTTCTGAGTTGAACTTGAAGAAAGCACACACGGGTTTCATCTTCAACTAAAATGAGATGATTTCTGTCCTTGCTCTTGATGCTTATTAAACAAGAAAAAGCTTGCTCACACATGTAAGAAGTTTAAAAACTGCAGCAAAATATGCCGGATACTCTCACAGAAATCCTGAATTTGTCCAGTGGCAGGTCTAAATCTCATCTTAAGCGTACAATCTCAAAATTGGTTGTCTTTTCTCAAAGTCAAGTTCTCAGGTTGAGCAGAAGATTCAGAGAAAGGGTCCCTCACCCAGTCATACACTTGTGTTAAAGGGGTGGAAAAACACTGTTCAATTTTGTTCTGCAGTTCTTTCAAGTGGCTTTCAATAGGACTTGAAACTTTCTGATATTCTTCCTCACTTTCAAGCCCAAGCAGCAGTGGAAACATTTCAAGATTTCCTTTTTGTAACAAAATTTTTCCAAAGATTGTTTCCTTTTAAATCTAAGAATCTTGTCACTTAACTCAAAACATTTTCTCCGGGACCTTGCAAAGACTTGTTCAACTGGTTCATATGATGAAAAATATCTGTTAAGTAGGCTAGTTTTTGCAGCCATTCTTCATCTTCAAAGCACTCAGCAAAATCTGGGCTCCTGTTTTTTTTGAATGTACTCCTTCAATTCACCTTTCAGCTCAAGCACCCTGTTGAGAACACTTCCTCGGCTGAGCCAGTGGATTTCTGTATGTAGTAGGAGATTGGTATGCTCTTTGTCCAGGTGTTGACACAGTTTTTTTAAACATTCTTGAGTGAACTGGTCTTTATTTAATAAAGCTAACCCTTTTTGTAGCATCATCCAGAACTTATTTTCATTTCATCTCCAAGAGTTTTTGACATCACGCATTTTTGTGAAGAAAGAAGGGTGCTGTGACAACGTCAACATGTTTTTTAACAAGACAAACGGAACCTCTCATGGAGGCAATCATCGATAGGTCACCATCAGTACAGATGGCAACACAGTTCCTCCAAGACAGACCTTTTGTTTCCAGATACATAGACAAACCATTAAATATAACTTGGCTTTTGCTAGCTTCAGGCAGCTCTTTGCAATAGAAAAAGCTTTGTTGTATTTCACTATTATTTGCAAGTCATACAAATTTGGATCACCAGTCAATGTAAAACCCATTGATAAGTTGCTTTCATTGTAAAGACAGACATTTTTTTGTGTGTCTGTTGTTGCACTAGTGCAGTGAAATGACACGAACTGTAATTCTTCGTTTGCCTATCAGAATTGTTCGTAGGCCTAGGCCTAGAATCCTGCTCCTTCCATCTCACACCTCCTCTTTAAAAATTGCCATATTTGACTGTCTTAAGAATGAAAATTTCCCTCCGATTTTCTACTGTACCTGTAGTTTGTTTGTTCCCATAAGTCAGTCGGTGGTGCGTAAGGGGAAGTTGAGGAATGTAATTTGGAGAGTAGAGGCTGATGTCAGCCCAATTTGGGCAAGTCCATTCAATGCTCGGAAAAAGCACTTCATGCTTCTCATCAGCCTACCATCCTCCCCTCCGAGCAATACAGCACTCCTCATCGGCCTACCGGCCATTCCTCCATGTAATACAGCATTCCTCATCAACCTGCCATCCTCCCCTCCATGCAATACAGTGATCACCAATTATCAACGGCCTCCACTATCTTACATCAAAAACTGAGAATGAACTCAACCAAATAAACCCAGTCCTACTGCGCACTGCCATACTGGACTGAGACCTCTAACGAAATTGCTAACGGGGCTGCTTGGTCACTGCCCACTACTGCGAGCACTAGCATCGGCATCGTGTGAAATTCAAAAAACATTTATTTTTCTAAATCATGATCTCTCATGGAACCCCTAGCGACCTCTCTTGGAACTGCGGTTGAGAAATCCTGTCCTAGAATATAATGCTGAAGCTGTAACAGACAGTTGGAAAATAGTAACAAAGATTGGACAAAGTTGACAATGAATTTATGAAAGACAAATCATGTTTGACAAATCTTTTAGAATAGTTCAGGAGAACTGGTAGATTTGGTGTAGTTGGGCTTTTGCAAAACTCTTTGATAAGGTTATGCTAAAGGTTATTAAATTAACATGAGTTTTGAATACTATACTGTTATGATATGCCAGTATTTGAGTATAGGATGAGGGGTATCCAACTGTAGTTACACAGGAGGTCAGTGTGACCGCAGCTGGTATATTGTGTCGCGTTTCAGTCTCCTTTCATTAAAGCAAACTGATATTCTTGCACAGAGTGTAGTGAAGATTCACGAGACTGCTTTCAGTGATTGTGAGCTTGCCATTGAATAGACAAAGGAGTATTCTCCAGTCTTCAGATCTCATTAAAGCATAAGTCCCAACAGAGTGGATGTAAAGAGGATGTTTCCCCAGGCTGAGGAGTTGACATCACAGAATGAGGGGTAGGAAATTTAATGACTAGGCTGAGAAGTATCTTAACACAGAAGAGAGTTGAAATTTTATACCCTAAAGTGCAGAGGGAGCATGGGAACAAAGGCTTTGACAAAAGGGAACACAGTAAACATTTTTACTATCTCGGACCGATACCAAACTATTGGGGTTTCTAAGTGGTTGGAGAGTGGATTATCAAAATTTTACTTAAGACAGTACAGGAAAATGATGTTGATGTATAAGATCTTGATATTGAGGAGCAGAGAAGGTTTTACAGACCAAATGGTTCATGTCTCCTTTTTTTTATGTTGAATGTAACTTGGAGGATTGCGTTACTTAAAAGAGTGCGATTTTAGGAATAAGTGATTAATGAATGTTTAAAGTGCATTTTCTTTTTCCTTTCAACGTGTATTACTTATTTCTTTGGCTATTTGGCTTTTGACCTGAGCTGCTTCTAGGATCTTCTGTTATCATTTGGGGTTTGCTGTTGCCATATCCCACCATAGTAAGTTGTGGGAATTGCCCAAATTTGTTTGTCCAGAGTCCAGTAAATCTTCCACTAATCTGGAGGCAGTTCTAAGGACAGCAAATTTCCTTTCCCAAAGGGTGTTGAAGAGCAAAGTAGCTGCAGCTGATGTTCTTATTTCTAGCTGCTGTGTATTGATATTGTTATAATGGAAATATACAGTCACCAGAGTGCGGTACACAAAAGCATGGCAAAAGCTGTAAGGACTTGCTCAAACAAGTTCTAACTTCCAAAGGAAGAACAGATGCGCATTATAGGTGCCCTGATTCTGTCACAAACAAGACAAAATCTGCAGATGCTAGAAATCTGGGCAACGCACACAAAATGCTGGAGGAACTCAGCAGGCCAGGCAGCATCTAAGACACCATTCGGGCCGAAACGTCAACTGTGCTTTTTTCCATAGAGGCTGCCTGGCCTGTTGAGTTCCTCCAGTATTCTGTGTCTGTGCCACCTCTGTACTTGGGACTGGCTTGCTGACCAGCCAATGATTATAAGACATAAATTGCAAAAAAAAAATCAATATTTTTAGATGTTGTTTAGTTTTGAGAAGATTAAGCTATGAAATAAAAGCAAGATATTCTTTGTTCAAGTTCCCAATGTCTGGGATCCGCAAATACTTATTTTATTGTCTTCAGATGCTGCCCATTTATCTGTATCTAAGCTTCCTTTGATAGTGTGACACCTCAAAGAATTGCACGTTCATTGCCTGCTGTATGTAAAATTGCTACATCGAAAACTTAATTTAGTAGTTATGCATACATGGAACAACTTGTTACCCTGATATGCACTAGAAAATTTTCAGCACTATTTTTTGAACAGGAAGCACAATGAAGTGTTTTTGGATGATACAAAACTTGACATTTTTTAATAAATGATTCATTGACTGTGAGACACTGGGATACGTGTAAGATGGAGTGAAAAACTTTTTAGGTTTTGACCAAATTCAACGTATCGCATGTGTAGCTGCTATGTTGTATAATGCTGTACAGATAATTTTTTCAATATTCATTTTATGGAATGATGGGTTGTTGCAAAGCCCAGCATATTTTGCTTTTGAAGAAGGTAATGTGAACTTTGAAGATATTACTACCACAGTGTTATTAGGTGGAGGAATCTGGCTTTTGGACCAGTAATGATGAGGGAATAGCAATCCTCGCAAGTTTCCCCTTCATTGTTTTGCTGACTATGATGTGCTTCTATAACTTCTTCACCAAAGCTTAATAACTCCTTTTGTTTACTCCTATTTGACATCAAAGGAAGTTTTACGCGTGTGTGTGTGTGTGTGTGTGTGTAAGTAAAAGAACTATGCTTGCTGGAAAGCTAAAAAATAGTGTGAAATGTCTTGATTCCACTTTTGGATGTGATTATCACTGTTCAGTGGGCACGTGGCCAAGTGGTTAAGGCATTCAAGTAGCAATCTGAAGGTCATGAGTACGAGGCAGCATGTTGTGTCTTTGAGCACAGTGCTGTGCGAGGACACTGGTGCCAAGCTGTATCGGCCCTTGTCCTTCCCCTTCCCTTGGACAACATCGGTGTCGTGGAGAGGGGAGACTTGCAGCATGGGCAACTGCTGGTCTTCTATACAACCTTGCCCAGGCCTGCACCCTGGAGAGTGAAGACTTTCCAGGCGCAGATCCATGGTCTCGCAAGACTAACGGATGCCTTTAATTAATCACTGTTCAATGCTTGGCAATATACTTAACCATTTTACTGCTATATTTTTATGGTTGCTTTTAAATACTTTCTTTTGATTAATATTTAGGTAAAAGTGGTGAAGTTCTCCTACATGTGGACCATCAATAACTTTAGCTTTTGTCGCGAGGAAATGGGTGAAGTTTTAAAGAGCTCAACTTTCTCATCTGGCCCAAATGATAAAATGAAGTGGTAAGTTTTATTTCTATCTATTGAAACAGTATAAAACACATGTACTCTGGTCATCTTATCAAAAAAACTATAGGAATAGAATATAGATAATATTTCAATACAGTTGACTACATTTACATTTGTCTGTGTACTCTTGTGCAGATGTAATCTGGATACCTAGAAAAGTCTTCAAAGACTCCATTATTTGAAAGCTATATATACTTTTGGCAGCAAGTAAAATTATTTGTAAATCACTGTGAAGTAGCTGATTTTATTTCTTAGCACTCTTTCCTGATATTTGTAATCACAAATTATTGTGTGTAACTGTATGCATATTTAGTGTGCTGTTTTGGGTAGAAAGGATGGTGTTGAAAAATCCTGATGTGTCGTCTTTGTGATTGGTTCTGCTCTCAACTTTGGAGAGCAGATTGACCTTCTCCTGACTGCCACCTCATCTTGTTTATTTGGGATCCATAATAATATGCATTTGATATGCAGTTCTCTCTCTTCCACCTGTTCTTTTATATGTATATGTAATACATGGTCAGCTTGCAACAAAACTTTTTTTTGCTTTCAGTGAATTTTGGTGAGTGATGATTCATTGTGTATTTGGTGATGGATAGAAAAATACATAGCATTCAACTGCTTCAAATTTGGGCTATATTGTAAGCTGCAGCCAAATCAGTTGCCTTTTTTCTGGATATGGCCATATAGCAGGAAGTAATTTTGGGAATGATTATACTGTTGGCAGTGAGAAGAGTTTATTGGCTTTCAATGCTTTTAAGGTTCAAGGTACATTTATTATCAAAGTATGTGTGTAATATACAACCCTAAGATGCATCTTCTCTAGGCAGCCATGAAACGAAGAAAACCATAGAAGCCATTCAAAAGAAAAACATCAAACATCAAACCCCCATGCACAAAACAGACAAATCCTGCAAACAACTAGAACATCAAAGCCCCCCCGCCCCCGCGTGCGCAAAAAACAACAAATGCTTTTAAGATTATCCAAATAAATTCCTTTGATTTTCTTAGTTCAGTCAATCTTTAACAAGAAAAGTTCCAAGCAACTGACCTCACCAGGATGAGTGCTTGTGAAATATTTTATACAAAGTAATTTTTAGTTTTTTTTCAAACTGTAAGAATCCAAGCTTAATGTTCTAATAGTTCTTAGAAAAAGTAAGTAACCAACATACAACTAATAGATGTTTATTCTTATTTTCCCACACTTAATGTTGTTGCATGAATGAAATTGCCAGAGAGAGTTACTGGTAGATGCAAAGCAGCTTCTTTATTGGTGGAAAGGTTTGCTGGTCTAATGTGGGGCTCGCTATTTATTTGGTGAACACAAAGGATGATTCCATGTTTACAAAGTATAGCCAATGCTTTTGAAGCTACATACAAACTTCACACTTTTTGATTCGCATGTATCCCAAAGGCACCAGCAGCGTCTGGACTGGGATCCACAGGTTTTACGAAATGCATTGTTCCAAATTAAACCCATAATACATTATCAAGGAACAGAAGACTGGTAGCCAAAGCCATTTGCTAAATGTAAATGACCTAAACCCAAAAATCACTCTTAACACTTAAATCTAGAATTTATGGCTTTGCAAGTTGAAAATTATACCTAGATAAACTTGCTGTGGATTTTGCATAAATTTGTGTCTAGCTTAGTCATTGTTCTAATATATACAGAACATTGCATGAGGTCATTTTTTAAATTCTTTTACAACACGCCTGGAAGAAGATGGCGCTGGCACAGTGATGCTTTGCAGGCATCTCACCAAACTACTAACAATTCTACTAAATATGCTTTGTCAGGACTGTGATCGTTGCAGTCTGCAGCCTTGAATTTCCCGTTGGGAGGTGTGCTTTTGAACCATCTGTAGAACCTGGTGTTTGTGTGCCGTTCACCAAAAGCCTGATCATGGGTATTTAAGAAAGGGGAAATGCAGAGTGAGGAAGATGCTGGCAGCCGAAAAGCATGGTTGCTATTGGTGATTGTATTACAGTTGGGAATGATTCATTGAAGATGTCTTGAAGTGACCTGGAAAAGGTTGTTCAGATGTTGAGTAGAGACACATAGGAAACCTAAACCAAGGATGAGAATTTTAAAATAGAGGCTGTGAGCCAATGGAGGAGGACAATGTAGAAATTATGGAGGGAACAAGGGAAGTGTCGAGTTAGAGCTGTCAGCTACCACATCAAAAGTTACTAAGGGTATGTATGAACTATGTATGCCAACTTAAGAAGATCATTTGCAATTCATCTTGTAGTATTTTCCACTTCTTAAATAATATACTGCGTCATCATGCACTTTACGTGATTTGGGTCACTTGTCTACGCAAGATCACTTTGGCATACAATAGTAGAATTCAGAGTTGAGCAGATCAAACATTTTTTATGGAGATAAGACTCCAAAGCTGGAATCTAGAACAAAAAGAACTCCTGGAAGAACTCAGCAGATCAAGAAGTACCTGTGAGGGCACAGGGAAGGTTAATGCTTTGGGTCAAAACATTGCATCAAGACAGAGTGTAAAGGGAAGACTGCCAGTATGTAGAAGTGAGTGGGAGGGATGGGACTCAGGCAGATAAGTAATTGGTGGAATTGGATGAAACGGGGGGAGAGAGGAATGTTGAGACAAAGGCGAGTAGGTGATAGGTGGAGATATAAATGAAAAAGAATAAGTCAGATGGAGCCAAATGGGAGCCAGAAGGGTTAAAGGTAGAGATAGGTTATAGGTAGAACCAGTTAAGAGAAGGATGATAAATAGATGGGGCCAGGTTGTTGGGCTGGTGGGTGGAGGTGGGGAAAGAACCAAGGGAGAATAAACACAAATAGGTCGGGGTGTGGATGATAGGCATATAGATTCGGGAGGATGTACTGGCTGTCTCCCTCACCGTGTTTGATCCTGATGAAGGGTGTTGACAGGAAATGTCAACTGTCCTTGGCCTCCACAGTTGCAGTTTGACCCACTGAATTCTTGCAGCAGTTTATTTCTTTTATATATTGTTATGGAATCTGTTCATGCAAGGAAAAAGTGGCACGGACTCAATTCCTTTAAAACAAAAATCAAAATTTAAGCCACAGTGTTAAGATGCCATCATTCTTTAATTGTTTTGGTAAGATTTAATCCAATTTGTTTTGATGATCTGATAATGGTGAAAAGTAGAGCGTTTCAAAATATTCTCTTGAAATTTCAAAATTATGGATAGTAGTGAAAGAATAGGTAACTGGTTCTATATTTTGATTTGAATGAACTTGAAGAAGACTTTATTGCTTATTGCATTACTCCTTTTGTTATGTTGTATGGAGGGTATGCAATCAATGTTTAAAAAATACCGTAATCAATTTCATAAATATATACTCCAGGTCTAGTGTACCAGGAATAGAGTGGATGATGGTCATTGGATAAATGATTCTCCATAGTGCTGACTTTCTTGAAATCAAGTTTACTGTCATCTGACTGTACATACATAGAACCAAATGAAACAAAGTTCCTCCAGACCACACTGCACCTACACATGTATCATCCACAGCATATAAACCAAAATATTAGACTATAAATAAATTAATAAAATGTAATTCAGAATGCACGTAGTAAAGCGCAGCTCAGGTAAACTACGGTAAACAGTTTGCTGCCCTAGTGATGAGACCTCCGTGGTGGCAGGTTATTCATTAGTCTCATAGCTTGAGGGGAAAAAGCTGTTACCCTGTCTGGCAGTCCCAGTCCTGATGCTTCTGTACCTCCTTTCTGACAGTAGTGGGTCAAGGAGATTGTGGGATAGGTGGTGGTAATCCTCAACAAAGCTTTGGGCCCTTTGTCTGCAACACTCCCAGTAAATATCACAAATAGAGGGATGGAGAGACCCCGATGATCCTCTCAGCAGTTTTCCCTGTCCTCTCTAGGGTTTTGAGGTCTGATGCTTTGCAGCACACAATGATGCAGCCAGACAGAATACACTCAATGATACTTTAGATTGTTGTTAGAATGTGTGCAGGGAGACTTGCAAACCTCAATCTCTTCAAAGTGTAGAGGCTGCTATGCCTTCTTGACTATTAAAGAGGTAATTCCAGTCCAGGTTAGATTGTCCATTATGTGTACACCAAGGAACTTTGTGGATTTCACTCTCTCCATGGCAGAGCTATTAACGTGCAATGGAGAGTGGTCGACCTGTGCCTTCCTGAAGTCCACAGTCAACTCTCTTGCCTTGACCATGTTGAGACTCAGGTTATTACTCTCGCACCATTTGACAAGCCTCTCTACTTCCTCTCTGTATGCCACCTTGTTGCTGCTGAGGGCAACCGTTGTGGTACCGTCAGTGAACTTGCTGATGTGGTTTGAGCTGAATCCGGCAGTATAGTCATGTGTCAGCAGCAAGCTAAGCACGTAGCCCTGGAGGGCACAAACACTCAGTGTGAAGAGTTTTGAGATGTTGCTGCCAACCCAAACTGACTGGAGTCTTTCTGTAAAGAAGTCCAAGACCCAGTTACAGAGAGGGTTGTTGAGTCCCAGTGAGGACAGTTTACCATGAGCCTCTGAGGGATGATCATGTTAAACACGGAGCTGAAATCAATGAACAACATCCTGATGTACCAGGCATAGTTTCTCAGGTGGGACAGGATGCAATAAAGGGCCGAGGCTTTGGCATCATCAGTGGACCGGTTTGAGCAGAAGGCAAACTGAGAAGGGTCCAATTTAGCTGGAAGGTGGGGTTTTATATGATCCATTACCAGCCACTCAAAACACTTCATGGTTGAAGTCAGTGCCACTGGGTAGTAATCATTTAGGCCCGTTACCATTGCTTTCGGGCATTGGAATGATGCTGGCTGCCTTGAAGTCTGCAGGGATGGGGGACTGTTTCAGAGAGGTATTAATCTACTAGTGGGCTGCATAGTCCCTCAGCACCTGACCACGTATGTTGTTTGGCTGCTGCCTGTTCCTCAGGAAGAAAAGAGGCTTTCCTCAATCTCACATTTAATTGGTTCAAATCATGCATAAAAAGCATTCAGCCTATCAGGAAGGGAGACATCGTAGATGTTGATGTATAGGGTGTACTTGTAACTGGTGGCAAGGTATACAGACCATAATGTGTGCTGTATGTCCCTGGTGTCACAAAGGTGTCTGTGGATTTTCTGTGCATATTCATGCTTTACCTTCCTGGTGGCACAGGAGAGGGCGGCTCTTGTTGATCTTAGAGTTGTTCTCTTCCCCGATCCCTAAGCAGTGCCTTGGCAGTGTAATGTTTAATCAATGGTTCCACTGGTAACCCTATCACCGGGCTCATATGCAAACTCTGCTTGTTGGCTAGCTCTGCAAACAGCCACGTGACACAGTGGTGAGAAGGCCACCTTTTATAAACAATATACTTCTAAGGTTGATAGGATTTAGGGTTCAACCAAACAGAAACGTCATGATGTTACAATTAAAGAAACCTCAATTTGAGGCGAATGCTGTGTAAATACAGCCCATACACAATTATCAATCAGCAACAAAATAGCAGATCGTACCCCGCATGAAATTATAAGGAAATTATATTGACCAAATTCAGCTTTATTAAAAGAAAGAAAAAGAACCCATTACAGTTAAACTAGTCTAAATGTGCACATGACTGTTGGAGCTAGTATAACCGTTACTCACAGTGCTGAACCCATGGTCTGCGTGAAAGCAACAGCCACAGTCCAAACTTCCCTTGAAATCTATCTCGAGCAAACTGGCTCTCTATCAGGAGTATTGACCCATAGAAACTACAGCAGAGAAACAGGCCTTTTGGCCCTTCTTGGCTGTGCCGAACCATTTTCTGCCTAGTCCCATTGACCTGCACACGGACCATATCCCTCCATACACCTCCCATCCATGTATCTGTCCAATTTATTCTTAAATGTTAAAAACGATCCCGCATTTACCACCTTGTCTGGCAGCTCATTCCATACTCCCACCACTCTCTGTGTGAAGAAGCCCCCCCCCCCATGTTCCCTTTAAACTTTTCCCCCCTCACCCTTAACCCATGTCCTCTGGTTTTTTTCTCCCCTTGCCTCAGTGGAAAAAGCCATCATAATTTTATATACCTCTATCAAATCTCCCCTCATTCTTCTACGCTCCAGGGAATAAAGTCCTAACCTATTCAACCTTTCTCTGTAACTGAGTTTCTCAAGTCCCGGCAACATCCTTGTAAACCACCTCTGCACTCTTTCAACCTTATTTATATCCTTCCTGTAATTTGGTGACCAAAACTGAACACAATACTCCAGATTCGGCCTCACCAATGCCTTATACAACCTCATCATAACATTCCAGCTCTTATACTCAATACTTTGATTAATAAAGGCCAATGTACCAAAAGCTCTCTTTATGACCCTATCTACCTGTGACGCTACTTTTAGGGAATTTTGCATCTGTATTCCCAGATCCCTCTGTTCCACTGCACTCCTCAGTGCCTTACCATTAACCCTATATGTTCTACCTTGGTTTGTCCTTCCAACGTGCAATACATCACACTTGTCTGTATTAAACTCCACCTGCCATTTTTCAGCCCATTTTTCCAGCTGGTCCAAGTCCCTCTGCAGGCTCTGAAAACCTTCCTCGCTGTCTACTACACCTCCAATCTTTGTATCATCAACAAATTTGCTGATCCAATTTACCACATTATCATCCAGATCATTGATATAGATGACAAATAACAATGGACCCAGCACTGATCCCTGTGGCACACCACTAGTCACAGGCCTCCACTCAGAGAAGCAATTCTCTACTACCACTCTTTGGCTTCTTCCATTGAGCCAAAGTCTAATCCAATTTACCACCTCTCCATGTATACCCAGCGACTGAATTTTCCTAACTAACCTCCCATGCGGGACCTTGTCAAAGGCCTTACAGAAGTCCATGTAGACAATATCCAGTGCCTTCCCTTCATCCACTTTCCTGGTAACCTCCTCGAAAAACTCCCAATAGATTGGTCAAACATGACCTACCATGCACAAAGCCATGTTGACTCTCCCTAATAAGTCCCTGTCTATCCAAATGCTTGTAGATTCTGTCTCTTAGTACTCCCTCCAATAACTTACCTACTACTGACGTTAAACTTACTGGACTATAATTTCCCGGATTAGTTTTCGATCCTTTTTTAAACAACGGAACAACATGAGCCACTGTCCAATCCTCCAGCACCTCACCTGTAGACAGTGACATTTTAAATATTTCTGCCAGGGCCCCTACAATTTCAACACTAGTCTCCTTCAAGATCCGAGGGAACACCCTGTCAGGTCCCAGGGATTTATCCACTTTAATTTTCCTCAAGACAGCAAGGACCTCCTCCTTTTCGATCTGTACAGTTTCCATGATCTCACTACTTGTTTCCCTAAATTCCATAGACTTCATGCCAGTTTCCTTAGTAAATACAGACGCAAAAAACCTATTTAAGGTCTCCCCCATTTCCTTTGGTTCCGCACATAGCCGACCACTCTGATCTTCAAGAGGACCAATTTTATCCCTTACAATCCTTTAGCTCTTAATATACCTGTAAAAGCTCTTTGGATTATCCTTCACTTTGACTGCCAAGGCAACCACATGCCTTCTTTTAGCCCTCCTGATTTCTTTCTTAAGTATTTTCTTGCACTTCTTATATTCCTCAAGCTCCTTATTTACTCCCTGCTTCCTATACATGTCATACAACTCCCTCTTCTTCTTTATCAGAGTTGCAATATCCCTTGAGAACCAAGGTTCCTTATTCCTGTTCACTTTGCCTTTAATCCTGACAGGAACATACAAATTCTGCACTCTCAAAATTTCTCCTTTGAAGGCTTCCCACTGGAGCCTCCTCCTTGGAGCCATTCATCTGCACAGAGCACTTCTTGCATCGAGGACTCTGCCTCCCACGGTATTCTGCAGCATCTTCCCTCTGTCCCGCTCCGCAGCTCCCACCAAAAAGACCCCAAACCAGACTACTGTCTGCCACAAATCTATCTCCACCCCGCTCTCTGGAACTTTCTCCAGATCGCACCATCCTGATTGACTGACACAACATTCCTAAGTTGAACAACAGGGCAACAGAACAACATTCTACTAGCAGGCCACATTGCTTTTGCAGAAATTTGCTAAAATGAAATCCCTACCGCATTGTCGTAGAAATTGGAACCATTGGGGCGAATGACTTTGAGGTTGCAGATTGCACCATAGAGCTCCTGCAGCGCTTCCCCAGCCGTAGCCTGGGTGGGAGGGAAAGTAAACAGCTATAATCACAATTACAGTAAACTCGCTCGGTAAGTGGAAAGTCCTGTATTTCATTAAAAACTGTCTGTGGTGAGCAGTGGGCTATTATTACCTAGGCGTTCACATTTCATTCTTATTGAGGTAGACACATACCTCTTCCATGGGTCTTGCTAGAGTTCACCGCATTTCTGTCTGCCTGAAAAGAGATTCAGCATCCTAGCTGAAGGGCTGAGTCTGGAATGGTATCTTGAAGTCATTTTTCTAGATTGATTGTTGTATTGCAGCTCTTGTGCAAACAAATTATGTGTGTCTGCATGCCAGTGCTCTGAGCACTCATGCTTTGCCCTGCTGTTGAAATTATTGCTATGGCCAAGTTAATTCAGCTTTTGGCTAGAACAATGGAGGACTTGGACACCATCAAAAACAAACACCAGCTTAGAGTTGGCTGTTACATTTTGGCTTAATTATCTGATATTCTAAAATACTTGTTGTTGAGGTCGTAATGTAGCTGACATGGGAAAAATGTATTAGAATTGTGGGGAGAAAAGAGTTGGATTAGTGAACCAAGTCCTGAGCTTGTGATGGAGGAATGGCCAATGATGAATCAATTGAGGATGATTCTGAGTTATTCTCTACTATGTCCTGATACCAGAAATAAACAATGATATCCATTTTCCTTTGTCAAATATATCCTTAGCCACTGTCTTTGTTTTCCTTCTGACCTCTATGGACATCTCTTTTATTTGGGACACTTGAAGTTGCTCTTACATTGAATGCTACTTTGATGCAAGAGGGTACTGTTCTCTACTGTTGTTCTGCTCTTGTTTCCATGTCTGAATCAATGAAAGTAATTGCCATGGAACAGTAACACAGCATGCGGTAGCTCATTATCAATTAGTTGGTGTTATATTTATTGATAAGAGTTTGATGATGCTGAGACTTGATCTGTTTCTTGTAAATTAAATATGCCTAGCAGTTTTCCACATTGAAGGATAGTTGCAATGGAAAGCTTAACTAAAGGAGCAGCCAGTATTTAACGCTCCCACCTGGATTATTGCAAGGTCCATTTTTTCCTTTCAAGTATTTAATTGTAACCTCAAGCCTCTGAGTTCATCCAGAGAAGATGGACATTGAGATTGAGACATTGGGAGGATGCCACTTACTGCCCGATATAGCAGTAATAGTTCCGTGTTACTATATGGTGACCACTGTCCTCACATGTGGCAACTGATATTATCTTCAAAGTTTTCATTTGCCAGTGTTAAGGGGTTTCTTTGCTCGCTTTTTTAATGGGCTGACCAGTGAAGGAATTTGATCTTCATTTGACTATAACTCAAAAGACTTCATTGGCAGGGTTGGTATCAACAGTTCGTCCCACTAACAATCATTCTGCATCTATTTCTGCTATGCCGCTAGTCGCAAAGGATATAACTAGGGATGTTGATCAAGTTTTATTTGCAAATGGACGAAGTTACGTGGTGGGAAGGAATTTGTGGAATTGATGGGAAGAGCTTGCTATATAGTTTATTTTAGATAAACTTTTTAAAAAAATTAGACTAAATTGATTTTCTGAAATTTAGTAGAAAATATTTACTAAGCTATTTTCTAAAAAGTTTTAAAAAAATTAGCTGGATTGTGTAAGATGAGATTCAGATTTAAATGGGTGCCGCGGTAGCGAAGCAGTTAGTGCAACCTATTGCAACTTGAGGCACTGGAGTTCAACTCCGACATCTTTTCAGTTTGTATGCTTTTCACACGTGTGCACAGGTTTCCTCTGGCTGCGTCAGTTTCTTCCCACAGTCCAAAGATGTCCCTATTAGTAGGTTAATTGGTCATTGTAAATCATCCTGTGATTAGGCTGGGGTTGAATTGGTGGGTTGCTGGGAGATGTGGCTCAGTGGCCTGGAAGGGCCTTTGCACACTGTATCTCTAAATAAAATAAAACTCTTCCAGATCAGATCTGTAAGCTTGCTTTCTTGAATTGGTCTTTTTTTCTGATCTTCAAGTTATCCACAGCTGAAAAGACATGTTGGCTTAGTACCGCCTTGAAAATCATAACAATTGCTAGTCTAATACCATAACCTGTAAGTCACAGTACTCTCTTGGTCACTGTTGATTTATGGGGAGTATGTATAAAATTTACTGTTGCATTGATTTACATAATACTTGTATAAAGTGTTTAAAAGTACAAGCCAAGAAAACTTGTGACAAAAGCCAGCTGCATCACCTGAATGCTATGCAGACTAGTCGACACCAGATAAGCAGAATTTCCAACAACCAAATATCAGGACAATTAAAGCCATGGCTTTGATTTCTGGACTAAACTTCCTTTGCTAACGACCGACTCCACCATGCCTTCTTTGAGTTGTCCAAAACCAAACTGTTCATATGACACATTTGACTTCAAGATGCACATCATACTGCTTGCCACACCATACCGAAGCTGCTTGTTTCTAACTTCTGCAATGTTGCCCAATTTATCTGATCTAACGTTAAATTTCTTGTCTATTTTAGCTAGCTTTTACTTTCTTTCCTCACTGTCTTGTAAGCAATTCAGATGAGCACAAGAGATAATTTTCTAGGCATCCTGACCTTCATTAAGTCATGGAGTGCTAGATCTCACCTTTCTTATGCCCTCTTTATCACGAACATCATCTTCACCCTGTAACTGTCTGAGGTATTTGCTCTCTAATATAATTTCTTGAAGATTCAACAGATTTTAATTGCTGTCAATTATGGTTCAAAGGTCAGGAATTATTCTGCTGCAATTCGCACTGCACCCCTAAAGGAGCTGCATTTACAATTCTAAAACATTCATTATACTCTTTGCAGAACTTTTTGACTAAGCCATTGACAATTTTGCATCTTGATGACTGTTGTAGAATTTTATTTAATATCACCTCAGTTCCATGCAGTGTCTTGAGACGTTTTAAAGTGCTGAAGATGCTGTGCAAATAGTTGTTGTCCTAAAAGATTTTGATTTTAGAAATGATTTACTACTTTAGTGGTAGATTGTCACTGTTGAGATCCTTCCTCTTGCCATGGTTCAAGGTAGTCCCTTGATGAACAACACATTGCTGTGGCCAAATCAAGGCCTGATTTATAGCCATGTTAATAATCGTGCTCCTAGAAGTTCTGCAAAGCAGAAATGTTAAATGGACTGTTAACTATTTAGTCATTGATGACAGATTTCTGTCTCTTACAGGTTGTAGATGTTCAATTCTGGAAAACAAGGTTGATTATACACAGAACTCGGAGTATTTTAATGAATATATGAGTGCTAACAGCCATTGTTAATTATTTGTGTTGCACTTAATAAGGAAAGTACTTAATTGTTTCAGTTAACTGTTACTTTTTTCAATGCATATATTACAGGTGCCTCAGAGTAAACCCAAAGGGTTTAGATGAAGAAAGCAAAGACTACCTTTCCTTATATTTGCTTTTAGTTAGTTGTCCAAAAAGTGAAGTTCGAGCAAAATTTAAATTTTCTTTATTGAATGCAAAAAGAGAAGAAACAAAAGCCATGGGTAAGTACTTGCACAAATTTTTATTTGAAGATCATTTCTAGTGATTGTTTTTGCCAAACAGTTTGAAAATGCAATTTGTAATATTTTGCATGTGTAATAAGATTTAATAATTTATTGGCATTGTTTTATTGGAGGTTGGAATTTAAACATTCATGGGCAAGGACATTCCTCCTCTTACGTAATCAGAAAGTCATGAGCTCAAATCCCATTATGGACACCTGAACAATAAGAACTTTAGAACTGAAACTTTGCTTCACTGTTGAAACAACTATATTTCATTACTGATAACTGTCCTCAGTGTGGCCACAAAATGTACCAAAACATTATTTGAATTGGAAAACGTTTTCCATTATTGCTTCTGACATTTAATCCTCAACATCTCAACAGCTGGTTGGCTTTATTATTATGTACAGTTACCATTGTTTCCCTCCTTTATTACGATAGTTGAATTGTGAAGATTGACATATCAATGCATGTCAATTTATATTTAGTACCAATTTCAACAATTTGCAAACTATTGGTGATAATTTGTGGGAATACATTGTTACTTATCTGTTCCTAAACTGGCATGCATTCTGAGTTTAGCCCAGTTTTTTGAAAACTTGAAACCTTAACTCTATTGAACTAACTGCAATGAATCATAACAATTTGAATTTATGCAAGTCCTTTAATGTGGAGTAATGTATCAGCAAACATAACTGTAAGCAGAGTAAAATATTTCCTTCTTTTTCACCTTCTTCCCCGATTTTATTTTTAAATGAATAAATCTGCATTATAAAATTCCTTTTATAACATCAGGATACCTCAGAGCTTCAATGCAAGGAAATGTGGCAGTCCTTTAGTGATGCAGTTGACAAATTGTGGCAAGGTACATGAAATATAAGGCTTGCATGAGGTACATAACAAACATGGAGAATTAAATGCAGAAGATAAGACGATGGTTTGCATCATTTCTTTGAGATCTGTTTTCATCTGAGGCTAGGAATGAATTAAATGTCAGCTTATACAACAATTATTAACAGTCATTCATAGCATGGGTTTTCAAGCATGTATGAGGTCATGGCCCTCTGTCTTATCTAAGAACAAAGTTTAAAGACCTCAGTCTGAATGTTATGCAACACAACATAGCTGCTTTTGAACCTTGTCTAATTAGTGTGTACAATTCAGCATTATTGTCAGGGTGATGAACTTGTATTATCAAATGTTTGTGTGTGTGCTGAATTCTGACAGTCACTGGTCCCAGGAAATCTATTCAATTGAGAAGTGGTTTTACTCTAATTTCTCAGCTATACTTCAGAAGTGCAGGAAACCCTCCTTTGATTTGTTCTATTATCTTTCTATAGCCTTCATAATTATATAGCCTTCCAGTATGAATCTATTTATTGGCTGAACTTTGCTTTTTTTCGCTTTAGGATCTTGTATTTTAGTACTAGTTAGTTTTTATAGAAACATAGAAAACATAGAAAATAGGTGCAGGAGTAGGCCATTCGGCCCTTCGAGCCTGCACCGCCATTTATTATGATCATGGCTGATCATCCAACTCAGAACCCAGCCTTCCCTCCATACCCCCTGACCCCTGTAGCCACAAGGGCCATATCTAACTTCCTTTTAAACATAGCTAATGAACTGGCCTCAACAGTTTGCTGTGGCAGAGAATTCCACAGATTCACCACTCTCTGTGTGAAGAAGTTTTTCCTAACCTCGGTCCTAAAAGGCTTCCCCTCTATCCTCAAACTGTGACCCCTCGTTCTAGACCTCCCCAACATCGGGAACAATCTTCCTGCATCTAGCCTGTCCAATCCCTTTAGGATCTTATACGTTTCAATCAGATCCCCCCTCAATCTTCTAAATTCCAACGAGTACAAGCCCAGTTCATCCAGTCTTTCTTCATATGAAAGACCTGCCATCCCAGGAATCAATCTGGTGAACCTTCTTTGTACTCCCTCTATGGCAAAGATGTCTTTCCTCAGATTAGGGGACCAAAACTGCACACAATACTCCAGGTGTGGTCTCACCAAGGCCTTGTACAACTGCAGTAGTACCTCCCTGCTCCTGTACTCGAATCCTCTCGCTATAAATGCCAGCATACCGTTCGCCTTTTTCACCGCCTGCTGTACCTGCATGCCCACTTTCAATGACTGGTGTATAATGACACCCAGGTCTCGTTGCAC
Source organism: Mobula hypostoma (assembly GCF_963921235.1). Taxonomy (NCBI): domain Eukaryota; kingdom Metazoa; phylum Chordata; class Chondrichthyes; order Myliobatiformes; family Myliobatidae; genus Mobula; species Mobula hypostoma. Next base: position 89,279,998 of record NC_086101.1, on the reverse strand, counting down.
CTCCCCTTTTCCTAATCGGCCACCATTCAGATAATAATCTGTTTTCCTATTTTTGCCACCAAAGTGGATAACTTCACATTTATCCACATTAAATTGCATCTGCCATGAGTTTGCCCACTCACCCAACCTATCCAAGTCACCCTGCATCCTCTTAGCATCCTCCTCACTGCTAACACTGCCACCCAGCTTCGTGTCATCCGCAAACTTGGAGATGCTGCATTTAATTCCCTCATCCAAGTCATTAATATATATTGTAAACAACTGGGGTCCCAGCACTGAGCCTTGCGGTACCCCACTAGTCACCGCCTGCCATTCTGAAAAGGTCCCGTTTATTCCCACTCTTTGCTTCCTGTCTGCTAACCAATTCTCCACCCACACCAATACCTTACCCCCAATACCGTGTGCTTTAAGTTTGCACACTAATCTCCTATGTGGGACCTTGTCAAAAGCCTTTTGAAAATCCAAATATACCACATCCACTGGTTCTCCCCTATCCACTCTACTAGTTACATCCTCAAAAAATTCTATGAGATTCGTCAGACATGATTTTCCTTTCACAAATCCATGCTGACTTTGTCCGATCATTTCACCGCTTTCCAAATGTGCTGTTATCACATCCTTGATAACTGACTCCAGCAGTTTCCCCACCACCGACGTTAGGCTAACCGGCCTATAATTCCCCGGTTTCTCTCTCCCTCCTTTTTTAAAAAGTGGGGTTACATTAGCCACCCTCCAATCCTCAGGAACTAGTCCAGAATCTAACGAGTTTTGAAAAATTATCACTAATGCATCCACTATTTCTTGGGCCACTTCCTTAAGCACTCTGGGATGCAGACCATCTGGCCCTGGGGATTTATCTGCCTTCAATCCCTTCAATTTACCTAACACCACTTCCCTACTAACATGTATTTCGCTCAGTTCCTCCATCTCACTGGACCCTCTGTCCCTTACTATTTCTGGAAGATTATTTATGTCCTCCTTAGTGAAGACAGAATGGTTATGGTTCAGTTCTTTTGACTAAACTTCCTGCTGCTGCTTCCTAATATTTTAATGTCTTATTCCTGATATGATTTCTTCAGATTAAGACACAAGCATCATGATTGTAGAAATAGTGCTTAATAATCCAGATTCAAGGAATGACTCTGTGACTCTATACATTGTGTATAATTAAGCACATGTGATTTTGTTAGTGACTTCCTGTAGAACAGGGGCCCAATCTTCAAGGATGCAGCATTAGAAATTGCCAGAGACCTGCTAAGGTTATTCTCTTTGTGTGCTTTAACGCAAATAATTTAACAATATAAGAATATTTTATTGCCTTGTTCATCATTTGTATTCCGTTGAATATTCAATGAATATTCTGTGCATTAATTGGTCGCAATTATTTGTTTTGGTCATTTTCTGTTTCTGGATGAAAATATGGTAACAATTTTGGAATGACTCTAGAATTTAACAGTCATGTGATTCCCAAAAAAAGCCATAAAGGATTATTGATATTAATATTCAGTCCATTGTCTGCACCTCCTAGGTATTGTCACTAGGATTCAGGAGCCTACCTCTTGCTGGTTCATAATCAACACATGCTGGACCTGGCAATCAAGTTCCCCTATGTTGCAGAAATAAGATTAAGAATCAGGTTTAATTTCATTGGCATATGTGGTGAAATTTATTGTTTTGCAGTAGCAGTACATAGTAATAAAAATTATAATAGGCACATATAAAAGGTAAATAAGTAGTGCAAAAAGAGAGGAAAAATATTGAGGGTTCATGGGTTCATCGTCCATTCAGAAATCTGATAAATTATACGATGCACCATGAGGCAGGAATTGTCAGTGAGCGTAATCTGAAGGTTCTCTCAGTAATGGAAAAACAGAACATGGTATAAATCAGAGGATCAGAGATATGTGTCACAATGATAATGTGGTATAATCATCATGGGGAACTTTAGTCTACCTATAGACTGGGCAAACAAAGAGCAGTAATATACAGAGGATGAATTTGTGGTGTGTAAACAAGAGTTTCCTACACCTTTGTGTGAGGAATCAACTTAAACAGCTTATGTTAGGTTTAGTTTTCTACAATGAGTAAGAGCTAATTAATATAGCCTGCAACCTCATGACATGAACATGAACTTCTCTAACTTCAAGATAATGCCCTATTCCTCTGTCCACTCCTGGTTTACAACCTGTGAATGGTGTAAGCACTCATCTTTTTCAGTTCCTGCATTGACTAACTATTCACTCCTACCCCTGCTTATTTTGTTTTAATTTCTCATCCTCTTTTCTAACCTCGGCCACATCTTTAGCAGCCAAATGGCCTCCTTCCTCTATTTCTTATATGCTCCTAAGCTTGCATATTTTCAAGCACAGTCTTTGTGGAAGTGGTGCCCAATCTCACTTCTACACACACGTGAGCCCCACTGGTGCAGTACGTGGTGGCTGATGCTGCAGGTTACACTGCAAGCAGTAGCCATCTGCTGCTGGTGCTACAATGGATCCTCTAATTGTTGTCTTTCCAGGTCAGCTTTCTTCCATGGTGGTGTCAGAGTGAGTGTATGTTGCAACAGTCATTGGCTTGTCATGTCACTCATCAGTCCATTAATTTAAACAATGTAATAAGAATGTGTAACTCCCGTGCTTGAGAATTGACAATAACACTCTAGGGCACTATTCTCTTTAATTTATCAGGTTGACAGTGTTCAGTGTTCTGTCTCTTGCTGGTATCCTTATTTTCCTTCTCAGTCAAAGCAGCCTCAGAGCTACCAAACTGATGGCTCAAAATTGTTGGAAAACATTTTCCACTGTACCTACATTTCTCTCTAAGAGTTGGTGGTCTTCTACAGCTTTAAAATATTTTAAGAATTTTTACATGTAAGTTTACTTGAACAGCTTTTAGGTCGTCCTTAACGATCAAAAACATTTCAAATCCAGTTTCAAATGTTTTTGATGGCAGTTAAGTGTCAAGGTTATCAGGTATTTCAATCGTTAATCTTCAAAATCCTTGCCTAAGGTCTTTCTACAGAACATACTTCAACTCTTGGATTAGATCTCATGTATAAAGTCTCAGCTTGACTGGTCATTCATATCCAGAATATGTTAGTGCAGGCAGGCAGTGTGGTGGTGAATCCAGGCAGCTGACTGAATCCAAAGCAATTCTGCACATTGGGAATGTGCTAGATTCCAGTTCTGTCCAGTATTCAGACCAGGATACATACAAAGAGTTTTTAACTTAAGCTGTCCGCCATCAGATCAAACGTTACAAAGTAGTGCAGAGTTCATTGTTCTGAGCACTAGTGTCAAGAGCAGTAAATATAGTGGATTCCTGCTAATTGAGCCATCAGTTAATTGGAGTACCCGCTTATTTGAGGTAACTGTTAAAGAACAAAACTAATCGAGAAAATAGCTGGGATTCCCTGCTCACTGCGGTTTCAAGCATTCAGGCTTGGAGATTCAGGAAACAGTTGGGAATGAAATTAAAACAACTTCACTACGGCAATTTAGGAACTACAAAGAAGTTGAAGGTATTGACAATCATCTTGAATGTTACAATGAAATGAAGATTTAGAGGGTGCAATTATTAAAAGCATTGTATGTAGGATGTCCATTATCAGTGCTAGGTGTCTGCTCTGATTTTGTTCATTTATGCTCTATCAATAGAACATGGCAACATATGTTCACTGGATGAATTCCTCTGTCGAAAACCATTAGGAACTAGTACACAGTGTTGCTTTTAAGTTCTGTATTTCATTTATATATATATATATGTGTGTGTGTTACTCATTTTAAATTAGTTTGTGTTTTTATACCCTTTTAACTATTTCCATGAAACTTTGGGCTAAAATGAACTGTTTCCAATGTGTCCCAATTACTTGGAATCCACTACATTGTAGTGTCAGGCAATCTTTTCTTGAGAGCTGTATTCAATGTTAATTCTATCAACTATAAAGAGAGCACATATTTTAATTGAGTAAACTAATCTGTCTTAAGAGTTAGACCAAAGCAAAATATGTCATAGGTCTATTTTTCGTAGAATGAATTAAATTGATTTTTTTTCTGTACAAAAGGAGGTAAGATTTCCTCTTCATTATTTTCATTAAAAATAGGTTTTGCCAGAAACAGTGAACATTGGAAACCTATTCTGATACTTGTCATGTGATTGCTGCATATATGTACTTGTTTTTTTTAAATACCCCTTTCTCAATTTATTTCTAATAGAAAGTCAAAGGGCATATCGATTTGTCCAAGGCAAGGACTGGGGTTTCAAAAAGTTTATCCGTAGAGACTTCCTTCTAGATGAAGCAAATGGTCTTCTTCCAGATGATAAACTTACACTGTTTTGTGAAGTAGGTGAATGTTTTAAATCACAAATGGTTAGGTAAATGTATTTTAATGTAGTGTTTATTTTAATGTATCAGTTTATTTTATTTAAGACACTCACTCCAAGTTTACTTGACCATTGTAAGTCTTGAACTTGTTCAATTTTTGCTTTGTGCATTATACAATCAGAAATTATAAGGCCTAAATGGAAATTTTGCCATCATTCCTGGCAAATGATAGTACATAACACCTTGATAATTCTCTCTCCTATTGTTCACAAATCCTGATGGTTTGGTATCTTGCTCACCACGATCTATTTCCTGTACTCCTTTCAAGCTAATCAGGATGCAGGTTTTCTGTGTTTGCTTTAAACTCAGGGGCCTTGTTTCTCTCATTCCTGTTTAAAAATACCAGGGCTCTATATTTGCATTCCTGTTGAACATACAGAATGCTTTACTGTGGTTGATGTATTACTTAAAATAATTTCCAGTCATCCAGGAAATCTACCTGTCCAGTGTACACTGGTCATGAAGCTGCTGGATTATTAGGATTTTACTATATTTCTTTAGCAATATCTGTCATCATTCAAAATTCATTTCTTGCGGGCTTTTCTTGTTTTCCTTTTCTCCTATTTGTTTTGAGACTTCCCATTTTAATATGAAAAATATATATTCTTTTTAAACCTCATTCAACTTGCAGTGCACTAACTTTAGAATTTAGTGTTTTGTGAAATTAGTACAGGTAGTTGTTACTTATAAAGTAAAAGGGAAACAACAGGAATTCTGCAGATGCTGGAAATTCAAGCAACACACATAAAAGTTGCTGGTGAACGCAGCAGGCCAGGCAGCATCTCTAGGAAGAGGTGCAGTCGACGTTTCAGAGGGTCTCGGCCTGAAACGTCGACTGCACCTCTTCCTCGAGATGCTGCCTGGCCTGCTGCGTTCACCAGCAACTTTTATGTGTGTTGGTTAAGTAAAAGGGAAATCACTTGTGAAAGGTAATCCTCAAAATTTCACTTAATCTGCTTAACCAGCTTTGTGGATGGCAATCTGAAATGAAAACTCTTGACGCAAACACGAGGAAATCTGCAGAAACGTTGACTGTACCTCTTCCTGAAAACTCTTGACACTTGGTTTCCAAATGTGCAACTCTTCTGAATACATTTATTCTTCTTCAACTAGTTCTAGATTTGAATTATAAGCTAGTTTTAGTGTCAAACTAGTATTGTGTTCACTAGTTTTTATATATCTAATGTGAACTTCCAAGCGCCCTCCAGAAAGTATTTATTTAGTCAATGGTATACTTCTATGAGCTAGCTTAACGCATACTTATAATGTTACATAATTACATGAGCAGACATGGTGAGATAACATATCTACAGGTAAAATGAAATTGTAGGTAAAGTGAAATTGTTTGAACACAGTTGTCATCTTTAGTGTGTTGAACCTCTATGGTACAAAGATTAGAATTATACTAAAGATAGATTGTCAGGTTATTACTGAAACAGCTGACTGATTAGCAGGTTTCAAGGATACCAGATCATTGCATCATTTCAATTTGATCCTGGTATTTACAGTTCATGTGAGAAACTTCATTGTTGTAGTCATAGTCATACTTTATTGATCCTGAGGGAAATTGGTTTTCGTTACAGTTGCACCATAAATAAATAAATAGTAATAAACCATAAATAATTAAATAGGAATATGTAAATTATGCCAGGAAATAAGTCCAGGACCAGCCTATTGGCTCCGGGTGTCTGACCCTCCAAGGGAGGAGTTGTAAAGTTTGATGGCCACAGGCAGGAATGACTTCCTATGACACTCAGTGCTGCATCTCGGTGGAATGAGTCTCTTGCTGAATGTACTCCTGTGCCCAGTCAGTCCATTATGTAGTGGATGGGAGACATTGTCCAAGATGGCATGCAAGTTGGACAGCATCCTCTTTTCAGACACCACCGTCAGAGAGTCCAGTTCCATCCCCACAACATCACTGGCTTTATGAATGAGTTTGTTGATTTTGTTGGTGTCTGCTGCCCCAGCACACAACAGCAAACATGATAGCACTGGCCACCACAGACTCGTAGAACATCCTCAGCATCGTCCGACAGATGTTAAAGGACCTCAGTCTCTTCAGGAAATAGAGACGGATCTGACCCTTCTTGTAGACAGCCTCAGTGTTCTTTGACCAGTCCAGTTTATTGTCAATTCGTATCCCCAGGTATTTGTAATCCTCCACCATATCCACACTGACCCCCGGATGGAAACAGGGGTCACCCTGCTTAACTTGCTCATCTTGCTATGTCATGTTACTTTGCGAAAAGAATAATTGAAATGTGGTATATGGGAGTATTTACAGTGACTCCAGTGTATCTTATTTTCCCTTGGTCAGAAGTTAAATATATAATACATATTTGCTGTAAGTATAACTTAGTTGATAAAGATTACAAGAAGTGTCAGGAGATTTGCTAAATGTCATCTGTTGCTAATTTTTAGATGACTGTAATTTTAGTAATATACATTTCTGGATGTATTGTGATCCATGAAGTTAAAGTCATTGTTACACTGTTAAAAATTGTAGTGCACATAGACATTTCCACCTAGGTTCTAGTTTTTGAATACTTATTTGTTTTATAAATCTCTTAAATTCTACTGCATTCTTTCAACTAACAATCCAGTCATTTGTTCAGATGGCTGTTAAACAATATGACAGTGGGTGCAAAACCATTCAGCTGGTAAATAAGGTCAAGTGAAGCACATTATTGTTAATAATAACAGTTAATGCATTCTTTTCCCAATTCAAATTTTTAAAAAAATAATGTGGAAAAATATGCGACTCAATTGCATTGGGAGAAACCTTCCATATTGTGATACTTTTCTAGAATAGTTACTTTATTGAAGGAGGGCTATTCAGCTTATCATGTTCTTGCCAGCTCCATCAGAATCACTCAATAATTCCACCAATCGCCACCCTCCCCCAATCCCTTGGCTTGTTTTCTGAATCCTGGTGAATGTTTGATCACTAAGTATGTGTTATAGTTCCTTTAAAGGCCACAGTGTGCCTACATCACACCTGCAAACAGTGCATTTCATATCCCAGTTACACAGTATGCTTTTTTTTAAAAGAAAAAGATTTTTCTTCATGTCAATCTTAGTTCTCTGGTTATCTCACATCTGTGACAACTGGTCCTTGACACAATGTACCAAAGAGAAGAGCTTCCTGTAATTCATTCTCTTCAAATCCTCATTATCTTGTATACTTCTATCAAATCTCCCCTCAACCTTCTCCTCAAACAAAGTAATTCCAACCCCTCTAATCTATCCTTCTATCAACCATCCCTCATCCCTGCAGCCACATGTAGAACACTGAACGTAAAACACTTTAGCACCGTACAGGCCCATTGGCCCACAATGTTGTGCTGCCTGTTTAACCTACTCATAAGATTAATCTAACCCTTCCCTCTTACATAGCCCTCCTGTTATTCTATCATGGTGTGCCTATCTAAGATTTTCTTAAATGCCCCTAATGTACTTGCCTTCACCACCACCCCTGGCAGGGTGCTCCACACACTTGCACTCCTTTTTTTTTAAAAAAAAACTTCCCTGACATCCATTCCCCGTCCCCCAATACTTTCCTCCAATCATTTTAAAATTATGCTGCCTGTTATTAGTCATTTTCACAACACTACCTCACGGCTCTTGAATTCATTCCTTGACTAACGAAGGCCAACATACCATACACCTTCTTGACAACCCTATCAATTTGTGTAGCAACTTTAAGGGATCTATTGATGTGGAATCCAAAATCGCTTTGTTCTTCCACACTGCAAAGAATCATGCCATTACCCCATAGTCTGCCTTCAAATCGGCTTTTCAAAGTGAAACACTTCACACTTCTCTGGGTTGAACTCCATCTGCCACTTAGCCCAGCTGTGTATCCTGTCAATGTTCCATTATAAAACTTCCACAACCTTCTACAGATTCTGCAGGTCCACCAACCTTCATGTCATCGAAAACTTACCCAATTCTTCATCCTAGTCTTCTATAAAAATCACAAACAGCAGGGATCCCAGAACCGATCCCTGTGGAACAGCACTGGTCACAGACCTCCAGGCAGAATACGCTTCATTTCCAGCTATCCTCTGCCTTCTATGAACAGGCCATTTCTGAATCAACACAGCTGTAATTCCCTGGATCCTATGCTTCCTGACTTTCTAAATGAGCCTACCATCTGCAACCTTATCAAGCGACCTACTGAAATCCATATACCCTGCATCCACTGCTCTATGTTCATCATAGTGCTTTATCACATCCTCAGAGAATTTGATCAGGCTCATGAGGCATGCCTTTGTCCCTCAAGGAAGCTGTGCTGACTATCCCTAATCAGAATATGCTTCTCCAAGTTCTCAAATCCAACCTCTAATTCTTCTCCAATAATTTGCCCGCCAATGAAGTAAGATTTGCTAGGGTATAATTCTCAGTATTATTCCTACTCCCTTGCTTAAACAAAAGCAATAACACTCCAATTATCTGGTACTTCTCCTATGGTCAGTGAGGATGCAAAGATTATCACCAAAGGCACAGAAATCTTTCCACACTTCCCATTGTAACCTGGGGTATATACCATCTAGCCCTGGGGACTTATTGACCCTAATGTTGTCTTAAATCTTAAGTGAACTTGACAAGGTGTTCCCCAACTCCTGTCAACCATGATTCTTTCATCCTACCATACTTTCCTTGGCTCAATGAAACAGATCTATCTGGAACCCCGTGCAAATGCTCCTTAGACAATGTCCATCTTTCCATTATTCATTTCCCTGAGTGTTTTGGTTGCTGTCTCCAACACCCAAATATCTTGCCACCTAGACAAGACATTTAAGGCTGTTGTTGTCCTAAATATAATCTGAAAGGCAAATAAGTAATTCCCTAGCAACACTCATAAAAGTTGCTGGTGAACGCAGCAGGCCAGGCAGCACCCTAGGAAGAGGTACAGTCGACGTTTCGGGCCGAGACCCTTTGTCAGGGCTAACTGAAAGAAGAGCTAGTAAGAGATTTGAAAGGGGGAGGGGGACAAACGAAATTTTGAGATTTCGACTGTACCTCTTCCTAGAGATGCTGCCTGGCCTGCTGCGTTCACCAGCAACTTTTATGTTTGTTGCTTGGAATTCTAGCATCTGCAGATTTCCTCGTGTTTGTGTTTTTAAATTCCCTAGCAAGCTATTTATTAATATTTTTTTCAGCTGAATTAATTACTATTTTTTTTAAACCTAATGTTTATTGGTTTTGAAACTTGTGTTCTTTCTGCTCTGGTTTAGGTGAGTGTAGTTCAAGATTCTGTTAATATATCCGGCCAATCAAATATGAATACATTAAAAGTTCCAGAATGTCGTCTAGCAGATGATTTGGGGAATCTATTGGAAAGTTCTAGATTCACAGATTGCTCCCTTTATGTAGGAGGGCAAGAATTTAAAGCTCACAAATCAATTTTAGCAGGTAGGTAAGCTTGGATGTCAAGTTACATGTATCTTATTAGCAAAAAGAAATCCTGATTTTTATACTCTTTTTCCTTTCTACTTGACAGCTCGTTCTCCTGTTTTTAATGCTATGTTTGAACATGAAATGAAAGAAAGTAAGAGGGTAAGAATTCTATGTACTTGTTATTTTCAAGTTTAAGTCTTGATCATGAAATTGGTTTTACAGTTTGATTCTAGTTTTGATCATAATGTGACTAAGTGTATCTTCATAAAAATAATTATTGTAGGAGAAATACAATTGCTAAATTGGAATATTAACAAAGCTATCCAGTTTTAAACTCTGTTCAGTTATACTCACTTATTTTTCTTTTCAATTTTTCCTAACAGAATAGAGTAGAAATTAATGATGTAGATCCAGAAGTTTTTAAAGAAATGATGAGATTTATCTACACAGGAAAAGCACCAAATCTTGATAAAATGGCTGACAACCTGTTAGCAGCTGCAGACAAAGTAAGTAATGAATATTCTGAAGCACGTGTCCAGAAAAATGTAGATATAATGTGCATCTCAAGTCATCTAGATGCTTGGAAGTACTTATGGCACTGAAAAATAAATGTCATGCAAGAATATTTTTGAAGGCAAATGACTGTTGTCTTGCATATGACAAATTGCCACAGCAAATGAGATTGGATTATCTAGATTTGAAAGTGTTAGGATAAGAAATATCACTATAAATATTGTACACTTTGAGCTCATCAGATACCGTAAAATATTCAATGTTCTTTTGAATGCGGAAGCAGTGCCTTAGTTGAATGATCTAACACCTAGCATGTTCAAGTGGGCATCACTCCCTCAAATTGCTCAGACATGTTGCCAATAATTAGCTCCCCCCCCCCCACCCCATGTTGTTGCCTGGCAGTACACATTCTCTCCAAAGTTCCCCATCAGCATTCTCCCATGATCGTACATTCCTCACGATGTTGTATTTCCCCTAAAGTATCACTTGAAGCACTTTGGATTGTACCAAAGCAGATGGGGGTGATCCATTTGGCACTTCTGTGCCCAACTGACCACATTTTTCTGCTTAGAAATTTGGGCCATAAAATAAGTAGCTAAAATAAATAATCTTTGTAATCTTTGAAATTGGTAAGATATTGGTTTTTTTAGTGTGTTATTTGTGAATTTTAAGTTTTGGTTTGTATATTGTTAATGTTTTATTGCATTCTTCGAAAGATTTTTTGAAAGGGGCTTATTTCAGCTGCTTTGGAAAAATGGAAGCTGCTATCAGAAGTGATGGTCATTTTGATCTAGATTAAATCTTCAGCTAGTAAATTGCATTTCTAGTTGTCATTTCCCATCATGGTCAGGTAATGGATTTTTTTTTCTATCTCCTTACAGTATGCACTAGATCGACTAAAGGTCATGTGTGAAGAAACTTTGTGTAGTAACCTCTCAGTTGAAAATGTTGCAGAAATTCTCATTCTTGCAGATTTGCACAGCGCAGAGCAACTGAAAGCACAAGCAATAGACTTCATTAACAGGCAAGTGTCATTGCTTTCTGTCATGTGTTATCTAGATTGCCAAATATTTATTTTAAAAGTCTGATGTTATTTATTCTTTTCCTTACGGTTTTTCCTAATAGGTGCAGTGTTCTCCGACAACTTGGGTGTAAGGATGGGAAAAACTGGAGTAACAAGTCAGTAATGTGATGGAATATTTAATTTTGGGTTTATCACTGTGCATCATTTGTGACTTTTTTCCACCAAAGTAGTCCATTTTTGATTTTGGACCTTTTTATCCATTTTTGATTTAACATAGAAGAGCACCTACAGTATAGTCAAGACAAGCATTCCACAAAAAGCTATCCAAAGAATAAAATGAGACTTGAAAGGTTTGCCATCGAGGACTAGAAAGTTTTAAAACATTCTGTGAAATACTGTGAAGAAATTTTTATGGGCTTTATCTATTTCACATGCCTTTTTATGATTTGCTTGTGAATTTGGTAATAGATACTTTCAATCAGATCTCTCTAATGTAACAATTTGTTCTTATCTGAAAATTGTTAACGATCAAACCTGCTGGTAAGGTAGTGAGAGTCAGCTTATAAATATCTCTTGAATTTAAAGACATTCTTAAAAGCTTGAAGATTTGCACAGCACAGAGCAACTGAAATTCTTGTAAAGTCCTTTTGTAAATTGAGAAAAGTACAGGTCTTACAAAATATAATATTCTTATTGTGAAATGTCCCTTTTCAGCTATATACCATTTCCTGACAGCATATGAGAGTGCAATGGCCTAAATCGGGGCTTCCCAACCCAGGGTCCACAGACCCTCCAGTTAATGGTAGGGAACAATGGCATAAAAATGGTTGGGTACCCCTGGCCTAAATAGTGTGAAGTTGGGTAAAGTACAACTGTCAGTTTGTTCATTTGTTTTTTATTAATTCAGCATTTAAGAGGAAGAGCTGAGCTTCAGTTAGAGTAGAGGGAAGAGAAGCCTTTAGAAATCAAAAGGTGGAATGGAAGAGAGCACAAAGTGGTATAGCAAAGGGGTGAAGGAATAAAATGAGTGTGAGTAAGAAGGAAAAACTAAAAAGCAAAGATTTGCAAAGCAAAAGTATCTTTCCCCATCGGCAGCTAGTTGGATCAGTCCAGTGAAACCTGGTTTTATCCTCCAGGGAAGATCAGATTCAGGTTTGTTATTACCGATGTATGTCATGAAATGTATTGTTTTGCAGCAGCAGTACAGTGCAAATATTTTTATTTAAAAACTAAGTTATAAAATGGTGAAAATAATGTGGTAGTGTTTGTGGGTTCATGTACTGTTCAGAGATCTGATGGTGGAGGAGAAGAAGCTGTTCTTCAAACATTAAGTCTGGGTCTTCAGGCCCCTGTACCTTCTCCCCGATGACAGTAACATGAAGAGGGCATGTCCTGCCTGGATGGTGTGGGTCTTTATTGATGGGTGTTGACTTCTTGAGACACCATCTGCTGAAGATAACGTTGATGCTGAGGAGGGTTGTGCCCATGATGAAACTGACTGAGTCTGCAAACCACTTCAACCTGTTGAGATCCTGTGCAGTGGAAGTTCTATAAAAAGCTGTGATGCAACTAGTCAGAATGCTCTTCACTGTAGATTCTATAGGAATTTGCGAGAGTTCCTAATATTCAGTAATTTGGTAAAGAAAGCTTCATTGTCTAAAGCAAATCCCTCATTAATAAAACGTTATTCTCCAGATCTTTAAACAACACTTATTAATAATTGTGTGCTAATTATTTACAAATACTGTGCTGATTTTCTGAGGTTTTTTACCAATTTTTCTCAATTGCAGCCATGCCACTGATGTAATGGAGACAGAAGGCTGGAAATCGATGATCCACTCCCACCCTCATTTAGTTGCAGAGGCCTTCCGAGCACTAGCAACGGCACAGTGCCCTACTTTTGGTATTCCACGCAAACGATTAAAACAGTCGTAATTATGCTAGAGGACTTTAGGTACTGATCTTGCTACTGACTTTGTGTTGAGGTATTTCTACCTTGCACCCATGCAGGATGAAGACTTCGTCAGTTGCATACACAGGACACAACCTGAACTTTAACCGTCTTTTAATTGCTCTGCTGAAGGATGTGTTCAAGTATGGTCTTCAGCTTTAAATTAGTTTACATGCTTTTCTCTCAGCCACTTAAACAGCCTTAAATAATTTTCATCCTTCTAGTTCAGTTTAAATATTTTTTATGTTTCCTTTTTTTTAAATTAATGTGTGCCTTGTCAAAAGACTAGGCTATGCAGAATTGCATCAGAAACCAAAATGCAGAACCATCCATTGAATAGTTGAGAAAGGCAAATGTACTCTCTAACACTTTTCTAAGTGTTTGCTCTTTCACACAAAAGTATAATTAATAATTAACTTCCCTACAAATCTATCTATTAACCTTAATTAGCCAACAATTGGAGCAGTTAGCTATAACCACTCTCCTTTCAATATTAGTTTTCAATTGTGATTTTCCTCAATACACATTTGCATTATGGATACTGTTAAAATTCTGCATGACAGCCTGAAAGGGATGTACCATTCAATAGCACATGTCCTTATTGGGCCAGTGGTATATGAAGTACGTGGTTGGTTTGTGAACCACCATTTTCTTTTCAGTGTTTGTAAACTTTGTTTACAGTTTGGAATTTCTACTGTACAGATTTTTTTTGAAGATTAAATTCACAATTTTGGCAGAAATGTTAAAGACCTTTGTTACAATTGTGTGAAAATGGTTTGTAATGTTCAGCAACCTTCTAGAACTTGAGATTGCAACATAACTGAAGTAGAAACACTATAATTTGTGATACTGATGTACCAAAACATTGGAATGATTCAATTAAATATATTTAACTTGAATAATGAAAGAGCATTTCTGAAGACTACCCCTTTAAAATTTGCAAAAACAATGTTAAGACACTGAAGATCACCTGATCAGATTAATTTTTCCAGAATATGTTTATGATATTTCTATCCCTTTAACTTCACAAGAATTTTCTGTTCACCTTATTTTCCTTGAGGTGCTGATTCTTTTGGATCTAGATCCATGGGTGCTGGCCGCCCACCACCATCCAGTATCTCACCCAAGTGGCTGTTGCTCAAGTGTGACTTTCATATGGCTATTTAACCACTGGGGGATAGTCAAGCATATTGCAGTACTCGCCCAACATGCAGTTTGGATGGCAATCAGAAATGAGAACCCTGGATAATGTCCCATTTTACCCAAGTGGGTTTATAGCCCACTAGAGCAGCTCTGCTGCTAGTTCAGCTAAACCATCTAGCTCAGCACAGCTTAGCATTCGAAACAGATCTTCCTGGTACATGTGGCTCAATGACTCACTGGATAAACTTACTGAGCCGCTGAGGAGAATTCCATTTTTAGATTGAACAGGTATTGTAATCAAGTCATTTGTCTGAGACACTGCTAAGGTAACACTGTAAATTTTGTAGAAAACTCCACATTTCAGAACAATGATTTTTGCAATGCCTCAAATTGACGTACATGGCAATTGATTTGCTTATGTTTTGCTATTTTATTTATTATGCATCAATATATTTCATAAAAAAGACTTGTGTTAGGTTAAAGAAACTTTGTAAAACTTTATAAATGCAATTGAATGCACTAATTTGTATCAGCTGTAGGCTAATTTGTTCATTCTGTAGGCTATTGTTTCGTGAAAATCATTTTTTGTTAGAGTGCTCAAATATTTTTTAAAAAATTGGAAGTTCAAGAAGCCAATGGGTTTAATTTGTCAATGTATCTGTTTACTGTCATATCACAAATTCAAAGTATGGTTGCATGAACTACACACCATGAAAATTTGAATAAAACATCTTTAAAATGAGTATTGAAATGCTTGTTCAAAAATAATGCTTAGTACTTCCACTGAGGAGTTTGAATATGAATAGTTTTCATTTTAATAATTTTATTTATTTGTGAATTGATTGTTTTAGCCTGGGCAATACCATGTTGTATAATCTTATTCATTTAACCATTTCCTCTTCCCAGAATTAGGGAAGATAAGAATATGGATTAGCCTTTGGTTGACAGTGAAATGTCATAGTCGAAAAGCAGTTTGTCCTTTTTATATTATTATTTTTCTGATTCTGATTTAGTTTCTTATTCATAGTCCAAATAGAATATCCTCTGTGTGATTGGGAGGAGCGGTGACAAACACCTTTGAGCATATTTCAGTGTCAGTTGAAATGGGGTCCTTTGTTTTAAATGTGGGGCAGTTTGAAAAGAGTAGACTTGTTGAACTTAAAAACCAGATTTCACTTATCTAATTAGGTTTTGCTTAAGAATGAGAAGAACTGGAATAGACAGTTCTCCCTTTGAATATTCCATCATTTAGTGAGATGGCTGATATATAGTCTGATTTCATATTTATTTATCCTAATATCCTGAAATGTCTTTGGTTAATAATAATCTATTACTATAGATATATAAGCCAAATTGTGGATAATGACGCAGAAGAGTTCCAGACTTCTATCAGCGTCCAGATGTATAAGTATCTCCCAACCATTACATAGAACTTTGAATACAGTACTGGCCCTTCAGCCTATGATGTAGTGATGGCTTTCTAACCCCTCCCACATAGCCCACCGTTTTACTGTCATCATGTTGCCTATCTAAGAGTTTCTGAAATGTCCCCAGGGTATCTGCCTCTACCACTATCCCTGGCAGGGTGTGCCATGGACACACCATCCTTAAAGAATTAATTCTGACATCCTCCCTGCCCCCCCCCCACCCACCCCAGTACTTACCTCCAATCATAAGACCATAAGACATAGGAGCAGAATTAAGTCACTTGGCCTATTGAATCTTCTCCGTTATTCCACCATGGCTGATTTATTATCCATTTCACCCCATTCTTCTGCCTTTTCCCCATAACTTTCCATGCCCTGACTAAACAAGAAACTATCAACCTCTGCTTTAAATATGCTTAATGACTTAGCCTTCACACCCATCTGTGGCAATGAATTATACAGATCCACCAACCTCTGGCTGAAGAAATTCCTTCTCATCTCTGTCCCTCTGTCCTCTAGTCCTAGACTCACCCACTTTGGGGAAACATCTTCTCCACATCCAGTCTGTCTAGACATTTCAATAGTCAATGGGTTTCAATGAGATCCACTCCCCCACCCCCGGCACCCCCATTCTTCTAAACTCCAGTGAGTACAGGCCCAAAGCCATTTAACCTCATGAACCTCCTTTGAACTATCTCCAATGTCAGCACATCCTTAGATAAGGGGCCCAGAACTGCTCACAAGTGTGGTTTGACCAATGCCTTATAAAGCCTCAGCATCATATCCTAGCTTTTATATTTTAGTCCCTCAACGAATATTAACATCACATCTGCCCTCCTTACCACTGACTCAACCTGCAAATTAACCTTTAAGAGAATTCTACACAAGGACTCCCACATCCCAAGCAATGTAGTGTACAGGATCACCTGCGGAGACTGCAGCAAGAACTACATAGACCAGACAGGATGTAAACGCTCAACTCATTTACGGGAACACAAATGGACGGTACGAAGACACGATCCACTGTTGCTGATATCAGTACATGAAGAGCAAGAAGGACACCACTTTAAACGGGGACACCACGGAAATTCTGGCACAGATAAAAGTGAGAATTTTTAGAAGCATGGCTCTCTTCTGAAAACTCTACACAAACATATCAAAATCAATACCACTACAAGCCCTTAAGAGCCATGGAATTCAAAGCTCAACTGAAGGGTTAGCCAATCAGGACTGGGGCAAGAGAACGGGGAGTGGTGCTATATAAACGTGGGCACTCCCAGAGAGAAGCACCAACAACTATGCACTTGAAGATATCACCTTGACTGGTGATGAAACATCGGCAAGCTAATTGCCAAGCTCAGCGAACCCTGCAACATACAGTTCTGATTTTTAACTTTTCTATGCGTTTAGAAAAAAGTCTATGCCTTTATTCCTTCTACTGAAGTGCATGATCATACACTACCTGGAAAAAATGCCTGCCCCTCCACCTATCATTGTGTCATCTGCAAACCTGGCCACAAAGCTGTTAATTTCATCATCCAAATCATTGTCCTATAATGTGAAAAGAAGCCGTCCCAATACCCGCAGAATACCACTTTGTCACCAGCTGCGAACCAGAATAGGACCCCTTATTCAGATACATTTCCTCCTGCCCATCTTCTATCCATGCTAGTATCATTCCTATAAAACCATGGGCATTTGTTAAGCAGCCTCATGTTCATCACCTTGTCAAAGGCCTTCTGAAAAATCTAAGTAAACAATATCCACTGTCTCCCCATTTACATTTTCCCTTAAGGAAACCATGCTGACTTTGACCTACTTTAGAATGTACCTCCAAGTAGCCCCAAATCTTATCTTTAATAATGCACTCCACCATCTTCCCAACCACTGAAATCAGGCTAACCGTCCTATAGTTTCCTTTCTTCTACCTCCCCCCCCCCACTTCTCAGAGTGGAGTGACAGTTGCAATTTTCCAGTTCTCTGGAACTATTTCAGAATCTCCTTAGTAATAGCAACTACACTCACTGTCCACTGACACTCTTGAATTTCTGGTATACTGCTAGTATCTTCCACAGTGAAGATTGACACAAAATACTTGAGTTCACCTACCATTTCTTCTACATTACTACCTTTCCAGTGTCATTTTCCAGGGGTTCACTATCCATTCTTCTTGTTTTACTCTTTATATATCTGGAAAGAAAACTTTTGGTATCCTCTTTTATATTTTTGGCTAGCTTGCTTTTTGTCTCCTTATGATTTTTTTAGTTGCCTTCCACTGGGTTTTAAAAACTTCCCAATTCTCTAACTTCCCACTAATTTTTACTATATGCCCTCTCTTTTTGCTTTTATGCTGCCTTTGACTTCCTTGTCACCCACGGTTGCATCATCCTCCCTTTAAAATACTTCTTCATCTTTGGGATGCATCTATCCTGCACCTTCTGAATTGCCCACAGAAACTCCAGCAATTGCTGTTCTGCCGTCACCCCCCCCCCGCTACTGTCCCCTTCCAATCAACTTTCCCCAACTCTTTTTACATGCCTCTGTAATTCCATTAACTCCACTGTAATATTGATACATCTGACTTATCTTCTCTCAAGATACAGAGTGAATTTGATCATATTATGATCACTTAATCCCAAGGGTTCCTTTATCTTGGTTTCCCTAATCAAATTTGGTTCATTACACAATACCCAATCCCAAATTGCCATTTCCCCTATTGGGCTTGTCCACAAGCTGTTCTAAAAAGCTCTTTCATAGACATTCTACAAATTTCCTCTCTTGATATCCAGCATCAACCTGACTTTCCTAATCTACATGCATATTCAGAATCAAATTTAATGTCACCAGCATATGTTGTGAAATTTGTTAACTTTATGGCAGCGGTACAAGGAAATACATGATAAATACAAATAGAAGAAAAAAACTGAGTTACATTAAGTATATGTGTATTTATTATATACTTAAATAAGTAGTGAGATAGTGTTCATGGGTTCCATGTCCATTTAGAAATCAGATGGCAGGGGAAGAAGCTGTTCCTGAGTGTGTGCCTTCAAGCTTCTGTACGTCCTTCCCAATAGTAACAGTGTGAAAAGGGCATGTCTTGGTGGTGGGATCCTTAAAGGTGGACCCAGCCCTCTTAAGGCACAGCTCCTTGAAGATGTCTTGGGTACCACGGAGGCTGGTACCCACGATAGAGCTGACTAAATTTTACAAGTTTCTGCAAATTATTTTGATTTTGTGCAGCAGTGCCACCCCCATACTAGACAGTGATGCAGTAATTGGGGGTGGGGGGGATACTGAAATCCCCCATGACTATCGCAATATTGTTTTTATTACATGCCTTTTCTATTTCCCGTCAAAACTTGCATCCCATACCCTGGCTACTGTTTGGGGGCCTATGTAGAACTCTCTTCAGTTACTCTTGTAGTTTCTTAACTCTACCCACAATGATTCTACATCTTCCAATCCTATATCACCTCTTTCTAAGGATCTGATTTCATTTTTTACCAGAAGAGCCACTCCACCCCTTCTGCCAACCTGCTTGTTCTTTTGATACAATATGTTTCCTTGGATGTTAGCTGCTAACTATGATCTTCATTCAGTCACAACTCAGTGATGCCCATGTCATATCTGCCAATATTTAACTGTTCTACAAAATCATCTACCTTATTCTGTATGCTGCGTACATTTAAATAACACCTTCAGTCCTTTATTCATCACTTTTAGATTTTGTCCCTGTGTTAAACTTCACTTCATCCTGCAGTTCTGCCCTATCATCTGCTTCTCCATCCTCACAGTCTCACTACACACTGTATCTACTTGTCTGCCAACTCCCCCATCTTCAGCCCTGTCACGCAGTTTCCCATTCCCCTGCCAAATGAGTTTAAACTCTGCCCAATTGCTCTAGCAAATCTGCCCGCAAGGATGTTGGTCTTCCTCAGGTTCAGGTGTAACCCATACTTTTTGTACAGGCCATACCTTCCCCAGAAGAGATCTCAATGATATAGAAATCTGAAAACCTGCCTCCTGCACCACTTCCTCAGCCACTCATTCATCTGTACCATCATCCTAGTCCTGCCTTGACTAGCACATGGCACTAAGTAATCCAGAGATTACTAACTTGGAGATCCTGCTCTTCAGCCTCTTCCCTTAACCTTTATATTCACTGTGCAGGATCTTTACCTCCTTTCTACAAAAGTCATTAATGCCAATGTGTGCCACGACCTCTGTCTGCTGGCTGTCCCTCTTCAGAATCTTCCACAGCTGCTCTGCGACATTCTGGACCCTAGCACCTGGGAGGCAGCACACCATCATGGCTTCTCTTTCACAGCCGTAGAGTTTCCTGTTTGTCCCCCTTATGATCGAGTTTCATATCACTGCCACTCTGCCTGATTTTACCCTTCCTTGCTCCCTGTTGAGTCTCAGATCTGGCCAGTGCAACTGGCTTGTTTGCAACCGCTTCTGATGGGCCCTGATAGGTCATCTCCCACCCCCACCGCAGTATCCAAAGAGGTAGGCTTGTTGCGATCACCTTCAAACTATACTCCGTTCTACTCGCCATTTCTGGGGGAAAGTCTGGATATATTTCTATCAATGCTTCTTATCTTGTATACCTGTATATCAGGTCACCTCTCATCCTCATTGCTCCAAAGAGAAAAGCCTGATCTCACTCAACCTGATCCATATAAGATATGCCCTTTAGTTCAGGCATCATTCTGGTAAGTCTCTGCACCCTCTCTAAAGCCATGGTCATAGTCATAGTCATACTTTATTGATCCCGAGGGAAATTGTTCTTTGTTGCAGTTGCACCATGAATAATTAAATAGTAATATGTAAATTATGCCAGGAAATAAGTCCAGGACCAGCCTATTGGCTCAGGGTATCTGACCCTCCAAGGGAGGCAACCAGAAGTACTTGTAATATTCCAGGTGTGGTCGAACAGGATTTTATAAGACTGCAACAAGCAAGGAAACCAGAACAGATCCCTGTAGAACACAACTGCTCATTGACCTACAGACAGAACACTCCAATTACTTACCACTCCCCCCAACCCCAGCATTTTCTGCCTTCTGCAGGGACCACTCTTCCTGTGGTTCCCTGGTTTACTCATCTCTTCCCATCCCCAACACTTTCCCCTGCGTCCATTGCACCCCCTTCTGCTTTGCCCACTGCACTTAGTGTTTGTGATATCACCTTCTCTACATCGATGAGACCAGGTGTAAAATATGTGACTGCTTGGCTGCACACTTCCACTCTTACCTTCAGTGGCCATCTCAGGCTCCCAGTTGCATGTCATTTTAGTTTCCCATCCCAAAATGACCTGTCTCCCTAGCCAGGATGTGGTACTATAGTTCATATTCCACTTGAGTAGCCTGCAAACCAATGTTAAGAACTAGTTCCATCTGCTCATCATTCCTCTCATGTCAGGTTCTGTTTATCACCTTCCTTATTTGATTCCAGAATCTGCAACCCTTCATCTCCACCTTCCAGATTCTCTCTCTCTCTACCTTCATCCCTGTGTAAATGTCATAGTGTATTTTCTTCATGTTAGGCACAAAATGTACAGTAAGTGTAATTTGTATAATTTACTTTAGGTCTCAATAAGTGGTCATCTATTTCCTAGATCACTAATCTTTAAAATATTACAGCAGCATTTTCCTGTCTTTGAATTATTGAAGTTCCCTCTGTAAGCACAGTCATAAAAATTGCCTTATGTTTAGAACCTCAAACTGGAAAGAATTAAATTTAATTTCCACATACCGCTCTCTCCTGAGGAAGTAGAGAGCTAGTATTTCCTGCACTAGATTTTTACCCTATGCTTTCCTTTGATTAGGTTTCTAGTGCTCTTTTGCTGGTGTTCTGGTCTGCAAATATTTGTATGTGATTAGCTTTTTTTCTTTCTTTTTAAGATGGGAGCATGTCCTGTGATTACTAATTGCATTTAAACCTATAAACTATTCTCCCTATCTTGTGCATTATTAAAAGATGTGCAAGATGAATGAGAACATTTAAATCCAGTGGATTCTGGTTAATATATAAGCAACTTATGTATTTAAATAAAATACATTACAAATTTGAACACAGCAATATAACTACAGTACTAGAAAACTGTATTAATTCCTGACAGTTATCAACAGAGGAATTCATCCAGTGTACGCAATGAAGAAAATCAGCGCAGACTTCTGGTGTAGGTAAAGGGCTGTCTTCTTACATTTACGCTCTCAGCTGTTTTTGGCATCACCAAGTCTGAATGCTGAGCAAGACAGTTTGGAATTGTCTTACTGTTTATTTCTTGCCAATGATCAGTGACAAAATTTACTGTTTTTTTTAACACAATCATACACAACTGATGCTATGGGAAAAACTCTCTGCACTAAACACAGTGTAGTGTCTAATGACCAAACAAGTGCGCCCGACTGATACTAGTTAGAACCTGTTCAGCAAGTCTCCTACTCCAATTAAGCAGCATAGTGTCCCAAATAAATGAAGGGCAATTTTCTTGATTAGATTTTGTTCTTTAAGAGTTGTCCCAAATAATCAGATGCCCTAATTAACGTCGACTGCACCTCTTCCTATAGATGCTGCTTGGCCTGCTGCGTTCACCAGCAACTTTGATGTATGTTGCCCTAATTAACTGATTGTCTAATTAAGCAAAATCCACTGTACTTATGGTCTTGTATTAAAACAACCCTGATGGCCAATCAGCAATTTCTTCCCTCTTTATTTTAAGCAGAGATTTTTTACTTTGGGAAGGGATAAAGTGTTGGTAGTTAAAAAGAATTGTCTATTGGTCTCTTTCTGTGTCTTTGAAATAAATATGAAAACTCTGGTACAAAATTAGTTTTCTAGAAGAAAAATATGCAATTAAAATTATTTTGAGGATAGTGTTGCTGTTAATCGAATTCTGTGTCTTCCTTTGATATAAATGATTTAACTTAATTCATCATGCCTCAAAAGTTTCTAATGTTGCTACTGGCAAAACATCTTCTAGGATATGACTGAAGTCTTTTGATGCAAAAGAGAAAACACCCAATAATAGTCCCTTGCAGCTATTTCTGAGGAGTGTGTCAGATTGAAACCAAGTGGAAGCAATTTGTTTTCATGATTATGAAGAAATAAAAAGTATTTAAAGTTGAAGTAATTCATGCTGACTAAACATTCTACTGAAATATTTCCTCGCACAAAGAAAGGGAATCAGAAGGAGAAACTGAATCATGCAGTTTCTAGTATCACTGGATCTTTCTTTTTCGCAAGTGTGCACAATATGAATGATATGGTGCTTGAACTTTTCAATTCACAGAATCACAAATCTTCAACTCAAAGAGAGACTATTTGGCTCATATCAATACTTGGTTCAATGATGATGAGAGTTTCCACATCTACCACTCCTCTGCGCAATGGGTCCCTGTCGCTACCCTTATTGATTTCCACATCTCCCCGTTAATCCTTTTACCAAATACTTTAAATCTGTGTCCATTGGTTTTTGACCTCTCGCCATTATTGGGTGGAAGGCTGTAAAAAGTCTTTCCTATTTACTCTATCCAGCCCCTCCATTGATCTTTCCTTCTGCTCCTTAGGTAACATAGTCAGCATTTCCTCAAAGGTATTATTTTGACAAGTTTCCTGTAAATCATTTCTTGAACTTTCCAAATCAGTCATATCTACCCTGTTGTGTGGTGATCAGAACAATATGCAATATACAAGCCATAGCCCAGTGGTGTTTACTTTTCTAGTAGAATCTTGCTACTGTATCTACTCAGCTAAGAAGGAATAGCATTGTCAGCTTTTAAACTTTGTTATTGACCTGCCCTGCTACCCCAAGGATTTATGTAGGCACACTTAAAGATTCTTCTGTTCCTCCACACCATTTTGTATCCTCCCATTTATTGTACACTCAGTGACTACTTTATTAGCTTGTTAATCCAAATATCTAATTAGCCATGTGGCAGCATAAAAGCGTGCAGACATTGTCAAGAGGTTCAGTTGTTCAGACCAAACATCAGGATGGGGAAGAAATGTAAACTGTGACTGTTGGTGCCAGATGGGGTGGTTGGAGTATCTTAGAAACTGCCGATCTCCTGGGATTTTCATGCACTAGAGTTTACAGAGAATTGTGCAAAAAGAAAAAAAAATCCAGTGAGTGGCAGTTCTCTGGGTGAAAATGCCTATGAGAGGTCAGAGGAGAATTGCCTGACTGTTCAAGCTGACAGGAAGGCAGAAGAGGACCTCTGAATGCACATCACATTGAACATTGAAGTGGATGAGCTACAGCAGAAGACTACCACCAACATGCATTCAGTGGCCACTTTATTAGGTACAGCAGGCATTGAGGATATGTTCCTTTTCCGATGCAGCTTCCTGATTGCATTACCTCATGTTTCTATTTGCTGTTTTGCTATCTAGCTGATCAGGCTGGCAGTATGTTCCTGCAATCTAATAAAAATTATCATTGGCCAAACTATCAGCAAACATTCAATCATGCACCAAACCTTTTGATCTTATAATTTCTTCCTTTCTTGATTAGTTCCTACAAGATGAAACCTAACATGAGTTCCTTTAAAAGGGAAGCTAACGTGAAATCTAATATGACAGCCTTTAAAAGGGAAACTAATACTACACCTGTGTGAATCCCTGCAGACCCTGCAATCTCTGTCTCGGAGGGTGACATCAGAACATCTTTCAAGATGATGGTCCCTATAAAGCATTATGCTCTGATGGTGAACCTGGTAGGGAACTGTAAATCTGTGGCAATCAACTAACAGGAGTGTTCAAGGACGCCTTCAATCTCTCACCACAGTTGGAGGTTCCCACCTGCTTCAAAAGAACAACAATCATGCCCAAGAAGACCAAGGTGAGCTGCCTCAATGACAAATGTGATGAAGTGCTTTGAGAGTTTGGTCATGGCCAGAGTCAACTGCCTAAGCAAGGACTGGACCTGCTGTAAAGTGCCTATCACCACAATAGGTCTACAATGGATGAATCTCACTGGCTCTCCATTCGGCCTTGGACCACTTAGACAATAGTAGTACCTATGTGTGGCTGCTGTTTATTGATTTCAGCTCAGTGTTCAACGCCATCGTATCCTCAGTACTAATCAGCAAGCTCCAAAACCTGGGCTTCTGTACCTCCCTCTCCAACCAGATCCTTGATTTCCTGGTTGAGTCCACAGTCAGTGCAGATCGGAAATAACATCTCCTCCTGGCTGACAACACAGGTGCACCTCAAGGATGCATGCTTAGCCCACTGCTCTACTTTCTCTGCACACATGACTGTGTGGCTAGGCACAGTTCAATTGCCATCTATATGCTGATGACACTACTATTGTTGGCAGAATTTCAGATGGTGACAAGGTGTTCAGGAGTGGAATAGATTAGCTTGCTGAGTGGTGTTGCAAAAACAACATTCCACTCAACACCATTGATTGTGGATGTTAGGAAGAGAAAGTCAAGGGAACATATGTCAGTTATTGAGGGACCAGCAGTGGATAGGGTTGCGGTTTCAAGTTCCTAGATGTCTGAAGATCAATCCTGGGCCCAACATATTGATCCATTACAATGAAGGCATAACAGCAACTATAATTATTTATGAGTTTGAGGAAATTTGGTATGTCACCAAAGACTTGCAAATTTCTACCAAAATATGTACAGTGGAGAGCAATCTAACTAGCTGCATCATTGTCTGATATGGAGGGGCCACTGCACAGGTTCGGAGAAAGGCGCAAACAGCCAGCTCCATCAAAGACATCAGCTTCCTCAGCATCGAGGACAACTTCAAAATACAATGCCTCAATAAAGTAGGCATTCATCGCTCAGGATATGCCTTCCTTTCATTGCTACCATCAAAGAGGTGGTACAAGAACCAGAAGACATACTGTATACTGCACATTTTAGAAATAGCTTCTCCTCCTCCATCAGATTTCAGAATGGACAATGAACTTGTACACTGCCTTACTTTTACTTGCTCTCTCTTTGCACTAATTAGTTTAATTTTATATATTCTGTATTGTAATTTGTAGTATTTTTTATTATGTGTAGCACTGTACTGCTGCCACAAAACAACTAATTTCATGACATATGCCTATGCTACTAAACTTGGTTCTTTTTAAAATTTTGTCTTGATTATTAGCATAATAAAACCAAAGGCTAAATCCTGTGGCAATAGCCTTTCAGCTATGAAAATATCACTGTTATTTCTTTGCTTTCTGAAATGTAAACAATTTGGTATCCAATGGCTGATGGAATTTAACCCAGCCTAATGTACAATGCTAGGCTTTGGTAAGTTGTATATAAAGATACTGTTAAGGGCAAGACCCTCAACAGTATTGATGAATAGAGAGATCTTGGGGGTCCAAATTCATAGCTTCTTGAAAGTGGCTAAGCAGGTTGATAGGGTGGTTAAGAAGGCTTATGTCATGTTTGCCTTCATTAGTTGAGGTATTTAGTTCAAAAGTGAAGAAATTATGGTGCAACTTTATAGATCTCTTGTTAGGCTACATCAGGAATATTGCACACAGTTCTGGTTACTCCATTATACGAAGGATGTCAAGGCTTTAGAGAGGGTGGAGAAGAGATTTACCAGGATCCTGTCTGGATTAGAGGCCATGTAACGAGAGATTGGACAAACTTGGGTTCTTTTCTGTGGAGCGGCAGAGGCTGAGGGGAGATCTGATAGGGGCTTATATCATTATGATAGCCATAGATAGAGTAAACAATCAGTATCTTTTTCTCAGTGTTAAAATGTCTAATACCAGAGGGTGTGCATTGAAGATGAGAAGGAAGAAGTTCAAAGGAGATATGAGGAGTAAAGTTTTTGCATGGAGAGTGGTGGATACCTGGGATGGGCTGGTTACAGATACATTAGGGACTTTTAAGAAACATTTAGATGAGCACATGAATGTGAGGAATATAGAAGAATGTAGACATTGTGTAGACAGAAGAGAGTAGTTTAATTAAAAGATGAAAGAACCTGCAGATCTGAAAATCCAAGTAACACACATAAAATGCTGGAGAAGCTCAGCAGGCCGGGCGGCCTCTATGGAAAACAGGAAACAGTCAACATTTTGGCCCGATACCATCCATCAGGATTGGGAAAAAACAATGAGCAGTTAGAGCAGAAGGTGGGGGAGGGGAGGAAGAAGTACAAGGTTGTAGGTGATAGGTGAAACCAGGAGAGGTGAAACCGAGATCTGGGAAGCTGATAGGTGAAAGAGATACAGGGCTGGAGAAGGTAGAACCTGATAGGAGAGGATAGAAGAAAGGGAACGGGGAGGAGCACCAGAGGGAGGTGATGGGCAGGCAAGGAGATGAGGTGAAGCTAAAGTGGGGGGGGGGGGAGGCTATTACCAGAAGTTCGAGAAATTGATGTTCATGCCATCAGTTTGGAGGCTACCCAAACAGAATATAATGTGTGACTCCTCCAACCTGAGTGTGGCCTTATTGCAGCAGTAGAGCAGGCCATAGACTGGCTTGTTGGAATAGGAAGTAGAATTGAAGTGGGTGGCCATTGGGAGACCCTACTTTTTCTGGTGTTTAGTAGTCCAGTTGGCCATTTGATTACTAATTTGATTGGTTTGGCACAACATTGTGGGCCAAAGGACCTGTTCCTGTGCTGTATTGTTCAATGTTCTACTTGTATTTAATTTTACACTCATCCTTGGGTCCCTTGGACTTTTTGATCAGCTTGTCATTATGACCTCAGTTCAACACCCTTCTGAAATCCAGACAGATAACATCAAATACAATTCCCTCACTAATTTTGCAGCTAGATTTTTAAAAAATTCTTTATTTTTACCCTGATTTTCAAACTCTTTGATTTTCTACTTCCAGTTCTGCTTCTTCCCGAATCTGGACTCAGCTTCCCCCATCCACCATCATGAGCAAATCTGCTTGCAGAGGCAATGGTTCCAGTGCTGAGTGCAGCTTGCCAGATCTGTATAGGTCTCGTCCTCCCTGAACCACCCGTGACTCCACAAGATCTGCTTTGATTTTATCTACTGCTATTAGTGGGACATGTAGTTGCTGTAATGAATTTTGTCAGCCATACAGATGAGGAGAATTTGATAAAATCACATGATAATTAGATTCAAGCTATCACAGCAACCAGGACCATTCTGAAATAAACATTGCAGAAGTAGATAAGATTATTTGATCCTACTGCTGGAATTGTTGATCTATGGGTGATAAAGCAAGTCTATTTTATGTACTACACTGATGACAGGATTGATTTTACTCAAAGGCAGATTTGATGTGCAAAATACATTTTTGTTGATTGAACTAGGATATCAGCTTCTGAAGAGAAGTGGGAAAAACAAAATAAAATCTTCTAGTATTGCTGGATAGGCTTTTTCCTCACATAAGCATGAAGATACTCCAGTATCTTATGGCACTAATACAGTAGTACACCAAAGTGCTGTAGATTCTGACATAAGAACAGCCAGCACAAATGTGATATTCACAATATCTAAACAGGAACATAACTGCCATAGATTTATCCTTTAGGTCTTCAGTACAAAGCACATGGGTAATGGTGAAATATTCAAACAATTGTGGCATTACAAGCAATGATGGACTACATTTTGCATTTCTTTATGTAGGAGCGTTTGGTAGTTTTAGGTCATTGGAAGCTTAATTACTTGGATATTTATGTAAATATTTTACTGGTGAGTCAATCAATCAATCAATGGAGTCTCTTGTGTATTTAAGGCATCCCTAACTTTTTGTAATGTTGGTAAACACAGCCCAGATCACATAATTGCTCTCAAAAATAATATGTAAAAAGATAGTCTGCACATCTAACTGATGATAAAATTTTAGAATGTTGTACCAATTTATAAAAAATGGGTTTCTGTAGTAGACACAAATAAAATGGAATCCAGCAAGAAAATATATACAAAATACTATACTATTTTACCAGCTATAATATTTATAAGAGCAAACAAGAAAAACCTGCAGATGCTGGAAATCCAATCAACACACACAAAATGCTGGAGGAACTCAGCAGACCAAGCACCCCCTATGGAAAAGAGTAAAGAGTTGACATTTCGGACTGAGACCCTTCATCAGAACAGTTCATTTGTCAGTGCTAATAAATTCTACACCTCCATTCAGAACATTCCAGAGACGACAATTTTGCATCACTGGTATGGAATTTTAGATTTTGAAGATACAAAAGGTGAAGGAGTAGATGAAGAGAGAGACAGCAAATATTTCAATTACCCTTCCTCAGAACAAGTAGAGGAGAAAAGGAGTCATTTAATTGCAGAAGTGGAGGGATGGAGTGAGCAAAGGGAACGTCTGATGGGTAGGAAACCACGAACATTTGTTAATTGGAGTGGATCAGTCTAGAGCACAGTAAATATAGGAAGATGAATGAGGCTGTAGAGAAGGAAAAATACAAGGCAAGCTATGCGATCAAAACACAGTAGCTGTGGAAATCTGTAACTTAAAAAAAACCTGTAAGTTCTCCCCAAATTAGATAGTTACTGTGGAAAGAGGGAGAATCAAAATATTATTGAATTTAAATAAACTGCTATTCTCCAGAAAGGTCACCCAATCTGCATTTGTTTTTTTTAAACAATGTAGATCATGTTAGAAAAAAAATGAAAAAAAATATTTACTGCCTTATTTGGAAGTACTGCTCAGGCTTCTGTAGGGTAAAAAGGGAAAAGGTGTAAGGGCGGGTATTGTACCTTTTTCAGCTGCATCAGTAAAGCGCTGTGGGTAAAGAGGGAGGTGAGTGGAGATGGAACAGGGAAGCAGGAATCCCTGGACAGGGCTGTGTCTTGAGTGCGAGAAGTGGAAGAGAAGGTGCATTTAATGGTGAAATCTGATCAAAGCTGTGGAAATTACAAATAATGGTCCGGCAGCCTCCACATACAATGAAAGATGCTATCCTTGTTCTGAATGGAGTAGGGGGAGCGAGGGAGAGTACAGGAAATAATGGTAAGTTGGCTTATTATTGTCATGTGTCCTAAATGACATACAGATCTATTCAACAGTGCATTCAGGTAGTATAAGGTAGAACAGTAACAGAATATAGGACAAAGTGTTACAGAGAAAGTGCACTGCAGGCAGACAAGGTGCAACGTCATAGCAAGGTAGACTGACCAAGAGTCTATCTTATTGCACTAGCGAACCATACAGCAATCTTCTAACAGTGGGTTAAAAGCTGTCCTTGAACCTGATGTACTGTGCTCTCGGCATTTTGTATCTTCTGCTCAATGAGATGGTGTGGGGTGGGGGGGGGCAGAAGTATCAATATCTGGGGGGATGGAGTCTTTGATTATGTTGGGACTGCTTCACTGAGGCAGAAAGAAGTTCATGGAGAAGAGGCTGGATTCTGTGCTGTGCTGCACTGGGCCCACAGCTTCGCAGTTTCTTGTCGTCATGAGCAGAGCAGCTGCTATATGAAGCCACAATGCATTCTGATCAGATGCTTTTGATGGTGCATCAATAAAACTTGGTAAGGGTTGACGGGAAAATGCCAGAATTTTTTTGCCTCCTGAGGAAGTAGGAGTGTTGATGAGCATTCATGGCTGTGGCATCAGTGTGACTGGACCAGGATGGTGATGTTCGCACTTAGGAATTTAAAGCTGTCAACCCTTTTGATTGACATAAACAGGTATGAGCACGGCACCAATTCCTGAAGACAATGATCAGCTCTCTTGCTGACATGGATGTTGTCATGATACCCTGTCCCTAGGTCTGTCTCCTTCCTGTACTGCAACTCATCATTATCTGAGATAAAGCACACTACAGTGGTATTTACCTGTAAACTTGGAGTGGAGCAGAATCTGGTCGCGCAGTTATCAGCATACAGAGAGTAGTGTAGAGGGCTGAGGATGCAACTTTGTGGGGCACCAGTGTCAAGAAGACTTTGTGGCAAAGGTGGTGCTGCCTAACCTTACTGATTGTGGTCTGTTCAGGAAGCTGAGGGTCCCATTGCAAGTTGGGTCCCCAGGTCTAAGAATCTGGTGATGAGTTTGCTTGGAATTATAGGATTGAAGGTGGATCAATAGTCATAAACAATAGTCTATCGTAGATTTTCTACTGTCCGGATGCTCCAGAGATGAGCATAGGGTAAGGAAGAAAGGTGTTTGCCATAGACCTGTTTGAGCAATACGTGAACTGTGGTGGGTCATAGTTGTCAGGGAGATGGGAGTGAATATTGTTACGAGAATACACATAAAATTAAGATGTTTGCTGGCCTGGGTTAGCATCAGTGACATCAGCAGTTGGTCTGCCACCTGCCCTCAGGGGAAGGAGAGATAAGGAACAATGGAGCAGCGTCTGGAGATGTGTAATGAAGGAACGGGGGAGAGAGAGCTGTCTGGAGCGGCTCCCCCCTTTGAACCTTGAACTGTTTGAAGTGATGGACAGGCAATACCCCAGCAGGGGGATAAAAAGGGACAGGTTCGCTAAGGCAGACACACACGCCACCCGAGGTAACGAGACCTTGGAAGCGGTGCGCCTCTCACGAGTGGGTGAGAAGTACCAGACAACGACCAGGGTGGAAAGGTACGATCAGCGGGAACCCGGGGTGTGTCCGCCCTTGCCTGGGTGCCGGGTTCACTGCAGAGGATCGACCGCATCTGGAGGAGGGGTCACAGCCGGTGACCTCAGGTGACATCACCAAGGACCCGCCCAAAAGTTGCTTGTGAGCAATCTCGCCGGTCTGTGAGTGAAGCCGTTCTGAATGATCAGTTGTTCCTGTTCTACCTCTCTCTTCCCCCACGTTGTCCATCGCCATGGCAACGATTACTGCGAACTGAACTACTAACTGGACTGAACTTTGAGTCATTTTGAAATTTGGTCATTTACCCCTAGACAACGATAGAGCTTGATTGATGCTGTTATCTTAATTCTGTGCACATGTGTGTTTATCATCACTGAACTGTTGCATTTATTATCCTTTCGATTACTGTGTTGCTTGTTTCTGTAATAAAACTTTCTTAGTTCTAGTACTCCAGACTCCAACTGAGTGATCCATTTCTGCTGGTTTGGCAACCCAGTTACAGGGTACGTAACA
This sequence comes from Mobula hypostoma, assembly GCF_963921235.1. Lineage (NCBI taxonomy): Eukaryota > Metazoa > Chordata > Chondrichthyes > Myliobatiformes > Myliobatidae > Mobula > Mobula hypostoma. The sequence continues at coordinate 89,248,124 of NC_086101.1, read as the reverse complement.
TAAGTGGGGGCTGGTCCGGGATTTTGAACGCTAAATTTGGGACGGAGTAAATTGATTGGGTTAAAATTCCCGAAAGAAAGAAAAGACAAACAGCAGAAATGGAGGCTGAGGAATTTATAAAGGCACCGACCTTGGAGGCATTAGAGGATGCCAGGAAATCGGAATTGATAGCTGTGGCCAAACGGTTGAATCTTGCTAAGGTGAAGTCGACAATGAGGAGAGAGGAGATACACAGAGCTATTGTAGAGCACTATGTATCTAAAGGTGTGTTTCCCCAAGGTGAGCTGGGGGTGGTGTCTATTGAAAAACCTGCTGGAGACACGGTACAGGTACAGCTTGAAAAACTGAGACTCGAGCACAAGTTCCGGGTACGGCAGTTAGAACACGAAGAGAGAGAAAGACAGTTGGAGAGAGAAGAGAAAGAGAGGGACAGACAGTTAGAGAGAGAGGAGAAAGAGAGGCAATGGGAGCGAGAAGAGAGAGGGAAACAGAGGGAAAGGGAATTTGAGCTGGAGAAGTTAAAGATAAGGGCAGAGCAGGGGCTCGTGCCGAACCAAGGTGGAGGGTTCCGGGCGACCCAGGAGGTTAGGCTGGTTCCCCCTTTTGACGATACCGACGTGGATCGGTACTTCCTCCACTTCGAAAAAGTGGCTATAAGTCAGGACTGGCCGAGGGATAAGTGGGTTGTTTTACTTCAGAGTGTACTGAAAGGGAAGGCCCAAGAAGCTTACTCAGCTTTGTCCGCGGAAGATGCCCAGAGATATGAGGTGGTGAAAGAGGACATCCTCAGGATTTATGAGTTGGTCCCGGAGGCATACCGGCAGAGGTTCCGGAATGTGAGGAAGCAGTGGGACCGCATGTATTTGGAGTTTGCTCGTGAGATGCAAACATATTGTGAGCGTTGGTGCGCCTCGAAAGGGTTAGAGGGGGATTATGACAGACTGCTGCAGCTGATCCTGATTGAGCAGTTTAAAGGTTGTGTCCCTGAGGGTATGAGACCCTACCTCGATGAGAAAGAGGCAGCCACGTTAGCCGCAACTGCTAAGTTAGCGGATGAGTATGCGTTGACGCATAAAATGAAGTTTGCCCCGAGTAAAGGCTACCAGAAGGGTAGTCAGGACGGCGGGGAGAGTCCGCCGGAAAAGTCAGAAAGTAAGCCGGGGACTAGTGAAAAGGATAAGGTAGACCGGGAGCAGTCTGGTAGGAAGTCTCCTGGGGTCGTCTGTTATAATTGTGGGAAAGTCGGACACTTTGCGTCCAGGTGCTTTGCCCCAAAGAAGGAGACGGGAAAAGGAAAAACGGCAATGTTGAATGGCTGTATCGAGCTGTTAAGCGAACCGTTAGGGAAGGACAGGTCTGAAAAAGTCCAGGAAGGGCGCGAGAGGTTTATCTCGGCCGGACTGGTGTCAGTGAAGGAGAGGTTAAAACCAGTTCCAGTGCGGATCTGGAGAGACACGGGAGCGTGTCAGTCACTAATACTGAAGAGTGTATTAGAGTTTAGCTCAGAGACCCGGACTGGGGAGGTAGAGGTCAAAGGTGTTGGGGAAGGGACAGAGTCAGTCCCTTTGCACCAGATACATTTACAGAGCAACCTGGTCTCTGGACTAGTCACGATCGGGGTGAGGTCCGAATTACCGATGAAAGGCGTGGAAGTCTTGCTCGGTAATGACCTCGCCGGGGGAATCATGTTCCCAGTCGTGAGATTGACAGGTCAGCCTGCCAGCATGGAGGCCCCGCCCATGGACTCGCAGGTTTATCATGGGGCTGCGGTAGTGAATTTAGCTGTGGTGGTAAATTTAGCTGAAACGTTTCTGCCAACCTAGTATGAGACGGGGTGTAGTGAGACAAGAGGTAGTGAGGGAGCTGGGACGGACGTAGCAGTAGCCAGGAAAGAATTTGTGCAGACGCAGGAGCGAGACGAGGGGCTGATGGTTTTTGCCGAGACAGCTCTCTCTGACACAGCCTTGACAAGGGAACTAGTAGGCTATTGTGCGGATGAGGAAGTGCTAAGGAAGAAAGGGAAATCAAGTACAGTATCCGCAGATGAGGAGTGGGGGGTGGTGCAAAAGGGTTATGGGGATGAGGTTTCTAACATGGCCCACGAGGTACCCCCCGGTGGACATTTTGCGGTGCTGGAGGAAACAGTTGGTGGAATCATGAAAGAGATTTACCGGCTGCCTAGGGGGAAAAATGTTATTGATCATGACCGACGCGAACTGAGACGGTCACCGGCTTTTGATATGCTAACAAACCTAGTCGGTGTTAGCGTGGAAATCAATGAAGCTAGGGGCCCCCTGATAAGAGGAAAAAACCATTTTGAAAAGATTAGGATGGGATCGGTCAGATGGGAGAAGGCTATTGTTTTGGCCAGGTCTACTGATAAGGTCTCTCCCTTAATCCCCGAACAAAGCGAATCTTTAGAAGGAGTAATTAAACGACTCGCACCCATGTGTTTGATTGTCCCGAGGAAATGCAAAGAACTGGGACGTTGGGTGATTGTGGTTACAATAGGGCAGCCAAGTAAACAACACCCATATTTTTTGAGTAATTCAGTGACTAAAGGGCTGATGAACACAGAGGTGTGTATTGGCAATTTAATACGGCTGTCTGAAGCCAGTTTGATAGTGAACCTTGAAAAAAATGAATTCGGCCACACGAGGGTCACTTACCTGGGAATTGTGGTGACACAGGGGCAGCTGACAGTGATGCAAGCTACAGTGCAGGCTATCGCTGACCTCCCAACCCCGACAGACAAGAGGGCCCTCAGAAGGCTTTTGGAGATGGTGGGGTACTGCAGGAAGTTTTGCAATAACTCTGCGGTCAATACCCGTCCCCCTCCTACTAAGCCCTTGCGAGAGAAAATTGAGTCGGAATGGGACGACCCTTGTTGTTGTGGTCCGGGCCAAAACCAAATGAGAGGTTACATTGGTCGCAATTCATCAGTGTTTTTGGCCACTATGAAGTTTGCTGAGTTGGAGCCTGGTCTAAGGGATTATTAATAACACGTGTAAAAGGAACAGAAAATGTGATGACTGTCTGTCAAGGTGTTGACAGCTTCAAACTCGCTGTGTTAGCCAATAGCTGATAAAGATGTATATTGTGTATGTATCAAATAATGTAGTCATGTTTGTAATTTTTACCTCCCGGTAAAAATTCTTAAAGGGGGGAAGTGTTACGAGAATACACATAAAATTAAGATGTTTGCTGGCCTGGGTTAGCATCAGTGACATCAGCAGTTGGTCTGTCACCTGCCCTCAGGGGAAGGAGAGATAAGGAACAATGGAGCAGCGTCTGGAGATGTGTAATGAAGGGACGTGGGAGAGAGAGCTGTCTGGAGCGGTTCCCCGCTTTGAACCTTGAACTGTTTGAAGTGATGGACAGGCGATACCCCAGCAGGGGGATAAAAAGGGACAGGTTCGCTAAGGCAGACACACACGTCACCCGAGGTAACGAGACCCTGGAAGCGGTGCGCCTCTCACGAGTGGGTGAGAAATATCAGACAACGACCAGGGTGGAAAGGTACGATCAGCGGGAACCTGGTGTGTGTCCGCCCTTGCCTGGGTGCCGGGTTCACTGCAGAGGATCGACCGCATCTGGAGGAGGGGTCACAGTCGGTGACCTCAGGTGACATCACCAAGGACCCGCCCAAAAGTTGCTTGTGAGCAATCTTGCCGGTCTGTGAGTGAAGCCGTTCTGAATGATCAGTTGTTCCTGTTCTCTCTCTCTCTTCCCCCACGTTGTCCATCGCCATGGCAACGATTACTGCGAACTGAACTACTAACTGGACTGAACTTTGAGTCATTTTGAAATTTGGTCATTTACCCCTAGACAACGATAGAGCTTGATTGATGCTGTTATCTTAATTCTGTGCACATGTGTGGTTATCATTGTTGAACTGTTGCATTTATTATCCTTTCACTTACTGTTTTGCTTGTTTCTTTAATAAAACTTGCTTAGTTCTAGTACTCCAGACTCCAACTGAGTGATCCATTTCTGCTGGTTTGGCAACCCAGTTACGGGGTACGTAACAATATGCACCTCTCTCCTCTTTCTCAGCCATCTCTCACACCTCTCTTCCTTTTCTTGATCTCTCTGTTTCCATCACCGGAGACAAACTATCTACCGATATCTTTTATAAACCTACCAGTTCCCATGGCTATGTTGACTATACTTTTTCTGACCATCTCCTGTAAAAAAATACATTCCTTTTTCCCTGTTCCTTTGTCTCCACCACATCTGTTCCCAGGGCGAGGCTTTCCTTTCCAGGAAAACAGAGATGCCTTCCTTCTTCAAAGAATGTGTTTTCCCTTCCTCCACCTTTGATGATGCCCTCACCCGAATCTCTTCCATTTCCCGGACATCCGTACTCACCCCATCTTCCTGCCAATCTTAACACGGATAGAGCTCCTCTTGTACTTACCTACCAACCCAGGAGACTCGCCATCCAACACATCATTCTGCACAACTACCACCATCTTCAACAAGACCTTACCACAAACACCTCTTTATCTCCCTTCCCCACACTTTCTGCCTTCCACAGAGATTGCTCCCTGCAAGGTTCCTTTGTCCATTCATCCCACCCCACTATCTCCCTCCTGGCCTTTAACCCTGCAAGTGGCCTAAAGGCTGATTTATACTTGTGCGTACTAGCTTACACCGTACCCTACACAAGTGGGCTATGCCGTTGTTAGCATTTATACTTGTGCATTGGTGTGTCTGCGTCGCTCTGCAATTTACCGCCAAAACGCTAGCTGGCAGTGGGGTTTCTCTGCCACTGTGTTGAGTTTCTTTGTGTTGAAACTCAACAGGAAGAAACTCAAACTTCAAACAATGGCGACTGAAACTGAAGGAGAGTGAATTTTCTGTGCTTGTCCGGCCACTGAGCGACATGTATAGCCCCCTGGCCACCCTCAGGGTCGCTCGGCTCGCTGTCGTCTAGGGAAACAGCCCTCGGCCCCGCCAAGCTGGGTAATTAGTTTGTGTGGATGCTATGTGATGTACCCCACCCCGCCCAAATAACAGACAATACACCAGATATGATTAAGTGATGTACAGTTTATAGATATTACTGGAACTATATAACTAATAGAGAATAAAATATAAAGGGAAAATGAAAGGCGCCACACTTATCGAAGTTAAATCTCTTCGTGCACAAAACAGTTGGAGGTCAAGACCCTTCTTCTTCACCCTGCGACCCCCTCGGACCGCCTCGACCGGCCGCCTGGGATCAACAATGGTGGTCAACCAGACGCTCCACACGAGTCCGTCTCCATCTCCTCGCCGAATGCCCTCCTCGGGGTCCGACCCCATTAGCGGACATCATAGCACCTGGTCCATTCTCTGTCTCGCTCTCCCGCCTTCAGCCCCAAAACCCCGCACAAACAGTATCTTCAAATACACCAAAAACATAACAACTATCCCAATTGGTTCATTCATCCTCATATCAATAGATAAAACAAAACAAACTGCTAGCGGGAAGGACTTTCTTAGCGTTTAACATAACAAAGAAGCATTTCCAAGTATAACATAACAAAGAAGCCATTTTAATTAGCCTACACAGTAACATAAGAGACCAAACCCCCTTACACGTGGATGAGGAAATGCATTTCAAATATTTTCGGATGTCGGCAGGTAGATCTGACGATTTGGTTCATTGCCTCCAACCATTTATTTTGCATCAGTGTACGCATAGTATACTCTGAGACTGGCAATCACCATTCGAGTTTTAGTTTCAGATGGAAGTCAACAGGCTATAGCAGCTAGCTGCAAACCGGCATCAAGCACAGGGTCCTCCATAATTTTGGAGGTCTGTAAAGGTTTACGGAAAGCATTGCAGCCAGAGATCCTTCCCTGCCCTTCAGTCGTCCAATGGCAAGCTATTGCGGCGTATGAAGAAATGTGATGCTACCAAGCAGACCAATCACAGCTGTTGCGGGCTGCGGCGCATAGTTAAGTTTTGGGAGAGGCGCACGTTAGGCCACAGCGTAGGGTACGCTGCTACGCCGTACCTACGGTGTACATTTGACGCACAAGTATAAATCAGCCTTAAATGCTACACCTGTCCATACACCTTCTCCCTCACCTCCATTCAGGGACCAAATCAATCCTTCCAGGAGAGGCAACACTTCACATGCAAATATGTTGCAATCATCTACTGTACCCAGACCTCCTGGTGTGGCCCCGTTTTCATTAGTGAGACCCGGCATAGAATGGGGGACCGCTTTATTGAGCACCTCAACTCTATAGTTCAATAGTTCAATCTGCAAAAAGTTGAATTTCCTGCTGGCCAAACATTCCAGTTCCTGTAAACAACAGGAATTCTGCAGATGCTGGAAATTCAAGCAACATACATCAAAGTTGCTGGTGAACGCAGCAGGCCAGGCAGCATCTATAGGAAGAGGCGCAGTCGACGTTTCAGGCCGAGACCCTTCGTCAGGACTTCCAGTTCCTGTCACCATTCCTATTCCAACGATCCATGGACTTCTCTTCTGCCACAGTGAAGCCACTCCCAGGTCCAAGTAGAATACCTCATATTCGTCAAAGTAGTCTGCAACCTGATGGCATGAATATTGATTTCTTCAACTTCTAGTAATGTTTTTTCCCTTCCCCCTTCCATTTTCTTCATTTCCTGACTCTGACTTCCTACTCTTCTCCAAACCTGCCTATTGCCTCTCTCTGGCACCCCTCTTCCCTTTCTCCTATGGCCCATTTTTCTATTTCTCCTTCTTCAACACTTTACCTTTTCCATTTACATCATAAGATATAGGATCAGAATTTACCCATTTGGCCCATCGACTCTGCTCTGTCATTTCATCATGGTTAGTCCAGCCCCAATCTCCTGCCTTCTCCCCACCACCACCACCACCCCGCCTCCATATCTCTTCATGTCCTGACCAATCAAGCATCTATCAAACTCTGCCTTAAATATACATAAAGACTAGGCCTGCACAGATGCCCATGGTAACAAATTCACAGATTCACCACTCTCTGTTCCAAAAGCATGCCCTCTATTCTGAGGCTGTGTCCTCTGGTTTAGACTCTCCCACCATAGGAAACATTCTCTCCATATCTACTCTTATCAAGGCTTTCACCATTCAATATGTTTCAATTAGGTTATCCCTCATTCTTCTGAATTCTAGTCAATACAGGTCCATCTATCACCTCCCAGTTTCTTACTTCAACCCCATCCCACCTCCTTATTCTGGCATCTTCCCCCTTCCTTTCCAGTCTTTATGAATGGTCTCAGACCAAAACATGAGCTGTTTATTCACTTCCATAGATGCTGCCTGACCTGCCGAGTTCTGCCAGCATTTTGTGTGTGTTGTCTTTGAGTTAGTATGTGCCACGACCAGCCTCTCAAAGCACTTCATGATGGTCGATGTCTGAGCCACTAGGTGATGCACTTTAAGGCATGTTACCTTGTTTTTCATGGGCACTGGAATAATAGTGCTCATCTTAAAGCATGTGGGAACCTCAGATTTATGCAGGGAGAGGTCAAAACATGTTTGTGAACACCCCTGACAGATGATCTGCGCAGGATCTACTGACATGGTCAGGGACAGCATCCAGGCCTGATGCTTTGCTGGTTCATTCTCCAAGAGACGGATCTTGCATTTATGTGAATTCGAGTGTACTGGAGGCTGTTGGGTTGGGGGGTAATAGAAGAAATGTTTGACTGGAAATTGGGAAGCTACATTATGAAATAACTGAAGATGATTGAGAAGCTGAAATTTATGAAAGAACTGAAGCTACTGAGTTCAAAAGTCAAGAAGTTATGATGCAACTTTATAAAATCTAGTTAGGCCACATCTGGAGTATTACATACAGTGCTGGTTGCCCAATTATGGGAAAGATGTTGAGGCTTTGGAGAGGGTGCAGAAGAGGTTTACCAGGATGCTGCCTGGGTTAGAGAGCATGTGCTGTCATGAGGGGTGGGATAAACTTGGGCTATTTTGTTTTTGGAGTGGCAGAGTCTGAGGGGAGATCTGATAGAGGTCTATAAGATTATGAGCGGCTGAGATACAGTAGACAGAGAGTATCTGTTTCCCCAGGGTAGAAATGCCTAATACCAGAGGGCATGCATGAATGAGAGAGAGGATCGGTTCAAAGGGGGTGTGAGAACTAAGTCTTTTACTCAGAGTGGTGGATGCCTGAAATGTGCTGCCTGTTATGGTGGTAGAAGCAAATACATTAGAGGATTTTAAAAGATGTTTAGATATGCACATAAATGTGAGGAAGATGAAGGGATAGGGACATTGTGTAAGTAGGAGGGTGTTTTTGATTTACTTTTTATCTGGTCCGGCACAACATTGGGCCGAACAGCCTGTTCCTGTGCTGTTCTTTTCTATGGTCTATGTTCTAAGCACTGGTACTGGGAGAATGAAATGGAAATTTTATGGGAAGCAGGAATTTATGGGCAAATCACTTTTCAACATTACTCTTTCCACTACTAATAGAAAATGTGAGATTCTTTGTTGCATAAATAACCTATCTATCCGAATGCATATCAGAACGCCACCTTCCTGTCGCCTTAACAGGGATAGAGATCCTCTTGGCCTTGCCTACCACTCCATGAGCCTCGGCTTTCAGCATCATTCTCCTCAACATCTGCCATCTTCAAACAGGATCCTACCACCAAACATATCTTTATCTTCCCCCCCACCCCCCCACAGGGATTGCTCCTTCCATGATTCCCTTGTCTATTTGTCCCTCCCTACTAATCTCCCTCGGCACATATCCCTGCAAGTAACAGAAATGCTACATGTGCCCATTCACCTCCTCACTCACCTCTATTCAGGGCCCCAAACAATTCTTTCAGGTGAAGCAACACTCTGCCTGTGAAACTGTTGAGGCCACGTATTGTATCTGGTGCTTCTGATATGGTGCTCCTCCACATTGTTGAGACCCAATGTAAATTGGGTGACTGCCTTGTCAAGCACATCCGTTCTATTTGCCAAAATTGGAATTTCCCAGAAGTCAACTATTTTAATTCCTAACCCCATTCCCATTCCAATGTGTCGATCCATGGCACCCTCTCGTGTCAAGATGAGGCCACCTTCAAGGTGGACGAGTAACACCTTGTCTTCCTTTTGGATACCCTCCAAGCTGATGGCATGAATATTGATTTCACCTTCCGGTAAACAAATTCCATCCCCCTCTCCCACTTCCTTTATTCCCAACTCTGTCCTTTTACTTCTTCTCGCCTGCCTATAACCTCCTCCTGGGTCCTCTCTTCCTTCCATTTCTCCTGTGGTCCACAGTTCTCTCCTATCAGATTCCTTCTCCAGTCCTTGACCTTTTGCACCCACCTGGCTTCACCTATTACCTTCCCCTCCCTGCACTTTTTTATTCTGGCATCATCCCCCTTCCTTCTCAGTCCTGAAGAAGGGTCTCAGCCCAAAACATTGACCATCTATTCATTTCCATAGATGCTGCCTGCCCTGAGTTCCTCCTGCATTTTTTGTGTGTTGCTCTGGTAATTATTCTGCCCTTATTGCAACTGCATGGACCTGTAGAGTTGTGGATACATCTCAGCACATCACAGAAACCAACCTCTCCCTCTATGGACTCTGGTTATACTTTTCACTGCATCAGTAAAGCAGCAGGCATAATCAAAGGCTCCACACTTCCCAGACATTCTCACCTCTCCTCTCTTCCATTGGCCAGAAGATACAAAAGCTTGAAGCACATATCACTAGTCTCAAGGACAACTTTTAACCTGCTGTTATAAGGCTATTATGTGATTCCCAAGTACAATAAGATGGACTGCTGATCTCAAAATCTACCTCTTTACGATCTTTGAACCTTAATGTTTATCTGCTCTGCACTTTCTCTGTAGCTGTTACAGTTTATTCTGCATTGTTGTTGCTTTACCTTGTTCTCTCTCAATGCACTGTATAATGATTTGATCTGTGTGAACATTATGCAAGACAATTTTTCATGGTCTCTCGATATATGTGAATCTAATACCAATACCAGTTCGAATCTGGAGTATATCAACTCTCTTGCTGTATCTTTTAGTACTGCAGAATATTCCTTTCCAAATTTATACCCAGTTCACATTAAAATTATTGCTGAACATGTTTCTATTTTCCTCAGTCATAACTTGCCCATCTCCGTAATCTTCAGTCCTTTATTTCTTATGGTAACCAATTCTTCACTTCTTTCATGCCTCTACCGGAATCAGTAATTCAAATTTTAGAAGTCTTGCTGATTTTTCAGATGTTGCTTAAAATCCGACTTTGTCCAAATGTTTATTTACTTGTATTCCTTTAATTTTATGGATGTTTGCCCCGTTGGGGAGCCGATTGGATTCTCATACTGTGTTAAAGCCACCATGCATTGAAGATGCAGGGTCTTGAACTTCCCTTTATGTGGAATAACATTTATCCTTTAAAATAATGAAGCAAAACACCATTTCTAACTTGAGTTTGGTTTGATGGCAAGTGAAATTGACATAACTAAAACAACTTATGATTAATGTTGTCTCTTGCCTGATGCTAGTGATCTCAAAGAAACAAACCAACTATGAACAAATGAAATGCCAGAATGAAGGATTGTTGTAGCTCATTACCAACTGATTAAGCAATAAACTATTACATACAGTTTGCTTTCCCACAGACATTCACTTCAGACTCAGTCTAGAGAATAGGCTTTGGTTTATTGTAACCTATTCTCTCATTTTCTTTTATTGAGATACGGTGTGAGATAGGATCTTCTGCTCCAAGCCAATCTGCTTAGCAATCCCCCGATTCAATCCTAGCTTAATCAAGCGACAATTTACAATGACCGGTTAACCTACCAACCGGTACATCCTTAGGACTGTGGGAGGAAACCAGAAGACGCGGAGGAAGCCACGCGGTCAAGAAGAGAGCATACAAACTCCTTGCAGCAGCAGGAATTAAGCCCAGGTCACCTGAACTGTGAAGTGTTGTGTGGAGCACTACATTACCATGTCACCCTTGGCATTACGGGAGCTGCAAAGAGAAGAAACATCTGGACCATCACAGAGCAAGTCTCCAGATGACCATGGATTAAGAGGTGTGACACATGGATTAATGCTGCTGGGTGGGTCACCTGCACAAGGGTGTCTGATGTTGAAAGACCTGAAGCACTCAATGACCCCAGGTTACATCACTGGTGATGTGTCCCAGTGCATTCTGCGATGTATCTTGGCATCATAAACAGATGCAGTCAGATTGGCTAATCAGCAGTACGTACAAATGTAACAAGGGATGGTGTGTAGAAGGAATGAGTTTGACATCCATGTTGAATCTGATAAATTGACATGCTCATCTGTAGGAAGCCATATTGATCCAGTCCATTTTACCACTCTTTCTCTGCTCCATACTCCCTTGCCCCCCGCCCCGACTTTCAATAGAGTTTTCTATTTCCCAAGTAGCAGTCTTGTTGTCTTTTTAAAAACAATCAGTCTGTTGATACAGTGACATTCTGTGTTAGCAGGCTCTGCATTTTAAACACACAGTCTAGCATTATTATTTCCCAATGAAGCAAATTGCTTAGTGCTTCAAAAGCTGCATGAGAGAAAGGGGGCAGGCTATGAACTATATTAAGATACCTTGTCACAATACTCCATTTGAAGCCAAGACAGAGGTCAGTCAGAATCCAGGAAATACTGGAAGTTAGGTCTTGGAGTATCTGTGAGAGTGAAACTGTTGTCAGTTTGGGTTATTTCCTCTCTATAAAAACTACCAAAACTGTCTGAGCTGGATGTTTCCAACATGCAACATTTTTCTTTCAAATTTCCAGTAGCAACATTTGTATCTGCTTATCATAATATCCCTGTTTTATTTTTACATAAAGGTTTTGAACCGCACATTCTGCTTGCAGTATGTTTAATTAATTACCTGGCTGTCTGTAATCATTTTTGAACAGTTCTATTTACCTGTCTATAAAGCAATTCTAAATTTCCATATGAATTTACTTTCACCAGCTTAAAACTCCCAAAATAACAATAGCTCATAATATACAGTACTGGTTCTTGACACTCATCTAAATGTAATCTGGATATCAAAATGCATCAGATAAAAACTACTCTAAGAATTTGGTGTTTGCTGTAATGATGCCAATTGCAAACAAGACTGTTACACACACGCTTTGCGGTCGATTTGTTTCTGAACAATTGAAAGCACATCTAGACCCATCAGTCATTTCTTCCTCTGTTTTGTGTGTCAGTGGCTTGGTATTGGTTTATTATGGTCATATGTACCAAGATACAGTGAAAAGCTTGTCTTGTATATTGTTTATACAGAACAAGTCATTACACAGCTCATTGAGCTGCAATAAGATAATACAATACCAAAGCAGAATAAACTGTAAAAGCTACTGAAAAGGCGTATTGTAGGGAAAGGATAAAGTGCAAGATTGTAATGAGGTAGATTTAAAGGTCAAGAGTTCATCTTAATTCAAGAGTTTGATAATGGTGGGATGGAAATGGTCTGAGGTCTGGTAGAATGTGCTTTTAGGCTTGCGTCTTCTGCCTGATGGGAAAGCAGAGAAGAGTGAATGTCTAAGATTGGTGGGGATCTTTGCTTTACTGAGGCAGCGAGAAGTATAATCAGAGTCCATAGAAGGGAGGCTGGTTCCTGTGATGTGCTGAGCTGTGTTCAGAGCTCTAGAAAGATTGCACATTTGGAAATAACTCTGTCATCCATGGAGGGTTCATTTTAACCATGGATAACCAAGGATTTTTAAAACCAGAAATATCTTTGTCTATCTTTCCACTTAAAAGCTTTTTATTATAAAGAATTGAACAAGGATATGCTGCTTATTACCCAGAAAGAAAACTGTTAAGTTGAAGATTGTTTTTACATTAATAACGATAGCGGTACAGATTTTACAGAATTCGAAGAAGGGAGTTCATTGTGCCTACAAATGTTTTTGAGACTTTTTTTTAATGCAGGCACCTCTTGTCATTTTACAGTGCAGCAGAATGATCCACACACCCCTCTACATGACATCCAACATGCACGTGAGGATGAGCAGCAAAACCAATGTTCTTCAAGTGTTGACACTGAAGTATCCATGCTGTGGCATGTAGAATTGAAAGTGGAAACTACACAACATAAATAAAGATTGGTAACAGGATTGAAAGGAGGATAAAGCAACAGGCCAAAAACAAATGCTTTAAATCATCAAATACTAAATTTCAAATAAAAGTATTTCGTAAACTGAATAAATTTTCAAAGCTAGATCATGGTTTGAAAAAAAAAATCACTTGTACATGAGCACAGCTGCCCTCATGGGGGGGGGGGTAGCATTGCTTTTTAGGGAAAATGTTACAGCAGTGCTCAGGCAGGACAGATTAGAGGGCTTGTCTACCGGAGTCCTTATGGGTGGAGCTGAGAAACAGGAAAGGTATGGCCACATTAGTGGGATTGTATTACAGACCACCCAATAGTCAACGAGAATTGGAGGAGCAAATCTGCAGAGGGATAGCAGGCAACTGCAGGAGACATAAAGTTGTGGTGGTAGGGAATTTTAATTTTCCACATATTGATTGGGACTCCCATACTGTTAGGGGTCTAGATGGGTTAGAGTTTGTAAAATGTGTTCAGGAAAGTTTTCTAAATCAATATATAGAGGAACCAACTAGAGGGGATGCGATATTTGATCTCCTATTAGGAAACGAGTTAGAACAAGTGATGGAAGTGTGTGTAGGGGAGCACTTTGGTTCCAGTGATCATAACACCATCAGTTTCAACTTGATCATAGATAAAGATAGATCTGGTCCTAGATTTGAGGTTCTAAACTGGAAGAAGGCCAAATTTGAAGAAATGAGAAAGGATCTAAAAAGCTTGGATTGGGACAGGTTGTTCTTTGGCAAGGATGTGATCAGCAAATGGGAAGCCTTCAAAGGAGAAATTTTGAGAGAGCAGAGCTTGTATGTTACTGTCAGGATTAAAGGCAAAGTGAATAGAAATAAGGAATCTTGGTTCTCAAGGGATGTTGCAACTCTGATAAACAAGAAGAGAGAGTTGTATGACATGTATAGGAAACAGGGAGTAAATAAGGTGCTTGAGGAGTATAAGAAGTGCAAGAAAATACTTAAAAAGGAAATCAGGAGGGCAAAAAGAAGACATGAGGTTGCCTTGGCAGTCAAATTGAAGGATAATCCAAAGAATTTTTACAGATATATTAAGAGTAAAAGGATTGTAAGGGATAAAATTGGTCCTCTTGAAGATCAGATTAGTCGGCTATGTGCGGAACCAAAAGAAATCAGGGAAATATTAAATGGGTTTTTTTGCATCTGTACTTACTAAGGAAACTGGCATGAAGTCTATGGAATTAAGGAAAACAAGTAGTGAGATCATGAAAACTGTACAGATTGAAAAGGAGGAGGTGCTTGCTATCTTGAGGCAAATTAAAGTGGAAAGGTCCCCAGGACCTGACAGGGTATTCCCTCGGACCTTGAAGGAGACTAGTGTTGAAATTGTGGGAGCGCTGGCAGAAATATTTAAAATGTCGCTGTCTACGGGTGAGGTGCCGGAGGATTGGAGAGTGGCTCATGTTGTTCCATTGTTTAAAAAAGGATTGAAAAGTAATCCGGGAAATTATAGGCTGGTAAATTTGACATCGGTAGTTGGTAAGTTATTGGAGGGAGTACTAAGAGACAGAATCTACAAGCATTTGGATAGACAGGGAGTTATTAGGGAGAGTCAACATGGCTTTGTGCGTGGTAGGTCATGTTTGACCAATCTGTTGGAGTTTTTCGAGGAGGTTACCAGGAAAGCGGATGAAGGGAAAGCAGTGGATGTTGTCTACATGGACTTCCGTAAGGCCTTTGACAAGGTCCCGCATGGGAGGTTAGTTAGGAAAATTCAGTCGCTAGGTATACATGGAGAGGTGGTAAATTGGATTAGACATTGGCTTAATGGAAGAAGCCAAAGACTGGTAGTAGAGGATTGCTTCTCAGAGTGGAGGCCTGTGACTGGTGGTGTGCCACAGGGATCAGTGCTGGGTCCATTGTTATTTGTCATCTATATCAATGATCTGGATGATAATGTGGTAAATTGGATCAGCAAATTTGCTGATGATACAAAGATTGGAGGTGTAGTGGACAGTGAGGAAGGTTTTCAAAGCTTGCAGAGAGATTTGGACCAGCTGGAAAAATGGGCTGAAAAATGGCAGATGGAGTTTACTACAGACAAGTGCGAGGTATTGCATGTTGGAAGGACAAACCAAGGTAGAACATACAGGGTTAATGGTAAGGCACTGAGGAGTGCAGTGGAACAGAGGGATCTGGGAATACAGATGCAAAATTCCCTAAAAGTGTCGTCACAGGTAGGTAGGGTCATAAAGAGAGCTTTTGGTACATTGGCCTTTATTAATCAAAGTATTGAGTATAAGAGCTGGAATGTTATGATGAGGTTGTGTAAGGCATTGGTAAGGCTGAATCTGGAGTATTGTGTTCAGTTTTGGTCACTAAATTACAGGAAGGATATTAATAAGGTTGAAAGAGTGCAGAGAAGGTTTACAAGGATGTTGCCGGGACTTGAAAAACTGAGTTACAGAGAAAGGTTGAATAGGTTAGGACTTCATTCCTTGAGCGTAGAAGAATGAGGGGAGATTTGATAGAGGTATATAAAATTATGATGGGTCTAGATAGAATGAATGCAAGCAGGCTTTTTCCACTGAGGCAAGGGGAGAAAAAAACCAGAGGACATGGGTTAAGGGTGAAGGGAGAAAAGTTTTAAGGGAACATTAGTGGGGGCTTCTTCACGCAGAGAGTGGTGGGAGTATGGAATCAGCTGCCAGATGAGGTGGTAATTGCGGGTTCTTTTTTAACATTTAAGAATAAATTGGAAAGATACATGGATGGGAGGTGTATGGAGGGATATGGTCCGTGTGCAGGTCAGTGGGACTAGGCAGAAAATGATTCGGCACAGCCAAGAAGGGCCAAAAGACCTGTTTCTGTGCTGTAGTTTTTCTATGGTTTCTATTCCTTTCGGCCGTGTTTAACATATAACTGGTGAGCAACTATGCAACTTTCATGACTTTGCAATTATTTCAACAATCCTGGATCCATCAGCAGGCTACTATTACAGTGCAGGAGTTTGTCTTCTCATCCTTTGCGCTTTCTGCATTCATACTCAAGTAATTCCTATCCAATTTAAAAATGACTAGTTGCAATATGCTTCACTGCTTACCCTCAGTAAAGTCTAAGCCAGTATTATAATATTGCTTCCAAACTAAATCTGCAGAGGTTGCACTTGAAATACTAATGGCCAGGATGTATCACCACCTTTAAACCAGAAGCAATTGTGTTCTCAAAGTCCAAGCAGTTTCGATAAACCTTCGCAGATCTCTGGATTATTTAAATAGTTTATCACAAATATTATATTTATTGTGTTCTCCATAGTTATGTGTGTGTGAATCGACTGCCAAATTTCTCCCCTCCTTAATCAGTAATGATGCTACGAGATTGATTTAGGACATCTTGTGGTTCTGAACTAAACAAATAAAATGAAGATCTCTATTAATGAACTGATTAGCTAATAAATGGTTTCTGTTATTGCTATTTCATGATGCCAAATAAGTCCATGCTATGAATTGCTTTGGATCTATTCTATCAACTTATTAATTATTCTTGCAAGCCAACCCAACTCAATATGCAGATGCCAACTCTGAAATGGACTTTCTGTACTCAGTACAATTGAAATTATGAGCAGTTGCAAGACAAAGTAGAACAGACCCATGCAGAATCTAACTCAAATGTTCTTGATAATGAACACGGGGTGTTAAGAGTTCGATTCTGATCACCACAATGATTGTTTGCCTTAACCTTTCCTGGACCTTAAAACTCTTTGAAAATGATAAATTAATGTTCTCCACAGACACCTTCTGTCAGAGAGTCTCTTCCTGATGAACAACATATTCATAGGCTGAGTTTTTCCAAGGCTTGTATCAGTGAGAGACGTCATATACTCTCATAAATAGGCTGATCTCAAAGTCACCCATGCCTCTTTCTATATGAAAGGAAGTTTCCAAGTGGCAAGTCTCAATGCGCTACTTGCTGCATTATCAGAGAGGCCAGTGTATTCATAAAGTGATTATTCCCCTGACTTTGGTTTCAGAGACGATGAAACAACAGCTTGGACTCTTGTAGCTAGCTGGCTCCCCCTAACGGCAGGCAGACATTGGCTAAACTCGTGTTCAATAAGGGCTTCCATGAAGAACCTAGACCAGACAACCCCAATAGGCGGACCGCGAGAACCAAATATCTGGACCGCACCGACCCATTGGCACTTAGGTGAACGCACCTGTTATAACATGTAAATAAAGAGTGCACTGCTCTAATTTATCTTAACCTGATCTCACACCCGTAAACTTGACCCACGCCCCCATAGAGCGCGCGATGCTGAGTTGATTAAAACGTGTGTAATTGATCTGGTTGGCGAAGTTTTAAGTCAGGATGAGAAAACCAAGAAAACGGTTGTGGAGCTATTAGAGATGGCGCCATTGTCGGCTAACATGGCAACAAAAAGAGTTTTAATGGAGGAGTGTTTTTCCAATCTACTCACTGATTTGGAGAAAGCAGAAGCCATATCAGTAGCCAGAGACTCGTCCTGTGACCGAACCGATATGGAAGGGCTATCTGTGTTCGCAAGATTTTTTGATGGGAAGACATTTCGGGAAGAGCTATTTTGTTTGCTTCCTCTGCCTGAGCGCACAACTGGGGAAATAATTTTTAATGAATTGGCACAGCTCTTTGAGAAGAATGGCTTGCATGTGAGCAAAATTGTGTCTGTAGTCACCGATGGGACTCCGTCGATGGTGGGACAAAACAAGGGCTTAGTAAGCAGGTTTGCCGCTGTTAACCCAGCACTCTTGGCATTTCATTGCATTATTCACAAATCAGTGTTGTGCGCTAAACTGTTTGGGGAAATGAAAGAGGCGATGGATACTGTGACGAGACTGGTAAATTTCGTTCGTGAGAGTTCTAGTCTGCAACATCACCTTTTCAGAGCATTGCTGGAGGAAGTATCAGCAGAACACAAAGATCTTTTGCTGCATAATAACGTTCGCTGGCTGAGCAAAGGCCGTGTGTTGGAGAAGGTGTGCGACCTGCGCGATGAGCTTGTGTCATTTTTATCCAGCCTGCAGAGCCAAAAAGCCCAAGGATTTAAGAGGTTTTTAAGTGACAACAAGGTGAGGGCACATGTTCTTTTTTTTGTGTGACATCATGTCTCATCTAAATCAATTTCATCTGCAATTACAAGGCAACAACCACACTGTTGCGGACATGTACAAGGCGATTGAAGCTTTCCGGTCAAAGCTGAACATTTTGGAGAGAGACATTTACAGGCGAAAGCTGCACTTTCCACATCTGCGGGAGCATTGCGAGAAGAACGAAATGCGGGAAGATCCAGTGATGAAGGATTTCGTGATGATCCTGGAAGAAAACTTCAGAGAACGATTTGAAAGCTCCCCTAAACTCTCTGGTGACATCCTCCTCTTCCTGAGACAGCCGTTCTCCGTTTCGGCTGACGGCCAGTGGACTGCAGAGGCCAAAAGGCTGGTGCTTTCCATAGATGAGGCAACTCTTCAGATGGAGGTCTTGGAAATGGGAACATCTGATTTGCTCAAAGCACAACACAAGGATGTTGGGCTAATCAGTTCCCCTCCACCACCACTCTGCTCCATATAGCAGAATTAGTCCTTACTCTTAATAATTTCTCCTTTGGCTCCTCCCACTTGTTCCAAACTAAAGGTGTAGCTATGGGCACCCGTATGGGTCCTAGCTATGCCCGCCTTTTAGTTGACTTTGTGGAACAATCTATGTTCCAAACATATTCTGGTATCTGTCCCCCATTTGCTACATCGACGACTGCATTGGCGCTGCTTCCTGCACGCATGCTGAGCTCGTTGACTTCATTAACTTTGCCTCCAACTTTCACCCTGCCCTCAAGTTTACCTGGTCCATTTCCGACACATCTCTCCCCTTTCTAGATCTTTCTGTCTCTATCTCTGGAGACAGCTTATCTACTGATGTCTACTATAAGCCTACTGACTCTCACAGCTATCTGGACTACTCCTCTTCTCACCCTGTCTCTTGCAAAAAGCCATCCCCTTCTCGCAATTCCTCCGTCTCCGCCGCATCTGCTCTCAGGATGAGGCTTTTCATTCCAGGACGAGGGAGATGTCTTCCTTTTTTAAAGAAAGGGGCTTCCCTTCCTCCACCATCAACTCTGCTCTCAAACGCATCTCCCCCATTTCACGCACATCTGCTCTCGCTCCATCCTCCCGTCACCCCACTAGGAATAGAGTTCCTCTGGTCCTCACCTACCACCCCACCAGCCTCCGGGTCCAACATATTATTCTCCGTAACTTCCGCCACCTCCAACGGGATCCCACAACTAAGCACATCTTTCCCCCTCCCTCTCTCTCTGCTTTCTGCAGGGATCGCTCCCTACGTGACTCCCTTGTCCATTTGTACTCCCCCCATCCCTCCCCACTGATCTCCTTCCTGGCACTTATCCTTGTAAGCGGAACAAGTGCTACACACGCCCTTACACTTCCTCCCTCACCACCATTCAGGGCCCCAGACAGTCCTTTCAGGTGAGGCGACACTTCACCTGTGAGTCAGCTGGGGTGATATACTGCGTCCGGTGCTCCCGATGTGGCCTCCTATATATTGGTGAGACCCGACGCAGACTGGGAGATCGTTGTGCTGAACACCTACGCTCTGTCTGCCAGAGAAAGCAGGATCTCCCAGTGGGCACACATTTTAATTCCACATCCCATTCCCATTCTGATATGTCTATCCACGGCCTCCTCTACTGTAAAGATGAAGCCACACTCAGGTTGGAGGAACAACACCTTATATTCCATCTGTGTTGCCTCCAACCTGATGGCATGAACACTGACTTCTGTAACTTCCGCTAATGCCCCACCTCCCCCTCGTACCCCATCCGTTATTTATTTATATACACACATTCTTTCTCTCACTCTCCTTTTTCTCCCTCTGTCCGTCTGACTATACCCCTTGCCCATCCTCTGGGTTTCCCCCCCACCTCCCCTTTTCCCTTCTCCCTGGGCCTCCTGTTCCATGATCCTCTCATATCCCTTTTGCCAATCAACTGTCCAGCTCTTGGCTCCATCCCTCCCCCTTCTGTCTTCTATCATTTTGGATCTCCCCCTCACACTCCCACTTTCAAATCTCTTACTAGCTCTTCCTTCAGTTAGTCAGGACGAAGAGTCTCGGCCCGAAACATCAACTGTACCTCTTCCTAGAGATGCTGCCTGGCCTGCTGCGTTCATCAGCAACTTTTATGTGTGTTGCTTGAATTTCCAGCCTCTGCAGAATTCCTCGTGTTTTGGATCAACGTGGTTCCCCAAGCTCAATTCAAAAACACAAGAGCTAATGCAATGCTCCTACTCACACTGTTCCCCTCCACGTACATACGTGAGTCGTCGTTTTCTTCAATGAACTCTATCAAGAACCAGGACAGAAACAGACTCTCCAATGCACATCTCGGCTAGTGCCTCAGGATTGCCACAACAGCATACAGGCCCACATCAGAAGGACAGCCTCATCCCGTCGCTGTCACTTCTCTCACTGATTGGTGAGTGAATCAATTTATTTTTGTCCGTTTGTCAATCTTATTGTGGTATAATAATATTACAACAACAATAATACTGATGATTTCATTTATAGCTACATTTCATACTGCAAATGCTACATAGCTTAATTAAAAAGAATAAATAGATTAAATGAGGGAACAGAAACGTTGGAAAAGGCAGTACTACTAAAGCTCTTTGTGTGGAAGAGAAGTGTTCTTTGTATGGAAGCCAAGTGGCAAAGACTACCATGTTTACAGTGTGTGTGTGTGTGTGTGTCTGTATGTATTTTAAGTCCCAGATGAGTTCTCAATGTGACAGCTGAAAGTTGTGATAGCTGGAGTCATAACTAAATGGTTGGTTTTGGACTTATTTTGTTTCAAGAGTGCATTGTTTTTTCTTGTGTGACCCACAACACAGGCTTTGAGAATCCCAGGCCTAAATTATTACTACTACTACCACTAATACTACTACTACTACTACTACTACTAATAATAATAATGATAACAGCAGCAACAACAGCATCTGCCCATAAAACGACTTACTGGTGCAATGAAAAAAACCCTGGACGTTTTGGCCCTTGGCTTGGCATGCTTGACATGATTCGGCCCTTGTGGAAAACTAATTGGGGAACCCTGACCCAAACTATTATTTTTCCTCAGGAACGAATTTCACTAGTCATCAATATACAGCGTAATATGAATCATTGCTAGTATTTCCTGAGGAGAAATGCCTTACTTTCAGGAAGCACATAAGACATCTCTGCTGACTGGAGTGAGATTTCATCAGGAGTCATACATGTGTCAATTTGGGATAAGACCATAAAACAAAGGAGGAGAAGTCAGCCATTTGGCCCATGGAGTCTGCTCCGCCTTTTTATCATGAGCTGATCCATTCTCCCATTTAGTCCTTACACCCCTGCCTTCTCACCATAAGCTTTGATGCCCTGGCAACTCAGATACCTATCAATCTCTGCCTTAAATACACCCAATGACTTGGCCTCCATTGCCGCCCGTGGCAACAAATTCCATAGATTCACCACCCTCTGGCTAAAAAAAATTTCTTTGCATCTCTGTTCTGAATGGGCGCCCTTCAATCCATAAGTCATACCCTCTCATACTGGACTCGCCCATCATGGGAAACAACTTTGCCACATCCACTCTGTCCATGCCTTTCAACATTCGAAATGTTTCTATGATGTCCCCCCTCATTCTTCTAAACTCCAAGGAATACAGTCCAAGAGTGGACAAACGTTCCTCATATGTTAACCCTCTCATTCTTGGAATCATTCCAGTGAATCTTCTCTGTACCCTCTCCAACGTCAGCACATCCTTTCTTAAATAAGGAGACCAAAACTGCCCACAGTACTCCAAGTGAGGTCTCACCAGCACCTTATAGATCCTCAACATCACATCCCTGCTCCTATACTCTATTCCTCTAGAAATGAATGCCAACATTGCATTCACCTTCTTCACCACCACTCAACCTGGAGGTTAACCTTAAGTGTATCCCGCACGAGGATTCCCAAGTCCCATTGCATCTCAGGACTTTGACTTCTCTCCCAATTTAAATAATAGTCTGCCTGTTTATTTCTTCTGCCAAAGAGCATAACCATACACTTTCCAACATTGTATTTCATTTGCCACTTCTTTGCTCATTCTTCCAATCTATCCAAGTCTCTCTGCAGACTCTCTGTTTCTTCAGCACTACCGGCCCCTCCACCTATCTTCGTATCGTCAGCAAACTTAGTCACAAAGCTATCTATTCCATAATCCAAATTGTTGATGTACAACATAAAAAGAAGCGGCCCCAACACGGACCCCTGTGGAACACCACTGGTAACCGGCAGCCAACCAGAATAGGATCCCTTTATTCCCACTCTCTGTTTCCTGTCAATCAGCCAATGCTCTATCCACGTATGTAATTTTCCCATAATTCCATGGGCTCTTATCTTGTTAAGCAGCCTCATGTGTGGCACCTTGTCAAAGGCCTTCTGAAAATCCAAATATACAACATCCACTGCATCTCCCTTGTCTAGCCTACTTGTAATTTCCTCAAAAAATTGTAATAGGTTTGTCAGGCAGGATTTTCCTTTAAGGAAACCATGCCGAGTTCTTCCTATCTTGTCATATGCCTCCAGGTACTCCGTAATCTCATCCTTGACAATCGACTCCAACAACTTCCCAACTACCGTTATCAAGCTAACAGGTCTATAATTTCCTTTTTGCTTCCTTGCTCCCTTCTTAAATAGTGGAGTGACATTTGCAATCTTCCAGTCCTCCAGAACCATGCCAGAATCTATCGACTTTTGAAAGATCATCGCTAATGCCTCTGCAATCTTCACAGCTTCTTCCTTCAGAACACAACAGCTACTTCCTTCAGAACACGGATAAGTACATCTTAGAAATCTAATTTCTAGGTAAATATGACTGTAATATTCTCTGGCATATTAGAGTATTGTTAATTAACAGTGGAAATTACTTGGTATTTTATTAGGGTGCAGGGTGTTGAGAATTATTTTCCTTTTTTAAAACTAAGATGAAAACTGCAGGCAATGTGTACCAGACCAAAGATCTCATGTTTTCTTGTGGCGTAGAAGATGGCCTTTTGGCTCATCAAGTCTATTCTAGTTTATAGAGCAACCCGATCAATCTCATTACCCTACATATTTGTAATCCCTATAACTTTGCCATCTTTCACATGTTCATTCCTCAATTCCCCTAGTACCCACCCATGCTAGTGGCAATTTAGAGAAGACAATTCCCCCAACAACTAGCACATTTTGGGGAAATAGTAGGAAGCTGGAGCACCAGAAGAATCCCATGCATTTGCATGGTGAACATGCAGGCACCATGCAGACTTCACCAGAGGTCAGAATTGAGCTTGGACTTCTGGAAATGTGGGATAGTTTCACTGCAGCAGAATCATTTTGCTGCCCCACTGCCCTAGATTCAGTTTATCCATTTATTTCTGCCAATAAATCCAGAGCACTTGAAACTAGTCCACAGCAGTATTATACACACTTTAGACCTTATAACTGAATTTTACGGTACAATTGTCAAACACTTTGAATGCTGTTTTCTTGGGTGGTCATCAGTCCCATCCCAGCAAGTCATATGCTCAAATAAGTAAATAGCATGAGAATGGTTGTTTTAACATTAGCATAGGTGTTCCTTCAAAACTAAAGGCAGCCATAATTATGCTATGGTCATCTACATGGAATGACCTAAGATTCTGAAATTACTTTTAGTCGACGTACATTTCAAGGTACTCTATTTGATTTCCACGTGCAACATTTTTTACAAAAGTAATTGCAGTTTTAATGCAGACGCAGGAAGCATGGCTTAATGTCAAGAAATGCCACTTCAAGATTCACTGAAGAATTCTGTGAAACTGCCTTGATCAAGTTTCTGTTCCTGTCACTGTCTGTAAAGGAGTTTTTGCACTCTCCCCTGTGACCCCGTATGAATGCGCCAGGGGCCCTGCCTTCCTCCTCCCTTTGATAGACGTCTGGGTTCGGGTTATTAAGTCCTGGGCAATGCTACGTCAGTGTCGGTAACAGGGCAACAGTTGCAGGTTGTCCCTAACACATCCTCGGACAGTGTTGGTCTTCGATACAAACAACCAATTTTAATGTATGTTTCCATGTTTCAATGTACATGTGACAAATAAAGCTAATCTTTATCTTACAATCTTTATAAAGTTTAGCAAGTGAACCAGGTGTGGTTGGTAAAGGTAATTTAAGTAAATGTTTTAAAAATCTGGACACATGTGACTATTGTGACCACATGAATTTCATCTGGGTGTTGGTTTGCTCTGACATTATAAAGACACATTGGTTGGTTGGTTAATTGGTCATTGTAAATTGTCCTGTGATTAGGCTAGGATTAAATTGGGAGTTGCTGGGCAGCGCAAATTGAAAGGATGAAAGGGCCTAATCCACACTCTATCTGAATGAATGAATGAATGAACAAACAAACAAACAAACAAATAAATAACCTGGAACTTATTAAAGAAACTTTTAAAACTAAGAATAGAAAACTTTCCAGGAGTCATACTTACAGAGACATAAACAAGGTTAAACTAAGGACACATGTTCCTTCCCTGCTTTCTCGGAACTGCTGTGATATGCCTTCGCAGAATTTACAAAATGTTCACTAGATTAAGAACTCTTCAAATCACTAACTTTAGAGTTCTATTTTCACAGATAAATTGTTTTGAGGGATGACTAAGTAAATGAAGAAATTCATGGGCATACATAGTATTATTTGTCTCTATCAGTTTTCACTAACAGGTTTTTTTGTTTTAATAAAAGTTATGTTTGAGGTGTAAATAGCATCTTGCAGTTTCTTGCCTGCATTTAAGAAGGAAGATGGAACATACGTTAGAAACAGCCAAGTTAACATCAGTGTAGGAAAAAAAATGGAATCCCCAAAGAATAAATTCAAAACTATCTAGGGACCAAATCTATAATTAAAGCTAATCAATGCATTTCAGAAAGCAAGTCTCACTTGATCAGAAGCAAAAGAAAATCTACAGTTGTTGGAAATCCAAGCAACACACACACAATGCTGGGGGACCTCAGCAGACAGGCAGAATCTATGGAAAAGAGTACAGTCAACGTTTCAGGCAGGACTGGAGAGAAAAAGCTGAGTAGATTTAAAAGGAGAGGAGAGAGAAACACAAGGTGATAGTGAAACCTGAAGAGGGAGGGATGAAGTAAAGAGCTGGGAGGTTGATTGGTGAAAGAGACAGAGGGCTGGAGAAGTGGGAGTCTGATAGAAGAGGACAGAAGGTCATGGACAAAGGAAAAAAGGTGGGGGGGAGCACCAGAGGGAGGCAATAGGTGGACAAGGAGATAAGGTAAGAGAGGGAAAAGGGATGGGGAATGGTGAAGGGGAGGGGCATTACCGGAAGTTCGAGAAATCGATGTTCATGCCACCAGGTTGGAATATAAGGTGTTGTCCCTCCAACCTGAGCGTGGCCTCATCAGGGCAGTGGGGGAGGTCATGGACAGACAAGAATGGGACTGCGAAGTGGAACTGATCAGTCTCATTTATCTCAATTTCTGAAGTTCATAGCCTACTGCATAATGGAGATATGAGAAAATTGAGTCAGTGATTGAGTTACAAAAAGGGACAGCAGAGCTTTGCTGTTTACAATTTAATCTTTGGAATCAAAAACATAATTTTAAGAATTTTTAGATAGCGCTGTGAAAGTGTGCATGTATTGCTTAGTTAATTAAGTATCCCTATTTAAGAAGAGTGAGAAATTTGTGTGTCTGTTTGTAACAAGCCTGCATTATTGGCATGTAACCAGCAAGCAAATTTAAATACACAAGAAAAACGTACAGAAATGTATGATTTGGGTGTGTAAAACCTTGCAAGAGCAGGATTTATTTTCATTTGAAAAGAAGCAACCGAGTAATCTGTTACGGAACTTTTACAAGGATTCGATAGACTGGACATCCAAAAAGTTCTCATAAGAATGCCACCAACACGTTCCAGTGAGAAACCTCATTACGCAGGGAGGTGGGAGTGTGGAAATGGCTCTTCCATCAGACACCACACGTCCCTTCTGTAGAAGAATCTTTGATTCCCAAAATGCCTTATTAGATATCTCAGAGTCAACAAAATTGAAGTGGAAATAAGTCATCCTTAATCCAGCAGATGCGTGTAAGGAGAAAAAGCAGATGCTGTAGTTAATAGTTGAAAACAATGCTAAAGATGTACTTAAGGGAGCTTAGATAAGTAAGGAAAGAGGGAATAGCTTATGTTGTGATCATCTGATATATGAAATGATAGGAGGAAGCACAAACTGGGCATAAACTCTGGCATAGACTAAATGTTATTACAGTACATATTCTATGTAATTTTATATTGTCAGTGATTTGTGTAGAAAATAGATCAGTTTGAATTGAACAAAAATTTCCAGGTTCTATATGCATTCAACCTATCATAGAAACCCAGAAGTTGCTCTCAAAGATTATTTGTTCATCTGAAGGATTATCTGTTGTCCTCCTCACAAATAAATTTGGTGACAAAGTCTGTTTTCTTTCTGAATTTTGTAGTATGAGATGGGTTTAATCACTAACTAGTTATGTGCCAAACCTTTTCACGAGTTTAATTCCCTGAAAGAAAAAAAATTATATATATATATATATATTTAATTAAGCACTCCTATTACTCATTCAACCTGCCACTTCTACCCTTTCCAGCTCCATCATGGCACTAATCACCCACTATCGAGGACATCTTCAAAAGGCAGTGCCTGAAGGAACTGACATCCATCCTGAAGGACCTTCACCATTAGGACATGCCCTCTTTTTGTTACTACCATCAGGGAGGTGGTAGAGGAGCCTGAAGAGGCACACTTGATATTTTAGGAACAGCCAGCAGATTTCTGAATGGCCCATGAACACTACCTCACTGTATTGCACTCTTGTTGTACTATTTATTTATTTATATATTTCTTATTCTAGCCTATTGTATATTATAGCACTGTATTGCATGGTACTGACGCAGAAAAACAAATTTCACCACACACTCTATGTCAGTGATAATAAACATGATTCTGATTTGCTCTTCATGCTTTCTTGATTTCCCAGTCTGTTTTACTTCCTATAGATCATATTTCCTGTTTCACTTTCTGTCTCTAGTCTGGCTTGAGGTCTTGTCTTTCCTATCTTGGTATTAGACACTGCAGGTTTTCCCCGGACCTCTGGAATGTGCCACTCCCTGTGTCAGTAGATGGCCGGCAGGGAGCTAACCTGCTATCATCCATGTTGGACCTATCTCCAGGTGATTTTATTGAGGTATGGCACAGAGTAGACACTTCCTTCCTTTGAGCCCAGCAGTTCCTTGATTTAACCCTAGCTTAATCACGGGACAATTTACAACAACCAATTAACCTACCAACCGGTATGTCTTTGGACTCTTGGAGGAAACTGGAGCACCTGGAGGAAACTTCCGCGGATACAGGGAGAACATACAAACTCCTTTCAGGCAGCAGTGGGAATATGTATGCTGAACTTCCGAAATGTGCATTGATATTCCTGCTGAGCAAATCAAGAATTTGTTTTTTTGCAAATATTATTCCTAAATTTAACTATTATATATATAGATAGATAGATAGTCTAAATACTTTAACTATTTTTTTCTATATTTATCATGTATTGCCCTGTACTGCTGCTGCTAGGTTAACAAATTTCATGATATTAAACCTGATACTGATCTCCAGACAAAAGTCTGTGAGGGACTATAAAACTGAACAATAATCCTGGCCATGCTTTCATTATAACAACCGATGTTGTCATCTGCTGTCTTGACAGTTCTGTTCCTTTGGCATTTATATTTCTGTGATATAAATGGATGTATGGACTCATCAGGGTACTGCATTTTATTTCTAATTAATCATTGAGGGTCAGAATCACTATGGATTTGTTTAAATGGCCAGTGCTATTAATCATCATTGTCTTCATAAATATCATCGAACATATTGTGTTTGGCCGCCTTATTTAATAAGAATAACGTATGTGGCAATCTGTATGTATTCTGCAAAGCCTATTCCTGATGAAAAATCTTGTGGTAATTAAAAATACAAGATTTTAATCAAGCATTAGTCCAACCTTCATTTGTATTAGACCTTTTGCTCCATGAGCACTTTACTTAGTGCTGCTCTGTCTCACAGAATAATAAAGTGGTGCACATTAATGGGTTTGAAACTTATAAAATCAAGACATTCTGCTTTCTTCCTGAATTCTGAACAATCAACTTGCAGTAGAATTAGCCCTGCAAGTTGCAAATTGTGTTGCATTTTAAATAATCTTAAGTGTGCAGAGAAAACTGAGCTTCTCATAAACCAAATGCAAATGTACCTTTTGGTCACAATTATAAAGTAAGATAATTTATAATTCTGCATACTTAGGGAATAGAGTGGCAAACTGCTAAACTTACTCTGAGTAAAGACAATACCTTTGGTGTATAGAATGAAAGGTTAGAATGATCTGATTTATTTATTTTATTTTATTATTTTAATCCTTTATTCTCTTTGTAAAGTTATGTAGGTGCATATCACATCCTATGCTGAAAATGCTATTAATATTGCATGATAGCAGGTAGTGAAACTTGTGTTAATTAAGACTTGACTTGGCGAGGCTATAGACTTTTCACCATTCCAGCAATCTTTTAGGCTATGGGCTTAATATTTCAAAATCAGATTTAATAACACTTGCATATGTCATGAAATTTGTTGTGTGGCAGCAGTACACTGCAATACATAATAAAAATGCAGTAAGAAGAGGAGAAGATGGCGGTGCGATGGCAGCGTGCGCAGCCTCTCCGGTGATGAATATCTGTTATCTGTCAAGTAGGGGACCGTGCACAATCCTGATTTGATGGAGATGAATGTGAGAGTATGGAGGAACGTCTGGAAAACTTCTGAAATGCCCATTTCGCTGCTGCTGCTACGGTGTGGTAACCGGAGTCTCCGGAGCAGAAGGCCCCAAATCTTCGGCTTTGTTTGTTTCAGCGGCCAGGGCTAGGTCGGAGGCGCTTGGCAGAGGGGGGTACTCGGGAGGCTGTATTGGAGAGGCTGGTCAGAAGCTCGAAGGTTTCGGACAGATGGACTCAGTGTCAGCTGTGGTCGGCTGCTTCCAAGGCATCGGCAAGTTGACGGTGCCTGGAGGTTTACGGCAGGGAGTTTCTCCCTTTGGCGGCCTGCTATCGGGGACTCCGGAGTCGATCGACTTGGCGACTTTTGAGACTTTATTTACGTGCCCATCGTTTGTTCTTCATCAAATTATGGTATTGTTTTGCACTGCTGTAACTATATATTATAATTATGTGGTTCTGTCAGTGTTAGCCTTTGGTTTGTCCTGTTTTCTGTGATATCACTCCGGAGAAACATTGTATCATTTCTTAATGCATGTATGCATTTCTAAATGACAATGAGAGAGGACTGAGTGTTCTCATAATCTAAAAAAAAAGAAGTGTATATATATATATTTTAAAAAGTTAAATTAGGTGAGTAGTGCAAAAAGAGGAAGAAGTTGTTCCTGAATTGTTGAGTGTGTGCCTTTAGGTTCCTTCACCTCTTCTCTGATGGTAGCAAAGAGAAGAGGGCATTTCCTAGGTAATGGGGGTCCTTAATGATGGTGGCATCTTTTTGAAGCATCACTCCTTGAAGATGTCCTGGATGCTGGGGAGGCTAGTACCCATGATGGAGCTGACTGAATTCACAACTTTCTGCAGCTTATTTCAATCCTGTGTCGTGGTCCCCTCATACCAGACAACAATCAGCCAGTGAGAATGCTCTCCATGGTACATCTGTAGAAATTTGTGAGTGTATTTGGTGTCATACCAAATCTCCTCAAACTCCTAACGAAACATGCCTTCTTTTTAGCTGCATCGATATCTTGGGCCCAGGATAGATCCTCAGAGATGTTGACACCCAGGAATTTGAAATTGATCACCCTTTCCACTTCTGATCCCTCGATGAAGATTGATATGTGTACCCTCATCTTACCCTTTCTGAAGTCCATAATCAATTCTTTGGTCTTACTGACACTGAGTGCAAGGTTGATGCTGCGACATCACTCAACCATCTAAACTGATCTTGCTCCCGAATGCCTTCACATCACCATCTGAAATTCTGCTGTCAGCAGCAAATTTATAGTTGAGCTGTGCCTAGCCATGCAATCGTGGGTTTAACAATGCATTGCTAAACTTTTCCTCCCATTGACTGATACTCACTTTGTTCTTTGAAAGACTGGTCTCATGTGCTCAACGCAGATTGTAGTATCTCCAATTGGATTTATGCATCATAATTAAACAATATTAGGAGGAAATTGGCATAGGTTGCTGAGTGTTAGTTTACTACTTGATTCTCATATGTTGAAGCATTTGTGAATCTCGATCCAGCTGAAGCTGCAGATGACTCATTTGGCTTCATATTGATTGAAATTGAATGGCATTGTTATCTCTATCAGTTTACAACCACACATGGATGACAGACATCAGGCAGCAGGTATACTGAGTAAATGCTGAAGGATCGTGACTGCGTCAGGGAAAATGCAAATACAGTGTTTGTACTTATAGTATTTACTCATGGACTGTGAAATTTCTATGCGCTGCTATTATTTTCACTACATCTCAATAGTGATATCCCCAACAATAACACCTTTTTAGAATACTTTTGCATAAGCAATATGACCTTGTCAGATTTCTCCCTTAAGGCTGCAAACAGGAATTTAGATCTGTTGGCTTCTGGTGGTGCACATGCATGCTTCCTTGGTTTAATGGGGCAAGAATGTATGTGCATGCATTCATATCCTGAAGTTTTACATGATGCTTTTGGATAATTCTGAACCTACACTCCCCAAGGTGGTGATTTGAAAACGGATAGTCAGAATCAGAATCAGAATCAGGTTTATTATCACTGACATATGTTGTGAAATTTGTTATTTCGTGGCTATAGCACAGTGCAGTATTAAGTATATTATATCCTGTAAGTAACAGAATTTATTCATGACAATGACACTGAACTTTTGCTACCTTCTTCAGTTAAATCCAATACATTGCCCTGCCCATTGTTAATCTATTTTGCACTCAACCAAAAATCATTGCATGTCTGCCTGAATAAGACTTGTACTATTGAAATTTATAACTTCGACAAATACAATTTCTTCAAGTAAATGTGAATGAGTGACTTATCATAAAGCAAGTGAATACACAAATTTGATGTCACTACTGTACAAACACCTTTACGCCATCAATTAGTTTAGCATTCTACAGGGGGGAGGAAGAGCAGCCGGAAGTCATGCTGCACAATGGTACCAATGACATAGTTAGAAGAGGGAGGAGAGGTGCTGAAGAGTGAATTTAGTGAGTTGGACAAAAAGCTGAAAAGTGGACTTCAAGGTTAGTAATCTCTGGATTGTTGCCTTTGTCTTGCACCAGTGAGGGTAATAGGATAATATGGCTGAGGAATTGGTCCAGGGGGCAAGGTTTCAGATTTCTGGATTATTGGGATCTCTTCTGGGGAAGGTATGACCTGTACAAAAAGGGTGAATTATACCTGAACTCGAGGGACACTAATATCATTGTGGGCAGGTTTGCTAGAGCTGTTGGAGAGGGTTTGAGCTAATTTGGCAAGGGGATAGGAACTGAGTGATAGGGCTGAGGATGAGGAGTTGGTATACAAGTAGATGCAGTGTGTAGTGAGAATGTGAGGATGGACAGGCAGATGATAGGACAAAATTAGAGTCAGTGGGATGAGTTGAAAAGGGTGATGAAAACAGGACTAAAAGGGTTATATTTGAATGCAGACAGCATACAGAATAAGGTAGATCATCTTGGAGCATAATTAGAGATTGGCTGGTATGATTTTGTGGGCATAATTGAGTCGTGGCTGAAAGAATATCACAGTTGGAAGCTTAACATTCAAAGATACATATTGTATTAGAAGGACAGATAGGTAGGCAGAGGGGGTGGTGTGGGGTGGCTCTGTTAGTAAAAATGAAATCAAATCCTTAGAAAGATACAGAGTCCTTGTGTGTAGTATTAAGAAACTGAAAGGGTAAAAATATCTTGATGGGAATTATACACAGTATAGTATACCTCTGAACAGTACCAGGGTGTGGGATACAAATTACGCCAGAATATAGAAAAGGCATGTAAAAAGTGCAATGTTACGATAGTCATGGGGATTTCAATATGCAGGTGGTTTGGGAAAATCAGGTTAGTGCTGGATCTGAGAAGAGGGGATTTGTAGAGCAGCTTGTGTTTGAGCCCTCTAGGGAAAATGCAATTTTGGGTTGGGTGTTGTGTAATGAACCAGATTTGATTAGGGAGATCGAGATAAAGAAACACTTTGAAGGAACTGATCATAATATGACAGAATTCACCCAGCAGCTTGAGAGGGAGAAGCTATAATCGGATGTATCAATATTACAGTGGAGCTAATGGAATTACAGAGGCATGAGAGAGGAACTGGCCAAAGTTGATTGGAAAAGAACAGTGGCAGGGATGACGGCAGAACAGCAATGGCTGGAGTTTCTGGAAGCAAAGATGACGCAACTGTGACTGACAAGAAAAGTCAAAAACAGCATAAAAGCAAAAGAGAGAGCATATAGTATAGTAAAAATTAGTGAGAAGTTGTAGGATTGTGAAGCTTTTAAAAACCATAAGGAGTGATAAACTTAAATGTGAAGAAAAACTAGCCAAAAATATAAAAGAAGATACATTATATAAAGAGTAAAAGGGAGGTGGGAGTGGATATTGAACAGCTGGAAAATGACATTGTAGAAGTAGTAATGGGGAGAAAGAAATGACCGACGTACTTAATAAGTATTTTGCATGACAGTGGAAGACATTAACAGTATGCCAGAAATTTGAGAGTGTTAGGGGACAGAAGTAAGTGTGGTTGCTATTGCTAAGGAGAAGGTACCTAGGAAGCTGAAAGGTCTGAAGGTAGATAAGTCACCTGGACGAGATGGATTACACCCCAGTGTTCTGACAGAGGTGGCTGAAGAGATTGTAAAGGCATTAGTAAGATCCGTCAAGCATCACTACATTCTGGAATGGTTCCAGAGAACTGGAAAATGGCAAATGTCACTCAACTCTTTAAGAAGGGAGGGGGGCAGAACAAAGGAAATTATAGGCCAGTTAGCCTGATTTCAGTGGTTGGGAAAACTTTGGAGTCCATTAATAAGGATGGGGTTTCAAAGTACTTGGGAGGCATGTCATAAAATAGATGGATGTCATCATTGTTTCCTTCAGGGGAAATCATCCCTGACAAATGTGTTGGAATACTTGGAGGAATTAACATGCGAGATGAACAAACTGAAGTCAGTAGATCTTGCTTAATCTTATGTTTCATAACTTCAAAACGTGAAACTAACTCAAAGGCAGACACAGGACTCCGAAAATACAGGTCTGTCTTCGTGTTTACTTTAAATGAGGCATGCACGTATCACATGGCAGCATGATGACATAACTGCTGATTAACATAACAGAAACTTTCTCAGATATGTCGCCTTCAAAAACTGCTGTAGTTGGACCACTACTTTAGACATTTCACGATTCCTTTGAGTAGCATGGTCTTTCCTCTGTTCAATATGCTTTCCAGCCAGAGGAACAGAGGTTTGTACCAACACCTGTTTGTCCTCTATTTGGCAATTGTTCCTGGTGTCCAGAATAGAGACAGTTAGAGCATCATGCAATATTTTTCTTAAGTTGCTTTCAGTTGGCTTTATTTCAGGGGATGTAACATGCTATTGTGAATGGACTTCCAGTGAAGTTTTAGTTGTTTCAGTCACTCATCTCCCCACAATGCTGGTCCTGCTTTTATCAGATGCAAGCTCAATGTGGCTTGCTGGTTGTTGTATTTCACTCTTACAGATGTCATTCCCATAGAAATGATGTTTTCTCCAGTATAAGTTCTTAGTTGGATATTTGCAGGCTTTAATATAGTACATTTGAAATGCCATTCAAATTCATTTTGTGGAATGACTGAAACAGCTGAACCAGTGTCTAATTCCATTTTAATTAATTTGGCAGTCACTTCTGTCGTAAATCATATTGCTTGTGTATTGTTAATTTTCACACTGTAAATAAACTGAAGGCTACCCACTCCTGTGTCACTGTCAGTATTACTAGGTTTTTCATGAACAGTTTGCAGATTAGTGTTCTTCTTGAAACTGCAACTTAACTTCCAATCTTTTTCTCTTCCTTGAGCAGTCCACTTATTTTTGCCTGCCCTGTGTCCTACTTTGTTGCATTTTCTGCAAGTTTCACCTTTAAATCTGTACTTGTTTGGTATATGTGAGCCCCCTGCCACAATGGTAACACAATTTGCTCAGCTAGGCCATTTGCTGTTTCGACATTGCAATTTTGTTTACATTCACCTAAGTTCTTCTGCAATCAGCAGTGGCTTTGGTTCTAAATATTGCTACATTACTTTGACAATATCAGCAAAGCTTATTTGTGGTGCTTTGGCTGGCGGAGTCAAACTTTGAAACAAGCTGTATGCCTTTAAACACAATGAATTCAGTAAAATTGCAACTCATTTCTCATTAGCTATTTTATTTGCTTCAAAATACTGTTGAATTAGCTCAGTATACATGAACCTGTTATCTACTGAGCAATCAAATGTGTCAATCTTTTTGATGTAGATAACTGTTTCTGCTCTTTTTATTTATGATTATTATCTCCCTGCACTCACACTTTATAAACCCATGAATTCTTCCATTTTCTGACTTAAAAAAAAACTCAATCATATCTTTGGTTCTGAAGAACATGTACTATGTTATTTTTTTAAAAAAGTCGTCAGTCTCTGCATGTGCTGGGCTGTTTTTTTTAAATACCACCGTTCCCCACTTTTTTTTAGTTCAAATGTCTTGCTGTGCTTCTATAGGTCAGAAGTAGTCTCGTTTAAAAATATCTCATCACCAATGTTATGTTTTGCGATTTCAAAACTTTAAACTAATTCAAAGGAAGAGACGGGAGTCCGAAAATGCAGATCTAACTTTGAGTTTCTTTTAAGCGAAGTGTAACGTATCAAGTGGTAGAGATACATATAACCTGTAATTAATTATTTAAATGAACAAGAATGCTTCATCAACCAATATATAAGATTACTCAAATATTATTGAAATATCAAATACACAACAATTTACTTGGATTTTCAGACGTGCCAAAGTGACAAAGTGCCACACATGAGCTGCTCAACAAGGTAAGAGTCCATGGTATTACAGGAAAGGTACTAGCATGGATAGAAGACTAGCCGATTGGTAGAATGCAGATTGGGAATAAAGGGGGTCATTTCTCACTGGCTGATGGTGAATAGAGGTGCTCTGGAGGGGTTGGTTTTGGGTCCACTTTTTCATATATGTTAATGATTTGGATGACAGAATTGATGGCGTTGTGAACGATACAGAGATAGGTGGAACGGCAAGTAGTTTTCAGGAAGCAGGGAGTCTGCAGAAGGACATAGACAGATTGGAAGAATGGACAGACAAGTGGCAGGTGAATAGAGTGTAGAGAAGTGTATGGTCATGCACTTTGGTAGAGGGTGTGAAGGCATAGACTATTTTCTAAATGGGGAGGAAGTTCAAAGATCAGAGCTGCAAAGGGACTTGAGAGACCTCGTTCTGCATTCCCTAAAGGTTATCTTGCAGTTGAGTCAGTGGTAAGGAAGGAAAATGCAATGTTAGATTTCATTTTGAGAGGGCTAGAGTACAAAAGTAAAGACGTAATGCTGAGGATTTATAAGCCATTAGAGCACACTTGGAGTATTGTGAGTAGTTTTGGCCTCTTTATCTAAGAAAAGATGTGCTGGCATTGAAGATGATCCAAAGGAGGTGCATGAGAATGATTCCAGGAATGAATGGGTTAACATGAGAAGTATTTGATGGCTCTGGGCCTGTACACCTGGATTCCAGGGTGGGGTGGGGTGGGGGGGGGGATCTCATTGAAGTCTGTTGAATGTTGAAAGGCCAAGAAAGAGTTCATGTGGAAAGGATGTTTCCTATAATGGGGACATCCATTTGGAAGAGAGATGAGGAGAAATTCCTTTAGCCATAGCGTGATGAATCCATGAAATTCATTGCCACAGGCAGCTTGGAGGCCAAGTCATTGGTTATATTTAAAGTGGAGTTTGATAGTTCCTTTATTAGACAGGGTGCCAAATAGTGGGAGAATACAGGACGATGAGGTTGAGAAGGATAATAAATCATAGAAACATAGAAAATAGGTGCAGGAGTAGGCCATTCAGCCCTTCGAGCCTGCACCGCCATTCAGTACGATCATGGCTGATCATCCAGCTCAGAACCCTGTAACAGCCTTCCCTCTGTACCCCCTGATCCCTTTAGCCACAAGGGCCATATTTAACTCCCTCTTAAATATAGCCAATGAACTGGCCTCAACTATTTCCTGTGGCAGAGAATTCCACAGATTCACCACTCTCTGTGTGAAGAAGTTTTTCCTCATCTCGTTCCTAAAAGGCTTCCCCTTTATCCTCAACCTGTGACCCCTTGTTCTGGACTTCCCCAACATCGGGAACAATCTTCCTGCATCGAGCCTGTCCAATCCCTTTAGGATTTTATATGTTTCAATAAGATCCCCCCTCAATCTTCTAAATTCCAGAGAGTATAAGCCTAGTTGATCCAGTTTTTCATCATATGAAAGTCCTGCCAACCCAGGAATCAATCTGGTGAACCTTCTTTGTACTCCCTCTATGGCAAGGATGTCTTTCCTCAGATTAGGGGACCAAAACTGCATACAATACTCCAGGTGTGGTCTCACCAAGGCCTTGTACAACTGCAGTAGTACCTCCCTGCTCCTGTACTCGAATCCTCTTGCTTTGAATGCTAGCATACCATTCGCCTTTTTCACTGCCTGCTGTACCTGCATGCCCACTTTCAATGACTGGTGTACAATGACACTCAGGTCTTGTTGCACCTCCCCTTTTCCTAATCGGCCACCATTCAGATAATAATCTGTTTTCCTGTTTTTGCCATCAAAGTGGATAACCTCACAATTATCCACATTAAATTGCATCTGCCATGAATTTGCCCACTCACCTAACCTATCCAAGACACCCTGCATCCTCTTAGCATCCTCCTCACAGCAAACACTGCCGCCCAGCTTCGTGTCATCCGCAAACTTGGAGATACTGCATTTAATTCCCTCATCTAAGTCATTAATATATATTGTAAACAACTGGGGTCCCAGCACTGAGCCTTGCAGTACCCCACTAGTCACTGCCTGCCATTCTGAAAAGGTCCCTATTATTCCCACTCTTTGCTTCCTGTCTGCCAACCAATTCTCTATCCACATTAATACCTTACCCCCAATACCGTGTGCTTTAAGTTTGCACACTAATCTCCTGTGTGGGACCTTGTCAAAAGCCTTTTGAAAATCCAAATATACCACATCTACTGGTTCTCCCCTATCCACTTTACTAGTTACATCCTCAAAAAATTCTATGAGAGTCGTCAGACATGATTTTCCTTTCACAAATCCATGCTGACTTTGTCTGATGATTTCACTGCTTTCCAAATGTGCTGTTATCACATCTTTGATAACTGACTCCAGCATTTTCCCCACCCCCGATTTTAGGCTAACCGGTCTATAATTCCCCAGTTTCTCTCTCCCTCCTTTTTTAAAAAGTGGGGTTACATTAGCCACCCTCCAATCCTCAGGAACTAGTCCAGAATTTAAAGAGTTTGGAAAAATTATCACCAATGCATCCACTATTTCTTGGGCTACTTCCTTAAGCACTCTGGGATGCAGACCATCTGGCCCTGGGGATTTATCTGCCTTTAATCCCTTCAATTTACCTAACACCACCTCCCTACTAACATGTATTTCCTTCAGTTCCTCCATCACACTGGACCCTCTGTCCCCTACTATTTCTGGAAGATTATTTATGTCCTCCTTAGTGAAGACAGAACCAAAGTAGTTATTCAATTGGTCTGCCATGTCCTTGCTCCCCATAATCAATTCACCTGTTTCTGTCTGTAGGGGACCTACATTTGTCTTAACCAATCTTTTTCTTTTCACATATCTATAAAAGCTTTTACAGTCAGTTTTTATGTTCCCTGCCAGTTTTCTCTCATAATCTTTTTTCCCTTTCCTAATTAAGCCCTTTGTCCTCTGCTGGACTCTGAATTTCTCCCAGTCCTCAGGTGAGCCACTTTCTCTGGTTAATTTGTATGCTTCTTCTTTGGAATTGATACTATCCCTAATTTCCGTTCTCAACCACGGGTGCACTACCTTCCTTGATTTATTCTTTTGCCAAACTGGGATGAACAATTGTTGTAGTTTATCCATGCGATCTTTAAATGCTTGCCATTGCATATCCACCGTCAACCCTTTAAGTGTCATTTGCCAGTCTATCTTAGCTAATTCACGTCTCATACCTTCAAAGTTACCCTTCTTTAAGTTCAGAACCTTTGTTTCTGAATTAACTATGTCACTCTCCATCTTAATGAAGAATTCCACCATATTATGGTCACTCTTACCCAAGGGGCCTCTCACGACCTGATTGCTAATTAACCCTTCCTCATTGCTCAATACCCAGTCCAGAATAGCCTGCTCTCTAGTTGGTTCCTCGACATGTTGGTTCAAAAAACCATCCCGCATACATTCCAAGAAATCCTCTTCCTCAGCACCCTTACCAATTTGGTTCACCCAATCTATATGTAGATTGAAGTCACCCATTATAACTGCTGTTCCCTTATTGTACGCATTTCTAATTTCCTGTTTAATACCATCTCCAACCTCACTACTACTGTTAGGTGGCCTGTACACAACTCCCACCAGCGTTTTCTGCCCCTTAGTGTTATGCAGCTCTACCCATATCGATTCCACATCCTCACGGCTGATGTCCTTCCTTTCTATTGTGTTAATCTCCTCTCTAACCAGCAACGCCACCCCACCTCCTTTTCTTTCATGTCTATCCCTCCTGAATATTGAATATCCCTGAATGTTGAGCTCCTATCCTTGGTCACCCTGCAGCCATGTCTCTGTGATCCCAACTATATCATATTCATTAATAACAATCTGCACTTTTAATTCATCCACTTTGTTACGAATGCTCCTTGCATTGACACACAAAGCCTTCAGGCTCGCTTTTACAAAAAGCCATGATTTACAAATCAGCCATGATTCAAATTCAATGGGCCAATGGAGTAATTTTGCTCCTATGCCTTAAGGTCTTATGATTATACAAAACTAATATGGCTTTCAGTTTCCATAAGGTTGTTACAGCCAGGGGTGGTAATGGGGACAAGCTCCCATACTTATTAAATACTCCCAATGGTGAGCCTCTCAAATAGCCTCTGACAACCAAGTCCAGCTCCTGGCCTTCACATGTGGTTTAGCTCCTAAGCCCGGCAAACCACAATCCAAATCTGTAGTTCAGTTTGCTGCAAGCATTTCTTCTGATGATTCATATTGGAAAGCAATATTAATTCTGTCTGAGAGGAAAGATGTTCAAACCACATCTATAAATTTATTTTTAAAACTGACAACATTGTGAAAGCAGTTTCATTGATCAAACAGTGACGAAATAAAGGGGAAGAACTACAGACGGTAATAAGCCTCTGCTTATTGTTTTCCTGTCCAAAATTTCCTCAGTTAAAAAAAGTAAGCGACTCCTCTTGATTTATTGCTGACACATCAATAGCAAAGCACAAATTGCTCAATTGCTTCTTTGTCTGTTGTATGATTTTGCACTTCTGATGTTCAATGTTTCAATGGTTCCGTTTAATATTAGAGAACGTATGTAGTACACAACCTGAAATGCTTACTCTTCACAGACATCCACAAAAACCAAAAAGAACCCCAAAGAATGAATGCCAGAAAAATGCTAGAACCCCAAAGCACCCTCTTCCCTCCTCCCCTGCACATGCAGCAGCATCGATCCTCCCCCTCCCCTTCTCCCAATTATTTCAGCAGCAGACATCAACACCCACCAAGTGAGCAATAGCAAAGCCCCCAAAGAGAGACCATGATTTGCATTCCAGCAAAAATTATTGTCTACCTGACAATTTGACATGCCTCAGGCTCTCTCTCTCGCACTGAAGGGAACAGAAAAGTGTCACCCTTTCACAGTGAGAGGGGAGATCAACAAAACAAAATTTACGATGTTACTGTCTGCAGCATAACTTTTACTCTGAGCTTCTCCGACTCAAGAATTAGCAGCAAACTCTCCCCCACCACCGATAGAGAGAGAGAGAGAGTGATCACCTGAGTACAGAGGCCTCCGACAGCCTCATCTGCTGTCACAATGTGATGTTCCATTCTCCTGCGGCACCTCAGTTGGTGACACCAGCATGGAATCAGTTCATCCTCAGGGCTGCAAGATCTCACCCCAAAGATGCACGTCTTCCAGGCCATATGCTGGGGATACTGAAAACATACAGTCAGTGAGCTCTGGAAGTGGGAACCATTGACGTAAAGAGTGCGGCTGCAGATCACGGACTCCGGCAGAACCCCATCCACCTTGAAAAGCAAAAAAGTGACATTAAAGAGGAAGCTGTTTTGCAGATGAGCTTGAAGAAGCCACCCTCTGTGAATTATCTAAAAAAGGATGTGTAAACCTCTAAGAGGGTTGGGCAATATGGTCAGCATGTACAATTTTGGCAAAGGATTGTTGTATCCATAAAAGCTGAGAGCTAATGTTGAAGGAGCTACACACTAGTTATCTAGGCATTGTCAAAATGAAAGCATTGGCTCAAAGTATTGTCAGGTGGCCTGAGATGGATCAACAGATTGAGTAGCTTGCCATGCACTGTTTGGGAATTAATGCAGAGACGGCTAACTCTCTGAGTGCACAAGCATTTCAATGATTGATTGATTGATTACACCTGTGACTATGTTTGATGTGCTAAGTGACAAATCAAGTCTCTTCAGGAGCTATCCTTGATCTCTATCAGAGTGATGTAAATAACTTAGCTCTAGTTCCCTGTTTTGATGTAACATAATCCCATTGTTTTTCTTGATTAAACATGGTCCTGCAAAACCTCACTGCTTACTTGTTAAAAACAACTCTGCCCCCTTTGGTAAGGTCATGCTGCTGTGCCTGAAAGCTGAGGTTAGCAATAAGACTGTCAGGCCCAAAAAAGTGAATATCCATCACACCATACTTTGCCCATGCTCTATCACTTTGTCTCTGATAATAGATTCCAACAACAATGTTCATTCCAGTAACCTCCCTTAATCTTGAAAACCCTTAGACAGTCTTCCCATTGTTCTCTTGAGAGTAGCAAAACCAACTGCATGATTTTCAATTACACTACACAATTAAATTCTCACGTCACTGTAATGCTCCTTCCCCAGGGTCATAAATGTAGATACTTAATATTGACCATAGCATCGTTGGTCTTGTACTCCATTTATCTCTTTATGGAGCTGAGGATTTTATTTTTTATGATCTTCTTAATTAGCAAGGCCACCTTGAATGATTTC
Organism: Mobula hypostoma; assembly: GCF_963921235.1. Classification (NCBI taxonomy): domain Eukaryota; kingdom Metazoa; phylum Chordata; class Chondrichthyes; order Myliobatiformes; family Myliobatidae; genus Mobula; species Mobula hypostoma. Next base: position 89,206,566 of record NC_086101.1, on the reverse strand, counting down.
TCTTTTTATGGCCCAAGATCAAAATTTCATTCTTCCATCATTTCTTCTTGGATTAAATTTAATTTTCTTAATTTATTGCTGTTTTCATCATTTTCTGACTTTATTGTTGTGTCAGTATATTAATTACATGAGGTAAGTACATGTAATAGAAATTGATGTATTTCAAATGATGGAAGAGACCCATCATGTTGAATGACATATGTCTGTACTTTTTCAAGTAGTAACAAAATAATACCAACAGACAGTGGTCAATATAAACAGTGGAGACCCAAAAGATTCTACAGATGCTGGAAGTCTTGAGCAACACACACACAATACTGAAAGAAATCAATTGGTCAAGCAGTATCTACGTAGGGAAATGAACAGTCAACGTTTTGGACCGAGACCCTTCATCAGGGCTTCTAGATAGGCTAGTTTGGACAAAAATACTAAAAAATTATATTTAAAGGAAAGCAATTTTTCATGATTTTGAAGAATCTCTAAGCCTTCTGAATGAATAAACCAAAATGGACAAATAAATTCAAGCAAGAAAATCTCAAGGTTGTATAGTATCTACATTCTTTGATAATAAATGTACTTGTATCTTGAATCTTAATTCCTTATACTTATGTATTTTTTATTACAATGTTCAATTGATCAGTGTAAAAAGAATTGCTAATTCTTGAAGTATGAAAAGATAAGCAGATTAAGAGACACAAATGCTGGATAGCATTTTGTGAAGGTTGCTCTGGATTTCTAGCATCTGCAGAATTTCTTGTCTTTACTATAAGCAGATCGTTTCTCCAGATATCAACATTTGTAGTCTCTTATGTCTCAACTATAACTTGTCATTGTCACTGAAGAGGCATGGGAAAAAATTCTCATTTTTAGCCTTTACTTGAATTGAGTGCGGGTGATAAATGTTCCTGTTAGGGTCCAAGTGCCCACTACTTTCTAGTTTGAAAATTAACTTCTTATCAGCCAACTTTCAAGCATTAGTGGCTTGCCTTATTACTTTTTAACATAGTACCTAAAGATAAAGTTGGATTATATATATCCAACAGAGAGCAGTTATATATATACATACATACTCACACACATACATAAAACTTTGGCTAACTTGGGAAGCCACTTTTTTACAGTGGCTTCCGGTTTATTGATATACATTGTTGCCTAATTAAGTGGCTGCCCAATTAGCCAAAGTTTCATGGAAATAGATAAAAGAAAACAAGACAGACCACCATCTAACTGTTTAACAACTTATGTATTTAAATGAAACACAGAACAAATTAGAACACTACCAATACCTCTATAGCACTATAAAACTGTATATTAGTTCCTAATATTTATTGACAGAGGAATTCATCAGCCATGTTCTGATGAATAACTGTAAATGAACAAAATCAGTGTAGACAGCTAGTGCAGACAATGGACTACCTTCTTCCAATGTATTAGAGAATTGCATCCTCCAAGTCTTCATTTTCATTGTAACATTCAAGAAGATTGTTGGTACCTTCATAATTCTCAATTTGAAGTAGTGAAATCATTTCACTTTCACTTCTGACCATTCTGGCATCTCCAAGCCAGAATGCATGAAACTCCAGTGAGCGAAAGAGTTCTGAATTCTCTTACTGTTTATTTTTCACCAACTATCAGTAACAAAAATCACTACTTTTTGAACAGAAACAACACAACTGACACTATTTAAAAATTGATCATTCTAAGCACAGAATAGTGTTTAACAGTAAAGCAAGCCCATACGACTGCCACTAGTTAGAAACGGTTCAACAATATTCTCTTGCCCCAATTTTTTTTAGATATCTATCTATAAAATAAAATTTATTTATGTCTTTGATATAATCATAAGTAATCATCCAGTAAGACACATTCTTCTATGGGTGAGAAAAATTATCTTCATCTTTCGTGGTGGTTTGGAGGCTTTACTGGTTGGATTGTTTGATTTCAAACAATTTGTTCCAAGTCAGCAAAATCATTATCGATTGAGGAAGCTTGAATAAATTCATTCAGATTTGATGCAATATTTTGTTTTGCTATGCTTTGAACGGTAATGATGAGTGCTGGATTCATTGACAAACCTAGCCCTACCCTCAAGTTGAATGAATCACCATGTTTCAAAGGTTTCAAAGGTACATTTAATGTCAGAGAAATGTATACAATATACAACCTGAAATTCTTTTTTTTCACAACCATCCAGAAAAACAGAGGAGTCCCCCAAAAAATGAATGACAGTTAAATGTTAGAACCCCAAAGTACCCCCCCCACAGCTCCCCTCCCTCCTGCGCGTAAGCGGCAGCAAGCAACGATCACCCCCCCACCAGCAAAAAAAAGCATTGGCACCTGACACCGTGCACTCAAGCGTAAGCAAAAGCAACTGCAAAGACATACACTTGCAGTACTCCAAAGACAACGCGTTCACCTGTTATTCGACATACCACAGGTCCTCTCTCTCCCTAATAAGGGAGAAAGAGATGTCTCCGTTTCACAGTGAGAGAGGAGACATAACAAACAACTCGCTGGTTTATGATGTTAAAAGTCCATTGCGTCACTTTTTCTGAGCTCTGTGCTGAAAGATCTTAGCTCTCTCAGCACAGAGCCAAAGATCTTCCAGCTCCCACAGCACATCGGTCCGGAACACCAACCTTTGATCCGCCTGTCTCCAGAGTCCAAAGGCGGGTCGAACTCTAAGGCCATGCCCTTGGCTTGTCGGATAACAGCCAGTCATGACACGCCGAGAGGGGGTCCCATACCTGCAAAGAATCGGTCAACGTGTAACTCCAGGTCAGGGTCTTCAAAGGAACCCTGGAAGGGAAAAATAGAGATATTAGAGATGGAAATAGATCTGTTTCTAAAGATGCAAGCAAAGGAGTCGCCGTTTAGCACCGTTGGGCTTCTGACATTTGTATTTTGCTGTGAATTTTTAAGGAAGCTGCTAAACTACAGAGGATTTAATTTATTTTTGGTCCATTTTATAAGTGGGTCACTTTAAAAGGCTTTTAAATATAAAATATTTTGCTTACTTAGCAAAGAAACTATTAAATCACTCAACACAGATTTTGAGAGACTTAGAAATCAGGCTTATATGGTGGGTCAGACATAAACCAACATTACCAGAATATCATAAGATATGGGAGAAAAATTCAGCCATTCAGCCAAATGAGCCTTCTCTACCATTCAAATGTGGCTGATTTATTTTTCTTTTCTCTACATCATTCTCCTGCCTTCTGTCCCCCTTACCCAAAAAGAACCTATCCATCTCTGTCATAAATACTCCCAATGTCTTGGTCTCCACAACCTTCTGTTGCATCAAATTTCACAGACTGACCACCCTTTTTCTGATGAACTTCCTCCACATATCATTTCTAAAGGGACATCCCTTTATTCTGAGGCTATGTCCTCAGATCATAGGCTTTCCTAATAAGAGAAATATTCTCTCTATATCCACTCTAAATAGGCCTTTCTGTATCAGGTAGGTTTGATGAGATTCTTCCCCTCACTACCCCTCATGCTTCTGAAGTCCTTCATGTCTCGGCCATGGGCATCAAATGCTCCCCATAAGTTAACCCTTTCATTCCTGGGGTAGATCTTGTGAACTTACTCTGGGCCCTCTTCAGGGCCAGCAAATATTTCCTAAGATACAGGGCCTAAAGTTCCTTACAATATTCCACATGCAGTCTGAACAATGCCTTACAAAACCTCAGCATTATTTCCTTTCTTTTATATTAGAGCCCTCTTGAAATAAACACTAACACTGCGTATGGCTTCCTTACTACTGACACAACCTGCAAATTAACCTTAAGGAAATCTCTTGCACTTGATAATAAGCATCTTTCAGCTGTATTAATAGATCTGTATAATGTTCCAACAATTCATTATATTGTGGATCTTTTTCAATACCAAGTACTGTTCTGTGTTAGATAAAATAAAACTATATACTCAATTATAACTTAATGCTTGAATGGAAACTTGAGTGAAATTTTAATTAAGAAGACCAAGATGATTTATAACCTCTGCAATAGAAGCAGGATCTCCACCCCACTCTGATGTTGGAATGTAGAGAACTATTTCATAAGATGTCATTTATGAAGAAAAGTAAATAAAATTGGATATAACTGCACTGTAATGTTGCCATTGTAGCTTTTAAATTTCGAATTTCATAGAGTAACTTGGAGATAACCTTTTACATGATGTGAAATGTGTCATTTTGTGGGAGCTGCACAGTGCAAAGACATAGAATTACTATAAATATTAAAATAAATACATAGTGCAAAAAAGGAATAATGAGGTATTGCTTATGGACTGTTGAGAAATCTGATGGTGAAGGGGAATGTACTGTTCCTGATTCACTGAGTGTGGGTCTTCAGATTCCTGGACTACTTCCCCAGCATTAGTAATGAGAAGAGGACGTGTCCCATTTAGGTGATTATCCTTATTAAACTAAGAGGAATTAGTTTCAGAGAGATAACTTTCTCACAACTGGATCTTGGCACAATCTTTGTGATGTAAAACAATGCATTGTGCCTTTTTAAGGTGGCACCATTGTCTCAGTAAGTAGATACCACCAAATTCATTTAAAATCTTGGCTTTATTTGTTGGAATGTTAGCTTGGAGCTGAAAAGAAATTATGCCTCTGGTATTTTTGTGAATACAAATTTTCCAAATAATTATTAAGTACCTGCTTTTATCATATATTTTTAACAGACTTAGAAACTTGCTCTGCCTGTGACCGGGTTAAACTGCAGAAAGTTGTTGACACAGCTTAGCACATCACAGAAAACAAGTTTGTCTGCATTTCTTGCAGCCTCAGTAAAGCAGCCTGTATGGTTAAGATCTACACTGGTCCTGGACATTGTCTCTTCTTCCCGCTCACACCAGGCAGAATATACTTGAAGGCATGTCCCACCAGGTTCAAGGACAGCTTTACTATTGAATGATTTCCCTAGAATGAGAAGGTAGACTCTTGACCTTGCAATCTACTTCATAACAATCTTGCATCTTATTGCCCAGCTGAACTGCACTTTCTCTGTAGCTATTATACTTTATTCTGCATTCAGTTATTGTTTTACTTTGTTCTACCTCAGTGCACCGTATAATGATCTGATTTGTATGAACAGTATGCAATACAAGCTCTTTACTGTATCTTAGTACATGTCAATATTATTCCAATTCTAATTGTATTACTGTCTGAGACAGCTGATTATATGTTGGATAACAACATGTGTGCACACATTAGATTCTATAATGTTTGTTTTCTCTATCAGTGGAGAGGTAGTGTTTTTATACAAAGATAATATAGGTCACCCATCGGGGGATTAAGACGCAGAAAAATTATTCTAATTTTAGAAATATTATCAGTAATCTTTTGATATATAGTACTGTGAAAAAGTCTTAGGGACCTTTATATGGCCAGGGTGCCTAAGACTTTTGCACTGTACTGTAGTAATGTTATGTATTGCACTACACTGCCGCCACAAAAAAAACTAATTTCATGATGTATATGTGGGCAGTGATGAACCTGATTCTGATACGGGTCTCTTTTGTGGACTGAGAGTGGGAAAGGGACAGGGGGAAGGGGAATCATTGTTGGGAAAGGGGAAGGGAGAGGTGAGGGAGCGGGAAGGACCGGAGAGGCATTCTGTAATGATCATTAAACCAATTGTTAGGAATCAAAAGGCCTTCCCTGGTGTCTCAGAAGTGGGTGTGGCAGCACCCACGCTACCCCTGCCCCTGGCACACCTCCTCTGCCACCACACCCTTCCAGCAGCTATCCATCCTCGCTATTTCCAAAATCCTTTTCTCTCCCCAGATTTACAAACTTGTTCTCTGGTCCATGTTGACAAATACAGTACTGAGCAAGTCTTAAGCACCCTAGCTATTTACATCTACCTACAATTTTTGCACAGTACTGTATAATATCTTCCCGCGTACTTGGAGAGCTTCCTTTCAAAGGCCTCTTCCAAGCTATCTTCCCATGGGACTGTCAGCTCCAGCAGCACCACTTGCTTAGTAGGCTCAGACACTAGGACAATGTCTGGTCGCAGGGTGGTGGCTGCGATATGGTTGGGGAACTTCAGCTGCCGTTCGAGGTCCACCAACAGCTGCCAGTCCCTTGCAGAGGTCAGGATGCCTGCAGATGTTCTTTTGGCAGGTATTGGCTGCTCCCCAGCTCTGACAAAGGCAATGGTCTGCTTGGAGGGTCGGGACCGCTTTGCCGACTCAACTCCTGTGCTGACGGCTTCAGCGATGGTCTTCAGGACCTGATCATGCCTCCACCTGTACCGTCCCTCACCAAGTGCCCTTGCACAGCTGCTGAGGATGTGCTCCAGGGTTCCTCGCTTGGAGCACAGTGGGCACGCAGATGACTCTGCCTTGCCCCATGTGTGCAGGTTTGATGGGCTTGGAAGCACAGCGTACACTGCCTGGATGAGAAATTGGTTGTGGTGTGGTTTGGCTTTCCAAAGCTCAGCCCAGGTCACTTTCTTCTCAACTGCATTCTCCCATCTTGTCCAAGCTCCTGGTTACTTCATTCCCACCGCCTTGCAGGTTCTTGTCTCCTCCACTACTGCTCTCACCTCCTCCTGAACTAGACAATGCCTTTCCTTCCCTCTGGTGTCCATTTGGGGAGTTGGAAAGGATCCTAGCCCAGCTCGGCCTCGTGTGACCACTCCCACCAGCCTCCCGTGACGCAGCCTCGCCTCTGCCTCCTGAACAGCTTCCTCTGCCCTCCATTTCCTGCCAGTACTCACTTGGATCCCTGCTCTAGCCACCTTTGGTCACTTGAGCCCCTATACTGTACCACTTCTCTGGCTCTTGTTACCTTGAATTCTTCCTCCAAGGATTTGAAGGGCAGTTGCAGTTTGTTGTGGTGTCCATAGAGTGCGATGCTGCTCAGGCTCTTTGGCAGCCCCAGCCATCTCCTGAGGTGGTTGCCAACCCTCCCCACTAAGGTTTCGACTGTCGAGATCGGAACTGCATAGACGAGGAGGGGCCACAGGATTCTGGGAAGAATGCCATGCTGATACACCCAGGCTTTAAACTTCCCAGGTAGGCCAGACCTGTCCACAGATTTCAGCCAGCCATCCATCTCGGTGCAGGCTGCCTGAATGGATGTTGTGTCCCTTAAAGAGCTGTCAAACACTTTGCCTATGCTCTTGACTGGCTTTTCTGTGATGGTTGGGATGGCTGTGCCTGCGATGCTGAACCGGAACTTCTTCTCCACCTTCCCTTTCCTCAGCACCATCAATCTTGATTTGGCTGGTTTGAAACGCATCCGGGCCCACTCCACCAGGTTTTCGAGCCCCTGCAGAATCCACCAGCAGCCTGGGACTGATTCTGTGGTGACTGTGAGGTCATCCATGAATGCCCTGATAGATGGTTGTCGTTGAGTGGAATTCATTCCTTGACTGAATACAAGACTTTTGGCAGCCCTTACAGTGAGACTTAATGGGAAACATACTTCAGGACTAATCTCATAATCCTTTATGAGTGATCAATCTTAACTCAATGTGATTTGGATGTACCATGGCCGGAGAAGGTCGTGAACCATTCAGGAGTTTTGAAGTTTGGAGCATTAAACTACAGGATTCATTATTCTGCCTTGATAGTAGCTCCAACCCCCAATTCAAAATTAGTTGGAGAGTTTGTTCATTCCGGGAGCTATGGGATTGCCCTCAAGAAAAGTTAGTAAATAATGCCTAAATTTTGGAAGCATAATGATAATCTTCACAGATACAATTGCCAGATTTTACAGGTGGGTCTGTGAATGTTTAATGTTTAGACTAGCAGTTAAAATTGAGCACAAACCCGATAATAATGGGAAAAGACTCCTATTTAAGTGGATCCTTGCCCACCTTTTGGAGATTTTTTTAAAAATGCTGGATTCAGATAAATAAAATCAGATTGGGTAGATACACGGAGGGAAGATGACAGAAGGGCCCTGTCAAATTTATTCACAGCAGCCACAACTGGAGAAAGCTTCAAGTGTTGGAACCCAATTTCGCATAAAGGAAGTTGGTGGTAGCCAGTCATCTCAGTGAAAGAACTGTACTCCTCAATAATCATTCCCGATCAAGTTTATCTTCAGAATCAGAATTAGGTTTAATATCTCCTGCATATGCCATGAAATTTGTTAGCTTTACGGCAGCAGTACAATAAAATACATAATAAATATAGAGACAAAACCTGAATTATAGTAAGAATGTAATTAATTCAGAAATCTGATTTCCAGAATTAATCTCAATATATGTCCTTTAACTAGTCCTTAACCTGAAAGTCCTTAAACCTTAAATAACTAGTCCTTAAATATGTCCTTAACTAGTTTGTTAAAATAAGTAGTGCAAAAATAAGCAGAAATAACAAAGTAGTGAGGTAGTGTTCACAGATTCAATCTCCATTTAGCAATTGGATGACAGAAGGGAAGAAGCTGTTCCTGAATCGCTTTCTGTTCCTCCTCCCTGACAGTAACTATGAGAAGAGTTCTTTCTGAGATTTGAGTTTTTTTGAGAAAAGATACTGTAGATATTTACTTGAGACTCAAACTTATTTCCTTTTTCCACAGATTCTGCTAACCTGTTATGAGCTTACAGGATTTCATTTTGATATCTGACATATGCAGATTATTTAGATTTTCATTTATATGGTTAGTACAATATCAGCAATTTGAATAGAAGCTAAAATTCTTTTTAAAGTTAAATTTACATAATATCTTCAAATCAAAAGGAACACTCACGACAGTGCTATCCAAAAAAAGACATTGTTTCATAAAAATTGACCAAAACTTTGATTATACATGAGCAATTTAGAGCAGGGAGAGTAGCGAGTATTTCAATGTTTGGTTGAACTTTGAGGGATATTAATTGCAGACTTCATAAAGGCATAATGTTTCCCTTCTAAAATTTTACACATTATCTTCTAGCATTAATTGGAAATTAATCAACTTAATCTTTATTTGTCTTTGTAGTTTATTCATTTCAATGGCATCCTGAATTACTAACCTCAATTTCATGATTTTACAGTGCATGTAACAATTCAGGCAATTGTGTACCAAGGATGCAAATCCTCTGTTTCCACAACAGTAATTAAGGTGAATTTAAAGCAGCCAGCAGCCATCACTACTGTGGTCTTCATCAAATACTGTGCATCGTTTAGGTAGATTTCACCTTAACTGTATATTTATTGCTTTGCAATGGCCAAGTCAAGTGGGACCACAAATTCTAATATTTCCTCTGTCAAAGAATTGTGAAATTCATTATTTCCTCTTCAACCCTTTATCATGTTACATGGAAGCAATGCGGAGTTTACCACGTGCGATCAGATGCAAGTGATAAAGATCATTAAAATACCTATTTTTAAGACCTGCCTCTAGAGAAAAGTTGAGCTTTGGCAGCTATACCAGAGAACCTCGATACTTTTATCTTGTATTTGTTGTTCAATAGGGTGACACAGTCTCACAACTCCAGGCAGCCAACACTGAGCCCCTGAGGAGAGGTGCTGAAGTGACCTGCACCCTGGCCATCTCTGAGGCTGAAATACTCAGGGGTTTCCAATGAGGGGACACTTGCAAGACTGCAGGGCTGGATACCTCAGGGTGGGTATTCAGAGTGTGCACGGCACAACCGGCTAGTGTGTTTGCAGACATTTTTAATCTCTCCCTCTCCAAATGTAGAGTGCTCTCCTGCTTCAAAACATCCACCATTGTTCCAGTACCTAGAAAGATCAAGGTAATATGTCTGAATAACTGGTGTCCTGTTGCACTCACCTCAATGATAAGCAAATACTTTGAGAGGCTGGTCAAGGACTACATCTGCAGCTTGCTACCACCCACAATGGACCCCCACAATTCACCTGCCAACACCGCTAATTGACAGATGACGCTATAGCCACAGCTCTACACACTGTCCTTACACATCTGGAGAGGAGGGAGGCTTATGTGAGAATGCTGCTCTTGGACTACAGTTCAGCATTCAACACTATAATTCCCTCCAGGCTCGACAAGAAGCTAAAAGACCTTGGCCTTCACCCTGCTTTGTGTAGCTGGATCCTGGACTTCCTGCCATATCGCTGGCAGATGGTAAAAGTGGGCTCCCTCTCCTCTGCCCCTCAGCACAGGAGTCCCCCTCCTTTACTCTCTGTGCACCCATGACTGTGTCGGCGCCCACAGCTCTAATCTGCTGATTAAATTTTCAGATGATTCTACATTGATTGGCCTTATCTCAAATAATAACAAGGCAGCCTACAAAGAAGTCATCACCCTGACACAGAGGTGTCAAGAAAACAACCTTTCCCTCAATGTCACAAAAACAAAGGAGGTGATTGTGGACTACAGGAGGAATGGAGACAGGCTCACCCTAATTGACATCAATGGAACTCGGATTAAGAGGGTGACCAGCTTCAGGTTCCTTGGTATACACATTACAGAGTACCTCACTTGGTCTATACATACCAGCTATGTGCTGAAAAGCACAACAGTGCCTCTTTCACCTCAGATGGTTGAAGAAGTTCAGGGTGAGTCCCCAGATCCTCAGGACTTTCTACAGGGACACAACTGAGAGCATCCTGACTGGCTGTATCATTGCCTGGTATGGGAACTGTACCTCCCTTAATCGCAGGACTCTGCAGAGCACATCTGTGGATGTGAACTTCCCACTCTTCAGGACATTTACAGTGAGAGGTGCATAAAAAGGGCCCAAAGGATCATTGGGGAACTGAGTCACGCCAACCACAAATTGTTCCAGCTGCTACCATCCAGGAAATGGTACCACAGCATGAAAGCCAGGACCAACAGGCTCCAGGGCAGCATTTTCCACCAGGGCACCAGACTGATTAATTCACATTGACACAATTGTATTTTTTTAAGCTATATTGACTGCTCTGTTGTATATCTTACTGTACACACAATTTATTACAAATTACTATGATTTGCACATTGCACATTCAGACGGAGTTGCCAGAGAGGTGCTGATGAGCACGTCAGGGAGATTGTTACAGGGAAGTGAGGGGAAATGTGAGGAGGAAAGGAGCTTTTTTGCTAATGTTGTTTTGTTGCTTGTTGTGACCTGTTTTGTTCTGTTCTGTTGAACCCTGTGGGCATTCCGAGCTGACGATGGAATGTTCAAAGTTCAACATCAATTTCTTATCAAAGTATGTACACGACGTACAACATTGAGATTAATTTTCTTGCAGGCATCCACGGGAAAATAAAGAAACATGATAGAGTCCATGAAAAACCACACGTAACAAAGTCCGACAAGCATCCAACGTGCAAAGGAGAACAAATTGTACAAGTAATAAAATCTGAACAGATAGTACACAGACAATGAACTGTGGAGTCCTGGAATGTGAGTCCATAGAAGACAGACTCAGTTCAGCGATGAGGCGAGTGAAGCTGGTCCAGAAGTCCGATGGCTGCAGGGCGACATGCGCTCCCAAAATGGCAGATTGCAACCCATGACCCCTGCATCTCTTGCTGCACAAAGAGAGGGAGATGGGTCAAACACAGGAAAAACAGCACGGTCTCTGCTGGGGGATCTTGGCTGGTATGGAGTATGGTGGCTAAACACTGGTTCATTTTCCACTCTCAGGCCTCGACCCATTAATCTGACTTGAAGTCCATCCCTGCTATCTCAACACTTTCGGGTTGACTCCAGCACATCCTTAAGTTTCAATAGGTCCAGTTAATGTCAGAAAAACGTATACAATATGCATCCTGAAATTCTTCTTTGCAAACATCCACAGAAACAGAGTGCCCCAAAGAATGAATGACTTTTAAATGCTAGAACCCCAAAGCTGCCCCCCTAGCTCCCCCCCATGCACAAGCAGCAGCAAAGCCATGATCCCCCTTCCCTCACCACTAAAAAAGCATTTGCACCACTACGAGCACTCAAACGTGCAGCAAAGCATCACTAAAGACACAGACTTGCAGTACCCTAAAGATTATCTGTTCATCCGGTACTCAACATACCACAGGCTCTCTTTCTTCCTAATAAGGGAACAAGAATGTCCCCATTTCACAGCAAGAGGGGAGACATAACAAACAACTCGCTGGTTTACGACATTACAAGTCTGTTGCATGGCTTTTCCCAAGCTCTGTGCCCAAAGAACTTGGGTCTCTGGGCACACAGCCAGCAGCCAGTTTGCTGCTTATGATCTTCCATCTCCCATGATGCATCAGGCAGTGGCACCGACAATGAATCTGCCCGCCTCCGGAGCCATGAAAATCTGGCACCCTGAAGGTGCGCTAGTCTGCCAGGCCGCCTCCTTGGCATATCGAAAAGCAGCCGGTCATGAGGCCTCGAGAGCGGGTCCCATTTCCGTAAAGAACTGAAGACAGCATGTAACTCCAAGTCAAGGTCTTCAAAAGGAACTTGAAAAGGAAAGAAAAAGAGATATCAAAGATAGAAATTGAGCTGTTTCCAAAGATGCAATCAAAGCAAAGGAGTCGCCATTAGGTGCCATTGTCCTCCTAAGCTCCACCAAGTTATGTTGCTTGTTCATGCAAACCTTGCACTTCACTAACCTGGGAAAAGCTGCAGATGCTTTCATTCCAAAGCAGCATACACAAAATGCTGGAGGAACTCAGCAGGCCAGGCAGTCTCAATGGAAATGAACAAACTGTTGATGTTTTGGGCTGAGACACTTCATCAGTTCTGGAAAGGAAGGGGAGAAGTCGTATGGCCAGATTTGGGAACAGCTTCTTTCCAACTGAACAGATCCTGACCCAGATCTGGGCCGTACCCTCCAAATATCCGGACCTGCATCTCGGTTTTTTTTTGCACTACCTTACTTTCCCTTTTCTATTTTCTATTTATGATTTATAATTTAAATTTTTAATATTTACTATTGATTTGTAATCCAGGGAGTGAGAAGCTCAGAATCAAATATTGCTGTGATGATTGTACGCTCTAGTATCAATTGTTTGGCGACAATAAAGCAAAGTAAAGTCAAGTCAAAATAAGAAGGTGGGGGAGGGGAGGGAGAAGTACAAGGTGACAGGTGATAGGTGAAACTGGGAGAGCGGGAGGGGTGAAGTAAAGAGCTGGGAAGTTGATTGGTGAAAAAGATACAGGGCTGGAGGAGGGGGAATCTGATAGGGGAGGACAGAAGACCATGGAAGAAAGGGAAGGGAGAGAAGCACGAGAGGGAGGTGATGGGCAGGTAGGAAGAGAAGGTGTGAGAGGGAAACAAGAATGGCGAATGCTGAAGGAGAGATGGGCAGGGGGCAGTTACCAAAAGTTCGAGAAATCGATGCTCACGCCATCAGATTGCAAGCTACTCAAAGGTGTTGCTCCTCCAGCCTGAGTGCTGCTTCCTCGTGGCCATGGACTGACATTTTGGAATAGAAACGTGAGGCAGAATTGAAATGGGTGGCCACCGTGAGATCTCACTTTCTGTGGCAGCGATCGCTGCAGAAAGCGGGAAGTGCTGGGTAAGGAAAGATGTGCTTGGTGATGGAATCCCATTGTAGATGGTAGAAGATACATACGAAGAATTATGTACTGGACACAGAAGCTAGTGGGGTGGTAGGTGAGGACAAGAGGAATCTAATCCCTGGTGTGGCATCAGGAGGATGTGGCTGGGCCAAATGTGCATGAAATGGAAGAGATGCTGGTGATGGCAGCATTGATGATGGAGGAAGGGAAGCCCTTTTCACTGAAGGAGGACATCTCCTTCGTTGTAGAATAAAAAGCCTTATCCTGAGAGCAGAGGCAGTGGAGACGGAGGAATCCTTGCATCCATCAAGGATTGGTAATTCGCCCATCTGCAGGTTGCTGATCCTGCCATCTCCAGTGCTGGTGACCCTGGATGCCCCCAGACCACGCTCTCTGCCTCTGCCTGCTTGGACCTCGATACCACTGGACAACCCCAGATCGTGAAGCTCTCTGAATCCATTCCCAATGTTACGTAACCGGCAACAATGAATATCAATTGAGACAGGTTACATAAAAATAACCAAACATTTATTTAACACGAATAAACAACAATAAAAAAAACAAGGAAAATCTTAACCCAAAGTTAATTGCTATGCAGCCGTTCAACAAATCGTCACTCAGCACTGGTTCTTAAAGCGTTAAATGCAGAAACAGTTCTTAAAGCGATAAAGTCAGATATAGTTCTTAAAATAGTAAATTCGAAAGTCCAACAGATTTATACGTTCAATTGGGAGAGACTTCTCTGGAGAAGGATTTCTTCATAGACGTGACTTTCCTGCTGGTTCTGTCCACAGGATTCCCGATGCCAGAAATAAACAGTTCAAAACAACTGACTTTAATTTCTTTTAGAGAGAGCAAACCTTTGCATGAACTCTTTGCTCCTTTAGCAAGAGTTACCTTCGATGCAGGTCGCTACTTCTTCAACGAAGACTCAATAAGGTCAATCCTTTGTTAAACTGCCGAACGATGCCGACTTCTCTCGATCCTTCAAGTCCTGTACTTCGATAATGTCTTCACTCTCCCGTACTACTGCTAGATTAAGGTATATCAACACATCTAGCAAAAGTTTCGGTCCAGCAATGTTATTCTTTGCAACAGAATGTAACAACCGTTTAAAAAATGAAACTGCGTCATAAAAACAAATACGCAACAGAAACGGAGACACAGTACGTTCTAGCTGGAAATCCAAAAACTAAAAGCTAACTGCGTCATTGGGGGTCTACCCTTGTATACCCGTGGTGCACATGTCATCACGTCACCTCACATCAGTGGGAAAATTGCATCAGGTGACCTCCAAAAGACCATTACATCATTCTCACAAGAAAAGACACACAGATCTCCTTGAGGCATGTAACACCAACCCCACTGGCTCTGAACGCCCCCGTACTGGTAACATATCACCAACACTGGATCCAACGATCCTGAGCAGATCCAGAACCCGGAATCCATTGCTGTCAATGCCAGTTTCAATGACCATGGACACATTCAAAGAGCTAATTGTGCAACCTCTAACTCCAACTCCAGCCTGGACCTTGACCAACAGCATCTCCAGGCCGAGAGTTTACCTGCTGTTGCTGGAATCCAGTCTCTTCTTCCCCCACCACCACTCTGCAATCTCATACCTCTCAGGCCCCGCCTTCAGCTTTTGGATCCACAGAACCTCCCCTCTCCTCAGACACTATGTAACCTCTTCCCTCCTCTGATTCCAGCCATTATCCATGCCAGGACTTCACAATTCCCTCTGAGTTTCCCCTCTTTGAGGTAGAAGGTTCTGTCCTCAGTAAGAGCCTCAACTTTGTTCCCCTGCACTTGCACCTCAGTTGGTTCCACGCCTGTCACAACACAAAACTCTTCTTCCGCCACCTCCGCCTCTGTGCCTCATCTTTGGCAAGGACTTTCCAGCCTGCACTGACGACCACTTCTCCCATCTTCAACCATTCTCCTCTGGTCTTCTGCCTGCTGTGGCTCTTTTTATCACTAACTGCCGACAAGACATCAACTGTCTCGATTTTAACACTGTTCTTTCCAATTCTAACCTCACTCCCTCCCGCTCTCCACTCTCTCTGCACTAATCCCAACCTCACCATTAAACCTGAAGATTAAGGGGCTATAGCAGTCTTGCATATTGACCTCTTCTTTGCTGAGGCTCTCAGACTCCTCCTCTTACTTACCCCTTGAACAGGAGCACCAGGTCATTGTCTCCTGCAGCATCACCAACCTTATCGAACCTGGACATCTCCCATCCACTGCCACCAACCCCACAGTTCCCACAACTCTCTTTTCTACCTACTACCTAAGGTCCACAAACCTGCCTGTCCAGGTAGACCCATTGGTTCTGCCTGCTCTGGCCCACTAAACTTATATCCTAATATCTCAACTCTGTTTTATCCCCCCTTGTTCAGTCCCCTCTTACCTTCATCCATGACACTTCACGTGCTCTGGATCTTTTCAATGACTTTAACTTCCCAATGATTTTAATGTTGTTTCCCTATACTTCCCCCTAGGCCTGAGTCAACGTAGTTGTAATAGTAGTTCCCTATACACTTCTATTCCCCATCAGGAGGGCTTAATTCTCTTCATTTCTTTCTGGACAACAGACCCAGTCAGTTCCCCTCCACCACACCCTCCTCCATCTTGTGGAACTGGTCCTCACCCTCAATAATTTCTCCTTCGGCTCCTCCCACTTCCTTCAAACCAAAGGTGTAGCCATGGACATTCAGATGGGTTCTGACTATGCTTGTCTGTTCATTGGTTACATGGAACAGTTCATGTTCCAAGCCTACAGCAGCATCACTCCCCAACTCTCCCTACACTACATCAATGACTACACTCGTTCTGCTTTTGTACCCATGCTGTGCTTGTCAATTTCATCAGCTTTGCCTCCAACTTCCACCCTGCCCTCAAATTTACTTGGTCCATTTCTGACACCTCCCTCCCCTTTCTTGATCTCTCTGGTTGTTTCTCTGGGGACAGTCTATCTACTGATATCTTTCATAAACCCACTGACTCTCAAAGCTATCTGGACTATACCTCTTCCCAGCCTGTCACTTGTAAAAGTGCCATCCCTTCTCTCAGTTCCTCTGTCTCCACCACATCTGCTGTCAGGATGACATGTTTCCCTTTTCCCACCATCAACCATCAAAAGATGCCCTCACCCGCATCTTTTCCATTTTGCGCACATCTGCCCTCACCCCATCCTTCTGCCGGCACACCAGGGATAGGGTTCCTCTTGCCCTCACCTACCACCCCACTAGCCTCTGTGTCCAGCAAATAATTCTCCATAACTTCTGACATCTCCAGTTGGATTCCACCACCAAGCACACTTTCCTTCCCCACCCCACTTTCCACTTCCCAGTTGTCTATGTGATACACAAGCCAGGACAGTACAATATGGAGAGCAAACTGTTGCGCCACATAGCAGGCTCCCTCTCTCCCGACAGCTGATGAAACCAAAGAAACAGCAAAAAATCGATACAGTTTGGCACCAGCAATATTGCAGGAGTTGCCAGTCAACATTAAGCTCAATGTAGGTGCCTGAGGCACTTTAGTTATGGATTTTTCCTCAGGGTTTACTCCCAAAGACTTCCCCTACAATCACTTACACCTTATAGGCAGTCCCATTTTTAACTGGCTGCTATGCTCTCATAATTGCTGCTCTGCAAGTTGATTAGCTACCATTAATGAATGAATTCAGTCCTGTCACTTCATCTGTGATATTAGTGACAGATGATTGCCCCTTGCTATTGTAGAAAAGCTTTCACATTCCACTGAACCTAAAGGTAATACTGTGTGGAACTTACACTCTTTGTAAGGCAACCCATAATGGTAAAGTTAAGGAAGATATTCAAGGTAAAGAATATCCCAAAAGGTCCACGGCCACAGGGCTGGCAGGTGAAGGCTATGGCCTCAAAATTTGCGAAAAGTCGATGGTTGTATCAGTGACAATAAAACGTGTATCAAATGCTATTGCGAGTGATGGCCATGAGAATAATAAAGCACACTTTATGGAAGAAACATCTTGTAATATATATTTCTCTTTATTCTCAATGCATTAGGGAAAATTGTAAAACGTAGGTAGCTTGATTTGCTTTTATTCACTCAACGCTCTTCATACTCATCTTCTGGTAAGATTTTGTCTTTTAATGATTAATGAGCTGAATATAACCGCCTGCTTGTATGAATGTGCATTGTCACGTTCATTGATTTAGGCTCATTTGTCAACCAAATTATGGTAGGTCGTTTTCAATATCTAATGGACTAACTTCATATTTTGAGAACTTGAAAAACCATTTTTTTAGATTGTACTTTGATATCTAACAAATCCATGCAGAATATTGGAATGATGTTCTCACAATTATATTTTTTCATGAAGTGTATTAATATTTATGACTCATGGTATAAATTTTCAAAGGCATTTAAAACTGCTTCAAAACTTTATTTATGATTTATTTCCAGATCTTACATTTATACTATAAATACAGCAACAGCAGTCTTCAGTGTTATTCTAGAAAATTTCATCAATTAGAAGCACTTCTTCCAGAGGTAAGATGATTTAGAGGTAATTACAATGGAAATTCTATGGTTTTGATGTGGGCTCTTCAGGCTGACTCAACAGTTAGTTACCCGTCCTTAACTGGTTTTGAGAAGAAGGTGGTTGAAAGCTGCCTTCCTGAATCATTAATACCCTTGAGGACTAGGAAAGCTCATAATGCTGTTTGGGAGACAGTTCTAGGATTTTGAGAAACAACAGTGATATACTTCCAGGTCAGAACGGTTGGAAGGCAACTTCCAGCTGATGGTGCTCCTATAATTTCACTACTCCATTGTTCTCTACAGAAAGGTTCTATGGACAAAGGCAGAGATTTAGGCACCCAGGACAACTGAATCAGCCTCAGACAGAGGAAGGTTTTTCTTCCACATACAGATTATGCAAAGGACTTCAGGTGGGTTCATAGCAGTGGCCAGACCGAGGGTGGGTGGGGTTGTCTAGTTCGATGGAAGTGTATTTGTGCAGTGATTAGGAGGGCAGTTCTGAATGGGAGTCACAGTGGTCCATTGATGGTGATATCTCTGAATGCAAGTCAAGGCTCGTGAATCATGGGGCTGCAGTCTAAAAACTGTTAGCGTTATCAGAAGTTATGGTCTGCAACTAGTTATTGTGGGGCAGTTGGAAGGTGCTGAGGTATGATTAGGACAGGGGTTCCCAACCTGGGGTCCATGGACCCCTCAGTTAATGGTTGGGGTCCATGGCATAAACCATGTTGGGAACCCCAGATTATGGTATTGGATTGGGTGATTAATTCCAAGGGAATCTTGGTTGGATGAATGGTCTGGTGGAGCTATCAAGCAAAGTTTCTGAGCTGTGGACCATGCTGCGGTGTGGATATTGTGTAGTGTGTGGCGAAAGGATGGATTTGGGTCCTAAAGGAGAGCTGGTAAGGAACTTACATGAACCCAGAAGCATTCTTGCCCAGTGTGAGAACTGGAGTCAGCTTCTCAGTTCCAGGGTGAAACCTGCTCAACCTTCTACCCTTGACCTTCAGTGGTGTTACCATTGCAGGCTCCTCCAAGAGGACCAGTGACCTTGTCATAGGGTTTGGTGGCTTGTGTTTCTCTAAGTCCCAGAGAGCAATGTTGGCTGGAGTCAGGTCCCTGTGCTTTGTCTCTTGGTAGGGTCAGCCATGGCAAACAGGTCAAAGGGCAAAGGCCAGTGGTCCACCGGTCCTCCAGGTTCAGGGTTTCAGCTCAGGAGTGACAACCCTGAGTGGTCAAAAAAATATTGTTACAGAAACAGCAATGGAAAACCTTTCTACATCTGTGTGCAATGGTATTCCTGTGTCTCCGCTTGGGACTTACATGACTGACAGTAGGGAAAACTGACAAGTAGCTACTGGCATGATGAAAGAAGCCCTGAACACCACCAATGATGGATGACTTTCATTGCAGCCCTAAATGCCAGTGGCGTAATGGGCAGTAACTGCCTTCACAAAATAAACCACCAGCAATATCCGGAGAGTCACCATTAACTAGAAACTCAGTTCAATCATGCTAGTAGGACAACCCTAGATAAATAGGCAGAGCTACTGTCAAATAATAGCAGTCTGAAATGTGTATCTCTATAAACCAGATATTCTGGAGATGAGTGGTTTGGTGGTAGGTCATTTGCAGTTGTTCCAAGTTGTCTGGAGGGCTGGAGTAGATCTGTGCTATAACCAGCCTCTCAAAGGACATCATGATGCCAGAGTCACCTGACAGTAATCACTAGGCACATTGCTGTATTTTCCTTTGGTACCAGGATACTAGTCTTCTTAAAATAGGTTAGAACCTTGGGTTAGAGGAGGGAGATGTTCTAGGTTATAATATGAAACTATAGTTGGATAATATTCAATTTGTTATTCCAATATCAGTTCAAAATTGTTGTACATTACTGGAAAAGCAAATTGTTATCTGCTTATTTGTATAAATGGTGTGATCAGTTTCCTTGCCACTTTTCATGTTTCTTCCAACTGCTCTCCAACATGCAGGAGTATCCCTTCATCAGCTGGAGGAGGAGAGTAGGTGGTAAGTATGAAGAAAATTCCCTGCCATATTTGTACTAATGCCATGAGACACCATTACATCTAGAGTCATCACTGAGGAATACAAGAGTTACGCCTTTCCACCTGTTGATTCTAGCTTCCCATAATGACTTTATTGTCGGGAGCCCTGAGAATGTTTTTCTTATACTAAATACAGAAAACTTGAAAATTGCTAAAGGGAAGGTCCTTGCATTTGAATGATCTCACTCTCTCTCGATGGTGTTTGCGGATGATGCCAGAGCAAGGTTTAATCGATGTGGATTGTAGAGTTGGACTCTAATTCAGTTTTTCTGATGTGCTCCAGTTTCTAGTTCTAGTTCTGGTTGTTTTCTTTTGGTTACTAGCTCTGGGTGAGTTTTGAACTGGGACAATCTGCAGATAATAAACACTAAGCTGAACTGTACCAAAATTTGCCTTTTCATTTTGTGTCTTATATTCTGTGCTTTCACTTTTTTTTTGTTGCCGTTTGTGTGATTTTATTTGCACCTGGCAGGGGTGGGCATGGTTTGATGTTTTTCTTTGAACAGTTTGGTTCCATGGTTCTTCATTGTTTCGTGATTGTCCGTGAGGAAGTTGAATTTCAAGGTTGTATATTGCAAACATGCTTTAATAATAAATGTACTTCAAATCTTCCATGTTTTGAATTCTGGGAGAATTTTGAAACTGAACCAAAATTTTAAAAATGTTCCTATCATAAAAGATTTGCAGTGGATACTTTAAGAATCAACTCCTTCTGCAGCTTAACTGTTCATCTCCTCAGCTTGTCCCATGACAATTAAACCTTCCCAGCAAGTTAGATTTAATCTTCAGTTGTTCTTGACATGCTCAGAATTCTGCTCTGAGGACAGGTTTAATTGAAAAGCAGCCAACAATCAATGATTCTTAATTGGGTTAAATTAAATCAACCTGTTCAATGCAGAAAAAAACTCTTGTAGTTCAAAGCATTAAAATTCCACGAGCTTTCGCTAGATCACCATCAAACAGCGGACAGAGAAACAAGAATTGTTTCCAGCTGTAGACTTAGAGAAAGGTCACAACACAAGGTTCTTTATTCCTAAGGCTACAACATTTGTTTTTTGTCTTGTTTGTACAAATTTCAGCCATTTTTATATCAACTTTGATTCTAACACTAAAGGTAACATGACTCAGATTATACTTTCACAGAATGACTGCACATTCTGAACAACTTATTGACTATAATGTAAGTAATCAGAGTAATATCTTCATATTCAATGTGAAACATAATACTGTGTAGAGTCGTAGGGAACCATGACACAGAAACAGGGCCTTTGATCCCTCTAGTCCACACTAAACTATTATTCAGCCTAGTCCCATTGGCCTACATTGACCATAGCCCTCCCTCCATACCCCTCGCAACCATGTACATATCCAAACTTCCCTCAAATATTGAAATCGAATCCACATGCATTATTTCTGCTGGAAACCTGTTCCACATTCACACCACCCTCTGAGTGAAGAAGATACCCTTTATGTTCCCATTAAACATTTCAGCGTTCACCCTTAATCCATATTCTCTAGTTTTTGTCTCATCTAACATCAGGGGAAAAAGCCTGCTAGCACATTTGGAAAGCTGTGAAATCATCGGACAAAGTCAGCATGGACTTGTGAAAGGAAAATCATGTCTGACGAATCTCATAGAATTTTTTGAGGATGTAACTAGTAGACTGGATAGGGGAGAACCAGTGGATGTGGTATATTTGGATTTCCAAAAGGCTTTTGACAAGGTCCCACACAGGAGATTAGTGTGCAAACTTAAAGCACATGGTATCGGGGGTAAGGTATTGATGTGGATAGAGAATTGGTTGGCAGACAGGAAGCAAAGAGTGGGAATAAACGGGACCTTTTCAGAATGGCAGGCAGTGACTAGTGGGGTACTGCAAGGCTCAGTGCTGGGACCCCAGTTGTTTACAATATATATTAATGACTTGGATGAGGGAATTAAATGCAGCATCTCCAAGTCTGCATGACACGAAGCTGGGCGGCAGTGTTAGCTGTGAGGAGGATTCTAAAAGGATGCAGGGCGACTTGGATAGGTTAGATGAGTGGGCAAATTCATGGCAGATGCAATTTAATGTGGATAAATGTGAAGTTATCCACTTTGGTGGCAAAAACAGGAAAACAGATTATTATCTGAATGGTGGCCGATTAGGAAAAGGGGAGGTGCAACGAGACCTGGGTGTCATTATACACCAGTCATTGAAAGTGGGCATGCAGGTGCAGCAGGCGGTGAAAAAGGCGAATGGTATGCTGGCATTTATAGCGAGAGGATTCGCGTACAGGAGCAGGGAGGTACTACTGCACTTGTACAAGGCCTTGGTGAGACTACACCTGGAGTATTGTGTGCATTTTTGGTCCCCTAATCTGAGGAAAGACATCCTTACCATAGAGGGAGTACAAAGAAGGTTCACCAGATTGATTCCTGGGATGGCAGGACTTTCATATGAAGAAAGACTGGATGAACTGGGCTTGTACTCGTTGGAATTTAGAAGATTGAAGGGAGATCTTATTGAAGTGTATAAAATCCTAAAGGGATTGGACAGGCTAGATGCAGGAAGATTGTTCCTGATGTTGGGGAAGTCCAGAACGAGGGGTCACAGTTTGAGGATAAAGGGGAAGCCTTTTAGGACCGAGATGAGGAAAAACTTCTTCACACAGAGAGTGGTGAATCTGTGGAATTCTCTGCCACAGGAAACAGTTGAGGCCAGTTCATTGGCTATATTTAAGAGGGAGTTAGATATGGCCCTTGTGGCTAAAGGGATCAGGGGGTATGGGGGGAAGGCTGGTACAGGGTTCTGAGTTGGATGATCAGCCATGATCATACTGAATGGCGGTGCAGGCTCGAAGGGCCGAAAGGTCTATTCCTGCACCTATTTTCTGTGTTTCTATATTTCTATTCTATACCATTCATAATTTTTTACAAATCTCTCAAATGTCCACTTAATCTCCTATATTCCAGGCAATAAAATCCAAAGCTATTGATCCTTTCCCTATAATTGTGGTTGCATTAAATTTCCATTGCATTTCATTTATCTTTAAGAAATTGGTAGATTAAGTATATTAGAACTTCAGGAAAATTAATTTAGTTTTTATAATGCTGAGTTAAGAATAGCAGGAACTAAATTTAGGATTCTTTCTGGCGTTCCTTGGAATATACTGAATTGCATACCATTTAATGATGAACACTGAACAACAAAAATGGTTCCTAAAAGCCAACCTACCAACTTGATAATATATCTGGTTTAACAGCCTACTATAGACAAGATAATTGCTTTTGAAGACTTAAAGGGCAGAAATCACTATACCCATGAAATTGCACATCTGCCCCATATGTCTCTATTTCAATCACTTCCATTCTTGTTCCCAATTGGAGATACACACTGTCCCTTTTGAAAGACAGAATAATTGGTATTTCATGAAGAGCTCCATTTATTTGCTACAATATGAGGTTGAAACCGGACCCCTGCCTTTCAGGCTTGCTTTATATGTGTTCAATTCTGAACAAGCATCAGAGCAAGCATTATCAAAGAGTATGAGTTTTTGTGTAGTGAATGCCATGTTTTAGATCCAGTGATGATTAAGATGTACTTTGAATGCCATTGCAATTAGATTTAGAGGGTAGTTTAATCCTGATGAAGTTAACATCAAAACGCCTGCTTCGAGAGAAGAAATTAAACACAGGAAGAGGGCATGTGTCAAAGGGAGAGTTATAGCAAAATATCTCCTTAAAGATCCATTTTAAAGAAAATTAAGAAGGACACCAATTTAAATCATCTAGAAGAGGGGAGGGGATATTGAATAAATTTACTCTTAAGAATACAAAATAGAGAGCAACAGCAATAACTTGCAGTGTTTTGAGAAGTTCGAGGTAACGTAACAAATGAATTATCTCACTGTTTTTTATCAGTTCTTCCAAGATTATTTTTATTCTCTTTATAGTTTGTACCTGAAAATGACTTGAAGAATGAGTATTAGTCATACAAGATTTTGTTCCAAAACTAGATCTGTCATTTCCATTATTAAGAAAGTAATTATTCCAAAGCATTTTGGATGTAAAAAAATACAGCAGCTACAATTCATAAAATATGATTGTATTATCTTATTATTTTTAGAAGCATTTTAGTTGACCATAATCAAGTTTCCATGTGTGAATTTTGGATATAGGATCAGAAAAGAAATCAAAATCCATATATCAATAGTATTGATATCAAATGATATAACTGATGCCAAAGGTGAACTGGAAATACGTTTGTAATATTTTCACTATACTCATAGTTAATTAACCAAAGATGTGCATGTTAAAATCAGAGGCAGAAAAAATCCAATACAAAAACTGATGAATTATTAAATGGTTATGGATCATGGATCAAATTAATATGTTGCTTTTAGATGAGTTACATTGCTTCATTGAAATTACTGGAATATTTGTGTAAGGCATAACCTCTTGTGAGTTCTTTCGGAAGTAATCTGCAAAAGTTGTAGTGTATTCGGTCATAACCATGATGCACTCTGAAAAGTGTGTCAGGTTTACTTGGTGCCCTTCTTAGATTATGTACATGCAAAATGATAAATGCATAAATCACACTTATTCATACATACTACAATTTATTTGACTAAACACAACAGATACAGTACTGCATATGCTGGAAATCCAGAGCAACACACACAAAGTGCTGAAGGAACTCAGCAGGTTAGTCAGCATCTATGGAGAGGAATAAACAGTTGAAGTTTCAGGCTGATACCCTTCATCAGGACTGTCCTGAATCATCAACCGTTTATTCTCCTCCATAAATGATTATGATTATGATTATGAGGACATGCAGTCCTCTTTTATTGTCATTTAGTAATGCATGCATTAAGAAATGATACAATGTTTTTCCAGAATGATATCACAGAAACACATGACAAACCGACTTAAAAACTAACAAAAATCACATTATTATAACATATAGTTACAACAGTGCAAAGCAATACTGTAATTTGATAAGAACAGACCATGGCACAGTAAAAGTCTCAAAGTCTCTTGAAAGTCCCATCATCTCACACAGATGGTAAACCTCCGGCGCCGCCAACTTGCCAATGCAGCATACTGGAAGCATCCGACCACAGTCCGACTCCGAGTCCGTCCAGAAACTCCGAGCCTCTGACCAGCTCTCCAACACTGATGCACTGAGCACCATCTTGGCCGAGCGTTCCGACCCCGGCCCCAGCAACAGGCAATAGGCAAAGCCGAGGATTTGGGGCCTTCGTCTCCGGAGATTCTCGATTGCACAGTAGCAGCGGCAGCGAAGCAGGCATTTCAGAAGTTCCTCCAGATGTTCCTCCATGCTTCTCATGGCTGCCTCCATCAAATCCGGATTGTGCACGGCCCCCTAGTTAACACATAATCGATATTCATTGGGAACGGCCGCGCGCGCTGCATCGCGCCGCCATCTTCTCCTCCTACTCTGCTGCCTGACCTATTGAATTCCTCCACCATTTTGTGTGTGTTACATTTATTTCTCTACATATTTTTGGTAAAGTAATATATACCACTTCTTTTAAAAAGGTAATTTATTATCATTTATGGGGTGTCCAGATAAATACATTTCATCAACATTAATATGTCATCTCTAATCATGCAAAATAATGTAGGATTAACTGCAGATTGTCTACAGCACAATTCGAATTTTCATGTCTTAAGGTAACTTTACAAATACTGTGTTTGCAACTGGCCTTGCCCTCTAAAATGGCCCTGTTTCTAAATAAATTACTCAACTGTTATGAATGTCTGCCAATTCCCCTTGTTTGCAGTTCTTTAGAAGCTCCAGGAATTAAGATGTGGCCTTTGGGTTCATCCAACAATGGATTTGTTATTCAAAAATTGAATTTATTATTGTCATTTTTCAAATGCATTGACCATTGTACTCTAAATTGACTTATACATAGTCTGGCATACTTTTTTAAAGTGATACCTGAATTATGGATTCACCATAATTCAAAATGGTTAAATGTTGTAACAGACCTGTTCCTAAAACAATTACAATTTAAAATATTGCCTAACTGCACTGGCAGATTTTATGTTTAACAATATCTAGTTGTGGAAACCTGGAGAGAGCTTAAAAACCTTCTACCAAAATTGGCACAATTTATTGTCCCTGCAAAGCCTCACGTGGAGGCTTCAATCAACATTTTGTTAAGTTGTCTTTTAACAAATACATTTCTGATTGGGAATAGAAATGAAAGCTAGGCATGAAATGATGAAATAATCCATGGGAAATAGTTGTTTTTGTAGTACTGACACTAGAGTGGAAAAGTGATAGTTTTCATCTCTTATTGATAGTCAGTCAGGATGGTATAGCAAAAATAGACAGACTAGGTGGACAATGAATGATATTTGAAGGATGACCTGCTGATAGATTACTTGCTGTCAAATGTTATCATTTTTTTCCCTTTCATACAGAATGTAGTGTGTTCAAGTGCCAGCAAGCTTCATCATGATACCACCCTCTGCCGATAAACTATAACTTTATTTATACATGATCTTGATGTTTCATTTTTAATTGGTATATTAATACTTTTCCTCTTAAGCTGATGCCTATTTAATCACAGTTTAACATCCTTTTCAATGTCATTTCATGCTGCTTATTTGTATGGACATTATATTTTTTAATATATTTGTTAGCACATTGGAAAATATATTTGACATTTACAGACATCCCACCCTGCAAAAACTCATTTCAGGGAGGTAACACCATTAATTTGCAGGAGACTCTTGGAACTTCTGGGAGAGGTGAGATGTCTGCAATAGAGTAGCTCCTTACCAGCTGGCTAGCTAGTTTAAATAACAGGCAACACACACAAAAAATGCTGGTGAACTCTGCAGGCCAGGCAGCATCTATAGGAAGAGGTACAGTCGGCTTTTCTGGCCCAGACCCTTCGTCAGAGACACCAGCATTTTTTTGTGTGTGTTGCTTGACATCCCAGCATCTGCAGATTTCCTCGTGTTTGTGTAGTTTAAATAACGTTAGCTATACTAATGAACGAATGACACCTGTTAAACTCACCTCAACATGTCTTTTACAGTCTTAACCCATCATGGGCAATAGAAAAGTCACTGTTGCAATCAGTACAGTGAGCAACACTGTCATTATTTTTGACCCCTATTAGGCAGGGGTACACTTTAGTGTAGTCTAGGGTGACGTACGTTTCATATTTTCTTTTTTTGGAACACGCTGCCATGGCGCTCTTGCTCTCTCTTTTGCTCTCACACTCTCTCTCTCTTGCTCACTCTCAAAAAAATTGATTAACGGGATATTGTATATAACTTGTGGGCATCAGGGAGCCACTATCAATATGCAGGAGACTTCCGGAACTTCCGGGAGAGGTGGGATGTATACATTTATGCTTAAATTCCAACATGAAACACCAGGATCCATTTCACCAAACGGGAATATAATTGACAAGAGCATTTTTACAAATCTATGCAAATGAAACCTTGCCCAGTGAGATTTAATTGGGTGTTTTTTTATCATTAACTGTGAGAGTAATTATTTTTCACTTTAAGGGGACTAGCAGATCAATAACATTGATTTGTAAACACAAAATAATCTGCAGATGCTGGGGTCAAAGCAACACTCACAACATGCTGGAGGAACTCAGCAGGTCGGGCAGCATCCGTGGAAAAGATCGGTTGACGTTTCAGGCCGGAACCCTTCGTCAGGACTGTAGAGGGAAGAGGCAGAGGCCCTATAAAGAAGGTGGGGGGAGGGTGGGAAGGAGAAGGCTGGTAGGTTCCAGGTGAAAAACCAGTAAGGGGAAAGATAAAGGGGTGGGGAAGGGATGCAGGGAGGTGATAGGCAGGAAAGGTGAAGAAAGAATAGGGGAAAACACAATGGGTAGTAGAAGGAGGCAGAACCATGAGGGAGGTGATAGGCAGCTGGGGGAGGGGGCAGAGTGACATAGGGATAGGGGAAGAGAGGGGGAGGGAATTACCGGAAGTTGGAGATTTCTATGTTCATACCAAGGGGCTGGAGACTACCTAGACAGTATATGAGATGTTGCTCCTTCAACCTGAGTTAAAACTCCAACCTCCGCTCTGTCCACCAAAACAGACAGGATCTCCCAGTAGCCACCCACTTCAACTCTGCTTCCCACTCCCATTCAGATATGTCCATACATGGCCTCCTCTACTGCTATGATGAGGCTAAACTCAGGTATAAAGTATAAAGTATTATCCACCAAGTTGATGTGTTCTATGAAGACTTGAACATCATGGAGTTTGATCTTGACCCAGGTATCATCCACATACCTGAACCAATGACTGGGTGATGATCCATGGAAGGTGTTCAAGGCTGTCTTTTCTACTTTTTCCATGTATAAATTGGCTACAATAGGAGACCCCAGTGATCCCATGGCACAACCGTGTTTCTACCTATGGAAGACATTTTTGTATTTGAAATAGGTAGTGTTGAGACAAAGGTTGATAGGAGTACATACCTGATCTGAGTTGAGTGTGTTTCTGCTGTCCAGGGTACTATCCTGACGTAGCCATTTTCTTACTGTCTTGATAACTTCCGAAATGGACATGATGTGAAAAAAGACGTAACATCATATGACACCATAGTCTTGTCTGTATTCGGCTTAAGAAGTTGGACTTTCTCAAAAAAGTCCTTGGAATTTTGGATGTGGTGTGGAATATTGCCGAACAAAGATATGAGAATGGTGGTAAGGTATTTCGCAATGTTGTAAGTAATTGAGTTAATGCTGCTAACAAATGACCTGAGAGGGACTCCTTGCATACGGATCTTGGGGAGATCCACATCTATACCTTTAAACAACTCAGAGTTTATAAGCTACAAAACTACCCACCATGGATTAGAACTAAAGAAGCCTCTCGGATAAGTGACAAAATGTCATCTAGACAGCACAGCAAGTTCTGTTGCTTTGATTTACTACTGCTTGATATACAATGACTTGGATGACTGAGAACCTTCATAGACATTTTTCAGGCATTGATTCCTTACAGGACACAGTTACTGTATATGAGTTTGATATGTCTTTTGGTAGTTTGTATTAATGTAGGACTGGATGCAGAAATCATCAGACTTACATGAAAGAACCATATGTTTGGTCTTACAGTAAACAGGAGATTAAATCTGGTTTGGACAACATAACTAAACTGTCAAAATGGCATCTGTGGGAGGAAAGGAATTGTAAATGTCTTACAATGAAGCACTGTATCAAGACTCAAACAAAACAGTACTAAAAATCCATAATGCATTGTTGTTGGTTGTTGTATTTCCTAAAGTATAATAGGACACATTTAAAAAATTGCTTAATTGTCTATGTTCTAAGATCATGACTACATGACTAAATATTTTTTGACTTAATATTATGATCAATAAGAAAGCTTAGGTTGAGGTGTATGGTTAAACAATAGCAATATTGAATCCAGGATATCTCATAATTTTATTATAAATTGTCAACTCCTTTATCTTAATACTCAATTATTGCTTGCAGAGTTTTGCAGTATGCATGACTTAATTTGATAAAATGGTGAAATTCTAATGAATAACATGTACAGTTGTGTAAATGAATCTGAGAAATCAATACAGGTGACTCTCACATTATTAAGGGGTTGCATTCCTGGAAATCATCTCAATTTTCTATAATAGGAAACCCCTTTCACCATTGAATCCCATGCTTAAGCAAAGATGCATTTCTACAGGGTGTTTTTGCTCTCTTATCAAACCATTTTATTGATGATACAAAGTGACCCATCACTGTTATTTAACATCTGATGCCAACATCAGACTCTGATGATGAATAACATGTGTGTAAAAAAAACAACACATCTTGTTAAATTTTATTTTTAGTCTGTCTGTAATGTGATTTAGTTATGACATTACATCAGTTATATTGGCAGTCATTACCAAGCCCCTCCTCTGTCACACCCTCTCCAGTCCGAGGACATGTATCCGACACACAAGGGCTCATGAGTCAGCAGGAGGGTTAGGAAGTGAAGCTAATAGAGAAAAGGATTGGATTCAAGGAATTAGATTTCATTTGTTAAAAGTGGTGTAGGAGGATTTCAAGGGAATAAAGATCTAAAGCATAGTCACTTGGTGGAAGGTTGAAAGATTACTTTAAGCGGCCGGCCATGGCGATGGTGGCTCTCTGCAAAGCAGTGCTTCGGGAAAATACCTCAATGATGTGGGTGGCAGCTTTGCATACTGAGATATCTGTTCAATATCCTCAAACTGGACAGGTGAGGAGAGAGTAAACTGTGATTGTTAACCCCATCAACATGGTGGTGTCATATCCAAATCTTACTGCCTCATAGAACCAAGAGTGTAAAAATAAAATATAAGGCGAGGTTGTTGATTTCTTTCACATCCAAGAGGACATCCTGGGCCTAATACAATGATGGAATCATGCAGACAGCACACACAGAGGCTATGCTTCATGACGAGTTTGAGGTGGTTGGGTAGGTCATCAAAGTCTCTAGCCAATTTCTACAGATGTATTGTGGAGAGCATTCTGACTGGTTGCGTCACTGCCTGGTACAGAAGCTCCAATCCACACGATCAGAGACTGCAGAGGGCTGTACACTCAGCCAGCTCCACCATGGGCCTCCCCACCATCACAGTGGCTTAAAGAAGTGGCGTCCATCTTTAAGGACCCCCACCATCTGGGATGTCCCATCTTCTCATTACTACAATCAGGAGGAGGTGAAGGAATCTGAAGTCACATACTCACTGTTTTAGGAGTAGCTTCTCCCCTCCGCCATCACGTTTCTGAGTGGTCCATGAACTTGTGACACTATCTCACTATTTTGCACTATTTATTTTATTTTTCATTGTAGCTTATAGTAATTTTTCATGTATTGCATTGTACTGCTGTCACAAAACAAAAAAAATCATGACATATGCCAGTGATAATAAACCTGATTCTGATTCGCATTCTGATTCTGTTCATTTACTCACCACACACACATTAACTTAGCAAATTTTATTCCATGATTTTCATTTCTGGGTGGTGATTTGTGAATTCCATAATGGTGAATTGCAGTAACATGAACATGCAGAATGTAAGAGTCACCAGGAATTATACATGACCTTTAAGAGAGAATGACCTGGAAATTCCATTACACTTTGCATGCTTTTTATAATGCAAAGTATGTTGAAAATCAAAAATTGGTCATTAAACATTTCCAAGTTTTCATTATTCATTGTGTGAAACTCACTAGTTTCTGTTCAGATGATCTGTTTCTGTACAGAGGCTACTGGGTGTAGAGCAATATAATCAATTCATATGCAATGCAAGCCCAATATCATTATTGCAACATGATTGTGCTGAAAAAGAACAAGACTTTTAAATACTGAAGGCACAATCCCAATATGAGGTGTCATTGAGTCAAAATTTTAAGACTGAGATCTAAACTTGATTCTGGTAAGCCCATCTATTTAATTTAGTGGAGAGAGAGAGAGACAGAGAGCAGACTAATTGCTTTGATCCTTAACCTGTGTGTCAGCTTCTGCTGCTGCGATGCTCGACAAACATCAGAAGATCAGGTTGTTTTCTCCCTCTTCCATGTCTCCAATCCTGTCATCCACTCCATTAGTTGCATCAGCAAAACCATTACTTTGATAAGCAATTCCATCATGCAGGGAAATCACAGACAACCCCATAAATAGAGTTTGAATTGATGGGATGCACCGTTGGCGAGGGTCCAGAGGAGGTTCACAAGGATGATTCCAGGAATGAAAGGGTTATCATAGGAGGAACATTTGATAGCTCTGGGTCTGTACTCTCTGGTATTCAGAAGGATGACGGGGGTTCTCATTGAAACCTTTCGAATGTTGAAAGATCTAGACAAAGTAGATGTGGAAAGGATGTTTCCCATGGTGGAAGAGTCTAGGACAAGAGGGCATAGTCTCTGGATAGTGGGGCACATTTAAAACAGAGGTGTTAAGAGATTTCCTTAAACAAAGGGCGGTGCATTTGTGGAATTTATTGCCACATGCAGCTGTGGAGGAAAGGTTGTTGGGTGAATTTAAGGCAAAGATAGGTTCTTGATTGGACATGGCATCAAAGGTTACGGGGAGAATGCCGGGAGCTGGGGTTGAGGAGGAGAAAGAAGGAGGATCAGCCATGATTGAATGGCGGAGCAGACTCGATGGGCCAGATGGCCTAATTCTGCTCCTCTGTCTTATGGTCTTATGCAGGTGCACTGCAAGTCTGGAATTCATATCACTTGTGTGACCTTGAACATGAGCACAAGAAAACTCTATTCTCCAGTTCTCGCTAGAAACTGGAGATTATCTATAACATAACAACACTTTAATTTATATTTTCATTTGCATTTTAATTTTTGGTCCCTTGTTATTGTGCTAGGAGAGAATACACACTCTGTAGTACAAATTGTATTGTGACTGAAAAGAGGTCCCTTAATTTGCTACAATAAGCCCAGGTGACTTCGTTTTAAATTAGTCTTATTTAAACTTAATTAGAGGGCATATAAAATTTCAGATTATCTTCCCCCAAATTTGTGTGTTTAAAGGAATGAAAAGAATACTTTACTTGCATATTCCTATATCCTTAATGGATGCATAAATGCACGTTGCAGATATCACAAGAGAAAATTCTGGCAATATTTGCGGAGATGGGTGTATCCATAGGAGGGCGAAACACTGTTCATGCTTCACATCGATGATCTTTTGTAAGAACTGGAAATGATGGGAGGATATCTTTTAAGATGCAGTGGAAAAGCTGAGAAGTTTGGTACAAAAAGAACAGCCTAAGATGTGGTGGAAGACACAAACAGTCAATGTCTAGTGTGATAATACAGGGTGACTGAAGGTCTGAGTACTTGAAATATAGGGTGACTTTCTGAAGTTACCAAAGGAATTTGGGAGGAAAGATGGACTGTTGTGGAGGAAGGCGGTACTGGAAAGCTGTTTATTTAAGTTGTTGAAGCATCAATGTGAGCGTGGAGGGTGAGCATTGACTGCCTGCGTTCTCTTCTGCAGAGAGGGGAGAGCCTGTCACTACACCCAGAGCGTTGCCCAGATTTTCTGCATTTTGAATATGGACTTGAACAATAGACTTTTTTTCAGTCTCACAGTTTTTTTAATACTCTGTTTTTCATCCATCTTTCTCATTTCTTTTGTGGTAGGAGGGGGATTTGGGGGTTGATGTGCCTATTATGTTTTTTCATGTAGGTGGAGGGATTTGGAGGTTGATGTGGCTGTTCTGTTTTTATTCATTTCTTTTCTGTGGGGAGGTGGGAGCTGGGGGTTGATGATCTTGCTTGCCTTTCTTGGTTTCACAGTTACCCGGAGAAGTAGAATTTCAGAGTTGTGTACTTTAATAATGAATAAATGAATGTTATGAACCCAGCAATATCCCCAAAGGGAAGACAAGGTGCTGTTCTCAAACTGGATACTGAGTTTCTGCGGAACAATGTGGGAAACAGGTCAAAAAGATCATAATGGGAATGGTGTGGAAAATTCAAGTGACTAGCAATTAAGACTCTTGGCTTATGTTTGTTGACTGAATTGGTTTGTAAATAAGTTATTTATTCAGTAATTGGTCTTTATAGTACAACAGCCTGTACATTTACATAAATATGTTTTCAGAAGCATTTGTTGTCATTTCAGATTTCACCCATTTTCAGCTCTAGCATGTTCTTGTGGTTTTGTTTCCAATCTAGCTGCATTCACTCATAAACTGAATGGCTCCAAAGGCATTTTACTGACCAGTACAACCTTGCTTTCCACTCTATCATGAGCATTTCCTTGTCTGTCACTCCTCTCCTTTATGTGCAATTTAAAACACCTTTTCAGTTCTGATGAAGAGTTGGGAACATAAATCTGTTTCTCTCTCTCTACAGTAACTTCTTGACTTGCTAAGTATATAACAGTCTCTAACCTAGCACATTTTTTTGTATTTGTTTTAGTTTTACTTTGAATAACACTGTTCTGCAGTCTATAATCTGAGTCATAACATGGTAGCATATTTTTATCTTCTGAACCTGGAAGTGAATTTAATCTGCTATGTTAAAACCAACAATAGATGCAAAGGTTTTAGTCAATTGCATGTGGTAATTATAGTTACACAGGTTTTTGTACAAGTCTGTGTGCAGTGCCAGATTATTAAATATTGCTGTATTAGGTCACATTCTGGTTCATGGAGAATGTGTTCAGAGATCAGTGTTCACACTTCTAATTAATTGCTCCAAATAACAAGGTATGCAACATTAAATGTCAGATGCCTCAGGTTTATCAAGCATCCAATAATTAAACATACAATTAGCAGAAGCATCTAAAGAGAACCATCTGAGTTTTAACCAGAGAATTCAAACGTGTTACAGTGATAAGATCAACTTTACAGACATTAAATCTACCCATACTATCCTTTGGCCCAAACAATCACATGCTTACAGATATAGTGCAGCATTAAACACAACCCTTTTCCTCAGGCACAAGTTAATCAAATGATAAGTCACTCGGGAGACACCTCCTTCTCTACCCTCTTGAGTGAGCAGGGCATGGATGGGATTAATGCTTGATCCTGATTGGCTGACTATGAATTGCCTATTCCAGATTGGTCAGTTTGAATTGGCCATGTTCTGATTAGTCAACCTTTTAGGCCAAACTATCTTTAGGAATATGTGGTGCCAGACTGGAGCTATCTCCACTCTCCTAGAACCTAGATTTAGGTCCCCCACATACTCTGTCTTCTAGTGATTCCCTAATCGTTCTCTTGTAGGCATTCTCTTCCTTACCAAAGATGTTGGCCTCATCATCAGCTTTCCAGGATAAAAAAACATAAGAGAGCCTTAAAAATCTTGAGAGCAGAACAAAGTGCAATCGCTGAACACTGCCTATCATGCTTATGTAGACCAAGGTTTGATAAGGCCAACATCCTTGGCAAGGAAGAAAATAAGGATTTGGCCTAAAAGAATTGACCAATCAGAATAAAGTCAATTTAAACTAACCAATCAGGAAAAGGCAATTCGGATCTCGCTAATCAGGATTAAGTCCCGCCCATGCCGTGCTCACTCATGAGGGTATATAAGGAGGTGTCTCTAGGAGGAATTATTGTTTAACTAACTTGTGCCTGAGGATAACTGGTTTACTGTTGTTATGTTGTACCAGTATCTATAAGTATATGACTGTTAAGGCTAAAGGATAGTATGTATAGATTTGATAGCTAGTGACAAAGCTTCTATAGGCAGTTTTACAAATTTGAATCATATTTGAATGTGTGTTCAGTACCTTCTGTCATTATTTTCTAAAAGTTCTCTATGTAATTACAGAGTTTCACTGTTTTAATGAATTTATCCATTTCCTCCAATAATTCCATGTTTTATTTTATCTTAGACTGCTATGTTCCCAAAATCTGTTCCCGGTAGATGTATATCTTAAGACAATAACACATAGGGCAGCTTTTGGCTCATTGAGTCTTTTCTACAATTTCATCATAGCTGATCTATTTTTCCTCTCAGTCCCAATATCCTACATTTCCCTAATCTCCCTGTATCTCTTCACGCCCTGACATATCAAGAATCTATCAACTTCTGCCTTAAGTAAAGATAAGCTTGACCCTCCTGCTGCCTGTGGCAATGAATTCCACAGATTCACCACTCTCTGGCTAAAGATGTTCCTCCTCATCTCAATTCTACACAGATGATCCTCTATTCTGAGGCTATGTTCTCTGGTCTTAGACTCTCCTACCATAGGAAACATCCTCTCCACATCCAGTTTATCAAGGCCTTTCACTAATTGTAAGTTTCAATTAGGTCATCCCTCATTCTTCTGAATTCCAGTGAATACAGCACCATAGCCATCAAACACCCTTCACAGGACAAACCAACAGATTTGTCAGGTAAGATTTTCTCTTGAGGAAGCCATATTGACTAAGGTTTTTTTATCATGTGTCTCTAAGTATCCTGAAACCACATTCTTAATAATCAACTCCAATGTCTTCCCAACCGCTGAAGTCACAGTAACTGGCCAATAATTTCCTTTCTTCCGAAGAGAGGAGTAACATTTGTAATTTTCCAGTCTTCCAAAACCATTCCAGAATCTCGTGATTCTTGAGAGATCATTACTAACGCCACCACAATCTCTTCAGCCACCTCTTTGAGAACACTGTGGTGTACACCATCTGGTCCAGGTGACTTATCTACCCTTTCAGTTTCCCAAGAACTTTCTCCCTAGTAAGAGCAACTTCACACACTCTTGAACTTCCTGCGTACTGTTTGTGTAAAGACTGATGCAAAATATTTATTCAGTTCATTTGGCATTTCTTTGTCCACCTTTACAACCACTCCAGCATCATTTTCCAGTGGCTGAATATTCACTCTCACCTCTTTTTTACACTTGTGTATCTGAGGAAACTTTGGTATCCTATTCAAAATTATTGGCTAGTTTACTTCCGTATTCCATCTTTATCCTAATTACTTTCTTAGTTGCCTTCTGTTGTTTTTAAAAGCTTCCCAATCCACTAACTTCTCACTAATGTTTGCTCTATTATATGCCCTCCCTTTGAATTTATGTTGGCTTTGACTTCTCTTGTTAATCACGATTGTGTCATTTTGCAGCCTTTGGGATGTATATATCCTGTGCCTTCTGAATTGCTTCCAGAAATTCCAGCCATTGCTTCTCCACCATTCTTACTTCCAGTGTTCTATTCCAATGAATTCTGGCCAACTTCTCTCTCGTACCTCTGTAATTCCCTTTACTCCACTTTAATACTGATGCATCTGACTTTAACTTCTCAAATTTCAGGGTTAATTCAATCATATTATGATCACTTTTCCCGAAGGGTTCTTTTAC
Organism: Mobula hypostoma; assembly: GCF_963921235.1. NCBI lineage: Eukaryota > Metazoa > Chordata > Chondrichthyes > Myliobatiformes > Myliobatidae > Mobula > Mobula hypostoma. The sequence goes on along the minus strand of NC_086101.1, from coordinate 89,169,720 downwards.
TTTAAGCTCTCTAATCAATTCCACTTTATTGAACAACACCCAACCCAGAATAGCTGATCCTCTAGTGCAGTGGTCCCCAGCCTCTGGGCCACGGACCAATACCAATCTGTGAAGCATGCAGGGGTGCGGCGGTAGCCGGGATGCACCCAGCACATCTTTAAGAAAAAGGCTGAAGTAAACAAGCTAATTAATTAGATGCCGCCTGGCAAGTAAATGTCAGCCTAGATCAGAGGCGATTGCTTAAATCTAGCTTAAATCTAGAAATTTCCCTTCTGGGATCTAGCACCAACCTTATTTTCCGAATCTACCTGCACTTTGAAGTCCCCCATGACTATTGTAACATTATCCTTTAGGCATACATTTTCTTTCTCCCATTGTAATTTGAAGACTACATCCTTACTACCAAACAACAGGAATTCTGCAGATGCTGGAAATTCAAGCAACACACATCAAAGTTGCTGGTGAAGGCAGCAGGCCAGGCAGCATCCCTAGGAAGAGGTACAGTTGATGTTTCAGGCCGAGACCCTTCCGTACTGACGAAGGGTCTCAGCCTGAAATGTCGACTGTACCTCTTCCTAGAGATGCTGCCTGGCCTGCTGCCTTCACCAGCAACTTTGATGTGTGATCCTTACTACCATTTTGGTCTGTATACATCTCTCACCAGGGTCTTTTTGCCCTTGCAGTTTTTTTGCTCCATCCAAAATGATTGAACACCTTCTGACCCTATGTCACCTCTTTCTAATGATTTGATATACTTTTTTACCGACAGAGCAACACCATCTTCTTTTTCTTCCAGCCTGTCCTTTTGATACAATGTGTATCCTTGGGCATCAAACTCCCAGCTTTAATTTTCGTTCAGCCATTATTCAGTGATGCCTGCAACATCATACATGCCAATTTGTAACTGTGCTACCTTATACTAAATCCATTCAAACATAATACCTTCAGTCCTGTATTCACCATTTTTGATTTTGTCCCTCTTTTACATTGCGGCTCATCCTATTTGCTACAATTTTTCCCAATTACCAGCCTGTTCTTACTAGGAGTCTCACTACACATAGCCTCTGTTTGTAAACCAACTACCTCATCCTGAGTATTATCACTCCAGTTCCCATCCCCCTATCAAATTAGTTTAAATCCTCCTGAATAACTCTAGCCAACCTGCACACAAGGATATTTGACCCCCTCAGGTTCAACTGTAACGCCTCTCTTCTCTACAGTTCATACCTTCCCCAGAAGGGATTCCAATGATCCATAAATCTGAACCCCTGCCCCTTGCAGCAATTCCTCAGCCATGCATTCACCTTCCAAATCATTCAATTCTTACCCTAACTGGCATGTGGCACAGTTAACAATCCAGAGATTACTACCCTGGAGGTCCTATGTCTCAGCTTTCTACTTGGTGCCAAAATGTACCAAGACTTCTGGCTGCTCATCCTCACCTTTTTGAGAATGCCATGGACCTGCTCAGAGCCATCGCTGACCCTGGCATCTGGGAGGCAACATATTATCCTGGTGTCTCTATCGTGTCCATAGAATCTCATCTCTGTTCCTCTGACTATGGAATCTCTTATCATCACTGCGGTCCTCTTCACCTCTCTGCTCTTCTGAGCCACAGCACCAGACTCATTGGAAGATAAGCAGTCACTGTGGCTCTCCCTGGTAGGTCATCCCCCTCAGTAGTATCTAGAGCTTGTTACTGAGGGGAATACCCTCAGGTGTAATCTGCATTGCCTGTGCACGTCATCCAGTTTCCCCTCTCCTGCAATCTAGGGATGACTACCTCTCTGTAGCTCCTATCTATCACCACCTCATTCTCCCTAAATGAGTGAGAAGGTCATCAAGCTGCAGCTTCAGTTCCTTAAAGTGCTCTCTCAGGAGTTGCAGCTTGGTGCATCTGGTGCAGATGTGTTTATCTGGGAGACCTCCAGTCTCCCAGACTTCCCACATCCCCCACATAGTACAAAACACTGCTACTGGAGCCATTCTCACACCACTGCTATGCCCTAACAGATGAGGATAAACAATTATTCCAGGATTCCGTTATTTTAGACACAACATAGTTAGATCTGAGGACTGGGCAAGGTGCTTGCACAGACCCTACGGGAGGCTAGTGCAGACATTGCCAGGGACCTAGCAAAGATTTTTAAATCATCCTTAGCGACAGGAGAGGTACCAGAGGATTGGAGGATAGCCAATGTTGTTTATCAGCTGGTGAGCCTGACATCGGTTGTTGGAAAGTTATTGGAAGATATTCCAAGGGACCGGATATACGTTTAAGTATTTGGATAGAGATAGACTGATTAAGGATAGTCGATATGGCTTCGTGTTTGGTAGATTATGTTAACCAATCTTAGAGTTTCTGGAGGAAGTTACCAGGAAAGTGGATGAAGGCAAGGCAGTGGATGTTGTCTACATGGACTTTAGTGAAGTGTTTGATAAGGTCCTGCATGGGAGATTGATCGACATTCAGGATGAGGTAGTAAATTGGATTTGGATTAGATATTGGCTTTGTGGGAGAAGCCAGAGAGTGGTGGTAGAGGGTTGCCTTCCTGACTGGAGGCTTGTGACTAGTGGTGTGCTGCAGGGATCAGTGCTGGGTCCTTTGTTGTTTGTCATCTATACCAATGATTTGGATGATAATGTGGTTAACTGGATTAGCAAGTTTGTGGACGACACCAAGACTAGGGGTGCAATGGACAGACAGGAATGCTATCATGGCTTACAGTGGAATTTGCATTAGCTGGAAAAATGGGGTGAAAAATGGCAGATGGAATTTCGTGCAAACAAGTACGAGGTTTTGCACTTCGGTAGGACCAACTGGGATAGGTCTTATGTTAGGGCACTGAGGAGTGTAGTAGAACAAAGGGATCTGGAATTCAGGAACATAATTTATTGAAAGTGGCATCACAGGTAGATAGGGTTGTAAAGAAATCTTTGGCCTTCATAAATCAATGCATTGATTACAGAAGTTGAGATGCTATGTTGAAGTTTATAAGACATTGGTGAGGCCTAATATTGTGTGCAGTTTTAGTCATCTACCTACAAGAAAGATATAAACAAAGATGAAAGAGTGCAGAGAAAATTTCCAAGGATTTTGAGGACCTGAGTTAGAAGGAAAGATTGAATAGGTTAGGATTGTATTCTTTAGAACACAGAAAACTGAGAGGAGATTTGATAGAGGTATACAAAATTGAGAGGTATAGATATGGTAAATGCAAGCAGGCTTTTTCCACTGAGGTCTGGTGGGACTACAGCTAGAGGTCATGGGTTAAGGGTGAAAGGTGAGACGTTTAAGAGAACATGAGGGGAAAATTCTTCACATGGAGGGTTGTGAAAGTGTGGAATGAGCTGCCAACACAAGTGGTGCATGTGAACTCTCTTTCAATGTTTACGAGAAGTTTGGATAGAATATGGAGGTCTATGCTCTCAGTGGAGGTCATTGGCAGCAGGCAACTTAAATGGTTTCGGCATGGACTAGGTGGTCTGTAGGGCCTGTTTCCATGCTGTACTTCTCTATGACACTGTGACTCTAATGCAAATGAAATTGGCCATGGTAATATAAAGCTTGAGCAATTTCAAGCAGAAATTTTGAGTCAAATTTCTGTGATTGTTTCCCTAGTTTTAATGATGCCTCGTGTTTTTACAGATTTAATGTCAACCTGGATTTCTTTTCCTCCAATCTTGGTTGAAGACCAGATACATTGGAAGATTGGCGCGTGGGAGTAGGTACAGTGGAGATATCAGGGGTAAGTTTTTTATGCAGAGAGTGGTGAGTGCGTGGAATGGGCTGCCGGCAGCGGTAGTGGAGACGGATACATAGAAACATAGAAAATAGGTGCAGGAGTAGGCCATTCGGCCCTTCGAGCCTGCACCGCCATTTATTATGATCATGGCTGATCATCCAACTCAGAACCCCAACCCAGCCTTCCCTCCATACCCCCTGACCCCCGTAGCCACAAGGGCCATATCTAACTCCCTCTTAAATATAGCTAATGAACTGGCCTCAACTGTTTCCTGTGGCAGAGAATTCCACAGATTCACCACTCTCTGTGTGAAGAAGTTTTTCCTAATCTCGGTCCTAAAAGGCTTCCCCTTTATCCTCAAACTGTGGCCCCTCGTTCTGGATTTCCCCAACATCGGGAACAACCTTCCTGCATCTAGCCTGTCCAATCCCTTTAGGATCTTATACATTTCAATCAGATCCACCCTCAATCTTCTAAATTCCAACGAGTACAAGCCCAGTTCATCCAGTCTTTCTTCATATGAAAGTCCTGCCATCCCAGGAATCAATCTGGTGAACCTTCTTTGTACTCCCTCTATGGTAAGGATGTCTTTCCTCAGATTAGGGGACCAAAAATGCACACAATACTCCAGGTGTGGTCTCACCAAGGCCTTGTACAACTGCAGTAGTACCTCCCTGCTCCTGTACTCGAATCCTCTCGCTATAAATGCCAGCATACCATTCGCCTTTTTCACCGCCTGCTGTACCTGCATGCCCACTTTCAATGACTGGTGTATAATGACACCCAGGTCTCGTTGCACCTCCCCTTTTCCTAATCGGCCACCATTCAGATAATAATCTGTTTTCCTATTTTTGCCACCAAAGTGGATAACTTCACATTTATCCACATTAAATTGCATCTGCCATGAATTTGCCCACTCACCCAACCTATCCAAGTCACCCTGCATCCTCTTAGCATCCTCCTCACAGCTAACACTGCCACCCAGCTTCGTGTCATCCGCAAACTTGGAGATGCTGCATTTAATTCCCCCATCCAAGTCATTAATATATATTGTAAACAACTGGGGTCCCAGCACTGAGCCTTGCGGTACCCCACTCATCATCACCTGCCATTCTGAAAAGGTCCCGTTTATTCCCACTCTTTGCTTCCTGTCTGCTAACCAATTGTCCACCCACACCAATACCTTACCCCCAATACTGTGTGCCTTAAGTTTGCACACTAATCTCCTGTGTGGGACCTTGTCAAAAGCCTTTTGAAAATCCAAATATACCACATCCACTGGTTCTCCCCTATCCAGTCTACTAGTTACATGCTCAAGAAATTCTATGAGATTCGTCAGACATGATTTTCCTTTCACAAATCCATGCTGACTTTGTCCGATCATTTCACCGCTTTCCAAATGTGCTGTTATCACATCCTTGATAACTGACTCCAGCAGTTTCCCCACCACCGACGTTAGGCTAACCGGTCTATAATTCCCCGGTTTCTCTCTCCCTTCTTCTTTAAAAAGTGGAGTTACATTAGCCACCCTCCAATCCTCAGGAACTAGTCCAGAATCTAACGAGTTTTGAAAAATTATCACTAATGCATCCACTATTTCTTGGGCTACTTCCTTAAGCACTCTAGGATGCAGACCATCTGGCCCTGGAAATTTATCTGCCTTCAATCCCTTCAATTTACCTAACACCACTTCCCTACTAACATGTATTTCGCTCAGTTCCTCCATCTCACTGGACCCTCTGTCCCCTACTATTTCTGGAAGATTATTTATGTCCTCCTTAGTGAAGACAGAACCAAAAGACGATATGGTCTTTTAAGAGACTCCTGGACAGATATATGGAGCTCAGAAAAATAGAGGGCTATGGGTAACCCTAGGTAATTTCTCAGGTAAGGACATGTTCGGCACAGCTCTGTGGGCCAAAGGCCCTGTATTGTGCTGTAGGCTTTCAATGTTTCTAGTTTTGTTAAGACATAAATTCATGACCACCTGACTTCAGTGAGAGTTCTGTTCACCGAGTCACAGCAGAGGCTAACAAATTCTGCAATAAAGAAAGGAAATCTGATCTTAATTAACCATGAACAAATGATCTTATGTAAAATTAGAATTTGATCATATCCATGCTTCTGTGCAGTAAGGGGATATTATTTTTAATTAAAATGGTTTGCTATTAAATGGGCTCTGCTACAATAAATTAGCAGAAACTTGTAAACTGGAATTACAGTTTGATGTTTTTTCATGCAGGGAAGTAATGAGAATAACTTTTCCTACTTTGTTCCACTTGCACTACTGTATAGGGAAAGCCTGGTCTCGTGTGTCACTAATGCGAGAAGTGCATCTGAGTGCAGTTCCTTACAGACTATGTTACGGAGCTGGAGCTGAATAATCTACAAATCATTTGGAAGAATGAAGAGTTGATATAAAATAGTTACAAGGAGACAGTCACGCCTAACCTGCAGCTGGGTGACTGTCAGAAGAAGGAAAGGCAATAGGCAGCCAGGGCAGAGTGCCCTTGTGGTCCTACCCCTCAAAAACTTTGGATTCTGTTTGGGGAAGTAGCAACCTACCAAGGCAAAGCTGCAATGACCAGGTCTCTGGCACTGAATTAGGCTCTGTGGCTCAGAGGGGAAGAGAGGGGTGGGGGTTGAAGATGAGAGTTATGGTGATATAAGATTCAATAGTTAAGGAAGCAGATAAGAGAGACTGTGGGCATGAAAGTGGAAATCAGATAGTCTGTTGCCTCCCAGATGCCAGAGTCAGAGACATCATGGTTCAAGTCCACAGCATTCTTTGGGTGGAGGGTGAGCAGCCATAAGCCATGGGACATGTTGGTACCAATGACATGGGTTAGAAGAGCAACGCAGGACCTCAAGGGTAACAATCTCTGGATTGCTGCCCCTGCCATCCAACAGTGAGGATAAGCACAGGGTAATATGGCCAGATAAATGCTTGGCTGAAAATGGTGTGGGGGTCAGGGTTTTAGATTTGTGAACCCTTGGGATGTCTTCTGGGGAAGATTTAACCTGTGCGAAAGGGAACATTTACACCTGAACACAAAAGGGCCACTGTCGTTGTGGACTGGTTGGCTACAGCTGGTGGGGCCTTTTTAAAACCAAGTTGGCAGGGGATTAAGAACTAGACTGATGGGTCAGATGATGGAGCAGTTAGTGTAATGATAGATGCAATGTGTAGAGAGACTGTGAGAAGATTGGCAATGGATAGGCCACAAATGCAGCCTACAAAAAGTAATGGATAAAACTAACTCCATTATGGGTAAAGCCCTCCACCATTGAGCACATCTACGTGGAGCACTGATGCAGGAAAGCAGCATCCATTATCAAGGACCCTCACCACCAAGTTCTGGAACAATTGTTATCCCTCAACCATTAGGCTCTTGAACCACTGGAGATATCTTCACTCACCCATAACTGAAACTGTTCCTACAACCTATGAACTCACCCTCAGCTACTCTTCATCTCATTCTCGATATTTATTGCTTATTTATTATGATTATATCTCTTGCTTTTTGTATTTTCACAGTTTGTTGTCTTTTGCGCATTGATTGTCTGGTTGGGTGTGGTCTTTCATTCATTCTGGTTCTTGTATTTACCGTAATTACCTGTAAGAAAATGAATCTCGGGTTTGGATGTGGTGACATGTATGTACTTTGGTAATATGTTTATGTTGAACTTTGAACTTTGCGTTGGATTGTTTGAAATGTGTTTAATGTGAGAAGTATCAGGAGCAAGAGTGATAGAACGTGAATCAGTACTTGGAGCTACAATGTTGTGGTCACATGGGCAGGAAATGTTGCTTGCTATTCCAGGATTTTGATGTTTTAAAAGGCAGAGGGAGAGGTATTGCTAATCAGCAATGGTATCACAGCTGCGAAAAGGACATCATGAAGGGATCATCAACTGAGTCATAAGTGGAAGTCAGAAACAGGAAGGGAGCAATCACTCTACTGAGCACATTTTATTTACCCTCTAATAGCAATGGAGACACTGGGGAATGGATTGTGAGGCAGATTTTGCAAAGGTAGCAGGATTCGTGTCATGAGGGACTTCAACTTCAACTTCTCTAATATCCATTGGCACCTTAGTGCCAAAGGTTTGGATGAGACAGAATTGATTAGTGCTGCCAGGAAAGATTCCTGACACAGTATATGGACATGCCAATTGAAGGAGAAACTATACTGGATCTAGTACTAGGCAATGAACCTGGACAGGTGAGATCTCTCAGTGCGTGAGCACTTTGGGGATGGTGAGCACTTTGGGGACGAAACATAGAAACATAGAAAATAGGTGCAGGAGTAGGCCATTCGGCCCTTCGAGCCTGCACCGCCATTCAGTATGATCATGGCTGATCATCCAACTCAGAACCCTGTACCAGCCTTCCCCCCATACCCCCTGATCCCTTTAGCCACAAGGGCCATATCTAACTCCCTCTTATATATGGCCAATGAATGGGCCTCAACTGTTTCCTGTGGCAGAGAATTCCACAGATTCACCACTCTCTGTGTGAAGAAGTTTTTCCTAATCTCAGTTCTAAAAGGCTTCCCCTTTATCCTCAACCTGTGACCCCTCGTTCTGGACTTCCCCAACATTGGGAACAATCTTCCTGCATCTAGCCTGTCCAATCCCTTCAGGATTTTATATGTTTCAATAAGATCCCCCTTCAATCTTCTAAATTCCAATGAGTATAAGCCTATTCAATCCAGTCTTTCATCATATGAAAGTCCTGCCATCCCAGGAATCAATCTGGTGAACCTTCTTTGTACTCCCTCTATGGCAAGAATGTCTTTCCTCAGATTAGGGGACTAAAACTGCACACAGTACTCCAGGTGTGGTCTCACCAAGACCTTGTACAACTTCAGTAGTACCTCCCTACTCCTGTACTTGAATCCTCTTGCTATGAATGCCAGCATACCATTCGCCTTTTTCACCGCCTGCTGTACCTGCATGCCCACTTTCAATGACTGGTGTATAATGACACCCAGGTCTCGTTGCACCTCCCCTTTTCCTAATCGGCCACCATTCAGATAATAATCTGTTTTCCTGTTTTTGCCACCAAAGTGGATAACCTCACATTTATCCACATTAAATTGCATCTGCCATGAATTTGCCCGCTCACCCAACCTATCCAAGACACCCTGCATCCTCTTAGCATCCTCCTCACAGCAAACACTGCCGCCCAGCTTCGTGTCATGCAGACTTGGAGATGCTGCATTTAATTCTCTCATCCAAGTCATTAATATATATTGTAAACAACTGGGGTCCCAGCACTGAGCCTTGCGGTACCCCACTAGTCACTGCCTGCCATTCTGAAAAGGTCCCTATTATTCCCACTCTTTGCCTCCTGTCTGCCAACCAATTCTCTATCCACATCAATACCTTACCCCCAATACCGTGTGCCTTAAGTTTGCACACTAATCTCCTGTGTGAGACCTTGTCAAAAGCCTTTTGAAAATCCAAATATACCACATCCACTGGTTCTCCCCTATCCACTCTACTAGTTACATCCTCAAAAAATTCTATGAGATTCATTAGACATGATTTTCCTTTCACAAATCCATGCGGACTTTGTCCGATGATTTCACCACTTTCTACATGTGCTGTTATCACATCTTTGATAACTGACTCTAGCATTTTCCCCACCATTGATGTTAGGCTAACCGGTCTATAATTCCCTGGTTTCTCTCTCCCTCCTTTTTTAAAAAGCGGGGTTACATTAGCCACCCTCCAATCCTCAGGAACTAGTCCAGAATCTAAAGAGTTTTGCAAAATGATCACTAATGCATCCATTATTTCTTGGGCTCCTTCCTTAAGCACTCTGGGATGCAGACCATCTGGCCCTGGGGATTTATCTGCCTTTAATCCCTTCAATTTACCTAACACCACTTCCCTACTAACATGTATTTCCCTCAGTTCCTCCATCTCACTGAACCCTCTGTCCCCAACTATTTCTGGAAGATTATTTATGTCCTCCTTAGTGAAGACAGAACCAAAGTAGTTATTCAATTGGTCTGTCATGTCCTTGCTCCCCATAATCAATTCACCTGTTTCTGTCTGTAGGGGACCTACATTTGTCTTAACCAATCCTTTTCTTTTCACATATCTATAAAAGCTTTTACAGTCAGTTTTTATGCTCCCTGCCGGTTTTCTCTCATAATCTTTTTTCCCCTTCCTAATTAAGCCCTTTGTCCTCCTCTGCTGGACTCTGAATTTCTCCCAGTCCTCAGGTGAGCCACTTTTTCTGGCTAATTTGTATGCTTCTTCTTTGGAATTGATACTATCCCTAATTTCCCTTGTCAGCCACGGGTGCACTACCTTCCTTGATTTATTCTTTTGCCAAACTGGGATGAACAATTGTTGTAGTTCATCCATGCAATCTTTAAATGCTTGCCATTGCATATCCACTGTCAACCCTTTAAGTGTCATTTGCTAGTCTATCTTAGCTAATTCACGTCTCATACCTTCAAAGTTACCCTTCTTTAAGTTCAAAACCTTTGTTTCTGAATTAACTATGTCACTCTCCATCTTAATAAAGAATTCCACCATATTACGGTCACTCTTACCCAAGGGGCCTCTCATGACAAGATTGATAATTAACCCTTCCTCATTGCTCAATACCCAGTCCAGAATAGCCTGCTCTCTAGTTGGTTCCTCGACATGTTGGTTCAAAAAACCATCCCGCATACATTCCAAGAAATCCTCTTCCTCAGCACCCTTACCAATTTGATTCACCCAATCTATATGTAGATTGAAGTCATCCATTATAACTGCTGTTCCTTTATTTCACACATTTCCAATTTCCTGTTTAATACCATCTCCGACCTCACTACTACTGTTAGGTGGCCTGTACACAACTCCCACCAGTGTTTTCTGCCCCTTAGTGTTATGCAGCTCTACCCATATCGATTCCACATCCTCCCAGCTGATGTCCTTCCTTTCTATTGCGTTAATCTCCTCTCTAACCGGCAATGCTACCCCACCTCCCTTTCTTTCATGTCTATCCCTCCTGAATATTGAATATCCCTGAATGTTGAGCTCCCATTCCTGGTCACACTGGAGCCATGTCTCTGTGATCCCAACTATATCATATTCACTAATAACAATCTGCACTTTTAATTCATCCACCTTGTTACGAATGCTCCTTGCATTGATGCACAAAGCCTTCAGGCTTGCTTTTACAACACTCTTAGCCCTTATACAATTATGTTGAAAAGTGGCCCTTTTTTGATTTTTGCCCTGGATTTGCCGGCCTGCCACTTTTACTTTTCACCTTACTACTTTTTGCATCTACCCTCATTTTACACCCCTCTGTCTCTCTGCACTTGTTCCCATCCCCCTGTTGTGAACTAACCTCCTCTCTCCTAGTCTCTTTAATTTGATTCCCACCTCCCAATCATTCTTGTTTAAAGTCATCTCAGTAGCCCTCACAAATCTCCCTGCCAGGATATTGGTCCCCCTAGGATTCAAGTGTAATCCGTGGTGAGCACTGCTCCCTGATCTTTTGGATAGCCTTGAGCAGTGATGAGAGCAGGCGGTATAGGAAAGTATTTTATTGGGGGAGGTTGACTAATGATGCTATTAGGCTGTAACATAGAGTATAAATTGGGAACAGATGTTCTCAGGAAAATGTGGAATGGAAATATGGAGGTTGTTTAGAGCACTCTTGCATGGGGTTCTGAATAGGTTTATCCCTCTGAGGAAGGGAAAGGATGGTAAGGTGACAGAACCAGCGAGACCAACATGACAAGTTTAAAAGGAGATAGCCTGATAGAGGGGGCATCAGTGGAGAGGAGACAGGGTAGGAAGTTGTTGGCTCAACGTGGCTTCCACGATAACAGGGTCAAGGCGAGGTAGGTTGCCTGAGTAGAATACAGACAGGAAGTATGTGTGTGAGGCCGGTTTTCTGTGCTCGGTGTCAGATGTGGGAGGTCCGGGAGACTCCCAGCCTCCTGGATGGCCACATTGGCACCAGGTGCATCGAGCTGCAGCTCCTTAGGGACCGTGTTAGGGAACAGGAGATGCAACTCAATGACCTTTGTCTGGTCAGGGAGAGTGAGGAGGTGATAGAGAGGACCTATAGGCAGGTAGTCACACTGGGGCCTGGGGAGACAGTTAAGTGGGTAATAGTCAGGAGAGGGAAGAGCAAGAGTCAGATGCGAGAGAGCACTTCTGTGGCTGAACCCCTTAACAATTGGTACTCTTGCTTGAGTACTGCTGGGGGGGGGGGACGGCCTACCTGGGGGAAGCAACAGTGGCTGCGCCTCTGGCACAGAGTCTGGCCCTGTGGCTCAGAAGGGTAGGGAAAGGAAGAGGATGGCAGCAGTGATCGGGAACTCTATAGTTAGGGGGTCAGACAGGCAATTCTGTGGACGCAGGAAAGAAGCACAGATGGCAGTTTGCCTCGCGGGTTCCAGGGTCTGGGATGTTTCTGATCGTGTCCAAGATATCCTGAAGTGGGAAGTAGAACAGCCAGAGGTCGTGGTACATATTGGTACCAATGACATAGGCAGGAAAAGGGAGGAGGTCCAGAAAGCAGACTACAGGGAGTCAGGAAGGAAGTTGAGAAGCAGGACCACAAAGGTAGCCATGTCATGATTACTGCCTGTGCCACGCGACAGGTTTTAGGTATCCCAGGTTTTAGATGTTTCAGAAAGGACGGGGTGGGGGGTAGGTAAAAGAGGTGGGGGCATGGCACTGTTGAGTGTCATGGCCGTAGAAAAAGAGGAAGACATGGAGTGATTGTGTATGGAGTCTGTGGGTGGAAGTTAGGAACAGGAAGGGGTCAATAACTCTACTGGGTGCTTTTTATAGAATACCCAATAGTAACAGGGACGTTGAGGAGCAGGTAGGGAGAAAGATTCTGGAAAGGTGTAATAATTTCAGCGCTGTCTTGCTGGGAGATTTTAATTTCCAAAATATCAAAAAAGCAGACTACAGGGAGTCAGGAAGGAAGTTGAGAAGCAGGACCACAAAGGTAGTAATCTCGGGATTACTGCCTGTGCCACGCGACAGTGAGTATAGGAATAGAGTGAGATGGAGGATAAATGCGTGGCTGAGGGATTGGAACGGGGGCAGGGATTCAGATTTCTGGATCACTGGGACCTCTTTTGAGGCAGGAATGACCTGTACAAATAGGATGAGTTGCACTTGAAACCCAGGGGGACCAATATCCTGATGGGGAGGTTTGCTAAGGCTACTGGGGAGAGTTTAAACTAGGATTGCTGGGGGGTGGGAACCAAACTGAAGAGGCTGAGAAAGAGGCGGTTGGCTCACTAATAGAGAAAGCTTGGAGACAGTGCGAGAGGGAGGATAGGCAGGTGATTGAGAAGGGATGTGCTCAGACCGATGGTTTGAGGTGTCTATTTTAATGCAAGGAGTATCATGAACAAAGCAGATGAGCTTAGAGCATGGATCAGTACTTGGAGCTATGATGTTGTGGCCATTACAAAGACTTAGATGGCTCAGGGGCAGAAGTGGTTACTTTGAGTGCCAGGTTTTAGATGTTTCAGAAGGACAGGGAGGGAGGCAAAAGAGGTGGGGGCATGGGACTGTTGAACAGAGATAGTCTCATGGCCGTAGAAAGAGGAAGACATGGAGGGATTGTGTATGGAGTCTCTGTGGGTGGAAGATAGGAACAGGAAGGGGTCAATAACTCTACTAGGTGTGTTTTATAGACTACCCAATAGTAACAGGGACATCAAGAAGCAGTAGGGAGACAGATTCTGGAAAGGTGTAATAATTTCAGCGCTGTCATGCTGGGAGATTTTAATTTCCCAAATATCAATTGACACAATATGTCGATAAGCCTACAAGATGAGAGGCAGTACTTGATCTGGTATAAGGAAATGAACCCGGTCAGGTGTCAGTTCTCTCAGTGGGAGAGAATTTTGGAGATAGTGATCACAATTCTATCTCCTTTACCATAGTATTTGAGAGGGATAGGAACAACCAAGTTAGGGAAACGTTTAATTGGAGTAAGGGAAAATATGAGGCTATCAGGCAGGAACTTGGAAGCATAATTTGGAAACATATGTTCTCAGGGAAATGTATGGAAGAAATGTGGCAAATATTCAGGGAATAGTTCCGTGGAGTTCTGCATGGGTATGTTCCAATGAGACAGAGAAAGGATGGTAGGGTACAGGATTCGTGGTGTACAAAGGCTGTTGTAAATCTAGTCAAGAAGAGAAAAAGAGCTTATGAAAGGTTCAGAAAGCTAGGTAATGATAGAGATCTAGAAGATTATAAGGCGAGCAGGAAGGAGCTTAAGAAAGAAATTAGGAGAGCCAGGAGGGGCCATGAGAAGGCCTTGGCGGACAGGATTAAGGAAAACCCCAAGGCATTCTACAAGCTTGTGAAGAGCAAGAGGATAAGATGTGAGAGAACAGGACCAATCTAATGTGACAGTGGAAAAGTGTGTATGGAACCGAGGAGATAGCAGAGGTACTTAATGAGTACTTTGCTTCAGTATTCACTATGGAAAAGGATCTTGGTGATTGCAGGGATGACTTGCAGTGTACTAAAAAGCTTGAGCATATAGATATTAAGAAAGAGGATCTGCTAGAGTTTTTGGAATGCATCAAGTTGGGTAAGTCACTGGGACCGGACAAGATGTCTTACTTCACTGGTTGGTATGTTGATGGAGAAGATCCTGAGCTGCAGAATTTATGAACATTTTGAAAGGCATAATATGATTAGGAATAGGACTGGCTTATTTATACTATTTCTATTGAAGACATTATTCCCTGAGCGCATGTTGTTATCACTGGACAAAAAATTGCACAGCACAAGATTTTTACGCACACTGGTCATTACAAATTAGAGGGAACATTGGTTAGAAGGGGATATTGGTAAGTAGGATTAACGAAAGGCCCAAAGTATTCTGCAGGTACATGAAGGGCAAGAGGTGACAAGAGTGAGGATAGGACTGATTGGGGATAAAAGAGGAAGCACATGTCTGGAGTTGGAGGAAGTAGGGGAGGTCCTTAATAAATACTTTGTTTCTGAGCTTCCCTGTACGGGATATACTAGAGGAAGTGAGGGAAGAGATTGTTACACCTTTGGAACTGATTTTTGTGGCTACAGAAGTCGTACCAGATGATTGCAGAGTGGCAAAAGTTATTCTTTCTGTTCAAGAAAGTTAATAGCAATAATCCTTGAAAATATTGGTTAGTGAGTGTTAGATCAGTGGTGAGCAAACTATTGGGAAGGATTCTTGGAAACAGTAATTTGAGCATTTGAAGAAGTGCAGATTGATTCGGAATAGTCAGCATGGCTTTGAGAGGGGCAGGTTGTGTCCCACAAACCTGACTGAATCCTACATGGAAGTGACAAAAAAAAATTGATGAAGGTAGAGCAGTGGATATGGTGTATACGGATTTCAGTAATGCAATTGACAAAGTTCCCCATGGTAGGCTCATTCAGAAAGTCAGGATGGATAGTTACAGAATTGGCCTGCCTATAGAAGGCAGAGGATGGTGCTAGTATTCTACCAGGAGGCCCATGACTAGAGGTGTTCTGCAGGGATCTCTTCTGGGATCCCTGCCTTTTTTTATAGATGATCTGGATGAGAAAGTGAAGGGGGATTAGAAAGTTTGCAGATGACACTAAGGTTGCTGGAATAGTGGATCATGTAGAAGGCTGTATATCACCAGATTCTGTAGAGGAGGAGAGAGTTTAAAAGAGAGCAAGGGCAGTCAGCACATTTTGTGTGCTGCCTTCCTGAGGAAACATCGGATGGCGTAAAGGGAGAAAGAGCTTAAAAGAAGTTAGTGGGGGTAGTCAGTGCTTTTTGTGCACCACAGTTCCTGAGAAGACATTAGATTGTGTGTAGTTAGGCACTTGGCAAGGACCAATTTGAAAAAAAAAATTGGTTTAAGCATAGTGGCCATTGTAGGAGTGTGCCAGAGTTAGAGTGGGGAGTTGAGGTTTTGGCTCAATGAGGCTTCATCGAAGAGAGCTGTTAGATGTAGGTAGATTTGTTTTTAATTATTCTATCTTATTGCACAGTTAGATCAGCGGGGATGCCAGACGGCATACTGGAATGCTCCTCTTGCTGGACATGGGAAGGCAGGGAGAACTCCAGTGTCACTGATGACTACAGCTGCAAGAATTGCATGCAGCTGCAGCTTCTAACAGACCGTGTTAAGGAGTTGGAGCTGGTATTGGATGAACTCCGGATCATTTGGGAGGCTGAGGGATTGATGGGCAGGGCACACAGGGAGGTAGTTACACCCAAGGTGTAGGACACAGGTAACTGGGTGACTGTCAGGAGGGGGGAAGGGGTTAAGGAGCCAGTGCAGAGTACCCCTGTGGCCATTCCCCTCAACAACAGGTATACCACTTTGTATGCTGTTGGGTGAGGTAACCTAGCAGAGAAATGCCACAGTGATCAGGTCTCCTCCATGGAGTCTGACTCAGTGGACTAAAGGAAGGTTCTGTGGAGAAGAATGAGATTCCTGGATGGTCTGCTACCTCTCAGATGCCAGGGTCAGGGATTGAGCCCACAGCATTCTTAAGTGGGAATGCTCTTAGGAGGTGCCAATCACGTGGGAAGGATGGGTAACAAGACCCCGCAAACTGAGTTTGGGTGTTAAGTTAAAGGATAGGACCTGCAGGGTAGTCACCTATGGCATGTGCTAGTGAGGCCAGACATAGGAAAATCATACGGTTTAACATGTGGCTGACGAGTTAGTGCAGGAGAGAAGCCTTCAAGGTGCTCTTCCTGGGAATGTGGGACTTGTACAGAAGGGAGAGCTTGAACCTGAACTGTGACCTTGCTGAGGTGTGTAATAACAACTCTCAATGTCAAAAAGACCAATGAACTCAAGAGAGGAAACCAGAGGTCCACAAGCCAATAATCGTTGGAAGATCAGAAGTGGAGAGGGTCAGTAAGTTTAAATTTCTGGGTGTCACTATCTCATAGGGCCTGTCCCGGACCCATCATATAAATATAATTGTGAAGAAAGCACGGCGGTGCCTCTACTTCCTCAGGAGTCTGCAGAGGTTTGGTATGTCATTGGAAACCTCGGCAAGTTTCCATAGATGTGTGGTGGAAAGTGTGCTGACTGGCTGCATTACGGCCTGGTAGGGAACCACCAATGTCTTTGAGAAGAACATTCTGCAAAAGGTAATTGATTCAGCCCAGTACATCACGGGTAAAACCCTCCTGAGCATTGAGCACATCTACATGAGACATTGCCATAGAAAAGCAGCATCCATCATCCAGGCTGTGCTCTCTTCTTGCTGCTGCCATCAGGTAAAAGGTACAGGTGCCTCAGGACTCGCACCACCAGGTTCAAGAACAGTTACTACCCCTCAACCAACAGGCTCTTGAACAAAAGAGGATTGCTGCACTCCTTTAAGGACTCTGATTTATTGTTATATTGATAGATGTTATATTGTTATTTCATGCTTGGTTATTACTGTTTATTTGTATCTACATTGGCAAGGTTTATTTACAGTTACTGTTCTATAGATGTGCTAAAACAATGCCTGCAGAAGAAGAATCCCAAGGTTGTATGTGGTGACATGTATGTAATCTTGTGATCAATTTAACTTTGAACTATTATCCTAGTGAGAAGGTTTGCTAGTGCTGGATGGGGGTCGGGGGGCACGCCAGAATAGATGGTGGAGTGGTTGTGGAGAAAGATGTTGTTCACCCTATATACAAAGGCAGGAATCAAAAGGTTGAGCATATTGGGACTAATGTTCTGAGCTGTGTATATTTCAATGCAAGGAGTATTGTAGGAAAGACAGATGAGCTTGGGGCATGGATCAGCACTTGGGATTATGAGATTGTAGCCATTAGTGAGACTTGGCTGCAGGAGGGGGGTAAGACTGGCAGATCAATGTTCCGGGGTTCCGTTGTTTTGGACGTAATAGAGCAGGAAGGTTTAAAGGGAGTGGGGTGGCATGTAGTGGCAGTGTTCCGAACAGACTGGATAGCTTATCTAGTGAGGCTTTATGGGTAGAACTGAGGAATAAGAAAGGTATAACTAAGTTAATAGGATTATACTATACATTAATATTCCATGGGATTTTAGAGGACGAAATTTATGGAGAGATTGCAGACTGTTGCAAGAAACATAATGGTGTGATTGTAAATGATTTTTAACTTTTCAAATATTGACTGGAACTCCCATTCTGTAAAAGGACTGGATGGGAAAGAATTTGTCAAATGTATTCAGGAATGTTTCCTTAGTCAGTACTTAAAAGTCCAAGCTGGAGAGAGTGTGATACTAGATCTCCTATTAGGAAATGAGACAGGGCAGGTGATAGAACTTTGCGTGGGGGATACTTTGCATCTAGTGATCATAATGCCATTTGATTCAAGGTAATTATGGAAAAGGATAGGTCTGGACCTCTGGTTGAGGTTTTAAATTGAAGGAAGGCCAATTTTGATGGTATCAAAAAGAACTGGCAAAGTTGGGTTGGGCTTTCTGGCAGACGTGTACTTGTTAAGTGGGAAGCCCTCAAAAGTGAAATATTGAGAGTACAGAGTTAGTATGTTCTGGTCAGAATAAAAGGCAATGATAACAGGACAATGCATTGCAAGCTATCCAACTCAAAGTTCAAAGTAAATGTATTATCAAAGTACATATGTGACCATATACAACCTTGAGATTCATTTCCTTGTGGGCATAGTCGGTAAATCCAATCAAGATAATAGCATCAATGAAAGACTGCACCCAACAGGACAGATAAATAACCAATATGCAAAAGTCAGCAAACTGTGCAAATACCAAAGTAAAAGTAACAATAAATGAGCAGTAAATATCGAACATGAGATGAAGAGTCCTTGAAAGTGAGTCCACTGGTTGTAGGAACATTTCAGAGATGAGGCTAATGAAGTTGAGTGAAGTTATCCCCAAAGGTTCAAGAACCTGATGTTTGAAGGGTAATATCTGTTCCTGAACTTGCTGGTGTGAGTCCTGAGGCTCCTGTTCCTCCTCCTCAGATGGCAGTAGCGAAAAGAGAGCTACTGGGTGGTGGTACGGTTGCTGATGATGGATACTGCTTTCCTGTGACAGCTATCCATGTAGATGTACTCAGTGGTGGGTAGGGCTCTGTCCACGGTGGACAGTTCTGTATCCAGTACTTTTTGTATGCTTTTCTGTTCAAGGGCATTGGTGGTCCAGGTCAATACACTGTCTACCATACATTTCTTGAAGTTTGTCAAAATTTTAGATGTCATGCTGAATCTTAGCCAACTCCTGAGGAAGCAGAGGTGCTGCCGTGCTTCCTTCATAATGACACTTGTGTGCTAAGCCAAGGACAGATCCCCTGAAATGATGACACAGAGGAATTTAAAGTTGCTGGCCCTCTCCACCACCTCTGTTCCTCAAATGAAGACTGGGTCATAGAGCTCCAGCTTCCTGCCCCAGAAGTCCGCAATCATCTTCATTGTCTGGTAGGTATTGAATGAGAGGTCGTTATTATGGCACCACTCAGGCAGATTTTCAATCTCCCACCTATATGCTGATTTGTCACCACCTTTTTCTTCGGCCAATGACAGTGGTGTTGTCAGCCAATTTAATTATGGCATTGAAGCTGTGCTTAGCCTTCCAGTCATAAGAATAAAATAAGGAGAGCCGGGGTTTAAGCGCACAGCCTTGTGGTGCACCTGTGCTGAGGGAGATTCTGGTGGAAATGTTGTTGCTAATCCAAACTGATTGGGGATGCAAGTGAGGAAAACAAAGATCCAATTGCACAAGGAGGTATTGAAAGTAAGGTCTTGATGCTTATTGATTAGTTTGAGAGGATGATAGTATTGAATACCAAGCTGTAGTTGATGAGATCCTGATGTTTGCTATCCAGATGTTCCAGATTTGAGAGAAGAGCCAAAGAAATGGCATCTGTTGTGGACTTATTGTTCTGGTAGGGAAATTGGAGCAGATCCAAATCACTTCCCAGACAGGAGTTGATATGGTTCATCACCAATGTTCAAAACAATTCATCACAGTTGATGTAAGTGCTTCTGAATAATAACAGACTTGTGAAAGAGAAAAAAGGGATAGTCTGCAAATCAATCACCCAATCTGTGGTTTCTCCATTATTATTATTGGGGAAAAAAGCACATTGAAAACATTGAATGCAAAAAAATTGGATTGGAAGAAGTACAAGAGAATCTAATGCTTCATAGGTTTCTTTCTGATGAAAAATCATGAACCCCTTCTATTGCCACAAATTGATTTGTGGAGTATTTTCAACAATCTTTGCTTTTATGTCAGATTTCCAGCATCTGCAACACTTTATTTTGGGTAGTAATGCTTTTTACAAACATAAAGTACAGTCCTGCAGAATCTGCTCAACATTCAGGCAGTACATCAAATCTAAAAATAAATCTGCCTAACTCTGCTAATTGTCAAGCTTTTCCTCACATTTTTATTTGTTTTATTACTTGAGATCATGTGGGGCCACACTTTGGAAGAGGAGTAGAACATGTAAATACTGCTGATATTAGCTATAGTGCCACTGACTGGGAATGAACAGGAGTTTTTACCCAGATTCTGTTTCAACTCGATGGCTACTTTCATTGTACTGAATGGTGTTTCTTTACGACTGACAAAATCCAGGTCATTACCGTCTGTTAAATCTAATTTTGTTAAATGTAAAATCATGAAAGTGCTCTAATGACTTATTTTCATTGCTGTGATCAGTCATCTCAGAATTTAATGCTGAGCTAGCCTCTTAAATCTTGGGTGTATGTGTATGTGTGTGTGTGTGTGTGTGTGTGTGTGTGTATTTTCAGGAGAGGAGATTCCTGCAACAAAAGGAAACCAGCATGTCCAGTAACACAGACTAAAGACCAGAGGTAGGTGACTTATTGAAAAATATGAGGAGGAATACATGCAGAAAACTTAAGGGGCAGTTAAGTGTGGTCTAAAAATGATAGCTCAGCTAATGGAAAGCAGTACGGTTGAGAGCATCCAAGTGAAACTGCAGTGAATAAAGAAACATACAGCCGATCTTGTAGGTTAAAACACCTATTTATAACTACGAACTTAACTTTCTCATCTTCTATAACTGATTGTGTGCTATGTAAATTTTGCTGATAAGAAGATAGAAAACTCATCATTTAAACTTTCTGATGACACACATCAGCAACAATTAAAAAAAGCAAAAGTCACAATGCTTGGAAAGTTATGAACAAATTGAATTATTCTGTATGTGTTTATTTGTAATTTCAGTACATCATAAGACCATAAGACCACAGGACAAAGGAGCAGGAGTCGGCCACTTGGCCCATTGAGTCTGCTCCGCCATTTTATCATGAGCTGATCCATTCTCCCATTTAGTCCCACTCCCCCGCCTTCACACCATAACCTTCGCTGCTCTGGCTACTCAGATACCTATCAATCTCTGCCTTAAATACACCCAATGACTTGCCCTCCACTGCCGCCCGTGGCAACAAATTCCATAGATTCACCACCCTCTGGCTAAAAAAATTTTCTTTGCATCATTGTTCTGAATGGGCGCCCTTCAATCCTTAAGTCATGCCCTCTCGTACTAGACTCCCCTATCATGGGAAACAACTTTGCCACATCCACTCTGTCTACGCCTTTCAACATTCAAAATGTTTGAGGTCCCCCCTCATTCCTCTAAACTCCAAGGAATACAGTCCGAGAGCGGACAAATGTTCCTCACATGTTAACCCTCTCATTCTCAGAATCATTCTAGTGAATCTTCTCTGTACACATGGACTTTAATCCCTACTATTAGTCTGAGCAGTTTTTCCATTAGCTTGGGTTGACAGTCAAGCAGTGTGAACTTGGACAGTGCTTTCTTTAAGTGAGAGTTCTTATTAATCGAATGAAATCCATCTAGAGGGGAAAGAAATTCTTTTTCAGTGCGAAGCACGGCTAAATCCCCTTGATGCCTTCAGTGAGAGAGTTTAAATCACAGCAGCAATTACCAGAGACTGGTTGGAGCTTCATTTAATTACTGGCTGAATGAAAAGTGAAGTGAGTCTGTTATGTATCTGACTGATGGTCTTGGTCAGAGCTTTATCATTGTTATATACCCTGGGCGATATTAATGGAGGGGTAATGCCAAGCAGAAAGCCAGTGATTATACCATCAGCATTTCCTTTTTGTAGCATACATGGTTGTGCAAAATTTCACAAATATTTTCATATAATTGTCCTTCCAACATACCTAGGTTTTGACATTGAATTTCATGAGTTACATTCAATAGTATGGCAGGGATATTTAAGTAAATTTTATTTATAAAATATTTATTTTAAGTGCAGTGTTTTTTCATTTTTGCAGATACTTTGCTTTTCTAAAGGATCTGAATAATGTAAGACATTTAAAGGCTGGCCACCTGTTCCATATTAAGGATTGGTTTTAAGGGCCAGCATGATACAATGACAAGATAGTGGCTGAAGGATTCGTGCAAATCCTTGAAACTAGACTATGGTTTGATATTCACTCTTTTTTTTCTCCCCCATCTTCGTGATTTATTCTTTCTGCACATTGCTTGTTATTATCTTGGAACAGGTTCTATGGTGTTTCTTTGTTTAAAAGCTGTCTGTGGAAGATGAATCTCAGGGTTTGATGACTGTGCTTTAACTTTGAAATGGCTGGAGCAGGCTATGTTTACTTATGACTGTTAAGACACAATGTCAATTCTCCATTGAATTCTGCTCAGGATACACTTGTAGTATCATGTTCAGTTCTGATTGCCTCATTATAGGAAGGAGGTAGAATCTTTAGAGGGTGCTGAGGAGATTTACCAGGATGCTGCCTGGATTAGAAAGCGTGACTTATGAGGATAGATTGAGTGAGATAGGGCAGATATGAGAGGGTATGATTTTAAAGTGATGGAGGAAAGTATAGGGGATGTTAAAGGTAGCTTTTTACATAGAAGGTGATGGGTGTGAGGAACATGCTGTTAGTGGTGGTAGAGGCAGATGTATTAAGGACTTTTAAGAAAAACAGATAGGCTTATGGATGGGAGAAAATGAAGGGTTATGTGTGAGGGAAGGGTTAGATTGATCTTGGAGGAGGTTAAAAGGTTGGCACAACATTGAGGGCTGAAGCTCATGTACCATGCTGAAAATTAGAAAAAAAGGGGGAAAAAATAAAAGAAAATTAGTTATTTTTATACCTGAGGACAATTGAACGAGATTTAATTTCAACCATTTTTGCCAGGTCATTCTGAGAACAGTAATATGGCCAGTTTTAAAGTAAATGGTCATAATGCAGCTTAAACAGAACTAATAGAAGAAAACATGACTTCAAATCAATTTGTCTCCATGAAATACAGGAGACTATTTTATTGGATTCGAAGTTTTACAAGGGCTGAAAACTCCAGAAGGAAAACAGTAGCTTCTTGAAGCAAAGGAGTTAGGGTTCTTACCACGAGCAAGATAGTTGAGTAGAACCACGATAACTACTCGTTCAATGTCAGATTTTTTAAAAAATGATTATGAAGGGGAAGGAGAGCAATAATGCACCAGTTTACATTAGTGAATCAGCTTTAAATTCCTGGATGTTAACAAATCAGAAAACCTGTCCTGGGCCCAAGCGCATTGAAGCAGTCACATGGGAAAGCACAATAGCATCTTTACTTTCTTAGAAGATTGAGGAAGACTGGCATATCAACAAATACCTCTATGGATAGGCTGTTAAATGTATTCAGATTGGTTGCATCATGGTCTGGTATAGCAAGTTGAATGTGTAGGAATGTAAGAAAGTACAAAGAGTAGATAATTCAACCCTGCACTTCTTGGGTGTGTCCTTCCTCACTATTGAGAGTACCTCAAAAAAAAGGCAGCAACTATCATCAAAAATGACCATCATCCATACTGTGCCATATTTTCACAGCAGGAGTTACAGAAGCCTGAAGTCCCACACCTCCGGGCATGTTACTTAACGGCTCATTACACCTTTGGCGCTTAGGGCAGCAAAGAAGGTCCTCCATCTCTGTCTGTTCTTGACCATCCTCTCTACTGCACCCCTGGTGTAGTTTAGCATCCTCGGTTCTGCCATCTGCAGCATGGTGCCAAGTTGTCTTTGGTCTCCCATGCCCTTCAAGGATCAATGAGGTGCTGTCTTGATGATAGAGTTGGCCTCTCATCTCATCATGTGCTCAATCCATCTCCAGTGTTTCCTCAGATGATTGTGGCCAGGTCTTCCTGATGACACTGAGGGAGTAGGGAGTGGTTGGAGATCTTAGACAGAAAATAGAGGATCTTCTGGATATTAGTAACATTTAAAATCTATCTAGATAGGTACATGGATAGGAGGGGGTTCAGAGGTCCATGAGCCCAATTTATCAGACGAGCTCAGTTAGCAACACAGTTGGCTTGGACAAGTTAACTGTTTCCACGTTCTGACTCTTTGGCAGTCCCAGCCTCACTTTTCATGGTCTCAGATACCGACATTCAAATCCTTTTTGTTTTATCATGGTCTTTTCTTGAAAGTATTGCATCCATATACATTCACGTGTACTTCCATCTTCACCTGAAAAGATGATGAGAATTGTGATTCAGACGCAGGCTCGATTCCTCTGAGTAGTTTTGAGAGTCATTTTAAGTATGAACAGAGATACAGAATGGTAGTACCCCATCATACCATGCCCAGTCTTTTCAACTTCTTTGAATTTAATCAAATGGAAGTTAACGGTAGCCTCCACCCTGAAGTTTATCTGCAGTTCAGAGAAGGCATGCTAAGAGCAAACTTCAGGTGATTGGAACATGGCCTGCTTTAATTGTTTTCAAACTAAAATTAATTAATTTTTGGATATTTTACAATTTTGCAAACGGTGACATCTGCTGAACCCTTCATGTTCTCTGCTGATTCCAGATGTTGATAAACTGTGACAAATTTTAAAAGAACCTAGAGACACCCAATTATTAATCACTACAGAATCGAGCTTTTCACATTGATTTTGCTTTACAAGATTTGAAGCCTGCTTACTTATTCAACATTAGGGGGAGTTTGTTTCACAAAGATTACATTACACTGGAGTAAGATCATGGAAGTATGTTTGCAGTATTTTTGGTAAACTACTCGATCAGACTTGTGTTTTAATCTTATTTTAAACCAAAAATGTGACTGCAGATCAGATATTTGAAATGTCTCTACGGAAATAGATGACAAATGATTTCTTGTCTCTTAAATTATTCTTAAAGAGATGAAGCACTTTTGTTATTTAAAGAATGAAATGATGAATGAACATCTCCTATTTCTGACAGTGATGTGATTTAAATAAGTACAACCAAACCTTAGTTTAAAAAAAAATCACTCGGCATGTGTATCTGTTCTATAAACCATGTGCAAGCTGACATTACTAAAAGGTTTGTCAAATGACATTGCTTCGAATG
The DNA here is from genome assembly GCF_963921235.1 of Mobula hypostoma. Taxonomy (NCBI): domain Eukaryota; kingdom Metazoa; phylum Chordata; class Chondrichthyes; order Myliobatiformes; family Myliobatidae; genus Mobula; species Mobula hypostoma. The sequence continues at coordinate 89,144,631 of NC_086101.1, read as the reverse complement.
ACTATGAATCAGACAGCATTTATATGCCGTAGCTATCATCATGACATGGTTGACAAGATATTCATTGAATGACATCTGCAAGAGAGTACGCAAGAGTCCCCTGAAAGGACTGCGGACTACTCTTCTCAAATTTGACGGGCACAGAAATTTGTCTCCATTTTGCATTTGCTTTGTTATCATGCGTGCCATGCTCCTATCCAATAGGTGAGTGATAGATCCAATCTCAGTGATTTCCAGTGTAAAATAAGGCTGTGTTGTTACCCCAATATCTTTTCATTCTTTCTTGCTCTATCTTATCATTGACAAATTTCCCATGGGATTGCAGCTAATCTTCAGAACTGAAGAGAAACCTGTTTAATTTGTGGTGACTGCACTCCAGAATCAATAAGGGTTCCACACTGAGAACATGGAAAATGTGGACTAGTTCTCTTATCTTGGGAGCCACCTCACAGCAAAGGCAAAGATCGATGAAAAATTTAGCACAGTGTTCAATGAGCCAGCGCAGTCTTTGGTCATTTGAGGATAAAGGCATTTGAAAAGTAGGATCTTGGATGTGCTTTAAGCTTCCTTGGGGATAGTGGGGAAGTATCAATGGTTCCTGGAAAATTCTGACCCATGATCAGCCAATATAGAGCAGGAATATACCTTAAACATGAGTACTGTTGGGGGGGACAGCTTACCCGGGGGAAGCGACAGTGGCCGTGCCTCCGGCACAGAGTCTGGCCCTGTAGCTCAGAAGGGCAGGGAAAGGAAGAGGAGGGCAGTTGTGATAGGGGACTCGATAGTAAGGGGGTCAGATAGGCGATTCTGTGGACGCAGTCCAGAGACCCGGATGGTAGTTTGCCTCCCTGGTGCCAGGGTCCGGGATATTTCTGATCGTGTCCAAGATATCCTGAAGTGGGAAGGTGAGGAGCCAGAGGTCATGGTACAGATAGGTACCAATGACATAGGTAGGAAAAGGGATGAGGTCCTGAAAGGAGAATATAGGGAGCTAGGAAGGGAGTTGAGAAAAAGGACCGCAAAGGTAGTAATCTCGGGATTACTGCCTGTGCCACGCGACAGTGAGAGTAGGAATGCGATGAGGTGGAGGATAAATGCGTGGCTGAGGGATTGGAGCAGGGGGCAGGGATTCAAGTTTTTGGATCATTGGGACCTCTTTTGGCGCAGGCGTGACCTGTACAAAAAGGACGGGTTACACTTGAATCCTAGGGGGACCAATATCCTGGCAGGGAGATTAGCGGGGGCTACTGAGGTGACTTTAAACTAGAATGGTTGGGGGGTGGGAATCAAATTAAAGAGGCTAGGCGTGAGGAGGTTAGTTCACAACAGGGGGATGGGAACCAGTGCAGAGAGACAGAGGGGTGTAAAGTGAGCGTAGAAGCAAAAAGTACAAAGGAGAAAAGTAAAAGTGGCAGGCCGACAAATCCAGGGCAAGCATTAAAAAGGGCCACTTTTCAACATAATTGTATAAGGGCTAAGAGAGTTGTAACAGAGCGCCTGAAGGCTTTATGTGTCAATGCAAGGAGCATTCGTAATAAGGTGGATGAATTGAAAGTGCAGATTGTTATTAATGATTATGATATAGTTGGGATCACAGAGACATGGCTCCAGGGTGACCAGGGATGGGAGCTCAACGTTCAGGGATATTCAATATTCAGGAGGGATAGACATGAAGGAAGGGGAGGTGGGATGGCGTTGCTGGTTAAAGAAGAGATTAACACAATAGAAAGGAAGGACATAAGCCGGGAAGATGTGGAATCGATATGGGTAGAGCTGCGTAACACTAAGGGGCAGAAGACGCTGGTGGGAGTTGTGTACAGGCCACCTAACAGTAGTAGTGAGGTCGGAGATGGTATTAAACAGGAAAATAGAAATGTGTGCAATAAAGGAACAGCAGTTATAATGGGTGACTTCAATCTACATGTAGACTGGGTGAACCAAATTGGTAAAGGTGCTGAGGAAGAGGATTTCTTGGAATGTATGCGGGATGGTTTTTTGAACCAACATGTCGAGGAACCAACTAGAGAGCAGGCTATTCTGGACTGGGTTTTGAGCAATGAGGAAGGGTTAATTAGCGATCTTGTCGTGAGAGGCCCCTTGGGTAAGAGTGACCATAATATGGTGGAATTCTTCATTAATATGGAGAGTGACATAGTTAATTCAGAAACAAAGGTTCTGAACTTAAAGAGGGGTAACTTTGAAGGTATGAGACATGAATTAGCTAGGATAGACTGGCAAATGACACTTAAAGGATTGATGGTGGATATGCAATGGCAAGCATTTAAAGGTTGCATGGATGAACTACAACAATTGTTCATCCCAGTTTGGCAAAAGAATAAATCAAGGAAGGTAGTGCACCCGTGGCTGACGAGAGAAATTAGGGATAGTATCAATTCCAAAGAAGTAGCATACAAATTAGCCAGAGAAAGTGGCTCACCTGAGGACTGGGAGAAATTCAGAGTTCAGCAGAGGAGGACAAAGGGCTTAATTAGGAAGGGGAAAAAAGATTATGAGAGAAAACTGGTGGGGAACATAAAAACGGACTGTAAAAGCTTTTATAGATATGTAAAAAGGAAAAGACTGGTAAAGACAAATGTAGGTCCCCTACAGACAGAAACAGGTGAATTGATTATGGGGAGCAAGGACATGGCAGACCAATTGAATAATTACTTTGGTTCTGTCTTCACTAAGGAGGACATAAATAATCTTCCAGAAATAGTAAGGGACAGAGGGTCCAGTGAGATGGAGGAACTGAGTGAAATACATGTTAGTAGGGAAGTGGTGTTAGGTAAATTGAAGGGATTGAAGGCAGATAAATCCCTAGGGCCAGATGGTCTGCATCCTAGAGTGCTTAAGGAAGTAGCCCAAGAAATAGTGGATGCATTAGTGATAATTTTTCAAAACTCGTTAGATTCTGGACTAGTTCCTGAGGATTGGAGGGTGGCTAATGTAACCCCACTTTTTCAAAAAAGGAGGGAGAGAGAAACCGGGGAATTATAGACCGGTTAGCCTAACGTCGGTGGTAGGGAAACTGCTGGAATCAGTTATCAAGGATGTGATAACAGCACATTTGGAAAGCGGTGAAATGATCGGACAAAGTCAGCATGGATTTGTGAAAGGAAAATCATGTCTGACGAATCTCATAGAATTTTTTGAGGATGTAACTAGTAGAGTGGATAGGGGAGAACCAGTGGATGTGGTATATTTGGATTTTCAAAAGGCTTTTGACAAGGTCCCACACAGGAGATTAGTGTGCAAACTTAAAGCACACGGTATTGGGGGTAAGGTATTGGTGTGGGTGAAGAATTGGTTGGCAGACAGGAAGCAAAGAGTGGGAATAAACGGGACCTTTTCAGAATGGCAGGCGGTGACTAGTGGGGTACCGCAAGGCTCAGTGCTGGGACCCCAGTTGTTTACAATATATATTAATGACTTGGATGAGGGAATTAAATGCAGCATCTCCAAGTTTGCGGATGACACGAAGCTGGGTGGCAGTGTTAGCTGTGAGGAGGATGCTAAGAGGATGCAGGGTGACTTGGATAGGTTGGGTGAGTGGGCAAACTCATGGCAGATGCAATTTAATGTGGATAAATATGAAGTTATCCACTTTGGTGGCAAAAATAGGAAAACAGATTATTATCTGAATGGTGGCCGATTAGGAAAAGGGGAGGTGCAACGAGACCTGGGTGTCATTATACACCAGTCATTGAAAGTGGGCATGCAGGTACAGCAGGCGGTGAAAAAGGTGAATGGTATGCTGGCATTTATAGCGAGAGGATTCGAGTACAGGAGCAGGGACGTACTACTGCAGTTGTACAAGGCCTTGGTGAGACCACACCTGGAGTATTGTGTGCAGTTTTGGTCCCCTAATCTGAGGAAAGACATCTTTGCCATAGAGGGAGTACAAAGAAGGTTCACCAGATTGATTCCTGGGATGGCAGGACTTTCATATGAAGAAAGACTGGATGAACTGGGCTTGTACTCGTTGGAATTTAGAAGATTGAGGGGGGATCTGATTGAAACGTATAAGATCCTAAAGGGATTGGACAGGCTAGATGCAGGAAGATTGTTCCCGATGTTGGGGAAGTCCAGAACGAGGGGTCACAGTTTGAGGATAGAGGGAAAGCCTTTTAGGACTGAGATTAGGAAAAACTTCTTCACACAGAGAGTGGTGAATCTGTGGAATTCTCTGCCACAGGAAACTGTTGAGACCAGTTCATTGGCTATGTTTAAGAGGGAGTTAGATATGGCCCTTGTGGCTACAGGGGTCAGGGGGTATGGAGGGAAGGCTGGGGCGGGGTTCTGAGTTGAATGATCAGCCATGATCATAATAAATGGCGGTGCAGGCTCGAAGGGCCGAATGGCCTACTCCTGCACCTATTTTCTATGTTTCTATGTTTCTATAAACCTTAGCATTTGGAGGACAAAATAGCCCAGAGAAAATAATGGAAAAAAAATGCGGTACCTAATAAGCAAAGTACTACCTTACCGAGGCACAGCGACAACTCACAGATACCTCCTCTTATTTACCCCTCGATCGTGACCCCACTAAGGAGCACCAGGCCATTTTCTCCCACACCATAACCGACTTTATCCGCTCAGAGGATCTCCCATCCACTGCTACCAATTTTATATTTCCCACACTCCGCACTTCCCGTTTCTACCTCCTACCCAAGATCCACAAACCTGCCTGTCCTGGCAGACCTATTATCTCAGCTTGCTCCTGCCCCACCGATCTCATTTCTGCATACCTCGACACGGTTTTATACCCCCCTTGTTCAATCCCTTCCTACCTATGTTTGTGACACTTCTCACGCTCTTAAACCTTTTGATGATTTTAAGTTCCCTGGCCCCCACTGCTTTATTTTCATCATGGATGTCCAGTCCCTATATACTTCCATCCCCCATCATGAAGGTCTCAAAGCTCCCTGCTTTTTGGATTCCAGACCTAACCAGTTTCCCTCTACCACCACTCTGCTCCGTCTAGCAGGATCAGTCCTTACTCTTAATAATTTCTCCTTTGGCTCTTCCCACTTCCTCCAAACTAAAGGTGTAGCTATGGGCACCCGTATGGGTCCTAACTATGTCTGCCTTTTTGTTGGCTTTGTGCAACAATCTATGTTCCAAACCTATGCCGGTATCTGTCCCCCACTTTTCCTTCGCTACATCGACGACTGCATTGGCGCTGCTTCCTGCACGCATGCTGAGCTCGTTGACTTCATTAACTTTGCCTCCAACTTTCACCCTGCCCTCAAGTTTACCTGGTCCATTTCCGAAACCTCCCTCCCCTTTCTAGATCTTTCTGTCTCTATCTCTGGAGACAGCTTATCTACTGATGTCTACTACAAGCCTACTGACTCTCACAGCTATCTGGACTATTCCTCTTTTCACCCTGTCTCTTGCAATAATGCCATCCCCTTCTCGCAATTCCTCCGTCTCCACTGCATCTGCTCTCAGGATGAGGCTTTTCATTCCAGGACGAGAGAGATATCCTTTTTTAAAGAAAGGGGCTTCCCTTCCTCCACCATCAACTCTGCTCTCAAACGCATCTCCCCCATTTCACGCACATCTGCTCTCACTCCATCTTCCCATCACCCAACTAGGAATAGGGTTCCCCCTGTCCTCACCTATCACCCCACCAGCCTCCGGGTCCAATATATTATTCTCCGTAACTTCCGCCACCTCCAACGGGATCCCACCACTAAGCACATCTTTCCCTCCCCCTCCTCTGCATTCCGCAGGGATCGCTCCCTACACAACTCCCTTGTCCATTCGTCCCCCCCATCACCCCCCACTGATCTCCCTCCTGGCACTTATCCGTGTAAGCAGAACAAGTGCTACACATGCCCTTACACTTCCTCCCTTACCACCATTCAGGGCCCCAGACAGTACTTCCAGTTGAGGCGACACTTCAACTGTGAGTCGGCTGGAGTGATATACTGCGTCCGGTGCTCCCGATGTGGCCTTTTATATATTGGCGAGACCCAACGCAGACTGGGAGATCGTTTTGCTGAACACCTACGCTCTGTCCGCCAGAGCAAGCAGGATCTCCCAGTGGGCACACATTTTAATTCCATGTCCCATTCCCATTCTGATATCAAAGTTGCTGGTGAACGCAGCAGGCCAGGCAGCATCTCTAGGAAGAGGTGCAGTCGACGTTTCAGGCCGAGACCCTTCGTCAGGACTAACTGAAGGAAGAGTGAGTAAGGGATTTGAAAGTTGGAGGGGGAGGGGGAGATCCAAAATGATAGGAGAAGACAGAAGCAGGAGGGATAGAGCCAAGAGCTGGATAGGTGATAGGCAAAAGGGGATACGAGAGGATCCTGGGACAGGAGGTCCGGGAAGAAAGACAAGGGGGGGGGGGACCCAGAGGATGGGCAAGAGGTATATTCAGAGGGACAGAGGGAGAAAAAGAAGAGTGAGAGAAAGAATGTGTGCATAAAATGAGTAACAGATGGGGTACGAGGGGGAGGTGGGGCCTTAGCGGAAGTTAGAGGTCGATGTTCATGCCATCAGGTTGGAGGCTACCCAGACAGAATATAAGGTGTTGTTCCTCCAACCTGTGTGTGGCTTCATATTTACAGTAGAGGAGGCCGTGGATAGACATGTCAGGATGGGAATTGGATAGAAACATAGAAAATAGGTGCAGGAGTAGGCCATTCGGCCCTTCGAGCCTGCACCGCCATTTATTATGATCATGGCTGATCATCCAACTCAGAACCCCACCCCAGCCTTCCCTCCATACCCCCTGACCCCCGTAGCCACAAGGGCCATATCTAACTCCCTCTTAAATATAGCCAATGAACTGGCCTCAACAGTTTCCTGTGGCAGAGAATTCCACAGATTCACCACTCTCTGTGTGAAGAAGTTTTTCCTAATCTCGGTCCTAAAAGGCTTCCCCTCTATCCTCAAACTGTGACGCCTTGTTCTGGACTTCCCCAACATCGGGAACAATCTTCCTGCATCTAGCCTGTCCAATCCCTTTAGGATCTTATACGTTTCAATCAGATCCCCCCTCAATCTTCTAAATTCCAACGAGTACAAGCCCAATTCATCCAGTCTTTCTTCATATGAAAGTCCCGCCATCCCAGGAATCAATCTGGTGAACCTTCTTTGTACTCCCTCTATGGCAAAGATGTCTTTCCTCAGATTAGGGGACCAAAACTGCACACAATACTCCAGGTGTGGTCTCACCAAGGACTTGTACAACTGCAGTAGTACGTCCCTGCTCCTGTACTCGAATCCTCTCGCTATAAATGCCAGCATACCATTCGCCTTTTTCACCGCCTGCTGTACCTGCATGCCCACTTTCAATGACTGGTGTATAATGACACCCAGGTCTCGTTGCACCTCCCCTTTTCCTAATCGGCCACCATTCAGATAATAATCTGTTTTCCTATTTTTGCCACCAAAGTGGATAACTTCACATTTATCCACATTAAATTGCATCTGCCATGAATTTGCCCACTCACCCAACCTATCCAAGTCACCCTGCATCCTCTTAGCATCCTCACTGCTAACACTGCCACCCAGCTTCGTGTCATCCGCAAACTTGGAGATGCTGCATTTAATTCCCTCATCTAAGTCATTAATATATATTGTAAACAACTGGGGTCCCAGCACTGAGCCTTGCGGTACCCCACTAGTCACCGCCTGCCATTCTGAAAAGGTCCCGTTTATTCCCACTCTTTGCTTCCTGTCTGCTAACCAATTCTCCACCCACACCAATACCTTACCCCCAATACCGTGTGCTTTAAGTTTCCACACTAATCTCCTGTGTGGGACCTTGTCAAAAGCCTTTTGAAAATCCAAATATACCACATCCACTGGTTCTCCCTTATCCACTCTACTAGTTACATCCTCAAAAAATTCTATGAGATTCGTCAGACATGATTTTCCTTTCACAAATCCATGCTGACTTTGTCCGATCATTTCACCGCTTTCCAAATGTGCTGTTATCACATCCTTGATAACTGACTCCAGCAGTTTCCCCACCACCGACGTTAGGCTAACCGGTCTATAATTCCCCGGTTTCTCTCTCCCTCCTTTTTTAAAAAGTGGGGTTACATTAGCCACCCTCCAATCCTCAGGAACTAGTCCAGAATCTAACGAGTTTTGAAAAATTATGTGGAATTAAAATGTGTGGCCACTGGGAGATCCTGCTTTCTCTGGCGGACAGAGCGTAGATGTTCAGCAAAGCGGTCCCCCAGTCTGCGTCGGGTCTCGCCAATATATAAAAAGCCACATCGGGAGCACCGGACGCAGTATATCACCCCAGTCGACTCACAGGTGAAGTGTTGCCTCACCTGGAAGGACTGTTTGGGGCCCTGAATGGTGGTAAGGGAGGACGTGTAAGGGCATGTGTAGCACTTGTTCCGCTTACACGGATAAGTGCCAGGAGGGAGATCAGTGGGGAGGGATGGGGGGGACGAATGGACAAGGGAGTTGTGTAGGGAGCGATCCCTGCGGAATGCAGAGAGGGGGGGGAGGGAAAGATGTGCTTAGTGGTGGGATCCGGTTGGAGGTGGCGGAAGTTACGGAGAATAATATATTGGACCCGGAGGCTGGTGGGGTGGTAGGTGAGGACCAGGGGAACCCTATTCCTAGTGGGGTGGCGGGAGGATGGAGTGAGAGCAGATGTACGTGAAATGGGGGAGATGCGTTTAAGAGCAGTGTTGATAGTGGAGGAAGGGAAGCCCCTTTCTTTAAAAAAGGAGGACACCTCCCTCGTCCTAGAATGAAAAGCCTCATCCTGAGAGCAGATGCGGCGGAGACGGAGGAATTGTGAGAAGGGGATGGCATTTTTGCAAGAGACAGGGTGAGAAGAGGAATAGTCCAGATAGCTGTGAGAGTCAGTAGGCTTATAGTAGACATCAGTAGATAAGCTGTCTCCAGAGATAGAGACAGAAAAATCTAGAAAGGGGAGGGAGGTGTCGGAAATGGACCAGGTAAACTTGAGGGCAGGGTGAAAGTTGGAGGCAAATTTAATAAAGTCAACGAGTTCTGCATGCGTGCAGGAAGCAGCGCCAATGCAGTCGTCGATGTAGCGAAGGAAAAGTGGGGGACAGATACCAGAATAGGCACGGAACATAGATTGTTCCACAAACCCAACAAAAAGGCAGGCATAGCTGGGACCCAGATGGGTGCCCATAGCTACACCTTTAGTTTGGAGGAAGTGGGAGGAGCCAAAGGAGAAATAATTAAGAGTAAGGACTAATTCCGCTGGACGGAGCAGAGTGGTGGTAGAGGGGAACTGATTAGGTCTGGAATCCAAAAAGAAGCGTAGAGCTTTGAGACCTTCCTGATGGGGGATGGAAGTATATAGGGACTGGACATACATGGTGAAAATAAAGTGGTGGGGGCCAGGGAACTTAAAATCATTGAAAAGTTTAGGAGCGTGAGAAGTGTCACGAACATAGGTCGGAAGGGATTGAACAAGGGGTGATAAAACCGTGTCGAGGTATGCAGAAATGAGTTCGGTGGGGCAGGAGCAAGCTGAGACAATAGGTCGGCCAGGACAGGTAGGTTTGTGGATCTTGGGTAGGAGGTGGAAACGGGAAGTGCGGGGTGTGGGAACTATAAGGTTGGTAGCAGTGGATGGGAGATCCCCTGAGCGGATAAAGTTGGTGATGGTGTGGGTGACAATGGCCTGGTGCAACTTAGTGGGGTCACAATCAAGGGGTAAATAAGAGGAGGTATCCGCGAGTTGTCGCTGTGCCTCGGCAAGGTAGAGGTCAGTACGCCAGACTACAACAGCACCCCCCTTATCGACGGGTTTAATAATAAGGTTAGGATTAGTGCAGAGGGAGTGGAGAGCAGAGCCTTCCGAAGGAGTGAGTTTGGAATGGGGATAAGGTACGGTGAAGTCGAGACGGTTGATGGTTTCACATCGGGAGCACCGGACGCAGTATATCACCCCAGTCGACTCACAGGTGAAGTGTTGCCTCACCTGGAAGGACTTTTCACATCGGGAGCACCGGACGCAGTATATCACCCCAGTCGACTCACAGGTGAAGTGTTGCCTCACCTGGAAGGACTACGCTCTGTCCGCCAGAGAAAGCAGGATCTCCCAGTGGCCACACATTTTAATTCCACATCCCATTCCCATTCTGACATGTCTATCCACGGCCTCCTCTACTGTAAAGATGAAGCCACACTCAGGTTGGAGGAACAACACCTTATATTCCGTCTGGGGAGCCTCCAACCTGATGGCATGAACATCGACTTCTCTAACTTCCGCTAAGGCCCCATCTCCCCCTCGTACCCCATCTGTTACTCATTTTATGCACACATTCTTTCTCTCATTCTCCTTTTTCTCCCTCTGTCCCTCTGAATATACCTCTTGCCCATCCTCTGGGTCCCCCCCCACCTTGTCTTTCTTCCTGGACCTCCTGTCCCATGATCCTCTCGTATCCCCTTTTGCCTATCATCTGTCCAGCTCTTGGCTCTATCCCTCCCCCTCCTGTCTTCTCCTATCATTTTGGATCTCCCCCTCCCCCTCCAACTTTCAAATCCCTTACTCACTCTTCCTTCAGTTAGTCCTGACGAAGGGTCTCGACCTGAAACATCGACTGCACCTCTTCCTACAGATGCTGCCTGGCCTGCTGCGTTCACCAGCAACTTTGATGTGTGTTGCTTGAATTTCCAGCATCTGCAGAATTCCTGTTGTTCCCATTCTGATATGTCTATCCACAGCCTCCTCTACTGTAAAGATGAAGCCACACTCAGGTTGGAGGAACAACACCTTATATTCCGTTTGGGTAGCCTCCAACCTGATGGCATGAACATTGACTTCTCAAACTTCCGCTAATGCCCCACCTCCCCCTCGTACCCCATCCGTTATTTATTTGTATATATGCTTTCTTTTTCTCTCTCTCGTTTTTCTCCCTCTGTCACTCTCACTATACCCCTTGCCCATCCTCTGGGCTTTTCCCCCTCCCTCCCCCTTTTTCTTCTCCCTGGGCCTCCTGTCCCATGATCCTCTCATATCCCTTTTGCCAATCACCTGTCCAGCTCTTGGTTCCATCCCTCCCCCTCCTGTCTTCTCCTATCATTTTGGATCTCCCCCTCCCCCTCCCACTTTCAAATCTCTTACTAGCTCTTCTTTCAGTTAGTCCTGACGAAGGGTCTCGGCCCGAAACGTCGACTGCACTTCTTCCTAGAGATGCTGCTTGGCCTGCTGCGTTCACCAGCAACTTTGATGTTTGTTGCCCACACGTCATGTCAGGTTTCTCCAACTCCTGTGGAAGTCTAAGTAATGTGATGGGATGGATTGATGCAAACTTTATAGTAAGCCACTCTCTTTTCACACATCACTTTTGCTTAGCACAACAATGACTACTATGATTACTTTGCCTAAAACATGGACTTTTTTTGTCATTACCTTCTTGTGAAAGTTGTGTATAATTAATGTTAAATTTGTTTTACCTTTTGAATGCTACCTATGCAACACTGTGGAAAAGTTTGAGATGTATAGAGAGAACGAGGGTGTCTAAGACTCTTGTACAATACTGTATTAATTTTATATATTGCACTGTACTGCTGCAAAAAACAACAAATTTCATGTCATATGTGACTGAAGATAAAGTTAATTCTGATATGTGCCTCTTGAGGACTGAGGGGGAAGGGGGCAGGGAGAAGGGAATCATGGTTGGGAAAAGGAGGAAGGGAATGTGAAGCATCAGAGAAGCTTTCTGTAATGAGATTATAAGACATTGGAACAGAATTAGACCATTCACCCATCTGGTCTACACCACCATTCTATCATGGCTGATGTCTTATCCCTCTCAACCCCATTTTTCTTGACTTCTTATAATCTTTAGATCCCTTGACTAACCAAGAACCTATCGCCCTCTGCTTTAAATATACTTGGTGTTTTGATTAATAAGCTGATTGTTTAGAATCAAATGACCTTGGGTTTGCACCCACACTAAGCTCTGTCCCAGCATGCATTCTCTGGCACCTGTCCCGTAAACCACCTGTAGTGCTGCAGCCTTGCCATTCCCAACATCCTTCGTTCCTGCCAGATTTACAAACTCACTCTCCACTCTACATTGACAAATACAGTAGTGTGCAATAGCTTAGGCACCTTAGCTATATATATATATATGTATATATATACACACAAAGAATTTTGCACAGTACTGTAAGATGCTACACTATGTGCCTGTGATACTGCTGCAAGCAAGTTTTTCCATGTACTTGAGTATATGACAATAAGCTCAAATTTGATTTCCTATATCAACTTTTTTCGGTTTCATTCTGGGGGGATTATGATGCACAAAAATTCAAGGTCATTGTGATCTTGTTATCCATTAACGTTTCAGTCCTGCCTCTGCATTGTAGTTGTAGCTGAGTGGGTGGTATATTTTAGTGGGAATGCTATCGTGCAATGTAGCAACATCGCACACACCAAGTGTAAGGTAGGAGAATTGGTTTCTGAGCATCTAAAGTGATGCAGCTATTGAATGAGGGATTTTCTCCCCACTTATTTCTTCTTCCAGGAACTTGACATTTTCTGCATGGCTTTGCTCAGTTTCAAACTTCAAAGTAAATTTTATTATGAGAGTACACATGTCACCATATGCAACCCTGAGATTCATTTTTGCTTGGGCATAGTCAGCAAATCTGTAGAATAGTAACTATAACAGGATCAATGAAAAATCAACTACAGGGCAGAAGGCAACAAACAGTGCAAATGCAAATATAAATATAAATAAATAGCAATAAGTAATGAGAGCATGAAATAACAAGATAAAAAGTCCTTAAAGTGAGATCATTGGTAGTGGGAACACATCAATGGATGCATAAGAGAGTGTAGTTATCCCCTCTTGTTCAAGAACCTGTTGGCTGTGGGGTAGTAACTGATCTTGAACCTGGTGGTGTGAGTCCTGAGGCTCTTGTACCTTCTACCTGATGGCAGCAGTGAAAAAAGAGCATGGCCTGGGTGGTGATGATCTCTGATGATAGATGCTGCTTTCCTACAACAGTATTTCATGTAGATATGCTCAATGGTTGGGAAGGCTTTACCCTTGATGTACAGGGCTGAATTCACTACCTTATTTAGTATTTCGTTCAAAGGCATTGGTGTTTCCATCCAAGGCTGTGATGCAGCCAGTCAATATACTCTCCACCACACATCTGTGGAGGTTTGTCAATGTTTTAGATATCACGCCAAACCTCCACAAACTCCTAAGCAAGTAGAGGTGCTGCTGTGTGTTCTTTGCAATTGCACTTGTGTGCTGGGTCCATGACAGGTCCTCTGAAATAGTTACACCCAGGAATTTAAAGTTGCTAACCCTCTCTACCTCTGATCCTCTGATGAGGACTGTCTCATAGACCTCTGGTTTCTTCCTGCTGAAGTCAATAATCAGTTCATTGGTCTTGCTGGCATTGAATGAGAAGTTGTTGTTATTACACCACTCAGACAAATTTTCAATCTCTCTCCTGTATGCAGATTCATCACCTTTGATTCAGCCCACAACAGTGGTGTAATTGGCAAACTTGAATACTGTTCAAGCTGTGCTTAGCAACACAGTCATAATTGTAAAGTGGGTAGAGCAGGGAGCCAAGCACACATCCCTGTGGTGCACCTGTGCTGATGGAGATTGTGGAAGAGATATTATTGCCAATCTGAACTGACTGAAATCAGTGTGAGGAAAGTGAGGAAATCCAGGGTCCCATCACACAAGAAGGTATTGAGGTTAAGGTCTTGGAGCTTATTGATCAGTTTTGAGGAGATGATGGATTTAAATGCTGAGCTCTGACTAATGGAGAGCATCCTCATATATACATCCTTGTGGTCCAGATGATTCAGGGTTTTGTGAAGAGCCAATGAAATGACATCTGTTGTGGACCTGTTGCTCCAGTAGGCAAATTGGAGCAGATCCAAGTTGCCCCTCAGGCAGAAGCTGATATGTTTCATCACCAACCTCTTAAAATGCCTCATCACTGTGGATGTAAGTGCCACTGGGTGATGGTCATTTACAAGGGATATGATGCTCTTCCTGGGCACCAGTATAATTGAAGCAGGTGGGTACCACACACTGCCGAAGTGAGAGGGTAAAGATAACAGTAAATGCATCAGCCAGTTGATCATCACAGTTCTTTACTACGTGGCCAGGTAGCCCATCTGGTCCAGATGCTTTGCTTTGATTCACCCCCTGAAGGCAGTCTGCACATCAGCTTCAGATACTGAGATCGGAAGACCATAGAGAGATGTGGGACTTTGCGATAGTTCCTGAAGGTCAAAGAGAACATAGAAGACCTTGAGCTCATCTGGAAATGAAGCCCTTCTGTCCTGCATGTAACTTGATTTAACTTTGTAGGAAGTGTCAGCTTTCAAGCGCAGCCACAGTTGTTGAACATCCTTTGTTGGTTCCAGATAGGTCCAGAATCTCCACTTTGCTTATGAGATTGCTTTCCAGAGATCATAACTGCACCTATTGTAACTTTCTCGGTCTCCAGACTTGACTGCCTCTGATCTGGTCCTCAGTAAATTTCAGATCTCATCTAAGGCTTCTGACTGGGGAAAATCTGAATGATTTAGTGGGGACACACCCATCTACAACTGTTTTAATAAAGTCCATTACAGCCAAGGTCAGATCACTAGATGAGTGCTTGAACACGGCCCAGTCCATAAGCTCAAAGCAATCCTGCAATTGTTCCCCTGCCTCTGTGACAACCTCTTAGTTGTCTTGATCTCTGGAGCCTTGCTTTTAAGACTCTGCCTGGTATGCGGGTAGGAGGACAGTCAAAAGATCCAATTTACCAAAATACGGTCTGGGCAAGGAACAGTAGGCATTCCTTATCTTAGTGTAGTAGTGGTCTGGTATGTTGGGACTCTGGTACTACAGGTTTATATGCTGGTGAAAACTGGGCAGCGTTTTCTTCAACCAGACCTGGGTGAAGTCTCTGTAATTTGAACTGCGTCAGGATGAGTTGTTTCTTGTCAGTAGACGACGTCATGCAGTGTCGCGAGTGCTTGCTAAGGGTCAGCCGCTGGCGGTGTATAAACTGTGGTCAGGACCACAGATGAGAACTCCTGCAGCACATAGGATGGTCTATATTTGATTGTTAGGTGTTCCAAATTGGGGAAGCATGTGTTTGACACAACCGCCACATCGGAGCAGAACGAGAATTGACCATAAACGACATGTGCCTCCCTTAGCCTTACCTGAGTCCCCAGTTCGGACCCTTCTGAATATTATAAATCCTTCTGGTCTGACTGCTGTGTCTGACATAGTGGCAGATAACCAAGTCTTGATACAGCAAACCATTGAGATATTTCTAATCTGCCTCCGATACAGCATTATTTCCCTCAGATTGTTGGTTTTATTCTCCAGTGACAGCACATGTGCCAGCGAGATGCTGGGTAGAGGAGGCCTCACCCCTCTGTATTTCAGCCTGGCTTGGATTCCCACTGTCCTGGCACTTGGCCAAGGTAATGACCCTTAAAGGCACCATGACTAACTGGTCCAGATCCTGTCGTTGACTGTGAGATCTGAAGATCATTGCTGTGATTTAGAAGTCCATTGTTAAGCGGAAATTTACATGCTGCAGATTGCAGTGAAAGTTATTCAAAAGCAATATACTTAAGAGGAAACTTGGAACAGTTTTCGGCAGCCAATGATCATGGGTGCCATCCAAGGTGACTCCTGACCAAAACATACTCTATTTATCACAAACGGCTTAAAATCAAAATATATTGTAATCAGAATCAGGTTTAATATCATCGACATATGTCATGAAATTTTTTGTTATGTGGTAGTGCTACATTGCAATAACATAATAAAAACTATAAACTACAACAAGTATCTTTGTGTGTGTATTTAAAAAATGTTAAATTAAGTAAGTAGTGCAAAAAGAGAGAAGGTGCAGCAGTGTCCATGGTTTCAATCTCCATTCAGAAATCTGATGGCAGAGGGGAAGAAACTGTTTCTGAATCCTTGAATGTGTGCCTTCAGGCTCTTGTACCTCCTCCCTGATGATAGCAGTGAGAAGAGGGCATGCCCTGGATGATGGGGATTCTTAATGATGGATGCCACCTTTTTGAGACATCACCGCTCGAAGATGTTCTGGATGCGAGGGAGGTCAGTGGCCACGATGGAGCAAGCTCAGTTTACCCTCCTGTCCTTTCTACTGCTGCTGCAGTTTTCATACCCTGCTGTACTTGGGGAGTAGACGTACACCCAGGCGATTAGATCTTCCAGAGTGTAGGCGTGTGATGGCATGGGGAGCATCCTTGATGGTAGTATAATAGTGGTCCAGTTGTTGGCTCCTGTGGTTTCACAAGTGATGTTTGTTATATAGAAAAAATACTTTTTATAATGATGATTAGTGAGGCACAGAGAGATCCGTATTTACTGACAAGTACCTTTATTGTTTAAACTAACAAGTACATGAATTCGTACACTAAATACCTTGTGTGCACACCCAATAAGTATCCCTGACCCTCCTGAATAGTTAAAGAATAGCAAAGGTATTACCCGGGCAAAGGAGTTTACGCTGGCCAGGCATTCCTCATTGTCCCAATTCACTCACTACGTGTTCCACACAGGATTGCTCATGCTTGTATCTGCCATAGCTATTCTTCGAAATTACCACTGCCATCACACATGAAACATCCACTTTTATATCAATTCAAATATCACAGGTCATGTGTCTGCCCTTTAACACCTTGTTATTGGTTCTGCTCCAAGCCCTCTTTCCACCAAGTGACAGTCGATAATTTTTTGCTTTTTGTTCTCAATCAGCAACAAGCTCGAATCATTCCAGGCAGGCACCAACCCCAACATTCACAAACCTGCATATTATATCCAACCATAAAATATCTCACAAATAACTTCTTATTTGGAAATGATCTCCATTCCAGCAGATTACCTGAAGTATCATTGTGTCTTTAAAACATTGATCAAGCCAAGCATGTCAAACTCACAAAATGGAGAATAGAGTGTCTTCACAACATGGCAGCCTCCCTCCCCAAGCCCGCGGCAAGAACAAAGACAATTTGTCTGTCTGCTTCCACTGTCCTTGATTCATTTGAATTGACTGATTTGTAGATTGTCATTCTTTCTGGCCAACATGTTGGTTATATTTATTTAAGGACTTTTTCAATCTGGCCTCGTTAAAATCTTCCAAAATGATGGGAAAGATATCTGGGTATTCCGTTTCATGCCTATTGATTGTGTTGATCAGTTCATCTTAAGCCTGTTCAACATAGGCCTGATGTGGAATATATGCCGCTACCAAAATGGTTGAAACTCCTGCGGAAGATAAAATGGATGACATTTGATTGCTGGATGCTCCAGGACGGGTGAACAGGACTGGGACAGTACCACCACGTTTATGCACCATGGCGAATTAATCATAAAGCGTACTCCACCTCCTCTGCCTTTGAAAGATTCAGCAGTCCTACCTTGGCAGTGAACCGTGAAGCCAGCAAGTTGTATTGCTGCATGGAGAAAAGCAGGGGATAGCCTAGACTCAAGGAAACAAAAAAACACAGCAATGTATCTAAAGTAACAATGAGAAGAAACTATTTAACAACTAATACTTGAGAAGTTTGTTGAGGGTCCTTCATACTATTAAATATGAATTTACCTGTTCTGTTAGCATGTGTTTATTACTGAGTTATTGTGGTCCAAATTAACAAATACATTGTCCTCTGCATACTTTCAATTTTGCACACAGAAGGACACTTATTGGCATGATTGCCAGGGTGACTCAAGCTACAGGTGTGTACCCATAAAAGTTGATAGATTTGAAGCTTTAGTGCTAAAACAGAAAATGCACAGTGATTAAAACAACAAATAAATGATGCATTTATTTAAAAAAAAACATCAGGAAGCAACAAATATCTGCATCAATTAAGATATCAGGAACAACTTTGCCTACTGGTTCACTTGTTCATATTTACTAGAAAAGAAATGATCATATTAAAGCAAATAATGTGACAGACTCTGCTATGTATTGCTAATGTACAGCCTTCTGGAAAGCACCATATCAAATGGAATGTTCATAGGCTATTTTTTTTCTAAATAGATCAAAGGAGCAGAAAATGAAGTGCAGAATTGGGGTCTCAGGCTAAGTGGTTAGAAAATGCATTCTGGTGGTAGCAGAGGAGTGAGCAGTTCAGATTATGGTAAATTACCACACATTTACATAGTGGAAGTGTATCTCTCTTTAATGTTTCTGATGGGGGGAGAAAACTTGAGGAATCTATTTAAGATTATGGCTGCACAGAACAGGTTAACTTCAACTGGCTTTGCATTGATAGATGGAATGACCTGTAGATTGACATGATGAAGTTCTTGACCTCTAGCTGCCTTGTGAGCATAAGCTTCCATTCTCTTTCATTGCTTTTGAAACTATAAAGGTCTATTGCTCTTGTGTAAGTTTGAAATTATGAATAAAAGGGTGAATTACTGCAGGTGCCAGTGAGACCATAAGATATAGGAGCAGAATTAGGCCATTTGGTCCATTGGACCTCTTTAGCCATTTCATCATGGCTGATCCATTTTTCCCCTCAGCTGCAATCTTCTCCCCCACTCCCACCCCACCTATATCCCTTCACGCCCTGACCAATCAAGAATCTATCAACCTCTGCCTTAAATATACATAAAGATTTGGCTTCCACAGCTGCCTGTGGCAACAAATTCCACAGGTTCACCATTCTCTGGCTAAAAAAATTCTTCCTTATCCTTTTAGAATGGAGATGCCCCTCTATTTTGAGGCTGTGTCCTCTGGTCTTAGACATTTCCACCATATGAAACATCCTCTCCACATCCATTCTATCATGGCCTTTCACCATTTGATAGGTTCCAATTAGGTAACCCCTCATTCTTCTAAATTCCAGTGACTACAGGCCCAGAGCTATCAAACATTCTTCATATGAAAAGCTATTTAACCTGCTTTATAAAGTCTCAACATTATATCCTTGCTTTTATATTCTAGTCCTCTTGAAATGAATACTGAAATTGCATTTGTCTTCCTCACCACAGACTCAACCTGCAAATTAACCTTTAGAGAATCCAGCACAAGGACTTCCAAATCCTCTTGCACCTCAGATTTTTGTATTTTTTCTCCATTTAGGAAATAGTTTACCCTTTTATTTCTTCTATCAAAGTGAATGACCATCCACTTCCCAGCATTGTATTCCATCTGCCACTTCTTTGCCATTCTCCTAGTCTGTCTTCCCTATTTCCTCAAAACTTCCTGCACCTCCACCTATCTTTATATCATCTGCAAACCTTGTAACAAAGCCATCAATTCCGTCATCCAAATCAATGACATATAACATAAAAAAGAATTAATTCCAACACAGACCTCTGCCGTGTTCTTTTCTAATCAATTGTGGCCATCTCCCCCCTCATGCCTCCGTAATTTCCTTTACTCCTCTGTAATACTGATACATCTGACTTTACCTTCTCCTTCTCAAATTTCAGGGTGAATTCCATCATAGTATGATCACTTGCTCCTAAGAGTTCTTTTACCTTAAGCTTTCTAATCAATTTTGGTTCATTATACGATAGCTGATCCCCTAGGGGGCTCCACCGCGAGCTGCTCTAAAAAGCCATCTTGTAGGTATTCTAGAAATTCTCATCTTGGAATCCCACACCAACCTGCCTATCCTTTCAATACAATGTTTATCCTTGGACATTAAGCTCCCAGCTATAACCTTCTTTTAGGCACGATACAACATCATACTTGTCAATCTGTAACTGTGCTACAAGTTCATCTACCTTATTCTGTATACTGCATGCATTCAAATATAACACCTTTAGTCCGTATTCACCTTTTTTGATTTTGTCCACCTTTTACGTTGCAACTTATCCTGTTGACAACAACTATTCCCTACTTTCAGCCTCTTCTTGCTAGGAGTCTCACTACACATTGCCTCTGTTTGGAAACCAGCTACCTTATCTTCAGCACTATCACTCCAGTTCCCATCTCCCCGCCGAATTATTTTAAACCCACCTGAACCTCTCTAGCTAACCTGCCCACGAAGATGTTGCCTCTCCTGGGTTCAGGTTTAACCCATCCCTATTGTATAAGTCATACTTTCCCCAGAAGAGAATCCAATGATCCATAAATCTGAACCTCTGCCCTCAGCACCAGTTCCTCAGCTACACATTTACCTGCTAAGTCTTCCTATTTTTACCTTAATTGGCATGTGGCACGGGCAGCAATCCAGAGACCACTACCTATTTACCTATTTACCTAGCTTTTTACCTAGCCTCCTAAAATCTCTCTTCAGAACCTCCTCACCTTGTCTACCTATGTCATTGGTGCCAATATGTACCAAGACTTCCTGCTACTCACTCTCACCCTTGAGAATGCCAAGACATCTTGGTAGCAGAGTTAATCCAACTGCAGCTAAGGGAGAAAAGTGACTGATGGAGGTTAAAAAAAGTAACAGCTGAAGGCACTTTCATCAAGGATAAAGTGCTTGAATTCTGAGTTGATTAAGAGTTCCAGACTGAGGACATATCGAAGAATATTGTAGAGCTGGTAGAGATTGCTGAAAAAGGGAAAGATGCAGCTAAAAAGGGCTTTAGAACTGTTCTCCCAATTCAGGCCTCCTATCCATATTGATCTAGATGAATGACCATGTTTGCTGCTGTCTAGGCTCTATCTCTATGATTCATTTCCTCAGCTGCTTTCCTCTCTCCTTCCTAAAGACCCTACATACCTCTTTGTCCAAAGTTATTGGCACTGGTCCTTGTGTTTCCCTCTGAAGCTCAGGGCCAAAGCTTAGCAAACTGAAATACTAACTCTGTTTCCCTCTCAGGAGAGTATTTCAAGTTTTCATTTCAGTGTCATTTAATTCCGCTAATTAGCATCTTGGAACTGTTCACCTTGTTAAAGCTATTTTTATAAATTCAGTCTAAAATAAAATCGCGGAGGCCTTTTACAGACCAGATTGTTAGCAAAAGCATAAAAAGGAGCTTTAACAAACCAGGGTGAGTGGTCTTTCAGTGTCCCAGAAATACCAGATGGTATGATTCATTGGCAGTGGAATGGGATCCAGGACAGTTGTACAAAGACCAAAGAGCAATGGTTCAGCAGCTGGAATATCCTTCACCTATAATGCATCAATAATCCTGTCGCAAAACAACAGTGTTCAAGAAAAAATGGAGGTGAGAGTAAACTGTTTTCTCAGTGTGCATGGGAATTTATGAATGCTTAGTAGTGTCTGATGCCACATTTTTGGATAGTGTCGCAAATGAGAGAAGGTCTGGAAAAGCTTCTGAGAGACGCAAGAGGCGATGGCATGGTTATAAAAATCAAAGCTGTTGCAGGGTATTCTCTAGACAAGTAAAAATCAAACCAGGTAAGCTGAAGGGTGAAATACCTTTCAGTGAGATGTGAGATAGGTTAATTGCTTCTGATTTCAGCTCATTGAAGGATTGTCTAAATATTGGTATCTAATTGTCCTTAGAAATGTTTGAACAATTGACAATTGATCACTTGTTTCTGATTTAAAGTAATGATTATTTTTTGTTTCAGGAAGTGTAATAAGCTAGATTGTGTTTGATTGGACCACTGTTCACATTCTCTCCTCATGCTATTTCTTTGTAAGCACTTAACTTTTTGTGACCCTCAGCAGCTGCGGCCTGCCTTTAGAACTGGGTTTAGACATTAGAGTCATAGAATTCTACAGTACAGTAACAGATCACTTTGTCCATACCAAACTATTATTCTGTGATGGTATTGGGTTTGCTGATTCAAGCAATGACCTTAACCCCTATCTAATATAAATAGCCATGAATACCCTTACTAAAGGGAGGTTATACTGTACTATCCAATCTTTAAAGACTAGTTCACTTCCCTTTTTATCTTCCATTGCAAGTTTGGCTGCCAATGCCAACTATTTGATTGTTGGGTCTCCCCTTCCTACCAAGAAGAGACTTCAGCTAACTAAGTAGTTTAAACACAGTTCATTTATTTTCAGTGGTACATGTCTAAATTCAAATAGCATTCTTAAAACACATTTAAAACTCAGAGGTTTTCTATCTTATAAAAGACTTCCAAATCTCAAACCATTTCTAAAACACAAAAGATTTCCAAAACACATGTACAGTTCCTAAAAGCTAAACAGACATACCCATGAGTCATTAGCAAACCAGTCATCCATCGCCAAAATCAAAGGCTGAGGAGTGGATTCTAATTCAGTGTCTTTTTTGCCCTTCTTCTTGACGTTCCTATACCATTCCTAAAAATTCTGAACTGCTGTCTAAACTTGTACTATTTCTTTTCCACTTGGGTGACTTCATACACATGTGATATTTTTCTCAGATTTCTTTCAGCACAAGTGATCTAAAAGCTTCTTGGGACTGTTCCCAGCTATCTAGAAATAATGCCGTGAAGCTGACTCTTTGAGCACACAAACTTCCAATTTATTAATAAATCAGCGATTTGTATATTAATTGATATCAATTTAGTCTTCAAACTTGCTTGAACTAAATAACTTAGCCAATGTCTTCTGATTTGAAACAAGCCAACTTAAATAACCTATTGTCTTGCACTGTGTCTCTTGAGCATTTAGACCAGGTGCTTTTTTAAAAATTCAAACTGACTACTTCTTTCTAGTTATATTAAGAACTGAAGACTGGCTCCTGTTTACGACCAGAAACTAAATAAAGATTATTGGTTGGAAATTTAACTTAATAAGAAACAACTGTTTGTTCTTTAGAAGTGTCAGTATGTTTAGAAAGCTAAGCTTGGCAAAAAAGCAAAAAGGACCCTGGCCTTAGTGAATATCCATCACGCTGCCTAGTCCCATTGATTTGCCCCAGGACCATAGCCCTCCCTACCCCTCCCATCCATGTACCTATCCAAATTTCTTTTAAATGCTGAAATTGACCACTTCTGCTAGCAGCTTGTTGCACACTCTCAGCACGCTTTTTGTGAAGGAATTCCCCCTCATGTTCCCTTAAGAATTTCACCTTTTACCTCCAACCCATGGCCTCTAGATCTAGTTCTCGGAGCAGTTCTGGGTGACAGATCGTAAGGTCTCACACATAAACTGGCCTGAAGGTCTATAGTCAGCTCACTATCATCAAAAATTTTCCAGTTTGTTCTCAAATCCTCTTTTCAAAAGGGATTAAATAATAAACAAAAACTACAGTAAATTTACTTAAAACTATTTCTGTACTAGAAATAAACAAGAGTAACATGGCATAACATAAAATGGAGCATGCCACCTCAAGATGAATATAGCACATTGAAAACAAAAGCAGGAATAGAACAAAAAAAATGTTGGAGGAACTTATCAGGTCAAGCAACTTCTGCAGGGGATGGGGTGCATGGACAAATGGAATTGTTGATGACTTGGGTTGAGACCATACATCAGGACCAAGAATGGAGAAGGCAGTAGAAGGCTGGGGTGTGGTAGGTAGACCAAGGAAGGGTGAAGGATGATGGACAGAAAGAGCCAAATGGTGAAAAGATCATAGAATTGGAAGACAGGGGCAGATGAGTGATGGGTAGAAGAAGACAAGGGACAAAATAGCAAATGGAGCCAGGTTGGAGCAGACTACCGGGAAGTCACAGAATGACTGGCCCCTGTGGAAGATAGAAATGGCTGGGAAGAAGATGATGTGGTGAGTGATGACCCCATTAGAGCTGGCAAAAATGATAGGGGAAATATGGTGGATGTGGAGCCTGGTATGGTAAAAGGGAAGGCTTAAGGGAGCTCTGTCTCTATTCTGTTTGCAGTGAGGTGAGACTAGTAATATGAGAGTGATCCATCACCCACAGTAGAAGGGAAGCCATGTTTTCTGAAAAGAGACAACATTTCGGATGTTCTAAATTGGAATGCCTCATCTTGAGAGTAGATGCAGTGGAGACAGAGGGACTGGGAGAAAATGATGGTATTCTTTCAAGAGATGGGAGAAGGAGAAGGTCTAGATGGGGTAACAGTGGAGTTCTGTAAGTTTATAGTAAATGTCAATTGATAGCTTGTCTCCTGGGTCGCAGACAGATCCAAAAATGGAAGCGAAATGTCAGAAATAGTTCAGGTAAATTTGAAAGTGGGATGGAAAATCAGAATCATAATCATTGGCATATGTCGTGAAATTTGTTGTTTTGTGGCAGCAGTACATTGCAATACAGAATTAAAACTATAAATTACATTAAGAAGGATGTAGATATAATAATTAAATTACTACAAAAGGAAAGGAAACATTAGCGGGGGTAGAGTTCATAGATTTACTGTCCATTCAGAAATCTGATTGCAAAGGGGATGAGGCTGTTCCTGAAACATTGAGAGGGTGTCTTTAGGTTCCTTCAGGAACTTTCTGCCTTTTAGCACTTCAGGCCTGGTCTGCCATTCAAGAAAATGATATCAGAATCAGTCTTGGCATTTCATTCTTGTTTTGCTCTCTCCCTGTGTGCTTTATCTCTCTTGTACTTTAAACATCTGTCATGCTACTTATTAGTAATTCAACAACACTGCCTCCAAATCTCTCTGGGATGATGAATTCCAAAGATTCATGGTTTCTCGTGATAAGAAATTCTTCTGCCTCCCTACCTTAAATGGGTGCTCCCATTTATGTTGAATATATGGCTTTTGGCTCTAAATACCATCCCCTCCACCAGGGAACATCCATTCAGAATCCTGCTTCTAGCCCTGTTTCTCTTTCCAAAGATGCTGCTTGACCTGCTGACTGATTCCAACATCTCCTGTTCTTTGGATTATGGGTTAGGGACTGCTGGACAAGGCTCAGCAGCCCCATTATCTTTTGGGGCTAATCTAAAATTACCTAAATTTTATGTATTTTATGTTGGGTCTAAGACTTCTGTACAGTGCTAAGTGTGGATTTAAGAGTCTACATATTCAGGAAAGATATTGTCCTCCATTTTGTGTCAGTGCAGGTAAGAGGAGTACATGGCATATGTGTAGCTGAGAAACTGGTGCAGCGGGTGGGGGTTCAAATTTCTGGATCATTGGGACCTCTTCTGGGGAAGTTACAACCTGTACAAAAGGGATAAGTTACACTTGAACCTAAGGGGAACCAATATTCTTGCTGGTTTGTTTGCTAGAGCTGTTTGGGAGGGTTTATAATAGTTTGACGGTGGGATGGAACCAGAGTGCTAGGGTAATTGGTTTACCAGCAGAGGCAGTATGCAGTGAGATTGCTAGCAAGGACAGGCTGATGATAGGGCAAAATTGCAGTCAATGGGATGAGTTGCAATGTAAAAGGGTGATAAATCCAGGACTGAGGTGTTATATTTGAATGCATGCAGTATACAGAATGAGGTAGATGAACTTGTAGCACAGTTAAAGATGGGCATGTATGATGTTGTGGGCATCACTGAATCGTGGCTGAAAGCTGGGAGCCTAACCTCCAAGATTAGCATTGCATCAGAAGGACAGGCAGGTAGGCAGAGGTGGTGGCATGGCCCTATTGGTTTAAAAAAACGAAATCAAATTCTTCAAAAGTGGTGATATAGGATTGGAAGGTATAGAATCATTTAGATAGAGCTTAGAAACTGCAAGTGTAAAAAGACCGTGATGAGGGTTATATACAGACCCCTGAACAGTAGTAAAGATCTGGTCTATAAGTTACAACAGGAGAGAGAAAATGCATGTCAAATAAACAAAGTTATGATAGTCATGGGGGATTTCAATATGCGAGTAGATCTCGGAGCAATTGTAGAATGTTTATGAGATGGCTTTTTAGAGCAGCTCATTCAGCACACTAGGGGTTCTACTATTCTGTATTGGGTGTTGTGCAATGAACAGGAATTGATTAGAGAGCTTAAGGTAAATTAGCCCTCATGAGCCTGAAAATAATATGATAGAATTCACAGTTCAATGTGAGAAGGAAAAGTTAAAGTCAGGTTAAAGTTAGCATTACAGTGGAGTAAAGGAAATTTCAGGGGCATGAGAGAGGAGATAGCCAAAGTTGATTGTAAGGGGACACTAGCAGGAATGACAGCAGAGCAGCATTGGTTTGAGTCTCTGGGGGCAATTTGGAAGCACAGGATAGATGCATCCCAAAGAAGAAGTAATAATCTAAAGGCAGGATAACGTAACCGTGGCTGTAAAGGGATGGAAAAGCCAACATAAAAGCAAGAGAGGGCATATAGTAGAGAAAAAAAAAGTCAGAAGTTAGAGGTTTGGGAAGCTTTTAAAAACCAACAGAAGGCAGCTTAAAAAGTCATGAAGAATGATATAATGGAACACAAAGTTAATCTAGCCAGTAATATTAAAGAAGATACCAAAAGTTTCTTCAGATATATAAAGAGCAGAAGAGAGGCAAGAAAAGGTATTGGACCATTGGAAAATAATGCAGGAGAGGTACTAATAGGGTTCAAGAAAATGGGAGGAGAACTGAATTTGTATTTTGCATTAGTTTTCACTGTGGAAGACTTTAGCAGTATGCCAGAAATTCAAGAGTGTCAGAGGATAGAAGTGAGTGAAGTTGGGATTACTAGGAAGAAAGTGCTTGGGAACTGAAAGATCTGAAGGTAGATAAATCATCCAGACCAGATGGTTGACAGCCCAGGGTTCTACAAGAGGTGGCTGAAGAGATTGTAGGGGTATTAGTAATGATCTTTCAAGATTCAATAGATTCCAACCTGGTTCTGTGGGACTGGAAATTTTGCAAATGTTACTCCACTCTTCAAAAAGGGAGAGAGGCAGAAAAAAGAAAATTATAGGCCAGGTAGTCTGACCACAGTGCTTGGGAAGATGTTGGAGGCGATTGCTAAAGATGTGATTTTCGGATATTTGGAGGCGGATGATAAAATAGGCTGAAGTTGGCATGGTTTCCTTCAGGGAAGATCTTGCATGACTAATCTGTTGGAATTCTTTGAAGAAATAACAAGCAGTATAGACAAAGATGTTGTGTACTTGGATTTCCAGAAGGCTTTGGACAAGATGCCACACATGAGACTGCTTAACAAGTTAAGAGCCCATGGTATTTCAG
The DNA here is from genome assembly GCF_963921235.1 of Mobula hypostoma. NCBI lineage: Eukaryota > Metazoa > Chordata > Chondrichthyes > Myliobatiformes > Myliobatidae > Mobula > Mobula hypostoma. The sequence continues at coordinate 89,117,692 of NC_086101.1, read as the reverse complement.
GAAAGATACTAGCATGAATAGAGCATTGGCTGACTGGCTAGAGGCAAAGAGTGAGAATAAAGGGAGCCTTTTCTAGTTGGCTGCTGCTGACTAGTGATGTTCTACAGAGGTCTGAGTTGGGACTGCTTCCTTTACATTATATGTGAATGAGTTGAGTGGCAGAATTGATGGCTTTGTGGCCAAGTTTGCAGACAATATGAAAATAGGTGGAGAAGAAAGTAGTGTGCAGGAAGTGTGTCCAGCTGCAGCTCCTGACAGACCGCATGGCGGCACTGGAGCTGTGCATGGACTCACTTTGGAGCATCCGAGATGCTGAGAATGTTGTGGATAGCACTTTTAGTGAGTTGGTCACACCACAGTTTAAGGATCTAAGGAAAGATAGGGAATGAGTGACCAACAGGATGTGTAGTAGCAGGAAAGTAGTACAGGAGTCTCCTGTCGTCATCTCCCTCCGGAACAGATATATCACTTTGGAGTCTGTTGGGGGAGATGGCTCATCAGGTGAAGGCAACAGTAGGCAGGATCAGGGCACCGTGGGTGGCTCTGCTGCACATGAGGGCAAGAAAAAGAGTGGCGGAGCTGTTGTGGTAGGGGATTCCATGGTAAGGGGAATAGAGAGGAGCTTCTGTGGCCGCAAACGGGACTCCTGTATGGTGTGTTGCCTCCTGGGTGCAAGGGTCAGAGATGTCTCGGAGAGGCTGCAGGGCATTCTGAAAGGGGAGGGTGAGCAGCCAGCTGTCGTGGTGCATGTAGGTACTAACAGTATAGGAAGAAAGTGGGATGAGGTCCTACAAGCTGAATTTAGGGAGCTAGGAGATAAGTTAAAGAGTAGGACCTCAAAGGTAATCATCTCCAGATTATTACCGGTGACACGTATTAGCGAGAGTTGGAATAGCAGGATGGCTAGAATGAATATGGGGCTTGAGTGGTGGTGTAGGAGGGAGGGTTTCGGATTCTTGGGGCATCGGAACCACTTCTGGGGGAGGTGGGACCAGTACCGTCCGGATGGTCTACATCTGGGCAGGGCAGGGATCAATGTCCTAGAGAGAGTGTTTGTTAGTGTTGTTGGAGAGGCTTTAAACTAATATGGCGGGGGATGGGAACCACACAGAAAAGAAGAGAGAAGTGATGCAGAGACCAAAGCTAGAGTTAGTGAAGAAAAAAGTAAGAGTAGAGTGCATAAAAGTAAAAAGCAAAAATCTCATAGGTCACTAGATTCTAAAAGGACAATGAGTATAAGGTCACTTTAACTAAATGCCCGTACTATTAGAAACAAGGTTAGTGAACTTGTGGCACAGATCAGTGCCAAGGCATATGATCTAGTGGCCATTACAGAAACCTAGTTGCAAGGTAGAGATGACTGGGAATTAAATATCCAAGGGTATCAGGTAATATGGAAGGATAGGCAGGAAGGCAAAGGAGACGGGGTGGTGCTCTTGATTAGGAATGAGATCAGGGCGATTGTGAGAGACGATATAAGATCTACAGAGCAGAATGTTGAGTCCATCTGGGTAGAGATTAAGAATAGTAGAGGGAAAAAAAATCACTGGTGGGTGTTGTCTATAGGCCACCTAATAAAAATATTGCAGTGGCAGAAGCGATTAATCAAGAAATAAGTGAGGCCTGTGAGAATGGAATGGCAGTTATCATGGGGGATTTTATCTTCCACATAGATTGGGTGAATCAGGTTGGTCAAGGAAGTCTTGAGGAGGACTTTATAGAATGCATCTGCAAGGTCTAGATGTGCCGGTTTGAGACGGTCAATGGTAAAAGTCTCTTCACGACCGCCGATGCCGAGAATGCAGGTCATCCCATTATGGCGCACCACCTTGTAGGGTCCTTTGTATGATCGCTGCAGGGGTGGTCTATGTGTGCCTGGGCGAACGAAAACATACTTGCTCTGTTGTAGGTCCTTGGGCACGAAAGAGGGAGTTGTTCTGTGCTAGGACGTCGGGACTGGGGCAAGTGTTCAAAGCCGCTCCCGGAGTTTAGTTAGGACCACTGTAGGTGTGTCCTCCTGGCTACGCGGTGCTGGCACAAACTCACTGGGAACTGTGAGCGGTGCACCGTAAACAAGTTCGGCCGATGATGCGGCCAGGTCCTCTTTGAGTGCCGTGCGGGTGCCAAGCAGCACCCAGGGGAATTTGTCAACCCAGTCTGGCCCTCGAAGGCGTGCCATCAGGGTTGACTTCAAGTGCCTGTGGAAACGTTCCACCAGGCCGTTGGACTGCGGGTGATAAGCAGTTGTTCGGTGGAGCTGGGTTGTGCCAGTTCAGACCACAAAGCCGATGAGAACTGTACACCCCTGTCTGAAGTGACGTGGGCTGGGAGTCCGAACCGTGCCACCCAGGTGGTAGTCAGGGCTCTGGCACGTGTCTCCGTGGCCATGTCAGTGAGTGGGATAGCTTCCAGCCACCTCATGAACCTGTCCACCATGGTGAAAAGGTATTTCGCTCCTCTCGAAACTGGCAGTGGGCCGACGATGTCCACGTGGACATGTTCAAACCTCCCATGTGTCAGCTGGAAGGGTTGTAGTGGGGCTCTCACGTGCCTCTCGATTTTGAAGGTTTGACAGTGCGTGCATGTCCTGGCCCAGTGCCCGACCTGCTTGCATAGGGCATGCCACACAAACCTGTCTGTGATCAGCCGGATGGAAGGGTGGGCTAAACCATGCAAGACATCGAAAACACGGCGCCTCCAAGCGGTCGGGACAATGGGCTCATTACCTTCGGGCCCAATGGGTATGTCTTTGAGGCGGAGTCCTGAGACTGCGGTTTGGTACACCGGCATCTCGCTGTCCAGTCGTTGCACCTTAGCTAACGTCGCATAATCCACCCCCGGAGACAGAGAGTGCACTGATTGGACGGAGGTGTGTGACAGCGCGTTGGCTACCACGTTGTTCTTCCCGGAGATGTGCTTGATCGTGGTAGTAAACTCCGAGATGTACAACAGGTGGTGTTGCTGGTGGCCTGACCATGGGTCTGCCACTTTGGCAAATGTGAACTTGAGGGGCTTGTGGTCTGTGAAGACCATGAACTCCCTCCCTTCCAGGAAGTACCTGAAGTGCCGGATGGCAAGGTACAGGGCCAGCAGCTCCCTGTCAAAAGCGCTGTACTTAAGTTCCGGGGGTCGTAGGTGCCGACTGAAAAAAAGTGAGCGGCTTCCACCGGCCTTCGATGAGCTGCTCGAGCACGCCACCAACTGCCGCGTCGGAGGCATCCACAGTGAGGGCAGTGGGGATGTCGACCCGGGGGTGGACCAGGAGCGTGACGTTTTCTGGAAGGTTCTTGGCTTGTTCGAAAGCCGCCTTCGCCTCCTCTGTCCAGGTGACCTCTTTGACCTTGCCGGACATCAAGCCGAAAAGGGGTCGCATGATCTGGGACGCTGAGGGCAGGAAATGGTGATAAAAGTTAACCATCCCAACAAATTCCCGCAGGCCTTTAACAGTGCTGGGTCTGGCGAATTGGCGGATGGCTACAACTTTTGCCGGCAGGGGCACAGCTCCATGCTGGTTGATCCGGTGTCCCAAGAAGTCGATGGCTGGTAGGCCGAACTGGCACTTGATGGGGTTGATAGCCAGGCCGTAGTCGCTTAGGTGGCAGCAGAGTAGGTGTAGATGTGCTAGGTGTTCCTGGCGGGAGCGGCTGGCGATAAGTATGTCATCCTGGTAGATGAACAGAAAGACCAGATCTTGCCCTACTGTGTCCATCAGGCGCTGGAACGTCTGCGCCACGTTTTTGAGCTTGAATGGCATCCTGAGGAACTCAAACAGGCCAAAGGGGTAATGAGGGCCGTCTTGGGTACATCGTCCAGGTGGACTGGGATCTGATGATACCCTCGGGCCAGGTCAATCTTCAAAAAGATGCGCGCCCCATGCTGGTTGGCTGTAAAGTCCTGGATGTGCGGTACCGGATAGCGATCGGACGTGGTGACGTGGTGGCGTCGTTCAGCCTCCTATAGTCGCCGCATGGTCTCTACCCTCCCGCAGACTTGGGCACCATATGGAGTGGGGAGGCCCACAGGCTGTCGGAACGCTGCACAATCCCCATTTCCTCCATCTTCTTGAATTCCTCTTTCGCTAGGCGGAGCTTGTTGGGCGGTAGCCTGCGGGCCCGGGCATGAAGGGGAGCTCCCTCTGTGGGGATGTGGCACATCATGCTGTGCTTGGGGTCTGTTGAGGAAAACTGCGGCGTGATGATAGATGGGATCTCCGATAACACTCTGGTGAACTCGTCGGAATAATTTAGAATGGAGATGAGGAGAAATTTCTTTTACCAGAGAGTGGAGAATCTGTGGAATTCATTGCCACAGGTGACTGTGGGGGCTAAGTCATTGGATATATTTTAGGCAGAGGTTGAAGGGTTCTTAATTAGTCAGGGCATGAAGAAGGCGTGAGGTTGGGGCTGAGAGAAAATTGGGTCAGCCATCGAAGCAGACTCGATGGGTCAATTGGCCTAATTCTGATCCTATAATCTTATGGTCTTATTTTAAATAACCTGTACACAAACTTTTGACAGGTTAAAAGTTACACTTAAAAACTTGGTCTTATCAGAAAGTGTTAATGATATAAAATATCCTTTGGTCAGAGTGCAGTGAATCTGAACATCCTGCTGGCCAATAGCAGGTCTTTTGTCACCTATAGTTTTCCAGTTTTGTTGCTGCACACGGGAGAAAGGTAGAGATTAGTTCTATTTTTCACATGTACATGAAAACATAGAGTGAAATGCTTTCTTTGCATCAAAAAGCAACAGAATCCTAGGATGGGCTCAGGGGAGCCCACAGATGTAGCCATGCTTCAGATGACAATATGTCATGCCTACAACTTGCTAACCCATAGGTCTTTGGTACGTGGGAGGAAACTGGAGCACTCAAAAGAAACCCCTAGGGTCATAGGGAGAAGGTGCAAACTTCTGACAGACAGCAGCAGAATCGAACACGGGGCACTAGTGCCGTGATAGCATTAGACTAGCCACCCTGCTGCTTGCTACTCAGTAGCACAGTAGTGGAGTTCAGAGTATGCTGCAGGCTAGGTTTCTTCATAAATACTTTCTGTGCTGGTACTGTAGATGGGCTCAGGGATATTGTCATTGAGGAAATATTGAATGGATTAAGTATAATAATAACAGAAGTATTAAAAGATCTTGCATCTGCGAAAGTGGATAAATCACCAGGACCTGACTGTTAAGAGGAACAGGGGAGGAAATTGCAGAGGTTCTGACTATCATTTTTCAATCATCTCTGGTGATATGAATAGTGCTGGAGATTAGAGGACTTTTTGTGTCATTCCCGTCTCAAATAAGGGAGGAAAGCATAAACTAAATAATTTCTGCTTGGTCAGTTTAGCTTCAGTGATAGCCAAATTGCCAGGATGCATTCTAAGGAAAGCATGTAGGAGGCATAAAGGTGTAGTGGTTAGCAATACAATTATAGTACTGGCGACCTGGTTTCAATTACTGCCACTGCCAGTAAGGAGTGACCATGTGTGTTTTCTTTGAGTGCCTTGGTTTCCTCCCAAAGTCCAAAGATGGGTTGGTCATTGTAAACTGTACTGTGATTAGGCTAGGATTAAATCGGGATTGCTGGACTGCGTGGCTCGAAGCGAGGGATAGTCCCTTCCGGCCCTGTATCTCAGTAATAAAAAAATAAAAATGAATGTATAAGCTATTATTTAGAAAGACAGAAATTACTCATTAACAATCAACGTGTATTTATTTCGGGATGGTCATGTTTAACTAACTTGACTGAATTTCTTGAGGCAATGATGAGGTTTAATTCATGCAGCTGTTTACAAGGTTTTTGAACAAGATCATCTCTATTTATGTAGACTGATCAATAAAATAAAATCCCAATTAAAGAATGAGTGACAAATTGTATCCAAGTGCGACTCAGTGGCAGAAAGCAGATTTGTGGTTGATGGGCATTTTTGTGACAGGTTGTGAATTGCCAGTACTATTCCACAAGCCTCAGCATTATGTTTCAGGCATATGTAATAATAATAATAATAATAATTTGGGCTTCAAAGTGGAAGGCTATATAGCAATATTTGAAGATGATAGGAAAGCCACAGAAGGGGGGTAAGGGAGAAATAAAATATAATATAAAAGCCATTTCACAAATAGAAATGAAAGCATTCAAATGAATTGAACTGTTAACCTCTCCCTGCGTGGAAGTTGGAAATACTACAGGTACAACATTTGCAAAGGGTTGTTCACGATGCTTCGTCTACTAGGTAAGGATTGTTCTCTCTGCTTTCAGTCAGTGAATTTATTTTGATGGTTCAGCTGAGTCATTGTGAAAGGGTTAATCTTTTTAATCTCAAATTTCTAGTATTTGCAAGTTTTTAAAATTTTCATGCTCTTACTGATAGATTTATCAAATTGATAGCAGTGTGACTCAGGTCTTTGGGAACTGAATGACTTCTCAAAGCATGTTCTGGTCACAGTTTCTAATCAATCAGTGTAGTAGCATTTAAATGAAGTAAAGCTCAAATTATATTTGTTTACCAGTCCAATAAACACCTTGCTAATTGATGCTGTCCTAAACTAAACAACTTCTAGAAATCTCCTGTTTTATGAAAAAGGAGTAATAATGTAAATTATAGTTGCACTTATTTCCCTGTCTTAAAAGCCTAAATTGAATTAAAAAGCTTTCAGAAGTATACAGTATAATTAGGCAATACATCTTTAGCATTATATTTTTAATTTTTCAAGGGTAGATAATTTCAATTTCATGCTCACTAATGCAAAGCATTTCACTCTGGACAGAAGTATATTGTCTTTTTTTTTACAACTAGTGGTAGGACTAGTACATATAATTCTGGAATTTTAAACTATCAATGTGCTTCGAACCATCTTTTTTGTTTCTTCTGTCCTTTTGCTCTTTTTTGCTTTAGTCTTTCCTGCTTGAGATCTTTAAACTAAATGCCAATGGAAGAGAGAGTTTAAGAGCAGAAGTAGTGTTAACACCGAGTACTTCAGATTCAGAAGATATAGGGATACCTGCCACTTAAATAAATTATAGAGCAGGTTCATTTCTTCAATCTTTTACCAGTACTTACTTATTTGGTAATAGTTAACCAAGCTGCCTCTTATGTATAAAGCAATGAATAATCTACTTGGCATCAGAATCTGATTACTTCTTATCAGCGAGAGTCACACTTCATGATCTTTGGCTATTTTTCAATGGAAAGGTTTTTGGGAGATGGGGCTAGGGAAAGTAATTATTTTGAAAGGTTATATTTTAGAGCATGGAGTATTTATGCATTTTTAAAATAAAAAGGTTTTACACTAGCCTTGAAGTTGCTCCTCAGAGAATGTTAATCATACTCAATTAATGGGCTTCTTCACCATTCAAATAACTCCTCACCCTACTGTGCTAGAATGTCTTTCGCTTATTTGGAGTTCTGAATGAATAGGGATAAAATATAACAGGATTGTGCACAGTGCTGCTTTCTATTCTTTGGACTTTTGCTCTATTGAATTATCATAGGAGAAAATGGTGGAGATATGAACCCTAACATAACTTGGGGAAACCTTTCAGAATCAACCATTTAAAATCAAGTACTATACATCATTACCTCCTCGTGGGTTATTCCACTCTTTATTTCCCTTTGGAGAGCATTAGCCGCTAAAGGGAAATAAACATAAGTAACAAAGTGGAGATATTTGTCCCATCAGTAATCTAATTATATGGAAATGTGATTGAGACTTAATTGCTCTCTGAAGTGACATTAAGTCTCTCAGTCGTAATACCAAAGTACAATGAGAATAAAATTGGAATAATTAGCCAAGATCAGAATTACTATGGAATTTGTAAAAACCAAAAGATATATCCAACCCATTTTATCCTGCAAAAAAAAATACTGGGAAACTATGCCTAAATTGGCAGATCCGCTCCAGATTAGTCAAGAAATCGCAGATTTTAAAGCAGCCATATTCACAAGATCATACCTTTTTAGTCAAAATTCTCCATCACCATCCTGGGACTTCTTTGTTCTACCAGAGACAGTCGTACTGAAGTGGTTTTATGCATACAGATATATAGACTGAAGTGTGAACTTGAATGTTATATTATAGAAGCCATAGCATGTTGACAAAAGTGCATTTCTATCTCATCAGACAAATCTGACTTCATCTATACAAAGAAAGGGAAGATGAGAGATGCAGGAAGACCTTTGAGGAAACTGCTAACTAGAGATAGCTGGTCTGTTCTGAATACCTTCAGCATTTTAACCAAGATATTAACTGAACTCAGCTTGATACCACCAAACTCTGATCAAATGGAAGGGTCTTCAAGCAAAAGGGTCTGGTCCCTGCACAAACAGCACGCAGGCCCACCGGTGTGTGGACGCACTCTGGTGTTCGTGAACCAGATCTCCAGCTATGGGTAAATAGTCCCACTACTGTGTGGGCAGCCTTGGGAGAGATGAAGGCTACAGGAGTAAACCCAGGCAGCAAATCCAGAGTGCTGCCCCTTCCGGCAGCTCCTGCAGCCAAGCTGGTGCCAAACATATTGCTTCACAAGCAATACACATAAAAGTTGCTGGTGAACGCAGCAGGCCAGGCAGCATCTCTAGGAAGAGGTGCAGTCGACGTTTCAGGCCGAGACCCTTCGTCAGGACTAACTGAAGGAAGAGTGAGTAAGGGATTTGAAAGTTGGAGGGGGAGGGGGAGATCCAAAATGATAGGAGAAGACAGGAGGGGGAGGGATGGAGCCAAGAGCTGGCTTCACAAGCTTTCCTTTGGACTACACTGGGGAGGCCAAGAGGCGGTTCTTGACAAATGGGCATCTCAGGATCTCCATACCTTCCGCCCAGTCTTATGGTGATGATCATCATCACCCATTGTCCTTTGAGAAAGGCAGATCCAACCACAAGCAAAATAGATCATGCAAGGATCATTTTGGAAGTGACAGATCATTGTCCTTTCTTTGTCTTGGATTGGTTATAAATAAAAGTTTTAGTGTTTGTGAAGATGTTTGACCTTATTTCTAAGTGTGTGCAAGAATGTCATGCTTCATGCTGCATTTGGAGAGCAGGATCATGAACTACACTGGCAACATGACTGGGTAAAAGATCAATTGGCCAAAAAAATCATTAGCCTGAGCATAGCCTATGTAACTGATTCTCATATTTTGCAATATTTGATGTCACAGTCAGTATTTTGCTATAGAGTGGACCCGTGGTCAACTTGTGCATTAGTTGGGTAAGCAGTGCTCAAATACCATCCAGAAATTGATGCAAACTGCTGACATTTGCTCATTTGGCAGGATTTCTTTGCTTGAGAAGTCCATGAGGTGATGTTGATTTGCATCGTTAGTGACACGTGCATACAGGCGGCAGATGCTGGGTTTCTGGGAAAGGGATCCAAGGGGTCTTTAACCAGCAAGTTTGGTAGAAAGCATCAAATAATAAAAGCCCTGTGCACCCAAGCAGTGAAACTGAAACCAGACAAATGGCATGAAATAAGGGAAAATGTAGGTAGACCATACTGGTAAGTTATACAGGTCTCCACCACCCTCTTCATGATGAAAGATCAACCAAATGAATAAGTTTCTGTTGAACTCAGAGCAGACTGTATGTCTTTGCAATACATACAGAACATTTGGAAGTAACATGAACTGAACATCCTATAATATTGATTTTCAGTCTCTTACAGTCTCAAGTCAGTAGTCTAAAACATGGCAATAGTAGGAAAGGAAGCCTTGTATTTATTACTTTTTACTCCCCGGTTGTCAGGAAATGTAGAGAGATCCAAATCCGGAGCAGTGGAGATGATTTAGTGGTGAGTGATAACTTTAATAATAAACTGCAAAATAACAAGCCGCGAGGGACCACAAAATAAGAGAGAATGAATGCTTAATATGACAAGGCAACAAGGTATCTGAAGGCCAAGGGTAAATAGTTGAGGCTGGCTGGTTTGATGAGTGAACGAGGACTGTGGATGAGAGCTGGGTGTAAATAAGCCGCAGGTGATGAATTGGAAATGAGTGACAGGTGACTAATAGCAGCTGGGTGGAGATTGGGAGGTGTAGGCCTGACATAACTCCTGCACCCCCTCTCCCCCCCGCCACTTCGAAGGCCAGCACCCAATGACCAGAACAATCTAGTCAGATCAGGTGGAACTCCCCGATGAACAGTAGATCGAAGATGAAATCTGACGGTACCCAAGACCACTCCTCTGGACCATACCCATCCCAGTTGACCAGGCACTATGCATCCCATCTACGATGGTGTGAATCCATCAACCTGTGAACCCTGTATATGGGATCACCTTCCACATCCTAGGTTCCGCAGGTACAAGCGCAGTGACAACAGGTTTGAGGCAGGACGTGTAGAAGGTAGGTGTGGTCTTGAGGGACGGTGGCAGCTGCAGACAGTAAGTGACTGGATTGAAGCAATGAGTGATCTTGAAGGGACCAATGGAGCAGGGCAAGAGTTTACAGGAGTTGGTGTGCGGGTGTAGATCTCGGCTGGACAGCCAGACAGTCCCCAGGCCAGAGAAGTCTGGCTGGGAGCTACTGGCGGTTGGCCTGGCAGCAGTAGGCATAGTTGGCAGCCAGGATGGCTCTCAGTGCCCTCTTCCAAACTTTCCAACAGTGAAAAACCAGGGCCTTGGCAGATGGAACCTCCACCTTGTAGGGATTTTCCCACTCCTCCAAGGCCCTTTAAATGGCCAGTAGCTCCCTGACTCCTACTTCATAACAGCACTGTGTAGAGTTGAACTTGTGCAAGAAGAAAGCGCAAAGGTGTGTCATCCCACTTGGTCCTCCCTGGGGGTGGATGGCCCTGGTGCCCACATGCGATGCATCCACCTCTACCACAAAAAGCTCAGAGAGGTTCAGATGGCGGAGAATGGGAGCCGTGATGAAGCACCTGTTGAGCTCCTCAAAAGCGTAGTCTGCGGCAGCAGACCAAGTTATCCGTGAGGGAGGTGAGTGATTTGGCTATAGTTCCTGATAAAACAGAAGCAGACATATTGGAGGAACCCAAGAAGTGTTGTTTGAGTGAACGCAGTCAGGGCCATTCAACGGTGGAAATGAATTCAAGGAAGGAAATGGCTGGGATGTGGAACTGGTATTTCTCTAACTTGCCGAAAAGTTGGTTTTTGAGGCGAGGTTGAAGGACTGAGCAGACATGATAGACGTGGTCTTGGTGCTCCTTGGAAAAGATGAGGATGTTGTCAAGGTAGACAAACCATACCTGCATAGCATATTTCAGAAGGTCTCGTGAATGAAAGTTTGAAAATGGCTGGACTTTCAGAAACTCTGAAAGGTGTCACCAAGTATTCACAGTGGGCAGTGGGTACTATGAATGCCATCTTCCATTCATAGCCCTGGAAGATGTGTATGAGGTTGTATGTGCTCCGTAGATCAAGTTTGGGTGAAGATCTGGGCCCTGCAGAGTTTCAAGTGTGCTGTCTATCAAGGAGACAAAGTAGCAGTTCTTAAAGATGATTTTGTTGAATCCACAGTTATTGATGCAGGGTTGGAGACCCTACCTTTCTTTTTGACAAAGAAGAATCTCCTGCACCAGCCGGAGATGAGGATAGCCAAATGAAGCAATGCTGTAGCACTTCGGTAGTGTAATCATTCATGGCTTGTGTCTCAGGAGGAAGGAAGGAGAACAGATTACTTTGGGGAGGGGTGGTGCCTGGGAGGAGGTTGATCATGCAGTCGTGTGGTCTGTGAGCTGGCAGGGCGCTGGTTTCCCTTTTACTGAAGCTACTGGTTAAGTCATGGAATTGCTGTCGGGGTCTGGTGAAATTGAGAGTCCCTTCCATTTCCACAGATTTATGGGGTGAGCTTGGTGGCAGGTGGGTCTCCAGCTCAGCTGTGAACTAGATACCCAGGTGTGAGGGTCATGATTGGAGAGCCAGAGGTAACCCAAGATGAGAGGAGTGTTGAGTGAGTCAATAAGAAAGAACTGGATGGACTTGAGGGGCTCTGCAATACTCACGTGCACAGGTTGCGCGTGCTCTGACCATCCCAAAGGACATCCACCAATAACCATGATGCAGAAGAAGTGAGAGATGGGCTCAGTAAGGAAACCAAGCTGCACACCGAATCTGGTCCAGAAATTTGCTTGCTGCACTGGAATCCAAGAGAGCCTTCTGTGCATATGGAGCTGTCTGGGTGTGGAGGAGGACAGACAGTAAATCAGGCTATGGTGCTGGAACGAAGGGTCGTGGAAGCCAACTAGGTAGAAGACCCCTCATCTCAACCTGGTGGTGCCGTTTCCATGGACGCAGTGGGCATGGGAATAGGCTGTTCTGCAGTAACTGCACAAGCTGTTTCTCTAACCACTCTCACATTCTTGGGTGGGAGGTACAGTGGAGACGGAAGGGAACTCTCCCTAACCATACGGGTTCTGGCGGTGTTGTCGATGAGGTTCCTGCAGCCTGAAATGGTTCTCGGAACGGAACTGGGGGTTCTGGCTCTCGTGATCAGGAGAGGCATCCCTTAAGATATTTGTCAACATGGAGAGCCCATGTGATGAGGCTTTTGAGGACAGTGGGCACCTCCTAGGTAGACAGCTCAGCTTTCAAGTGCTCCGATAAGCGGTGATGGTAACAGGCCAGCAGCTCTTCCTCATTCCAGCCACACTCTGCCTCGACAGTCCTGAATTCCACAGTGTAATCCAGCTCCGAGCAAGAACCTTAATGCAGGCAAAGTAGTCTACCGGCCGCCTCCTTTACATTTCCTAGACGGTGGAAAACCTGGCATGAATCAGCAGTGAATTCTTCATATTTATTACCCCAGTACGTGGCAGCCCTGGCCAGAGCCTGCCCAGTCAAAGTGGCCGATCATGACGGCAACCTTGGTTTGGTCTGTAGCGTACAGAGATGGCTAGAGCTCGAAGTGCAAGGCACACTGGGACAGGATGTTGCGGCATCAGGTTGGGGATCCGTCAACGATTTTAGATACTGGACTATGGGGCTCTGAGGGAGGAGGTTGACCATTGTCGTGTGGCTGTATGGAGTTGGAGAGTTAGAAGAGAGAGCTGAGCAGATGGTCGATGGTTTCCTGCTGCGTCTGCATCCTGTGCTCGTGTCAGCAGATAATTTCCTTTAGGCGAGCAAACTTTGCTGGGTCAATTGCGGTCTCTCCTGTCCTGTCAGATTTCTGGATCGTTGGGACCTCTTTTGGGGAAGGAGTGACCAGTACAAAAAGGACAGGTTGCACTTGAATCCCAGGGGGACCAATATCCTGGCGGGGAGGTTTGCTAAAGCTATTGGGAAGAGTTTAACTTAGGATTGCTGGGGGGTGGGAATCAAACTTGAAGAGACGGAGGAAGGGGTGGTTGGCTCGCAAATAGAGAAAGCTTGGAGACAGTGTGAGAGGGAGGATAGGCAGGTGATAGAGAAGGGATGCACTCAGACTGATAATTTGAGAAGTGCCTATCTTAATGCACGGAGTATTATGAACAAAGCAGATGAGTTCAGAGTGTGGATCAGTACTTGGAGCTATAATGTTGTGGCCATTACAGAGACTTGGATGGCTCGGGGCATGAATGGTTACTTTGAGTGCCAGGTTTTAGATGTTTCAGAAAGGACAGGGAGGGAGGCAAAACAGGTGGGGGCATGGCACTGTTGATCAGAGATAGTGTCACGGCTGCAGAAAAGGAGGAATTCATGGAGGGATTGTCTACGGTGTTTCTGTGGTTGGAAGTTAGGAACAGGAAGGGGCCAATAGCTCCACTGGGCATTTCTTTTTATAGATCACCCAATAGTAACAGGGACATCGAGGAGAAGATAAGGAGTCAGATTCTGGAAAGGTGTAATAATAACAGGGTTGTTGTGATGGAAGATTTAAATTTCCCAAATATCGATTGCAATGTCCCTAGAGCGAATGGTTTAGATAGGGTGAAGTTTGTTAGGTATGTTCAGGAAGGTTTCTTAACACAATATGTAGATAAGCCAACAAGAGTAGAGGCTGTACTTGATCTGATATTGGGTAATGAACCTGGTCAGGTGGCAGATCTCTCAGTGTGGAAGAGCATTTTGAAGATAGTGATCATAATTCTATCTCCTTTACCATAGTGTTGGAGAGCGATAGGAACAGACAAGTTAGGAAAGTGTTTAATTGGAGTAAGGGGAAATATGAGGCTATCAGACAGGAACTTGGAAGCATAAATTGGGAACAGATGTTCTCAGGGAAATGTATGGAAGAAATGTGGCAAATGTTCAGGGGATATTTGCGTGGATTTCTGCATAGGTACATTCCAATGAGACAGGGAACGGATGGTAGGGTACAGGAACCTTGGTGTACAAAGGCAGTTGTAGATCTAGTCAAGAAGAACAGAAGAGCTTATAAAGGTTCAAAAAATTAGGCAATAATAGAGATCTAGAAGATTACAAGGCTAGCAGGAAGGAGCTTAAGAATGAAATTAGGAGAACCAGAAGGGGCCCTGAGAAGGCCTTGACAGCCAGGATTAAGGAAAACCCCAAGGCATTCTACAAGCCTGTGAAGAGCAAAAGGATAAAACATGAGAGAACAGGACCAATCAAGGGTGACAGTGGAAAGGTGTGTATGGAACTGGAGGAGATAGCTGTGGTACTTAATGAGTACTTTGATTCAATATTCCCTACGGAAAAGGGTCTTGGTGATTGTAGCGGTGACTTACAACAGATTGAAAAGCTTGAGCATGTAGACTTAAGAAAAAGGATGTGCTGAAGCTTTTGGAGAGCGTCAAGTTGGATCAGTCACCAGGACTGGATGAGATGTACCCCAGGCTACTGTGGGAGGTGAGGGAGGAGATTGCTGAGCCTCTGGCTATGATCTTTGCATCATCAATGGGGACAGGACAGGTTCCGGAGGATTGGAGGATTGTGGATGTTGTTCCATTATTCAAGAAAGGGAGTAGAGATAGCCCAGGAAATTATAGACCAGTAAGTCTTTCTTCAGTGGTTGGTAAGTTAATGGAGAAGATCCTGAGAGGCAGGATTTATGAACATTTGGAGAGACATAATATGATTAGGAATAGTCAGCATGGCTTTGCCAAAAGCAGCTTGTGCCTTACGAGCCTGATTGATTTTTTTGAGGATGTGACTAAACACATTGATGAAGGTAGAACAGTAGATATAATGTATATGGATTTCATCAAGGCATTTGATAAGGTGCTGGGCAGGTTGACTGTGTGGTTAAGAAGATATACGGTGTTTTGGCCATCATCAATCGTGGAATTGAATTTAGGAGCCGAGAGATAATGTTGTGGCTATATAGGACCCTGGTCAGACCCCACTTGGAGTATTGTGTTCAGTTCTGGTCGCCTCACTACAGGAAGGATGAGGAAACTATAGAAAGAGTGCAGAGGAGATTTACAAGGATGTTGCCTGGATTGGGGAGCATGTCTTATGAGAATAGGTTGAAGGAACTCGGCCTTTTCCCCTTGGAGTGATGGAGGATGAGAGGTGACCTGATAGAGGTATATAAGGTGATGAGAGGCATTGATCATGTGGATAGTCGGAGGCTTTTTCCCAGGGCTGAAATGACTAGCAGAAGAGGGCATAGTTCTAAGGTGCTTGAAAGTAGGTGCAGAGGAGAAGTCAGTGGCAAGTTTTTTACACAGAGTGGTGAGTGCATGGAATGGGCTGCTGGCGACGGTGGTGGAGGCAGATATGATAGGGTCTTCTAAGAGACTCCTGGACAGGTACGTGGAGGTCAAAAAATAGAGGACTATGGGTAACCCTAGGTAATTTCTAAAGCAATTACAAAGAAAGCACAGCTTTGAGGGCTGAAGGGCCTGTATTGTGCTGTAGGTTTTCTATGTTTCTATGAAAGACAGTCCAAAAATGAGTCCATAGGTTCCTGGAACATTTCAATGATGGGGCAAATAAACTTGAGTGGAGTTATCCCCTTTGCTTCAAGAGTCTGATGGTCGAGAGGTAATAACTATTCTTGAACCTGGTGGTGTGAGTTCTGGGGCTCCTGTACATTCCCAAATGCAGCAGTGAAAAAGGAGCATGACCTGAGTGGTGGGAGTCCCTAATGATGGATGCTACCTTCCCGCAACAACACTTCATATAGATGTGCTCAGTGGTGGGATGGGTTTTAGTGTGATGGCCTAGGCTGTATTCACTACTTTTTGTAGGATTCCATATCAGGCTTTAAAGCAGTCAATCAATGTACTCTCCACTACATACCTATAGAAGTTTTTCAAAGTTTTAGATGTTATGCTGAATCTTCACAAACTCCTAAGGAAGTAGGGCCCTGGCATGCTTTCTTTGTAATTGCCCTTATGTGCTGGGCACAGAGAGGCCCCCTGAAATGCTAACACCGAGGAATTTAAAGTTGCTACCCTCTCCACCACTGTTCCTCTGATGAGAACTTGCTCATGGATGTCTGGTTTCCTCCTCCTGCTTATATTTTATATAATTACTTATATACAAGTATCTGCCTAGTTTGCTTCCCACAATATGTAGAGCATAAACAAGTTCAGTGTGTTCCCCTGGTGGTTATATTAATATAATTCTGGAACCTTCTCTTGGTACTGAATCATTGGTTAACTCTTATCTACAAATTTGAATGGGTATAAACAAACAGCACCGCAAGGTCAGCACCATCTTGGATTTTAGCTTTTGACTCTACGTCTCCTCAATTTGTAGACCTCTATCACTGTTCATTTCAATCTCTCTCTATTTTATCCATGCTTAATAAAATGATCATGAAGCAACAAGTTTTATGCTTCTTTCCTGACTTCCGAAAGAACCTTCATAGAATCCAACAGAAACTTGTATGAGCTTCATCTTTAAAAACTCAAGTTATTCACTCCATCAGAACCATTAAGGAGGCAGAACAAACTCCAGATTATGCCAAAGCAATGCATGCAAAATAAATTATGTCCAAGTTTGCACAATCCTTCGTACATCAGATCAAAATTGTGCAAAGCTCTCATGTCCGACGGTGAATGATATTTGACCACAGGATCTGTTAACACTCCCATCCCCTGAGATGCCTGAACCTAGCAAGTGAATGGGAAGGGGGATTCTTGTTTGGGGTGAATCAGAGAGCGGGATGAAGAGAACAATAGGCAACTGAGCAAGGAAATGTATAATGGTGATCAGTCACAGAGTGATGTGGGTCAGGCAGGGAAACTGAATGTAGGCTGTGGAAGCTGAAGAAGTACAAGTTGATAAGTCAGTACATCAGATAGGAGAATGCTTTTGTAGTGGACATAGTGAAATGGAGAAGCCAGTGTGTAGCCTAAGCAACCCTGACAGGAAGATGGCAGGAACTCAAGTGGACCATGTAAAAAAAGCATGGATGGAGGAAGCAGCAGTGGCTGGCCGCTGATGGAAGCAGAGGGAGAGAGAGAGAGGGCTGAATGGAACTGGCTTACCTAAAGTAAAGAGGGGCAGGCCGATGAGCCAGGGCACCAGGCCGGATGATATATAAACAGCATGAGAAGACTGAACTTTGAAGGCCCAGAGGTTGTGGGTGGCAGGGGAAAGCGCAGAGGCAGCAGGAGTTTCCATTGTTGAAATGGCCAGCTGGGAGTGAGCGGGTGGGCCTGCAAGCAGGTTCAGGGTATTGCTCCCGCAGACCTGAAAGGAAGATTCGCAGGATGGGGCTTGAACCAACTTGAAAGTGAGATGACAGGGTGTGACTGAAGCAGGCTGTATAGTGAGCTAGGTGCCGGTGAATGGGGCAACTGAGCAGGGAAGGCGCAATAGCAATCAGATGCTGGGTGTAGACAGAGGAAGGCAAAGAAGTTCACAATGGACCAGCTCGTGCCATAGTTGGAAATGAAGGCCGCCAAACAGTAGTCTGGATGTAGGGTGTAAGTTGAATCAAGAATTAAAATTGGCGTGTCGTAAAGGTAATGGTACAGTTGTTATGAGGGATTTCAACATGCAGGTAGACCGGAGGAATCAGGTTGGTACTGGACCCCAAGAAAGGGAGTTTGTGGAGTCCCTCCGAGATGGATTCTTAGAACAGCTTGTACTGGAGCCTACCAGAGAGAACACAGTTCCAGATTTAGTGTTGTGCAATGAACTGAATTTGATCAGGGACCTCAAGGTAAAGGAACCATTAGGAGGTATTGACCGTAATACGATAAGTTTTAATCTACAATTTGAGAGGGAGAAGGGAAACTCGGAAGTGTCAGTATTACAGTTGAACAAAGGGAACTATGGTGCTATGAGGGAGGAGCTGGCCAAAGTTCAATGGAACAATACCCTAGCAGGGATGACAGTGGAACAGCAATGGCAAGTGTTTCTGGGAATAATGTGGAAGGTGCTGGATCAGTTCATTTCAAAGAGGAAGAAAGATCCTAAGGGGAGTAAGGGGAGGCTGTGGCTGACAAGGGGAGTAATGAACAGTATAAAAATAAAAGAGAAGTATAACATAGCAAAGACGAGTGGAAGGCCGGAGGATTGGGAAACCTTTAAAGAGCAACAGAATGTAACTAAAAAGGCAATACGTGGAGAAAAAATGAGGTACGAAGGTAAACTAGCCAAGAATATAAAGGAGGATAGTAAATGCTTCTTTAGGTATGTGAAAAGGAGAAAAAGTAGTTAAGACCAAAATTGGGCCCTTGAAGACAGAAACGGGTGAATTTATTATGGGGAACAAGGAAATGGCAGACGAGTTGAACAGGTCCTTTGGATCTGTCTTCACTAGGGAAGACACAAACAATCTCCCAGATATAGTAGTGGCCAAAGGACCTAGGGTAATGGATGAACTGAAGGAAATTTATATTAGGCAGGAAATGGTGTTGGATAGACTGTTGGGTCTGAAGGTTGATAAGTCCCAGGACCTGATGGTCTGCATCCCAGGGTACTTAAGGAGGTGGCTTTAGAAATCGTGGACGCATTGGTAATTATTTTCCAATGTTCTATAGATTCAGGATCAGTTCCTGTGGATTGGAAGGTGGCTAATGTTGTCCCTCTCTTCAAGAAGGGAGGAAGAGAGAAAACAGGGAATTATAGACTGATTAGCCTGACGTCGGTGGTGGGAAAGATGCTGGAGTCAATTATAAAAGATGAAATTACGACACATCTGGATAGCAGTAACAGGATCGGTCTGAGTCAGCATGGATTTATGAAGGGGAAATCGTGCTTGACTAATCTTCTGGAATTTTTTGAGGATGTAACCATGAAAATGGACAAGGGAGAGCCAGTGGATGTAGTGTACCTGGACTTTCAGAAAGCCTTTGATAAAGTCCAGTTTAGGAGATTAGTGGGCAAAATTAGGGCACATGGTATTGGGGGCAGAGTACTGACATGGACTGAAAATTGGCTGGCTGACAGAAAACAAAGAGTAGCAATTAATGGGTCCCTTTCGGAATGACAGGCAGTGACAGGTACTGCAGGGTTCAGTGCTGGGACCGCAGCTGCTTATAATATATATTAGTGATTTAGATGAGGGAATTAATAGTAACATTAGCAAATTTGCCGATGACACAAAGCTGGGTGGCAGTGTGAAATGTGAGGAGGATGTTATGAGAATGCAGGGTGACTTGGACAGGCTGGGTGAATGGGCAGATGCAGTTTAATGTGGATAAATGTGAGGTTATCCACCTTGGTGGTAAGAACAGGAAGGCAGACTATTATCTGAATGGAGTCAAGTTAGGAAAAGGGGAAGTACAGCGAACTCTAGGTGTTCTTGTACATCAGTCACTGAAAGCAAGCAGGCTGTGAAGAAAGCTAGTGGCCTGCTGGCCTTCATAACAAGGGGAATTGAGTATAGGAGCAAAGAGGTCCTTCTGCAGCTGTACAGGGCCCTGGTGAGACCACACCTGGAGTACTGTGTGCAGCTTTGGTCTCCAAATTTGAGGAAGGACATTCTTGCGATTGAGGGAGTGCAGCGTAGGTTCACAAGGTTAATTCCCGGGATGGTGGGACTGTCATATGTCGAAAGATTGGAGTGACTGGGCTTGTATACTCTGGAATTTAGAAGGCTGAGAGGGGATCTTATTGAAGCATATAAGATTATCAAGGGACTGGACACACTGGAGGCAGGAAGCATGTTCCCACTGATGGGTGAATCCAGAACCAGAGGCCACAGTTTAAGAATAACGGGTAGGCTATTTAGAACGGAGTTGAGGAAAAACTTTTTCACCCAGAGAGTGGTGGATATATGGAATGCTCTGCCCCAGAAGGCTGTGGAGGCCAAGTCTCTGGATGCTTTCAAGAAAGGGATGGATAGAGCTCTTAAAGATAGCAGAATCAAAGGTAATGGGGATAAGACAGGAACTGGATACTGATTGTGGATGATCAGCCATGATCACAGTGAATGGAGGTGCTGGTTCAAAGGGCCGAATGGCCTACTCCTGCACCTATTGTCTATTGTCTATTGTTCTTGTGGAAATGGCAAATAGAGTGTGGACCCAGCTGGTGTGGATCAAGGTGATGTGAAAGGGAGAATGCAGTTTGGAGTTCTGATGAACCTGTAAGGAAGACAGTATGTTGAAGCTCAAGTGGACCTTATGGAATGAAAAGGGAATCTGGGAGAATAGACTGAAGGGTAAATGAATGTCGGAGGCACCACAGCGAATGGCTACCAGGAGTGCAAGGTAAATCAGAATTGGATTTATTATCACCTGTGTATGTCATGAAATTTATTGTCCTTGTGACAGCAGTTCAATGCAATACATAATATAGAAAAAACTGATTTACAGTAAATATCTCTGTGTATATATATTTACTGTAATTCACAGTCCAATGTCCATTCAGGAGTCGAATAGCAGAAGGGAAAAAGTTGTTCCTGAATCATTGAGTGTGTGCCTTTAGGCTCCTGTACCTCTTTCCTGATGGTAGTGATGAGAACAAGATGACTGGAAGTGGGACACAGAAGGTGATGAACCAGCAGAGCAGATAGGAGTATGCTTTGTAGTGGGAATGGCAGAGGATGTGAAAGGGAGAAGTCAGCATGTGGAATAGGTGGACAAGGAAGGAAAACAGCTGATTGGACCTCAAGTGGACCTGGAAGGGAGAAGTCAGGGTGTTACCTGGGTGTACCTGGTTAGGATCTTTACCCAAAAGGATCATGTAGGGGGAGCCAGGAGCAGAAGTTGTCAGAATGAAGGAGCAACTAAACAAACATTGCAGCAGTGATTGGTGGCAGCATGAAGTTGGGAGAGCAGGGGGAGTGGGAAAGGCCCAAGCATGGCAGGGTGAAGTACAAGTCGATGCTAGTAGATGAGAGATTAGTGTAGAGAAGTGAAAGGGCTGCAGAGATATAGCCATATAACTATATAACAATTACAGCACGGAAACAGGCCATCTCGGCCCTTCTAGTCCGTGCTGAATGCTTACTCTCACCTAGTCCCACCGACCTGCAATCAGCCCATAACCCTCCATTCCTTTCCTGTCCATATAGCTATGATGGATATGATGGGCTGACGGGCCTGTTTTTGTGCTGTATATCATTATTGCCATGCACTGTTGATCCTGGAGTCCAACTAGCAGAAAAAAAGATCTTTACTTTCTATCCTATCAGTTTCTCTAAAATATCAAAAATTAATTAAATCACCCTTAACTATACAAATTATAAAAAAACTAATTTGTGTAATTCTCATCATGATTTAATCCTTGAAATCCTGGTTTTGCGCTACTCTCCAAGGCTTATATACTCTTCCTACATATCACTAGAACTGCCTAAATCAGTTTGTGTATTCTAATTAGAGGCTTCATATAAATGTGCATTAATATCCATATCCTCAAACTACAGTCTTCCACTTAAAAGGACTATTAGTGAATTAATCTTCATGACTGTTTTCTGTACCCAGCTGTAACATTTTAATGATCTATAAGCGTATAGATATCTATATCCATAAACCAAGACTCTGGGATTTCTAAGCTAGAAATTGGATCTATTTTTGCACATTTTTCAAGTACAAATTGCACAAAGAAAGTAATTTTATCTTGGGGAGACTGCTGAAGTGATCATTTCCAGGTGAAATTGTCCCCACGGGGAAATTAGTCTGAGCACTTCTGTGCACATTTCATCTCATTCCAGCTGACATTTTTCTGGCATGATTCGTACACACAGTGTCATCACATTTCAAGCACCACACTTGTCCTGCCTCACCAACATATCTTAGGAGCAACCTGCAGCCTTTGCCGAGCACTCAGAGAAAAATGAGCAACATATTGTACGGGCATCACTATTGGAATATCAATTAAAAGGTCTGTACTGCAGAGTGATATCTGGCACATGGCATCTGGAGGCCTCAATATTCAATGTCTAGATTAATGGGAGCTGCGTCTCTGGTCGTCCCTTCACAGACTGGCATTTTTGCCTCCGTTTTGTACAAATTACAGCTGAGCCAAATGCTGTGATATCTGGCCTTGATCACAGTGTACCTCACAAAGGTATGGAGCGCTCATGGCATGAAATTTAATCAGGAAAGTTAT
Organism: Mobula hypostoma; assembly: GCF_963921235.1. Lineage (NCBI taxonomy): Eukaryota > Metazoa > Chordata > Chondrichthyes > Myliobatiformes > Myliobatidae > Mobula > Mobula hypostoma. Next base: position 89,095,334 of record NC_086101.1, on the reverse strand, counting down.
TTTGCATTTGTTGCACAGATATGAGAGAGGTTCCCTTTCTCCCCTACCCAGTATTTCTCATCCATGGCAGCCTTTCATGTAACTGTACTGTGGCTACAAGTTTACTGCCCATTAAGCTGCTGGTGTTTAGGGCAGCAATGATGGTTCTCCATCTCGGGTGGTGCTCAAGGCTTCCTTCACCTTGTCAGTGGCTTCCTCTCAGTTTTCACTAACATCAGTCATGCAAGTCCCGATTGGAGACTCAGGAATACCTTTGGACTCAGATGCAGAAGGATTCTTCATTGCTGTTTCCATAGCGATTTTGTTTTAGCAGTCAGGGTTGTTAGCTCTGTGCTGATCCTCCAAAACTGGAGGACTGATGGACCATTCTCAGTCTGACCTCTGCTCTTTGACCTTTTTGGCATGGGTGACCCTATCAAGACCCAAAGCATAAAGGCGTGACTCCTGCCAACATAGCTCTTTAGGTCAATGAGGCATGCAAGCCTCTAAATCACAGCGATGTTGTGGTCATCTTGGAGGTCTTCTATGCCTAAGCCCTTTAATGTCTACTGCTGCTTCTGGTGGGTTGGCACAGTAGAGAAATAGAGTACAAAAACCATATGGCATTGAAATAAGCCTTTTGGCGCATCAGATCACACTGACTATGTTACCCAGCAAGCTAGTCCCATCTGCTTGTTTTGGGCCTGTAGCCCTTTAAACCTCTCCTATACAGCATTTATCTAGATGTCTTTTAAATATTGCTAATGTGTCTGCCTTATCCATAATTTCTGACAGCTTGTTCCAAATGCGTCCCGCTCTTTATACAAAGAAGCGACCACTGATGTCCATTTTAAATCACTCACCTCTGATCTTATACACTATTCTCTGCATAATTCTATCCTTTGTTTGATCTCCCAAAATACAACACTTCAGATTTACCTAGATTAAAAACCATTTGATAAACCTCAGCCCACATATCTCTACTGATCAAGATCCCCTGAAAGTTTTCATAACCGACTCTATCTACAATGCCACCTATTAGAGTATCATCTGCAAACTTACTAACCATGCTTTGTGGATGCACATCCAAATAATTATCTAAATGGCAAACAGAAAAAGTCCCAGCACTGACTTCTGTAGTAGGTCAATAGACGTAGACCTTCAGTCCAAGACTCAACCCTTGACCATCCCCCTCTACTTCCTAGCACTGAGCCAATTATGGATCCAATCTGCCATCTCCCTTGGATCCCAGTGCAATCTTTACTGAAACCAGGGAACATTGCCTCAAGATTCAGGGAATAGATTTAGGACGGAGATGAGGAGGAACTGCTTTTCCCGGGGGGGGGGAGGTAGGGGTGAATCTGTAGTGTTCTCTGCCCAATGAAACAGTGGAGGCTACCTCAGTAAATATATTTAAGATGAGGTTGGATAGATTTTTGCAGAGTAAGGGAATTAAGGGTTATGGGGAAAAGGCAGGCAGGTGGAAATGAGTCCATGGCTAGATCAACTATGATCTTACTGAATGGTGGAGCAGGCTCGACGGGCCAGATAGCCTACTCCTGCTCCTATTTCTTATGTTCTTATGTAACCTTTCAAGCTAACATGAGAAGGATCTTGTCAAAGGCCTTACCAAAGTCAATGCGAACAGCATCCAATGCCCTACCCTCAGCTATCTATCTGGTTATCTATTGAAGAATACCAGACTTGTTAGCGGTGAACTTTTCAAGTAGCTGTTGTGGGAAATGATTCACTGTGCAAAATACAATGGCGTAGTTTGTAACTTTTTGCTCAACTTTTTAAGGAACCATATATGAAAACCAATCAATAAGCTTAGATGAAGCCAGTGATTCAAACAAGGCCGGTACAACTGACTGCCAGTTCTTTAAGAGGGATGGTGCCAGCACTGGCTTCCCTTTTCTAGGAATTTCTCTAAGGAAAATGACATTTTCCATGAGAGTCTTTGCAAATATTCTGGAGGGGAGGAGCAAGATACAACCCATTAGGGAAACACCCCCAGGTAAGCAAGGGGGCGGTGACAGGTTTAAAATTGTTTGGAGAACTACCAGACCACCCCTGGGACTTGCAGTATATGTGATATTTCAGTAATATTTGAGTAATATTGTAAATATATCATTTGATCAAGCCATTATTTGTTTGTTTACATAATTTCTTATGGGTTATATGTAAGAAGTATATAAATGGCATATGTCATTACGTCACCATGTGGTATATGCATACCTCACCAAAAGAAAAACTCAGCTGACAATTTATCCCAGGCTCCTCTGTTTTTCTTTTGATTAATTTCTAAAGTTACAAAACATAACAGTTGTGATGAGAAAGTTTTCAAACAAGTCCAAGGCGAGAAGCTACCTGTTGAAGCATGGCCTATTTTTCTTTGGAAGGGGAGAGAGATGGTCAAGTTTAAAAAAAAGGCAGTAAATGGACGAATTGCATGTGTTCATAAACAATAAATATCGAGTGATAATAAATAAAAAAACAGATTTGGCTGGCTACGTCAGAAGAATAGGCATATTGAATTGCACAATAGATAACTGGATGATATGTACTGAATTAATTGAGCAGTGTTTTAAAATAAATGAAATAGCCAATGAGAAATGAGTGGTAATTGCTGAGTGCAATAGGTGAAAAGTAGTTTGCTCAGATGTTTGACAGTTACAACCAAATTAGCCAAAATAAGCTTTGCTCTTATCATGAGTATAATGCAGGAATGTTTAGAACCAAAACCACTGTTGATTTCAAAACGCTTTAGGTTTCATAAGAGGAATCAAAAAGAAGGGGAGTCCATTTCAAATTATATGACTGGATTGAAGAAATTGTCTAATTATTGTCATTTCAATGATGTGCTTAATAATGCACTGAGAGCTCATTTAGCTTGTGGAATCTTACAAGAAAGTATTCAAGAACGGCTCCTAACAGGCATAATTCACATTTAAAAGAGCCTTTGAAGTCACTGTATCAATGGATGCAATTGAGTTGCAGTCAGGAATTAAAATGAGCACAAACAAAATTGCAATGTTTAAACAGAAACCTGCCTGGCCAAACAAATTGTGTTACCATTGTGGCAGGGGCTCACATACACCAGACCAAAGCAGGTTTAAAGGAAAAACTTGCAGAACATGCAAAAAAGTAGGACATATACAAAGAGCATGTTGGGCAGACAAAGATAAATGTACTGCACAGGGAAGAGAAAAAGATTAAAAAGTTGAGATGCAGTTTCAAACAGAACACTAATCTATGCTGTTGATGAAGCATCAGATAATGAGGACAGTGACATAAGTCTGAATAGCGTTGAGATTTGCAAAGTGAAAATTAATGAGAGACCAGCAATATGGCTTACACCAGAAGTGAATGGCAAATTTATTAATACAGAATTGGACTCTAGCTCAGCTGTTTCAGTCATTCCGCAAAATGAGTTTGAAAAGCATTTGAAAGATACTGAAATAAACCCTGCAGGTATACCACTAATAACTTATACTGGAGAAAAGTTTACTCCTGTGGGAATGTCATTTGTAACAGTGAAATATAACAACCAACAAGTCACATTGGGCTGGCATGTAATTAAAAACAGGAGGGCGAGCATTATAGAGCCATAACTGGCTGAGATAACTACAAGTTGACTGGAGATTCATCCACCATTTTTATGCTATATCCCCTGCAAAGGTGAGTGAACCACACCAGAATGGACATAATAACCCTCTTCACCAGAGGAATTACCCCTTTCTGGACATCCCATATACCACTGACTAGAGAGCAATTTGTTAAATATTTGAGTTGAGATGCATTCTATATTGAGTTGGAGTTTATAGCTAAGCAGGAAGGAGTGTAGTGTATTCAATATTTCAGTAATATTTGAGTAATATTGAAAATATATTGCTTGATTAAGAACTTCTTTTGTTTATATAGTTCACTGCGTGTTAAGTATGACCATAAAGCCATAAGGTGTTGGCGTGTGGCCAAGTGGTTAAGGCGTTTGTCTAGTGATTCAAAGGTCACTAGTTCGAGCCTTGGCTGAGGCAGCGTGTTGTGTCCTTGAGCAAGGCACTTAACCACACATTGCTCTGCGACGACACCGGTGCCAAGCTATATGGGTCCTAATGCCCTTCCCTTGGACAACATTGATGGCGTGGAGAGGGGAAACTTGCAGCATGGGCAACTGCTGGTCTTCCATTCAACCTTGCCCAGGCCTGTGCCCTGGAAAACTTCCAAGGCACAAATCCATGGTCTCATTAGACTAACAGATGCCTATAAAAAGCCATAAGATATCGGAGCAGAATTTGGCCATTTTCCCATTGAGTCTGTTGCACCATTTCATTATGGCTGATCCATTTTCCCTCTCAGCCCCAGTCTCCTGCCATCTCCCTGTATCCCTTCATGCCCAGACTAATTAAGAATCTATCAACCTCTGCTTTTAAAATACCCAATGAGTTGGCCTCCACTGTCGCCTATGGCAATGTATCCCATAAGTTCATTTTTCTCTGGCTAAAGAAATACCTCTCTTATCTTGGATAAATGAACATCCCTCTATTCTGATGTTGTGTCCTTTGGTCTTAGACTCCCCCACCAGAGGAAACATCCTCTCCAAATCCACTTTATCAACATTTGATAGGTTCCAGTGAGGTGACTCATCATTCTTCTGAAACCCATTGAGTACATGCCGAAAGCCATCAAAAACTTTTCATATGATGAGTCTTTGTTGCACACTTGGACACATAAGCAACTTCCAGGTGTGCAGAAGTTTAAAATAACGTCTTTATTATCATTTCTGGAAATACAGGAACACAAGCGCATTGGCTTACCATGCATGCTGTAGGGCTGTCTCCGTCTACTCCCTCACGTGCGCACTCCTGTCCCCCAGGACCCCTCAGCTGCCCCAAGTGCCTGTATAAGCTTTACCCCTTGTAACCATCAATTAACCTAGTGCAACTGAACATTAATCAAATTGTGAATGGACAAAATAACAAACCAAAGCAATAAAAATAATATGAACATAATATAAGAAAATTAGGGGGGTATCCAGTGTCTATTAATATGCTCCACATTGCTATGGGTCCCACACTCTCCCCTTCAAGATGAATGTCGTCCCGACATTCTAGATTTCCCAGGGTACTCATGTCTTCAACTGGTGAGTTATAGTGGTAGGTTATAAAGGAGTCAGTCTTTCAGGATACTCTCTGTACAGCAACAGTCTTTGACATGACATGCATCTCCCTCTTTATGTCATGTGTCAGCAACAGGCATCACTGGCCAGATGATATTCTAAGTGCTACTCCGCTACTTGTGTGGGCTATGTATCTCGGACTGAAGGTTTTGACCCTATGTCTACCCCGTAACCCATTACACAGACCCACATGTCCTACTGTATGCCTCACACATGTTCCAGTGTCCTTCTACATATCAGTGGTCTGTGTTCAACTGATGATTGACCCAATGTGTTGTATGTGAGTGTCTTGGGTGGGTTTCTTTGTCGGAAAGGATACTTTCTTATGGGAGTTGACCACTGCTCAAGATCCTTTTCGTCTGCTTCAACAGATGATGACACCTGCTCAGAGCTCATCTCGTCTACTTCATCAAATAACACCTCTCGCTCAGCCCCTGCAGTTTCCCCATTCTCCATCTTTGGTTCCATCCTACTTTCCTCACCCTCATCTGGACACTCATCTTCCTCACCGCCTTGCTCCAGTTCCCTGTCAGCTGCTTGTGGTTGGAACTCCTCTGCTTCCACTCTCAGCTGGCTTCTGAACGGGTCGAATTACTCTGCTGGTTGTGTGGTGATGAATCTCCAGTTACTCTCATCCTCTGAACTACTGTGCGGATCTCTCTCCTTCTGCCTTTCCTGCCTTTCACTCTTCTTATCTGTATTTGGCTTTTTCTTTTGCATTTTCTTTTTCCCCTGCTCATCTTCTTCCATGGGCAGAAGGTCACAGGGCAGTAGTAGGTTCCTGTGTAGGACTCTAGTCTTTCCTGGGCCTCTCTCAGGTCGTACGACGTAGACAGGACTGTCCTTGTGCTTCCTCTTGGTTATGATGTGGACTTGCTCCTCCCAATAAGACCTGAGCTTCCCAGGTCCTCCTCTGTCCCTGAAGTTCTGCACTAATACTCTACACCCTGACTGATATTCCACTCCATAAGTCTTCCGGTCATACTGCTTCTTTGCTCTATTTTGCTCCCTCTGAGCTGTCTGTGATGCCAGCCTGTACGCCTCTTGCATCCGCCTTCTCCACTTACTGGCATATTCGCTGTGAGAAGTGCTCTGGTTACTTGGTGTCAGGCCAAACATAATGTGCACAGGTAGCCGGGGGCTTCTATCATAGAAGAGGTAGTATGGGGCATATTCTGTCGCTTCACTATGCATACAGTTATACGCATGTACGACCTTGGCTAAGGAGCTCTTCCAATCTGACTTGGCTTCCTCTGTCAAAGTTTCTCGGCATGGAAAGGAGTGTTCGATTAAATCTCTCAACCTGACCGTTTCCAGCCGGGTGGTAAGGTGTTGTGCGTGAGCCTTGGATGCCAGAGTATTCTTCCAGCTTGGAAAACAGCTTATTCTCAAACCCCTTGCCCTGATTATGATGCAACTTGGCCCGAAATCCAAATTTGAGCGCAAAGTCTCCAAAGATCTTTTCAGCGGCAGTTTTTGCTGACTTGTTGGTACATGTGTATGCCTAGGCAAAGCGTGTAAAGTGATTGATGACAACCGGTATATACTCATATCCTCCTTTACAGCTTTCCAGATGCAGGTAATCTATTGAAACCATCTCAAAAGGATAGGTGGTTACTACATTAACCACTGATGCTCTAGTTGGCTTGTTCGGGCGCTTCTGCTTCAGGCAGCTTCACACCTTGGTCACATAATGGTCCACATGTCTTTGCATATGAGGCCAGTAGAATCGGTCACGGATCAGGCTAAGTGTCCGCTCCACTCCGCGGTGTCCCATTTCTTCATGCAGCTCCTTGTATATCAGCTGATGGAATGTTTTATGTAACACTAGTTGATCTCGAGCTGCTGACTTTCTGTACAGTTTGCCGTCTTTGGTGAGATACAACTTGTTTCTCTCCCTCACTAGAACAGAGGTGTTATCAAGCCAGTCTCTTCCCCATTGATGAGGCCACTGTCCCGTCATGACATACTCTCGCACCATGCCAATAACTGGGTCATCCTTTTGTGCTTCCTTTAGGTTCTCGGTGGAAGTTAGTCTTTCATGCTCTACATCAGTACGTGCTGCAGTGATGGTGGCTGGACACAAGCAGGGTCTGGTTCATGCGATTCGAGTGGGAGTGCCTGTGTGACAGTTGTTATTGTCTCTGGCTCCATTTCCTGTGAACATATGCGGATGTACTGTTCCATATCAAGTGGCATCCGTGACAAGCCATCCGCGTCTCCATTAACTTTCCCAGGCCGATACTTGATTGAGAAATTAAAGTCAGCTAACTCCGCAATCCACTGGTGTGCTGTGGCGTTCAGCTTCGCTGTGGTCAAAACATAGGTTAAGGGATTATTATCAGTGTAGACAGTAAATGAGGGTGCATAATATAGATACTCACAAGATCTTTCACAAATGGCCCACTTCGTTGCCAAAAACTCTAACTTTCCAGACTGGAGGTGGTAATTCTCTTCTAGTGCAGTTAGTGTTCTCGACCCATAACCTATGATGACCAGCTTGCCTTGTTGTCTCTGGTACAGTACTGCACCCAGCCCCTCCTGAGAGGCATCACAATGCAACACAAATGGCTTCTGAAAGTCGGGGTAACCTAGGAGTGGTGGACGCAGCAGGTACTCTAACAGCTGGCAGAGCACTTCCTGGTGTTTCTCGGTCCAGGTGATCGGTTGGCTTGAGGGTAGCTGGTCTGACTCTTTGCGTTTCCCCCTTCTCCTACTTGCACTTGATCCTTGGACCTTACTTCCTGGGTTCTTCTCGGTGGATAGAAGACTGTACAGCGGCTTGGCAATGCGTGAGAAGTTTGGGATATACAGGCGGTAGTACGATAGGAACCATAGCATTTTCCTCAGGTCTCCCACAGTCTCAGGTTTGCGGTCTTTGAGTGCTTGTACTGGTGCTATCTCAGCAGGATCCATGCAGTAGCTATCTTTGGATACAACCTTTCCCAGGAATTTCACTTTGTCTTTAAACACTTCACACTTTTTAGCTGTCAGTTTTACACTATGTGCTTGATAGCGATGTAACACCTCTCTCATATCCCGCAGATGACCTTCAAAAGACTGGCTGTGGACAAGATTGTTATCCAAATACGGCTGACATGTTTCACCTCTCAAACCCATGAGGCACTCCTCCATACTATGCTGGAACTCTGCTGGGGCCAAGGACAGGCCGAAGGGGATCCTTACCCACGTGTATAAGCCCCAAGGTGTTAGAAAGGCTGTAAGTGGCCTGCTACTCTCCTCAAGGAAACCCTGATGGTACGCCTTGTCCTGATCCAGTACCGAGAACCATACACTCCCACTCAGGCTGTTCAACATATCCTGCACTCGAGGGATGGGGTGATGGTCAGGGATGGATTTTCGGTTCAGCTCACGGTAATCCATGCACAGACGTAAACTCCCATCCTTCTCCCGGACGCAGACTATTGGTGATGAGTATGGGGACCGGGATTTTTGAATCCATCCTCTATACAGTAGGTCCTCCACATACTCCTTCCCCTCCTTGTGGAGTGGTTTGGGTACAGAAGTGTAAGTGCGCCTTACAGGAGTTGTGCCGCTCAGTCTGATTTTTAGCTGCAGAGATGGAATGCATCCCACATCACTCTCATCTTTTGGGAATGCAGCACACTCTTCTCACAGCATCTGCCTCACCTGTTCCTGTTGGTCTGGAGTCAGGTGATCAACAGACACTGGAGGGTCCCATGACTCATGTTTGCATGTGCCCAGCTGTCTGCGTTTCTCTTTGTGATTCTCAGGAGCGCCGGCTGTTTTTGCTGTGTTTACACTGGCATTGACTGGCCTTACATCTACTGGGTAAATAGCCTTGATTTGCTGTAGCTGCCCCAGCACTGTGCGAGGGGTGAGAGTAATGTTGTGGTTGCTGTCATTAGTGATGGGGATAGCCACCCTAGACCAAATTCCCTTCTGCAGGCAGATGACGGTGTCAGTAATGTTCAACCCCTCTGGCCACTTTGGACCTCATCTGGTTCAAAAAGAACTTGCTGTTTTGAGGAAAGGGGTCCTGTCCTCACACTACACTTAACCTCCCTGGTCTGGCCTGCCTGAATCACTGTCTTTAGTTTTCCAACTCTCACCACGCCCTCCTTGTCTTTCTGGTCACTGCTCTGCACTATGTGGATCAACTCATTTGCCTTTTTGCAGTCAATGGAAAAAGCATCTCTTACCACAGCAGGTGTAACTTCTGGATGCTGCTCTATTCCATTCATCACCAGTTGCTCGATGACATTGTAGCCGATGACCGGTGGCTCCGCTACTCTGGGCTCATTAGGGACAAGCACCAGCACAAGAAGCTCTGGTGTTGGGCCACTATTTGATCCCAACTCGAACTTCAGCTCAACCCATCCTGCAAAGGGTATGGGTGTCTGGTTTGCTGCTTTGCCCACAAGTTTCTCGTTCTCACCCAGGAGCTCACCCGTGTTCCGTATGTGGAAAACAGGACTCTCTCCACTTTTCATTAATAATAGTGACCTGTGAGCCGGTATCCCATAATGCTTGTGTTGCTGCTCCCTCAAAGAAACAATCCACCGTGCACTTCTTCCTGATGAGAGCTGTCAGCTTGGCTTGGTGACGTAAAGAGAAATGACTGGCATAGGTAGCACCCGCCATCTGTTGTTCAGCCTTCCCAATTTTCTCTAACTCCGCCTCCAGCTGCCTGATTCTCTCACAAAGAAACTCATGCACCTTGTCATCTGGTCCAGCTTGGCTTGGAGATGATGATTCTGGGATTGTGACAGGCCGGATTGTCACATTGCCGGCAGATTTCCCTGCCAGCCTTCTTTGTCCTCTACAGCCCCTTGAGAGATGCCCAGTCTGTCCACACTTGAAAGAGTGTTCACACTGGTCAACTGTTCCCTGCTCCAGACACGCTTTTCATCCTCTCCTAACACTCATTCTTACTTGGTGGGTGGGTCCTTGAGAGTTAGATGTGCTTTTCCTTATTTCAGCCATTTCTTCTCTCAGCAGCCTGACTGCTTCATAAAGCTCTGTGTCTCCTGAACTAGCTACAGCAGGTGCTTTACGGCCCTTACGCTTCACAACTTCAGCTGACTGCTCTAGAAACCCCACCCTGGATTCGGCTGCACCCTGACTCTGCTGACTGCTCTGCATTTCTCTCTGTAATTCACTTACTTTTGGGACTCTGCTGCTTGTGTTCTTTCTTTGCTTGGACTGTCTTTCTGATTCAACACTGACTGCTTCATTCATCCTGTTGATGAGTATTTCATCTGTCACTCTCTGAGCATCGAGATGAGGCTTAAGCTGAAACTTGATATGGTCACTTGACAGCCCAGTACTAATTGACCTCAAGAATCTCTTCTGGATGAGCTCGGGACTGGACTGTTCATCTGACCCTACAACTTTTGAAGCAAGTAGCAGCCTTTCTTTTAACTCAATTGCTCTAAAGAGGAAATTTCTGGGAGACTCACAACTGTCTTGTGTTATGTTTACCAGTCTGTGGTATAAATCTGTAGACCTGTCCTCGTTGAAATGTCCGTTTAATATTGTCTTCAGTCGAAGAAGGGGAAGGTCACTTTTTATCTCAAGCATATCATGAATACTCAAACCTGGACTGATTGACTTGATCACCGCTTCCATGACCTCAGCCTTACTGTGTCCCCTACTCAGGCCTCTGTCAATCCGATGTATGAGGTTTGTGTATGAGAGTTTGTCCTTCTGTCCCTTTTCCCCGATCTGACCCCAGGTCTTCAATTCTCTCCTTATTGTCACTTTCGGGAGCCGGTTCGCAGCCATAGGCAGCACATTCTGTGGAGCTGAAGCTTGACTTGAAGATGCACTGTTCACTCTTTCATTCAGCCTCCTAACTTCAACCTGCAGAGCTTGACTGTTTAGCTGGAGCTCTAGGTATTTTTCTGCCAAGCTCCTTTCTTCAGCTGTTCTCTGGCTGGTTTATGCTGTTTTGTCTGTTTTTTCCCCATTACCAGTGTTTCCAGTATTTCTTCTCATTTGCTCAACTGATTCCATCGTTGTCCTTAGATAACACTTCACAACATCCTCCTCTTCATCATTAATTGCATTGTCCATCGATTCAGTAATTAGTCTAATTAACGTTCGCCTTGTGGTAACATTTTCACATGGGATCTTAGCTTTCACACACACCTCTTTGAGCTGATCCGGTTGCAAAAGCCATATTCTCTGAGACAAGGTTTCTGCCAACTCCTCCAGATCCATTTTGGGTGAAGCAGCCGTGCCCCGAAGCTGCATGCTCCCGCTGTCAATCCAAGGCGATCCGTGTCCTCGTTGTTGCCACACTGAGCGTGACGTTAATTGTCCCGGGTTTCGGCACCAAATATTTGTTGCACACTTGGACACGTAAGGGACTTCCAGGCGTGCAGAAGTTTTAAATAACGCCTTTATTTTCCTTTCTGGAAATACAGGAACACAAGCGCAATGGCTTACCATGCATGCTGCAGGGCCGCCTCCATCTACTCCGTCACATGCGCACTCCCGTGCCCCCTAGAACCCCTCAGCTGCCCCAAGTGCCTGTATAAGCTTTACCCCTTGTAACCATCAATTAACCTAGTGCAAATGAACATTAATCAAATTGTGAATAGACAAAATAACAAACCAAAGCAATAAAAATAGTATGAACATAATACAAGAAAATTAGGGGGGTATCCAGTGTCCATTAATATGCTCCACATTACTAACTATGGGTCCCACATCTTTCAATCATGGAATCATTTTGTGAACCTCCTTTGAAGCTTTTCCAATGTCAGCGCATCCTTTCTTAGATAAGAGACCCAAATCTACTGACTGTGCTACAAGTGGGGCCTCAGCAGTGCTTTATAAAGTCTCAACATGACATCCCTGCTTTTATATTCTAGTTCACTCAAAATGAATGCAAACATTGCATTTGCCTTTCTCACCACCAACTTAACCTGAAAATAAATGTTTAGGGAATCCTGCGCAAGGACTCCCAGGTCCCTTTGCATCGAAGATTTTTATAATTTTGTCTCTAAGGACATAATAAATAGGAGCAGGAATAGGCTATCTGGCCCATGGAACCTGCTCTGCCATTCAATGGCATCATGGTTGATCTCTCCATGGATTCATCCCCACCTACTTGCCTTTTCCCCGTAGCCCTTAATTCCCCTACTATGCAAAAATCTTTCCAACTTTTTCTTAAATATATTTACTCCATTTAGAAAATAGTCTACCCTTTTATTTCTTCTACCAAAGTACATGACCGTTTACTCCCCAAGACTGTATTCCATCTGTCACTTCTTTGCCCATTCTCCTAATCTGTCTAAGTCCTTTTGTAGCCTCTCTGCTTCCTCCAAAATACCTGCCCCTCCACCTATCTTCATATCATCTGCAAACTGGGCCAAAACGCCGTCAATTCTGTGATCTAAGTCACTGACATACAACACAAAAAGAAGCGGTTCCAACACAGACCCCTATGGATCATCATTAGTCACCGGCAGCCAACCAAAAAAGGATCCCTTTATCCTCACTCTTTTCCTCCTGTCTATCAGCCAATGCTTTATCCATGCTAGTATCTTTTTGTATTACCATGGGCTCTTAACTTGTTCAGCAGTCTCATGTGTGGCATCTTGTCAAAGGCCTTCTGAAAAGCCAACTACGCAACATCCACCAATTCTCCTTAGTCTATCCTGCTTGGTATTTTTTCAAAGATTTCCAACAGATATGTCTGCAACACTTTCGTTTAAGGATACCATGCTGAAAATGTACCTCCAAGTACCCGAAACTACATCCTTAGTAATTATCTCCAACATCTTCCAAACCACTGAGGTCGGACTAACAAGCCTATAACTTATTTTCCTCTGACTCTTTCCCTTTGTGAAGAGTGGAGTGACATTTGCTATTTTCCATTCCTCTGGAGCCATACCAGAGTCAATTGATTCTTGAAAGATCATTACTATTGCCCCCACAATCTCTTCAGCCATCTCCTTCAGAAACTTGGGATGTATACCATCTGGTTCTGGTGACTATCTACCTGCAGACTTTTCAGGTTCCCAAGAACCTTCTCCCTAATAATGGCAACTTCACAAACTTCTGCACCCTGACACTCTCGAACTTCAGGAATACTTGGATATTCCACAGTGAAGACGGATGCAATATACTTATTCAGTTGGTCTGCCATTTCTTTGTCCTCAATTATTCTCTTTCTGGCATAATTTTCCAGCAGTTCGATATCCACTCTTCCCTCTCTTTTACACTTCATGTATCTGATGAAGCTTTTGGTATGCTCTTTAATATTATTGACCAGATTACCTTCGTATTCCATCTTTTCATTCTCTATGACTCTTTTAGTTGCCTTCTGTTGGGTTTTAAATGCTTCCCAATCCTCTAACTTCCCACTAATATTTGCTTTATTATGTGCCCTTTCTTTGGTTTTTATGTTGGCTTTGTCTTCTCTTGCCAGCCACAACTGCATCATACTATCTTTAAAATACTTATTCATTGGGATGTATCTATCCTGCGTCTTCCAATTGCTCCCAGAAACATCAACCATTGCTGCTCTGCCATCATCCCTGCTCATATTCCCTTCCAATCAAATTTGGCCAGCTCCCCTATATTGCCTCTGTAATTCCCTTTACTCCACTCAAGTACTGATACATCTGACTTTAGTCTTTCCTTCACAATTTGCAGGGTGAATACTATTATATTATGATCACTGTCCTCTAAGGGTTCCTTTATCTTAAACTCTCTAATTAATTCCAGTTCATTGCACAACACCCAATCAAGAATAGCTGATCCCCTAGTGGGCTCAACCATGAGCTGCTCTAAAAAGCCATCTCTTGGGCATTCTAGGAATTCCCTGTCTTGCAATCCAGCACCAACCTGATTTCCCAAATCTACTTGCATAATGAAATCCCCCATGACGATTGGAACATTGCCCTTTTGGCATGCATTTTCTATCTCTCATTGCAATTTGAGAGATCTTTACTACAGTTTGGGGGTCTGCATAGAACTCCCATTGGGATCTTTTTACTCTTGAAGTTCCTTAGTTCTACCCACAACAATTCAACATAGGTGACTCTATGTCACCTCTTTCCAATGATTTGATTTCATTTTTTACCAACTGAGCCATGTCTTCCCATGCCTACCTGCCTATCGTTTTGCTACAATGTGTATCCTTGGGTATTACGCTTCCAGCTAATAATAATCTTTCAGCCACGATTCGGTGATGCCCACAGCCTTATACATGACAATTTGTAACTGTGCTACAAGTTCACCTACCTTATTCTGCATACTGCATGCATTCAAATGTAACACCTTCAGTCCTATGTCCACTCTTTTTGATTTTGTCCACCTTTTACATTGCAGTTCATCCAGTTGACTACAATTTTGCTTTATTATCAGCTTCTCCATGATAGCAGTGTCACTACTCACTGCCTACATTTGTAAACCAACTACCCCATCCTCAGCCCTATCATTCTGGTTCCCATCCCCTGTCAAATTAATGTAAACTCTTCCAAACAGCTCTAATAAATGTGACCTCAAGGATATTAGTCCCCCTTCAGTTCAGGTGTAACCCATACCTTTTGTTCAGGTCATATCTTCCCTAAAAGAGATTTTAATGTTCCAGAAACCTGAACCCCTGACCCTTGCACCAGTTCCTCAGCCACATATTAATCTGCTAAATCATCCCATTCTTTACCTCACTGGTGACAATCCAGAGATTACTACCTTGGAGGATTTTTTCTCAGCTTTTTACCTAGCTTCCTAAAATTTCTCTAATGAACCTCCTCACCTTTCATTCCTATGTCATTGGTGCCAATATGTACCAAAACCTCTGGTGGCCCACCCTCACCCTTAAGAATGCCACAGACCTGATCTGAGACATCCCTGCCCTGGCACGTAGGAGGCAACATACCATTTGGGTGTCTCTTTGACTATGGAATCTCTTATCACCACTGCAGTCCCCTTCAATTCTCTTCTCTTCTGAGCCACAGTGACAGCCTCTGCCAGAGGAGCACTATGTAAAAAGTATGTGAATGACAAACGTTATTACCCTACCATGTCATATATGCTCGCCTCACGAAAAGTACAACTAAGTAGACAAGTTATTCTGGGCTCCTGTGTTTTTCTTTCGATTAACTTCTTGAGTTACAAAATATAAAAGGACTGACTCACATAAAGGCATCCGTTAGTCTTGCGAGACCATGGATCTGCGCCTGGAAAGTCTTCACTCTCCAGGGCGCAGGCCTGGGCAAGGTTGTATGGAAGACCAGCAGTTGCCCATGCTGCAACTCTCCCGTCTTCACGCCACCAATGCACCTCGTCCTAGAGATGCTGCCTGGCCTGCTGCGTTCACCAGCAACTTTTATGTGTGTTGCTTGAATTTCCAGCATCTGCAGAATTCCTGTTGTTTGTTGTTGGCATTAGGACCCATACAGCTTGGCACCAGTGTCGTCGCAGAGCAATGTGTGATTAAGTGCCTTGCTCAAGGACATAACATGTTCCCTCGGCTGGGGCTCAAACTCACGACCTTCAGGTCACTAGTCCAATGCCTTAACCACTTGGCCACGTGCCCACACACTGACTCACAATAGGCCTGATAAAGGCAGGGGTGCCACGAAAGAAGGTAAATGACATTACTATTGCTGTAGTGCATGCCATGTGGTGGGAAAAGATTGTTCAGAAACTGGAGCAAGCAGCAGCTACTATAGTTGGCTCGGGTGCCTATGAGTTTAGCATAGAGCTATATTTGTCATCATTGAGCAGAGTAAGTTTGTAAATCTGACAGGAGCAAGGGGTGTTAGGAATGGTGAGGGAGCAGTGCCATGGAAGGGGTGTGGGACAGGTGGCAGAGAAAGAGTGCCGGGATGGGGATATGCCCAGCCCTGAGACACCAGGCAAGTTTATTTGGTTCCAAGCAATTGTTTTATTGATCATTGCAGAATGTCTCTCTGGTTCTACCCACTCCCTCCCTCTTCCTTCCCCTTTTCCCAACCATGATTCCCCTTTCCCTGCCCCTTTCCTACTCTCAGCCCACAATAGAGACCTATATCAGAATCAGGTTGATCATTACTCATCTTTGTCATGAAATTTGCTTTTTTGTGGCAGAAGAATAGTACAATACATAAAATTATTACAGAACAGTGCAAAAGTTTTAGGCACCCGAGCTATGAGGAGTGATTGATAAGTTCGTGGCCTAAGGCAGAAGGAGTCAACTTTAGAAAACCTAGCACATTTATTTCTCAACATAGTCCCCTCCTACATGTACACACTTAGTCCAGCGGTCATGGAGCATACGGATCTTGAACCTCCACAGCAGGGGTGATTGATAAGTTTGTGGCCTAAAGTAGAAGGAAATGAGTTATTAACTTCAAACTTTCTGCATTATCACTCAAAGAGTTGAACTGCACGTGCATGTAACGAGAGCATCTTGGATCTCCAGGCAGTCCACAGCAGGGGTGATTGATAAGTTTGTGGCCTAAGGTAGAAGGAGATGAGTTATACAGCTCTCATTACATGTACATACAGTTCAACTCTGAGTGAAAATGCAGAAAGTTTGAAGTTGATAACTCATCTCCTTCTGCCATAGGTCACAAACTTATCAATCACCCCTGCTGTGCACCACCTCTGGAGGTCCAGGATGCCGACTTCTACAAAGAAGGGATCCGTATGCTCCACGACCGCTGGACTAAATGTGTAAATGTAGGAAAAATAAATATGCTAGGTTTTCTAAAATTGACTCCTTCTACCTTAGGCCATGAACTTATCAATCACTATATATATATATATATATATCAACCCTTATATGTATATGTGTGTGTGTGTGTGTGTGTGCTTTTGCATAGTATTGTATAAGTTAACTGCAAATGGAAGTCCAGTTGGACAACTCTCAAGGAAGTTGGCCTGAGTGCCCTGATTGGGTACACAATACCCAGGGCCCTGATGGAGAACTCATGACTGTTTTCCCAGTTTCGAAGTTATTGGGGTGGAAGGGACACCGATAGATGTGGATGGCATTACTGGGCACTGGTGCTGTGTCCTGCTGAGTACCAGGGGGCCAAAGCCTATGAGGGAAATGTGAGGTGGGCAGAGGGATTTGGAGGAGAAATGACACCAGTGACAGAAGTGTAGGTGGTGTCAGTGGTGAATAATGTGAGCCCAGGTACTGGTGTTCCAGCTGCCCAACACGATTTTGGGTATGATTACCTCAAGAGTATGATTGCTCAGAAAAATGCAGGAAAACCTATGCTCCAATTCCTTATGCTGGGAAGGGACTGATGGGCGCTGCTGCAGATTACCTCACCAAACAGGTGGCTTTTCAAAAACACTACAGAATCCATGGGGGGCCGGAATACAAAGAAATTATGGAAACTGTCAGGGCTTTGGAATCACACGGGTGGTAAGAACAGCCACGTCAGAGTGTAACTACTTAGTACGGCCAGTAAGGAAGTTGGATGGGAGCTGGTGCAAGACAGTTAACTGCCGGCAGCTAAACTAGGAGGCACCAGTGCTAGCCTCAGCAGTGCCAACCAGATATTACCATAATGAAAGCATGTCTGAGAACGGAAGTGAGTGGTATGAGTGACTGACGTGTCTGATGCATCTTCCTTGACTCCTTGAGACATGAGTTTTCAGAATCAGTTGGGAGGAAAAACAATGCACATTTACCAGACTTTCACACGAGTTCACAGCCCAACGCTTGGTGGTCTGGGACCTGGACGAATGTCCCATCTTGCCCAATATACAGACTGCACTTTTCACGGATGATATTTTATTGCGGAGACACAGGGAAGAAGTGGTTCAGGCCCTCTAAAGGAACACATAACACAGTATGGATGGGCCATCAACCCTTAGATGGAGCAGGTCAGTGGTTGGACATTAGCTGGGGCTCAGGTCAGGGAACCATACCAGATGAAGCCAAGATACTTGATGCCGTGGCAGCCAGCAGTAAGATGGAAGTGCAGAAATCTGTTGGTTTGCTTGTTTTTTGAGCACAGATCCTCCCTAATGATCCTGCTTCGGCTTCCATATGCTATAGGTAGGAAGGGAGCTAAATTTGAATGGGGCCTGAATAAAAAAAAGCCTTCCAGGAGGAAAAGCATTTGGTGGTCCAGGCTCCGTCGCTCGCGCTGTGAAGGTCTGATATGCCGTTTGAATTACAGGTGTTGGCTCCACCTCCTTATTCTAGATTCTGCCTCCATTTATGAAGGGTCTCAGCTTGAAACAGTGACTGCGTATTTCTCTCCACAGATGCTGGCTTACCTGATGAGTTCACCAGCATTTTATGTGTTGGTGCAGGAAAATGAAACCTTTGCAGCCTGTGGCAGAAACATGGTACCATCAACATGTCAGTGGGGTCAAGGAAAGTATCCAACCCCATGACCTGGTGCACACTGCTTGAGAAAGAGCTGCCAGTCTGCTATTGGGCTTTGGCGGGAACGGGGTAAGGCAGGCACAGACCTCAATTCTAATGTGGAAATGGTACACACTGGAGAGAACAGGAGCACAGAAAAGGCCTATGGGGGAGAATGAACAGTTGACATTTCAGGCCAAGACCCTTCATCAGGAATGGAAAGGAAAGGAGCAGATGTCCCCGTCCTTTCCAGGTCTAATGAAGAGTCTTAGCGGGAAACGTCAACTGTTCACTTTCCTCCTTAGACCCTGACTGACCTTTTGTCTTTCTCCAGCATTTTGTGTGTGTTGATCCAGATTTCTAGCATCTGCAGTCTCTCTTGTGTTTTCAATTCGCTGCTGTCCTTGTTTAACCTTTTGCTCTTTCTGCAAAGAATGACAGGACCTGGTCAAAACTTACTGTAGTTGCCTGTCCAGTAGGAATGATTGCTTGATGATGTTGAACCTGCACCACTACACATTAAAACAGCTTGCTTTCCAAATCATACTGCCCTGGCTTGCGTATAACATAGACATCTACAAGGCAATATCAATGGAGGGTCTAACTCACATATTAAAACCAAATGTTTAGTTATTTTATCTGTAGTTGATTGCCAGAGGAATATTGATGTAGTTCTTAAAATGCTGTCTTTCCTCATTACTGATTTTGTGAGATGTAATTATTGGTGAAGTTTGTTTTATTACGAGTTTACTATGTCACCAAAGTCACTTGCAAATTTCTACACATGTACTGTGGAGAGCAATGTAACTGGTTGCATCACTGTCTGGTATGGAGGGGCCACTGCACAGGCTCAAAAATATCGGCGGAGGGTTGCAAACTTCGCCAGCTCTGTTATGGACACTAGCCTCCTAGCACCGAGGGCATCTTCAAAAGGTGTTGCCTCAGAAAGGTGGCACCCCTATCATCCATGAAATGCTCACTTCTCATTGCTACCATCAGCAAGAAGGCACAGTACACACACTCAATGTCTTAGAGAAAGCTTCTCCCCCTCTACTACCAGACTTCTGAATCAACTATGAACCAACCCATGAACACCACCTCACTGTTTTTGCTCCCTATTTCCACTACTTATTTAATTTGTTTTGCTTTATATAGATATATATATATCTTTTTGTAATTTATAGTTTGTTTTTATATATTGAACTGCTCTCCTACTGTAAAACAACAAATTTCACGATATTGGACATGATATAAAAGCTGATTCTGACAGTGTAAATGTCAGCCTCTCACTTTACTTTACTAAAGAACAGATCTACTGAGCAGAGGCTGCAGATATTGCTGGCAAATGCCAATGATTCCCAACAGAGCTACTGCATTTATCAGTTTAATTGGAAGCAAATGCGAGATTTGTGCACTGACATTGTGAGGAACAGAATTTGTAAACTCTGATGCTCTATCTGTCCGTCCACTCTGCTGCTGTGCCCCACATAAGTTCATCCTGCAAAGTGCCATGATTCTACTTGTGGAATCTTGTGCCCAGTTAGACCTGGCACAAAAGCTGCTAAACCAATAATTCCAATGGGGTCTGTTTGGCTATGAACATAAAGCAAAAATGGGAAGCATATTCTTCTTTTAAAATTGCTCTTGATTAATGTTTCTAATTGCAAATCTTTTGGGCTTTTATTGATCCAATTTTTAAAAAAGAATTTTTATAATTTTTACATCTCTAAATATGTGGACATATACAAAAATTTTAATGGGATTCTGTTTTAAGTGTATGCAAATCTGGGGTTGGGTCTTCATAGGCTGACATGTTTTAGGCCCAAGGCATCCTTGGCACACAAATGGAGACCTACTGCTACTGAGGTAATACTTCTGGAGTCTGGGGGTCTTTGGGCCGGCAGGGCAGGCCCTCCAGATTTGATTGTGGCAAGGATGGGAATCCGGAGACTGTAAGAACTGATATTGAGCAGCTAGCCATGGCTGGGGTGTGACCTCCCTTGGTAGCTCAGTAAATACATCCAATTAAATAAAAACCTGAGGAAAATCACCACTAATCCTTGTGTGTGAAGAGGTGGATTAATTAACAAGCATTAGTTGGTTTCCGTCCAGGTAGCCTCCAACCGATGGCATGAATTTCAATTCCTCCTTCTGCTGAAATAAAATACTTTCCTCCTCCACTCTTCTTCTATTCTCCATTCTGGAATTTCCTCTTCCAAACCTAACCATCACCTCCTCCTGGATTTCCTCCTCCTTCCGTTTCTCCTATGGCCCACTCTCCTCTCCTATCAGATTCCTTCTTCTTCAACCCTTTATCTTTTTTTATCCAGCTGGCTTCTTTATCTTTCTAGCTATCCTCCTTCCCTTCCCTCCACCCCCCCCCCCCCACCTTTTTATTCCGGTGTCTTACTGTTCCTTTTCAGTCCTGAAGAAGGCTCTCAGCCCAAAAAGTCACCCGGTTTATTCATTTCCATAGATGCTGCCTGACTTGCTGAGTTCCTCCAGCATTTTGTGCATGTTGCTTTGGGCCACCAGCAACTGCAGACTTTCTCATATTTACTGTTGGTTTCTGATGTTTTTTCTTTCTGATTCAGTGGAAATATCAACCATAACTAACTTCCTGATTATTGATCACCAATATACTTGTCAGTATGTTTGAATCCGTAACAGGAATGGATCAGGTTAGCTTGTGTACCAGCAGACAATTAGTCAACTTGCATCCTGGCCCTTGCTATCAATGCTGAGATGTAAACATTTTGGTTAAGGTATCTAGGAATGAGGAATGGAATTACATCAATTAAATATCGACCAAATGAAAAAAAGTTGCATGGTGGAAGAAAAGAAAACAAGATATTAAGCTGAGTAATGCTCCTTTCTTACTGGAGATAAACAAGTGGGCCAGGGTGAGGGGAAGAACTTCAAGAAACAAAATGCTCTGCTGGTTAGAGATCTCAGCTGTTCTTGACAGAAGGACCTTCTGAAAAAGTTAGGATATATGTTGGTTGCATATCTCCTCTGTTTAATACAATTTAGCTATAACCTTTCAGTTTGTGTGACAGCAAAATAAAGGACCAGGTGGAAGAAGAGCAGTATCATAGATACCATTTTATGATTTAAGTTATTTATTAAAGATTTCTCTAAAAGTCTTTTCATGTATTTTATTGCTTTAAATGTGACTCAATTTTCCTTTATTTGGTCTATCTCTTTATGCATAAGATGCACAGCTGCAATGTATTTAACTGATGTAATGTATTTGCATTTAGAAGATAAGTTTTATATGTTTACTTATAAAAGTCATATTTTTCTGTAATCAGGAAGCACACTTGGACTGCATGTGTGAATAAATACTATACTTATCTAATGTAGTTACTTAGCTGTTTGACAGAATTAAATATAGTATTAAGTTTTTATGTTTTATTCTTTTAATGCAGTCTTCTTTTTGATTTAAAGAATAATGAATTTTTGAAGTCCAGCCATTTTGAATTCTCTGTTTGTACTAAAAATACTTAAACAAAGTTCAGTGCACAAGATTATTGAGCATAAAAGATGACTGAAATTTAACCCAGAAATACATGTCTGTGTAAAAAGCCCAATAACAAAATTCACCATGGATGCATTTTCCAGGTAAAGTGTGGGCAATGCTTAAAATCATAAAACTTGCGCATTATCCAGATCTATGTCAACTTCAAAATTCTCATGTGAAGATCACAGATACTAGAAATTAGTGTGTCTTTCAAGTACTGTATTTCTTCTAATAAACCAATATGTGTATATAGCACAGGAAAGTGGAAAAGCTGTAAAGGCTGGATCTCATCCACCCTGGTCAAGGACTGCTTGTCCCACTCCCATCATGGAGGAGGCTATGTAACATCAGCAACAGGACTACCAGACTTCAAAACAGTTACTTTCTCCAAGCAGTAAAGTTGATCAACATCTCCATCCACTAACCCACCCCTTCACATCCCGTACCACCACTACTTTATAATTTCCTGTCAGAAACTCCTTTATATACATACATTCAGTCAATGTATATAAGCTATCTTACATATTTATGTATATTGTGATTTTTTTATTACTATCATCTTAATTGTAGATTTTGTGCTGCATCAGATCTGGAGTAATTTTTTGTTCATTCTCCTTTACACTTGTGTACTAGAAATGAGATTAAACAATCTTGGAAGTTAAACATGCATGCCTGAAGACAGGTGCAATAAGGGGTGCTACAGTAAATATCAGTGTTTTTTGAACCAAGAGTTATGATGAAAACAGAAGCAAAACCTAAAGAACAGGAAGGTCTTGGCAGTTGATATATTTGTAAATTAAAATTTTTCTCAAATTAGCATAATAATATTAATAAAATGTGAATAAGTAGCTTTAATTGAGAAAGGATGAGTGTACTGCTAAAAAGCAAATATTATTTTGATCATTGGTTTTAAAAAAATCAAAACTGTTTTCAACAGTGCAGTTTTGCATTTGGTTGGTTTCAAAGAAGGGTTATTAGTGGAAATCATTATGTGATATGGCTGACAGATGAAAAGGCTCCATTTGCAAATGTTTGTTGTGATTCAGTACATTCCTGTTGGTGTATCTTTTTTACTTAAAAATTCATTAAATACAACTACACAGTGAAGTGTTTCTGTGATGGTTTATTGAAGGATGCACAACAAAGGGAGGACCAAGTATTTGATTTGTATGTTGCTTTCTTCGTGTCGTCTACTTTATTCTCAGTTTTTTTATATGCTATTGACACATACACAGTCTTTTATAAAGAAGCAGTTTTACAGGACCACATTTCCAAAAACACACTATATTTATACATTAAAATGTATTCAACCAATTTTTACAATCCTATATTATGTTTTGGCTAGTTGATGAAACTACTTTGCAATACTTTTTTACTGCCCCCCCCTCAAAATAATCCCTATAGGGACTGTGTTCATGAACTAATGTGCAAATTTAACATTTAGGAACTTATTCATTCTTGTATAGGGAGCTGCAGTCAAAATACAAATATGCTGTTCAGCCTTAAGTGATTGTTTCAGACAAAGTTTAGTTTTTATATCTGCATATTATATTAATTTTCTTTTTGCTATGAGGACTGTTTAGAACAGACTCTTCATTTTATGAATGATTATCATGCAATCCCAGTCTCAGATGCTCCCTTTGAGGTAGCAGCTGCACTAAACCAGATGTGCCTGTCTTAAACAGTTACTATCATTATTAATCCATGACATTGACTATGTATAAATAAGTTACGTACAGAATGACAAGTCTTCACCTATCATGCCATGGCTATTTTGTTAACCAGATGAATAATAAGGGGTTTCACTGTGATAATTGTAATCAGGACAAACTTTTTGCACAAGTTTATAGTCTACACTGTAGAAAGCTATATATATGCATATAACCTTGAATGGTTTGGAACACAACCAAGAAACATGACTTTGGGTCTGCTCCTGATAACATATCTTTGAAGGATCATAATTACACAGCGCTGTCTTCTTTGCCCTGTCTGTTTTCTCATACTCGATTCGACAGTTGAATGTTTTGGACTCCTTGGTCTCCAGCGTTGACTGCTGAGAGAAGTCAAATTCCACAACCTTGGATGGTGGAACCAGGCTTACAGACACATTGCCGAGACCAGTTGAGTTGTGCCTGAAGTACACACTGAAAGTCCCATTCCCATGGTCAACTATCTTCCCAGTAATGAGAAGATTCAGTTTAACAGTTTTGATGTTAGAATGGAAGTCACCCCAGCCGAACATTTTTTTGAACTTTCCTGTTTTAACAATGGGTCTGCGTTTGGTCCGTGAATGAGATTCTCGACTATCTGTTAGGTTGTTTAACCATGCCCATAAGTCATCAGAAATTTTTATCCGTGGGGTATGAGTCATGTCCAATTTCGCCTTTGGAATCTCCTTCACAAACAGCCGCAAAGGATTTACTCTCTGCGTAATAGCCAAATTATTAGCAAATGTTGGACCAGCTGCCTTGTCTTGTAATTCCAACAGCTCCAGTCTTCCTCCTAACCGATTCTCATGGGAATTGATCTGGAATAAAATAAAACAAAGGATTAATAGACAGGTAGGTGTAAATTATCTCTACAACGTCAATCTAAACTTTCAGGAGCACTGTATTTGCTTTTGATACTCAGATCAACTACTTTTGGCCAATATTATTGCAGCATGAACACAATAAAAGATTGCATTACACTGAAGTCTAGTTGGTGGTTATGGCCAGAAGCATGGTCAGATGTACATCAGAAGTTCTGATTTCCACATCTGTTCACTGCATTATTAAAGAAGGAAATGCACTGGAGATCAGACACCAGAGTATTTCAACTCACCACTGTAATTAAAAATATTCAGGCTAATTAATGTAACAAAAACATGTAGATTAATTTACCTTAGTGAAGGTTGGCAACTCCATTCTTTTGAAACACTGAGTCCAAGGATGGTTCCTTACCTCACTGATCTGAGGGTCTGAATACACTATACCTGACTCTCAGCTCTATGACAACCACCGCTGGTGTATAAATGACAATCTTTTTCATTTGAGTTTTTGCTTATTTTATGTTAGTTAACATCACTGAACACAGGGACCTTGGGATCCAAGTCTGTAGTTCACTGAAAGTGGCTGCGCAAATAGATAGGCCACACATTTTAATTCCACACTACGCTCTGTCCGCCAGAGAAAGCAGGATCTCCCAGTGGCCACACATTTTAATTCCACATCCCATTCACATTCTGATATGTCTATCCATGGCCTCCTCTACTGTAAATATGAAGCCACACTCAGGTTGGAGAAACAACACCTTATATTCCGTCTGGGTAGCCTCCAACCTGATGGCATGAATATTGACTTTCCAAGCTTCCGCTAATGCCCCACCTCCCCCTCGTACCCCATCTGTCATTTATTTATATACACACATTCTTTCTCTCTCTCTCCTTTTTCTCCCTCTGTCCCTCTGACTATAGCCCTTGCCCATCCTCTGGGTTTTCTCTTCCCTCCCCTTTTTCCTTCTCCCTGGGCCTCCTGGCCCATGATCCTCTCATATCCCTTTTGCCAATCACCTGTCCAGCTCTTGGCTCCATCCCTCCCCCTCCTGTCTTCTCCTATCATTTTGGATCTCCTCCTCCCCCTCCCACTTTCAAATCTCTTACTAGCTCTTCCTTCAGTTAGTCCTGACGAAGGGTCTCAGCCTGAAACGTCAACTGCACCTCTTCCTAGAGATGCTGCCTGGCCTGCTGTGTTCACCAGCAACTTTGATGTGTGTTGGAGAAAACTAAAGTTGTTTTCTCTGATGCAGCAGCAGCTGAGGGGAAATTTATAGAATTATGAGAGGTATAGAAGATAGGGCATAGAATAGTACATTTTAGGAACAGGCCTTTAGTCCAGATATTGTGCTGAACTAATTAAGCTAGTGATGCCTAACTTACATTAATCTCCATAGAACATAGGTGTGTTCATAAGTTGATAGAGTAGATAGTTGGTATCTTTTTCCCAGGGTAGAAATGCATAATACCAGAGGGCATGTATTTAAAATGAGGCCTCGATAACTTCAGAGCTACAGAGCCAGAAAAAAAGAAGGTATTTCCTCAGAGGTCCATCAAGAGACAAATGCAAGGGCTGGGTTGGTCAAAAACAATTCAACCCAAATCGATTGTTGGAGTGGGGCAGTGTTAGAGTGGTCCAGTTTTGATAACATAGGTGCGGGCTCTAAGTAGTTTTCCAGTAAGCTTTTATTTTCTGTCGGTACATAGCTAGCGTGCTGAGAATGGGTCCAGAGTTAGCGATATGTTCCTTGTGTGAGATGTGGGAACTTCGGGAGACCTCCAGTCTCCCTGATAACTATAACTGCACAAAGTGCACCAAGCTGCAGCTCAAAGACCTTCGGCTCATATGGGAGAACAAGATAGGAGCTACAGGGAGGTAGTCACCTGTAAGTTGCAGGAGGCTGGTACCTGGGTGACAGTCAGGAGAGGGAAAGAGAATAGGCATCCAGTGCAGAGTACTCCTGTGGACATTACCCTCAATAATAAGTATGTATAGGCAGCCGTCGATCCCAGGGGATGCTCCTCTGGTGGACTGTGTCCTTTCCAGGCCATAAGGCTGGGTGGGAAGATTTGAAGAACTGGCTGTGCCCATGCAGTGGGTTCCTGCTTTCCACGTCACTGATGTAATCCAAGAGAAGGGCAAGCACCGATACAGCTTGGTACCAACGTCATCACAGAGACAGCCAGAGTGAAGTTGTAAACTACATCAAACTGTCTCAGGGAGCCCAGCTCCGGATTTCTTCCTCCAGGTTTATTTCTGAAGCCTTTCCTATGGGTGGGTATGGCCACAAGGCAGCAGAGGTTTAAAATCAGAGTTTTCCTTCTCCTAGGCAGGCTGCCGCCCAAGGCTGATGAGCCCCACCTGCCCGGAATAATAAGTATAAATACTGATGTGGGGAATGACCTACCAGGGAGAAGCTGCAGTGAGCGGGTTTCTGTGGCTCAGAAGAGAAGGGAGGGGTGTGGGGGAAGAAAAGACTAGAAGTAGTGATAAGGGGTTCATTAGGGAAACAGAAAGTAAGTTCTGTGGACAAGAGTAAGTTTCCAAGATGGTTTGTTGCCCTCTGTGTGCTCAATCTTGGATTGAGTCCACAGCATTCTTAACTGTGAGGATGAGCCCCAGAGGTCATTGTCCATGTCCATACCAAAGAGATGGTAGTTTGGGCAATGAGGTCCTGCAAAGTGAGTTCAGGGTGTTGGGTTCTAAGTTACAGGACAGGACCTCCACGGTTGTGATCTCAGGGTTGCAACCCATGCCATGTGCTAGTGAGGCCACAAATAGGAAGATCATACAGTTTAGCAGGTGGCTAAGGCTTTGGTGCAGGAAGGAGGGCTTCAGATTTTTGGATCATTGGGCTCTCATTTCCTCAAGGGTTTATTAGTGCTGCCTGGGGAGGGGGGGGGCAGTGTTTAGACTAGAGTTGCAGGGAGATGGGAACCAGAGCAATAGAGCAGATAGTGGAGTGGTTGCGGAGAAAGATGTTGCTAAACCCACATACAAGGTCAGGAATTAAAAGATTGAGCATGCTGGGACTAATGCTCTGAGCTGTGTATATTTCAAGGCATGGAGTATTGTAGGAAAGGCGGATGAGCCTAGGGCATGGATCAGCACTTGTAATTATGACATTGTAGCCATCAGTGAAATGGTTGCAATGGTTGCAGGAGGGGCAAGATTGCCAGCGCAATGTTCCAGTGTTCTATTATTTTAGACATGATAGAACAGGAGGGATTTAAGGGGGAGTGGTGACTAGCTAGTAAGGGAAAATGTCACAGCAGTGCTCACTCAGGAGAGATCAGAGAACTCGTCTAGTGAGGCTTTATGGGTAGAACTGAGGAATAAGAAAGTTATAACTACGCTAATGGGATTATATTATAGACAACCCAACAGTCTGCAGGATTTAGAGGAGCAAATTTGCAAAGAGATTGCAGACTGTTGCAAGAAACATATGGTTGTGATAGTAGGTGATATTAACTTTCCACATTTTTTCTGGGACTCTCATATTGTAAAAGGACTGGATGGGATAGAGCCTTTATCTCTTTAATTAATCAACTTCACAGCTCTCTACTCCACTCCTCTCCACCTCCCAGTTTCACCTATCACCTTGTGTTTCTTCCTCCCCCACCCCCCACCTTCTAACTGACTCCTCATCTTTTGTTCTCCAGTCCTACTGAAGGCTCCCGGCCCAAAACATTGACTGTACTCTTTTCCAAAGATGCTGCCTGGTTTGCTGAGTTCCTCCAGCATTTTGTGTGTGTTGCTTGGACTTCCAGCATCTGCATATTTTCTCTTGTTTGTGACTGGATGGGATAGAGTTTGTCAAATGTGTTCAGGAAAGTTTTCTTAATCAGTACATAGAAGTCCTAACTAGAGCGAGTGCGATACTAGATCTCCTATTTAGGAATGAGACAGGGCAGGTGACAGAAGTTTGTACAGGGGAACAATTTGCATCTAGTGATCACAATCCCATTAGTTTCAAGGTAATTATGGAAAAGGATAGGTCTGGTCCTTGGGTTGAGGTTCTAAATTGGAGAAAGGCTCATTTTGATGGTATCAGAAAGGATCTGGCAAGTGTGGAATGGAACAGATTGTTTCTCACAAAAGTGTACTTGGTAAGTGGGTGGCCTTCAAAAGTGAAATTTTGAGAGCACAGTGTTTGTATATTCCTGTCAGAATAAAAGACAACAGGTTTATGGAAGAAATGCAAGAGAACACTTAAAAAGGAAATCAGAAGGGCTAAAAGAAGACATGAGGTTGCTGCAGCAGACAAGGTGAAAGAGAATTAAGAGCAAAAGGACAGCAGGGGACAAAGTTGGTCACCTGGAAGATCAGAATGGTCACCTATGCGTGGAGCCGATAGAGAAGGGGAGATCTTAAACAGATTTTTTTGGATCTGTGTTTACTCAGGAGGTGGACGCAGAGTCTATAGATGTGAGGAAATGCAGTAGCAATGTAGATTACAGAGGAGGAAGTGTTTGCAGTCCTGAGTGGATAACTGCCCAGTGCCTGACAAGATGTTCCCTCAGACCTTGTAGGAGGCTAGGACAGCAACAACAGGGGCCCTAGCAAAGGTATTTTAAACATTCTTAGTAATAGGTGAGGTGCTGGAGGATTGGAGGATGACTAATGTTCCATTGTTCAAGAAAAGCTCTAAGAAACGGCTAGGAAATTATGGGCCGGTGAGCCTGACATCAGTAGTGGGAAAGTTATTGGAAGGTATACTAAGGGATTGGGTATATGAGTATTTGGATAGACAGGGTCTGACAAGGGACAATCAACATGGCCTTGTGCATGGTAACTCATGTCTAACATAGCAAAAAAACAGAAAACCTACAGCACAATACAGTCCCTTCGGCCCACAATGCTGTGCCGAACATGTACTTACCTTAGAAATTACCTAGGGTTACCCATAGCTCTCTATTTTTCTAAGTTTCATGTACCAATCCAGGAGACTCTTAAAAGATCCTATTGTATCTGCCTCCACTACCGTCGCCAGCAGCCCACTCCACGCACTCACCACTCTCTGCGTAAAAAACTTACCCCGACATCTCCTCTGTACCTACTTCCAAGCACCTTCAAACTGCCCCCTCGGGATAGCCACTTCAGCCCTGGGAAAAAGCCTCTGACTATCCACACGATAGTCTTAACCAAATGCAACCCTCTTACCCGAGCTCGTACACCGACTTGGCTCGTTAGCTAACTCTGCTAACAGCCACGTAACTCAGTGATGAGAAGGCTGCCTTTCAATAAGCAAGGATCTAGGGTCGGTATGTTTTAGGGTTCAACCAAACAGGAATGCAGGGATGTTCCGTTTAAAGGTACCTTGATTTGAGCGAATGCTGTGTAACTACCTCCCATACACAATTATCAGTAGCCCAGAGATGACAGATTGTACAGAAGCATAAAATTATAGAGAATGTATATTTACCAAATTTACAGTTCCAGAAATAAGAAAAGAGAAATAAAAGGGCTCATTACAGTTAAGCCAGTCTAATCTGCGCATGAATGCTGCAGGTCATTTCTGGAGCAGTTAGGGGTGTATCGCTTTACTCAAATGCTGGATCCATGGTCTGCGTGAAAGCACCCACCACAATCCGAATTTCCCTCGAAGACCATCTCTCAGGAGTATTGGCCCTTCCTCCTTGGAACTATTCATCTGCACAAAACACTTCTTGCAACAGGGACTGTCCCAAACCAGACCACTATCCTTCAGAAACCTCTTCCCCCGTAGGTACATGGATGGGAGGGGCATGGAGGGCTATGGTCTGAGTGCAGGTTAATAGGACTAGGCAGGTTAATTGTTCAGCTCAGACTGGATGGGCCGAAGTTTCTGTTTCTGAGCTGTAGTGTTCTATGACCCTATGACTCAAAAGCATCTGCGTGGCTACTACTTAGCTTAGATTTCCAACAAGCCAATATACATTCTACATTATAGTCAGTGTGGTGAGAAGTATTAACTTCTAATTTGTGTTAGAAGTTGCAATTCATAAGCCACCATTTCATTATGTAAAAATAGAAAGTTCTACAAGCAGGTGCCAGTTCCCCTCCACCATCTACTCTGCTGCCACACCAACTTTGCTTCTTTCTCAGCGAATTCTATCTGATCTGATGATGGCTTACAGTATTTCTGTTACATTACATATTTCCAATATCTGCAGTTTTTTGATCTTCATTATGAAAAAGTGTTTAAGAATAATAATTTCTTATTCAAAGAGAAAAATCAGTACAGTTTGCAACTATTGTTTTAAGTTACACTGTGAAGAAAATAACTTCTTTCTTTTAAACACTTTGGCTTCATGGATAGAAAGGTATTTAAGGGAGCAGCATGTCAGAATCAGAATCAGGTTTATTGTCACTGATACTCATTGTTAAATTTGTCAACTTGTAGCAGCAGTACAGTGCAGGCATAACAAATTACTATGAGTTAAAACAAAAATAAATAAAGAAACGGTGCAAACGATAAGTAGTGTTCATGGGTTCATGGACCGTTCTGCAGTCTGATGGTGGAGGTGAAGAACCTGCTCCCAAAACATTGAGTGTGTGTCTTCAGGCTCCTGTACTTCCTTCCTGATGGTAGCATTGACAAGAGGTACCACAAATATTCGGGTGGAAGTCGGAAAGAGGGGCAGCAACAGTATTAATGTAACTTTCTTAAAGAAGACAACAGTCTGACACATAAAATAAATGATGGAAACAAGTATAAATATCATGTCATCTATAATTCAAACTACAGTTGTAATCTTTGGGATTGTGCTACAAAACACCAGCCACTTCAATACTGTTACAGACGAGGCCCCAGACAATAGTAGAAGATCCTGGGGTGACAATAGGACATCATAAATCCAAGCCCTGTTACTATTATGTAGTTTCTATAACAGGAAGTCCAAAAGTGTACACTTAATATATTTTACATGTTCTGCATTTCCACCAGTTTGTAGATTTGTGTCTAAATACAAATCCCCGCAATGATTTAATTTATACAGAAAATTTTCACCTACTTCTCTGCCACTGTAATGACTTACATAATTGTTTATCCTGTTCTCATCTCAAAGATTTCATATACTATCAATTAAAGTGTATTTATTGTTCAACATGTTACTACATCAAACAGTATCTACCATATATCATTCCTTCCTGTGAACCTATTAATGTCCTCTGGCTGCCTATTTATACCGTCCTGTAGTGTTCAATAGTACTTATTGTAATCCACCGTACATTTGTTTTGCCAGCAAATATAATATCTTCCTTGGATTCCCAAAGTCATTTAATTTGTGTGTACAGCAAATAGAAGTGTCCCAGTAGGTCCCAGTGGAACACTGTTTTATTCCTGTCCAAGAAGTGTGTTTCTATCCACAGCCTTTTTGTCTGACCGAGTTGTAACTAATTGGTTCTGGGAAAAGTGAACTAAAGCTAATAAGCTGCAATCAACACCAACAGTGAACGCAACAAATTTCAAGCTCATAGAGCATACCAAATTTATGGAATCTACAAACCAAATGGAGTCTAGAGGGTTAGTTGCTCACTATATTTAAGACCAACACTGATCGGATTTATTGCATTAGTTCAAGAAAGTGGGCCTGAGGTAATTTATCAGCTATGATAAATTATCAATTATCATTGACTAGTGGTGCAGGACTTCATCAGCTTCTACTTCTTACGTTCTTACTTTCACTGGGTAATGTTAAGCAGGTACTCAAGGTTTTGATTGCAGCAATCAGCAAAGAAGAAACAGTCTACTTTGATGCCTTTGAAATCATTGTTGGGGACTTCAATCAAGTTTGTTTGAAGAAATCGCTGGCAACTCTCATCAACATACAGTATCATCTGCAGCACAAGGGTGTCACACACTTTATAAAAGCAGTTGTAGAGGAGTGTGTCCCCGTAAATTCATTCACAGTCTTCTCCAACCAGAGTCCTGGATGAACCAAGAGATCTGGAATTGGCTGAGGGCCAGATCAGTGGCATTGAGCTCCGCTAGCCAAGTAAAATACAAGAGTAAAATACAAGGGCAAAAATAAGATAGCTTTAGAAAGCTATCTTACTTGTGAAGTGGCAATTCTGGACTAAACTTGAATCACTGAGGGATGCTCAACAGCTGTGGCATGGTTTGAATGTTATTACCTCCTACAAAGTGAAACCGAGTGAAACAGGCGACAACAAGGTTTTGTTCCCAGACGAGCTCAATGCCTTTTATGGTCACTTTGACTGTCAAAATATGAAAGCACCTTCCGACCTCCCACAGACCTCAACGATCCTGTGGTTTCAGTCTTTTGAGGCCGATATGACACCATGCTTCAGGAGGGTGAACCCATGGAAAGCATCCAGCCCAGACTTGTTACCTGACTGAGTGCTAAACACCATGAGACATAGGAGCAGAATTAAACCATTCAGCACACCGAGCCTGCTCTGACATTTCATCAAGGCCGATTCCAGCTCCCACTCAACCCCATTCATCTGCTTTCTTGCCATATCCTTTGATACCTTGATTGATTAGGAAACCTAAATATATTCACCTTAAGTATACACACGGACTTCGCCTCCAGCGCAGTCTGTGGCAGAGCATTCCACAGATTCACTACTCTGTGGCTAAAAAACTTCTTCCTTACCTTCTTGACTCTGTTCTAAAAGGTCACCCCTCAACTTTCAGGCTGTGCCCTCTAGTTCTGGGTACCTCCACCAGAGGAAACATCCTCTCTACATCCACCCTATCTCGTCCTTTCAACATTCTGTAGGCTTCAATGAAATTCCCCCGCGTTCTTCTAAATTCCAAAGGGTATGGGCCCAAAGCTGCCAAATGCTCCTCATATGTTAACCCATTCATTCCCAGAATCATCCTTGAGAACCTCCTTTGGACTCTCTCCAATAGCAACACATCCTTTCAGAGATATGGGGCCCAAAACTGTTGGCAATACTCCAAGTGTGTTCTGACTAGGGTCTTATAAAGGCTCAGCATTATGTCCTTGCTTTTATGTTCTATTCCCCTTAAAATAGATGTCAACATTGCACTTGCCCTCTTTACCACAGACTCAACCTGTAAACTAACCTGGGAGCCTTGCACAAGGACTCTTAAGTCCCTCTGCACCTCTGATGTTTGAACCTTCTCCCCATTTAGATAATATTCCACACTGTTGTCCCTTTTACCAAAACAGATTATCATATATTTCTCAGCACTGTATTCTACCTACCCTTTTTTCCCCATTCTTCCAATTTGTCTAAGACTTGCTGTAATCCCATTGCTTCCTCAGCACAACCAACCCATTTTATAATCTGCAAACTTTGCCACAAAGTCATTAATTTCATTATCTAAATCACTGACAAACAATGTGAAAAGCAGTGGTTGTCATGGTCCCTTCTGTCAATCCCCCACCATGCTATTTACCTCAGGAATTGGGCCTCAATCACCTCATTTAAATTCCAATCATTCCCAGGTTCCACTAACTACACACAACTGCTTCCCATCAGAAACTGCAGGATAAAGACCCTGTGACCACAACAAGGAGTTGCCAGTTTAGAAAGGGAAGGAATTCCATGGACTCAGGGATTATGTTAGAGACTGAAATAAGGAAGGCCCAGGCAAATAGAGAGTCAGTAGTGGCAGTTTTCTTTGACATTGAAAAAGCCTATGATATGATATGATGTGGAAGGAAGGATTGTTAATTAAACTGCATAAGATGGGTGTTGGTGGGAGAGTTTTTAATTGGATTAAAGATTTTTTGTTTGGTAGAAAAATTCAAGTTTGGATTGGATCAGAATGATCAAAACAGTACATAATAGAAAGTAGCACACCTCAAGGTAATGTGATTAGCCTGTTACTTTTCATCATTATGATCAATGATATCTTCACAAAGGTACCAGTGGATATAGGTAGGTCATTGTTTGCGGATGATGGGGCCTTGTGGAAAAGAGGCAGGAATGTGGACTATATAATCAAGAAACTACAAGAAGCAATTGATGAAGTGGTGGAGTGGGGTTATGATTGGGGATGTAGATTTTCAGTAGACAAAACTCACTTTTTTTTTACCAGGAAAAGGGTTGAGGTAGGGAAGAAGTTAAGGATGTATGGGGTTAAATTAGAAAGGGTTGCATCATTTAAATTTCTGGGAGTTGTATTTGATTCATGATTAACATGGGCAGCCCATATCAAGAAAGTTGAGGAGAAATGTAAAAAAGTAATAAATATGATGAGATGTTTGGTAGGGAATGGGGAGCAAGTTGTTCAGCTTTGAAGAGAATGTATGTGGCTTTAGTAAGATCTGTATTAGATTATGGAAATATAGTATATGGATCAGTAGCTAGGTCTCTTATAAGGAAACTGGATGTGATTCAGGCTTAGGCCTTGAGAGTGTGCAGTGGGGCTTTTAAAACGTCACCAGTGTCAGCCCTACAGGTAGAAATGGGAATAATGCCTTTGGAACTAAAAAGGATGCAACTGATGGCAAACTACTGGGCTAACTTGCAGGGGCACAATGATTCTCGCCCTACTAAAGGAGTGTTGTAGGAGTGCTGGGAAAATGGGAGGTTTCAGAGGGATACCTTTAGTCGGGTAGGGAATGATATCGCGGAAGAATGTGGAGTATTTGATCTGAGGATAAGTCCTTCAGTAGTTTATCCGGTTGTAGCTCCATGGAAGCTTGTATGGCCTGACATAGACTGGCATTTGTTAGGGGTAAAAAGGAAAGGAAGATATAAAACAGATTTGGTAAATGCATTTAACTGTCATGTGATGGAAAAGTATAGTGATTATACTCACATTTATACGGATGGTGTGAAGGAACCTGAAACAGGAGTGACAGGGTTTGGGGTGGTAATACCAGCAAAAGAAATTGGAATCAGCAGAAGAACATCTAATAAGTTAGGAGTGTTTACAGTGGAGATGCTGGCAGTGTTGGTTGCATTGCAATGGGTGCAGAAAGCCAGACAAGCCAAAGCATTGATATGTTCAGATTCATCCTCAGTTCTAGCAAGTTTAAGGTCTTTTCACACAAACAGTCGGCAAGATGTACTTTATGAAGTCCTTCAGTTAGTTATAAGAATTGCAAATCGGGGAGGTCAGGTAAAATTGCTATGGGTTTCAGCACATGTAGGGGTGAAAGGGAATGAGAGGGTGGATGGTTGGCAGAGAGGGTGGATGAGTTGGCAAAGAGGGCATTAAAAAAAGAAAATGTGGAAATGCACATTAGTATCAGTAAAGCAGAGGTTAAGTGTGTAATCTGGGAAAAAGTCAACCGAATGTGGCAAGAAAGATGGGACAGGGAGGGGAAAGGGAGGCATTTATATCAAATACAAAAGTGTTGCAGCTACTAGGGTAGGTAATGGAAACAGAAGAGAGGAAATTGTGTGGACTAGGTTAAGGCTGGGGCATTGTGCATTAAACAAAACATTGAAAATGATAGGGAAACACCAGACAGGATTGTGTGAGGAATGTCAGGAAGAGGAGTCAGTAGAACATGTACTTTTGTGTTGCAGGAAGTATGGGATACAGAGAGAGATGATGAGAAATAAATTAAGGGAGTTGGGGATGCAGGAATTCACATTAAAAGGGTTGCTGAGCATGGGTAAGAGAGCACAAGTCTGGGTATTTTTAGTGTTTTTAAGGGGTACAGGGATTTTTTATAGAATATGATGAATAAACAGGAATAGGATACTAGGATGGTCAAAGATGGGAGGGTGAAGTGTGTGTGTGTTTAGAATGTATGTCTAGTGCACATTCTGGAGCAGAGGGTGGTGGTAATGCACCATTAAGCTGGATGCCACCGCTGTAAACAAGATACAGACAGACAAGGAGTTGCCAGTTTTTTGGTCGACTCTTGTAGGAGTAGCCTTGTTCCATGGTTCTTGGGACTATCAGTTCTAAGGCTAGCATCGTTCCTGAATTCTCTACTAAAACCAAGACTTCACCAAAAGACTCTGGACACCAATTCCATGCTTGCTATGACCATAACGCCTCCCAACTCGGCCTCTGCGCCTGTGTTCAGCACTCGGGTTCGTACCACTGCCATGTCCTTACAACAGTGGTCCCAGTACTGACCCCTGAGGAACACCACTAGTCACTGGCAGCTAACCAGAAAAGGCTCCTTTTATTTGAACTCACTGCCTCCTGTCTATCAACCATTCTGCTTTCCATGCCAGTATCTTTCCTGTAGCGCAATAGGATTTTATCGTGCTAAGCAGCCTCAGGTATAGCACCTTATCAAGTGTCTTCTGAAAATCCATGTAAATGACATTCACTGTCTTTCCTTTGTCCACCCTACTTGTTACTTCATTGTAGAACTTTAACAGATCTGTCAGGCAAGATTTCCCCTTACAGAAACCATGCTGACTTTGACTTACTTTATCATTAGTCTCCAAGTACATCTAAACCTTATCCTTAATAATGGACTTTCCCAACCACTGAGGTTTGGCTAACTGGCCTATAATTTACTTGCTTTTGCCTTCCTCCCTTAAAGAGTGGAATGGCATTTGCAATCTTCCAGTCCTCTGGGACCATGCCAGAATCAAGTGATTCTTGAAAGATCATGACCAATGCATCTGTTATTTCTTCAGCAACCTCTCTCAAGACTCTGGGATGTAGTCCATCTGGTCCAAGTGACTTATTGGCCTTAAGATCTTTGAGTTTGCCTACCACTTTTTCCTTTGTAATAGCAATGGCACTCTCTCCTGATCCCTGACACTCAGATCTCTGGCACACTGCTAGTGTCTTCCACAGTGAAGACTGATGCAACGTACCCATTAAATTCATTTGCCAGTTCTTTGCCCTTCCATTACTACCTCACCAGCATCATTTTCCAGTGGTCCAATATCAACTCTCACCTCCCTTTCACTCTTTATATAACTGGAAAAAAAAACATTTGGTATCCTGCTTTATATTATTGGCCAGTTTGCCCTCATATTTCATTTTTTTCCCTTATAGCCTTTTTAGTTACCTTTTTTGTCGGATTTTAAAAGTTTTTCTCATCCAACTTCCCACTCACCTCTTCACTTTCCTCAACAAGCAGAAGATCATTGAGCTGCAGCTCCAGTTCTTTAACACTGTCTCTAAGGAGCTGCACCTCGATGTACCTGGTGCAGGTGTGGCCATCGGGGAGGCTGGTAGTCTCCTGGATATCCCACATCTGTCACTCAGAACAGAACACTAGCTCCCCTATTCTCTTAAGAGTTAAATAAGAAAAAAATGAAATAAGGAATGAACTTACCCACTTACATCACTTATTCTTGTTGAAGCCCTGTTGAGCCAAAACCTTACCACTCTGACTCAGACTACTCCCAAGACCTATGCTGATCAACTGGCTGGAGTTTTCCCTGATACCTTTGACCTCTTGCTTCTGCAGTCTTCAATTATACCAGTGCCTAAGAAGAACCTGATAATCTGCCTTAATGACTGTTGTCCAATCGCACTTACATCCACAGGGATGAAGTGATTTGGAAGGTTGGTGAAGAAACTGCCTGAGGAGAGACTTGGTTCAACTCCAATTTGCCTACCATCACATCAGGTCAACAGCAGTTGCCAATTCATTTGTTCTTCACTCAACCTTAGAACATCTGGATAGTGAAGGTGTATACATGAGAATGCTCTCTGACTACAGATAAGCTTTCAATATTATCATCCCCTCTAAACTAATGACCTATGATCTAACTCTATGATCCAGGCCTCAATACCTCCTTGTGCAATTGTATCCTCAATTTCCTCACTTGTAGGCCCCAGTCATTTTGGATTGGCAACAACATCTGCCCCACAATCACCATCAGCACAAGGGTGCCACAAGACTATGTGCTTAGTACACTGCTTTACTCACTTTATGCTTTTGACTGTGAGGTGAAGCACAGCTCCAGTGCCATATCTAAATTTTCTTATGGCACCACTGTCACTGGTGCTGTCAAAGGTGGTGATGAATCAGCATATAGGAGGGAGACTGAAAATCTCGCAGGCCTGGGCAAGGTTGTATGGAAGACCGGCAGTTGCCCATGCTGCAAGTCTCCTCTCTCCATGCCACCGATGTTGTCCAAGGGAAGGGCATTAGGACCCATACAGCTTGGCACCAGTGTCGTCATAGAGCAATGTGTGGTTAAGTGCCTTGCTCAAGGACACAACATGCTGCCTCAGCAAAGGCTCGAAGTAGCGACCTTCAGATCACTAGACAAACGCCTTAACTACTTGGCCACGTGCCAACACCGATTATTGACTACAGGAAGAGGAAACTGGAGATCCATGAGTAGAGGTGGAGAATGTCAACAACTTTAAAGGCTTCAGTGTTGTCATTTCAGAGGATCTGTCCTGGGTCCAGCACATTAGCGCCATTCAGTTCGTCTCTAAAACTTTGACAAGCTTCTATGGATGTGTGGTGAAGAGTTTATTGACTGGGTGCATCAGAGCCTAGTATGGAAACACGAATGCCCTTGAATGCAAAAGTCGATTAAAAAGTACTGGATACACCCCAGCCCATCACAGGTAAAGCCCTCCCCATCATTGAGCACAACTACATGCAGTGCTGTTGCAGGAAAGCAGGACTCCCACCATCCGGGCCATGCTCACTTCTCAGTGCTGCCATCGAGAAGGAGATACAGGAACTTTAGATCCCACCACACCACATTCAGGAATAGTTAATACCCTTGAAACAGAGGGGACAACTTCACTCACCCAGCAATGATCTGTTCCCACAACCTATCACAACAATCAAGGACTCTTCATTTCATGTTCTTGATATTGATTTACTATTTATTATTTTTTATCTTTGTACTTACTGTAAATGCCTGCAGGAAAATGAATCTCAAGGTTGTATACGATGACATATAGTATACGTACTTTGAAAATAAATTTATTTAGAACTTTTACTGTATATCCAAGCTACGCCTATATTTTACAAAAAAGTGTCCTAGCAGAGCTCTAAGAAACCCAGTGTACACAGCCCCCTCATTACTAAAATTCTCCTTGATTATGCTTGTTGGCTTTCTTCCAGTGAATTGTCAAAATATCTTTTTGTAAAATCCATCTGGACTGCATTGAATATGTTTCCCTCATTGACTATTCTTGTTACTTCATCAAAAATTAAATCCTTGGACATGATCTAGCCTTAGCAAATCTATGCTCCTTGTCTTTGATTAACCTCCGTCTCTCTAAATGCCAATTTATGCAATCCCTCAAAATTTTTCCAAATAATTTGCAGAGTGCTGTTGATTATAATCAGCCAAGAAAGTCATCATGGGCACTAGCCTTCCCAGCACCCAGGACATCTTCAAGGAGCGATGCCTCAAACAGATGGCATCCATCATGTAGGTCCCTCATCACCCAGGACATGCCCTCCTCTCATTGCTACCATCATGGAGGAGGTACAGGACATACCCTCCTCTCATTGCTACCATCATGGAGGAGGTACAGGACATGTCCTCCTCTCATTCCTACCATCATGGAGGAGGTACAGGACATGTCCTCCTCTCATTCCTACCATCATGGAGGAGGTACAGGAGCCTGAAGGCTCACACTCAGCCATTCAGGATTAGCTTCTTTCCCTCTGCCACCAGATTTCTGAATAGATATTGAGCCCATAAACACAACCTCTCTACTTTTTCTTTTGTTTTCCTCGTTTTGCACTACTTATTTAATTTATCTTATATATACGTTTCTTACCGTAATTTACAGTTCTGGTTATCATGCATTGCAATGTATTGTTGGTGCATAACAACAAATTTCATGGCATTTACCAGTGATATTAAACATGATTCTGATTCTTAAAAGTTGGTAAACCTATGGTTATACTATGGATATATTTGGGCTCTGATTTACAGGCAAAGACTCAAACAGTTATATATCATGGAATCAGTCCCTTCAGGCCAGCTTGTTCATGTTGACTAAGATGCCCATTGAACCTAGTCCTATTTGTCTGCTTTTAACCCATAGACCTCTGAACCTTTCCTATTCATGTTCCTGTCCAAATATCTTTTAAAATTTGTAACTGTAACTACCACTTCCTCTGTTCATTCTATATATCTACTGTTAGAGAGTATTCTGGAGTAACATGAATATGGCATATGTTAATACAGAATCAGTCTTCAGTTCTCAATGTGAGTTGTCAACTGCAAGCAGTTATTTGATGTTAAAAGCATGCATTTGCTGTGCTTCTGGCTGCCCACAGACTAAGAGATACAGTTTGCAAAATGGTGACCATGAGACATTTGCATATGCAACAGCCAAACGTAGAGCAATGAATGGGGTTGTGTTAATTGGCTTGCATCAAACCAGGCGACATGGCTAAGGTGTTTGCACCATTGTGACAGAGTTCAAGCTGGCAGGCCAGGCTGATGTTGTCACTTAGCATATCAACCATGGTCACAGGTATAGTTGCAGTCAATAGCTGATATATTCTGTACTCTATCATTTAGCTCTCTGTTCTTCCGAAGTTTTTTAAAGTACCTATATCGCTAGGGGTGTTTGAACATTTAGAGGTGTCCCCCAGTGTAGATATGTAATTCAAAGGAAACATTGTCAACCCATATTATTGAAGTAAATGATGTAATTGTAACTATTGAAATTGTATTGAATCACCCATTGTTACGATTGATCAATAAGAATGTGATGTACTTTGAGTTTTGGGGGACTCTACTAAGAGGGTGTCCATGAAAATATCTGTTTTGCTGAATAGACTTTCACATCTACAATTTCTCCAATTTATCTAGTGACTTCGTCATAATTACAACATCCCTTACCCTCTGTGTGGAAAAACAGATCCCCTTTAAATCTTTCCTTTCTGACCCTAAACCTCTGCCTTCCAGTATCAGACTGCAATATCCTAGAAAAAGACAATGACTATTTAACCTGTCTATGACTGTCATGATTTTATAAACCAACATAAAGTCTCTTATCAGCCAACTTTGCTCTAGGAAAAACAGTCCCTGTCTATCCAATTTCCCCTTGTAACTCAAGCCTTCTACTCTAGTCTCTTCAAAATCTTTGTGAATCATTTCTGTACCCTCTCCAGCTTAATCACATCCTTTCTGTAGTGTGGTACCCGGAAATGCACACAGTTATGTTTTGTACGTTCAGAATATTAAATTAATTCAAATGAAGACAGGAATCAAAAAATATAGGTGTAAATGGCAGAGGAACTGAATGCATATTTTGCATTAGCCTTCACAGTGGAAGACATCTGCAGTACACTGGACATTCAAGAGTGTCAGGGAAGTGAAGTATGTGCAGTGAAAATTACGACTGAGAAGGTGCTCAAGAAACTTAATGGTCTGAGGGTGGATAAATCTCCTGGGCCTGATGGAATGCACCCTTGGGTTCTGAAGGAAGTAGCTGGAGAGATTGCGAAGGCATTAACAATGATCTTTCAAGAATCGATAGATTCTGGCTTTGTACCGGATGACTAGAAAATTGCAAATGTTACTCCGCTATTTAAGAAAGGTGGGAGGCAGCAGAAAGGAAACTATAGACCTGTTAGCCTGATATCAGTGGTTGTGAAGTTGTTGGAATCGATTGTTAGGGATGAGATTACGGAGTACCTGAAGGCACATGACAAGATAGGCTAAAGCCAGCATGGTTTCCTGAAAGGAAAATCCTGCCTGACAAACCTACTGCAATTTTTTGAGGAAATTACAAGCAGGGTAGACAAAGAAGATGCAATAGATCTGGTGTACTTGGATTTACAGAAGGCCTTTGACAAGGTGCCACACATGAGGCTGCTTAGCAAGATAAGAGCCCATGGAATTACAGGGAGGTTACTAGCATGGGTGGAGCATTGGCTGATCAGCAGAAAAGAGGAAGTGTGATCGCGGGACTGTCACCGCAGAAGGAGGGGCGAGGGGCTCGGGAGAACGCTGAGTGCTGGGAAGCAGCTGAGGAACTGAGGTACCGAGGTATTTAAAAGGAGCATGGAGGGCAACTGAAGGGTTAAACAAAGCGTTGATTAGTTGATTACAGGGAGTGAGTACTTGAGATAATTGGCAGGGAGAAATAAAAGGAGGGGTAACTTAAGAGGCATGGTCAGCGAGGAGCGGCTCAGGGTAGGAGTGGAGCTTTGAGGCTTCGGTGAGCAGAGGTGGAGGACGAGCTTGCTCCCAGTGAGGTGAGGTCGGGTAAGTTCCTTTAATTAATTTAATCAACTTAGGAGTAGGTAATGGAGGCAGCAGTTAGGGCAGTAGAGTGCTCTGTTTGCAGTATGTGGGAAGTCAGGGACAGCACAATTGTCCCTGATGACCACACCTGTGAAAGGTGCATCCAGCTGTAGCTCCTGACAAACCGAGTTGGGAACTGGAGCTGGATGAACTTCGGATCATTCGTGAGGCAGAGGCAGAAATAGACAAGAGTTTCAGGGAGACAGTCACCCCTAAAAGTCAGGAGACAGGTAGCTGGGTGACAGTCAGGAGAGGGAAGGGGAATAGGCAGAAAGAGCAGAGCACCCCTGTGGCTGTTCCCAGCAACAGTAAGTACACTGTTTTGGATACTATAGGTGGGGACAACCTACCAGGGACAAGTTGCAGTGGTCGCGTCTCTGGCACCAAGACTGAACCCTCAGCTCAGAAAGAAAGGAGGGAAAAGAGGAGAGCAGTAGTGATAGGGGATTTGATAGTTAGGGGGGCAGATAAGAGGTTCTGTGGGAGAGATCAAGAATCCCGGATGGTCTGTTGCCTTCCTGGTGCCAGGGTCCGCGATATCTCAGATCGAGTTCTCGGTATTCTCAGGAGGGAGGGTGAGCAGCCAGATGTCGTGGTCCATGTAGGGACCAATGACGTGTATAGGAAGAAGGAGAAGGTCCTGCAAAGAGAGCTTAGGCAGTTAGGTGCAAAGTTGAAGGACGGGACCTCCAGGGTTGCAGTCTCAGGATTGCTACCTGTGCCACGTGCTAGTGAGGCTAGAAAAAGGAAGATAATACAGCTAAATACGTGGCTAAGGAGATGGTGCAGGAGGGAGGGCTTCATGTTTCTAGACAATTGGGCTTTGTTCCAGGGAAGATGGAACCTGTTCCGATGGGACAGTCTGCACCTAAGCTGGAGGGGGACTAGCATCCTTGGGGGTAGATTTGCTAGTGCTGCTCTGGGGGGTTTAAATTAGATTTGCAGGGGGAGGGGAACCAGAGTGTTAGAGCAGATAGTGAGGGGGAGGAGGATAAAGGTCATGTG
Organism: Mobula hypostoma; assembly: GCF_963921235.1. NCBI lineage: Eukaryota > Metazoa > Chordata > Chondrichthyes > Myliobatiformes > Myliobatidae > Mobula > Mobula hypostoma. The sequence continues at coordinate 89,051,691 of NC_086101.1, read as the reverse complement.
AGGACTGCATGTATGGACAGAAATCAAAGGTTTATACATGATAGAAACGTTTTCAGGTGCACCTATTTCAATGCAAGGAGTATTGCAGGTAAGGAAGATAGGCTTAGGGTGTGGATTGGCATGTGGGATTATGACATTATTGCTATTAGTGAGACTTGGTTGCAGGAGGGGCAGGACTGGCAGCTTAATGTTCTGGGGTTCCGTTGTTTCATATGTGATCGAGGGGGAGGGATGAAAGGGGGAGGAGTGGCATTACTAGTCAGGGAGAATATCACAGCTGTGCGTAGACGGGACAGCCTGGAGGGCTTGTCTACGGAGACCATATGGGTGGAGCTGAGGAACGGGAAAGGTGTGACCACACTAATCGGGTTGTATTATAGACCGCCCAATAGTCAGAGAGAATTGGAGGAGCAAATCTGTAGAGAGATAGCAGACCGATGTAAGAAACAGAAAGTTGTAATAGTAGGGTATTTTAACTTTCCACATATTGACTGGGACTCCCACACTGTGAAAGGGCTAGATGGCTTGGAGTTTGTCAAATGTGTTCAGAAAAGTTTTCTAAATCAATATATAGAGGTATCTACGAGAGAGGATGCAATACTTGATCTCCTATTAGGGAACCAGAGAGGTCATGTGACAGAAGTATGTGTAGGTGACCATTTTGGGTCCAGTGACCATAATTTCATTAGTTTCAAGTTAATTATGGATAAGGATAGATCTGGTCCTCGAATTGAGGTTCTAAATTGGAGAAGAGCCAATTTTGTGGAAATGAGACAGGATCTAGGAAGTGGATTGGGATAAGTTGTTTTCTGGCAAGGATGTGTTCAGTAAGTGGAAGGCCTTCAAAGGTGAAATTTTGAGAGTGCAGAGTTTGCATGTTCCTGCCAGGATTAAAGGCAAAGTTAACAGGCATAGGGAACCTTGGCTTTCAAGGGATATTAACAGTCTGGTTAAGAAAAAGAGAGAGGTGTATTGCAAGTATAGGCAACAAGGAACAAATGAGGTACTTGAAGAGTATAGAAAATGTACGAAAATACTAAAGAAGGAAATCAGGAAGGCAAAAAGAAGACATAACGTTGCTTTGGCAGATAATGTGAAGGTAAACCCGAAGGGTTTCTACAAGTATGTTAAGAGTAAAAGGATAGTAAGGGACAGAATTGGTCCCCTAGAAGATCAGAGTGGCTGTCTATGTGTGGAACCTCATGAGATGGGGGAGATCTTAAACAGTTTTTTTGCATCAGTATTTACTCAGGAAACTGGCATAGCATAATTAGAAGGAAGGGAAACAAGCAGTAGTGTTATGGAACATACAGAGATTAAACAGGAGAAGGCGCTTGCTGCCTTACAGCGAATAAAGGTAGATAAATCCCCTGGGCCTGACATGATATTTCCTCGGACTTTGAGAGAGACTAGTGTAGAAATTGCAGAGGCCCTGGCAGAAATATTTAAAATGTCCTTAGCCACGAGTGCGGTGCCGGAGGATTGGAAGTTAGCTCATGTTGTTCCGTTGTTTAAAAAAGGCTCCAAATGTAAACCAGGTAATTACAGGCTGGTGAGCCTGACATCAGTAGTAGGTAAATTATTGGAAGCTGTTCTGAGAGAAGATATACAAGTATTTGGACAGCTAAGGGCTGATTAAGGATAGTCAGCATGGCTTTGTGCGTGGTAGATCGTGTTTAACGAATCTTGTGGAGTTTTTCGAGGAGGTTACCAAGAAAGTAGATGAAGGAAAGGCTGTGGATACATGGCCTTTAGTAAGGCATTTGAAAAGGTCCCACATGGCAGGTTAGTTCAGAAGGTTCAGACACTAGGCATCCATGGAGAGGTTGTAAACTGGATTTGAAATTGGCTGTGTGGGAGAAGACAGAGCGTGATAGTGGATGATTGCTTCTCAGACTGGAGGCCTGTGACTAGTGGTGTGCCTCAGGGATATGTGTTGGGACCATTGTTGTTTGTTGTCTATATCAATGATCTAGATGATAATGTGGTAAATTGGATCAACAAGTTTCGTGATGACACTAAGATTGGAGGCATTGTGGACAGTGAGGAAGGCTTTCAAAGCTTGCAGAGGGATCTGGACCAACTGGAAAAATGGGCCAGAAAATGGCAGATGGAATTTGATGCAGACAAATGTGAGGTGTTGCATTTTGGAAGGACAAATTAAGGTAGGACACACACAGTAAATGGTAGGGCACTGAGGAGTGCAGAGGAACAAAGGGATCTGGGAGTTCAGATACATAATTCCCTGAAAGTGGCGTCACAGGTGGACAGGGTTGTAAAGAAGGCTTTTGGCATCCTGGCATTCATAAATCAAAGTACTGAGTATAGGAGTTGGGATGTTATGGGGAGATTGTATAAGATATTGGTGAGGCCAAATTTGGAGTATTGTGCGCAGTTCTGGTCACCTACGTAATTATAGGATGGATATCAGTAAGATTGAAAGAGTGCAGAGAAGATTTACTAGGACGTTGCCAGGTCTTCAGGAGTTGAGTTACAGGGAAAGATTGAATAGGTTAGGACTTCGTTCCTTGGAGCATAGAAGAATGAGGGGGAATTTGATAGAAGTTTACAAAATTATGAGGGGTATAGACAGAGTAAATGCGAGTAGGCTCTTTCCACTTAGATTAGGAGAGATAAATATGAGAGAACATGGCTTTAGGGTGAAAGGGGAAAGGTTCTGGGGGAACATTAGGCAGAACTTCTTCACTCAGAGAGTGGTGGGAGTGTGGAATGAGCTGCCATTTGATGTGGTAAATGTGGGCTCACTCTTAAGTTTTAAGAATAAATTGGATAGATACATGGATGGGAGAGGTCTGGAGGGTTATAGACTGGGTGTGGAATAAAGTCTCTGCACAGACTATAAGGGCTGAATAGCCTGTTTTCTGTGCTGTACTGTTCTATGGTTCTATGGGAATAAAGGGATCCTATTCTGGCTGGCTGCTGGTTACCACTGGAGCTTCACAGGGGTCCGAGTTGGGACCGCTGCTTTTTACCATGTATGTCAATCACTTGGACTATAGTATTAATGGATTTGTGGCTAAATTTGCCGCTGATACAATGATAGGTGGAGGAGTGGGTAGTGTTGAGGAAACAGAGATCCCGCAGCGAGATTTAGATAGTTTAGGAGAATGGGCAAAGAAGTGGCAAATGGAAAATAATGTTGGAAAGTGTATGGTCATGCACTTTGGTGGAAGAAATAAATGGGCAGACTATTATTTAGATGGGGAGAGAACTCAAAATGAGGAGATGCAAAGGGTCCTGACGAAGGGACTCAGCCTGAAACGTCGACTGTACCTCTTCCTAGAGATGCTGCCTGGCCTGCTGCGTTCACCAGCAACTTTGATGTGAGATGCAAAGGGACTTGGGAGTCTGTGTGCAGGATACTCTAAAGGTTAACCTCCAGGTTGAGTCAGTGGTGAAGAAGGTGAATGCAATTTTGACATTCTTTTCTAGAGGTATAGAATATAAGAGCAAGGATGTGATGTTGAGGCTCTATAAGGTACTCATGAGACCACACTTGGAGTATTGTGTGCAGTTTTGGGCTCCTTATCTTAGAAAGGATATACTGACATTGGAAAGGGTTCAGAGGAGATTCACGAGAATGATTCCAGGAACGAAAGGGTTACTGTATGAGGAACATCTGGCAGGTCTTTGCTGTATTCCCTGGAGTTCAGGAGAATGAGGGGGGATCTCATAGAAACATTCCGAATGTTAAAAGACCTGATCAGATTAGATATGGCAAAGTTATTTCCCATGGTAGGGGAATCTAAGATGAGAGGGCACGATTTCAGAATTGAAGGACGTCCATTTAGAACAGAGATGCTGACTTTAGTCAGAGGATGGTATATCTGTGGAATTTGTTGCCACGAGCCATGAGCGGCTGTGGAGGCCAAGTCATTGGGTGCACTTAAGGCAGAGATAGGTAGGTTCTTGACTAGCCAGGGCATTAAAGGGGTATGCGGTGAAAGCAGGGGAGTGGGGATGACTGGAAGAATTGGATCAGCCCATGATTGAATGGCGGAGAAGACTTGATGGGCCGAATGGCCTACTTTTGCTCCTATATCTTATGGTCTTGTGGTCTTAACTTCAAGTTTAATTTAAGTGAGGCACTCATGTACTATACCATGTGGTAGTGTAATGACGTATGCAATTAACACATTTTTACATATAGCATATAACTAATTATTTAACCAAACAAGAATGCTCAATCAAACAACATATTCAGAGGATTACTCAAACATAACTGAAATATTAAATACATAACACTCCTCCCTGCTTAACTATAAACCCCAACTCAATAGAGAATGTATTTCAACTCTAGAAACAGTATACTATAAAATACAATTACCATATAAAGATATACATGGCATAGTAAATTTTTAATGATCCCATTCAGGGCTAAAGATTCAATTGCTGTGGAGGACTTCTTACTCTTGTGGGATAACATCTTTCCTGACAAGGGGGATCACTCTGCTAGGCAGGTGAGACTAGTCGCTGTGAAACAGTCTCTGGTTTCAGAGCCTCCTCCTTCGTGATTGTAGGAGTTGTCTCTGAGACGGCAGGAAGAGGTTCTGACAGCTCTGGACGCCTTTCTTCTCCTTTCCTCTCTCTGGATCTACTTTGCTCCCTTTCTTTTACACACAATTCTCTTTCTTGTTCACATTCTTTCTCTCTATCTCTTCTGTGCTCTTTCTTCTTCTAGTTTGTGCATCTTGATTTTGGGAAGGTCCATTTAGTTCACTGGAATATTCTTTTGTTAATCCTTCTATTGGTCGCTTTAGAATTTGATCTCTCCTCTTGGTTTCCTCATCCACAACATCATCTGACAGGTTCTCTGTGTTCATATCTCCATTGACTCCTTTCTTTTTTGCCTTCTGTTTTTCCAGCTGGGCTTTGGTCTTTGCAGCTACTTTTACAAGCAGCTTTTTGTCTCCCACTTGAAGTTCATGCAATAACCTTAACGCCCAGAGAATAGATTCTGGTTCTATATACTCACAAATGCCGAATGCTTGAAACTTTCCTGAAGGTCCTTGAATATTGTTGCAGCTGAAAACCAAGCCGCATTTCGCAATCAGCTGCCTGATAAACATACCAGAAGCTCTCTCAGATACATTGCCTATGAAAATGTAGTCAGATCACTGATTTCATCACTTTCATGCTTTCTCTGAGCAGCATGGTCCTTCTTTGGTCCGATATGCTTTCAACTAGAGGCACAGAGGTTGGCACCACACTGTTTGTCCTCTATCGGCTGATGGTTTATGGTGTTCGGCATGAAGATAATAGTGGCATCATCCAGTAGCTTTCTTAATTGGCTTGTAGTTGGCTTTGTGGCAGGAAATGTGGCATGCAAGTGGTAGATGGATCTCCGATCAAATTGTAATTGTTTCAGCCAATCAATCACAACACCAGACTACTGGACCTTCTGTTTTTACCACATACAAGCTTAATGTGGCTTGTTGGTTGTTATATTTCACAGTTACAGATGTCATTCTCACATGAGTTAGCTTTTTTCCAGAATAAGTTCTTAGTTGGATATCTGCAAGCTTCAGTTTGGTATCTTTGAAATGCCTTCTAAACTTATTTTGTGGAACGACTGAAACATCTGAGCCAGTGTCCAGTTCCAGTTTAATTATTTGCCGCTCACTTCTGTCATAAGCCATGTTGCTTGTCTATTATTACTTTTCATATTGTAAATCTCAGGGCTAGTCAGTTCTGTCACTCACATCATTATCAGATTTTTCATCAACATCATGCAGATTAGTGCTGTTTTTGAAACTGTAACTTGACTTATTATCTTTTTCTCCTCTCTGTGCAGTCCATTTTTTTTGTCTGCTTAATGTGCTCATTGTATGTGTCCTACTTTGTTGCATTTTCTGCCAGTTCCACCTTTAAACCTGCAACGGTCTGATGCATGTGAGCCCACACCACAATGGTAACACAATTTGTTTGGTCAGGCTGGTTTCTGTTTAGATGTTACAATTTTATTCACGGTCACTTTCATTCCTGACTGTAACTTAATTCTGTCTCTGTCTGTTGTTTCCATTGATACAGCAATCTCCACTGCTCACATTTATGAAACCTGAATTCTTCCATTTACGGCCTTTTTATTTAAACTCAATTGTGTCTTCCCTTTTGAAGAACATATGCTGGCTGCTTTTGTTTTAAACTTGACCATCTCTTCATGTGCTGTGCTGCTTCTTTCACACTCCGCCATTTACTCGACATTCCTCTGCGTTCTTTTTAGTATGACCGTTTCACTGCGCTTGAAGTGTCTCGGGTTCACTTTTAAAATACTTTGTCACCAATATTATGTTTTCTAACCTCAAACATTGAATTAATTCAAATGAAGTTGGGAATCTGACAATACGGGTATAACTTTAAGTTTACTTTAAGTGAGGCACGCATGTATCATGTGATAGCGTGATGAAACATGCAATTAATGTAATTCTACATGTAACTTGTAATAAATTAGTTAAACAAGAATGCTTAATCAAACAACATACAGCAATTACAGGATTATTCAAATAAAACTAATATATTAAATACACAACACACACAATACTCTAAATATAGTTTATCCACTGTTTTTTACATCTGTGACATGGCTTCCCAACTTTGAACTCAGTGTTATGGCTAATGAAGACAAGCACGTCATAGGCTTTTATCACCTTCCTGTCTGTGTCACCGTGATGGTTACTTTCACGAATTCCTACTTTTATACATGCCAGGTTAAGATTTTACAATCTCTTCATCTTTTTCAGACCATAAGACCATAAGACATAGAAGAATTAGGCCATTTGGCCTATTGAGTCTGCTCTGCCATTTCATCAAGTCTGATCCAATTTTCCTCTCAGCCCCAATCTCCTGCCTTCTCCCTATATCCCTTCATGGCCTGACCAATTAAGAATCTATCAACCTAAATATACATAAAGACTTGGCCTCCACAGCTGCCTGTGGTAATGAATTCCACAGATACAACACTCCTTGTCTAAAGAAATTACTCCTCAGCTCTGTTCTAAAAGGTCACCCCTCTATTCTCAGGCTGGGTCATCTGGTCTTAGACTCTCCCACCACAGGAAACATCCTCTCCACATCCACTCTATCAAGGCCTTTCACCATTCAATAGGTAGTCTTTCACTATTCACCATTTATCAAGGCCTTTCACCATTCTTGCCAATTTTTCATATTTTACCCTATCACATTTTATCAATTCATTATTATCTATTGTTGAACAATATTTTCCCATTCCTCAGCTTTACTGTTCCGGTTACCAAATTATAAGCCTCTCCCTATAATAACACTATACTTTATAAGACCTGTTGGATAGCTTTAGACAACCTTTTCCAAGGGGCTTCGACTCATGAAAGGAATATATGTTCATCTCAAATTATGAGTAATCTATTTAAATATTAATAATCCATTTAAATTGTTTATCTGCCGACATAATTTTCAAAGCCATGTTTTGAAATAATGTGGACAACTTGCCCGTACATACACAGTTTGCTTTACTAATTTCAGATATAACTTGTCAATATAAAATTCTATTAATTTATGATCACTTTCTCCCAGAGCATCCATTATTATGAGGTTATTAATTAATCATGCTTTAAGCTCTGAAGTCCCAGAAACAAAGATCATGAAAATGTCATGGACTGTTAGAAAAATTAATTAAAAATGCTGATGGTTTATTAGCTTTTAGAGCATAAAAGGATACAAATCGTGCTATCATTTTACTAAACTCTGGTTAGAACAAAGCTCAGTTACTGTAAGCAGTTTGAGACACTTTCAATTAGCTTCAGAGGGAATACACTGTAAATTGACTGAAATACTTCCTGGATCTCATGGATTAAACTAGAAACAACATTTACACAAAGTAGGATTATATTTCCTAAAATCATTCATTTGTTCATGTGCCATGTATGACGTGGGTCATCATGATCTTTCCATGACCATGATTATTTTTGTCAAATTTTTCTACAGAATTGGTTTGCCATTGCCTTCTTCTGGGCAGTGTCTTTGCAGGATAGGTGATGCCAGCCATTATCAGTACTCTTCAGAGACTGTCTGCCTGGCATCAATGGTCGCATAACCAGGACTTGTGAAATGCACCAGCTAGCTGCTCATACGACCATCCATCACTGCTCCCGAGGTTTCACATAACTCAGATTGAGGGGCTAATCTGGTGCTACACCTTGCCCAAGGGTGACCTTCAGACTAGCGGAGGGAAGGAGTAACTTACACCTCCTTTGCTAGAGATGTATCTCCATCTTGATACCAATTTGCTAGAATAGAGAAGCTAAATTATAATGCTGATAGAGTAAAGTAATTTTTGTGAATTGGAGAGTCTAAAGAGAAGTAAATCTTTCTGGAGTGTTAGAATGATTGTTATGCTTTGTGTTGTTCAGCATAATAGAAATCTCTTCTGATTTTATCATTGATATAGAAGCCTTAGGGAATAGGTCAGTTCTCTTTAAAATGAAAATGAAGGTCTGCAGGATATTTGAGAACAAAGACTACAGCACAGGAGTACATCTGGATGAAAGTGCAGTTTTTATCAGTCCTTACTTTTAAATCTGAGAACTAGTTTCCCAAGGGCATTAGATCATGGATTGAAGGTATGTGTATGTGGAGTAAGTTCATAGGTCAACCATGATCTTATGGAATGACTGGCCTGAATCTTGGTCAGTTCAGGAATTCTCAACAACTAATTAGCAGTGTGGCTATATGTTTAGTCATGGACGTAAAGTCATGAAATACAGAAACAGACCCTTTGATTACCATGTCCAAACCTACCATTTTCAAGGCTATTTTACTGTGTAGGTTATGTGTATCCTGGAGTCTATTATAGCCACCTGCTGACGGTCTCTTTTTATGGTGGGCTTGATGTGTTGAAACCTTCTTCCTTTTATGTATTACATCACCAGGATGTTGGTGAATCTGGAAACTCTATTTCTCTCCTCTGCAGATTCCTTCCCTTCCATGGCAGTCAGAGTGTGTGTTGCTGCCTTGAGCAAGCATGGGTTTGAGGGCTAACGTTACCCTAGGTTGTTGCACCAGAATTAAACTTCTGGTTCTAAAGGACCATTCAGAAGCAATATTTGAAAAAGGAAATTTAAGTCCAGCCTTGTCATGACATCAGTGCATTTTAATTTATTTAACAAACTAAAAGGTAGTTTCATTAACTTGTGCCTTGTTGAATGTTTAGACAGAATGGTCTCATGATTGGCAAGTAAAGTGAATGAAATGAAAAAATATAAATAAAAATAATAATAAACAATGAAAGTTAGAGAGGTTTCCTGTTATTCTGACAAGCTGAAATCTAAGCAGATTGCAGTGTACATAAGGTTTTCTGAAATTTGTCATTTTAGTTCTTATCCTTATTATTATAGATTGTCCTATCTGTAATAACTGATAGGACATAATATAATTTGTGGTATTCTGACTCTAAAACTGGATCATGCTTGTATTTATAGTAAGGCATGATTTCATTTAGAGTTTGTATTTTAAAGCAAGATTTTGATGAATGATGTTTGCCACCTGATTGTGTCTGTGTCATAATCAGATTGTGTTAAACTGCTACAGGATCCTGTAATGTGATGGATTGTTTCTGCTTTTTCTTTGCATTTTGCACATGTATCATCTTGAATTGTTTGGTCTTTTATTACGTATTTTTCATCATTTTTGTGTTAACTACCAGGTCCTGTATTGCCACAAGGAACCCTTCTGTTTCTGGAAAGAGGTCTCTAACTTTGAGCCAGGCATTTTATGCATCCTTGTCAACATCTAGTCTGCTCAAGATCATGGGGATGTTTTCCATGGAGGATCATGCTCTTCCATTGGTTGTCTTTTTCTTCAATGATGATAATGTCTTCATTTTTCTGGGTTGTACTTTCATTTAAGTTTAGTAGTGTCTTATTGGAATTGCATATGCTTGCATGTTTACATTGATGAAAGTACATCCTTAGAAGTTTTATCTCACTGTCATGTAGATTTTTCATGCTTGTAATTCCTTTTCTCCCTTCTGTCGTAGGTAGTGCTAATCTAAGCGCACACAAAGGTACATAAAGGTTTCTGAAGTTTGTCATGTTAGTTCTTACTTTGCATTGTAAATTTTCCAGATCGGTTTTGGACCAAGATATTACACCAAAAGAATACATTAATATAAGTATAGCAAAGGTATTTATTGCCTTTGATATATTTTTACTGTTCAGCTCTGTTTGGCAGATGTTCTTCAGCCTTGAAGTAAATTCTGTCAGAAGTTTTTCCTTTATCGCACTGTGATCTATTTTCTTTCCTTGTTGATATCGCAATTAATATGTTTCATATTCATCCATCACTTGTCTTGTATCCTGCTGCTCTGTTTTGTATTCTATTAGCTCTATTGCACCTTTCTTTATGTTTAATGTTCTGCACTTATCCAGTCCAAAGTCCATGTTTATATCTTTCAAAAATAGTTCCACTATTTGAATTAATTACTTTAGCTTGACTAATGAAGCAGTGTATAATTTCAAATCATCTGTGTATAAAAGGTGTGTTAAGGTGTTGCTCATTGCATTTTTTCTGATTTGATACCCAATTTTTGTCCAATTCAGTAAATTAGAGGGCGGATTTAAAGCTAGACAGAACCACAGACAAGAGAAAATCTGCAGATGCTGGAAATCCAAGCACACCCACAAAATGCTGAAGGTACTCAGCAGGCCAGGCAGCATCTATGGAAAGGAGTACAGTCAACGTTTCAGGTCGAGACCCTTCATCAGGGTTCATCAGAATGACAGCAGACTTAGAGAGTAGTCTTGGAAAATGTGTCTTGGTTTATTTTGATAGTGGTGGTTGTTCTTTATTGGCTGTAAATCGATAGGGTGAATACAATATGCCAATGCTTCATCAGATGTTGCAGTAATTTCACAAGTATTGGTTGTAGTTTATAAATATTAAGAAATTCTATTAACCATGAGTGTGGGACAGAGTCAAATGCCTTTTGGTAATCAATATAGCAACATGACAGATTTTTGCTTTTCTGCCTGGCTTGATTTAGAATTACAGAATCTATTATCAGTTGTTCTTTATATCCTTTCATACCCTTACGGCATCCTTTCTGCTCTTCTATAAGTATATTGTGGTTATCTAAGTGAGTGGTGATCAGTTGCCAGATACATGATGTGACAATTTTATATATAGTTTGCAAACAATTAATAGGACGATATTTTGATGGATCCTTTGTGATTTCCCCTTCAGGTAAAAGATATATTTTACCTTCTGTCAAAAATTCAGGCACTTTTTCAGTATTTTTAAGGAAGTTGTGGATTAATAGGTAGGGATGAAAGCAAGTTAATTTTTATAGCAATAATTATGAATATTATCACTTCCAATACTTTTCCAGTTGTGGGTATTTTTCTTATAACCTCTCTCAGCATATCCATTATTTTTATAGGCATCCATTAGTCTCATGAGACCATGGATTTGCGCCTTGGATGGTTTCCAGGGCACAGGCCTGGGCAAGGTTGCATGGAAGACCAGCAGTTGCCCATGCTGCAAGTCTCCCCTCTCCACGCCACCAATGTTGTCCAAGGGAAGGGCATTAGGACCCATACAGCTTGGTACCGGTGTCGTCGCAGAGCAATGTGTGGTTAAGTGCCTTGCTCAAGGACACACACGCTGCCTCAGCCAAGGCTCGAACTAGCGACCTTCAAATCACTAGACAAACGCCTTAACAACTTGGCCACGCACCAACTATCCATTGTAACTTCAGGTATTTGCTTTTCTTCAGTCGTGTGTGTACATACTTTTTCCTCCCTAATCCAGCTTGATTCTTGATAGTGTGCCACCCTTTTTGACCAGATATTAGAGCAAAAGTTCATTATCTCTGTATTTGTTGGTATTATTATTATTATCATTGAGATACAGCGCAGAATAGGCTCTTCCAACCCTTCGAGCCACGCCACCCAGCAACCCCCAATTTACAACCCCACAATTTACAATGACCAATTTTTTAAATATATTATGAGGACACTCAGTCCTCGTTTATTGTCATTTAGAAATGCATGCATTAAGAAATGATACAATGTTCCTCCAGTGTGATATCACAGAAACACAAGACAGACCAAGACTAAAACTGACAAAAACCACATAATTATAACATATAGTTACAACAGTGCAAAGCAATACCGTAATTTGATAAGAACAGACCATGGGCACAGTGAAAAAACAGTCTTAAAGTCCCGATAGCCCATCATCTCACGCAGATGGTTGAAGGGAGAAACTCTCCATGCCATGAGCTACCAGCGCTGCAAACTTACTGATGCAGCATCCTGGAAGCTCTGACCAGAGTCCGTCCCAAAACTTCGAGCCTCTGACCAGCCCTCCGACACCGAGCACCATCTCTGCCAAGCACTTCGACCCCGACCCCGGCCACCAAACAACAGGCAAAGCTGAGGATTCAAGGCCTTCCCCTCCAGAGATTTCGGATCACACAGTAGCAGTGGCAGCGAAACAGATATTTCAGAAGTTTCACCAGATGTTCCTCCGTGCTCTCACGTCTGCCTCCATCAAATCAGAATTGTGCACTGGAGAGGCTATCAACCAGTGTATTTTGGGCTGTGCACATGAACCTATCAACCAGTATATTTTGGGCTGTGGGAGGAAACCAGAGCACCTGGAGGAAATCCACGCAGTCACGGGGAGAACATACAAACTCCTTCCAGGAACTGGTGGGATTTGAACCCAGGTTGCCTGTACTGAAAAGTGCTGTGCCAACACCTACACTTCCATGCTACTGCCTTGGCACCTCTTACATCTCATTGATCAGGAAGAAGGACACTGGTTTCTCACCTCAGCTGAAAGATAGCACCTTTGGTAATGAACCAGCATTCAGTGTTATTCAGAAGAAATACAGGAAAATCATTACAAGTCTGTATCTCACAGACAGCTTTACTGGAACAAACTGCTGTTTATGGGAGTTTGCTAAGCCTGGATTGACTGCTGTACTTTGTTTATCACAGCAGTTTCAACACATTAAGAGTTATTCATCGGCTGTAATATTCTTCGGGCTCTCTTGAGCTCTGAAAGGGGCCACATAAATGTAGGTCCTCTTCTCGATGCTGACATGTCAGCATATACTCAGGTTCTGAAATGGGACCTGACCCTATAAAGTTATGGAATTAGAAGTGGGAGTTCAAACAACTGGACCCAGTTAACATTAATGAAGTTATTCATTGTGATTGAAGCATGTCAGATGAACAACTACAAATCTTTGCAAATGTGGAGAAGTTAAATGATGTCCCTCGGTACACTAATGCACATGGTCAGCAGTTTCCTAGCCTGACTTAGAACATTGTCTGACCATGCCTTAAAGCAGACGTTAATCCTCTATTCTGGGAAAGACATGCTGGAATGTTTATCAAGCTACTGTGGATGAAAATATTATGCTCAGTACAGATTTCCTGAATAATAGTCACTTAAGTGCTTTAGCAGTTGTCTTGCAAAACTTCAAGCAACTCACTGTGATAGTATCACAATACATTTGTGAAAATAAATCAAATTTTAAAATTACCAATCTCAATCCCAAATTGGCTCTTGGACTGTCATTAACTTCAGCAGTTGTTCAGCAGTTTCTTCTCCAGTGTAAACCATGATAATTAAAGGGAAAGTAAAGAACAAGCTGGTGTTTTGGTTGAGCACCATCATCTGAATACTTTTTCAGTCCATATAAAGTTTCCTATCCAAAATATCAACTGTCCTTTTCCCTCTGCACATGCTGCCTTACCCTCTGATTTCCTCCAACAGTTTGGCTTTTGCTCCAGATCCTAGCAACAGCACACGGAACATAGAACAGTACTGGAGAGGAACACGCCCTTTGGTCCACAATCTTTTGCCAAACTAAATAATCCAAAGTCCTTCCCTCTATATAGTACCCAGAACCTTTCATTTCCTGTAGATTCCTGTGCCTATCTAAGAGCCTCTTGAACAACTTTTACAATTTTGCCAACCACCACCCCACACGGTGCATTCCAAGTGCTCACAACTCTTGGTGTAAAAGAATTGCTCTGCACATACCCTTTGAACTTATTACCTCTCACCTTAATTACATGCCTTCTGGGGCCTGACACTGAACTGAGCCTGAGGCCTGCTCTGGCTGCTCTGGGGACTTACTATCATTCTGAATGTTCTATGCTTCCTTTAATTGTTTGCACAATATCTTTCTTTCTCTGCACATTGGGTGTTTGACAGCCTTCTTTTATGAACTCTTTAGGTTTCTTTGTTTTGTGGCTGTCTGTAAGGAGACAAATCTCAAGGTTGTACAATATATACATTCTTTGATAATAAGTATACATTGAACTGAACTTTATATTTGGCCAGGTTAAGACGTATCTGCCATTTCTATGCTCTCATTACAAGTAAACTATTGTATATTCCATTGTATCTTTTATGTCTTCTGTGTTATCTAAAACACCACCAAACTCCATATCATCTGCAAGCTTACTAACTCACCCACCTACATTTTCATCCAGGTCATTTATATGCATTACAAACAGCAGTCACAGATCTTCAGACAAACTAAGTCCCATCAATCACTCCTTTCAGTCTTCTATAGGCATGCTAACTTTGAGACCAAGTAGCCAAGTCACTACGGAACCCATGTATGTTAATCTTCTGGATGAAGCTCCCATGAGGGACTTTGTCAAACACTTTACTAAAATCTATGTACTCTTATCTTCATCACCTCCTTAAAAAGGTAATCAAGTTAGTAACATATGGCTTCACCACTCAACGACATACCGCCTGTCCCTAATTAGACTATGGTTTTCCAAATATCTATAATTTCTATCTTTTAAAATCCTCTCCAGTAACTTCCTTAGCAATGACGTAAAACTCAAAGATCTATAGTTTTTTAGGATTATCCCTATTTCCCTTCTTGAATAAAGAAATAACATTAGCTACTCACCAGTTCTCTGGGACCTTGCCTATGTCTAGAGAGCCTCAACAATCTAATTTCTTGCCTTTCTCAGCAACCTGAACTCTAACTCATTAGGCCCTAGGGATCTAGCCATCTTAATGTTCTTTAACAGACCCAGCACTACCTTCTTCTTTATTTTGAAATGCCCAAGCAAATTAGCACACTCCACACTAATCTTCCTATCTTCCATGTCCTCTTCTTTAAAAAATACTGATGCAAAATACTCATTTAAGACCTCACCTACATCTGCCACCTCCAAGAATATATTCTCTCCTTAGGTGATCCTACCCACTCTGTAGTTTTCCACTTGTTCTTGAGGTATATATAGAATACTTTGGGATTAATAGCAGCATCCATCATCAGGGCTCCTTAACACCCAGGACATCTAGAAGAAAATACAGGAACCTCAGGACTCACACGACCAGGTTCAGGAACAGTTACTACCCCACAGCCATCAGGCTCTTGAACAAAAGGGGATAACTACACTCAACTTCATTTGCTCCATCATTGAAACTTTCTGACAACCAATAGACTCACTTGCAAGGACTCTTCATCTCATGTCCTTTATATTACTTATTTATTTGTTTATTATTATTCTTTCTTTCTTTTTGTATTTGCACAGTTTGTTGTCTTTTGCACACTAGTTGAACACCCAGCTTGGTGTGGTCTTTCGTCGATTCTGTTATGATTGTTATTCCCTGTATTTATTGAGTATGCCTACAAAAAGTAAATATCAGGGTTGTATGTGGTAACATACACCTACTTCGTTAATTAAATTTACTTTCAACTTTGAACTTTGATTCTCTTTAATGCTACTTACCAAGGACTTTCATTACCCCTCCTGACTTCTCTAATTCCCTTGTTTCTTGTACCTTTCTAATTAAAGAGGCAAACTCCTTCTAATAAAATATGGTGTTGCATTTAACGCTGTCTTTTCCAGCAAATAGGGATCTGCTGCAGTTTGACCTAATTAAACATGATTATTTGATACTGAATTTTGTTTGAAATTAAATTCTGATTCTTTCCAAAAGCTAATAGTCTGGAGGATATTATCATTGATATAAAAGCCATGGGGAATACCATTACACCTTCGAAATGGAACTTATAGGTCTGTGGGAGAGTTGACAACAAAAGGCCGAGATTCCATTTGGATGAAAATGTAGTTTAGCATTTCTGAATTAGTGAATTTGTATCATTGTGCAAGCTTTTACAAATTGAACTTGGTAGATTGATATATTTGGAAATGAGCACAGGAAATTTTAATTTGAAATGCTGCTCCCTCTTATGATTGCTTGTGATGTTAAGTGGAATATGCACTGCTTGCAAATCAGTTCATCCAAAATTTTAATTTTAGTTAAAATTTATGTCATCACACAATGTGCGAAAGGGAAAATGTGGCTGAGTTTCCATTTTTTTGTGATGGTCCTATCTGGGTGGAATTAGATCAAGCTTCGAAGAAGGTCAGAGAATTTTATCAATAAATTACATTTAAACTTACAATTATGTTTTTTATGATCATTTGTGAGGTTCAGGATTCAATTTGTCTGGATCAGATATTGACTTTATCGTTTTTAGCTATACATAGACTCTGCAACTGTCTCTCAATAATATATGATTAATCAGCAACTAATGTTTAAAAAGAGATTAGGTTTGTTTGAAATGGTTGACTATCATCAAGTTGAGGATATATATTATATATGTATTATAATTTAAAAATTCTGGACAACTAATACCACAGAACAATTTGCATTGGTTAAAAACTGCATCTAAGATCAAATGCTCAGTAAAAAGCTATTTTAATCAAATATCTTTAAACAAAGTCTTCAAATGTTAGTAAAACTTTGTTGAAGAAGATGGCACCAGCAAACATTGCAGCCAATGGCAACGTCCCTCAGACAGTTCACGAAACTACTTCCTTTACTTCTTCTTTAAAATATAATACTGCTACTAAGCATGCTTTACATTTTGATGGCATGTTTTTGGTCTGTTTGAGCAACCTAGGGCTTTACTGTCTTCAAAGGATTTCAGTGAAGTTTAGAGTGGAGTGCACGGCGTGGAGGCCAAGAAACCTGGAGACTGGGCACAATCGATTCCATCTCTCACTGATCTCGCTGACTCAGCATTGAGCAAGATTGAACCCAATGAGAACAAGAGCAGAAGGCTTAGTTTGGTGCCATCTGCCTGTATGTCACAGGTCTCTTTCTCTCACTGCTGCCGCAGTGCCTGCATTTGAACGGCCTCTCTCACCCTCTTGCTCGCTGCTGCTGGGGTCTTGGGTCTAGGGAAAGGTTTAATTTGTGGATTAGACTTTGCAGTTTATGTTATGTGTTTTTGGTTATTCCTTTTTTTTTAAATTGCTATTTTGTGTGATCTTGATGTGGATTGGCTCAGCAGCCTGCAGTCTACAAATGACACATTGATAAGCTGAACTAAACTCAAGGTTGTATACTGCATACATACTTGGATAATAAATGAACTTTGAATCTTTAATGATTTTATTTGAGTAATATCAAAACATGACTAAGAAGAGTGCCAAAAAATGTAAGCAATATTTGTAAGTAAAGTGATAAGAATTAATTTACGTAGCATTGTTCATATTTCAGCAAGCGATGTTTACTCACCATTAAACAATTCACTTATGCTCATTTCGTGGTTTACTAGGACCTCTTGCCTTCAGTCCCTTCACAGCCTTGGTCTAAGCATCTAACAAAGAATTGAATGCTAAAGGTGAGGCAAGAGAGATTTTCTTGATACAAAGACATTTGTCCTAGTAAAATTGGAGAACTGGGGATCAAGGAGAAAATACTCCAATAACCGGCTTCTAGAAGGTGATTGTGGCTGTTAGAAGTTGTTTTTCCCAATACTAATAATCACTGTAGAAATTTCCTCAGGCAGTGCCCTATGTCTGCAGCTTCATCAATAACTTTCCCTATTATAATGTCAGAAGCAGGAATGTTTGTTGGTGATTGCCCAATATTCAATAGCATTCACATCTCCTCAGAAAAGTGAAAGAGCCCATTCCTGCATGGAGTTGGACCTAGACAACATTCGGGTTGATATGTAACAAATATGCCAAAAAGTACCAGCTAATGTCAACTTCCAGCTCAAGAGAATCCAGACTTGACATTTAATTAATGGCATTATCGTCCTTGAGTCTCTAATCATCGATGTTCCAGGGGCCAGTAATGACCAGAAAACCAACTGGATTAGCCATATAAAACTGGCTGGAAGACAAGTCAGAAGCTGGATCTCCAACAGGAACAGATTCATACCCTGCCACCCCAAGATAGTTCCACCATCTACTGGGCACAAATCAGAGCAATGATGGAATACTTGCATGGATGGGTGCACAGCTGACAATTCTCATGAAGCAGGTCAAAGCTTCCTGAGTGAACGGCACCTTTTCGACTATTTGAAACATTTATTCCCTCCACCACTGTTCTGCAATGGTGGCACTAAGTATCATGTACAAAAAAAAGCATAATAGTCACTTGCACAGGTTACTCTTAAATTCTCAATCACTGTCCCCATGAAGGACAAAGACAGCAGTTTCTAGTCAATGACGGTCATGCTCCTGCACTGCTCCACAGGATGTTGATGGTGGGGGACTTGTGTTAATAATGTCTATATCACTCCTACAGTACATATGCACTTTGCCTCTTACCAGGCATGCACATCTTCATTTGCTGAGGAGCTGTTAATTGATTTAAATGTTTTGTAAACATTGGAAAATTTTGGCCTGATGATGGATGGAATGCCTTTGATGAAACAGTTGAAGATGGTTGGGCCTTGCACAAGACACCAAGGAATTCCTGCAGGAATGTTCTGGTGCTGGTAAGATTAGTCTCCAACAATCACAGCTATGTGCTATATGGCAGGTATATAACTCCAATCCACTGGCATTTCATTTTGCTTGAGAACAACTGGCATGAATTTTTCTTGCTCTATGATGCCACGTTTGCTCAAATGCTGACTTAACATCAATACCAGATACCTCGGCAATGCAGACGTAGCATTCTACTTTATATTATTTTGCAATATCATCATCATCATCATCGTCATTATGTGCTGTGTCACATGTCATAGGTGATCATGGTCTTTTGACTATGATTGTTTTCTACAGAAGTGGTTTACCATTGTCTTCTTCTGAGTAGTGTCTTTACAAGATGGAATACTCTTAAGAGGTTGTCTGCCTGGAGTCAGTAGTCGAGTAACCAGGGCCTGTGATATACACCAGCTGTTCATACGACCACCCACAACCTGCTCCTGTGGCTTCACGTGATCCTCCTGATTGGGTGGGGGCGGGGGTAAACAGGTGCTATATCTTACATCTCCTTTGGTAGAGATGTGACTTCACCCCACCACCTGTATTCACTATATAAACATTATTTATAGATATTCAACAACTTTGATATTATTCTGATTATTGAATGCTTTTTATAGCCCTGTAACAGCAATAATTCAACAAATCTGTAAATATATAAAATTTCTTCAAATCAATCTTACTTTTTATCAGACTTCAGTAATAGATGCAATATAAATGTCCCTCCTTAATATTTAATTAAAGTATTTAATGCATGTGAATTTAGATAGAAAATGCAGATGGACTTCATTCAGATTTGTAACTCATTCTCAGCTATCACTGGAATCCAGATCTTTCCTCCGTGTTTAGGTCAAGGCTGTAATGAGGTTTGGGGCTCAGTGATCCCAGCTAAACCTTAACTTTGTAACAGCCAGTTGGTGAACAGTATCTGTTGAAGCATATTGTTGACAATACCTTCCATCACTTTGCTGAATAAGCAACTGATCTTTAGTGCTCAAGATGTTTATTCCAGTTCAATGTGAAATCCATTGGGATGTTTCAGAAGTCAATAAAAATTGTGTGTAAACAAATAATCCATTAAACACTGAACCCACCTTTGCACTATTTTAGAAAAGTTGAA
Source organism: Mobula hypostoma (assembly GCF_963921235.1). Taxonomy (NCBI): domain Eukaryota; kingdom Metazoa; phylum Chordata; class Chondrichthyes; order Myliobatiformes; family Myliobatidae; genus Mobula; species Mobula hypostoma. The sequence goes on along the minus strand of NC_086101.1, from coordinate 89,031,795 downwards.
TATGTTGAAAAAATGGTCATGTCTAAATGGTCTAACAGCTTTCAGTCAACACCACTGAATATGATGTAGCACAAACATGAAGCTCCCTCTTATGGTAAGAATAATGAAGTACAATGAGGTTCTATCCAAATAAGTTTAAATGGTATTAAATACTTCGGTTAACCATAGCCTAGTGATATTTCAATAGTATATCCATGCAAAAAAGGAAAGAGATTGCTTTAAATCCCTACAGAAGTTAAGTTCTCTTACTATAATTTCATTTTTTATCTTTTGCCGATCTTGTCATTTAATGTGCTGAGGAAATTATCAAGGTGGGCCCGGAGATGAGCGAGTGTTCAGCACCATCTATCAGCCTCTCATTCACTGTGGCAGGAGGAAGGTGCCTGCATGTGGCGGCCTCTCTCTCTCCTTCTCGCATGCTGCTCCTGAGGGAAGGTCCTTGTGCTCAAATGATCTCTCTCCCTCTTTGTCCCTCGATGCTGTCAGAGGACGGTGCCGGAGCAAAACTTAATCAACGCAGTTTGTGGATTGTGGACATTAATTCAGGTTTTATGATGTGTTCTAGTTCCTGATAGCTTCTTTCCTTCTGTCGCTAGTCTGGGGGACTTTGAACTGGGGCAGCCTGCAGATAATGAACACTGAGCTGAACTGAAACATGTTTTTCGATTTTGTTTTTTATACCCTGTGTTTTCCCTCATTTATTTCTTGTTGCCGTTTGCCTGATTTATTTTTTTGTGCATGGGGGGGAAGGTGTTTAATGTTTTTTTCTTTGAATGGGTTCCATAGTTCTTTGTTTCGTGAATGTAGGTGGGAAGATGAATTTCGAGTGTTGCATACTGCATACAAACATTGATAATAAATGTTCTTTGAATCATTGAATGCTTTGACTTTTAATATGATTATTAGAATAATCTTTAAAATTTGCACATGGTAATATTTTAGATATGAATATAATCAAAGTTCTGTCAAATTTGCTGAATGTCTGCAAATAATGTTAGCACCAGTAAGTTATAAAATGGAGTGATTTGTCTGCCATCTCCTGCAGTCCCCAAAGTATGTCGTTACACACAATCTATATACACAGTGGCCAGTTTATTAGGTACACCTCATTAATGCAAATATCTAATCAGCTAATCATGTAGCAGCAACTCAAAGCATAAGAAGCATGCAGACATCTTCAAGAGGTTCAATAGTTGTTCAGACTGAGCATCAGAGGGGGAAGAAATATGATCTAAGTGACTTTGACTGTGGAATGATTCTGGTGCCAGATGGAGCAGCTGGAGTATCTCAGAAACTGCTGATCTCTTGGGATTTTCATATAGTCTTTAGAGTTTACAGAGAATGATGCAAAAAAACAAATAGCATCCAGTGAACAGCAGTACTGTGTACAAAAACACCTTTTTAAGGAGAGAGGTCAGAGGATTATGACCAAACTGGTTCAAGCTGACAGGAAGGTAACTCCAATAACCACGTACTAGAACAGATTGCTTAAAGCTGTCAAGAAGGTGACAGTAATTCAAAAAACCATGTTGAATATAGAACATAGAATAGTACAGCACAGTACAGGCCCTTCGGCCCATAATGTTGTGCCGACCCTTAAACCCTGCCTCCCATATAACCCCCCCGACCCTGGCCTTAAATTCCTCCATATACCTGTCTAGTAGTCTCTTAAATTTCACTATTGTATCTGCCTCCACCACTGACTCAGGCAGTGCATTCCATGCACCAACCACTCTGAGTAAAAAACCTTCCTCTAATATCCCCCTTGAACTTCCCACCCCTTACCTTAAAACCATGTCCTTTTCTACTGAGCAGTGGTGCCCTGGGGAAGCATCTCTGAACACACATGTTGAACCTTGGGCTACAGCATCAGAGGACCAGGAACACACACTCAGTACCCACTTTATTAGGTACAGGAGGTACTGTCTGAAATGGACACTGAGTGTACATGTGGTATTTTTCAGGACGACTTAGAGCCATGGTTAATTCCTCAGCATAATGGTATTTTTGGAATTCTGCCATTCAAAAAGAAATTATGGATTTGTTCTGCAACAAAATATACTAATGAGGAAAGGGATGCATCTTGGTACTATCTCAAGCAAAACTTTTCCAACTGTCTTGTGCAGCAATGCAGAAAAGATTAATGCTGCTGATGCTTCATATACTCCCTGGAAAGCGCCTGAAGCAAACAACAAATAAAACACTTGTCACCTTTATTGGCACTGTAGAGATACCAATCAGCAATTGCAAGGTGCAAGTAACCTGAAATTTTAAAGAAAACGACAAATATAAATGAGCAATCTGCTGCAGCTGTTTACAAAACAAGTTAACAAACCGAATCATTCAAAGTTCTTTTTCTTTTGAAACCGATCCAGCTTTCCCACTGAGGAAGAAGAAAAAAACGCTACAAATACTGAAAATCTGGAATAAAAGCAAGAAATGGGCGATATTCAGCACATGATGCAGGATTGGCCCTTAGCATAGGGAACCTGTCACCTGCCTGTGATTATCTAAAATACTTAGAGCAGATTTAGGTGTAGGGTCCCCCTACAGTGGCTTCTCCCTTTTCTGGATGCACAGTTTTTCTTATTTTCCATTCTGTGAGTGTCTGAGTGAAACCATGTGAAAAATCAATTGAAAAGCTTGAGGCTGCCATGCAGATCAGCCATGCAGAACATTTTGAACTGTGCAACACCCCAACACTTCCAAAGTCACTTTCCCACTTTAGATTCAAAGGTCTGTCTCCACTGAGCATAAAGTGTCAAAACTGCAGCCAAGCAAAACAGACACTGTACAGATAATACTGGTGTTATTAATAATATTGTTCTACACGCAGCATTGGACAGGCCATTTTTATGCAGCTTCCATACTATGCATTGTAGCTGTAGGATCCATGACCAGAAATATGAAGGCAGATAATAAAATAGCCACAGCAGGCCTCTTAATCATTTCCATTCCCAAAAATGTCCACAGAATGTTTCAGTAGAAGAAAATTAGCCCCATCAGGTCCACATAAATACCTTCTAAATGGATGTTCAATCATCAGACTAAAGGAGTGGCAAACATTTTTGTGAATGTATGTCCAAATTGCTGATAATCCACTTAAAAAAAACTCCTACATGCCATGGATTTTTAAATTATCATTAATTAATGGTCTAGTAACAATAATTGTTGACATTTTAAAGGAAAAGGATGAAACCTGTTGCTTATTTATGCATTCATTTTTTTTTACTATTAATAAAAGAAACAGATTGAAGTACTTTGTAAATGAAGGATGCTAGAAACTGTTCAAAAATTATTAATATTAATCTTTTAAAAAGACAATTGAAAACTACCATCATTTCCAAATACTATAGTTATTGCAACCACTTACTATCCAAAAACTGAAGAGATCTGCAAGGATTTCAAAATGTATCATTTAACGTCAGTGAGCTTTCAATTCTCTAGCTGGCACAAAGCCACATGAAACATTTCCTAAGAAAAGATCTCTCTGCTCTCGGATAGTAAAAGATCATTCACTGATTCATTTGGCAGTAAAGATAATCATTATGTATCTTTTTATTATGGGTGGGGTTTAAGGAACTCAGGGGCTGCATTACATGCCATGTGCCAACAAAATTTTTGCGTGTGTGCTAGCTGGGCACGGATGCCTTAGGCTAACCACCCTGGTAAACTTATTGATCTGTATTGAATTTTTTGTTATGTTCCTTTTATGAAACAGAAACAACTTGCATTGACTAATCAGGGAGACAGTTACCAGCAATCACAAGGTGGCAATAACGAAGGAACAAAATCCTCCTTAAATAATAATATGCAATGAGCCATCAAATAATTTGCAATCCATATCACTCCAAACATTTCTATACCACATTCAGTTTCTCCATTTTGTTATGAGGTTAGAATAGGAAATAAGACTAGTAGCATACAAATTTCTATATTTATCAATGCTCAGCACTAATTACTTTTTATTTTCAAAAGCATAACAATATTTTTTATTTGTGCTTTCTTTGAAAACCATTGAGATAACCTTCCTGAGACTATTGTCTGAGGAAATCCAATCTCCCTGCAGGAAGCTTCCTCTAGAGCTTGTAGAAATCTTAATTATAAGTACAGGGACCAGGCAGGGGAATAGACGAGGATTCACTGTAATTCTATTAATTGTTAGAAGTTGTGAGTGGCCATTTGGACGACTCTTGCTCCTAGCTTTTAAGTTCTTACAACAAGATTATTTTTTCTAACTACAGCCCTTCCTGGGTTACAAAGACCCAACCTATGGACACCTTTATGTGTGAATGAGCATTTGTGAGAGCAGCAGGATGGATGGGGTTAGGTGGCCACTCTTCCTGTGCCTGTTTGTTCTCCTTTCATGCTGATTCTGTAATCCTCTCCCACTCACTGCTTTAGTTTATTTCCAAACAATCAACAGCTTGGGCTATGAACAATTCTTGGAGATGGAATCCTGTCATATCAAGGGACTGTGTGAGCTCCACCAATGTAAAATTAATGAATACATTAACTCCGTCTAAATTGAGTTTCACTGTATAGAGCATTAGGTCATGGAGAGGATGAGTTCATCAGTTTTTCTGTACAGACTCAAAAGAAAAATGGGCATGGTATAACATACACTCAGTGGCCACTTTATTAGGTACAAGAGTAGATCCTGGTGTGGTCCTCTACTCCTGTTGTGCACCAACTTCAAGGTTTCAAGGTTTGACATCCTGTGCATTCAAAGATGCTCTGCTGCACACCACTATTTTAAAAACATGGTTATTTGAGTCACCTTCCTGTCTGCTTGAACCAGTCTGGCCATTCTCCTCTAACCTCTCTCATGATCAAGGAATTTTTACCCACAGAACTGCCACTCACTGGATGCTTTTTGTTTTTCACACCATCCTCTGAAAACTGCCGAGACTGTTGTGAGTGAAAACCGCTCAAGATCACAAATATCTGAGATACTCAAACCACACTGTCTGACACCAACAATCATTCCATGGTCAAAGTCACTTAGATCAAATTTCTTCCCCATTCTAATGTTTGGTCTGAACAACAATTGAACTTCTGGACCATGTCTGTATGCTTTTATGCACTGGGTTGCTGCCACATGATCGCCTGATTAGATATTTGCATTGATGTGACAGGTGTGCCTAATAAAGTGGCCACTCAGTGAACAAATTGTCTGTAGCTACCTATTTTGGAGACTGCAGGTGATTGCAAACAAATCACTCTATTTTACAACTGTTAATATTGCCAATATTATTTGCAGACATTCACCACATTTAATGGAACTTTGATTAATTTCAAATTTAAGTTTTTAGTATCAAAATAGATATTTGTATTAATTGGCAGGTGTACTAATAAAGTCAGGGGTCCCCAAGCTTTTTGTCACTGTGGACTGGTTTAATATTGACAATATTCTTGCAGACTGGCCGACCCGGGGGGTGGGGAGTGGGGGGTAAGGTTGCCAAAGGACAAGAGTAGCAGTCAAATACATTGTGTTTACCCAGAAAAAGACTACAATGACAATGAAGCCTTGCGCGGGCAACAGCGCGCATGAGCGTCATTACCTGTCGTTTTTTTCTGCAAATCCTTTTTGGCAATTCTGCTCGGGCGGGGGTGGGGGGGGGTGTTAATCACAACCAGAATATAGGTGATAAGTGGCTAATACACTCAATTTTGTTTCTAAAAAGGTTTATCTAATGAATTTAATATTGAATATCCCTTACTCACTCTTCCTTCAGTTAGTCCTGACGAAGGGTCTCGGCCTGAAACGTCGACTGCACCTCTTTCTATAGATGCTGCTTGGCCTGCTGCGTTCACCAGCAACTTTGATGTATGTTGCTTGAATACACAGCGCATATTTTCCTCGCATGAATATAGTGATAAGTCAATTAACAGGGGAGCTTGAAGTAAGTGTTGAACGAACTTCCAGTAGAAGTGGCAGAAGCAAGTTCGATATTATCATTTAAAGAAAAATAGGTTAGGTATATCGATAGGAAAGGAGTGGAGTGTTATGGGCTGAGTGCAGGTCAGTGGGACTAGGTGAGAGTAGCGTTCAGCATGGACTAGAAGGGCAGAGATGGCCTGTTTCCGTGCTGTAATTGTTATATGGTTATATAAGTCAATAGCATCATAACATTTTAAGTAACGTTTGGATATTAAACACACAGTACATGTTTTCCCTTTATGAGTATATAAAATCATTGCAACACACCAATATCGCTGAATCAGTGGGAGCCCTGGGCTTGTTTTCCTGCAACAAGACGGCCCATCGAGGGGTGACGGGAGACAGCAATACTTGAAGGGGGTTCCTTTTGTCCAGTCTATTCTGCAATTTGGTTTTCGTCGCATTCATTGCAGAAAGCTCCGCTTCGCAGAAAAATGTTGGAAATGGAAGCAACGTTTTCATTGCTTTCGTGGCTATCTCAGGATATGTAGCCTTGACTTTGATCCAGAATGCCGGTGGAGATGTTATGTCAAACATACTTTTCAGCCCGCTGTCATTTGCAAGCTCGAGGAGTTGATCTCCTTCCCGTGCTGACACGGATGACGCGCGAGTCATGACCTCGCGTGCGTTCAAGCTCAACAGTGGGCGTGACAGGGAATGAGGAAAGGTGCAGCTGACTCATATCACCAAATCATATCGTTTTGTTGCGGCCCGATGGTTGGGGACCGCTGAATAAAGTGGCCACTTGTGCAAAACCAGAAACACCTAGTATAATAAAAGTCTACTAAATTTTAAACACCAGCTTCCATTGCACAATACCTACCTATAGAAGTGTGTATCACTCATCACTTACATGCAGCAACGTTCTCTTCTATTGCTTTGCCACCTTCCTACATGATGAAACCATTTACAGTAGCTAATTAACATATCCATGACTTTGGCATGTGGAAAGAAATGAGAGAACTCCACTTAGTTATAGGAAGGATGTACAACCTCCAAGCAGACAGCACCTCAGGTTGGAACTGAACCCAGATCTATGGAGATATGAGACAGTAATAATAACTGCAGCACAACCATCCTATCGGCTGTGCCAAAAATCCTGACGAGAGAATTCCAGTAAATGAGAATAAACCACAATCAGATAGATGAAAGTTGTTGTTTTGCAGCAGCAGTACAAAGTAAGATACAAAGAATTACTTCAAGTTACAATAAAAAAAATATAAACAATGCAAATGAGGGTAACGAGGTGGTGTTCATGGACTGCTCAGAAGTCTGAAGCCGGAGAGGAAGAAGCTTCACCTAAGCTTTAGATGCATAAAACATTGGGGAGTGTGCATTTTCAGATACCTATACCTCATCCCTGATGGCAGTAATGAGAATAGGGCATGCCCGGATGGCAAAGGTATTTAACGATGGATGCCACCTTCTTGAGGTACTGCCTTTGGAAGATATCTTTTATAGTGGGCAGTTATGTGCCTGTGCTGGAACTGATAGCATCAACAACTCTCTGAAGCCTCTTGCAATCCTGTGCATTGGAGTCTCCACACTAGGCAGTGGAGGAACCAGGCAGAATGTTTTCCACAGAATATCTGCAGAAGTTTCCTAGAGTCCTTGGTGATACTCCCGATCTCCTCAAGCTCCTATAGCTGCTGGTGTGCCTTCTTCATGATTGCATCAATTTGTTGGGCCCAGGATAGATCCTCTGAGATGTTCCATCTTCAGTAGAAAATTCCACAAAAATGTTGTGGATCAGGTTCCGAAACATTGGCTCTTTATTCCTCTCTACAGATGGTGCCTTACCTGCTGCGAACCTCCAGCACTTTATGTCCTCCTTGGATTTCCAGCATCTGCAGAATCCTTTGTGCTTATGAGTAATAACTGTGATTGCCCAGTTCACTGACATGATTGCAGCCCCTGTTGTCCCAATGCAGTCCAAAACTTTTCTCAGTGCAAGTACTGTCTCAGTAGAATCCTGTCTCAGTACAGCTTCCATCTGTTAAACCAAGCTGAAACCATTATCACATGTATGCAAGCAATTCCTGTAAGTCTTAATTTCTCAGTGTTTATTAGAACAAAGCTCAGGTATAAGAGTTCCAGCAATTTCTTTGGAAACAAAACTAACACGGCTGCCCACAATCATCGACTCCTTACTAAGGTTCTGTTTCTCACCATCACTGCCTACACTCAGAATCTTTTGAAGCATGATCCTCTCAAGATATGATAGAATGGGAAAAATGTTTTTCAACAAATGTCACAAATTGTAGAGCATTAACTCAGTTTTCCAGCCCAGATAAGGCAGTCCGTCACTCATCCTGCAGTTATCAGCACAGTGCTGGCTCGAAGTTCTTAAAGCCAGATTTTCACACTTGAGCATATCTTGCGTTTGCAGAGTAGCAGGAGTTGTAGTGAGACTCATTCTGACAAGGATAACAATGTGTTAATAACAATATGGAAGTGAGTAGATCAGCTGGTTGAGTGGTGTCATAATGACAACCTTGCACTCAACATTAGCCAAACCAAGGGATTGATTGTATAGTTGAGGACAGGGAAGTTGGAGAACAAGCAGTGGTTCTCGTTGAGAATTGAGAATGGAAAGGATGACCATCTCCATGTTCCTGGGTATCAACATTTAGGAGGATCTAACTTGGACCCAACACATCAATGCAATCATAAAGAAGGCACACTAGTGGCTCTACTTCATTGTGAGTTTGGGGAGGTTAGATATGTTATCGGAGGCTCTAGAACTTTTATTTTTAAGCTGTACAGTGGACAGCATTCTGACCCAGTGCATCACCACCTGGTATAGAGGCTCCAGTGCATAGGATCGTAAGAGACAACAGAGGGTTATAGTCTCAGTCAGTTCCATCATGGGCACAGCCACCCCCTCCCCTCACCATCAGTAACATCATCAGGAATCAGTTTTTTAGATGATACAAAGATAGATGGAGGGGTGAGTTGTGTTGAGGAAGCACAGAGTCTGCAGAAAGACTTGAATAGTTTGGGACAATGGGGCAAATGAATACACCATAGGGAAGTGTATAGTCATGCACTTTTGTAGAAGGAATAAAGATGTAGATTTATTTTCTAAATGGGGAGAAAATTCAGAAATCAAAGGCGCAAAAGGACCTGGGAATCCTAGTGCACAATTTCCTAAAGGTAGAGTCTGAAGTAGAAAGGTAAAGGCAATGTTAGCATTCATTTTGAGAGGACTAGAATATAAAAGCAAGCATGTAATGCTGAGGTTTTATACGGCATTAGTCAGAATACACTTGGAGTAATGTAAGCAGTTTTGGATCCCATATTTAAGAAAGGATGTGCGGTCATTGGAGGAAGATCCAGGGGATGTTTATAAAAATTACCCCAGGGATCAAAGAGTTAACATGCAAGGAGCATTTGATATGTATGGGCCCACGCTCACTGGAGTTTAGAAGGATTTGAGAAATCTCACTGAAACCTCCTCATATTGAAAGACCTGTATTGACTGTAAATGGAGAGGGTGTTTCCCAGCAGTGAGAGTGTCTTGGACCAGAGGGCACTGCGCCAGAATAAAAGGATATCGCTTTAGAAATGAGATGAGGAAGTCTTTCTTCAGCCAGAGTATGATGAATCTGTAGAATTTATTGCCACAGATGGCTTTGGAGGCCAAATCAATGTGTATATTTAAAGTGAAGTTAATAGGTTCTTGATTAGTAAGGGTGTCAAAGGTCATGAGGCAGAAGGCAAGCGAATGGATTTAAGAGGGACACATAAATCAGCCATGATCAAACAGTGGAGCAGAGTCAATGAGACCTATGACCTAATCAGTCCTGTGTCTTATGGTCTTATCACTGATGTATGTTCTGAAATGTTGTTGTTTTGTGGCAACAGTAGGCATACTGTGCAAGGACATAAAAATCTATAAGTCACAAAAATAAATAAATAGTCCAAAACAAGGAATTAATGAGGTAGTGCTCATGGGTTTATGGACCTTTCAGAAATCTTTAAGAAACTGTTCCTAAATGTATTGCAATCTTTGTCAAGGCATCAGAGAACGTCAAATACAGACTATGGAAGTTCTGCCATCCTTTGCTCATGTAGAATACATGCCTTCTTTATTAGTTCCACAAATGGTCACAGACCGGCTGTAGCCGTGGGTCGTGAAATTTTTCACAGTGAGTCTTGCTGGACAGGTGAAAGAATAGATTGTTGTATGTGAAGAAATTGGGCCTTGTAATCAATAACACTTTGAAGAGTAAGGGGGAATTCAGCTGAAATTCAAAGATTCAAAGTACATTTATTGTCAAAGAATGTAAATTATACAACCTTGAGATTTGTTTGCTTCCAGGCAGCCGCAAAGCAAGAAACTTGAAAGAACCCAATTTAAAATAAAATGAAGACCAATCCCAAATACGCACAGAGAAAGGGAGAAAGATACAAATCATGCAAACAGTAAAAGAGAGCAACAACAACAGCATTCTGAACCAAATTGAGTCCTTAGATCCAAATCCCCAAAGCAGCCCAGAATAGGCCCAAAGCCTTGGTATTCAATTCATCATATTAGTGGAGCAAATCGCTGCAAAGTTGACAGACTCAGAGTATGACAGCCATGGACATACTCACAGCCTTGGTGTCGCAGAGATAGGAGCCCCCAGTCTATTTGGGCTGGTGTTTCAATTGTCCAAACAGTGAATTGTGCCTCATATTAGGACAGGGGCCCTGCCATGGTGAATTGCTCCAGACCTAGAACAAGCCGCCCAGTAATTCGCTTCGGGCCCAGATTTTGCTGCCGCATAAGCTGTTCTTGACCTCTCCAAATCTGGTCAGAGCTTAGAGTGGCCCACCCTCACGCCCAGGTTAGTTGAATAGGCATCGGAACTTCTCTGCTCAGCTTCTCCTCTCCGAATCATTCACTCCAACCAGCATGACTCTAATTCCAAATGCGTTCATTTTACAGGGCACCAGTAGGGCATATCTCTTGAATTTGCTTTGCCTTCATTGCTTGCGGTGATAGCTTACCACAATTTACTTAAAAAAAAGTAATGTTTTTTAATAGAATTTCTTTCCTTTCGAACTACCAGTAATCTTTCGCACGGCTTCAGTAGTGCCATCTTAAACTGGAATGTTCAAGATTCTGATTGGTTTCAGCAGACTGAGTGTAAAGAGGATGGTCCTCCTGGTTAGATTCTAGATCAGGGGTTCCCAGCTTTTTGTATGCAATGGACCCCTATCATTAGCCAAGGGGTCTCTAGACCCTAGGTTGACTGGCAGAGAAGGCCTGACGTACTCACCAGCCTGGTGTTATATCGCCATATTTACCAGCATCCCAGGCATCATGGTTTCCATATGCTTGGATGAGGTTTGCATGCCCAGGTAGGCAAAGCATATAAAAAACACACACACAAAAACCTCTCTGGGCCGGAAATTCAAAATGCAAAATATTACTAATACACAGCAATGGAAAGAAAATGGAGTTATTGCTTGAGTTCTGCTTAATGATGTTTAATAGTAAATGTCTCTGTTTCTCAAGCTACTTTGCTGCCTAAGTTGATATGTATTTCTGACACTTTCTGCTTTTTTGGTGAGGTGAAGAGCATGCTACTGGTGAACCTCGGTAGCACATGGGCAAATATACAGACCTCCGGGAATACAGAGGCTCACAGCGTGGCAACTGGCCCGTTGGCCCAACTCCTCCATGTTGACTGTTTTGCCCATCAAGCTAGTCTGATCTGCCCATTTGTGACCCATAAGTCCTGTGGCAAATTGATAGGATTTGTCTTTTTCAGACAAAGCTTTTCAAACAAAGTGTAACGAAAAACTTACTTTAAAATATCAGGATAGGGAATTAAATAAAATAGGTTATTTGGTGTACAGGAAGAAATAGGGAAAATGGTACACAAAAATGATTAATGATGAGATCACCTCACAGACAAGAGATTACATAATGAGAAGCAAGCAGCCCGTGAAGGCTTTATGGGTAGAATTATGAAGAAGATTTAAGATTGTAGAGGGAGTTGTTTAGACATCCTGCAGCAGCTGTGAAATATTACAATGCATAAATGTAAAAATTAGACAAGACTCTGGTAAAGGTATGGAAGTGTTAATGAGAGATACTAGCTTTCACTGAGATTAAGAGAAAGTTCCTCCCCGTGCACTGGGTGGCAACCTTACCGGTTCTTTTGCACTTGTCCGTTTCTCGAGGCCGAGTCATTAGCTTGACGCGCAGCCCAGTGTGGATGGAAGTGTACAAGGAGCTGGCCAGGTTCGAACCTGAAACCTCTCGCCTCGAAGCCAGGTGTGAATGCCACTACACCACCAGCCAGCACAGATCAGAGGAAACCAGCTGACAAACGCCAAAACAGCTAGAGAATTCTTTGAAGGAATTTAGCAATCCCTGTAATGTATGCCAGAGTCAACAACAGGGCAGATCATATTAGAATTAATGATGAGTAATTACTTAGATTATGTTAATAGCCTAATAGTGTTTGAACATTTATTTAATTGTAATCATAATATCAGAAAGGGAAAGATGAGAAAGAGCTGATGCTACTCTAGATTCTGTGTACTTAGACCCCTCCAAAAGGTATATCCCAAGTCTCAGTGTGGTTTCAGGTCAGAACACTCCACAATCGACATGATCTTCTCCCTTCGATAGCTACAAGAGAAATGCAGAGAGCAAAGACAGCCACTCTACATCACTTTCATTGACCCTACGAAGGCCTTCGACCTTGTGAGCAGAGATGGCCTGTTCAAAATCCTCGACAGGATTGGTTGTCCCCCGAGGCTCCTCAGGATAGTTCAGTCATTCCACACAGACATGAAGGGCGTCGTTCAGTTCGACAGCTCTTCTTCGGAGGCCTTCAACATCCGCAGCGGTGTGAAGCGGGGCTGTGTGCTTGCCCCCACCCTGTTTGGCATCTTCTTCGCAGTCATGCTGAAGCACGCCTTTGGAACATCAACCGATGGTGTCTACCTCCACACCAGATCGGGCGGGAGGCTGTTCAGTCTGTCCCGGCTGAGGTCAAAAACCAAGATTCGTGAAGTACTTATCAGGGACATATTGTTTGCAGATGATGCCGCACTGGCAACACACTCTGAAGAGCAACTGCAACGCCTCATGGACAGCTTCTCAAAAGCCTGCCAGGACTTCAGCTTGACCATCAGGCTGAAGAAAACCAACGTGTTGGGCCAAGACATTGAGCACCCCCCTGCCACTATCATCAACAACTACGAGCTGGAGGTAGTTCACGAGTTTACATTCCTTGGCTCCACCATCACGGACAGCCTCTCCCTAGACCCCGAGATCAATAGACGGATCAGGCGAGCAGCCTCAACATTCGCCAGGCTGACAAAGAGAGTCTGGGAGAACAGAAAGCTGACGACGCACATCAAAGTTACAGTCTACAGGGCCTGCGTCCTCAGCACACTGCTTTACGGCAGTGAGACCTGGAGCCTCTACTGCAGACAAGAGCGACGTCTCAATGCCTTCCGCCTTCGCGGCCTGAGACCATCCTGGACATAACGAGGACTGAGCTAGTCACCAACAATGAGGTTCTGGTCTGTGCCCAGATACCCAGCCTCTTCACCCTGCTCCAACAACACCGTCTCCGCTGGCTGGGCCACGTACACCACATATCAGACGGGAGGATCCTGAAAGACCTGCTGCACAGGGAACTGGCCTCCGGCAAGAGAGCACAAAGGTGACCCCATCTTCGTTTCAAAGACGCTTGCAAGAGAGACATGAAGTCACTGAAAATGAATGTCGAGAGGTGGGAGGACAGCGCAAGCAATCGCTCTCACTGGAGGCTGGAACTACGCAGAGGTCTAAAAAGAGGAGAAGAGAAGCTGAGGCTTGTGCTGAAGAAAAGCACACCCATCAGAAAAACAGCACCAAGACAACACTGGATGACAGCGTCTTCAAGTGCAGTCGCTGCAGCCGCGACTGTCACTCCCGTTTGGGCCTCTACAGCCACAACAGACGCTGCTCTTACACAGACTGAAGCAAGACTTTCCAGGCGCAGATCGATGGTCTCACAGGACTAACAGGTGCCACCAGACCTTCCAGCTCTACTCACTTTATACCTATGAATGTGTCGTGAAGAACAACTCTAATGCCATATTTAAGTTTGCTGATGACATCACTGCTATTGGCCGAATCAAAGATGATGATAAATCGGCATATAGGAAGGAGATTGAAATTCTGGTTGAGTGGTGCCACAACAATCTCTCACTCAACATCAGCAAAACCAAGGAGCTAAATAATCACTACGTGTGGAAGAAACCGGAGGTCCATGACCAAGTCACTATTAGGGGATCGGAGGTGGAGAGGGTCTGTAACTTCAAATTCCTGGGCGTTCTCACATCAGAGAATCTGTTCTGGTACCAGCATGTAAGTGCCATTACAAAGAAGGCATGACAGCACCTCTACTTCTACAACACTCCTACTTCTTAGAAGTTTGCACAGATTCTGCATGTCACCTGCAACTTTAACAAACTTCCATAGATGCACAGTTGAGGGCATCCAGGCTGGTTGCATCACAGACTGGTATGGAGATACAGGAATGGAAAAGTTTACAAAAAGTGGTAGAAACAGCTCAGTCCATCACAGGCAAAGCCATCCCCCATTGCTGAGCAAATTTACAAGGGCTGCTGCTGCAGGAAATCATCATCCAGCCATGCTCTCTTCTCGCTACTGTCATCAGGCAGGAGGTACAGCAGCTAAAGGACACACACCACTAGGTTCAGGAACAATTATTACCATACAACCATCAGGATTCTGAACCAGCATGGTTAACTTACTCACCTCAATGCTGAACTGACTCACTGTCAAGGACTCTACAACTCAGTATTCTGTTATTATTTGTACAATTTGTGTTCTTTACATATTGGTTCTTTGTCAGTCTTTGTCAGTCTCAAAATTCTTTTGTATTTCTTTATATTCCTGTAAATGCCGCAAGAAAATGAATCTCAAAGCAGTATATGGTGACATATATACTATGATAATAAATTTACTTTGAACTGTGAGATTTAGGTAAAACTAATCTCCTAGATATGAAATGCGAACAGTCATGGTGAGAGTGAAAATGTGTACACCTAAAGTAGAAAGATCCATTGAAAGTGTGACCGTTTTATCTTATGGCATTGCAGGCCAAAACTTCTTTCTCCAAAAAAAAAGTTGCCACAGATAAAGTGATAAGATAGATAAAATAAAATGTAAATGAAAAGGCAAGAAACAGTGAGGATTTTAATTAAAAGTTAAAAGTTTGCACGTGCAAGAAATCTGAGATAAAATAGAAATATCTGGTGAGATTCAGTAGGTCAGGTAGGTCCATGGAAGGGAGAAATAGAGAATGTTTTAGGTCAATACCCTTTCATCAGCGCAAATATTGTGATTGTGAGATTGAAAAAGGGCAACAAAACACCATGAGGTACAAAAAATTGTGTGTGTAATATATATATGATGTAAATTCAATTGCGTACTATGTGCATTAGGAAAAGAAAGGTGGCCAGGGCCAGCTATCTCTTGAAAATTAATCACAGTGATATTGTCAATGAAGGTAAGGAAATAGCAGACATATTTAATAACTATTTTACATCAGTACTTGGTAACTTAAGGCTACTGTCCTTTTCCTTGATATAGATTTGGGAGATGGTATTAGATCAGCCTGGGTCAATAAATGCAGTGGCTTTGCAGGTAGTAAGAATTACAGGCTATGCAAAGATGGTGGAGTGAATTATTATGATGGTAGTGAGAAGTTAATCGAGGAACAGTTATTATGATGGTAGTGAGAAGTTAATCGAGGAACAGTTATTATGATGGTAGTGAGAATTATTATGATGGTAGTGAGAAGTTAATCGAGGAACAGTTGTTTTTTGAGAATTGTTGGGATTTTAATAGGCAAATGGAGATTATTCTATCCTAATACAGCTCCGGAATTCAGGTCTTTTATTTATATTTATACCAATATTGGGTACAGTTCTGGTCACCGAATTATAGGAAAGATATCAACAAAATAGAGAGAGTACAGAGGAGATTCACCAGAATGTTGCCTGAGTTTCAGCACCTAAGTTACAGAGAAAGGTTGAACAAGTTAGGTCTTTATTCTTTTGTGCGTAAAAGGTTGAGGAAGTACTTGATAGAGATGTTTAAAATTATGAGGGGGATAGAGTTGACGTGGATAGGCTTTTTCCATTGAGAGTAGGGGAGATTCAAACAAGACATGAGTTGAAAGTTAAGGGGCAAAAGTTTCGGGGTAACACGAGGGGGAACTTCTTTACTCAGAGAGTGGTAGCTGTGTGGAACAAGCTTCCAGTAAAGTGGTACAGGCAGGTTCGATTTTGTTGTTTAAAAAAAATTGGACAGCTATATGGACAGGAGAGGAATGGAGGGTTATGGGCTGAGTGCAGGTAGATAGGACTAGGTGAGATTAAGTGTTCGGCATGGACTAGAAGGGCCGAGATAGCCTGTTTCTGTGCTGTAATTGTTATATAGTTATATATGGTCATATGGTTATAAAGCTGTAATGAGGTCTGAAGTGGATAGTATCTGATCAATCTCAGGAAAATCACTGAACAAATAGAAAATATTTCTTCATAGACATTGATAATGTCTTTCATTACTTTGCCAATAATTGGAAGCAGGCTGATTGGGTGGCAGCTAGGCAAATTGGATTGCCTTGCTTTATTGCAAGCAAGATGCAGATGGACAATGGAAGAGCAGAATAAAAAGTAAAACAGTGAACATTTCAAATCAATGGACATTTATCATCACTGTCAAAATATTAACTCTGTCTTTCTCACCACAGATGAATCAAGCAGTTCCTGTTTTTATTACAATCTCACAGCATCTACAATTTTTTGTTGTCCAACTAAGCAACCTGGATGTCCTCATAGAGAGGAAAACGTACAATGCTTATAACCTCCCTTGGAAGTTTTCATGTTTTATTGTTTTACAACATTGAATCACAGTGAATGTTATTCGGCTTTTTTTGACACTAATCAACTAAAAAAGACTATTTTGTGTCAAATTGAAAACAGGTCTGTACAAAGTTATCTAAATATAGAACAAAATAATTGATTGCACAAGTATTCATCCTCCTCTATTATGACACAGCAAATTATCACTAGTGCAGCCAATTGGTTTTAGAAGTCACATAATTAGTTAAATGAATATCTCCCGTGTGCAGTCAAGGTGTTTCAATAGATTGTAGTATAAATACACTTGTATCTGGAAGTTCCAACTGCTGGTGAGTCAGTATTCGAGCAAAAGTTGCACCATGAAGACAAAAGAACACCCCAAGCAACTCTGTGAAAAGGTTCTCGAAAATCACAAGTCACTGAACATCCCTTGGAGTACAGTTAAGTCAATCGTCAAGAAATGGAAAGAATATGGCACAACTATAAATCTGCCTAGAGCAGGCTGTCCTCAAAAACTGAATGACATTGCAAGAAGGGGACTAGTGAGGGAGGCCACCAAGAGACCTATGACAACTCTGGAGGAGCTACAAGCTTCAGTGGCTGATATGGGGAAGACTGCACATACAAAAACTGCTGCTGGGATGCTTCACCAGTCACAGCTTTATGGGAGAGTGGTAAAGAGAAAGCCACAGCTGGGAGAAAATAAAAACTCACTTGAAATTTCATCTAGAGTTTGCCAGAAGCACGTGTGAGACACTGAAGTCAGCTGGAACAAGGTTCTATGAGCATTTTGGCCATCAGACTAAACGCTATGTTTGGCATAAGCCAAATACCACATATCATCAAAAACACACTATCCCTACGGTGAAACATGGCTGTGGTTGCATCACGCTATGGGGATGCTTCACTACAGCAGGCCCTGAAAGGGATGTGAAGGTAGAGGGTAAAATGAATGCAGGTTAAACCTGATGCAGTCTGCAAGAGAACTGTGACTTGGGAGAAAATTTATATTCCAGCAAGACAATGACCCAAGCATAAAGCCAAAGCTACACAGGAATGGCTTAAAAAACAACTATGTCCTGCAGTGCCCAAGTCAGAGTCCAGACCTCAATCCAATTGAGAATGTGTAGCTGGACTTGAAAAGGGCTGTTCGCTCACAATCCCCATGCAATATGATAGAGCTTGAGCAGTTTTGTGAAGTAGAATGGGGGAAAATTGAAGTGTCCAGATGTGCAAAGCTGATAGAGACCTATCCACACAGACTGAAGTCTGTAATTACTGCCAAAGGTGCATCTACTAAATACTGACTTGAAGAGGCTGAATACTTATACAATCAATTATTTTGTGTTTTGTATTTGTAATTAATTTAGATCACTTTGTAGAGATCTGTTTTGACTTTGACATGAAAGAATCTTTTTCTATTGATCAGTGTCAAAAAGCCAAATTAAAACCATTGGATTCAAAGTTGTAAAACAATAAAACATGAAAACTTCCAAGGGGAGTGAATACTTTTGATAGGCAATGTAAGTATGGCAAGTAATCAGGAAAGCACATGGAATATATAATTTTATTGAAGCACAGGGCTCTTCCTCCAAGCATACAGAGCATTAACGACACTGCAAATGGAGCAGTTGGATTTGGTTTCTATACTTAGGATGAATATGTTTATGTTGGAAGTGGTTCTTTCACCAGGTTACTTCCTGGGATGGAAGGATTTTTGAATCAGAGATGATTGCACAGACTTGACCTCTTCTCACTTAAATTGAGAACGATGTAAGGTCCTACTGGAAAGTTTGAGATTCATAGAAACATAGAAAATAGGTGCAGGAGTAGGCCATTCGGCCCTTCAAGCCTGTACCGCCATTTATTATGATCATGGCTGATCATCCAACTCAGAACCCCACCCCAGCCTTCCCTCCATACCCCCGACCCCCGTAGCCACAAGGGCCATATCTAACTCCCTCTTAAATATAGCCAATGAACCGGCCTCAACTGTTTCCTGTGGCAGAGAATTCCACAGATTCACCACTCTCTGTGTGAAGAAGTTTTTCCTAATCTCGGTCCTAAAAGGCTTCCCCTCTATCCTCAAACTGTGGCCCCTCGTTCTGGACTTCCCCAACATCGGGAACAATCTTCCTGCATCTAGCCTGTCCAATCCCTTTAGGATCTTAGACGTTTCAATCAGATCCCCCCTCAATCTTCTAAATTCCAACGAGTACAAGCCCAGTTCATCCAGTCTTTCTTCATATGAAAGTCCTGCCATCCCAGGAATCAATCTGGTGAACCTTCTTTGTACTCCCTCTGTGGCAAAGATGTCTTTCCTCAGATTAGGGGACCAAAACTGCACACAATACTCCAGGTGTGGTCTCACCAAGGCCTTGTACAACTGCAGTAGTACCTCCCTGCTCCTGTACTCGAATCCTCTCGCTATAAATGCCAGCATACCATTCGCCTTTTTCACCGCCTGCTGTACCTGCATGCCCACTTTCAATGACTGGTGTATATTTTTGCCACCAAAGTGGATAACTTCACATTTATCCACATTAAATTGCATCTGCCATGAATTTGCCCACTCACCCAACCTATCCAAGTCACCCTGCATCCTCTTAGCATCCTCCTCACTGCTAACACTGCCGCCCAGCTTCGTGTCATCCGCAAACTTGGAGATGCTGCATTTAATTCCCTCATCCAAGTCATTAATATATATTGTAAACAACTGGGGTCCCAGCACTGAGCCTTGCGGTACCCCACTAGTCACCGCCTGCCATTCTGAAAAGGTCCCGTTTATTCCCACTCTTTGCTTCCTGTCTGCTAACCAATTCTCCGCCCACACCAATACCTTACCCCCAATACCGTGTGCTTTAAGTTTTCACACTAATCTCCTGTGTGGGACCTTGTCAAAAGCCTTTTGAAAATCCAAATATACCACATCCACTGGTTCTCCCCTATCCACTCTACTAGTTACATCCTCAAAAAATTCTATGAGATTCGTCAGACATGATTTTCCTTTCACAAATCCATGCTGACTTTGTCCGATCATTTCACCGCTTTCCAAATGTGCTGTTATCAAATCCTTGATAACTGACTCCAGCAGTTTCCCCACCACTGACGTTAGGCTAACCGGTCTATAATTCCCCGGTTTCTCTCTCCCTCCTTTTTTAAAAAGTGGGGTTACATTAGCCACCCTCCAATCCTCAGGAACTAGTCCAGAATCTAACGAGTTTTGAAAAATTATCACTAATGTATCCACTATTTCTTGGGCTACTTCCTTAAGCACTCTGGGATGCAGACCATCTGGCCCTGGGGATTTATCTGCCTTTAATCCCTTCAATTTACCTAACACCACTTCCCTACTAACATGTATTTCGCTCAGTTCTTCCATCTCACTGGACCCTCTGTCCCCTACTATTTCTGGAAGATTATTTATGTCCTTCTTAGTGAAGACAGAACCAAAGTAATTATTCAATTGGTCTGCCATGTCCTTGCTCCCCATAATCAATTCACATGTTTCTGTCTGTAGGGGACCTACATTTGTCTTTACCGGTCTTTTCCTTTTTACATATCTATAAAAGCTTTTACAGTCCGTTTTTATGTTCCCTGCCAGTTTTCTCTCATAATCTTTTTTTCCCTTCCTAATTAAGCCCTTTGTCCTCCTCTGATGAACACTGAATTTCTCCCAGTCATTCTGAGGAGAGTTGACAGATAGATATTGAAAGACTGCTTCCCCAACACTCCCCATTTCACCATGTGTGACAATCCATTTTCAAAGTTTGGTTTGCCTTTCAAGACAGAGAAAACAAGGAATTTCTTCTGCTGGGACTGAAACTTTCTACTCAATTGAGTTGTGGAGAGTGAGTTATTTAATTTCCTCAAAACTAGTATAGAATTTATGTTTGTAGTGCATTCATGGGTTATGGAAGACAAGGGAGAAAAAGTAGTAGAGATCAAGGTCAGGTCATGCATGATTTTACTGAATAGCAAATCAAGTTCAAGAAGCCAAGGTCTGCTTCTACTCCTGGATATTATGTTTTTGATTTCTGGTTTGAGTAAATATCTCTGTTATAACCGTGCTAGAATAGCATGGTTAGAACATAGAACATAGCACAGGCCCTTTGACCAACAATGTTGTACTGACCCTTTAACCTATTCTAAGATCGATCTAACCCTTCCCACATAATAGCTCCCCCCTTTCTCCTATCATTCATGTGCCTATCTAAAAGTTTCTTAAATGCCCCTAATGCATCTGCCTCTACCACCACCCTCTACTTTCCATTGGCAAGCCAATTCTGAATCCACACAGCCAAATTTCCCTGGGTTCCACGCCTCCTGACCTTTTGAGTGAGACTACCCTGAGAAATCTTATCAAATGCCTTACTAAAATCCATATACATCACATCCGCTGCTGTAGCTTCATCAATATGCTTAGTCACATTCTCAGGTAATTCAAACAAGCTCAAGGGGCATGACCTGCTCCTCACAAAATCATGCTGACTATCCCTAATCAGACTATGTTTCTCCAAATGCTCCTAAATCCTGTCTCTGAGAATCCTCTCCAATAATCTGGAGAAGTTTAACTAGTTCTATAGTAGAAATAGACAGCGCCCAGGCTGGGATATCATGTGGACTGAACTTAATTGGGTGAGAACTGTCATACCAGCCTAAAATTAGGACACTCTCAGAACTAGAAGTATTCAAAAAAAAATGTTGCTCAGGGCTTGTATAAGCAGTTCGGAAATGATTAAAATATATTTGGCTTTCCCCATTTCTCGTTGAGTATATGAGTTGTAATGGGCACCAGTTTATTATACAAAGCATAATTTCTGTTTTGAACATTTTTACTGCCAAGCAAATACTGCTGAGGAATGCAAAATAAATCTGAGAATACTTAACACTGCAATTAGAATTATATGCTTAAATGTCACTGCAGCAAATATTGGCCAATACATAACACCAATTTCTGTGAAATAATTTTCCATATAACTTAATGGTATGTGTTAAAAGCATCAAATGCAACATCTTGTTAAATAGTCAAAATCAATAATTTTCCTTATGATTTCCCCCGATTTATTAATGTTGGTGCGAGAAAATAAACTCGACCAGTGATAAGACTATTACACATAGCCATGTAAAAGTGTGGTAAATTGTCATAGCAACATCAGAAAATATTTCCAAGTGTTAGTTTTGCGTTCATTATAATAATCCCCAAAATTCCAGATTCTTACAATGAAAAATATGCATTTATCTCATGTTTTCATCACTTTAGAATATTCTGAGTTGCTTTAAGCTGCTGATTGTCATATACTTAAAAAAAATCATCTGGTTTAATAGTACACTTTAAAAATGAAGATATCTCCCTCTCACCCGTCCGATGTTTATGTGACTTGTAAACATAGATGTTGAATTAAACTAAATCTATTCTGCCTGTACATGACCCATATCCCTCCACTGCCCACATTGCCCATTAAACAGTTTCTTAAATGCCACTATCATATCTGCTTTTGTCACTCCCCCCAGCAACCAGTTCCACCTACCACTCTTTAAAAAATATTCCCACATTTCTTTTACATTTTACTCCATTCACCTTAAATCAGGGGTTTCCAACTTCTTATGCCATGGACCAAGGGGTCTTATGCCATGGACCAAAGTATTAAGCAAGGGGTCTGTGAACCCCAAGTTGGGAACCCCTGACCTAAATGCATGTCCACTAGTACTTGACATTTCTACCCTGGGAAGAACGTTCTGAATGTCTACCTACGTAGGCCTTTCATAATTTTATAAACTTCTATCAGGGCACCCTTCAGCCTTCAACACTCCAGAGAAAACAACACAAGTTTGTCCAACTTCTCCTCATTGATCACAATCTCATCTTCTCCTTGACAGCATCCTGATAAATCTCTTCTGCAGCCTTTCCCAAGCCTCCACCTTCTTCCTTGTAATGAGACAACCTGAATTACAATACCAAAGGACCAAAAGAATGTGGTTGAACCTCAGGTCCCCTCCCTAACACCACGGCCTCCAGCAGCCATTCATTTTGAAGGACAGTAAATGTTAGCCGTCCTACTCAAAATCATTTTGTTTGTAAATGAATTAATAGCAATGATAGAATGTCTTATAAGACTGACAATTTCATTTGTGTATTTTATTAATAACTATGTAACCAATAAATTATGTAAGGTCATCAACGAATAGCATTTAATTTATGTTTCAATCTGCTTATGTGTATATATATATATATATATGTGCCTGCATGTGCATGCGTCAATTAGAATAAATATTTTCTGGTTTCACTCCTTTTCAAAAGCAAATTTCCATGGTTTGAGGGGAAAGGGGAATGGAGTCAGGGAGCCTTAATGGAAAGAGCAAGTAATTCCATGTACAGCAAAGGACCATCTGTTTTCTCTGCCTTTTATCATGTTTGCAAATGTTGTTTCATTTGGGGATATTGTTCAATTCCTATTTTGTTAATAGTAATGAGTTGTAGTAGATTTCAGAAACTTAACAGTGTTCATTTCTTTATTATGCTTAAAAGATAGGAAACTTTAGAAATGTATGTTAAAAAAAAATAGCAATTTGACCTAGACCTCCACCTGATCTATTGGGGTTGGCTTCTATCCGCCTTCTGCTCCATTTATTTGAAAAATAGAACAAATGACATTATGAAGTTTACTGGTCTCCATTGTGAAAATACTTTGGGCATAATACTGGTGCTTTGACCAATTCATTCAGCTGCCACGCAAACCAGCAGTCCTATGTCCACCACAGATGATAATTGAAGCTGTTAACTTGCACTCTTCTTTTCCCCAGTTGACATTGTTGCTTCCAGGATACTCTGGTTTTAATTATGTCAATTTGATGGCAGAATAGATTTTATTATTCAATTTTGGAAATTCTGATTTTTTTTGTACATATTATCATATTATAAATATTCTACCTGGCACTAACTAGTTGAATTGTAATTTAGTCTTTTACAGATGTGATTTGTATCATATGTAATAATGGTAAAAACATTTTGCACTGCAGATATGGTTATGTGCTGCTTTGTTTAAGATGGAGTTTCTACATCCTACTGCTTACAGACTTACTGCTGGGATTAGAGAAATCCATAGCAATATTAGAGGCTAGCCACAAAAGACCAACACAGGCTGAGGTAGCATTTTCAGATATATTGTTTGTATTCAATTTCCAGATAAATAAAATATGGCTGTACTAAAATATACTCCTAAATTCTTTCCATGATCATCAATAAAAGTTAATCTCCAAGCCTCCGGTGACTGTTAGAAACATTTTGAGAGATTTTTAGTTTATGGTAATTAAAAGGATCAGAGTACCTTGCCAACCCACTTCAGATTACCAAAACAAATCTAATTAGCAAATAAAAACTGGTAGCTATAAACATTTTTTTAGTAATATCTGTTTTTCCCAATTCATTCATAAAATTTCTGTATCTGAAAAGTATTGCAAAGAAATAAGTAGTTTCCTGTTCATCTTTATTAACTTTTCCCAAAGGGCAGCTACCAAGGATAAACAGCTGCTGAAGTTATAAAAAAAATTCTCTGTTCATTTGAAGTTGCTTATTTAAATTACTCTCCTCCCATGTGATTCTGAGCAATGGTCTTAAAGGGACAAACTAATATGACCTGTATTTTCCTTTCGTGGCAAAATCTGATATTCTGACAGCACAGTTCAGATCACCCATTAGAAATAATGCACAATGAATTATTATGATAGAAATTATTGAAAAATCACTCTGTGAATGTAATACATGTCAGATGTGTTATTGTGTTATGCAGTGATGAACTGGCATACAGGAGGGCGATTGAAAATCTGGCAGAGTAGTACCACAACAACAACTTCTCACTCAATGTCAGCTGAACCAAAGAGCTGATCATTGACTATCGGAGGAAGAAGTCAGAGTTCCATGAAACTGTCCTCAGTGGGAGAACGGATGTGGAGAGTGTCAATGACTTTAAATTCCTTGGCATTAACATATCAGAATATTGTGTCCTGGGATCCTGTCTTGGGACTAGCACTTAGGTGTCACCACAAAGAAGGTACAATAGCACCTCTACTTTCTTAAAAATCTGCATACATTCGTCGTGTAGGTGTCCCCCGCATTTCGAACGTTCGCTTTACAAAACCTCATTGTTACGAAAGACCTACATTAGTTCCCTGTTTTCGCTAACAGAAGGTGTTTTCACTGTTACGAAAAAAGGCAGCACGCGCCCCGAGCAGCCGCCCTCCCCCGGATTCGGAACGGCATTCTAGCCGGCATTGCTTAAACATGTGCCTGTGAGCAAAATGAGTTCTAAGGTATTGGAAAAGCCTAAAAGAGCTCGTAAGGGTGTTACACTTAGCATAAAACTAGACATAATTAAGCGTTTCGATCATGGTGAACGAAGTAAGGACAAAGTGAGTTTGGCTTGTGGAAGCTGACAAAGATGGTATTGAAGAGGTTTTGACATCCTATGACCAAGAACTGATAGATGAAGAGCTGATGCAATTGGAAGAGGAAAGGATAACAATCAAAACCGAATACAGTCGCAAATGGACCGAAGGTGAAGTCATCCAGGAACTGAACGTGAGGCAACAGCGTGAGATTTTTGCTGCAATGATAAAGTATGACTTTAATTTTGAAAGGGTACGTCGGTTTAGGGCATATTTGCAAGATGGTTTGAGTGCTTACAAAGAACTGTATGATCTAAAAATGCGCGAGGCTAAGCAGTCAAGCAAGCCTTCCAGATCAGCCACAGCAGATGATGAACCTCGATCTTCGACATTGAGGTGGGCAGTCATAGGAGAAGATGAGCTGCCTTCCCTCATGGAAACAGACGACGATGAGATGACACCCCATTGTCCCACCACCCGAATCCCCAGGCCGCGGACAGATACCAATTCGCGGAGAATGCAGGGGTGCAGTGGTAGCCGGGAGGCACACAGCACATCTTTAAGAAAAAAGCCGAAATAAACATACTAATTAGTTAGGTGCCGCCCGGCACGTAATTGTCGGCCCAGATCAGAGATAACGCAATCAGCAATCGTTGTAGAGAAGTATTTCTAATTTATATAGGCTGTGTTTTTATCATATCATTCCTGCTTTTACTATATGTTACTGTTATTTTAGGTTTTATGTGTTATTTGGCATGATTTGGTAGGTTATTTTTGGGTCTGCGAACGCTCACAAATTTTTCCCATATAAATAAATGGTAATTGCTTCTTCGCTTTACAGCATTCCGGCTTCCAAACTGTTTCATAGGAACGCTCTACCTTCAGATGGTGGGGGAAACCTGTAATTGAAAATGTACGAACTTCTATAGATGCACAGAAGAGATCATCTTACCTGGTTGCATCATGGCCTGGTATTGAATCACAAATGCTCAAGAATGGAAAAGGCTACAGGAAGTGAAGAACACATCTCAGTCCATCATAAACAATGCCTTCCCCACCACTGAGTACATCATCATGGAGCACTGCCACAAAAAAAGCAGCATTCGCCATCAAAGACCACTACCATCCAAGCCATGGGTTTCAGGACACTAGGTTCAAGTAAAGTTGTTACCCTACAACCATCAGCCTCCTGAACTGGCATGGATAACTTCATTCACCACTTGAACATAGACACAACAACAGTACAGCCCTTTTGGCTTATGATACTCTACTGATCTTTAAATCTACTTCAAGATCTAACCCTTTCCACCCACATGGCTCCCTGTGTTTCTTTTATCCATGTGCCAATCTAAGATTCTCTTAAGTTTCTCTAATGTAGTGGTCACCAACCTTTTCAAGCCCAAGATCTCCTACCTTAACCTTAGTGAAAGGCAAGATCTACCTACTAAACTGTTTAGAGAAAAAACAGCTCAGATTGTACTTCCAATTTGAGGCCTTTTATTTCGGCTAAATGTATTTGAATTACACAAAATACTTTTGTCAAACTTTCAAATTAATTCAAACAAGAGAACACTGTAACTAGCATATCAATAGCTGTCTTTCTTTAAGAATATTACAATACTTCACACCTTTAATTCTAAGTTTCATTATTTAATTTTATTTCAACACAAAAAATAAATGAATAAAAATTGACTGTTGCACTCAGTGTGATGACTGGGGCTGAATACTTTCCACTAGTTCCCTGAAATTTGACTCATAACTACAGACAGCCAGTCTGAGACAGTCTGTGAGGTGTCTGTCAGTAAGACAGCTCCTGTACTTAGATTTAATAATTTTCATCTGTGAACATGCAATTTCAAATAGATAAGTTGACCCAAAGTAGACACTGACTTCTAATGCTATAAAACCAATGCGGATACCGCGCATTGCTGGGGCCCCATCAGGAGTAGTTGCTACCAGTTTATGAATGGGGTTGTCATTTTCATGGACATATTTTTTAAACTCATTGTAAATATCCTCATCTCTCGTTCTCTCCTTTAATTGCAAAAGAGTGAGGAAGTCCTCTGTTGTAAAATCCTGGAAAGCCATTCTGACAAATACAACAAGCTGAGCAGTTTGCATTACATCCAAGGATTCATCAAACTGTAGTGACAAATATTTACGTCCTCTGACGGTAACTCTACCCTCCTTGTCACTGTTGCAGGGCCAAGCAGTATATTATGTAATGCGGTTGTGATGTCATTTTTGTTTTTAAAGTCATTGAAAACAGTCTCTGTGGTAATGGCCATTGCTTCCTTGAATAAATTGCCATCTGTAAAAGACTTCTTGTGTTCAGCCAAAAGGTGACACACGAAATGATGCTTCAATAGCAGCCTTATTTTGAGCAGCATGCTTTGTGAAAAATGATTGCTGGGCCTTCAACCCTGATTTCAGCTCCTCAACTTTCCTGGCATGAATTGTGCTCTTTGGGGGGTAGGTGTCTTTAAATTTCTGGTGGTTGGTGTTGTGGTGCCGCTCTAGATTCCCTCTTTTAGTCAGTGCTTGTGTTTGGTGGCACAACATACATACACACTTGTCTTTCACCAAGGTAAACAGAAATTCCTCTTCCCATTCTGGATGGAATTTGTATGTTTTCGCCTTCTTTCGTGGAGCCTCCGCCATGCTATCAGGATATCACAAGCGAATGCTATATATTGATGATTGTGACAGTCTGTACTCTTATCTAATTTAACTGGTCACTTTGATGCAGCACAGGCTACGCTGGAAACGCGGTGCACGGCAGGGGAGCTACACACATGCGCACTGGGCAGAAAGAACGGAACTAAAACCCCGCAACCCAGAAACAATCTCTCTTTACAAACAGCTTTCAGTAGCGAAAGTATTGCTATATTACCATCATCCTAATAAGTATTACTTATTTTCATAATGCTCACATTATAACAGTATTTGTGTATTTATTTTTGATTTTTTTCGGGATTTATTGGGAAAGTCTCAAAGATCGACCGGTTGATCGCAATCGACGGGTTGGCGACCACTACTCTAATGTAACTGTCTCTATCAACAGCTCACTCGTCCCCCTCCCCACCCTGGCAGCGAGTTACATGCATTTAACACTAACACCAAAAAAAAAATCTACTCCTGATATCATCCCTATACTTTCCTGTAATCACCAAATAATTATGCCCACTTGTATTAGACATTCCCACCCTGGGAAGAAGTTGCTTGCTGACAACTCAATCCATAACTGTTATCATCTTACTCTGAACTGATTCTACAGCCTATACACTCATTTTCAAGGACTCTTTACAACTCATTCTCAGAATTATTTTTGTTTGCAGTTTGTCTTCTTTGCACATTGGTTGTGGTTCTCAGCCTTTGTTTGTTTATGTATCAATTTCACAAAGTTTCATTGGTATTTTTTTTTCCTGTAAATGCTGCAAGAAAATTAATCTCAAGGTACTTCGATAATAAATTTACTTTGAACTTTGGTGTCTAATATAAACAATCTAATAGAAACTTATGAGGCGACCGTCACTGAGAAAAAGCTGAATCAGAAAGTGTAAAAACACACTGAACGGAACAATATAATCAGTGATTTTCCAGCTGTAATCAATTTACACATTTGTATGCATTAATTAGGTTTCAGCTGGAGTACTGCCAATTTTCGGGGCGACATGTTAGAAGAATATTGCAAAGAACAGGAATGAGTTTGACTTGAATGGTTTGGGATAATAGACATTTCATAAATGAAGAAACATAAATTGGGATTGTTTGCTTACGGAATGTAAAAAGGGAAATTTAAGGGATGAGTTCAAAATCATTAAGATTTTAGTAAGATTAGACAAAGAGAAGTAGTTTCCATTAACAGGATTGATCCCCAGATGCACAGATTTACGAAGAATGGCAAATACATATGGAAAAAGAGAAAATGTAGTATTTTTACATTAAACTGTTGTGACCTGACAGGTAGATACAGCAGCAACATGTCCAGATAAAACGTATAAGGAAAAATTTAAAGGGCTATGAACTAACAAGATAGTGTCTCCTTGTGTACAGTAAGATTTTATAACTTTGTAACAATTCTGTTTTCTCTATACTATCTTCGAAGTTCAAAATAAATTGCTTATTAAAATATATGTCACTATATAGTACCCTGAGATTTTTTTTTACTGGTATTTACAGTAAAACAAAGAATTACAATAGAATCAATAAACACACAGAGAAAAGGCTGACAAACAACTAATGTCAAGAACTAATACTAAAAAATACAGTGCAAATACTAAAAAAAGGAATAATAAATAAATAAACAAACAAATAATACTGAGAACATGAGTTGTAGAGTCCATGAAAATGAATCCATAGGTTGTGGCAACATACATCAAAGTTGCTGGTGAACGCAGCAGGCCAAGCAGCATCTATAGGAAGAGGCGCAGTCGACGTTTCAGGCCGAGACCCTTCGTCAGGACTAACTGAAGGAAGAGTGAGTAAGGGATTTGAAAGTTGGAGGGGGAGGGGGAGATGCAAAATGATAGGAGAAGACAGGAGGGGGAGGGATAGAGCCAAGAGCTGGACAGGTGATAGGCAAAAGGGGATACGAGAGGATCATGGGACAGGAGGTCTGGGAAGAAAGACGGGGGGGGGTGTGACCCAGAGGATGGGCAAGAGGTATATTCAGAGGGACAGAGGGAGAAAAAGGAGAGTGAGAGAAAGAATGTGTGCATAAAAATGAGTAACAGATGGGGTACGAGGGGGAGGTGGGGCCTTAGCGGAAGTTAGAGAAGTCGATGTTCATGCCATCAGGTTGGAGGCTACCCAGACGGAATATAAGGTGTTGTTCCTCCAACCTGAGTGTGGCTTCATCTTTACAGTAGAGGAGGCCGTGGATAGTCATGTCAGAATGGGAATGGGATGTGGAATTAAAATGTGTGGCCACTGGGAGATCCTGCTTTTTCTGGCGGACAGAGTGTAGATGTTCAGCAAAGCGGTCTCCCAGTCTGCGTCAGGTCTCGCCAAAATATAAAAGGCCACATCGGGAGCACCGGACGCAGTATATCACCCCAGTCGACTCACAGGTGAAGTGATGCCTCACCTGGAAGGACTGTTTGGGGCCCTGAATGGTGGTAAGGGAGGAAGTGTAAGGGCATGTGTAGCACTTGTTCCGCGTACACGGATAAGTGCCAGGAGGGAGATCAGTGGGG
The DNA here is from genome assembly GCF_963921235.1 of Mobula hypostoma. NCBI lineage: Eukaryota > Metazoa > Chordata > Chondrichthyes > Myliobatiformes > Myliobatidae > Mobula > Mobula hypostoma. The sequence continues at coordinate 89,001,375 of NC_086101.1, read as the reverse complement.
AGGGATGGGGGGGACGAATGGACAAGGGAGTTGTGTAGGGAGCGATCCCTGCGGAATGCAGAGGGGGGGGAGGGAAAGATGTACTTAGTGGTGGGATCCCGTTGGAGGTGGCGGAAGTTACGGAGAATAATATGTTGGACCCGGAGGCTGGTGGGGTGGTAGGTGAGGACCAGGGGAACCCTAATCCTAGTGGGGTGGTGGGAGGATGGAGTGAGAGCAGATGTACGTGAAATGGGGGAGATGTGTTTAAGAGCAGAGTTGATAGTGGAGGGAGGGAAGCCCCTTTCTTTAAAAAATGAAGACATCTCCCTTGTCCTAGAATGAAAAGCCTCATCCTGACAGCAGATGCGGCGGAGACGGAGGAATTGCGAGAAAGGGATGGCATTTTTGCAAGAGACAGGGTGAGAAGAGGAATAGTCCAGATAGCTGTGAGAGTCAGGTTGTGGAATCTGTACAAATTTGAGATGTGTGAAGTTATCACCGCTGGTTTAGGAGCCTAATGGTTAGAGGGTAATAATTGTTTCCGAACCTGGTGGTGTGGGACCTAAGGTTCCTCAATCTCCTTCCCAATGGCAGCAGTGAGAAGAGAGCATGGTCTGGATGGTGGAGGTCCTTGACGATGGATGCTGTTTTCCAGCGACAGCGCTCCTTGTAAATTTGCTCAATCGTGGGGAGGGTTTTTCATATGATGGTCAGGGCTGTATCCACCACTTTCTGTAGGCTTTTCCATTCTTGTGCATTGGTGTTTCCATACCAGGTGGTAATGCAAACAGCCAGGATACACTCCACTGAGCCTCTACAGAAATTTGTCAACGTTTTAAATGACAAGCTGAATTTATGCAAATTTCCACGAAAGTAGAGATGCTTCCACGCTTTCCTTTAAATGGCACTTAGGTAGTGGACCAAGGACAAATCCTCTGAAACGATAACACCAAGGAATTTTAAGTTACTGTCCCTCACCTTCAATCCGCTAATGAGGACTGGCTCCTTGACCTCTGGTTTCTTCCGCCTGCAGTCATTAATCAGTTCTTTGGTTTTGCTGACATTGGCTGAGAAGTTGTTGTGGCACCATTCAGCCAAATTTTCAGTCTCACCCCTATATTCCAATTTGTCGCCACCAGTAAGACAGTTAAATGCTAGAAACGGTTCAGAATTGAGAGGCATGTTTTTTGAATTACTGTTTACTGAATTATATTATTATTAAAAATATACAATTATTGTCACCATGTCAAATCTGAATTAGATTTTCTAATATAAGCTGGAGGTGGGTATCCTTGAAGCTGAGTTTGAGCAGATCGTTTTCTGTAGCACCCAATGGGAATGCATTGAACATAATTATGAAAGGTCTTATGCTTGTTCATATTATTTAGCCTGAGGCTTCATTTAGTTAAATCAACTCATTTTTCCAATTAATAGGCTCTTTAGTTAATATTCAATGAATAGAAATCACAGAGCAGTATGCTGAAGCACTCTATTCAAAAAAAAATTGTTTTTATCTAATTTAGAATTGTTTTCACGAATTATGTCTTCTTTTTTATCTCTAACTGCAGGTAAATCCTTTGCATAGCTGAAATTTTATTGTGCATTAAAGTTAGGCAATAAAACGATTCCTGTAAAGAATTCATCTCCTGAGAACATTTTTGCTAACAGCAGTTAACAGCAATGCCATTGGCTTGAAACTAATATCTGCTGAACAATAGATTCCTGTAACTGATTACGGCCGTGCTTCATTCTGTGCTTATTACCAGCTTGCATCTCTGGAAAAATGCCAGTATTAGAGCTGCATACATGTGAAGGAAGAACATGGGGACTCAAACCAACATATGTTGCTATCCTAATTATTCCACAGCTTGCAAAAATGATATCTCTAGATTCAAATGCAGTGCAGAAAATACCTATACAATAATGAATCAGAATTAATTCACCAAATACAGAGGTGGTGATTTTAGCATTAAACAAAGAAGACTGCGAAAGTCTGGATGGACAAGTATGCTTGAATTCCTTATTGCCTATACGGTATATTTTTGGGTGCAGCTTTAAATATTTTAACTTATCTCTTGCAATTGGCCATAGTTTTCTTACTTTCACACAGTAAATCTAGGACAAGGGATATTTTCATGCCATAATCATGTCACGTGGAGATACAGATGACAGGTTTTCTGGTAAGATGGCGGCATGCTTGGTATTATTTTCTTTTTAAAACCAAAGGTGTTATTTTCTTTTTAATTTTTTTTAACAATCGCGAGACACTGCTGGATATTAAGAAGTACAAGTACTGCAAATCTACCCCATCTGTGAGCTGCGTGTTGGCGGATGAGCTGGACTTGATGCGGACTGTGTTGCTGCTTGCTACTGAGAGGCTTAGTGCGCGAAGGTGGTGCGCAGTCTAACAGCGAGAGATTGTCTTAGTTGTTTTTCTTGTGAATGCAAGACCCAGTCGGACATTGATAATATGGAAAACTGTTAAGTCCAGTTCACTGGTTTATCGGTATGACTGATGGTGGGGGTGGTGTGTGGCCTCAGTTGTAGTCTGGACTAGGCCTCAAGCCGCACTCATGGATTTGCAGCCGGCCAGGAGAGAGGCATCAGAATCGGTGCCCGAAGGCAATGTGCTACGTCATCCATGCTGGCATTGGTTCTGCCCTCCAAGGTTCACTCGGTGGAAGACAAGCTGGATTACGTTAACCTGCAGACTGCTGCAGGATTGCTCTTGCTAACAGCATTCGTTTATTCAAGGACTTGAGATATATTATACAAGTGCGACTCTACACTTACTGCCATATTATATGTGCTATATGTGCCTTGCGCTGTATATGTCTGTTGGTATTGTGTTTTGTACCTTGGCCCTGGAGTAACACCGTTTCGTTTGCCTGTATTCTTGTTGGGAGAATGACAATTAAAATTGAACTTGAACTTATAATGGATCTTGGTAAAAAAGAACTGGAAGCAGTTGTGAAAGGTATGACTGACTGTTACTTAATATTTTACTCCATTTTAGCAGACAAAATCAAATTAGTTAATAGTAATTTTGATAATAGTTTGATTGCAAGTATCATAGTGAAATAACATCAGAGAGTCATTGAAGCAAGACCTTTGACTCACCAAGTCCACAAAACTGGGTCGACTACCCAATTATCTTCATCAATTTTTCCCAGATTCTATCACTCAGGAGCATTTACAGTGGCCATTTAACCTAACAATCCATGTCTTAGGGATGTGGAAAGAAAGTGGAATCTGCCAGAGTCAAGCATGCAATCAAAGAGAGAATATGAAATCTCCACAAAGACAGCAGCTGAGGTCACATTGAACTGGGGTCTCTGACACTGTAAACCAGGGCCTATATTAGCTCTGTCACTCTGTCATCGCAATGGTTGTAATAAGTGCTTTAAGCCCTATAAGATTGAATATTATCTAGTAGATTGGTTGACAAATAAAACAGTACCAATCTCTTATTCCATGCAGTGGTAAAGGCTTGAACTTCATGATCCCATTCTGGTTCCTAATTACTGGGAAATCTATCAAGTACTGTGATTTAATTTGCACATTGTGCATCCAGAGGGATGAGCTGATATTCAAGATTTGAATTTGAATCTGATCACAGTATCTAGGGAATTTAAATTCAGTTAATTAAACAAGGTTGTAGATGTACAGTGAGTAATGGTGACCATGGTATTACCGGATAAACAACTGTATTACATAGCATGATTCCTTTTGCTTAGGGTGGTGGAAGCATTCTAGAAGCAGATAGTTATAGTAAAGGTGGGGGGATTTTGGCTGATCATGAAGGTGGAAAGCTGATAGATGGCGGGGTGGAGATTTACTAAATACTTTTTTGGGCATGAAGGACATATTCTTCCCCCCCCCCACAAGCTTAACTCATGGATTATTCTCTTCCCTGCAAGCTTTCCCTGGCAAGTAGAATCTTCATTTTGCTCCGCGACCCAGCTGCAGCAACACTGGGTTGGCTTTCAGTTTCAGATTTCTAACTCTGTACCACTGGCGTGAATAAAACATTCTTATTTTGTTAGGGAAGGGGTAAAGGTAAAGTTATTTTCAAGAGCTTCATGACACTTTTAAAGGGGCAGACAACACTCAATAGCTAGCCAACATTCTTCGCTTAACCTATCTATATGGAAAATACAACGTAGAACAGTACAGGCTCTTTGGCACACAATATTAGGCTGACCTTTTAACCTACTCTAAGATCAATCTAACCCTTCCCTCCTACATCATCCTTCACTTTTTTCTTTCATCCAGCCTATCTAAGAGTCTTGAAAATGTCCCTAATGTATGCAGCTGCCCCTACTGTCATCCCAGGCAGGCTGCTCCATGCACCTTCCACTCTCCATGTAAAACAAAACCTACTTCTGAATATCTCCCATATACTCTCCTCTAATCAAATTATCACCTTTCATATTAGCTAATTCCACCCTGGGAAGAAGACTCTGGCTATCCACTTGATCTATGACTCCTTATCTTTTACACCTCTTTGAGGCCACCTCTCTTCCTCCTTTGCTGCAAAAAGAAAATCCCTAGATTGCTCAACCTATTCTCACCTTTCCAATCTAGGCAGTATTCTGGTAAATCTCCTCTGCACCCTCTTTAAAGCTTCCACTTCCTTTCTGTAAATGTGGCAAGCAGAAATGAACACATTATTCCAAATATGGTCTGACCAGACTTTTACATAGCTGCAACATTACCTCAAAGCTCTTGAACTCAATCTGCCAACTAATGAAGGCCAATACACCATATGCCTTCTTAACAACACTATGAACTTGCGCAGCATCTTTGATAGATCTGTGGAGAAGAACCCGAAGATCCCTCTGTTTCCTCACACTGCTAAGAACACTGTTTTTAACCCTGTACTCTGCATTCAAATTCATCCATCCAAAATGAATCACTTTACACTTTCCCAGATTGAACTCCATTTGCCTTTCTCAGCCCAGTTCTGTGTCCAATCAATGCCCCGTTGTAACTTATGACAACTTCCTACACTATACACAACACCACCAACCTTAATATCCAATCCTCTATCCCTGATTAGTCATACTCTCACTCTAGTCATATAACCATAGAACTATTACAGCACAGAAACAGGCCATCTCGGCCCTTCTAGTCCGTGCCAAACTCTTACTCTCACCTAGTCCCACCGACCTGCACTCAGCCCATAACCCTCCATTCCTTTCCTGTCCATATAGCTATCCAATTTAACTTCAAATGACAACATCGAACCTGCCTCAACCACTTCTGCTGGAAACTCGTTCCACACAGCTACCACTCTCTGAGTAAAGAAGTTCCCCCTCATGTTACCCCTAAACTTTTGCCCTTTAAATCTCAACTCATGTCCTCTTGTTTGAATCTCCCCCACTCTCAATGGAAAAAACCTATCCACATCAATTCTAACTATCCCCCTCATAATTTTAAATTCCTCTATCAAGTCCCCTCTCAACCTTCTACGTTCCAGAGAATAAAGACCCAACTTGTTCAACCTCTCTCTGTAACTCAGGTGATGAAACCCAGGTAACATTTTAGTAAATCTTCTCTGTACTCTCTCTATTTTGGTGACATCTTTCCTATAATTCAGTGCCCAAAACTGTACACAATACTCCAAATTTGGCCTCACCAATGCCTTGTACAATTTCAACATTACATCCCAACTCCTATACTCAAGTGTCTGATTTATAAAGGCCAGCATACCAAAAGCTTTCTTCACCACCATATCCACATGAGATTCCACTTTCAGGAAACTATGCACCATTATTCCTAGATCCCTCTGTTCTGCTGCATTCTTCAATGCCCTATCATTTACCATGTATTTCCTATTTTGATTAGTCCTACCAAAATGTAGCACCTCACACTTATTAGCATTAAACTCCATCTGCCTTCTTTCAGCCCACTCTTCTAACTGGCCTAAAGCACTCTGCAAGCTTTGAAAACCTACTTCATTATCCACAACTCCACCTATCTTAGTACCATCTGCATACTTACTCATCCAATTTACCACCCCATCATCCAGATCATTAATGTATATGACAAATAACATTGGTCCCAGTACGGATCCCTGAGGCACACCACTAGTCACCAGCCTCCAATCTGACAAACAGTTATCCACCACCACTCTCTGGCATCTCCCATCCAGCCACTGCTAGCCTCCGGGTCCAACATATTATTCTCCGTAACTTCCGCCACCTCCAACGGGATCCCACCACTAAGCACTTCTTTCCCTCCCCCCCTCTCTCTGCATTCCGCAGGGATCGCTCCCTACACAGCTCCCTTGTCCATTCGTCCCCCCCATCCCTCCCCACTGATCTCCCTCCTGGCACTTATCCGTGTAAGCAGAACAAGTGCTACACATGCCCTTACACTTCTTCCCTTACCACCATTCAGGGCCCCAAACAGTCCTTCCAGGTGAGGCATCACTTCACCTGTGAGTCGACTGGAGTGATATACTGCGTCCGGTGCTCCCGATGTGGCCTTTTATATATTGGCGAGACCCGACGCAGACTGGGAGACCGCTTTGCTGAACGTCTACGCTCTGTCCGCCAGAGAAAGCAGGATCTCCCAGTGGCCACACATTTTAATTCCACATCCCATTCCCATTCTGACATGTCTATCCACGGCCTCCTCTACTGTAAAGATGAAGCCACACTCAGGTTGGAGGAACAACACCTTATATTCCGTCTGGGTAGCCTCCAACCTGATGGCATGAACATCGACTTCTCTAACTTCCGCTAAGGCCCCACCTCCCCCTCGTACCCCATCTGTTACTCATTTTTATACACACATTCTTTCTCTCACTCTCCTTTTTCTCCCTCTGTCCCTCTGAATATACCTCTTGCCCATCCTCTGGGTTACCCCCCCCCCCGTCTTTCTTCCCGGACCTCCTGTCCCATGATCCTCTCGTATCCCCTTTTGCCTATCACCTGTCCAGCTCTCGGCTCTATCCCTCCCCCTCCTGTCTTCTCCTATCATTTTGGATCTCCCCCTCCCCCTCCAACTTTCAAATCCCTTACTCACTCTTCCTTCAGTTAGTCCTGACGAAGGGTCTCGGCCTGAAACGTCGACTGCACCTCTTCCTACAGATGCTGCTTGGCCTGCTGCGTTCACCAGCAACTTTGATGTATGTTGCCTGAATCCATTTTACTACTTCAATATTAATACCTAACGATTGAACCTTCCTAACCAACCTTCCATGTGGGACCTTGTCAAAGGCCTTACTGAAGTCTATATGGACAACATCCATCGCTTTACCCTCATCAACTTTCCTAGTAACCTCTTCAAAAAATTCAATAAGATTTGTCAAACATAACCTTCCACACACAAATCCATGTTGACTGTTCCTAATCAGACCCTGTCTATCCAGATAATTATATATACCATCTCTAAGAATACTTTCCAAAATGATCTACTTATTATTGGTGGGAATGGCCACAGGGGTGCTCTGCTCATTCTGTCTATTCCCCTTCCCTCTCCTGACAGTCATCCAGCTACCTATCTCCTGACCCTTAGGGGTGACTATCTCCCCAAAACTCCTGTTTATTTCTGCCTCTGCCTCCCGAATGATCCAAAGTTCATTCAGCTCCAACTCCAGTTCCCTAACTCAGTTTGTCAGGAGCTGCAGCTGGATGCACCTTTCGCAGGTGCAGTCATCAGGGGCAATTGTGCTCGCCCTGATTTCCCACATCCTGCAAACAGAGCGCTCTAATGCCCTAACTGCTGCCTCCATTACCTACTCTTAAGGTAATTAAATTTATTAAAGGAACTTACCCAGCCTTACCAAACTTGGAGTGAAGCTCTTCCTCAGCCTCTGCTCGCTGAAGCCTCAGGAGCCAAAGCCTTCCTACTCTGTCTTCCACTACTCCATTGCCCACTACAACGTCACCCGCTCCATTAATCTGCTCTCTTTTAAATACTCCCGTTGCCTCACGGTCCGACTTACACGCGCTTGTGCAGTCGTGCCCCATTCAACTGCCGAAGAAAGTGACCGACTTCCACAAACTGCTCTCTTTTAAATATTCCCTGCCTCATGGTCCGACTTACAGGCGCTTGCGCAGTCATGCCCCGTTCAACTGCCGAAGAAATCTTCCTCTTGTGCACGTATGTGTAGAATGCCTTGGGGTTTTCCTTAGTGCCACTTGCCATGGCCTTGTTATGCCCCTTTCTAACTCTCCAAAGTCCATTCTTCAGCTCCTTCTTGGATACATTGCACCTTTCTAGAGCCCAGTCTGACCCTTGCTTCTTCAACCCTATGTAAGCTTCCTTCTTCATCTTGACTAGATGTTCCACATCTCTTGTCAACCATCGTTTCTTCATCCTACCATCCTTTCCCTGCTCAATGGGGCAAACCCATCCAGAACCCCATGCAAGTGCTCCAAAAACAATCTTCACATTTCCATTGTACATTTCTCTTGACTACAGCCATTTGCAATCCATGCTCCCAAGTTCCTGCCTAATAACACCATAATTTGCCCTCCCCCAGATAAATGCTCCCATCCCTGTCCAAGGCTATGGTAAAATCCGTGAGCGTGGTAACTGTCTCTGAAATGCTCACTAACCGAGCAATCCATCACCTGACCAGGTTCATTGCCTACTACCAGTTCCAATCTGGCCTCTTCTCTAGTCAGCCAGTCTTCATACAGTGACAGGAATCCTTCCAAGACAAATTCTGCTCCATTTAAATACCTTGCACTAAGGAGGGTGCCAATCAAGATCAGCAAAGTTGAAGTCACTCATGACAACAATCATGTTATCGTTGCAGCTTTCCAAAAACTGCCTCCTGATCTGCTCCTCAGTGTCTCTGTTACTATTGAGAGGTGGGGAGGGAGGTGGCTATAGAATACTCCCAAGAGTGATTTTGTTCACTTCCTGTTTCTAACTTCCAATCATACTGACTCAATGGATGATCCCTCTATGATGTGCTCTCTTTCTGCAGCTGTGATACTAACGCTGATTAGCATTGCCACTCTCCCACTCTTTTATCTTCCTCACTGTCCCTTTTGAAACATCTAAAGCATGGAAGGAGAACACCAGCCATTCCCGCCCTTGTGACAGCCATGTCTCTGTAGTGGCCACAGCATCAAAGCTCATGTACTGACACATCCTCAAAGTTCATCATCTTCGATGCTTCTTACATTAACTGATCCAACTGACTTCGATTATACCCCATCTGCTCCCTATCCTTCCTCCCCATCTCTCTACATGCTGTATCTACCTTTAGACCAATTGCCCCGTCCTCTGACTTTATCACTCTCATTCTCATCACCTGCCAAACTAGTTTAAACCTTTCCAACAGCTATAGCAAACCTGCTAGAGTTCAGCTGTAATTGTGCTGGTCATACCTTCCCCAGAAAGGATCCCAATGAGCTACAAGTCTGAAACCCTGCCCACTGCACCAGTTCTTCAGCCACACATTCAACTGGCACATCATCCTACTCTTACTCACTGGTGCACAGCACAAGTAGTGTTCTAGAGATTTCTACCCTTGACTGCCTGCTTTTCAGCTTCCAAACCAGCTACCTATATTCTCTCTTCAGTACCTCACACCTTTTCCTACCTACGTTGTTGGTGGGAGGTAGCTGGTAGGTCGACATATACCATGACTTCTGGCTGCTCCCCCTCTCCCTTACGAATACTGTGGACATGACCTAGGATGTCACTGACCCTGGCATCTTGCACAATTAAATTTACAGATTATTAATTTCATGTCTGCTTTTGAAATTTTACTTTCTAGAACTGAGAGATTGAGAATTCTAGTGCTATGCAAACTAACAAGTATTTCCCTATCTTGTAATCTTTAGTTTTCTTTAATTGATTAGCAGTGTTTAAAATTAGAAGTGCCTCTTTTTCACCTTAGACAGTTGAAGAAGTTTGGTATGGACCCCCAAATCCTAAGAACTTTCTACAGGGGCACAATTGAGAACATCCTGACTGGCTGCATCACTGCCTGGTATGGGAACTGCACTTCCCTCAATCTCAGGACTCTGCAGAGAGTGGTACAGATAGCCCAGCTCATCTGTAGTTGTGAACTTCCCACTATTCAGGACATTTACAAAGACAGGTCTGTAAAAAGGGCCTGAAGGATCACTGGGGACCCGAGTCACCCCAAGCACAAACTCTTCCGTCTGCTACCATCCCAGAAATGGTACTGCAGCATAAAAGCCAGGACCAACAGGCTCCGGGACAGCTTTTTCCGCAAGGCCATCAGACTGATTAATTCATGCTACAATTGTATTTCTATGTTACACTGGCTGTCCTGTTGTACATACTATTTATTATAAATTACTATAAATTGCACATTGCACATTTAGACGGAGAAGTAACACAAAGATTTTTACTCCTCGTGTATATGAAGGATGTAAGTAATAAAGCCAATTCAATTCAATATATTTTATTAACTATCAATGCTGTCCTCATCAGCATCTCCACCATTTCCTACACAACTGCCCGCAGCCCTTCTTCCACCTTTCTTAACAGGAATAGAGTTCCCCTGGTCCTTATCTACTATCCCATGAGCCACCGTACATTTTCTATGCAGATCATTCTCTGTAACGTCCGCCATCTACAAGAGGATCCAACCACTAAGCACATCTTACCCTCCCCTACCACTCTCTGCTTTCAGTAGGGATCACTCACTAAGGGACTCCCTTGTCCACTCATCCCTCCCCACTGATCTCCCTCTTGGCACTTATCCCTTCTATCAGGATGAGTGCTGCACCTGTCCCTACTCCTCCGCCCTCACCACCACTCAGGGCCCCAGACAGGCTTTGCCAGTGAGGCAACACTTTATTGGGGCCATCTATTGCATTGGAGTGGCCTCCTCTGCATCAAAGAGATGAAAGACAGCTCCTTTGAGAACCTTCATTCCATCTGCCAGAAAAGGCAAGAATTCTCGTGGTCATCCACTTCAATCCAACCTCCCATTTCCACTTCAACATGTCTCTCCATGGCGTCGTCTACTGTGATGAAGAGGCCACACTCAGGTGGGAGGAATAATTCCTCATATTCCATCCTAGGTAGCCTCCAATCTGATGGCATAAGCATTGATTTTTCTAACTTCCAATAATATCTCCCCCCTCCCCATTTTCTCTTTTCCATTCCCCATTCTGATTCTCCTCTCATCCCTTCTCTTCATCTGCCCTACACGTTCTCCTCTTTCCCTTTCTTCCATGGATCTCTGTCCTCTCCTACCAGATTCCTCCTTTTTCAGACCTTTATCTCCTCCACCTATCAACTTCCAGCTTCTCACTTCATCCACCCTCCCACCCACACACCTTCCCCCTCACCTATCACCTGCCAGCTTGTACTTCTTTCCCCTCTTTCACCTTCTTATTCTGGCTTCTTTCCCCTTCTTTTCTGGTCATATAAATATACAACGGGGGGGGGGCGGGAGGGTCTTGAGTTAGAAAGTGCTCTGTAAGAGAAGGATTTGGCTGTCTTGGTAGACTTATCACTAGCAACCTCTGGACAATGCACAGAAGCGATTAGGAAGGCTAATACATTGTTGGGCTATATAATGCACTCAGTGGAGTTGAAGTCCAGAGACGTTCTCCTTAAGCTGTATAATGTGTTCGCGAGGCCACACCTTGAGTACAATGCACAATTTTAGTATCCATATTTTGTGAGGGATACGAAGAGATTTTCAAATCTAAACTTGATAGTTATTTCACAACACTATGTGAATAGAAATTTGGCTAGCTTTGTTGGGCTGAATGGCCTGTTCTTGTCAAAAGACTTTCTAATGTTATAATATTCTAATGTACATGAAGAAGAGCCTTGACCTGAAACGTCAACTGTTTACTCCTCTCCACAGATGCTGCCTAATTTGCTCGGTTCTTCCAACATTTTGCTGTTGCTAAGGATCTGTAGAAACTCTGGTGTATATGATATATTTCAAGCAGCTTTTATAATATAAAAAGAAACACAGTCCTGAAGAAGGGTCTTGGCTCAAAATGTCGACTACTTGTGTGTTTCCATACATGCTGCCTGACCTGTTGCGTTCCTCCAGTATTTTGTGTATTGCTTTGGATTTCCAGCATTTGCAGAATTTCTCATGTTTATAATTTAAATTATCTCAGTAAAAAGTAAATTTGTCCTGGTGTAAGTTCCATCAGTGGAAGCCATTTGCTCCTTTGTTTGTTTTATTGGGTTAAAAACCTAAAATTTAATAACAGAAACTGATTAAAGTAGCATGAATTCAAAGTAATGGTGACTATTAGAGTCATTAAGATTTTCACAAAATGAATAGGAGAAAGGATGGATTAATGAAGGAAGGCTGTGCCTATTGAATTTATTTAAAATTACAGAAATTCAACTAAATGTCAAATGAAGATGCAATAGTTTCAATTACATATTGCATTGGAAGGCATTGGACAGAGGGTTTTGAAGAAAGGTTTATATAAAAACCAACAAATAGATGGACTTAAGGGTTGAAGAATTAAAACTGATATAAAAATGATTTAGACAATCCAAACCAGATCCCACTTATGAATAGTTGTAAATTAAAAAGGAGAATGATGACTACAAGCACCTAACAATTAACAAGTCATGACAACCAGAGCATTAATTTGTGTATTCAGATTCACTGAAAGAATTCTAATGGTATCAGTGAAAATAAGAGCTGAACAATTAGGTAGTATGCTGATTAATACATCTACATAAAGCAACCAACTATTGGAAAGATGAAGAAAAGAGAAAAGGAACAGGGTGATTGGATAAAGCATTGTGAATTTCATCCCTATATAGAGACACACAGCATGGAAACAACCCTTTCTGCTCAGGGTATTCAGATTTATCATCAAGCAATCTTCTTCACTACTCCCATTTTTTTCACATCTCACCTTGCTATTTTCTCTCACCCATCCTTGAACATACCTGCCACCTACCTCACTGTCAATCACACTGCCAGCAAGCAAGTCTTTGGCAAGTGTAGGAAGTCCATGCAGTCACTGGGAAGAACATGCAAACGCCACATAAACAACACCTAAGACCAGAATTGAACCCAGATGGCTGTGGTTTTGGGGCATCAGTGTTGTCTGCTATGCCTCTGCCCGCCCAACATTTTCTACTCTCTGCTTCCTCTCCCCATGCAATACGATGCTCTGATACAGTCCTGTGCTGTGAGTAGCCCTACGTCACTGAAAAGCACCAACATTGTAGCACCACTTAAGGTGCTAACGTGAAATTGTTGCAGTCATCAAGGGAATGAATAGTGTTGATCCTGCATATATATTGAGCACAGAAAGTGAGCCTGGCAGATGCTGTGAGCCAAAATTTGATAACACATGGGGGCCCCTTTAATTCACATCTCTTCTAATCTGATCTGCTGCATTGTGATTAATAAACAAAGGAGTTAAGTTGCAATTCCATGCATCATCTTATGCTAGTAATGACGAAAATGGTCACTCTGCATGAATCATTAGATTAGTGACCACTGTGACTAATAATAAACATGCACAGAATTGCCTAGCCCAATTTCCCAATGAGTGCTATTTGACCAAGTTATGATAGCCAGCATGATCAAATCCCAGAATGACTACTTTTATGGATGATTTGCACATAAAATATGTGTGCAAAAGGTCCACCAGCTCAGCTCCTGTTATCTTTTGTTTATGACATTCAAATGAATGCTGTGAGCTGGCAATGAAATATTAATTTTTATCACCCTAGTGCATTGGAATAAAATACTGTCAATGATATTACCTGCTCATTAAGAAGAAGCTAAACTCAGCACATTACAAATATACTTTATAGGAAGACAGAAGATCATCATGAAAATATTGTTAATAATTCATTATGGAGTCTAATTGTCACCACAGGGGCAGCCGGTTTACAAAATTACCCTGTGTCTTTCATTTAGAGTTAATTATACTGATGAGATTTATAATGATTAATATATGGAGCAAGAAATTATTCAGAACAATGCCCGAGCACCAATTCTTTCTATAATAGTTCTCCTCATTTCTTTGGGACCAGCCTATGTGCTGACATAACAAGTGTTTATTTCACATATCTAACAACATTGAGGTGATGATGAGCACCATTTTGAACTGCCACAGCATTTCATCTGAGGATACTCACACAATGTTGTAGGCTACGGATGTCCAGGATTGAGACTCAGTTTTAATGTGGGAATGGCAATATATTTTCAAAGCTGTGGTGTGAACTTCCAGAGGTACCAGCAGGTACAGGCACCTGCTGTCCACATACTAAATGGTGGTAGTGAGTGAACATTTGTGAGGTGCTTTTGGAGTAGACTGGAGATGAAGTGCAGTGTGTATTGAAAGTGGAACACACTAAACCACTGTGAGGAAGGAAAATAATTTTTAAGGTAGTTGATTCCGTACCCATCAAGTGGGCTGCTTTGTTCTGAGTGGTGTTGAAGCTTATTTCGATAGTTGCCGTACTCCACCACATGCCTGCTCTCTGACTTGTAGATGGTGGAAAGGCTCTGGAGTATCAAGGGATGAATCACTCACAGCAGGACATCAAACCTCTGACCTACTCCTGAAGTTACATGATTAGTACTGCTGGTCCAGCTGAAAATCTTGACAATTCTTATCACTGTCCACTGTACTGGAACATGAAATTTAAAACATACGTTTCAAAGTTAAAATATTGATCACTTACCTTGCTTATTTCTAAAAAAGGTAATGATAACAATTTACTAACACCACATGATTGCTGCAGGTTATTGTGATGGTAAATCCTAGTTATTGTGATGGTCACTGAATGCCAAGCATAAACAGTTAGATTCTAATGTTGGAGATGGCCTTTTGCTTGGCACATGTGTGGCATCAATGTTACTTGCCGCTTATTAGCCCACACCTGTATATTTATTAGATCTTGATTCATACAAACAGGGACTGCATCATTTGTTGCGAAATTCTGAATGGAATTGCTGAGTGTGAAAGTTGGGTATGGAGAAGCAAGTGGTGTTATGCGGCAACAGCCAGGTATGACCCTCTGCCCAGGAAGGTTAGATTCAGCCTGACCCTGATCTCCATGGGCAAACTAGTAAAAGCACACTATCAGTTTGTTTCTTTATTTTTATTTAGTGCTACAGCATGGAGTAGGCCCTTCTGGTCTTTCGAGCTGTGCTGCACAACCCCAGCAACCCCTGACAACACTGATTTAACCACAACCTAATCATGGGACAATTTACAATGACTAATTAAAATACTCAGTACGTCTCCGGACAGGGGGAGAAAAAGAGGAGCACCCCGGAAAAAACACATGCATTCCATGAGGGAGGATCTACAGAGCCTCCTTACAGAGGATGCCAGAACTGCAAACTGAACTCCAAGCTGTAATGGTGTTGCACTAACAACTACAGTACTGTGATTCCATAGCAAGTCATGGATCTCAGTGAGGACCCAGAATGAAGCTTGGGTGCTCGTGTTACAATAGCACCTTGCCATGGAAAGTATGGTTAGTAAAATCTAATTGTTCTGCCAGTACAGGTGGCCCTCGTTCTCCGAAAGTTCGATTTACGACACCTCGCTGTTATGAAAGACCTACATTAGTTACCTGTTTTCGCTAACAGAAGGTGTTTTCACTGTACGAGAAAAGGCAGTGTGTGAAAAAAGGCAGTGTGCGATAAAAAGCAGCGCGCAATAAAGGGCAGCGCATGCCCGAGCAGCCAAGCTCCTCCCCCGGAACTGCATTCTAGCCAGCATTGCTTAAACACGTGCTTTATCTTGATTTATTTTGAGCATCCGTTAGCAAGATGAGTTCTAAGGTATCGGAAAAGCCTAAAAGAGCTCATAAGGGCATTACAGTTAGTGTAAAACTAGACATAATTAAGCGTTTCGATCGCGGTGAACGAAGTAAGGACATTGTCCACTCGTTGAATTTGCCTGTGTCCACCATCCGCACTATTTACACGCAGAGAGAAAGACTTTTGAAAGCTGCCGATGTTACTGTTGGTTCTGCTTGTAGGAAAGTGGTCTCTCTTAGTAGGCATCTAATAATGGATAAAATGGAAAGTCTATTGCTTGAGTGGATTGATGGGTGTACAAAGTGTGGTGTTCCGTTAAGCTTCCTTATACTTAAGGAGAAATCAGTCAGTCTTTTTAATAAGCTGAAACAGAAAGCACTGGCCGATGGTGATGAAAGTGGAATTTAAAGGTAGTCATGGGTGGTTTGAACGGTTTCTGAGGCGAGGGCAGCTTTATAGTTTAAGCAGTGGTCCCCAACCTCCGGGCCGCCGACCGATACCAGGCCGTGAAGAACGCAGTGGTGCAGCAGTAGTCGGGACTCACCCAGCACATCTTTAAGAAAAAAGCCGAAAGAAACAAGCTAATTAATTAGTTGCCGCCCAGCACATAAATGTTGGCCCAGATCAGAGGCGATTGCCGATTGCGTCAGGTGGTTATTCGTATAAGCAAGTGTTTAACTGTGACGAAGCTGCAATTTATTGGAGTCTTCCCGATTCCAGTAAGTGAAACTACACTGTACATACATTATTTCTACTTCATATAGGCTGTGTATTTTTATGTGTTACTTGGTATGATTTGGCAGCTTCATAGCTTAAAGGTTACTGGAGAGAGTGTTTCTGCTGAGAGCACTTGCACTGTGTTTTTGCTGAGAGCGCTTCTGTGAGATTTTCGCTGCGCTAGACCGTACTGCAGAAAAGTATTTCTACTTTGTATAGACTATGTCTTTATCGCATCATTCCTGCTTTTACTATATGTTACTGTTATTTTAGGTTTTATGTGTTATTTGGCATGATTTTGTAGGTTATTTTTTGGGTCTGGAAACGCTCAAAAATTTTTCCCATATTAACAAATGGTAATTGCTTATTCACTTTACAACATTCCGGCTTACGGACTATTTCATAGGAGTGCTCTACCTTCTGATAGCGGGGGAAACCTGTAATAAGATTGAATGTGAAAAATTTATTGCAAATTAATTTAAATTGTCTACTGTCATTGGTGTCATTTGGAAGAGTCTTACATTTGATAAAGAGAGAATGAAAATCCTGTTGAAAAATGAGGATAGATGCCAAGACACAAGCACTATAATACTCCACTTTTGGTTAATTCAATTTCAACAGCAGAGCAGCATTTGTCTAAATTTGTGGAAACAAATTTCTAGTCTATAGCGTACATTCCACGTATAATTTTCATAAGAAAAACTCTGAGGCAAGTGAATTATTGTTGATGCAATTCAGTTTATGCATCTCTTTAGTGGAATATGAGTGAAATAAACATTTTAAGTGACTACTTATTCTCTTCCAGACGTAAATATTTTGATTTAAAATAAAACATATGTAAACACAGGAGACTCTTTCATGAATCAGACAATGTGATGACTTCAACATTTAATTTCATTTATAAATTATCACATGAAGATGGTATTGTTGTATATGAATGGTTTCTTCTTAATAATTAATTCCTAACCAAAAAACCTCAACAGAGACTCATGTTCAAACACTGAAACTGTTTTTGTCAAATACTCCATTTCAATTTAGCTTCATTGATGGTATTGTTTTCTGAGTTAAAAGGTTCAAAGATGAAATGCTTTTCCAGCACGTGGCCACAAAATTTTGTCTGAGACTTCATTACAGTAGTGAAATATTGCTGTCTGGTGTTGTTCTGAATCGATGTGAAAGTGATGTTTGTTACTTGGGCGATTGAGAAGATTCTATTGTGCTATTACAGACTAGGAAGTCTATAGACCATATCCCCCCAACCCCCCCCCAATACAAACTTTTCATTTGTAGAACAGCACACCACAGGAACAGACTCTCAGATTTATGTGCCTATATAAACATCTCGAAAAAGTCTCTCAAGTATCTGTTTCTACCACCACCCCAAACATCCATTCCAGATACCACCATTTGCCCCTCACATCTCCTTTAAACTTACTGACCCTCACATTAGATATATACCCTCTACCCTCTGGTATTAGACATTTCAACCCTGGGAAAACGATACTCTCTGTCTACTCTACCTACTGCATGCCTCTCATAATTCTATAAATCTCTATCAGATCTCCCCTCAACCTCTGCTGTTCCACAGAAAACAACCCAAAAGTTGTCCATCCTCTTGTTATAGCACAAGCCCTCTAATCCAGGCAGTATCCTGGTCAACCTCTTCAGCACCCTCTCCAAAGCCTCAACATCCTCCTAAAAATAGGGTGACCAGAACTGTATGCAATACTCAAAATGACCTAGCTAGTGTTTCATAAAGCTGCAACATAACTTCCTGATTTTTAAACTCATTGCCTCAACTAATAAAGACAAATATGTCATATGCTTTGTTAACTACCCTATCAACATGTGTAGCCTCTTTCAGGGTGCTACGAACTTTGTCCCCTACATCTTTCTGTTCCTCAACACTGTTAAGGATCTTTCCTTGACAGTATACTGTTGCATCATCCAAGAAGGAACAGCAACTTTCGAAGCGAACAGATGTGCAGAATTAGAAGAAAAGAGAAGAAAATGGAAAGAGAGGCAGCAACAACCAAAGCCTGATCTGCCATCTGGAACTACCTGTCCTGAATGCAGAAGAACTTTCAAAGCCAAGATTGGACTCATAAGCCACTTGAGAGCCCATAAGTAGATCAACAGAACAAAGACTATCATCCTCGACCTCAAGGGATAGTCACGACGATGACGACTGTCTCTTTACATTTGACCTACCAAGCTGCAACACATCACAGTTGGCTGGGTTATATTCCAGCTGCCATTCCCCCCGCCCCCATATCTGCAACTGATCTATATCCCACTGTATTCTTTGCCAGTCAGCTGTGTTATTCACAGCACCATCAATCTTTGTATCATCTGCAAACTTACTAACTCACCCATCTACATTTTCATTCAGGTCATTTTTATACCTTACAAACAGAAGAGATCCCAGTACAGATCCCTGCAGAACACCACTAATCACAGACTTTCAGAAAGAATAAGTCACTTTAACCACTATCTACTGTCATCTATGAGCAAGCCAGGTCTTAATCCAAACGGCCAATTCACCATTGATCCCTTGCATCTTAATCTTCTGGATGAGCCTCCCACAATGAATCAATCAAATGCCTTACTAAAATCCACGTTGATAACACCCACAGCTCAACCTTCACATATCACCCTCATCACCTCATTAGAAAACTCAGTCAAGTTAGTAAGATACAATTTACCCGCACAAAGCTATGCTGGCTTCCCCTAATTAGGCCATGGTTTTCCAAATGCTCAATAATCCTATCCCTAAGAATTCTATCCAATAATTTCCCTACCACTGACATGTGACTCACTTGTCTATAGTTTCTAAGATTATTCCTTGTTCCCTTCTTGAATAATGGAACAACCTTAACTGCTTGCTAGTCCTCCAGGACTTTGCCTGTGACAAGAGAGAACAGAAATATATTGATCAAAGCACCAGCAATCTCTTCACTCACCTCCCTCAATAATCTGGGGACATCCACATTAATGATCTTCAAGAGACCCAACACTACCTTCTCCTTTACTTTGAAATGCCCTAGCATATTAACTCTCTTGTCACTGATCTCTCTATCCTCTACATCCTTCTCCTTGGTAAATACTGATATACTCATTAAGATTTTAACCCGCATCCCTCACATTCAAACAAATGCTCCTCCCCCACCTCCCCCGTTTCATTCTTGAGTGGTCGACCATTTCCCTAATTATCCTCTTGCTCCTGATATATGTATAGAATACCTTGGGATTCTCTTTAATCCTACTTGCCAAGGACATATCATGACCCCTCATGTTTTCCTAATTCTGCTCTTGAGTTCTTTTAGGGTTTCTTTATAATCCTCAAGGGCTCCATTTGATTCTAGCTTCCCAAGATTTACAAACTTTTCCATTTTATTCTTGACTAAATTCATCACTTCCCTTGACATCCAAAATTCTCTTACCTTGCCATCCTTCTGACTGGAACATACCTGCCCTGTACTCTGTGCAGTTGGCCTTTAAATACCTTCCACATGTCAGATGTGAACTTGCCCTAAAAGAGCCATTCCCAATTAACTCTCCCCAATTCTTGCCTAATACCTTAGTAATTTGATTGCCAAGTTCTTGCCTAATTCCCTGCTCCAATTTAATTCTCTCCCACAAAGCCCATATTTACCCTTATACATAGCTGCCTTAAAACGTAAGGATCTGCAGTCACTGTTCTGTAACTTATCACCCATCAAAAATTAGTCATCTGTCCAGGTTCATCACACAACATCAGCTCCGGTACAGCCCCTCCTATTGTTAGACTATCGACATACTGATTTAACCAATTCTTCCCATCTAACCCACTTGCACGAAGAATGTCCCAGTTTATATTAGGGAAGTTAAAGTCCCCAATACAACAATTCTATTGTTTTTGCATCTTTCCTTAATCTGCCCACATATCTGTTATTCAATATCCCAATGGCTAACAGGAGTCTGTAGTACAATCCCTTCAGAGTGACTGCATCCTTCCTATTTTTGAGTTTACTCATATAGTTAACGGAGAGCCTTGCATTACGTCCCCTCAGAGTGCGGCTGTGATATTGTCCCCGATTAGTAGTACACCTCTTTCCCACTCTCTTTGACCTCCCTATCTTTTCTAAAACATCGAAACCCTGGAATTCAATCGCTAATTGTAGAATAATTTTCAGGTAAATTAGCTAGAACATTTTCTCACAAGTAATTGTGACTTTGCACGATTAGTTCTTAGAATTTGATTAAATGCAATACAAATACGAATTCATATTTGATAAAATTATGATAAATTTCACATATTTAATCATTTCATCCTTCAAAACACATTGTTATTTCTTTATTTTTCTTGAGGATAGCTACTGTTCTATATTTGAATCGTCTCATTGACAATGAGTGCATATACTTCTAAGGGCTCAGAATGGTCATGTTCACACAAAACTCTGACCAAAGTATTTTCTGGAATAAATTTATTAAAATATTATAATTAACTTTATGACTCAATTAAAAATGAATGCTAAAATTAATACTGACAATATTTAAAATTGCATAAAGCATGATTTTAAATAATCTTTTAATCAAAGTATATCATAGCTGCTCTGATCCTTAATGTAAATTCTGTTTATTTCTCCACAGGTGCTGTTCAGTAATTTCTGCATTTGCAGTTTTTAAGCTGTCGAGTCTTTTAAACTATTTATTTAGATCTAATTTCTGTTGTTTTATTATAGTGGACTATTGTTGGGTTATGACAAGTAGCTTTATTAAGAATCATTACCAAGTGTTTCATCTCTACATCTGATATCTCCACAATATTTATGTGTCTTTTTAAGCTGAGTCAGCTAGTCACTCCCACCTTGTGAGCCCCATGGGGAAAATAGTACACCCATGGAAAAAATTGGTGATGGTAATATTACTGAATGAAAAAGACAGGTGGTTAAATTCTCTCTTGTTGTGACTGATCATTGCCTGGAAATTTTCTGATACAAATATTACTTGCCATTTTACGTTCCATGCCTGAATACTGTCCAGGTCTTGCTGCATGCAGGTATACATTGCTTCATTTGCTAAGAATATGAAAACATAAGAAACAGAAGCAAGTGTGAACAATTTCCCTGTGTGCCTTCTGCACCGTTGAAAAAGATCATGACTGACTCCAGATCTGTTAATTCCTACAATAAGCTGAAATTGAATTGAACATTGCACAACATCAGTAAATAAAAGAAGGCCATTAATGAAGCAGCTAAAGATAATTGGGACTAAGATGTTGCCTTGCAATGATGACTCAGACTCGGGATCATTGACTTCTAGCTAGCAGAATCATTTGTATTCTTTTCCCCAACAATTTCAGTTTCAACAAATCGCCTGATTTCACATTTGGGCAAGTGTGCCATCAAAAGCCTTGGTGCCAAAGTTTATTATTAAAGTACATATATTATTAAATTTATTATTAAAGTACATACACTGCATGTCACCATATACAGCCCTGAGATTCATTTTCTTCTTTGAAAATGTTTTGATTCACTTCAACCCATAACACATTGTGGTCGTAAATGGCACAATTTGTAGAATGTTGGTGTGATGGATTTTCACTGTCCTGGGACAGGTGGTCTCATGTTTGCTAAACTTGCTTTCTAAACACACAGCAGCTGCCACAGATCAAAAACAGATGTAAGTAAATCTCCAACCAACAGTCTGTTTGGTTTCTGGTCATAAGGGGAAGTCAGTCTTCAGTTTTCTTAAAATGTAAGTGGAAAGCAGTAATCAGCTTGATGTTAAAAAACACAGCTTTGCAAACACGCTCTGTATTTTGAAGAAGCCCTGTCTGTAAAGAGTCACTGCACTATAGTACACTGTACAGAGAGTTGTAACTGCTTGAAATGCAGTATAAAACAATGGGTTATTTAATTTGCAAACAACAGGAATTCTGCAGATGCTGGAAATTCAAGCAACATACATCAAAGTTGCTGGTGAACGCAGCAGGCCAAGCAGCATCTATAGGAAGAGGCGCAGTCGACGTTTCAGGCCGAGACCCTTCGTCAGGACTAACTGAAGGAAGAGTGAGTAAGGGATTTGAAAGCTGGAGGGGGAGGGGGAGATGCAAAATGATAGGAGAAGACAGGAGGGGGAGGGATAGAGCCGAGAGCTGGACAGGTGATAGGCAAAAGGGGATACGAGAGGATCATGGGACAGGAGGTCCGGGAAGAAAGACGGGGGGGGGGGTGACCCAGAGGATGGGCAAGAGGTATATTCAGAGGGACAGAGGGAGAAAAAGGAGAGTGAGAGAAAGAATGTGTGCATAAAAATGAGTAACAGCTGGGGTAGGAGGAGGAGGTGGGGCCTAGCGGAAGTTAGAGAAGTCAGTGTTCATGCCATCAGGTTGGAGGCTACCCAGACGGAATATAAGGTGTTGTTCCTCCAACCTGAGTGTGGCTTCATCTTTACAGTAGAGGAGGCCGTGGATAGACATGTCAGAATGGGAATGGGATGTGGAATTAAAATGTGTGGCAACTGGGAGATCCTGCTTTCTCTGGCGGACAGAGCGTAGATGTTCAGCAAAGCAGTCTCCCAGTCTGCGTCGGGTCTCACCAATATATAAAAGGCCACATTGGGAGCACCGGACGCAGTATATCACCCCAGTCGACTCACAGGTGAAGTGATGCCTCACCTGGAAGGACTGTTTGGGGACCTGAATGGTGGTAAGGGAGGAAGTGTAAGGGCATGTGTAGCACTTGTTCCGCTTACACGGATAAATGCCAGGAGGGAGATCAGTGGGGAGGGATGGGGGGGACGAATGGACAAGGGAGTTGTGTAGGGAGCGATCCCTGCGGAATGCAGAGAGAGGGGGGGAGGGAAGGATGTGCTTAGTGGTGGGCTCCCGTTGGAGGTGGCGGAAGTTACGGAGAATAATATGTTGGACCCGGAGGCTGGTGGGGTGGTAGGTGAGGACCAGGGGAACCCTATTCCTAGTGGGGTGGTGGGAGGATGGAGTGAGAGCAGATGTACGTGAAATGGAGGAGATGCGTTTAAGAGCAGAGTTGATAGTGGAGGAAGGGAAGCCCCTTTCTTTAAAAAATGAAGACATCTCCCTCGTCCTAGAATGAAAAGCCTCATCCTGAGAGCAGATGCGGCGGAGACGGAGGAATTGCGAGAAGGGGATGGCGTTTTTGCAAGAGACAGGGTGAGAAGAGGAATAGTCCAGATAGCTGTGAGAGTCAGTAGGCTTATAGTAGACATCAGTGGATAAGCTGTCTCCAGAGACAGAGACAGAAAGATCTAGAAAGGGGAGGGAGGTGTCGGAAATAGACCAGGTAAACTTGAGGGCAGGGTGAAAGTTGGAGGCAAAGTTAATAAAGTCAACGAGTTCTGCATGCGTGCAGGAAGCAGCGCCAATGCAGTCGTCGATATAGCGAAGGAAAAGTGGGGGACAGATACCAGACATCTACGCTCTGTCCGCCAGAGAAAGCAGGATCTCCCAGTGGCCACACATTTTAATTCCACATCCCATTCCCATTGTGACATGTCTATCCACGGCCTCCTCTACTGTAAAGATGAAGCCACACTCAGGTTGGAGGAACAACACATTATATTCCGTCTGGGTAGCCTCCAACCTGATGGCATGAACATTGACTTCTCTAACTTCCGCTAGGCCCCACCTCCCCCTCGTACCCCAGCTGTTACTCATTTTTATGCACACATTCTTTCTCTCACTCTCCTTTTTCTCCCTCTGTCCCTCTGAATATACCTCTTGCCCATCCTCTGGGTCACCCCCCCTCCCCGTCTTTCTCCCTAGGCCTCCTGTCCCATGATCCTCTCGTATCCCCTTTTGCCTATCACCTGTCCAGCTCTCGGCTCTATCCCTCCCCCTCCTGTCTTCTCCTATCATTTTGCATCTCCCCCTCCCCCTCCAGCTTTCAAATCCCTTACTCACTCTTCCTTCAGTTAGTCCTGACGAAGGGTCTCGGCCTGAAACGTCGACTGCGCCTCTTCCTATAGATGCTGCTTGGCCTGCTGCGTTCACCAGCAACTTTGATGTATGTTGCTTGGTTATTTAATTTGGGTTGTTTCAAACAGACAAGCTGACTCCAAGTTGTTGTGTTCAAGGAAGCTTGCAGAACAAATAGATAATATCATTTAACAGATCAATAACTGATGTGTTTATAGGTGAGTTTTATGCACTCAAAGATGTTAGCTTTCCAGCATTAATTGTGAACTACGAACAGTACACTGAGATGCATATCTTCAAAAGGTGCTTTTTGACCATTTGTGTTAAAAAATTATCTGAGAAATATCACATGTGTATGAAGTCACCCAAATGGGAGAAATGGGGTATAAATATAGAGAGCCATTCAGGCTTATTACGAATGGGATAAAGAACAAGTAGAAACCTGGAAGAAACATAGGGTCAATGCATTCCTCCAGCTTTGGTGTCTGCGATAGACAACTCGTCCATTTGCAACTCTGTTTTTTTTAGTTTATAGGAATTGTACCTGCATTTTTGAAATCCTTTGCACTTCGTTCTTCGGAAATGGTTTATGCTTTAAAAACCCTCGGTGGGAATCTGGGAAATGTTTAAGATGGAAATCCTCTCCGTGTTTTATATTTGTTTTGAGAATTGTGGATATAAACATGTATCACTGAATATAAATGAACTGCGTTTTAAACTACTTTGTCTGCTTGAAGTATCTTCTCCTTGATAGGGAAAGAAGACTCATCACTCAAATTGTGGGTATAGGTCACTAACCTTGCCATGGAGGATATACAAGGAAGTAAACTGGTCTTTGAAGATAGGGCAGTTACAGTATAACTTCTCTTTAGTGAGAGTACCCAAGGCTATTTATATTCAATAGTGCTTAAGGTCTTCCTTTGAGTTTAGAACTTTGCAATCAGCAGACCTGATACCATCACAATGCCCTAACCACCGCAGGAACCTGTCTTCTGATGCCATCCATGTGCCACTGTAAATCACTAAGTAAGTGTAGTGGTAGTTAATAGTGTTATTCCTGCGCCAATCAGTTAGCCACTCCCACATGGGAGAAGTTCACATACTATACAAGCAGGATTTTCAATACAGTTTAGCTGAGCAAGCTGCATGCTAGCATCCCGGTATTCTCTGCACTATCTCTCAATAACAAGCACAACAGTGTATGGGGTGTAGCTGATGGGAATATGGGGAGAAAATAATGAAATTAGTGAAGGACTACAACAAGTGAATTAGTTGGGACACTGCTGTTAGTTTCTCTGCTGTATGACTATCCATTTTTCCTATTTCCCAAATTCATTGAAAGCCAGGATTTTACACAGTTGACTGGATAATTGATCAAATAAAACCCAGCACTACAAGATTTGACAGTACAAAATCTTAAGGAAAATCGGCATTCCAAGCATATATATTAAAATGAATTCACAGATGATGTAGTCGACAGCCATGTTGTTTATGACAGTCTGCAGAGAAAGTGAAGCTGACTTTGGTTCCTCCATGCAGCCTAGTAGAACGATTGCCATCTCTTATTACTGCAGCCTGTCTACTGTCATCTTTCCTTTATCAAGTCCCAATTCTTCTCGTAACATAATCCTCATTCATTTCTGATCTGACAAGTTACCATTTTATTGTCAATTCTGGTTTGCTGTCACTTGCTACACACTGAAGCTTCAGGCTTACAGACACATCTTGTCATTTTCTGTCATTTCAACTTAAAGGCTATAAAAGTGGAAGCTTCCCTGTACCCAATACAATTTTGTGGATAGTTTCGAATTTTACTAAAATCACAAAGATAAAAGTAGTTCTAAATGATAAACAGTAGCAATAGGATCACAGAAGCAAAATTTTGAAATCAACTATCAATAATATATTCACTTGTTGTTGACAGGTTTGGTATGATAACATGAAAATCTCACATAAAGCTTGCATGTTTTACATGTGTGATTAATCTACATGTTTATATATAACTTATTATTTGTAAAAGTCAGAAATTTGTGTTACAATTGACCTTTACCTGTTTAGTAATAGAACCCCATTTTAAGTGATGAAAATTGCAACATCATTCCATACTGACCTTCATACCTTTTGCGAGGCTAACACAAGTGAATTTAAACTGCTCTCATTCATCGCACAACAATTTACCTAGAAATCATCTCCCAGGCAAACTAGATCTGATTATCTGAAGCTTTGCTGGAAAGGGCAGGCATCACTAAATTAGCCCTGTGACTGTGAGTGTCTAATCTGCATTGCACAAAGCTTCCCAGCCAGTAACTATCGGGGTTCCAATGAAGCAGTATTACCACCAAGCACAAAGCTCATTTGCATTTTACGTACATTTAATTTAGGTCCCTTACAGGCAATACCATCTGTATCGAAGGAGCCTGCCTGCAATCTGCTGCTGGGTATTATACATCCATCAATGATTCTTAGTCTTCCTCAGAAATATAAATTTTCTTTGCTCTTAATGTTCAGTTTTGCTTTATCTTGCATTCATTATTTCCTGTAATTATCCACTTTAACATACATGGTTCTTGCAGGTACTTTAAATGGCAACACGGAAAGCATGTGAATACAGAGTTATTGCAATACAGAAGAATCCCATTTGGTTTTACAGAGAGGAATTCATTCCAAAGCAGAATGCTGCAAATGCCCAACAGATCCATGTGTGGTGTATAGGACTTGGTTGCCATCTCAAAATAGGGGTCATCTACTCAGGACAGAGATAAGCAGATGTTGCCTTACACAGTGGGTAGAGAACCTTTGGTGTTCTCTACTCCAGAAAAAAAATGATGTGTTATGAGACACGATACAAATCAGAGGATGGCAAATTAGTACAGGAAAGTGGTGCTGAAGTAAAAAGGTCAGCCATAATCTTATTAAATGATGAAGTCGATGAAAGAGGTCAAATGCTGTATTTCTGTCTTTATTTTAAATACCATTATGTTTTTTCATTGTATGTACATGTCCAAAATCTCTCTTCCCGGAAGTAAATCTCTCTGCTCTCTCTCTAGGACCTTTATGAAAGCATGGCGATCTATAATTGATGCGACAGTCTAGTTATGAAGCACCCAATGCTTTATAAAGTTAAAAAAAAACTGCTACATTGAATCAGGTAGAATCCATGAAGGGAGCCCTGCATCAGAACTGAGAGTGGAGTGGAAAAGTAGCCATTATAAAGAAAAGAGGGAGAGGGTGTGATGGGGTTGGTAGGTGGGAGATGGACTGAGGAGTGTGATGGGCAGATGGAGACAAATGGAGAGATGGGTGAAGGTGGCGACAGAAGCTGGTGCGTGATCAGTAAGAACACAAAGACTACAAGTGCTGGAATCTGATAAGCAAGGTGATTAATGGCACCATATAGGAGAGATCATTGGGTGAAGTGTCTGGGTATAGGTGGCTGGAATCAGGAAGCAGAGAGGAACAGAAATGGATGATAGGGGTCTGTGGAGGGAGGATTATTGTTTTCCCTTGTCAGCTTCCACCTATCACACCTGCCTTGCCTCCTCCCTCACCTGGTTCCATCTATCCGTAATTCCTCACCATCCTTGTTCCATCTATCACCAACCTGTCTCTGTCTCACCTCTTCTCCCTCCTCTTTATACAGGTCACCTTCTCTCTCCAGTCTCCCACCTGATGCAGGGTCTCGACCTGAAATGTCTACATTTCCTTCCCCCCTTACAGATGCTGCTCAATCTGAGTTTCTCCAGCAGTTTGATTCCTACTCCAACTTGCAGTATCTTAAGTTTCTTGTATCTCCTTTGTTTTATAAATATTCAAGATAAAGCTTTGCAACAGTATTCGATTATCCAGAAAATGGTTTACACTCGTTGTCTGAGTATTAAAGCATGGCTCTGTTTAGGATTGATGGTCAATTGGACCCTCAGTGAAAAAAATTACAATGTTGGCCAAAACCCAGTTTTAAAATATCTTACAGGAGTATATTCAGAAACAAGAACTAAAATAGGAATCTCCTCTAGTGTAGACATATTTTGCTGTGCAGCTTTCAGAATAGAATAAAAAAAGGATTAAAAAAATATATACTGTATATTAGAGAGCCAGAGAATGAGCAAGAATGAGAGAGGGAGGGAGGTGGGGAGGGGAGAGAGGGAGGGGGAAGGTGAGGGTGAGGGGGAGAGAGAGAGAGAGATCCTCTCTATGGGACATGCACATCCTGGTCAATAAGTTATACTATATGCCAGGAAGTCCACCATATCAGAGAAGCGCCTACATCATGTTCATGGAAAGAGGAGGCCAGTGGAATGACAATAATCTCAGATTGGTATTTCTTGTCAGGGAACACAGAAATGTTGTTGCAAGGTTTTGTAGTAGCATTGGTGCATTCAGTCATATGTTATATTCAGTGCACTCCACAACAGGATGTAAAGGGACTTCCTTTTGTCAGCTGATATCTTCCAGCTGATAATTGGTGTGTTCTGTAGGTGCTAAAATTATTTTTTGCTGATAGCCATTTGGTTTGCAGTCTCCTTATCAAAATACTACCACTGCCAGTCTCCTCTGGGATGTGAAGTTACAGATATGAGACAGTCCCAAGGTAGGCTCCTGAGGAAGGATCACTGAGCTGAAAAGTTAAGTGGTTTTTCTTTCCACAGATGTTTCATGCAACTCCCTCTGCAAATTCCTCACTGGGAGACCACAGGTAGTACAG
This sequence comes from Mobula hypostoma, assembly GCF_963921235.1. NCBI lineage: Eukaryota > Metazoa > Chordata > Chondrichthyes > Myliobatiformes > Myliobatidae > Mobula > Mobula hypostoma. Next base: position 88,972,302 of record NC_086101.1, on the reverse strand, counting down.
ATCGGTGATAACATCTCCTCTTCGTTGATAATCAAGACAAGTACACCAGAGGATGTTGAGTTCTGTTCATTTGGGTTATGTAAGTATTCAGTACAGATGCACACTCTCCCCGTTATGCGTGTGCATGCAGGAGAAGGGGGAATTGTGGGATGTAAAGGGGCGGTCCTCAGGTACTGAGCTGAGACATCGTAAGTAAGGTTGTTTAAACAAAAGAAAAATGTGACCTTGTTGGTTGGGCATTAACAGTGGTAGCAGAGGATGGTTTCTGATTATAGGATCCTGCTGGTAGTTGACAAGAGCAAGCCATACGAAAGCTGGAAAAATGAAATTGGAATATGCACTCATATTACAGAACTGGAGAAGATGAAGCAAGTTTTGGCTGTTGTGTCGTCACTTTCAGGAAGAGCGAGAGAGACCGGGATGGGAATTTCGGTGGAAGACTTGAACGAAGATGATGATATGAATGCGCTAATAAATACACTTGACACTTTTTTTTTGAAGGAAGAAGAGAATTGGATTTACGAGGCATATTCTGACTTCGACAAAATTTACAGAGACAATTCTAAAAATATGGCTAATAACAATATTGATTTTGAGCAAAAGTACACTTGCCTGCATAAATACAAAACTGAACTTCCTGATGCTGTATTAAGTTGTTAGATATTGTGTGTCTAGACATAAAGGACAGATAGTTAGCATTAACTGCATGTACAGAACTTATATTTGCATCTATGAAATCAGCACTGAAGAGGAATTTTGGAGAAAAGGGCTCCAAGACAACAGTGAGAACTAGTTTGAGTCAGGAAACCACATACTTCGGCATAGCCAAGAAGGGCTAAAAGCCCCGTTTCTGTGCTGTAGTTTTTCTATGGTTTCTACTTCACTGAGCAGAAACAAAAGTATAGCAAGTGTAGATCCCAGAGGGACCAGACGAAGGTACCATTACCTGGCACAAATCCAATAAGCAAGTATGGCAGGAGATCGGAATATGCAGTATGTCAAAGTATTTACCACTGGGCAAGAAATTGTCTGCAATGAACTGAACAAGTAAGGCTAACTGAAGAAAATAAGAAATCTGAAGATGTAGAACAGTGCCATACCACTTACTAGTACAGGGACATCTGCGGTAGAGATTTTGATGATAGAATCTCTAGGATTTGCTATTATTGATACAGCATGTGTATGCACAGTATGTGGAGAAAAATGGCTTGAAAACTATGTAAGTGAACTGAACCAGAATGAAAATACAGATACGCCTAGTAACAAAGCATTCACATTTGGAGATGAAGATTATACATTCCACCAACAGTGAAAATTGCTGCAAAAACAGAGCAGACAAGATGTTAAACAAGAGAAAATCTGCAGATGCTGGAAATCCAAGCAGCACACACAAAATGCTGGAGGAATTCAGCCGGCTAGGCAGCATCTATGGAAAAGAGTAAACAGTCAACATTTCGGGCTGAGACCTTTTGGCAGGACTGCAGAGAAAAAGATGAGGAGTAGATTTAAAAGGTGGTGGGAGGGAAAGGGGAAACACAAGGTGATAGGTGAAACCGGGAGGAGGGGGGGGGGTGAAGTGAAGAGCTGGGAAGTTGATTGGTGAAAGAGATACAGGGCTGGAAAAGGGGGCATCTAATAGAAGACGACAGAAGGCCATGGAAGAAAGAAAAGGGTGAAGAGCACCAGAGAGAGGCAATGGGCAGGCAAGGAGATAATGTGAGAGAGGGAAAAGGGGATGGGGAATGGTGAAGGGGGGGCAGGGGGTATTACTGGAAGTTCGAGACAAAATGTTACTTTGAAACGGAGGTGCTACCAGTGAACATTCTATTACTTTTGAGTAAATCTTCCCTAAAGAAAGCAGGAGCAGTACTGGATATGGAGAATGACCAAGCAATGATGTTTCAACAGCCAGCGTCTCTTGAGCTCACCAGCTCTGGACATTACTGTGTGAACATTCTCGATAAAGATATTGCTGAGAATCAATGTGAGAATGAACTACTAACTGTCTCACAAAACATGACCATAGATGAGAAACGCAATGTGCTACTCAAACTCAAACTTCACAAGCAGTTTGGACACACTTCAGTTGATAGACTTCAGAAACTGCCCAGGAGTTCAGGAAACAAAGATGCAGATTATTTTTCCATTCTAAAGCAGATAATTGACAACTGTGAGACATGCCAGATGTTTGGAAAGCTCAAACTCAAGCCTATAGTCGGTCTGCCACTAGCATCTGAATACAATGAAACAGTAGCCGTAGTCCAACATAAACTGGAGCAAAGAGTGTGGTATCTCCACATCATTGATGAGTTCACACGTTTCAGTGCTGGTAGCATTGTAAACACAAAGAAACCCTCAGAGATAGAGAAAAAAAATCTTTATCCATTCCTGGATAAGAGCAAATAACCCACCACGGAATGTATTCAGTGATAATGATGGTAAATTTAATAACGATGAATTCAGAGATATGGCACAGAACATTAATATTGAAACAAAGACAACAGTGCCATATAGTCCTTGGAGTAATGGACTACTGGAGCAACGCAACGAAATGCTTACTGAAATAATGCTGAAGGTAAAGAAAAGCAAAGGCTGTGATTGGGACACAGCCCTGGACTGGGCCCTTATTGTGAACAATACCATGCACAATGTACACGGCTATACGCCATAACAATTGGTATTCAGCCAGAATCCTAACCTTCCCTCTGACAGACCATCTGCTCCAGAGGGCACTACAAGGAGTTAGTGGGTTGGGAAATGTAGTTCAAGGAAGGCTTTCATCAAAGCAGAGTGTTCAGAGAGAATTCGACGAGCACTGAGGGCACAGCTCCATCCTACAGATGAAAAATGTGAGACAAGTGACAAAGTGCATTACAAAAGGGCAGAATGTACAGAATAGAAATGTCCTGGAGAAATGCCCTCCATCCATTGGTCAGGATGGAGCTGTGGTATTCATGAGACATGGAGGTACATATGTCAGAGTACATCGCTCCAGACTACGTAAAGCACAAACTGAAGACCATCACAACTCCATGGAGAATGACACAAAAAATGAAAAGCACTTACCTGGCACATGGTCACAGAGCACAGACAGGGATGAGGAGTCTGCAGATAAGGACCCAACAGTGGCACAGATAGTGCTGAAGAGAGCATAGCTGAGAACTCAGCAGACTTCCCTGAACAGAAATTATCAGAAGTGCAAAGGCAACATGGAAGTTTCAGTTTCAAAACAGGGCAAACTGTGAGATTTGAAGACCAAGACACTAGTATCTCATACAAAGTTGAAGTCTGATGATGAGCAAGCAAAGCCACAGGGAGAAACAAAAGTTGTACAAATTGAATTACCTAGAGCCAGTCACAGTCGCTGGCACTGCAAAGTCAGTCGACATGTCATGTGTAGACAGACTTCATAATGAACCAAGTATAGATCAGACTGGATCGTCTGAGAAATGTCAAAATGAAGGTGTCTTAGTAACTAAGGAGGTGTCATTTGAATCTGCAAAACAGGATAAAATCAATAGTTGGAGAAATAGTGAGGTGTTTGAGGAAGGCAGGGACATTGGCCAGAATTCAGTGTCTACAAGATGGGTGTGCACCCTGGAAGAAACCCCAACAGGAATTATACCAAAAGTACGCCTGGTGGCTAGAAGTTTTGAGGAACTGATCATAGACGAACTCCAAAAAGACTCGCCAACATGTGCATTAGCATTTCTCCGACTACCTCTCTCAGTGATAAGTCAAAAGCATTGGCAACCCCATTTTATGGACATAAAATCTGCATTCTCACAGGGAATGGAGTTGTCACATGACATTTACATTAAAGCCCTGCCTGAAGCCAGAAGCAAAGAAACACTGTGGAAACTCAAAAAGTGTGCGTATGGTCCAGCAGACGCATCACTCTACTTGTATAAAAAGTTCAAGGAAGTAATGTTGAAAATAGGTGGAACAATGTCACAAGTGGACTCAGCTGTTTGCTTTACTGGTGATATTCAGGATAAAATGTGATTGGAGTACTTGCCTGTTATGTAGATGACTACATATGTGGAGGCTCACAGTACTTTGCCACAACAGTTATCCCTCAGCAAAACTCAGCCTTTCAGGTTGGACAGGAGGAACATGACAGATTCTGCTATGTGGAGATAGGCATGCTTGCTGTTGCTGGAACGGTACAACTGCACCAAGAAAGCTACATCAGGAATCTTCTGACGATCTACATGGAATCCCCACGTGCTATACAGAGGATGCTCCCCTCAGTGAAGCTGAAGCTGAGCAACTCAGGTTAAAGATGGGTCAGATTCTATGGATGGCAAGGCAGAGCAGACCTGACATCATATTTGATGCCTGCAACTTTATCCAGCACAAAAAATGCCATAGTATAAAATTTAAATGAAGTAAACAAGATAGTGTACATAATTCAACCTGAAAGAAATAACATTGAAGTTTCAACAGCTTGGAAAAGATAGCTCACTATGGCTTGTTGCCTTCAGTGATGCCTCACTTCCAGATGGAAATCTCCCTGATGGGGGTACTCAAGGGGACATATTACTGTACTGATGGGAGAAGAGAGAAGATTTTCATCTCTATATCGGCAATCAAAAGAGATACTGAGTTGTACGCAGTACGCTGGCAGAAGAAAGCCTTGCAATGTCTGAAGGGATTGACAATGCTGTTTTTCTGGTCACACTCTATTCTGAGCTTTTCCATCGTCATCTTTTCTTATAACATAGGTAAATGATTTGGACAAAGGTGTAGTGAGGAACAATATGTGGGAGGAACTCAGTGGGCTGAGTAACGTCTGTGGGGTGGAAAGAAATTGACAATATTTCCGGTCAAACCCATGCATCATGTCATGCCTGAGCAGGATTTTAACCTCAAACATTAGCAATTTCTTGCCCTGTCCCAGATCCTGCTTAACGTGCTGAGTTCCTATGTCTGCACCACTTGACAAAATCTTTGAATGAAAATGTAAGTGGGCTAATTAGTAAGTTTGTAGACAACATAAGAATCGATGGACTTATGGATAAGGGTGAAGGCTGTCGAAGGATACAAATCCCTATTGATCATTTGGAAATTTGGGCGGAGAAAAGGAAAATGGCATTTAATCGGGGTAAGTGTGAGATAATGCATTTTCAATGACCAAATGAAGGAGGAAAGGGAACAATAAATGGCAGGATCTTAGGATCATTAATGTACAGAGGTATCTTGGATTGCAAATCCATAGCTCTCATAAAGTGGGTAACAAGTGGAGAGGCTAATAAAAAAGACATACAGTGTGCTTGACCTTATCCATTGGGACACTGGGTATAATGGTTTGGAAATTAAGCTATAGCTATGCAAAGCTTTGTAGACAGCCCGCAGAAAGTCACCATGGTTCACCCACACCACCTTGGTAGTTTTGTAAGAGGTAATAACTTGATTTCTAATACCTCTTACACAGTGCAATCAAGCAACATAGTGACAATAAGGCTTCACTTCCAGATGAGCTCAATGTCTTCTATGCTTGCTTTGACCCTCAAAACAGGGAGGAACCTTCTGGAGCGACACAAGCAAATGCTTGGTCCCATGCTCTCCTGAGAGTGTCTAAGAACAGCTCCAAAGCCATATTTAAGTTTGCTGATGACACCACTGCTGTATGCTGAATCATAGGTCGTGAGGAATCAGCATATCGGGAGATGATCAAAAATCTGGCTGAGTGGTGCCACAACAACAACCATTTATTCAATGTCAGTAAGACCAGGGAGCTGATTATTGACTTCTGGAGGAGGAAACTGGAGGTCCGTGAGCCAGTCCTTAAAGATGGATGGCACCAGCAACTTTTCAATTCCTTGGTGTTATCTTTTCAGAGGATCTGTCCTGGGTCCAGCACATAAGTGCCATTATGAAGAAAGCACAGCAGGGCTTCTACTTTCTTAGAAGTTTGTACAGATTGGACATGACATCTAATACTTTGACAAGCTTCTATAGATGAATGGTGGAGAGTATACAAACTGGTTACATCACAGCCTGGTATGGAAACAGCTAATGTCCTTGAATGGAAAAGCTTTAAAAAAAATGGATACAGCCCAATCCTTCACAGCTAAAGCTCTCCCTGCCTATGAGCACATTTACAGGAAGCAATGTTACAGGAAAGCAATATCATCCTCAAGGACCCCCACCACCCAGGCCATGCTGCCATCAGGAAGGAAGTCCCACACCACTAGGTTCACAATGACCCGTCAACCATCAGGCTCTTGGACCAGGGGGAATAACTACATTCATGCTAACACTGAAATGATTCCACAACCTGTGGACTCACTTTGAAGGACTTCACAATTCATGTTCCCGATATTTATTTCTTTTATTATTATTGGTATTATTTTCTTCGTTTTTGTATTTGAACAGCTTGTTGCCTTTTGCACACTGGTTGTCTGCTCTGTTGGGAGCGTGCAGCCTTTCATTGATTCTTTTATGGTTCTTGGATTTACTGAGTGTGCCTGTAGGATAATGAAATTTTAATAATAAATTTATGTACTTCAATAATAAATTTACTTTGAACTTTGGAATGTTGAAGGTTTGGATAATCATCATTTTGCTGTATTAGGTATAAATGAGGTCACTATGCTATAAGCAAGCTAAGGAGGTTCACCAGGATGCTGCCAAAATTGGAATTTATTGGCTACAAGGAGAGAGTGGACAAACGTGGAATGCTTTCTCTGAAGCATCAGAGGTTCAAGGGCATCCTGATAAAAAACATATAAGCTAAAGGGAGACATAGATAGGGTGGATAATCAGTCATTTTCCCAGGATGGAAATAGCAAATATCAAAGGGCACAGGTTCAAGTAAGGCGGGGTGGGGGGGGGGGGGAAGTTTAAAGGAAACTTGCAAAGCAAGTTTTTTTTTGCACAAAGTCCAGTAAATGCCTGTCTTGCACTACCAGGCAAGGTGACACAAGCAGAAACAGTAGCAATATTTAAGAGGCATTTAGATAGACACATGAGCAGGAAGGGAATGGATGGATGAGGACTATGTGCAGGAAGATGGGATTAATTAGACTGGCAATCAGCTCTATCATGACACTAGCCTCCCCAGCATCCAGGACACCTTCAAGGAGCGATGCCTCAAAGGCAGCATCCATCATTAAGGATCCCCATCACCCAGAACATGTCCTCTTCTCATTGATACCATCAAGGAGGAGGTACAGGAGCCTGAAGGCACACACTCAATGATTCAGGAACAGCTTCTTCTCCTCTGCCATTAGATTTCTGAATGGTCATTGAACCCATGAACACTACCTCAATTTTTTTTTTGTCTCTTTGCATTATTTATTTTAATTATCTTATTGTAATGTACAGTTTATTATTTATGAATTCTACGTCCTGCTGTTGCACAACAACAAATTTCTTGACACAGTCTGGTGATATTGAACCTGATTCTGATCCTGATCATGGTTGGTACAGGCATGGTGATTTGAAGGGGCTGTAACTGTGCTGTACTGTTCTTTTTTTTACGTAGTTTGTCCACGTGCTTTCTGGTGATGCAGTAGGAGGAACACTGAACGCAACAGTGGTGAGACTCTGTTGATATCAGATACCTACCATGAGTAAGAGTGTTCAGACATTTAAAGAAGAATGTGCATGCATAAACATTTCTGTTTTCTGTTTTGCTCTTTTTACTGAAGTCCTCTTTAAAACATCAGAGCTACAATATTGCTTACTTCCTGTATGGTTCATGGATATAATCAATCAAAACACTATAGTAATCACAAACAACTGATTTTATTGCAGCTCTGCAGCTGATATTGACTTTATTCCCAGCTATACACTGCATTTGTGGATTAAATTTGAATTGTCAGATCATTTCAACCATTTTCCTTAACATAAATTGAAAACTGGGTCCAAAATAAGTCAGGTTTTCATGAACACATTTTCTGATTACAATTTTAAAGATGTTCCCATTTTAAAAAATATGTTGAGGACTGGCTCAGCTGACAGCAATACAAATTTCCTTGGGGGCTGATTGATGAGGTTAGTACACAATTTTTCATCTAAGATCACTTTTTGTTAGATTTAGTCACAGTTTCCTTTGCTTTACTAGCTAAGTGAAAATATATTGGGCAGCCCGAATCTTTTCTAATGAATATGAACCTTGAGATGCATCTGGAGAACAATGCAAATGTTGTGATCAAGGAAGGGGAGTCATAAAATAATGGATGGAATAAATATAATGAGAGAGGAAATATTAAAGGGTTCAGTAATTTACTAGCTTGGAAAGGATCTATTGCACAATATTAGAAGGAGCAAGGGAAGAGTGCTGGAGACTCACCATTATCTTGCAATCTTAGTAGCTACACGTTAGATTAGAGGACTGTTACTATTATACTGCAGATATAGAGCTTATATCTGTGGTGATTTCTGGATGATTAGCCTAAACTCAATAGTGTGCATATCACTGTTAAAATAATTACTGTGCCTGACAAACAATTTAATATTCTTTTCATGAGGTAGTAAAGAGGAGTGATGAGGGAAATGATTGACATGGCCTACATGGATTTTAGCAGGGTTTTTCAAGATTGTACACAGTCTGTAAATGCGCATAGGATTCAAGGGAACTGATAACATCCAATAACTAGCTCAATGACGAAGGATAATGGTTGACAGTTGCAGTGATTAGAAGCTAATTGCTGTTAGGGTTCCACAAGTCTTAGTTTTTAATTATATACTGTACATTGATGATAGAAGTATAAGATCATAATTAAGTTTACAGATATTATAAATTTAAAATGCATGGCTGATAATTTTGAAAACATTCTAAGTTGCCAGCAAGAGTCCGGTGAGAAGATAAATGGAATTCAATCAGAAGAGTGAGATAACGGGCTGAAGCTTGCTGGCTGTAGCGTAGCATTACCAGATATCCAATCTAAGTCGAGCACAAGCTGACAAATTAGGGTGCTGAATCTGCTAGGCCTCATAGATTCCATCGGTGGGACTCGATTGTTGTGAGATTACTAAGCAATGTGCTAAGTAGAAATAGTGTAACCTGGTAGTACAGCTCCAAAAATTCCAAATAAGACATAGGAGCAGAATTACGCCATAGAGCCTGGAGTCTGCTCTGTCATTCCATCACAGCTGATTTACTTTCCCTCTCCACCCCATTCTCTTGCCTTCTTCCTGTAACCTTTGACACACCTATTAATTAAGAGAATTGGCATCCTCTGCCTTCTGTGGCCATGAATTCAACAGATTCAGGACTCTCTGGCTGAAGAAATTGCTCCAGATCTCTGTTCTAAAGGGACTTCCTTCTATTCTGAGGCTGTGCCCTCTGGTCTTTGACTCTCCCACTATTGGAAACACTCGCTTTACAACATCCATTCTATCTACACACTCCAGTATATGGTAGGTTTCAATGAGACCTCCCCTCATTCTTCTAAACCCCAGCCAAGTACAGGCCCATAACCATCAAACACTTTTAAGTCCCTTTTAATCCTTTTAAGTCCCAGGTTCATTCCTTTGAACCACCATTGCCAACACACCCCTTCTTAGACATCATCATCAGGTGCCGTGCCCAGTTTGAGCTTTGACTGTCATGGCCCACACACTCTTGTTTCGGGTCAAGTGGACCAATTCATTGGTATTCATTTCCAGTTCTCTGGCAACTGTCTCCATCATCATTTGTCTTTGCCTTCCTCTTGCTTTCTTCCCTTCAATCTTTCCCATAATTACCGTACATTCTAATTCCTCTTTTCTAATCACATGTCCAATGAAGGTACATTGCCTTTTAATGATCTCATGCATTATTTCTCTTTTTGTGTTTGCTCTGTTCATGACATCCTCATTAGATATTCGTTTCGTCCCTGATACTCTTTTCATCCTCCTCAAAAACCACATCTCTGCTGCTTCAATTTGTTTCCTCATGTTACTAGATATTGTCCAACATTCTGAGCCATAGAACATAACTGGATAAACATAACATTTCAGTACTCTGAGGTGGGTTTTCATGCCTAGTTTAGTGTTGGTCAGTATATTCTTCATTCTTGTAAAGGTGTCTTTTGCCGTCCCTATTCTTCTTTTGATGTCCATGTCGCACCTGCCATCTGATGTCACCCAGCTTCCTAAGTAGCAAAAGTTCTTTACTTGTTTTATATCTTCCCCATTTATTCTCAGCCTGCAGATAGGATTCTCCTTCTTTTTGGATATCACCATACATTCTGTCTTTTTGCAATTGATAGATAGACCCATTTTTGCACTTTCTTCAACAACTGTATCAATTAAGTTTTGTGGTTCTTCCGCCGTACTTGCAATTAGCACAGTGTCATCCGCATATCTAAAATTATTGATGTTTTCACCGCCAACTTTGATTCCCAAGATGTCTCTTATTTCTTGTAATATTGTTTCACTGTACACATTAAACAAATCAGTGGAGAAAACACACCCTTGTCTAATGCCTCTCTTGATTTTCGTAAACAGACTCACTTCTCCACCTATTCTTACAGCGGCAGTTAGTCCCAGTACAGATTCCTGATTAGGCGGGGGTCTTTTGAATCTAGATCTAGAGTTTTCTGTAATATTTCAAATAACTTATTGTGCCTCACTTTATCAAATGCTTTTGTGTAGTCGATAATTCAAACAAACAAATCTCTTTGCACTTGAATAGCTCGTTCTGATAGTATTCTTAACATCAATATCGCGTTTCTTCTACCTTTGTCTTTCACAAAACCACATTTTTCTTTACCTGTTTCAGCTTGTATCTTACTTTTAGCTCTTGTCATCAAAATTCTTAGAAGTATCTTGGTGATATGACTCGTTAAACTTATGGTCCTATTTAATTCACAGTCTATTGCTCCAGGTTTGTTAGGAAGAGTGATAAATACTGATTTTTAAAAAATCTCTTCTGGTACTATTCCAGTCTTATAAATGTCATTGATTAAATCAGTAAGTTTTTCAATTCCATAATCTTCAAGGGCCCAAAACTGCTCATACTATAACAAAAGAATTAGATAAGTTAGTAGAGGCCAAGGCATAGCATCGATGGGTTGAGATTTTATGCTAGAAGTACATAAGGAAACTTATTAAGCTATAGCTAACTTGTTCTCCTTCAATTTCTCTTCTTATTTATGAAAAGATATTTTGATAGATCAAAGACCAAAGAACAAAACTCACAGCCACATCTCTTCCCTTAGTAAATGTATCTGCCTCCAGCTTATCCCATGCAGACTGCAACAGGTATTCCACTCTCCAATCAGAATCATAGGTGTGTTCATACTATTGAGCACTTCTCTATGGACTGTTGTCTAATGTTGAGATATAGACTAAATGCAAAGCATAGCACATAGAAATTTTCTTCATAATATATTTATGCAAGTCCTCTTGAAGACCGCAATGGAAACTGCTTCTATAGTATCTACATTCCTGAATGGACTCAGAAAAAAAATCTCAGGAGTCTTTTCTTTTCACCCAAAAACAGTTGAGGGTTGGAACAGATTACCTAAAAGATTTAGTGAGGTAGAATGGTTTGTTACATTTAAAGAATATCCAAAAGTATGCTTGCTGTGCTGTAATCTAGAAGGTCGACATAGACCAAAAAAGGGAAAAGTAAATTTGGTTGCGCAGCTCACTTTTGCCCATCTGCACTTGCAGGAAGGGCCAAATGGCCTCCTTCTGTGCTGTACATGTCTCTATTTCTCTGGCCTCACAAACATGCAAATTTGACCATTGTAATCCAGAGCACACATTTGGATGTTATGACAGATTAAATATTCACATGAATATTAAAGTGGCTCTCTGAATGAAGAATCTTCTCAAAGTCATGTTTTTTGGGGTTGAAAATGACTTCTCAAGAACAAGTTCTGAGACTCTTGGCTATGCCCATAATATGATGTTCTGTCCAGCTGCCACCTCCGCCAATGAAAAAACACTGGTAAAATTGTGTAATATCTGTTTCTCATTGTTGCTATTCCCATCAACGATTTCTGCATATATACATGACCTTTTAAGGACTAGTTTAATGCTCAACAATGATGAGTTAAATCTTCCTGCCAACTTGATCAAAGGGGAATTAATGATGACATCTCCAAGGTGCATTTATATTTTTGATGGAAGAGATAAGCACCAATTTTTTTTTGGATTAAAACACATAGGAATTAAAATATTTCTCAATCAATGTTAAGGATTTTTTTAAGCAAAAAATCTTCTCAACACCATTTTCTGAAACAACTGTTGGATTTTCTTGACTTTAATAAAACCTTTATAACAACAAGAAAACATTTTGTGGAGGATTGGAGATTAAGTTACGTTCAGGTGAGTAATATGACAAACATTTCTAAGTCATTTTGATGAAAGGTCACTGATGTGAAACATTAATACTTCTTTCAGAACACAGTTTCTGCTTGACCTATGGAGTATCTCCAGCAATTTCTGTTTATATTTAATATCTTAGAATTCTTTATATGAAATGTTTGTGTGGGTGGGGGGAGAAGCGGGAATGGGCTTCACTGTTATTTGTTGGCTCTAAGTATTTGCAGTTCTAGATGCTGAGATCTGTCTTACAGTAAATGGGATGATTTGTAGTATATATTTTCATGCAAATATTTACTTACTTTGATTTAACAATTTTCCACTTTTCCACAAAGGAAGAATTAAAAATAACACTGTGTGCAAAATATAATTTTTTTTTAAACTTAATTGATATCTGGCTCTGTGGTGCAACACTTAAAGGAATAAGCCTGTTAGGGTGCATCCTGGAGTTATAGTTATAGTCATACTTTATTGATCCCGGGGGAAATTGGTTTTCATTACAGTTGCACCATAAAATAATAAATAGTAATAGAACCATAAATAGTTAAATAGTAATATGTAAATTATGCCAGTAAATTATGAAATAAGTCCAGGACCAGCCTATTGGCTCAGGGTGTCTGACCCTCCACGGGAGGAGTTGTAAAGTTTGATGGCCACAGGCAGGAATGACTTCCTATGACCCTTTGTGCTGCATCTCGGTGGAATGAGTCTCCGGCTGAATGTATTCCTGTGCCCATCCAGTACATTATGTAGCGGATGGGAGACATTAACCAAGATGGCACGCAACTTAGACAGCATCCTCTTTTCAGACACCACCGTGAGAGTCCAGTTCCATCCCCACAACATCACTGGCCTTACGAATGTTATGTGAACATAGGAAATTAATTCAAACAAGAGCCAGTCTTCAGTTCGTATTGTAAATTGCAAGTGATACATTGATGCTAGAAGCTCATATTTGCAAAACAGAGGCCATGAGACATTTGCATATGCATCAGCCAAATGTTAAGACAATGGTTTTTTTTTAATTGGCCTGCATCAAATACCAATCCTTTAGGCCACCGCTCTCTGTCGTCAGAAGATTTTAGAAACTATCTCTGCAAACAATGAAGAAGCTAGCAAAGGCAAAGTGAATTCGACAGATGTGTCCTGCTAGTGTGCTGCAAAATCGATGCACTTTAAATTGGAGCTGTGCTAGTTGGAGTGAATGACTCAGAGAGGCGAAGACAAGACAGAGGAGTTCAGAAGCCCATCCAACTAACCCCTGAGTGAGGTTGGATCTCTCTAAGTGCTGAGACGATTTGGAGAGGTCATGAATGGCTTCTTCAGCAGTAAAATCTAGGTCCGAAGCGAATCGCTGGGTGGTGCGTACTAGGCCAGGAGTGGTTCCTGCGGCAGGCCCTGGTCCCTAATGCTAGGCACGATTCAATGTTTGGACAATTTAAATGCTGGCTCAGATAGTCGGGAAAGGCAGGATATTGAGAGCTGGGTGAGGTTGGTTCACTCTGGATGCCCAGGCAATTTGGAGAGGTCAGGAACGGCTTCTTTAGCACCGAAATCCAGGCCCGGAACAAGCCGCAGTGGAGCCTGGGTCCTAATGCAAACTATGATCTGCTGTTCAGACAGCTTAAATGCTGGCCCAGATAGACTGGGAGCTCCTCTCTCTGCAACACTGTAAGACTGCCCCACCCTCAGCTCTGCTGTGCTTCACCTCTGTGAACTTTGCAGCAGTTTGCCCTGCTGATATGATGAACTGAAAACCGAGGCTTTGGACTTGCTTTGGCTGCCCTGGGGATTTGGATCGAAGGACTCAATCTGGTTCGGAATGCTGTTGTTGTTGCTCACTTCTAAAGTTTGCATGATTTGTTTTTTTTTCTTTTTCTCTGTGCACATTGGGGGGGGTGGTCTTTATTTTTTTTTTAAATTGGGGTTTTTCAGGTTTCTTGCTTTGAGACTGCCTGTAAGAAAACAAATGTCATGGTTGTATAATTCAAATATTCTTTGATGATATATGTATTTTGAATCTTTGAATATTGGTGTGAATTTCTCTGTCAGCAGGATGTTTAAGAACTCAGAGGTGTCTTCCACGGTAGATACGTGATTCAACCTTTCCAATCTACTTTTCAATCATAGACCTTCATACTGTGAATCTTTTTTATATATCTCCACTAGACCATCTGCAGCCTGTGCATGCTTCTTATATGGCATATAACCTTCTATAGCGCCACAGTTAGTATGACACTATTATAGCTCAAGGCAATTCTGGAGATCGGCATTCAATTCCAGCGCCTTTTTAAAGAGTTTCAGTACGTCCTTCCTGTGGAATATGTGTGTTTACCCCAGCAGCTACTCCGCAGGGCCAGAAGGGTCTACTCCGCACTGTACCACTAAATAAATGAAGAAATTGTACAATACTCCTACTGAGTGTGGAGCAATGTTTTAAAAAGGTTCACCTTGATCTCCTAGTGTTTGTATCCCATCTCATTTGATGAATCTCAGAATTCTGTGTGCCTCAAGAACCTCTTTATGCCCTTGTGCACTATTGAAAACTCCCTACTTTTATGCCATCTGCAAACTCAGAACCTCTAAGCCATAATCATTAATACTGATTTAAACAAATGCCAGTATTCATCTTCCTCTAGACTAAATAGCAATCCTTTGTCACATATCTCTCTTGCCTGCTACTTATCCAGTTTTATATCCATGTGAATTTCATACACTATATTAACTTTCCTGAAACACGTTTAACGTAGCATCTAAACAAAAGCCCTCTATAGTCCTCCTAGACTACATCAATTAGATTCGCTTTATTAATTGTTTCCATTGCCTCATTAAAAAGTTATCGGAAATTGGTCCAGTACAATTTGTCTTTAACGTGAAGATACAATCTCTGAAAAGACAACAGTTGAGGTCAAGATGCTATCCATATGATTGCGGAGTGTGTGTGTGCACGTGCGTGTGTGTGTGTGTGTGTGTGTGTGTGTGTGTGTGTGTGTGTGTGTGTCTACATATTAAATAATCATTATCATAGCACTTGCACATTGATCTTTGGTACAAAATTCTGTACCGATGACTTTAACTGAAATGAGTTTCAGCAGCAGGGGGCAATGTGCAGTTGTCACTATACTGGATTTTGCCTATAGAATAATAATATAAATGATATTACTGAGACTTCATCCATGGCTAAGGAGTAGGAATTTTTATATTTGGAGGAACCATTATTAATTTTCCATCAATACATACGTAACTCTCAGCAAATGATTGAGTATGATGGCACACATACAAATATGTTTGCAGGTAGGTAACTATATACCGAATGGTTCATCAAATCAGAGACTGACACATAACCTTGCTAATTTTTATCAAATAAACAATATTTTACAAATAAAGACAAAATTATATCAAAATTACCGAGATTATAAATATCCTTTATCCCTGAATGGAATTGTATCTTATATTGCAGCAAAATCACAAGTCAATTTTGGCCAATGTGATTCAAATTATTGTCAAAGTAATTAACCTAATGATGCAAAATATGTTTTGCAAACATTCCTATTGGATACAAATCTATTCATGAGTATCTAACTGATCAATGACTGATCTGCTGGAAATGATGCCTGTATTGATTGAAATATTAATATGATCCATTTATGCATGAAAATCCCTATTCATTTACCTTGGGTGAAATATCATCCTAAAACTACAGAACAGAATCCCTACTATTAAATATTTTTCCCTTTCTCATTACATTTAGGTTTCCTAACATTGGAATCAACAATTTTAATAAACCAGATATTGTTCATCAGACAGCACTAAGTTCAGGGTAAAATTCATCCAGGTGAGGATAACAAAGTGTTTCCAACTAAAGGAAAGTCAGAACGCTATACGTTTCCGGACAAGACAGCCTGCCACATTGTAGCGTCTTTTCTGATAAAATGGAGGAGCTCAATAAAATAAAAGTGCAAGTACAATAAAGAAATAAACTTCTGATCTTACGAAACAGCAATTTCTACATTCTGAAGTATTGCAATGAATGGAGAATTGGGATTTTCTCTATGGGTTGCTTGCATAAAGTTCATATGAAGGTTTGGTTTGTTGGCCCATTGAGGTGGGGTGTAGGATGGAAGTTTGGAGCCATTAAGTTTGTCGTATCTTTATTCTATACAGCACAGAGTGGGTGTTTCTGGCGCTTCGAGCCACACCACCCCAGCAACCCCTGTCAAACCCAATTAACTCTAACGTAATTATAGGACAAATTGCAATGACCAATTAACCTACCCGCTATGTTGTTGACTGTGGAAGGAATGCAGAGGACCCGGGGAATAGCTGCACATTCCACTGGGAGGACTGACAGAGACTCCTTACAGAACTGCACTGGATACGAACTCCAAACTCCAAAATGGCCTGAGCTGTGATAGTATTGCAGCAACAACTACAATACCATGGGACTCTTTGAGGTAGGACCTTGTGTGGTGCTGCAAAGACATTGTCTAAGCATATGCTTAGAGCAGCATTACTCTCCCCTATGAAAAATGGTCTTGGCTCTTAAAGCAAATTGCTTTTTCAATAAAAATGTTATTAAATGAATGGACCAAATAGAACATGCTAGATGGGCTGATGGCAACTTTCCATTTTTCGTGGGTGAATGCTTAATCATGCAAAGAATCAGTCAAAATAAGACAAGCTAATAAGAAAAGTTCTAAGAAAATATCTGGTAACTACTTTGCAGTTGAAGCTGTTGTGATTTATTAAGTGCCCTTATAATAGCCACAATCAATATAGAACTACCTGCAATGAAGAAATAGCTTTGCTCGATGGGAGAAGATGAAATTGACATATGGTTTCTGCATAAGCATCCCTTAAGCTATCTACTGCATGATGTGAAAAGGGTACCTAAATACAATGTTAATTAACAGCGGCCTAAATTTAAATGATACAGCAGAGAAGTGTATGTTCAGGGGCCACTTTATTAGGTACACCTTATCGTTAAAGCAACTACCTAATCAGCCAGTTATGTGGCAGCAACCCAATGCTAAAGCATGCAAACATGGTCAACAGCTTCAGCTGTGGTTCAGACCAAATATCAGAATGGGGAAGAAATGTGACCTGTGACTTTGACCACGGAATGATTGATGGTGCTAGACTGGGTGGGTTGAGTATCGCAGAAACTGCTGATCTCCTGGGATTTTGATGCACATCTGTCTCTAGAGTTTACAGGAAATGGAGTGAAAAACAAAAATACCTCTGTTGATTGAGCAACAGTTCTGACGCCGAAAATGCTGTGTTGAGGAGAGAGGTCAGAAGAGAATGATAGACTGGTTCAAGCTGACAGGAGACTGTCAGTTACTCAAATAACCACACATTGCAACAGTGGTTTGCGGAAGAGCATCTCCGAGTGCAGAGCGTAGCGAGCCTTAAAGTAGATGGGCTGCAGCAGCAGAAGACCACACCATGTTGCACTCCTGTACCTAATAAAGCGCCCACTGAATGTACACTCTGCTGCAGTGGGAGGATAATAAGAATCTTTTAATGTCTCTTAAGCATTACTGTTTTAGTGCTGAGTGGGCAAGCTTTTATTTTTAAATGTCTTTGAGTGCGTGGAATGTTTTGCCAGGGGTGGGAGGCAGATACATTAGGGGCATTTAAGGATCTCTTAGATAGACACATGGATGACAGAAAAATGGAAGGTTATGTTGGAGGGAAGGGTTAGATTAATTTTAGAATACATTAAAAGGTCAGCAGAACATCATGGGGCAAAGGGTTCAGTATTGTGCTGAAATGCTCAGTGTTCTATGTCACTGGACAATGATTATTTTCAACATTGTTGCTTCCTCAGAATTTTTGTTTTTTGTTTATGATAGTCCACTTGAAGCTGAACGCAAATATAATTTCCGACTACCTGTATCACGTAGGAATTTGGAGAAACAAGAAATTAACTTCTATTGAAAATAATACCATATGTTCAATTGCATAACACATTGCAATAGTTCACTAAGCTAAAAATATTTTGTTGACGATTTTCGTTTGTACTCAGTGTCTGAGACTTCTTGCTTAAGTGTCCAACAATAATCAGCCAGCATTTATGGATTTCACTTGCCCTGATACTATTTCTCCATGATCACAATGTCCTGATGAAACCTTTCACACTGACGGTGCCAAGATTTGCAGGGAACGAGTCTAAATGGGAATGCAGAGAAGGAATCTTTAGTGAAATGCTGCACTTCATGGTTTTGTATGCTTGAAGCATGTTGTCGACCAGCAGCACGTAGTTTGGTGGTCTGTAGCTGCTGAGAAATTTTTCAACAACATCCTTGAATTCTTTCCATGCGATTTTCTCCAGTCTCTCTAGAACTTCTTCGAATTGCTTGTCATTGTTGCCCTGTTTGACTTGCCTTCCTTAACCCTGGCATCAGTTATTCCGACTTGAATTATGAATTGAAATAACAAATATAGGCAGATTTTTATAGGCATGATAGGGAAATTTCTTGATGACATTCATGATCAGCAGCCCAAAGTCCGTAAGAAACACCCAACAGTATTCAGGAAGCAAAATCTTTGTGGTCAGTATATTCTGTGTCCTCTTTTGCTATTGGTCAGCAGAGACAGTTAACCAATAACTTTGCCATCTCTCTGGCATTTGTTAATTTGTTTGTTTATAAAGATGAAGCCTGCCAACAATATACCAGCTTTATACCGCCAGAAAAGTAGATAGAAGCCATGTAATGGAAAATTTAACAAAAAAAAAGTCTGAATTTTGCCATTTCCCTTCAGCTGTGAGAAATCAATGACAGCTTCCTAAAGTAGAAACAGTACACAGTATTGTAAAGCAGACATCCCACCTCTCCTGGAAGATCTGGAAGTCTCCCGCATATCGATAGTGGCTCCCTGACGCCCGGAAATTATATACAATATCCCGGAAATAGATTTTTTTGAGAGGAAGAGGGAGAGCGAGCATCCTGATTGGTCTCTATTCGTGCTAAGAGTAGTCCCCAACCACCGGGCCATGAAGAAACAATATGATTTGGCGATATGAGTCATTTGCACCTTTCCTCATTCCCTGTCACGCACTGTTGAACTTGAACGCACGCGAGGTCATTACCCGTGCGTCATCCATGTCAGAGCAGGAAGATGATCAACTCCTCGAGCTTGCAAATGACGACGGACTGAAAAGTTTGTTTGACATAACATCTCTGCCGGCATTCTGGATCAAAGTCAAGGCTAAATATCCTGAGATAGCCACGAAAGCACTGAAAACGTTGCTTCCATTTCCAACATCATATCGCTGCGAAGCGGAGTTTTCTGCAATGAGTGCAATGAAAACTAAAATTGCGGAATAGACTGGACATAAGGAACCCCCTTTGAGTATCGCTGTCTGCCATCACCCCTCGATGGCACCGCCTTTTATATTCTTACAGGGAAAATATGCGCTGTGTGTTTAATATCCAAACGTTACTTAAAATGTTATGATGCTACAGTATTGACTTATCACCTATATTCCGGTCCTGATTAATACCCCCCCGCCCACCCCCGTCGGCCGGTCCGCAAGAATATTGTCAATATTAAATTGGTCTGCGGTGCAAAAAATGTTGGGGACCCCTGCTAAGTAGACCTATCAGTTTTCCCTGTGGGCGGGCTTTACAGTTGACCTCAAAAATAATGACAGTGTTGCTCGCTGCACTGTTTGTAACAGTGACTTTTCTATTGCCCATGGTGGGTTAAAATGTAAAAGACTTGTTGAGGTGAGTTTAACAGGTGTCATTACAGCATAGCTAACATTATTTAAACTAGCTGGCTAGCTGCTAGGGAGCTACGCTATTGATGTCCTATGTGATGAGGCCAAACTCCCTGTAGACTTGCTTAAAGTTGTAATAGAATAAACATGATAATATAAGCACATATTTTAATGTCACATTTGCTGCATATACCCAACTTGGTTTACAGATTAAACAAAATCACTTAACAAAGTATTACATACACCCTTGGAGCTCGACTGTGGGGGCGGGGGGCGGGGGGATATGGGGTTGCGGGGGGTGGGGATGCTCCTCCCTGAAATGGTGGTGATACCTCCCCGAAATGAGTTTTTGCAGGGTGGGATGTCTGGTAAAGGTACTTTTATCTGTGATTCATGCCATAAGATTTATTTTTTTCCTTCAGTTTGACATTAACAGCACCACATTTAGTTGTGAAATGAATGTTTTATTTACTAAAATGCCAGGCCTATAAAAGATGTTTTCTGGAATCTAAATGTCCTTGGCAGTGATCACATTGAAATCAAATAGAAGTCACAAATGATTGCAGAAGGATTTATGTGAAATTCATTTCATGTTCTAGTATGTATAGTCAAACCTCATGTGGATTTCAGATGAATTGTGTAATTTGCACAGTCATAACTCTGAATATGATGGAACAGTTAGGCTGGTTTTGTTCTATGTGAAGACAGTTCTATGCATAAAGATGTGAGTGATCGAGCACAGCTGTAACTCATCTATTCTCAATGTGTTTAATGTGTTTAACAAATTCCAACTTCCACAGATAAATTGAACTGTGCATAAAGGAAGATTATAGCAGGAAATGTTTCTATTCAGCAATTTAATGCCAAACCAGGAAGTTTTTTTTCCCAGCATAGACCTCTTTAAGGAGGTATAACATATACAAACTCTCAGGGCTTTTGCAATGAATAATTGTGACGTTCAGCGATGGTGTAAAAGAACCAAAATCAGCCTATTAGACATTGTTCATTTCTACTTCAAAGTGAAATGGACTGCAACTGGATTGGAGAATATTTCAAAATTGTGCACAACCATAATGTTTGACAATCTATGGAAAAGCTCTTTTCCATGGCCTGTCCTGCTGAGTTCCTCCAGCATTTTGTGTGTGTTACTTTGCATTTCCAGCATCTGCAGACTTACTCATGTATATAAAAGCTTGCTTTTGAAGGATTCTATGCTAAACCTCCAACTAAAATAACATGTATTAACCTATTGCATCACATTGACTGCATATTCTTAAGTCAAACAATAAAATGTATTTTTTATTTACAACATCCTTTCCAATTGTCATTTTGGCATATTTTTATTTTAATAATGTCAATGGAGAAGTCATTCTGTAAAGGAGTGGAAAGAGCAAGCGCATAACTGAAGGGTCACTGATCAGCCTGGATTAATAGATGAGTTTCTGCTGTGGATAATCCAGCTCTGTCAAGTGTTCATAGGTTTTCCAGTCAGTCATTATGATTACTTCAGCAGCCGAAATGTTTTAAAGCTCAATAAATACAGATATAACTAAAATGAGTTTTAAGATTTAATCAGATTTTATTCCAAAAAAAATTCACTCCAAATATTCCAGTACAAATACGATTTGTATTGATAAAAAGGAGAATAAACAAATGAAGTGATATAATTAACGATGTTCATTTCTTCATGTTCTACCATTTCTGTTAATTTCAATTTATCAGATATCATCACATCTTATTCTGGAAGTTAACTGTTCATATTGAGAAGAAAACTGGTACTGCAAATGCAAAAAGAAGTATCAATGTATTTGACAACTGTACTAGATCACCTAGAAAACCGATAACCAAGATATACCACGGTAACAAATTTGCATTTTATTAGGAAAATCTCAGCACGCACTTTGACATTTAAAAAGAAAATAAATGGTAAAATCCAATGGTCAAAATTACATACTCTACCCAATATTCAGTGAAAAGAATTGGATGTCAGTCAAATGGCACCTAAATGTCAAAAGTGATATGTGTGTGATTTTATTTTAATAGGTCACTTTAATAAATACCTATGTGAATACTTGGCACAGAACAAGATATGTATCAGAAGTCTTTAAAGTATTCAATGTAACAGCTAGAATTATCCTTGGGCCTTGATAAATTATTAATTGGTATGTGTGGCTATTAATGGAAAGTACAAAACAGTGTAGGTTTTACATCATGCAAATAGACCACACTGTAAATAATGGACCACACAAATGAGATTCTCGATTTGGTATGTGCTCAGGGTGTGATTTACATTCCAATTTCCTTGTGGTAATGCTGCATATTGAGACATCACACTTTATTGGCATTTAGCATTACAGCAGGGGCTCCCAACCTTTTTATGCCAGAGGCCAGTACCATTAAGCAAAGGGTCCATGGACCGCAGGTTGGGAACCCCTACATTAGAGTAAACACAAAATTGGGATGACGTGGGGCAGGAGGACCAAGGGGGCGAGAAGAGATAAAAGGAGGTGATCAGACAAGGAAACCAGCTGAGAGGAGAAAGGTGGGATATAGAGGTAAATGGAAGATGGGAGAGACAAGGGGGCCATGTGGAAATGATTTGAGAAAAGAAAGGGATAAAGGAGTGTGTGGAAACAGAGTAGAAGTGATGATGAGAGGAAGTTGAGGATATTGTAGTGGCAGAGTGGGAGGTAAGGATAAGGGCATAGAAGCTGAGTGGGGTAGGAAGGGCTCAGATGAGAAGAAACCAGGTAAAGAAAATTGAGAGAAGGGGAAAGGGAACATGGACGGAACAGAACTAAATGGATCAAAACCCCATGGGAGTTGGCAGCTTAAGGGTTAATAAGAATCTGGTGCGATAGAAAAATAATGAGAGAATATATGCAAGCTTGTTCCGATCAGAATGCTCTTTCTAATGTCATAACCTGTACACATCTCTTAGCATTAACAAGAGCATTTTTGGTAATATTAGAAAAAGTGCTCTAATTAGTGGTGAACAGGGTGATATTTACTTAATTGCAATGGTTGCCAATCAAACTTTGCTTTGCTTCAGACCTTTCTTATGAAATAACATCTAAGTGAATTCTTGCCTGATATTAATGAATATTGCAATTCATTTTCTAAAACCAAGAGGTTGAATGAATAATCTATTCTGATCTCTTCAATCTTTGTTAATAATATTTAATGAAAGAGGAAATATCAGCTGTTCAAAGCAGCCTTGTTAGTAAAGAGCCCACTTCACCTATTTTAATTGTTTTAGATTCAGATTGTGCAACTTCAAATTTAAGTATATAAAAATTATTTGTTTTGTTATAGGGTTCTCGACAGCTGATTTGTCTTGCAGTTAAATAGTAAAAGATGAACAAATTATGTGACCCATTATACAATAACATAATATTTCAACTAGGCCCACAGTTTACATGGCATAGTTATTTTATATATGTGGTTACGGAACATAACGAACTGATTATATAGAATAGAAGCACCCATATGCTAAGTGCCTTGCCATTAGTCCAGAGTTAAGTACAACTATGGGTATCCTGTCAAAGATTATTTTGGTTAAAATATTTTGTCTAAAGTTCACCTCAAAATGTGGCTGGACATGTTATGAAACTTCTTAAATGCAATAGAAGTTGGGAGAAATCAGTCTTGTGTGAACTGTGCTGAATGGGCTGTTCTTGTAGGTTATCATCATCTCTGCCTTCTGTTCTTAAGTAGAGAATTAGAAATGAAGAAGTGCAAACCAAGGATGGTAACCTTACCTAGATAACAGGGACATGTACTTTATCTTACAGAGTAGATGGGAGTTATTGCCTTTGAATGTTACTCTCAGAAGCTCAGGTAAATTCTAAGTCAATTGGCATCAAAGGCCAAATGCTCCAGTAGTTGGAATCATATCTCACACAAGGAAGGTGGTTCTGGTTATAGTCATAGAGCACTAAAGCACAGATATAAGCCCAACCCTCTGAAATTGACAGCATTCAGGACAAAGCAGTCTGCTTTGTAGATACCACATCTGCCACCTGAGCTATTTATTCTTTTCATTCTGGCTGTAGTGTATACTATCTGCAAAATGCACTGGAGTTGCTCACAAACACGAATCAGAAAATACCTCTTCAATCCACGACACTCTTCCATCAAGGACATCCATCAACCCCTGCACATTCTCCTCCTTGTTGCACATCAACTGCACTGAATGTTGCAATGTTAGCTTTCAAATTGAGAGGACAAGTATATAAAAACAAGGATGTAATGTTGAGGCTTTATAAGGCAGTTGTGAGGTCTCAATTGGAGTACAGTACTGTGAGCAGTTTTAGATCCCTTATCTAAGAGAGGATATGCTGATGTTGGAGAGGGTTCAGAGGAGGTTCACGAGAATGATTCTAGGAATCTTATCAAATGCTGAAAGGCCTCGACAGAGTGGATGTGCAAAAGATGTTTCCTATTGTGGGGGAGTCTAGGACCAGAGGGCACAACCTCAGAATAGAGGGACATCTATTTAGAATGGAGATGAGGAGGAATTTCTTCACCCAGAGGGTGGTCAATCTATGGAATATGTTGCCACAGGCAGCTGTGGGGGCCAAGTCATCGTGTATATTTGAGGCAGAGGTTGGTATGTTCTTGATTAGTCAGGGCATGAAAGGATATGGGGAGAAGGCAAGAGATTGGAGCTAAGAGGGCAATGGATCAGCCATGATGAAATGGCAGAACAGACTCAATGGGCCAAATGGCCTAATTCTGCTCCTATATCTTATGGTCTTAAAAATGTTTTGTTATTCATTCAATCTTTCTGGGTCTAAATCCCACTAACTTTTATCTAATAGCAAAATGCAATATCCTTCAGAAGGATTTCAGCAGGTTACCATCTTCTTGAGAAAGTTATGATGAGCAAGAAATGTTAAAGCCACATCTAAAAAATGTGATTGAATAAAACTACTTTATAAGACAGTCTCAAAAATGAAGGAGATCTTCAATCATATGAATAGTTGCTGCAGTGAAGGCTCCAATTTTTGCTCCCTTCTCAAAACCTAAAAATATCATTACCCTCCACCCCAACCCCCACCCACCAACACCCTTCCAAAAAATTCAAGTAATCAAACTCAGTGACCCGCTGACTTGGGAACCACATCGCAAAGTACACTCATGCCTAAAAAATGGATTACATCCATTTCTGAAAGCATAACTGGATATTGCATTTAGCTCTAATACTCAAGCAGGGCACCCACAATGTAATCGTTAAATTAGTAAATGTCATTCTTTGGTTAATGTGCTTCCTATTTGTTTCTTGATAGCAGTAGTACTGAGAGCTTGAAGCTGCACGGACTGTATGAAAGCATCTGAATATACACTCCCTGTGACAAAGAAATGAGATGGAGAGAGCTAACAGGGCAGGCATCTGACCAGAAAGCTTAGGGACACATCCACTATCCCTCCCTCGCTGCAAGCGTCAACCAAGTTCCACTAAGCAACTTGCTCTCTGACACCGCAATACACAGGTGAATAAATCTGCAGATTACAGTCATGAGGGACTGTGAGACTCAGCAATGAGCACGGCATTGTACAGAACTGTGCAGAAGTGTACAAGGATTTTGCTGTTAGGAAAATTTATGTTTGCCTGACAACTTTCTGCAGGCTCTGCCCTTGATTTCTCAGGAAATTAAAATCAAATGTTGTAGGCTGCACATAATTAACCAATTTCTGTAGGACAGATGAACTTTTGCAAACATTGATGTCATCATCACAAATGAGAATAATACCAGGAAAATGACAGTCCTGCTAGGTTGAATCACGTCAGAAAATGCTGGGTTCAGTTTTGCAATGGGACTTCAACTGCAAATGGGTACAAACCTACTGAAACATGCATAAAACTGATTTCACGGACAATTGGAACATAAAAAAGACCATAGGACATAGGAGCAGAATAAGGCTATTCAGCCCATTGAGTTCATTCAGCCATTCCATCATGGCTGCTTTATTATTCCTCTCAACACCATTCTCCTGCCTTCTTCCTGTAACCTTTGACACCCTGACTAATCAAGAACCTATCAACTTCTGTATTAAATAGACTTAATGACTTGGCCTCCACAACCACCTATGGCAATGAATTCCACAGATTCACTACCCTCTAGCTAAGAAATTCTTTTTAATTGTTGCTCTAAATGAATGTTCCTCTATTTTGAAGTTCTGCCCTCTGGTCCTAGGCTCTCCCACTATAAGAGATATCTTTTCAACATCCATTCTATTTAGACCATTCGATATTTGATTGGTTTCAATGAGATTCCCCCTCATTCTTCTAAATTTTATAGAGTACAGAGCTATAAAATGCTCCTCACACATTAACTCTTTCATTACTGGAATCATTCTTGCAGACCTCCTCTGGACCCTCTCCATTGCCAGCACATCTCCTCAGCATTACATCCTTACTTTTATGTTCTCGTTCTCTTGAAATGAATGCTAACATTGCACTTGCCTTCCTTACCACCAAATCAACCTGCAAGTTAACTTTTAGGGAACCCTGCATGAGGACTCCCAAGTCCCTTTGCACCCCCGACTTTTGAATTTTCTCCCCATTTAGAAAATAGTCTACGCCTTTATTCCTTCTACCAAAGTGCATGACCATGCATTTCCTACACTGCATTCCATCTGCCACTTCTTTGCCCATTCTGTGTCCCTCCACCTATTTTCATATCATCCACAAAACTGTCCACAAAGCCATCAATTCCATCTTCCAAATCATTGCTATGTGTGAAAAGAAGGAGTACCAACACTGACCCCTGTGGAACACCACTAATGATAGGCAGCCACCTTCTATTTCCGTGTTTGCCTCCTCCCAGTCAGCCAACCTTTTATCTTTCCTGTAGTACTATGGGTTCTTATCTTGTAAAGTAGCTGCATGTACGGTAACCTGGCTAGGGCCTTCTGAAAATCAAAGTAGACGATATCCACCGATTCTTCTTTGTCTATCCTGCTTGTTATTTCTTCACAGAATTCCAACAGGTTCATCGTACGTGACTTCCCCTTAAGGAAACCATGCTGACTTTGGCGTACTTTGTCATGTGCCTCCAATTACCCCAAAACCTCACCCTTAATAATGGACTTCAACAACTTCCCAACCACTGAAGTTAGGCTAACTGACCTATATCTGCCTCCCTCCCTCGTTAAAGAATGGAGTGACATTTCCAATTTTCCAGTGCTCAAGAACAACTCCAGAATCACGTGTTTCTTGAAGAATTATTAGTAATGTCTCCACAATCTCTTCAGCCACCTCTTTCAAAACTCTGAGTGTAGTCCATCTAGTCCAGGTGACTTATTCTACCTTCAAACCCCTGGCATACTGCTCATGTCCTCCAAAGTGAAGACTGATGCAAAATACTCATTCAGTTCATTCGCCATTTCCTTATCCCCCATTACTACCTCTCCGGCACCATTTTCCAGCAGTCGGATATCTACTCTCACCTTTCTTTTAGTCTTTCACATATCTGAAAAATCTTTTACATAATTTTACCTCTTTATGTAATTGGCTAGAAGAAGAAGTATTCTAAGGGGAGGCTGAGGCAACCATAGCTAATAAGGGAAGTCAAAGACAGCATAAAAAGGAAAAGAGAGGTCATATAACACAGCAAAAAAAATTAGTTGGAAGTTAGAGATTTGGGAAGCTTTACAAGAAAACAACAGAAAACAACTAAAAAGCTATAAGGAAAGAAAAGATGAAAGTTGCTCTCTGTACCTACTCCCAAGCACCTTAAACCTGTGCCCTCTTGTGGCAGCCATTTCAGCCCTGGGAAAAAGCCTCTGACTATCCACACGATCAATGCCTCTCATTATCTTGTACCCCTCTGTCAGGTCACCTCTCATCCTCCGTCGCTCCAAGGAGAAAAGGTTGAGTTCACTCAACTTGTTTTCGTAAGGCATGCTCCCCAGTCCAGGCAACATCCTTGTAAATCTCCTCTGCACCCTTCCTATAGTTTCCACAACCTTCCTGTAGTGAGGCGACCAGAACTGAGCACAGTACTCCAAGTGGGGTCTAAGCAGGGTCCTATATAGCTGCAACATTACCTCCTGGCTCCCAAATTCAATTCCATGATTGACGAAAGCCTAAACACTATATGTCTTCTTAACCACACAGTCGACCAGCCCAGCAGCTTTGAGTGTCCTAAGGACTCAGGCCCCAAGATCCCTCTGATCCTCCACACTGCCAAGAGTCTCACCATTAATACTATATTGTGCCATCATATTTGACCTACCAAAATGAACCACTTCACACTTATCCAGGTTGAACTCCATCTGCCACTTCTCAGACCAGTTTTGCATCCTATCAATGCCCTGCTGCAACCTCTGACAGCCCTCTACACTCTCCACAACACCCCCAACCTTTGTGTCATCAGAAAACTTACCAACCCAACCTTCCACTTCTTCATCCAGGTCATTTATAAAAATCACGAAGAGTAAGGGTCCCAGAACAGATCCCTGAGGCACACCATTGGTCACTGACCTCCATGCAGAATATGACATGTCTACAACCATACTTTGCCTTCTGTGGGCAAGCCAGTTCTGGATCCACAAAGCAATGTCCCCTTAGATCCCATGCCTCCTTATTTTCTCAATAAGCCTTGTATGGGGTACCTTATCAAATGCCTTGCTGACATCCATATACACTACATCTATTGCTCTTCCTTTATCAATGTGTTCAGTCACATCCTCAAAAAATTCAATCAGGCTCGTAAGGCACAACCTGCCCTTGACAAAGCCATGCTGACTATTTCTAATCATATTATACCTCTCCAAATATTCATAAGTCCTGCCTCTCAGGATCTTCTCCATCAACTTACCAACCACTGAAGTAAGAGTCACTGGTTTATAATTTCCTGGGCTATCTCTATTCCCTTTCTTGAATAAGGGAAAAATATCTGCAACCCTCCAATCCTCCGGAACCTCTCCCGTCCCTGGCAAAGATCATCGCCAGAGGCTCAGCAATCTCATCCTTCGCCTCCCACAGTAGCCTGGGATACATCTCATCCAGTCCCGGCGACTTATCCAGCTTGATGCTTCCAAAAGCTCCAGCACATCCTCTTTCTTAATACCTACACACTCAAGCTTTTCAGTCCACTGCAAGTCATCACTACAATCACCAAGATCCTTTTCCATAGTGAATACTGAAGTAAATTAATTCCCACATGAGTTTTGTAATATTGCTCTTTTTACATGCCTTTTCTATCTCCCGCTGTAATTTAAATCCCACATCCTGGCTACTGTTCAGAGGCCTTTATATAACTCCCATCAGAGTCTTTTTACCCTTGCAGTTTCTTAATTCTACCCACAAGGACTGTACATCTTCCGATCCTATGTACACTCTTTCTGAGGATATGATTTCATTTTTTGCTAACAGAGTCACCCCACCCCTATGTCTAACCACCTGTCCTTTCGATACAATGTGTATCCTTGGATGTTAAGCTCTGAACTATAATCTTCTTTCAGCCATGATTCAGCGATGCCCACAATGTCATACCTGCCAATCTGTAACGGCACTTGAAGATCATTGACCTTTATTCCGTACACTGCGTGCATTCCAGTATAACATAGTTAGTCCTGTATTCATCATCCTTTTTGATTTTGCCCCCATGTCACACTTCAACTCATCCCACTGACTGCAATTTTGCCCTATCATTTGTCTGCTCTTCTTCAGTCTTACTACACAGTGTATTTACTTGTATACCAACTGTCCATCCTCAGCCCTATTCTTCCGATTGCCATCCCTCAGCCAAATTATATTATACCGTCCCCAACAGCTGTAACAAACCTGCCAACAAGGTCATTGGTCCCCCTCAGGTTCAGGTGTAACCTTCCGTTTTCGTACAAGTGATACCAGAGAGGTCCAAAAATCTGAAACCATGCCCCTTGCACCAGTTCCTCAGCCATGCATTCACACTACTCGTCCAGTTTCAAGGTAAATGTATATGCTTTCATATCGTCATATTGATGAAGAGAGGCTATTAATGGTGGTTGTATTAATAATAATTTTCCTTTTTGAGTTCATTTACGTACTATTGCTCAGTGTCACTTAACAAAATTGCCAGCTGTTTCTTTATTTTGTGACCTTGATTTCAGTGTCATTTACATATAGAATGATTACTGAGAAAGAATCAGTGGTTGATTGCTAAAGGAAATCTTTGTTTAATACATATTTGCAAATGCATAACATACAATTACTAATCCTTCAATGTGACAATCATCATGGACTGTCACAGAACCCTGTTGACAATCTGTTCTGCATCAAAATTACCCAGTATCCGATCAAACCAGAACATAAGATTGAACAAATAGTGAATTACACTATGAATAAATGTTTATAGTCTAGCACCAATGATATTCTTTATATTATTAAGGTCTTTTAACTGTAATGAATATTCAGTTTGATACTAGACACTTACCTACACTTGTACAAACAGTGAACAAAACTGAGTAAAGGCCATCTCTGTGAAACAAGGAGGTTCCATTCTGACTTATATCCGCAAATTGATTTTTGTCTGCAAGTAGAAAGTACACAAAAATCGCTTGTATGATGACCATGCCTCCACAGAACTAGCACTCCACTACTCCACTGTGGCTGTGTGCAACATGGACAGCTACCTGGACTCACAGAACAGCTCCAGCAGTCAGTGGGACCCCATAACCTCCGGCTCCTATAACCTTTCCTCTCCAACGGGTTCCCAATGCTGTCAGTGTGATCAGGCCAATGAACATTTGTGATTTTAGTAACACTTAGGTCAGGACAGAAGATAAAAAAATATACTATTAAAGAATAGCATCTTTTGCGATGAAAATTTTAAAACTCCATGCACTGAAACTCCATCTGACACTCACTAAAGAGACACAGTGACAGCCACCATTAGCTGTAGCAGGGCTGGATGATGTCAGCACTAGCTTAGGTCAAGACCAATACTGGAATCTCACAGTTAGATCTCGCCGTGTTGCTCAGCTGAGACACCAATGTTCTGGTGAAATTCTTATGAAAAATCTCTGGTCACCACCTCTACATTGGGAGTCTATCTTTCCTCCACACTTGGTTCCAAGATTGCCAACACACATCACACATTGTGATATTTCACATCATTTTAAACATGGAGAACATTCTTTCATTAATGGGTTTGTGCAGGTGAGTTCCACAGTCAACTCTTCCATGTTTCGCTCTAATGAGCCCTTCAGACCTGTATGGGGACCCAGAGAGTGTTGGGCTCTGACATGTTTACAGCACCCGAATTATCAATTGTTGTTTTACAGAAGGCAACAATCATTTAGCGCTCCTTGCATTTTTTTCTTGTGTGAGTTGCTCTTTGTAATGCTATCTTCTGGTGCTTTTGGTTTATACCGTTAAGTTTATTTTGAGAGGCTCGGGGAATTCCGTGTTACTTGTACTAATTAAGCAGACAACCAATCAGTGCTTGTGCGAGGGTCCTAGTTTTTAGTATGTTGCGTCTTGTGGTGTCGCTCAGCAGAACTACCCGTGTTCTGTTGGAATTCTTATGAATAAACTCTGGTTATCATCTCTACATTGGGAGTCTGTCATTTCTCTGCACTCCGGTTCTGACATTGCCAGTGCATATCATGACATTTCACACAATCTTAAATTGGGAAAGCATTCTCGTATTAATCCATAGAATATAGTTGTCACTGACAAGTTAAACATCAATTCTCCATTCCTTGAGATGAATTATTAAACCCCTCTGTTACGAAAGACCTACATTAGTACCCTGTTTTCGCTCCCGCTGTACCCCTCCATGCTTCGTGGATCGGGATCGGGTCGCTGCCTGAGTTGTCGCAGGGTGGGGGCCACTGCACCACCCCAACCTGCAACAACTCAGCCTAACACACCATCATCAGCGTGCTCCACGCTTTCCCGATTCCGGTAAGTGATACTACACTGTACATACATTATTTCTTTTTGATATCGGCTGTGTATTTTTACGTGTTATTTGGTATGATTTGGCAGCTTCATAGCTTAAAGGTTATTGGAAAGAGTGTTTTTCCAACAGCGCTTGCGTGAGGTTTTCTGCCAAGAGCGCTTGCATGAGATTTTCGCTACAGAGAACAGTGCCAGCAATGATTGCGGAAAAGTATTTCTACTTTATATAAGCTGTGTATTTATCATATCATTCTTGCTTTTACAATATGTTACTGTTATTTTAGGTTTTATGTGTTATTTGGCATGATTTAGTGGGTTATTTTTGGGTTTGCGAAAGCTCACAAAATTTTCCCATATAAATAAATGGTAATTGTTTCTTCGCTTTACGACATTTCGGCTTACGAACTGTTTCATAGGAACGCTCTATCTTCGGATGGCGGGGGAAACCTGTATAGGACTTCTATGTAGCTTTATCCTCAAAGGATCCTGGACATATTTACACACACAAACACACACACACACACACACACACAATTTTGCTGTAATGGTAATGAGCTGTAATATTTGACAAATGTACATGGAGCATAATCAAGTATTGGACACCTCTCACTGAAGCTCATTGAAAATTTGTAGTGCAAGCTAAACCTGTCTTGCAGCCAAGAATAAAAAGTGAGTAATAAGTGGAATTTGAAGCAGGAATTCTACAAATCAAGCAATTACTGAAGATTCCAATGTTTACTGTTACAGACAGAACATATATAATGTATTCACACCATTAGAAACAACTAGACAAAATAGAATTGCTAAATCCAAAGAAGAAACATTAGCAGCAAATGGAACTTTCAGAGATATTTTAGGGGATGGGTATCCTATTTATAGCTTTCTGCTAATTGTGAGAGTTATCCTATGAATATCTTGGGCATAAGGTCATAAAAAACAGCCAACAATTTGGTTAAGTAGACTGGAACTGTTTTTAAACACAATCTATGAGCCTGTGTGGTTATACTGATAAGAGGTTTCTAAACTGTCGGTGTGGTGTAGCTAAAGGAGAAAATATCAAGATAGCAGGTTTGCAGCAACAGAAGGACTTGTTCCTCAGATTTTGAGTGGGGTCAAAGCATCATTAAGCCATGTGTTTACGTGATTTTCACGGCTCCTGCCCACCCCCCCCCCCCCACTTTATCAAACCAAAGTAAAAAGCTTTGAGGCTAAACAGAAGAACCGGAACTATTGTATTCAGGATTCCCATGACAAAGAAAGTGTGAGACTGGAAGCAGACATGAAATACAGATCTCTCTAGAAGATCACAGTAAAAGAAACCAGCGAGTCTCTGATGTAGTTAAGAGAAAAAAGTGAGATTAATTTCATCACACTTCAATAGTTTTGTGTGCAGCATATTTTGGAAGGTGAGTGGATGTTCAGTGCCATCTGCCTACATTTCCTCAGTCTTCCACTCCCTATTACTCACGACTGCAGAGGAATGTGCAGGAGTCTTGGGTCTCATGCTGTAAGGGCCGATAGGCGCTGCTTGTGGTTATGAACACTTTTGTGGAGGACTCTGCAGTTTATGTGTTTTTGGTTACTCTTCTTCTTTGCTATTTTGTGCAATTTCCTTGGGACATGTTGGTATGGGCTCATTCTGCAGCCTGCAGTCAACAAACAACACAATGCTAAACTGAACTGAATTGAACTGAACACTCTTAGACCATTTCGAGGACTCTGTGGTTTGATGTTTAATATTCCGTGTGTTATTCGCTCGCTTTTTGCTATTTGCATGATTTGTTCTTTTTTTCATACATTGGAAACTTGATATTTTCTAGGAATGGGGTTCCATGGTGTTTCTTGTTTACTGTCTGCCTGCAGGAGGGTGAATCACAGGGTTGTATACTGCATACAAGGTTGATAACAAATATACTTTGAATCTTTGAACTTCATAATTGAATTTAGTCATTCTTATCCATTTACCAATTAATTTAAGAAATTAATCCACTGGGCAAGAAGATCTTGAAAATTAAGAGCATTCAAACACACACCATCATTATTGTGAAAGTTGGCTAACAAATTATGGAGTTTAAAAGACGCCCTGTTAATTTGTGGATCATCATAAATAAATCGTTCACCAAAACATTAAATATGTACAGAGATTCATACCACAAGCAACATTCAATTATGTGGTCATTGTTAATGACTGCCAATCAATTGTCCTGGTCAAAAACCGTCATGACAAAGAAGATTCATTCTTTCAGGTTGTCAATTGTTGTTTGGAAATTTTTTTAAAGAAATTAATGTTTATTTAATAATTCCTTACTCAATTTGAGCTTCCCTCTTTTTTCCTTCCTATAACCAATTGGACATTGGAGTCATTGGAGTTATCCATTTTAAATCATCTTTTCTACCATTCTTCCTACACCTTACTTTTAAATCCTTAATTTGCCTGAGATAAGGATCAGGATATTTGAGTTTATTCTTCACCAAGTTGGGAGATGCCTGTTGCTCCCTTCCTGCCATTATCTACAGCTTACCGGGCAAAGAAACTTTGTAGTATAAGATCTACCTAGCCATGAGTTATCTCACCCCTGTAAGCTATTATAATTCTGTAAATCATTTTAATCTGTGATTAATGATAACTAATAATAAAAAGCATTTTAATCTGTTAATAATGATAATTTAATAATGAATGGTTTAAGGTGCCAGTCAAGTGAAAGGTTTCATTTCATTCATATTTATAACAGCTCTGACTTTGAATTATTGATTAAAATAATCTCCTAAGTAAATAAAAATGAAATGTCTGAAGCAATAGAGTTTCAGTTTTTATTATTTTTTGCTGCATTCCCTTAGATTGTGGATCTCCTAATATGTTTGGGCTACTGTTTGCAAATTCACTGTTGTATCATTGTCAAAATCAGAGAATATTATGATCAGAAACCCATTCAAACACAGGAACTAGTATAGGCATCAACATATTTTGCATGATTAAATCAAAATGATAGCAAATTATTCCAAATGAGTGAGACTTGATGACAACTAGGCAGAGTTAAGATGGCGCCAGGTGTCTGCCTCTTCAAGCTCATCTGCAGAAACAGCTTAAATTCCTCTCTTTAATGTCCCTTTCTTTCCTTTTCAGGGTGGTCAGGGTCCTATTGAGGTCCTGATCTGCAAGTGTTACTCAAACTGTTTTTTATGGCAGATGAGTTCCTGGAGCTCAAGCCTCACTCATTCCTGGAGCTCACCGGCTGACCGTTTTCTGCCATTCTCCAGGGGCGGCTTGAAAGATGGTGCCTCTGGGATGTAGCCCTGTGGATGACCGATTCCAGGCTGGTGTTGCTGACTGAAGTGTCGTGGGTGATGGAAATCAGGATTTTGCTGTGGTCGATGTACGGATGATGGTCTCTGTGGTCAAGTGGTTGCACTCTCTCTCTCTCGACGGTGATGCTGATTCTCAAGTCAGAGAATCTCGGAATAAAAAACAATACAGCAGACCGTAATATTGTAACAGCAACTATTGGTTTCCCCTTTTGCTGTGAAACTGGTGATATCTCTCTGTGCCTGGTTAGTGAGAGAGAGACAGCCTGTGGCATGTTGAACTATCGGGTAAACAATAGTTTTTGTTGACTGCAGTTCATGGTCTCCCTTTGGGTGCTCTGCTGTTATTTGGTGGCTGGTGAGCGCTGACACTTCCTGCTGAAATGGGTGGGGGGGGAGGTTGATGCTTGCTGCTGCTTGCACAAGGGAGGGGGAGAGTGGGCTTTGGGGTTCTAACATCTTCTGTCATTCATTCTTTTGGGGTTCTGTTTTTCATGGATGTCTGTGAAGACAAGTATTTTAGTTTGTATACTGTATACATTCTCCGATAATAAACAGAACCATTTGAACCAAAAGTCTGGTCATCAGCAGATGGACTATTTTCATATATCTTGTTCTTCAAATTGTTAGTGCAGAGATTTTGCAAATTTGTATATGGAGTGACTGGTAAAGGGATTGGCAATGAAATAACATTTACCCTTCCTCCAACAAAGTTACTTTGTTTATTAATAAATGTTACATTATGTATTATTACTCCTTTGCATTACTAACCAAGTGTAATTAACTTATTGGCTACTAGCACAAAAATGGTTAATGTTCTTAATCAAGCAGTTTAATTAAAATAGTGTAGAGTATGTATAAATATTTGCCTAAAAAGTAAGCTTATCTACAAAGTCCTTTGGAATTTTTCTAGAATACATACGGGAGACTTTCGGTAATCCACAGAATAGCTAGTGGTGGTGGTGGGGGGAGGGTGGCAGATCGGAGATACATCTCTACCAAAGGAGGTGTTAGTCACTCCCCTTCCCTCCGTTAGCATATAAGTCACCCTTGGCAAGGTGTAGCACCTGCTTAGCCCCCCAGTCAGGGTCACATAAGGCCATGGGAGCAGTTGGTGCATATCACAAGTCCTAGTTATGTGACTGCTGACACCAGGCAGACAATCTCCAAAGAGTATTGATAATAGCTGTGGTCACCTGTCTTGTCAAGCCACAGCCCAGAAGGCAGTAATAGCAAGCGGAGGTCCTTCGTTGCTTTATAAAATAAGCAGCAAACTGCAAGAGAGATCGGGGATTGTCAAACCTGAGAGCTAACATCAAGAGGTGTTAATTAACATTAAAAGTTTAAGCAAATAGTTTAACCAGTGTCGAAGTGGCAATAGAGATTTATTGCTTGCAGTCTTTGAATCTTCTTGAACCTTCAGGCATTTCATGTGTCAAAGGGCCCATGTGTCTCCAGCAACCTGAGTTCCAGGACTGAGGAGCAATTGGGAGTTGGAATGGAGCATTAGGAAGACTGAGTTTCCTGAATCATGATTCCCAGGATGTGACCTTTCTCACTGACAGAGAGGGTTCAGGATAATTAATGAATGAGTAGAAATCCTGAAGATCAGGAAGAGTTAGGAAACACTGGAGTGTTCAGAGCGTGAGCCACTTACAAACCAGTAATCAGCATCAGACATTACTTAGGTTGACAACACTTCCAAAGGGTGCGACTCAGACCACAATCCCAGCTGACACCGGACTGCACAAGGGGGCAGAGCAAAGTGTGAAAATGTAATAATGATAAGAGGTTCTACAGTTAGGGTACAGATAAGTGTTTCTGTAATTGACATAGTGGGTCCCATCTGGTGTTCCAACTCCTTGATGCAGGGGTACAAAACAGCATGGAAAGTAAACATAACACTCTGGAGGAAGGGAGAGATCCAGAGGTTGTGGATACAACAATAGAGAGACAGTAGGCATTGAGATATTTCAGTGAAGATGTTGAAAATAGGACCCCAACAGATTAACTTTACAATTTTTCTCTACATTGCCAGGCAGAAGTGTATAGATAGAAAAATAATAGTCTAGTAAGCAGTAATGGAGGGGCAGTTCCTGAGGTAGGACACACCAATTCAAAAGAAAATGATTGCACTTCAGTGGGACCAGGACCAATGTGCTTGAGAAGAAATTCATGAGTATGACTCAGGAGGGTCCTTAACACAGCACTTTTGTCCCCTATCCATACCACTCTTTCAGCTCAATTTAACTCTTTTTTATGCCCTTCCCTTCCCGGTTCCACCTACGCATTTCACTCATCAACTCCATTTGCTTTACAGCTCTCCCCTAATGGTTCCCACTGTCACTCTCCTCATTTATACGATTCCATCTTATCACTCTCCAGCAGCTATCTACACCTTCACGCCTCTCCCTGCCTCTCTTCATGTTCTATCTTTTCCCCCCATTCTTCATCTGCCATGCACCTCTCTATATGCTTACATATAAACATTCTAAGCACATCACGTGTTCCTCATAACTTTTCTTAGTCTGCTCCTATTTACTAGGTTAATGCTGGCTTCCCTCATACTGTTCAATACTGTCATACCTTTCTGCATTTTGTCCTCTTTGTTTTATTTCTACATGCCCCTTACAATTTAGTTAAAATGGAGACACAAGAGCAAGTAATCAGCTGGAGGAACTCATCAAGTTGAGCAAAATCTGTGGGGCAAAAAGGAAATGTCAACATTCCACACTGTCTCCCAACTCCAACTGTCGTCTCTCCAACCTCGACTAATCTGTTTATCATCCAGAACTCATCCCCTCAATCCACCAATTACCTCTGGCACCTGTCTCAAATTTATGGAGATATATATATATATAAAATCTCCATTTAGCAAGGAAGCATTGTGGGATCTGTTGATGGAGAACAAGAAAGTCCATGTGGACCAACCATCTGTAGAACACTAGTTGCAAGAGTGAATGTGCTAGTATAAGGTTTATCTTCTCCAGATAACCACAAAACAAAGAAAACATTGGAAGTAAGTTCAAAGAGAAACAGCAAAAACCACCCACCTCCCACACCCTAAAAGCAGAACAGCAAGACGGTCATTAACCCCCAAAATCCCCCCTCCTCTGCATCATACAGAATAGAACATTGGCACCCAAACTCCCATCTCCTGCACAAAATACATCAGGGACATCAGCCCCCAAATCTCACCCCCGCCTGCACAAAATACAACGATATTGGCCCCCAAACCCGCATCCCCCACACAAAAGACTAACAGAAGTGCAACAAGAACATTGACTCCTCCCACCCACCAAACCTCAGGTTAAAGATCAGGAAGTTTGCCAAAGCACTTCTTTGCAAAAAAGTAATTCTCTAGCAGATGTAATCATGAATTGTAGAGAGACTATTGGCCTTACTGTATCGCCCATGATAATCGAATAGCCCATAAATTTTCATCATTAGACTAATAGATATATAGTGACCAGCTGAAGAGAGTACAGAAAAGTGAAATCTCTTATTCAATGCTTGAAACTGGGGTGTTGTTTTTAATATAATGTAGAAAATTTAAGGAAACTTTTTCAAGGATGGACTGTTTCAATGGACAACTTAAAATATACATTTGAAATAAAGATTGCCATGTATTCAATAAGATACATTAACTGCTGACACACAAATGACGCTGGTCCCACCCAGTTTTGGTTAGTCTTCGCGTTGAACAGTTTACTATCATTACTATATTGTGTCATGACAAATTCAGATTTTTGTTTTAAAGAAATGAATCAGTTATGCAGGTGAAGGGTTTAGGAATATTCAAGCTGTAATTTGAAAACTGCGTCTATAATTTAGAGCCATTTGGTACTAACAGCTTTATATTACCGGTGTATTAAGTAATATGATCTAAACTCCTTCAAAGCTCATCACATGCTTATGAACACGACATGCAGTAATTAAAAAAAATATAGACTTTAGTGTTCCATGGAATTCAAATTAGAAATATTGCTCTGTTGGCCAACTAGAAAGGAAAAATTCAGTGCAATTATGCTTTTAACTGGATCTTTTGATTTTTTTGCATAAACAGTACCTGAAAAATCAGAAATTGTTTTTACTGTTACTGTTATGATGACATAAATATATAAATTAGGAGCTGGAATAGGCCATCCAGCCGTTAAGCCTTCTTTGCCTT
Source organism: Mobula hypostoma (assembly GCF_963921235.1). NCBI lineage: Eukaryota > Metazoa > Chordata > Chondrichthyes > Myliobatiformes > Myliobatidae > Mobula > Mobula hypostoma. The sequence continues at coordinate 88,932,930 of NC_086101.1, read as the reverse complement.
TTAATATAATCATGATTAACCTTGCTGTAACTTCAGTTCTGCACTCCCTTGCACATCAACTTTCTATACACCTTTGCCCTCAAAACTATTTTCTTCCATTGTCTTTCAAGAAAGACAGCTCTAAATAATCCAACCGTTTCTTTCATCTGTTTCAATTTAAATTGGTTTAAATAACCAATGCATAGACTTTTATTCATCACAGCTTTTTATTTAATTACAAACTATTGAGTTAAGAGGCAGAATGGTAGCAAAATAGCCATGGGGAAAATTCACACCCATGTTGGTCAGAAGCCACAGATATGTCATTTGACCCCTTACGTGATTTAACTTTATGCTCAATCTCCTACCTTTCTTATTTTCTCGCTCAGTGAGAGAATGTATTTTTACCTCAGCCTTAAATGGCCATTTTGAAGGAGGGGAACTGAGAAAGTACAGTAAGAATTTTATACATTTCAACGAGATCACCTCTTTAAATTCCAGAGAGTACACTCAAGAGTACTCAATCTATCCAGATACAACAAGCCATCCATCACAGAATCAGTCAGGTGAAAGTTTGTTTCACTGTCTTTTTCATAAGTATATCCTATGTCGAATATAAAGATCACATGTACTGTACATATAAATCCAGATGGAATCTCACTAGGACCACGTACAATTAAAGCAAAATATACTTGTGCAATAAATATCAACATTACCTTTTGCCACCTTAGTTGTTTGCAATAACTGTCTACTGATTTTCTGTCATTTAGTATAAGGGGACCTAGATTCCCTGGTGCACCAGCCAACACGTTTTAGTCTCGCAGCACTCAAAAGATACTTCACCTTTCTATTTTTCTGTACCAAAATGGATGAGCTCACATTTTCTGCATTATATTCTATCGCATCTGTGTCACTTAGCACATCCCATGAAGCTTCTCTGTACACTAACTGCCATCTAGTACTTTATCATTAGCCATCCTTGATACATTACACCAGGTCTCCTCATTATTAATATACATTGTGAACAGTTGGGGGTTCCAGCATTGATCCCCATCGTCCTCCATTGTTCTCAGAATACCAATCTCTTTGTTTTCTGTCTGTTAACCTATCCTCAATCCACGCCATTCATTTTCTCCCAGTACTCTACACCTCAATTTGCTTTAACAAACTTTTGTGAGACACCTTATCCAAAGTTTCTGGAAGTCCACCTACATGACATGAATCATATACCCTAAGCTATTTTACTAGTCACAACTTCACAAAATATCAACAAGTTTGTCAAACATGATTTTCCTTTCATAACTCTGTGTTGCTACTCAAAACCATTATTGTTTTCCACATGCCCTGCTAATTCCTTATGAATAAATTTCATACTTTCCTTTTTTAATTATGTTTCTTGTTTTCTCTCTCTCCTTTCTTAAATCGTGGAGTTATTTTTGATCTATCCAGTGCATTAGAACCATTCCAGAATCTCTGGTGTTTTTAAAGATGGCATCCAGTGTATCCATAATTCCTATAGCCACCTCTTTCACACCCCAAAATGCAGGTCATTGCATCTTGGAAATTGATCAGCTGTTCGAGCCACAAATTGGTGGAATGGTAGTGTAGCAGTTAGCACAACACTTTGCAATCCAGGCGATCTGGGTTCAATTCCCGTTGCCGCCTGTAAGGAATTTGTACCCACGTTGGTTTCCTTTGGGTGCCCCAGTTTCCTCGTACAGTCCAAAGCCATACTATTTGATAGGTTAATTGGTCACTGTAAATTGTCCTGTGATTAGGCTAGGATTAAATCAGGGGAATGCTGGGCAGTGAGGCTCAAAGGGCCAGAAAGGCCTATTCAGCGCTATATCTCACTAAATAAATTTCTCCGAAGCTATGTTCTTTTTAACTAATGTTTATTTATTAGAGCTCTGAATTTACTTTTAATCTGTCGTCCTCTACTATTTCTGGGATTATTTTTCTGTACCTTCTCTGCTGAATTTAATTTTCATGCAAATTCCTTAGTCCCTCAGCATAATTTTTCCTGACCTAGTGTGTAAGGGACCCAAATTAATAGGTATCTTTTCCTTTTTACATAGCCATAGAATCCTTCACAATTTTTAATGTTTCTTGCTGGTCTACTCTTATAATCTACTTTCCCTTTCATAATCAAGCGCTAATCCTGAATTAAATGCAGAACACTTCCCGATCCTCTGACTTGCTGCCTCTCTTCAGCAGTTTCATGTTTCTTTCTTAGATCTAATAATTTTTCTTGATACCCATGGCTGGATCACATTTCCTACTAATTCCTACAGGGATAGATATTAAATAATGTATTGATTCTTTAATGCTAACCATTGCTCATTTAGTGTCATACTTTTTAATGTATTTTTCAATCTACTACCATGCTTTTAGCCTTTGTTGTTTGCTTTATTCAGATTTAAGACCTGGTTTCAAAATGAACTAAATCACTTTCAATCTGCTACCTTCTTGTGATCTATGTTCCTTAAATATCCTTCAGTTACAGCTTTCTCAATTAATTCATCTCATTACACAATATTAGATCTAACATAGTCTGTTCCCTCACTGGTTTGTCAACAATACTGTACTCAAAAGCCATGTCTTACACACTCCATTAATCAGCCATACTATTACTGCTAAATTGTTTTGTCCAGATTACAGTCTCCCATGTATTATCCTTGTTAATATGCAACTCTAGTTTCCCGAATTATTCTATGCCTTACTTTATATTGGAATCATATATACAGCTGCCACTAACATTTTCTGCTCCTTGCTATTGTTAACTCCACCTGAACAGATACCTTAACTTAATTTTCTCAACCAAGATCCTTCAACTCTACAGTCCTTATCCATTTGTTTAAAATCAGGGCTATCCTGCTTCACTTTCCTTTTTTGTTAATCTTAGTACACACTGACATGTAGCATTGAGTTTTTATTTTTGGTCTCTTTGCAACCCTATCTCTATCATGACTATTATACTCTACTTATTTATATCTAGTTGCGCCATTAATTCATCAGACTTGTTACAATTTCCTCATTCAGATAAGGATCTTTCAGTTTTGTCTTTCTATCATTTTTTCCGGCTATGACTGTTTGAAGGCATGCTTCTATACTAGAATGAACTGCCTCTTCCTGGCAGGTTATTCACCTTGCTCCTGCTTCAAAGCCATACATTCCATGGAATTTGATTGAATACTTATGTCTGTTGATAAGTAAGAGTTAAATTTATCACGTGTGACCATTTTTCTTGCCAAATCTGAAATAAGAATATTTGTAATTAGTTCTAATTCCACTTAGTATTTTCAATAACTGCACTGTTTTTTTCTAAATTGGATAATCTCAATAAGAGCAGTAACCTCAGCAGCCAAGCACTAGGAGAGGCTGAGAAAAAATATTCAGCTAGCATTCCTGTTTCTGATGATTTTCCTGTGACAGCTGTCTGCTGGAAAACGTCCGACCATGGATACCAGCAAATGATATGCTTAAGCTCAGCTGTATTGTGACAGAGGGTCAAAATGCTTGCTGACACTTATTAGTCTCTGGATTTATACAGGAAGAATGATCACTTGAGCAAGACACAGAAGGCTGCCAATCACACAAAACACTATAGGCACCACTTTTGAAGAGGGGCAAAAGTAGCAGGGAAAGGATGCAATTTTCTCTTAAATCATACAGGAAGTCAGAAAAGAGAAGTCACTAATATGTTGAACATGGACATGTCAGAAAAACCACACATTATTACAGTGATCGTTTTTGAGGCAATTTCACCATCACATACCCTCTGAAAGAGTGGCAATAATTCCTCACTAGCAGTTTTAAATACAGAAATTTAAGGTGAATTTTAGAAGAGCTTGATTGTCAAATATATGTACAAACAGATGTCACAATTTTTCATTTAGGAAAGATATGTTGTATTCAATCACAATCAAGAGGAATTCAGGCTCAAACAAGTGCACATTCAATGTTGTCTTGGACGGTTGATAATCTAACTACAAAATGCAAACAGTCAAATTTGTAGAATGCTTAATACTTGAGTCCATAGGAATGAAACACCAATGTAAACAGTCTCTGGTAAGTTTATTGTTTTTAGGTCCACAATGTTAAATCATTATTTTTTACAAAGGTTTCACTGGACGTAGACAAATGTATATAAAAACTTCAAAGGATTAGAATTATAGAGTGGGATATTAGAATGGGGCAAATCATTCAAAGAGTACTTCAAAAAATGATCTTCTGCACATACAAATTATAACAAAATTAGAAATGGTTTTGTGGCTGGAAGAGAACACAGACAGTCTACAAAGTGTACGTTTTAAAGTGTCAATAGGTATACTGACATATGTATGAAACTGTTCCTGACACTGAGTTTAATATTACTCCTGTTACTCCACAAGTGAAGAGATGATTTTACTAACATTATTATTTACTAAAGATTTCATAATTTATTTTCTATATCTAACACACAACCCAAAATACAGATGTTGGCAAATATAGAAGACAACTGAATCAAAACCAAATATTGTCTTACATATCCATCTAAAAATACACAAGTGTTCAAATTACTGGTTGCCATTTAAAATAATTGGTATTTTGCAGTGTTTGCCTTTCATCTACAAGAGATAATAAAAAGCCATCAGAATACATTTATTATACAAGAATATTCAGCAAGATATAAATCATCTTGGATAAAAAAGCAGGCTCTGTACCGTAACATCAACCATCATTTTGTCATCCCAATTTCAAGAGATCAAGGAAGATTATTTGTGATGCGATTTTGTTTATATATACTGAAAACTCTTTACCATCTCTTCCTTTCCGATTTGAATTATTTTCCTTTTAACGTCATGTTTTTGATTATGGTCCCAGTGATTTCAAAAATGCCCAAAAGCTTTTCAGGAAGATTTATTCAAAAGGCACTTTTTTATGAACAATTCTCAATTAATAACAGGATACTTTTCCAAAAGATATTGAAATATCTTCTGTATCAGATCGAAAATAAGTTAAATGGTTTTTAAAAATCATTGAAATTATTAAAAACAAATTTGTCATTATTTTGTCATTACAACTGACCATGTTTTCCGTGGTCCGATATTAAATGAGTAATAGCAATTCGAAAGGTTCTAAGAGAAAGCTTCATTTATATTCATTTTCAGCAGTCAAAACATTTAACTGTAAACAGAAGTGCAAAAGGTAAAGGACTGCTTTCAGAATTGGACTGCATCACAAATGGTTTTTATCCCTGAATGAAGTGACTACAGACTTAGCTTAAAGGTTGCCTAAGAGGAAGGTTCCGATTGGATGACAGCTATTAAAAATGTGACAAATAGTCTATTTCATTCAGACTTAGTGCATCTCATTGTTCTATATCTAAACTGCTACGGTAAAGTTAAAAGATAGCAATTAATCCTCAATGCAAAATGAATGCAAAATTCTATCAGGAAATGTAAAATACCACAAATCCATAATGAGCCACTTCAAAGGCATGCAATTATCCATGTTTTAGTGCAGCAGGGTCCATTTTTACTGTTGGCTTTTCCTTGTCTAACAACAATTCCCTTGGGTGCTACAACCTATGAATATCAACTCATCTTTTCAGCTCATTGTTGCTGAATTATTTCAGAATCCGGTACTGCAAACACATTTTTCTTTATCCTTACATTAAAAGCAAACAACTATAACTTTGTAATTTAAATGATGCAACAATCCCAGAATTTTCTGCTTAAGCCGAGTACCTTATCATAAAATTCACTCAAGATTTTTGGTGCTAGTTTTGATTACTGTATTGAACAAATCTGTACTTTATTATTTTGAACCTTCCTTATTTTTCATTGCCTTGTTCCTTTGTAAAATAATATGGATGAATTGAAAGCATGTGTTTGTTATATTTTATTCCATACTATTTCTCAGATATAACGTCAAAATTTCGGCATCAAAGTTCTTAGATTGGTAATTATTAATTTATTAGATAGCATGAGGATTCATTTTAACTGGTATTTTTGCAATAAATGCATTTACTTCTTGATAAATAATATTTTATATCATGTGATCACTTCAAATCACATTGATATGTGGCGATTAACCATTGAGTACAAACACGAAGCAGCACTCTTACTACACATTTACGTAAAAGTGGTCATTAAATTGTGCAATGTTTCTAAGATTAAAGGATAAGCAACCGACTGGCCTGCAATGTTGAATAAACTTGCAGCTAAATCTCACAGATTTTAAAATAATAGTAACAGGAAGCATGCATTTGGACACAGGCAGGTGAAATTTGAAAGACTCTTCATTGCAGCTTGAGATTGACATATACAATGTGAACTGTATACTCGGGGATGAACATACTTGCAATATAAAATATAGATAGATAAACCTCCAATGTTCAATGAGAAATTAACAAGATTTTGATTGTTTGCAATAATGCTAGAAGGGATGTGACTCACCTCCCGTAAAGAACCTGCTTTGTGTTGAGATGCTGATTGCAGGTGAGAAAATATGGTTTTGCCAGAGTTGATTACTATCTGTCAGCACAGAAAGTAAATTGTGCATTTCTATCAAGCATTTGAGGAAAGGTACATGGGAGATTGATTTCTCTAATTTCCAGTAATTTCTCCTCCTCCCTCCTTCTCTTTTTTTTCCATTTCTCGTTCCAGTTACCCCTTCTCTTCTCCTCACCTACTCATCACCTCTCTCTAGTTCCCCTACTCCTTCCCTTTCCTCCATGTCCATTACTATTAGATTCTATCTTCTTCAGCCCTTTACATCTTCCATCTATCACCTCCCAGCTTCTTAGTTCATCCCCCCCACCCACTCAGCTACTCCTTACCTGGTCTCAGCTATCAGCACTTAGCTAGTTCTCCTCCCCACCCCCTTCTTATTCTGACTGCTGCCCCCTTCTTTTCTAGTCCTGATGAAGAGTCTTGGCCTGAATCATTGATTGCTTATTCCCTTCCATAGATGCTGCCTGACTTGCTGAGTTCATCCAGAATTTTGTGTGTATTGCATTAGATTTCCAGCATCTGAAGGATCTTGGGGCTTAAAAAAATATTGTTTCTTCTGCCTGCACAGCATCATATGAGGTGCTGCCTTTAGGGGGAGAAACTCACAGAAATGGAATGCATGAAAAGGAGATTTAAAACAGAAATATAAGTTAAACACCTAGAGAGCTGGTGCAGTGATAACAACTTGATGCTTAATGTCACCAAAACCAAGGAGATGATCGTCGATTTCAGACTGTCTCAGTCTGAGCATACACCCCTCAGCACCAGTGGCTCCACAGTGGAGAGAGTGGAAAACATCAAGTTCCTTGGGGTGCAGATCTCGGACAATCTCACCTGGTCCAGGAACACCACTGGGATTGTGAAACGGGCCCAGCAAAGATTGCACTTTCTGAGGAAGCTTAAACAAGCATCACTCCCCACTAACATCTTAACTACATTCTACAGAGGCGTGGTTGAGAGTGTGCTGACCTTTTGCATCACAGCCTGGGACTCCAGCTGCAGTGCTGTCGACAAAAAAGCCTTGCAGAGGGTGGTTAGGGGAGCAGAGAAGGTTATTGGGGTCTTCCTACCTTCTGTCCAAGACCTCTTTCAGAGTCGATGCCTCCAGAAGACATGGTACATCACTAAAGTCCCCTCACACCCTCTCCATGAACTGTTTGTTCTTCTGCCATCAGGCAAACGTTACAGGAGCATCAAAACTAAAACCACAAGGCTACTAAACAGCTTCCTCCCACAGGCAGTCAGACTGCTAAATAGCTGCTCTACCTGACTCTGCTTTGGACACTTTTAACTTGCACTGGACACTTATAACTGCTTTTAACTGACATGTGGCTGTTGTGTTTTACTATTTATTGTTAAGTTTATTATTTAGTGTTGCATTTGTTATGTTATGATTGCACTGCTCCTGGGAAATGCTGTCTTATTCTGCCCTGCAGAGCTGACATACGGTTAGAATGACAATAAAGTTTTTTGAATCTTGAATCTTGAAATAAGAAAGACGAATGTCATTGCCATAGCAACAGATTGCTTAAGTTTTCAATCCACTTTGCCTCGCAGTGAATGGATCTCAGATACTCAAACAACATGAAGTACAAGTTCATCTTGATGCTCCACAAAAGGAACTAGTAACATTGTATGTATGATGGCCAGGGACTCTGACTGCAGCGTGATTGGCTGAGTTTAAATCAAGGGTTTGCAACCTATGGACCATGGACCCCTTGCTTAATGGTATTGGTCCATGGCATAAAAAATGTTGGGAACCCCTGGTTTAAATGGAGCTAATGATGAAGACAATTGAAAATCATCCCCAATGTTTGGAAGAACCAATCAATGCATTTACTTTCCTCATACCCATTGTTGGTGCATAGATTGAGGTTACTCAGTTGTCCTATTTTTGGTAGATTGGAAAACCCAGTAATTTTATTATGATGAGTGTTAAATCAGATGTTAAAAGACTACTCTGTTGAGGGTAAGATACAAAAAGGCATGGCTGTCTACTGAATCAATGAATCAAGATAAAGGAGTATTCTCCAGGCTGACGAACAGTTGTGGTGTTACAGTGATCAGTGTTACTTTCTTGACAGTTTATAAACCATAGTGACTGATTATACAATAACCAGAAAAGATGATAACACAAACATGGCTGGGAAAACAAGGATGCAAAGTTTATAAAAGTGAGAAGTAATCTCAATGAAATATGGTATAAAGTGCTCTCACAGAGCCTGACAAAGTAAATGGTGAAAGAATATTTCCCCTCTTGGGCGAATCGAGAAGTATATAGGTTCAGAATACAGCATCACTCATTTGTGGCAGAGGTGAGAAACAATTGCTCCTTTCAGATGACTGTCATTCTTTGGATTTCATCTTTCGAGAGAGCTATGGAAACTGAATTCCGGAACATATTCAAATCCAAGAAAAGTTTTAGTTCAATTAGGGAGCCAAGGGTTCTGGAGAACAAGCAGGAGAGTGACTTAATTACATGAGCCATTAAGTTATTGATCGAGTTTGCAGACTTTCACTTTTTATGTTTCTTTTTAGTCAAACAGGCTCTCCTGAAATGGAAAAGAAAGTTATGGCCCTTGTGCTGGAACAGTTTCATAAGTTTCACGAAATTTGCATAGCTCACCAGAGAAGTTCACTATTGATTTTCTTTTGGTGAGTTGGGGAGGTGGAGTGGGGAGAAAAAGGAGTGTAGCCATGTCATTGTTGGGTTAGTTCCAAAATCGTTAAAATCTTTTGATATCCATCACAGGAACGTTGCATTTTCTTAGTGTTAACATCAGGAACGGCCACTCAATGCATTTGCAATCTGCTGAAACACTGTAAAGCTGAAGAGGAAAGAAAACAATTTGGGCATCCCTTAGATGCAGTCACAGGAGAAATTATAAAATAGCTGAATTCTGTATTCAATTTAACAACAAATATACGGTATACTGCAGACGTCTTCCATTGTGAAGATTAATGTAAAATACACACTCAGTTCCTCTGTCATCTCTGCATCTCTCATTACAATATCTTTCACTATTTGTAAAGTATAAATTGTTTTTATGTTCTTCACTCCCTTTAGGCCCTTGTTTATGTGTTTGTTGAGGTGTCAGGGAAGTGAAGTTTGTGCAGTAAAAATTACGACTGAGAAAGCGCCCAGGAAGCTTAATAGTCTGACGGTGGTTAAATTTCCTGGACCTGATAGAATGCACCCTTGGGTTCTGAAGGAAGTAGCTGGAGAGATTGCGGAGGCATTAATGACTATCTTTCAAGAATTGATAGATCCTGGCATTGTACTGGATGACTGGAAAATTGCAAATGTATATCAATGATTTGGACTACGGTATTAATGGATTTGCGGCTAAATTTACCGATAATACAAAGATAGGTGGAAGAGCGGGTAGTGTTGAGGAAATAGAGAGCCTGCAGAGAGACTTAGGTAGTTTAGGGGAATGGGTAAAGAAGTGGCAAATGAAATACAATGCTGGAAAATGTATGGTCATGCACTTTGGTGGCAGGAATAAACAGGCAGACTATTATTTAGCTGGGGAGAGAATTCAAAATGAGGAGATGCAAAAGGACTTGGGAGTCCTTGTGCAAGATACCTGAAAGGTTAATCTCCAGGCTGAGTCGGTTGTGAAGAAGGTGAATGCAACGTTGGCATTCTTTTCTAGAGGTACAGAATATAAGAGCAGGGATGTGATGTTGAGGCTCTGATGTTGAGACCACACTTGGAGTATTGTGTGCAGTTTTGGGCTCCGTATTTTAGAAAGGATATATTGACGTTGGAGATTCCAGGAATGAAAGGGTTACCGTATGAGGAATGTCTGGCAGCTCTTGGGCTGTATTCCCTGGAGTTCAGGAGAATGAGGGGGGATTTCATTCTGAATGTTAAAAGGCCTGAACATGGCAAAGTTATTTCCCATGGTAGGGTATTCTAGGACAAGAGGGCACAACTTCAGGATTGAAACACGTTCATTTAGAACTGAGATGGAGAGAAATTACTTTAGCCAGAGGGTAGTAAATCTGTGGAATTTGTTGCAATGAGCGGCTGTGGAGGTCAAGTCATTGGGTGTATTTAACGCAGAGAGAGATAGGTTCTTGATTAGCCAGGGCATCAAAGGGTATGGGGTGAAGGCAGGGGAGTGGGGATGACTGGAAGGATTGGATCAGCCCATGATTGAATGGTGGAGCAGACTCATGGGCCAAATAGCCTACTTCTGCTCCTATATCTTATGGTCTTATGGTCTAAGAATACAGAAGAAATAATAGTAATAGAAGCTAACTGTTGCCCAGAAAAAGATTGTTTATAACTTTTGGTTCCAAGAGAAAGACAGCTTGAAAGAAAGATGGTGGACATGATTTTACAGAATTCCCCTTATTCTGTATAGATTGCAGTGGACAAGAAGACTGGAACTGTGCCACCACTATTCAAGAGATAAAATAAGAAATTATAGATCAATTAGCATGACATCAGTCATGGAGAAAACTCGCAATTATTTAAGGGTACAATCTACTTAAAATAATTATAATATGATTAAGCAGAGATAACATGGTTTTAATGAAAGAGAAATTACATTTAATAATTCTAATGAAGTTTTTCTTTGTAGTTATGACTAATGAAAACCAATGAATTGAATCCCTATAGATTTTGAATTTGATGAAGTCTTACACAAAAATAGGTGTTCTTGGTTAGGTTTAAGAGTAATGTATTAGCTTGAGTAACGAATGGAAGAAAAACAAATAAATGTTCAATTTGTAGGTTTCTGGACCACATTACCAGCGTACTAACTGGGCTTCTTGAGAGTTAATCTGATCACTTTTCTGCAGATATTGCCTGAGCTGCTCAGTGTTTCCAGTGTTCTCTGATTTTGTGTCAGATGCCCAGCATCTGCTATATTTTATTTTCAATAACAGGATTTTGTTTTTTAACACTTCACTGTAGGAACTTAGATGATGGAACAAAGAGTCACATAAACAGATCATTTGACATAATATAGCCAAGTGGAGCATTATAGTGCGGAAAGAATGCAAAGAATCTGGCTTATGGATGACAAAAAAATGGAGGGCTATAGAGGAGGGAAGAGTTAGATTGATATTACTGTAGGTTGTAAGGTTGACACTACATCATGGACCAACTGGCCTGTACTATGCAGTAGCTTCCTATGTTCTATGCAATCTGGAGCTGGTTAAAGATGGGTTAAGTGAATTGGTAAGAAAGTGACAGATGGAGTATAATGTGAAGAAATATATTCAGAAACAATATTCTACAGATGCTGGATACTCAGCAGGTCATAAAGCACCTGTTTCTTTCTCCATGGATATGTGCTTCCATCATTTTTCATTTTACATGAAATTATTCACTTTGGGAGGAATTATGCAGCAGGCTGTCCATTTCCACAAGTAAGGGTAACTGCTACATGGTAGGCAATGAACTTGGTTCTGTATCTGAGGTTCGGTCTTTGAGCAAACTGTTGCTTCTTTAGTTGAAGGCATGAAGGCTGTGCTGTCTGGGGGTGAAGATGAGGTCCACCATCAATGTCTGTGTTCGCTGACGGGTGGCTTCAGAGACGTAAAAGTTGGTTCGCATTTTCCAGGGTGTCATTGTGGATCTTGATGGTAACATGGGCAGTACTGTGTGGTTGATGCAGGTTGGCAGCTAATTGTTGCCTTCTGAATATTTACTGTAAGACCTATTCTCTCATATCTCAAAGCACTGGAAAAGCACTTTAACTGTTACCTCTACAAAATTATCCACTGGAAGGATTGAGAAATATTTGTCAGCACTCTCCCCCAGTGAAAAGCCTCATGCATATAGGTCTTGCTGATACTCAACCATAACTGGTGAACGGGCCACACCTATCACACTATGCACACTTTACTATGAGGTCCATCACAGCAAGACGTTCCTAGAAGGTTAGAGAGAGAAAGAAGTACTTCAAGTGTACTGGTGCAAGAGAGTAAACAAATCTTGCTGCAATCGAACCTACACTGACAGTTCTGCTCACTCTAAACAAGAAGAATATGTTAACCTAAGAACTTGTACAACAGAAGGCAGGTTGTAATGATCCTTGGGGTGAGCATTATCTTATACTAAGTGTGGAGGGCTGGAGTGGGATAAGTTAAATAGGATGTAAGTATTCTCATGAAAGAATAAGATCTCATTGAAATACTTAAGATGCTATGAAGGTTTGGCAGGTGAGATAGTGGAAGCTTCTTTGCCCTGGTGAGAAGATCTGGAACTCAAGGAGTGGATAGCTGATTTAAGAACTAGTGCTTCATCATTGAGGACTAAGAAGAGGAAGAGCCTCTTGAATCTGGAATGGTTGACCCCGGAAGGATGTGGATGTTCAAGAGCAGATAATTTCTGGACTCTGGTGATTCAAAGAATCTGGAGATCAACAACAATAAGGTCTGTATTTATAAAGTGCCTTTCACACAGGGAAATGTCTCAGGGAATATCACGAGAGTATTATGAAACCAGTACTGAACCATGTAGGAGGGCACAATCCCAAGCAAACATTCTCAAAGAAAGAAGTTCTAATAGGGGGAGGCATGGAAAAGAAAAGAAAGAAAGGAATTGTGAGATTATAAAAGACATGCCAGAATTAGAGAACACACAAATATTTCAGAAAGTTTCACCAGAATAGATGACACATCAGCTATGCTTCTTTCTCCTGAGCACCTCAATCATTTTCATTGTTTTTATTGTTGGATCTCCAGCATTTGGAATTCTTTTGCTCATCTCACCAGTTTGTAGATCTGTAGGAAATTTCAGTGATAGAGAGGTGAATCCTCAGAGGGATTTGAAAACCTAATAGTCAGAATCTCCCTAAAATGAACAGCCACAGACAGTAAGTGTGTGAGTGATGAGGGATCAAGGCTTGGAGTGAGCTCCGTTGCTGGGAGCAGAGGGAACACAGGTGGGACTGAGGGTTTCAGCAGATGATGAGCTACACCAGAAGCATAGCTGGAGTTCATCTATTTCATAGGGGTGGAATTAGAGAATCTGAATTAAGTAGCAGAATAATTGAGGCAGAGAATCATCTGTGACCTTACACAATGACAGAGCAGACTTGAGGGGTTATGGGGCCTATCCTTTAACAAAAACTGTCTTGCTTTGAGGAATATGTGACTTTTAGATATTCTGATCTTCATGACATCACTGTGGGAGACTTAATGTGCCACAGGTATTATAATGGTTGCAATTTAAAATTTAATGATGAAAATTTTGTATTTTCAGTTGTGATTTTTAATTAAGAGTGAAGTAATGAATGCATTGTGGTATAATGCATGTTGGGTAATGATTGAGACACCAGTGCACCTTTCTCTTAATTGACCTGATAAAATGTTTTTGCAAAATGACATAATAACTACCCTTCTAAAGGTTTGACTTGAAAGTAAGAATTTAGCCTATAAATTCATAACGCAGAGAGATAAGACTATTTCTAAGTAGCCCTACAATCATTAAGACTTATTAAAAGTTAGTGGTTGGTTACATTTAAAAAACTTAACTGGTTAATCTATTCTTTTTCTGTTTCAAATCGTTCGGGGACGATCACTTGGAAGGGGAGTAATTCCTGGGGCTAATGAATAATGCTGCCACTTTTTGCATTTATGTAGACTCAGAATCATATATCATCCAGGATGGGCTCAGTTTAAATTCGGGCACAGTATAGGCCCAGTTTCGGAACGCTTCTATACGTCTGGCTGCGGAATTAAGGTGACAGACGTCCGCATTCTGAGACCAGCCGTGGTTTAAATCTGCATGTACTTCATGTAAATTATCAAAATGAAAATCTTTTAAATTAGGCTTTATTTTTGGTCTCCATAAATCTGCTTATAATTTAAAGCTATGCCATTTGAAACTTTGGTGTGGAACAGGATGGAACAAAGGGATGGCTCGTTGAAAGGAAGGGCATGGTGTGAAGCATTTAATGTCTTATCTCCCCGCTGCAGCTCTGTAATTCATTGCAATGATAAAACACCACAGTTGAAAACATTACAACACTGACACAATCCGAAAACGGATTAGATTCTGACACAAGCTTACTCAAAAACTAATCAATCAACTCCTTGCTGTAACATCAGAAGCTAGTGCTTAAGTGGAGTGCTTAATCTTCGCAAGTTGTATTACTGAATTACCACCAAGCGTGTTTCTATTCAGAATAAAACGTTGCATTGGAAGGAGTCTCCGGGGATTGAAATTAAGTTCGCGAATATATTCAGATTATTAATTTATTTACCCTATTCGAATCCCGCATAATTAAAAAACATTGACTCAAGAGAGAGAACACTTCACCGTGATCCTAACTTTCAGCAAATCCCTGCAATCCGCTAGTACACATTAAACGCAAAAAAAAAGCGCATTTCGCCCATTCTGCAATATTGTATGTATGCTCGTTCTATATATTCAGCCAAACCAACGTCCCGGCACTTCAGTGATAACTCGGACTCATAGCATTAACTGTACCCGACACAACTAAGCAAAGTGGGGGGAAAATTCGTCTAACGGCGAGCCCGAGACCCCAACTGCTATCGTTTCAGTGAAGTATTTAACAAAGCGACGAAATCTGCATGAAGACATTTGGAAGGAACCTTCAGCAAGCCGCTCGCCCCGGAGGTTCGGCCAGGCTGCGGAGAGCGATGTTCTTTTCACACTAATAAAAAAGTTCTTAAAGGAAAACAATACATAAATGCCCACTCACCGTGTGCAGAAGGCATTGCAGCAGAACAAGACGGAGCGGATGAAATGAGTACCTCATCCTGGTTTGTTTTCTATGAAGCGACTCCTCGCACTTGGCTCTCGCATATATCCAGTGTTGGGGATGGATTGGGGCAAAAGAAGCGAACTCCGACCACGGCCCTGCGTAGAATAGATGGAAGAATGTGACAGAGCAGCGGGGAGCATGAAACATTACGAATAACAACACACATGTCTCGACTTCCGCTGAAACGACTGGAATCTAAACCTTCATTAATAGCAGTGGAGGATTTTTTTTTAAACACCTTGGCAACCTTACCGTCACTTCAAATTTGAAAAATGTTCTGCCTTTAAGTGCGCTTGAAAATCCCCCCAGACTTTAAATCTTTTTCCCCGCTCTTCGCGATCCAACAAGTTAGCTAGTCGCATCTGGCCACCCCGCGCAGTTTCTCTTTTATTTAACTATGCACTAGGCGGACAGAGCGTTGGCTAATGTTTTCCTCCCCCCCACCCCCACCTCCACCTCCACCTCCACCTCACTTGGACTCAGGCAGCGTAGGTTGAGTTTGTCCATACGACCGTCTCCGTGTAGCCCGGAGATGTTGCCGATTCCCACTTGCGCTTTAGAGGCTTTGAAACACGCCACGTGGTCGGCTGAAATTGATCAGATACCAAATTAAAATGAAAGCTTCCCTTACTTCAGCTCCTTCCACGAGTCTTCCAAGTCCCGCTGTACGCCGGCACACCGACTCGAATCGAATGATTTATGACCCCTGCAGTTTATCCTGACCCACGGAGCATTTTGCTAGCCCGCCCATAAAATATAAATGATATCTATGCATAAAATGTGTGGAAAGGACCTTAATCGGCGATTGGCGGTAGTCTGCGGGCGAAGGCTCCCAGCAAATCTTCCTGTTCGCCTGCGCTTTAAGTGCTGAAAGTACTGATTCACTCCGCTAAAATGAAGGTCTCAAAAGGTGAGCAGAGTGTTGCAAATACAAAGCGGGAGAGGAAGCGCGGAAAGTCATTGTTTATAAAATCTGTCCGTTAAACAAACAGAGTCAATGATATTCCTCAGAGCAAAAGGAAACTCCTCAAATATTCCCATAGAATCTCCTAATCCGAATGAGACTTTCTACTTCACGTTATTACAAAATAAAAAAAGGAGAAGCATAAACACTTGACTCAGTTTGCGGACCCACAATTTTCTTCGTGCGATTTCTGCCTATTGTAGACTCAGCTGTTCGTCTAGGATGTTTTATTGACCAAAAGGAAGTTCTTGTCTGTCCATCCGTCCGGATCTGTGCAACGTTCTTTGAACAGTTATTAGGACGAGCACTCTTCGAATGCTTTAAACTTACTAGGCGTATGCGAGCTTTTATAGGTTAAGTATTTCAAATTTGCAACGTGGACGTCAAATTCACCGTACTAAATATCCGGTTAGAAAAATATAAAAGTCATCCAAAGATAGTGTTATTTATCCGTCCAATTGGCATTGAGCTCTCCAAGAAATGAAGAAGAAAATCTGCATTCCCTAAATCTCCGGCAATTTAGAAGTCGTGCTACTCAGCACAAACTTTCTTGACTCCTGTTATTGCCTATCTGTTAATGATGTGAAGCGCTACAGAAGGTTCGTTTACCTAAATCAAACCTTCATCACAGATTTGGACGTTGCAAATGCCTCAAACACAGACACCCAGCCCAACAAAACCACTATATTTTAAAGGGATAGTGTGGTGGGATTTGGAACTATTAATTCAACTCGGCAGAAAACGTCCTTGATAACAAAAGGTATTCCATCAGCGCATTCTAGTGGTCATACCAAGTTATGCTCTACATTCATTTTGACGTTCTCTGGCCAGTCGGAGAAATTTATTACGGACTTTTTTTTGTTGATTCTGCAATTTTTTTATTTATGTCGTTGTGCCCTAATGAATAGAGCCTATTCAGCGGAGAACCGCAGAGTATCTAACTGAATTTCAGTAAATCCCCGATAAGGAAGACCAGACACATTATAGCCATAACTCAGTCGTTAGCAAGGGGTTTCATGTGGAATCGCAAAATTCAGTGCTCCAAGGTTTTACGTTAGCATTATGGGCAACATATGCTTAGTTATACAAATAATTTGTTTACGTTCAATTTTATTCAACTGTATTGAGGAGTATTATGCCGTGCAAAGCGCCTCAACAATCCTTAGCAGATCACATGAACGTCTGAGTCTGAGCCCTGTTTTTGCGATTGGTTGGGAAATATCTTGAAAACCTCCTTCAGAAAAATTAACCTGGTTCATGCCAGTTATAAAATGGGATGGTTTTAACTCAGATAATTAAACAGAAATAAATGTGGTTTATTTCCTTGAGTCAACCTAGATAAAAATAACACACACTAGAAAATCTGTAGATGCTGGAAATCAGTCCTGATGATGGGTCTCACCTGAAACGTCAACCCTTTACTCTTTTCCATAAATGCTGCCTAGCCTGCTGAGTTCCTTCAGCATTTTGTGTCTGTTGCTTAGATTTAAAAAAAAACTAGGTGCAAGAAATGAGAGAAACAGAAGATATCTGAATTACTGAGCTGTAATAAAAGGCCATCAACCTGAAGCATTCACTAGGTTTCTCTCTCCACAGATATTATTTGTTCTACATATAGGCTTTAAATTGAAATGCCTTTACAAGGTACCCATGGCTGGCATAAAGCCAAGGGGCAGCTTGAGGAGTGTATCAGCTCACTGTTAATGCTCTACCATTGGGCACTGTGGTGAATCTGGCAGTAGAGGGGGAGATCAAATCTGCTGGCATCTGACCTGTAGCTTGCTTCTGACCTTTGTATTCCTTTGTACAGTCACAACCCTGCTGAGCTGTGAGGAGCACAGAGCTGATGATTCCCTTTGGAACTGGCAGTATAAAGCAAGAACAAATTGGCTCAGTAAAGTTAATACAATATACCTCAGGTTCAAAAGTACACATGATCAATGACTACAAGCTTCTAGCCAAGGATGGTTTACCACTGAAATTTGTTAGAGTACTCAGTAATGGAAAGGATAAGTTGAGCGAGAGTACCAAGTCAGGTTCAACATCTCAACAGACCCAATACAATATGTCCTACAATGAAAGCGTGCGGCTTTAAGGGACAAACTGAAGGGCACCAGGGACGTGTAGCAACGTTGAGCTTCTAGCTCAGCTTGACGATGTTTTGCTATGGTTACTTGTAATGAAAATCATGTTCGCCAGCTTAGGTTCCAACATAGACTGTCAACCAGAAGTATTATCTTTGACTTAATTTTAAAGCCTTTGTTCTTGAAATCTTTATTTGATTTTGCCAATCATAGCAAGTCACATTCCACGTACATTTTGGATGCTAACATTCAAAACCTTCACATGTTAAAATCAGAGGTCTTCCAGCACTAATCTCAGCATTAATGGAAAAACTTAAGACCACAAGACCATACGGCCATGAGATAGAGGAGCAGAATTAGGCCATTTAGCCAATCGAACCTACATCATAGCGGATCCATCTCACTCTCAGCCCCAGTCTCCTGCCTTCTCCCCGTATCCCTTCATGCTCTGACTAACCAAGTATCTATCAACCATTGCAATGACTTGGCCTTCACAGCTGCCTGTGACAGTAAATTCCACAGATTCACCACTCTCTGGCTAAAGAAATTCCTCCTCATCTCCGTTCTAAAAGGATGTCCCTCCATTCTGAAGCTCTGGTCTTAGACTCCTCCACCATGGGAAACATCTTCTCCACATCCACTCTATCAAAGTCTTTCAACATTCAACAGGTTTCAATTAGATCCCACCCCCACCTCCCATTCTTCTGAATTCCAGTGAGTACAGGCCCAGAGTCATCAAACGTTCCTCATATGGTAAGCCTTTCAATCCCAGAATCATTTTTGTGACTGTTCTTTCGACCCTTTCCAATATCAACACATCCTTTCTTAGATAAGGGGCCCAAACCTGCTCACAATAATCCAAGTGAGGCCTCTTCCAGTACCTTATAAAGTCAAGTCAAGTCACGTTTTATTGTCATTTCGACCATAACTGCTAGTACAGTACACAGTGAAAACGAGACAACATTTTTCAGGACCATGGTGCTACATGAACAATACAAAAACTACACTGAACTATGTAAAAAACACAAACCTACACTAGACTACAGACCTACCCAGGACTGCATACAGTGCACAAAACAGTGCAGGCATTACAATAAATAATAAACAAGACAATAGGCACAGTAGAGAGCAGTAGGTTGGTGTCAGTCTAGGCTCTGGGTATTGAGGAGTCTGATGACTTGGGGGAAGAAACTGTTACATAGTCTGGTCGTGAGAGCCCAAGTACTTCGGTGTCTTTTGCCAGATGGCAGGAGGGAGAAGAGTTCATATGAGGGGTGCATTGGGTCCTTCAAAATGCTGCTTGCTTTACCAATGCAGCATGTGGTGTAAATGTCTCTAATGGCAGGAGGAGAGACCCTGATGATCTTCTCAGCTGACCGCACTATCTACTGCAGAGTCTTGGAATCTGAGATGGTGCAATTTCCGAACCAGACAGTGATGCAGCTGCTCAGGATGCTCTCAATACAACCTCTGTAGAATGTGGTAAGGATGGGGAGTGGGAGATGGACTTTTCTCAGCCTTCGCATAAAGTAGAGATGCTGCTGGGCTTTCTTTGCTATGGAGCTGGTGTTGAGGGACCAGGTGAGATTCTCCGCCAGGTGAACACCAAGAAATTTGGTGCTCTTAATGATCTCTACGGAGGAGTCGTCGATGTTCAGTGGAGAGTGATCGTTCTGTGTCCTCCTGAAGTCAAAAGTGAACATAACATTAACACGAGGAATTCTGCAGATGCTGGAAATTCAAGCAACACACATCAAAGTTGCTGGTGAACGCAGCAGGCCAGGCAGCATCTCTAGGAAGAGGTACAGTTGACATTTCGGGCCAAGACCCTTCGTCAGGACTAACTGAAGGAAGAGCTAGTAAGAGATTTGAAAGTGGGAGGGGGAGGGGGAGATCCAAAATGATAGGAGAAGACAGGAGGGGGAGGGATAGAGCCAAGAGCGGACAGGTGATTGGCAAAAGCGATATGAGAGGATCATGGGACAGGAGGCCCAGGGAGAAGGAAAAGGAGGGGGGGGGAAACCCAGAGGATGGGCAAGGGGTATAGTCAGAGGGACAGAGGGAGAAAAAGGAGAGAGAGAAAAAGAATGCGTGTATATAAATAAATAACTGATGGGGTACGAGGGGGAGGTGGGGCATTAGCGGAAGTTAGAGAAGTCAATATTCATGCCATCAGGTTGGAGGCTACCCAGACGGAATATAAGGTGTTGTTCCTCCAACCTGAGTGTGGCTTCATCTTTACAGTAGAGGAGGCCGTGGATATACATATCAGAATGGGAATGGGATGTGGAATTAAAATGTGTGGCCACTGGGAGATCCTGCTTTCTCTGGCGGACAGAGCGTAGGTGTTCAGCAAAATGATCTCCCAGTCTGCGTCGGGTCTCGCCAATATATAGAAGGCCACATTGGGAGCACCGGACGCAGTATATCACCCCAGTCGACTCACAGGTGAAGTGTCGCCTCACCTGGAAGGACTGTTTGGGGCCCTGAATGGTGGTAAGGGAGGAAGTGTAAGGGCATGTGTAGCACTTGTTCCGCTTACACGGATAAGTGCCAGGAGGGAGATCAGTGGGGAGGGATGGGGGGGACAAATGGACAAGGGAGTTGTGTAGGGAGTGATCCCTGCAGAAAGCATGAGGCGGGGGGGGAGAGAAAGATGTGCTTAGTGGTGGGATCCCGTTGGAGGTGGCGGATGTCAAGGAGAATAAATGTTGGACCCGGAGGCTGGTGGGGTGGTAGATGAGGACAAAGGGAACCCTATTCCTAGTGGGGTGGCGGGAGGATGGAGTGAGAGCAGATGTGCGTGAAATGGGAGAGATGCGTTTGAGAGCAGAGTTGACGGTGGAGGAAGGGAAGCCCCTTTCTTTAAAAAAGGAGGACATCTCCCTCGTCCTGGAATGAAAAGCCCCATCCTGAGAGCAGATGCGGCGGAGACGGAAGAATTGCGAGAAGAGGATGGCATTTTTGCAAGAGACAGGAAGAGCAAGAGCTCTTCCTTCAGTTAGTCCTGACTAAGGGTCTCGACCCAAAACGTTGACTGTACCTCTTCCTAGAGATGCTGCCTGGCCTGCTGCATTCACCAGCAACTTTGATGTGTGTTGATAACATTACATTCTTGCTTTTATAGAGTAGTCCGCTTGAAATGAATGCTAACATTGCACTTGCCTTCCTCATCACTGTCTCAACCTGCAAATTAACCTTCGGGGAATCCTACATAAGGACACCCACGTCCCTTTGCACCTCAAATTTTGAATTTCCTTGCTTTAAAAAAAATAGTCTACACCTTTATTTCATCTACCAACGTGCATGACCATATACTTCCCGACACTGTATTCCTTCTGCCACTTCATAGCTTATTCTCTTAATCTGTCAAAATCCTTCTGTAGCCTCTCTGCTTCCTTAAAACTACCTGCCCTTCCACCTATCTTTGTATCATCCTCACATGACCACAAAGCATCCATCATCCAACTCATTGATATACAACATGGCCCCAACACAGCCTGTGTGTGGAACACCACTAGTCACTGGCAGCCAACAAGAAAAGGCTCAATTTATTCCCAGTCTTTTCCTCCTGCCTATCAGCCAATGCACTATCTTTTCTGTAATACCATGGGCTCTTATCCTGCTAAGCAGCCTTCAGAACCATGCCAGAATCCATTGATTCTGGAAAGAACATTACTAATGCCTCCACAATCTCTTCAGCCACCTCTTTCAGAACCCTAGAAGGTTAAATTCACTTACGACTGCCCCCAACACTCTCGAACCTCTAGCATACTGCTCATGTCTTCTCCTGCTCACCGCTTTCAATTTCATGGTAGTGTGATAGTCCGGATCGGTGTCCCTTTAAATTTAGCTTGTTTATGTTATGATCCGGACCATTGATTCCCTGTTTTCCCGTGTCCCTCGACTTTGGTGATTAGAGGCAATTAACACTCGGCTGAACCAGTAGTTTATAGTCTCCGGCTTTCAGCCAATCAATGCGGGAGCATTTGCAAAGTCACCAAGGTACGACGTGCCAATGTCATCTGGCCAGAGCAAGCCCAGTCTCTGCCCGAAGTGAGTGCCAGTAATTCGCCTTGCCTCACTGGAGCAAACTTGTCAAGTTACCTAGCCAAAGAGAGCCTGCAGAGTTTCCTTACCGAGGTTGGTCTGTCAGTTAACCCGCCAGAGGGAATCAAGAACCGCTGTCTACTGTTCCCGGGCCGAGTCGAGAACTCGCCACTACCCGGAGGCTCCAAGTCAAGTCCTTGCTCCGGGTGGCATTCAAGTACCATGTCAAGTCCTGGCCCTGGAGGCATTCAAGTACCATGTCAAGTCCTGGCCCTGGCGGCATTCAAGTACCATGTCAAGTCCTGACCCTGGCGGCATTCAAGTACCATGTCAAGTCCTGGCCCTGGCGGCGTTCAAGTACCATGTCAAGTCCTGACCCTGGCGGCATTCAAGTACCATGTCAAGTCCTGGCCCTGGCGTCTTCCCAGTTCTGAGTCAAATCCTGGCCCTGGCGGTCTGTGATTCCTGTCCTACCCCCTTGTCTGAATCCCTTCTCTGCCTCTCTCGCCTCTAGGCCTCGTCTGCAGCCCCCGCCTGCACTTCAGTCTAGTTCCATTGCCAGAGCTATATAGGCACTGTCTGGTGTTCATTCGTGTTGGTCTTGTCTTGTCCTCATCTCCGTGGGGTAAGTCAGGCCGTCTTGCCATTGCCCCGCGGGGGGTCATGTCTTGTCTTGTCTGGTCCTCGCCTCCATGGGGGTAAGTCAGGCCATCTTGCCGTTGCCCTGTGGGGAGTCGTGTCTTGTCTTATCTTGTCCTTGCCTCTGTGGGGTAAGTCAGGCCGTCTTGCCGTTGCCCCGTGGAGGGTCATGAGTCCCGGCCCTATGTCCTGTACCCAAGGAGGGGTCCCAGCTCTCTGTTCTGTATGAGAGTCCCGGCCCTATGTCCTGTACCCAAGGAGGGGTCCCGACTCTGTGTTCTGTGTATGTGTCCATGGTTATGCGTACCTGCTCTCCTGAGACCGAGGCTCTGTGTTCCCATGTTCCTCCTCTCCCTAGCCAATGTCATGTCCATGCCTGGTTTGGGGTCTGAGCTCGAGGCAAGACCCAGGTACTGGGTCCTTGCCCAGTCTCAGGCTCGGAGTCCATACCCGAGCCTCTTCATGTCTCCTCTAGTTCTGGGAGCCGATTCCGAGTTCTAGCCCAGACCCTTGGTCCCAGCCTAGTCGTAGTCCTCAGTCCTCGTCCAGTTCGCTACTCCTGCTCCTGCCTAGCTCTCCTGATATCAAACAATAAACTAAATTTAATTAACCTCACAAGATGTGTCTTGCATTTGGGTCCACCCTTGCTCCCAAAGCCCCACCATTGTGACAGAACGCTCTCGCCAAACATGGACCCAGCAGACACAAACTGTTTTTCCAAACTCTTGTCAGCCTGAAAATCAAGGTGGTGTTCTGCTTAGCCCGCCGGCCAAATCCCCCCCACCCACCCAGGTCATCGATAATACAGGCAAATCTGTTGGTCGCCTGGAGGCTCCCATTGGGAGGGGGGTACTGTCATGGTCCGGATCGGGGTCCCTTTAAATTTAGCTTGTTTATGTTATGATTCGGACCGTTGATTCCCTGTTTTCCCGTGTCCCTCAACTTTGGTGATTAGAGGCAATTAACACTCGGCTGAACCGGTAGTTTATAGTTTCCGGCTTTCAGCCGTTCGGTGCGGGAGCATTTGCAAAGTCACCAAGGTACGGCGTGCCAATGTCATCTGGCCAGAGCAAGCCCAGTCTCCGCCCAAAGCAAGTGCCGGGAACTCGCCTGTCCTCACTGGAGCAACCTTGTCAAGTTACCTCGCCAAAGAGAACCTGCAGAGTTTCCTTACCGAGGTGGGTCCATCAGTTAACCGGCCGGAGGGAATCAAGAACAGCTGTCTACTGTTCCTGGGCCGAGCCAAGAGCTCGCCACTACCTGGAAGCTCCAAGTCAAGTTCTGGCCCCGGCAGCGTTCAAGTACCATGTCAAGTCCTGGCTCTGGGCGGCGTTCAAGTACCATGTCAAGTTCTGGCCCCGGCAGCGTTCAAGTACCATGTCAAGTCCTGGCCCCGGCGGCGTTCAAGTACCATGTCAAGTCCTGACCCTGGCGGCTTCCCAGTTCTGAATCAAGTCCTGGCCCTGGCGGTCTGTGATTCCTGTCCTACCCCCTTGTCTGAATCCCTTCTCTGTCCCTCTCGTCTCTAGCCCTTGTCTGCAGTCCCCGCCTGCACTTCGGTCTAGTTCCATTGCCGGAGCTAGATAGGTACTGTCTGGTGTTCATTCGTGTTGGTCTTGTCTTGTCTTGTCCTCGCCTCCGTGGAGTAAGTCAGGCCATCTTGCTGTTGCCCCGCGGGGGGTCATGTCTTGTCTCGGCCTGTCCTCGCCTCCGAGGGGTAAGTCAGGCCGTCTTGCCGTTGCCCCGCGGAGTGTCATGAGTCCCGGCCCTATGTCCTGTACCCAAGGAGGGGTCCCGACTCTGTGTTCTGTGTATGTGTCCATGGTTCCATATACCTGCTGTCCCCAGACTGAGGCTCTGTGTTCCCATGTTCCTCCTCTCCCTAGCCCATGTCATGTCCATACCCTAGCCTCTTCATTTCTCCTCTAGTTCTGGGAGCCGATTCCGAGTCCTAGCCCAGACCCTTGGTCCTAGCCTAGTTATAGTCCTCAGTCCTCGTTCAGTTCGCTACTCCTGCTCCTGCCTAGCTCTCCTGATATCAAACAGTAAACTAAATTTAATTAACCTCACAAGATGTGTCTTGCATTTGGGTCCACCCTTGCTCCCAATGCCCTGCCATTGTGACAGGTAGTCATGGGAGATGTTAACATGCAGGTCGATTGGGAAAATCAGGTTAGTATTGGATATCAAGAGTTTGTTGAAGAGATGGCTTTTTAGAGCAGTTTGTCGTTGAACCTACTAGGGGATCAGCTATACTGGATTGGGTGCTATGTAATGAACCAGAGGGGATTTGTGAACTTAAGGTAAAAGAACCCTTAGGAACCAGTGAGCACGATATGATTGAGTTTAACTTGAAATTTGATAGCGAGAAAGTAAAGTCTGATATAGCAGTATTTCAGTGGAGTAAGGGAAATTACAGTGGTATGAGAGAGGAGCTGGCCAAAGTAAATTGGGAGAAGCTGCTGTCAACAGAGCAGCAATGATGTGCATTTCTGGGAAAAATGAGGAAGGTGCAGGATGTGTGTATTCCAAAAATGAAGAAATACTCAAATGGTAAAATAGTACAATGACAATGGAAATCAAAGCTAGTAATAATAATAAAGGCATCCATTAGTCTTGCAAGACCATGGATCTGTGCCTGGAAAGTCTTCACTCTCCAGGGTGCAGACCTGGGCAAGGTTGCATGGAAGACCAGCAGTTGCCCATGCTGCAAGTCTCCCCTCTCCATGACACCAATGTTGTCCAAGGGAAGGGCATTAGGGCCCATACAGCTTGGCACCAGTGTCGTTGCAGAGCAACGTGTGATTAAGTGCCTTGCTCAAGAACACAACACGTTGCCTCGGCTGGGGCTCGAACTCATGACCTTCAGGTCGCTAGTCCAATGCCTTGTCCACTTGGCCACATGCCCACATGTCAAAGCTATTGTGGGTGCAAAAGCAAGGGCATACAACAAAATGAAAAATAGTGGGAAGATAAGAGGATTGGGGGGATTGGGAAGTTTTTTAAAAACCTACAGAGAGCAACTAAAAATCATTAGAAGGAGGCAGAGAAATAATAATAGGAGACAAGGAGATGGCTGATGAACTAAATGAGTATTTTGCATCAGCCTTCACTGTGGAAGACACTAGCAGTATGCCTGATGTTGTAGTGTGTGAAGGAAGAGAAGTGGGTGCAGTAACTATTACAAGAGAGAAGGTGCTCAAAAAGATGAAAGACCTAAAGGTACATTAAGTCATCCAGACCAAATGAACTGCACCCCAGGATTCTGAAATACGTCGCATTAGAGATTGTGGTGGGAATAGAAATGATCTTTCAAAAATCATTGGACTCTGGCATGGTTCCAGAGGACTGGAAAATTGCAAATGTTACTCCTCTCTTTAAGAAAGAAGGAAGGCAGCAGAAAGGAAATTATAGACCAGTTAGCCCAACCTCAGTGTTTGGGAAGATGTTGGAATCAATTGTTAAGGTTGAGGTGATGAAGTACTTGGTGACACAGGACAAGATAGTATGAAGTCAGCATGATTTCCTTCAGGGATGAGCCTGTTGGAATTCTTTGAGGAGATTACAAATAGGATAGATAAAGGGGATGCAGTAGATGTTGTATATTTGGACTTTCAGAAGGCCTTTGACAAGGTGCCACACATGAGGCTTCTTACCAAGTTAAGAGCCCATGGTATTACAAGAAAGTTACTAACATGGTTAGAGCATTGGCTGATTGGTAGGAGGCAGTGAGTGGGAATAAAGGAATCCTTTTCTGGTTGGTTGCCAGTGACTAGTGGAGTTCCGCAGGGTTTGGTGTTGGGACCGCTTTTTTTCTCAAATGTTGTATATAAATGATTTTGATGATGGAATAGATGGCCTTGTTGACAAGTTCCGCAGATGATATGAAGATTGATGGAGGGCCAGATAGTGTTGAGGAAACAGGTAGGATGCAGAAGGACTTAAACAGATTAGGAGAATGGACAAGAAAATGCATGGTCATGCACTTTGGTAGTAGAAATAAATGTGCAGACTATTTTCTAAATGGGGAGAAAATCCAAAAATCTGAGATGCAAAGGGTCTTGGGAGTCCTTGTGCAGAACACCCGAAAGGTTAACTTGCAGGTTGAGTTGGTGGTGAGGAAGGCAAATGCCATGTTAGCATTTATTTCAAGAGGTCTAGAATACAACAGCAAGGATGTGATGATGAGGCCTTATAAGGCACTGATGAGGCTTCACTTTGAGTATTGTGAACACTTTTGGGACACTCATCTTAGAAAAAATGTGTTGGCATTGGAGAGGATCCAGAGGAGGTTCACAAGAATGATTCCAGGAATGAAAGGGTTATCATACAAGGTTCTTTTGATGGCTCGGGGTCTGTACTCGCTGGTATTCAAAAAGATGAGGGGGGATCTGATTGAAACCTTTCAAATGTTGAAAGGCCTAGACAGTGTAGATGTGGAAAAGATGTTTCCCATGGTGGGAGAGTCTAGGAAAAGAAGGCACAGCCTCAAGATAGAGGAGCACCCTTTCAAAACAGAGATGCAGTGAAATTTCTTTGGCCAAAGGGTGGTGAATTCATGGAATTTGTTGCCACATGCTGCTGTGGAGGCCAGATCGTTGGGTGTATTTAAGGCAGAGATTGATAGGTTCTTGAATGGACATGGCATCAAAGGTTATGGGGAGAAGGCTGGGAACTGGAGTTGAGGAGGAAAAAAAAAATGGATCAACCATGATTGAAAGGCAGAGCAGACTCAAAGGGCCAGATGGCCTAATTCTGCTCCTATGTCTTATGGTCTTATGTCTTATAAGTGATACCCTGTCATACTGCTCATGTCTTCTACAGTGAAGACTGATGAAAAATACTTATTGAGCTCATCTGCCATTTCCTTGTCCCCCATTACTACCTCTCCAGTGTCATTTTCCAGTGGTCCGATATCTCCTCTTGCATCTCGTTTACACTTTATATATCTGAAGAAATTTGGTATCCTCTTTAGTATTATTGTCTAACTTACCTTCATATTCTATCTTTTCCTTCTTTATGCCTTTCACTATTCTCTAATTCACCACTATTTTTTGCTCTATTATATGCCTGCTCTTTAGTTTTTATGTTGGCTTTAATTTCTCTTATCAGCCACGGTTGACTCATCCTGCCTTTAGAATACTTCTTCATTTTTGATGTATCTATCCTGTGCCCTCATGAGTTGCTTCCAGAAACTCCAGCCACTGCTGTTCTGCCATCATCCCTGCTAGTCTTCTCTTCCAACCAATTTTACCCAGCTCCTCTCTCATGCCTCTAAATTCCATTTGCTCCACTGTAGTACTGATACATTTGACTTAAGCTTTTCCTTTTCAAATTGCAGGGTGACTTATTGTGATCACTCACCCTAAGGGTTCCTTTACCTTAAGCTCTCTAATCAATTCTGATTCACTACACAATACCCAATTCAGAATAGCTGATTTCCTTGTAGGCCCTACCATGATCTGCTCTAAAGACCATCTCATAGGCCTTCTACTACTTCCCGCTCTTGGGATCCAGCAGCAATCTGGATTTCCTCTCTATCTTCATATTGAAATGCCTCAGGACTATCATAACATTGCCCTTTTGACATGCATTTCTAGCTTCTGTTGTAATTTGTAGACCACATCTTTGCTACTGTTCAAAGGTCTATATATAAATTCATTAGGGATATTTTACCCGAGCAGATTCTTAGTTCTACCCACAATGATTCAACAGCTTCCAATTCTATATCACCTCTTTCTACTGATTTGATTTCATTTTTTACCAACAGAACTACTTCAATCCTCTGCCTACTTGCCTGCACTTTTGGTACAAAGTACCTCCTTGGTCATTAAGCTCCCAGCTATAATCTTCTTTCAGCCATGATTCAGTTATACCCACAATGTCATACATGCCAGTTTGTAACAGTGCTACAGGTCCATCAACTTTATTACTTAGACTGCGTGCATTCAAATATAACACCTTCAGTCCTGTATACATCACCCTTTTTAATGTTGTCCCCTTTTTACATTGCAACTCATCCTATTGACTGCAATTTTGCCCTTTCATCAGCCTCTTCTTGCTAGCAGTCTCACTACACACTGCCCCTGTTTGTAAACAAACTGCCCCATTCTCAGCCCTATCACTCCAGTTCCCATCCCCCTGCTAAATAAGTTTAAACCCTTCTGAACAGCTGTAGGAAAACTACCCGCAAGGATATTGGTCCCCCTTGAGTTCAGGTGTAACCCATCCCTTTTATACAGATCGTACCTTCCCCAGAACTTAAATGATTAGAGGTCATGCTTTTTTTAATGCTTAGTTTTGGGAAGAAAATAGGTCTTTAAGTAACAAATTGAAACCATGACAAACGTAAAAGAGCTTTTTTTTTCATTGATGCAATGTTTCTAGTCTAAAGGATGATGGACACAGGAAGAAACGTATGTTTTCTAATATGTTGTCATTGTGTGGATCTAGCCCAAGTTAAAGCAATGTTGAAGAAGCCACCATGAGCTGATTGATTCAAGACAGTGCATGTGATTAGATTACTCAGCACTGAGTACACTTTCCTGTATCTGTCAAACATAGCAAACCACTCATAAATTTATCACAAAAGAAGAAGTATTTCAGGAAAAAAACACATCAGATTTGTTCGATATTCAGAGGGAAAAAACCCACTAGATTTACTACACTGAGATTAGTTTTCTTGCAGGCATTCTCTGTAGAACAGAGATATACAATAGAATCAATGAAAATTAAACATAAAGACTGAACAAAGAAGACAAGCTGTGCAAATAAATAAATAAATAGTTGAATCGATCGATCAATCAATCAATGGACATGAGTTGTGAGTCCAATAGTTTGTGGAATCCGTTCAGAGTTAAGATGAGTAAAGTTGCCCATGCTGGTTCTGAAGCCTGATTGCTGAGGAGTAATAACTGATTCTGAACCTGGTGATGTGGGACCTAAGGCTCCTCTCCCCGCTTCCTGATGGCAGCAGCAAGAAGCGAGCATGGCCAGGATGCTGGGGATCTCGATGATGGATGTTGCTTACTTGTGGCAGCTCTCATTGTGGATGCACTCAATGGAAAACCATTCAGTTGCTGTTGGCTAAAAATGGCATTTGCCTTGCAGGTTATTTGCCTTCAAATGTTCATCGAAGCATTTTATAAATGTATAGAGGATTTCTGGCTCTTCCACCCTTTCTGGGAGTGATTTTTAGAGACTATCAACATTTTAGGTGATTTTTTTTCCTTTCTTAGATTAGATTATGAGGACACTCAATCCTCATTTATTGTCATTTAGAAATGCATGCATTAAAAAATGATACAATGTTCCTCCAGAATGATATCACAAGAAACACAGGACAAACCAAGACTAAAACTGACAAAATGACATAATTATAACATATAGTTACAACAGTGCAAAGCAATACCGTAATTTGATAAAGAGCAGTCCATGGGCACGGTAAAAAAAAGTCTCCAGTCCCGATAGCCTCATCATCTCATGTAGAAGGTAGAAGGGAGAAACTCTCCCTGCCATGCACCTCCAAGTGCCACAAACTTGCCGATACAGCAGCATTGGAAGCACCCGACCGCAGCGGACTCTGAGTCCGTCCGAAAATTTCGAGCCTCCAACCAGCCCTTCAACACCGAGCACTGAGCACTATCCTCTGCCGAGCGCTTCGACCCTGCCCCGAGCAACAAGCAAAGTCGAGGACTCGGGGCCTTCCCCTCCGGAGATTTCGGACCACACAGTAGCAGCAGCAGTGAACCAGGCATTTCAGAAGTTTCACCAGGTGCTCCTCCGTGCTCTCACGTCTGTCTCCATCAAATCAGGATTGTGCATGGCGCACTACTTGACAAATGACAGACATCACCACCAGAGTGGCTGCTGCGAGCTGCATCGTGCTG
The DNA here is from genome assembly GCF_963921235.1 of Mobula hypostoma. NCBI lineage: Eukaryota > Metazoa > Chordata > Chondrichthyes > Myliobatiformes > Myliobatidae > Mobula > Mobula hypostoma. The sequence goes on along the minus strand of NC_086101.1, from coordinate 88,902,069 downwards.
CCATCTTCTCCTCTCCTCAATTTTACTACCCTCTGAACCCTCCACCAATTAATGAAAATCTGGGACTCTAAAGTTATAAAACTCACTGCTGAGGAGAATGCATCCTTCCTATTTATCCCGGTCAGAGCTCTCACAACGTTGTACATCTTAATTAGATCTCCTTCCAATCTTCTCTGTTATGAAGAAAATAACCCTACCCTGGTAAATCTATTATTCTGCAAACTTAGCAACTTTCTTATGAATCTTTTCTGCAGCCTCTTCATTGAAATTGCATCTTCTCTGTGTTACAATGACCAGAAGTGTTTCTAGTACTCGAGTTGAGACCGAGCTAGGGTTTTTATACTATTCCAGCGTGAAATTTCCCCTCTAATATGTGGTTAAAATATCCAATCTGAGAGTTTCATATAAAAAGGGAGAAGCGGTCCTGGCAGATACATTCAGCAGAGAACATCTGTCAAATATCTATAGTTTTACACATGAGAAAGAAATTAATCAAAGCAAATCACTTCTTGTTGAAGAACCCCAGTGGCAACAATTTAATTATGTTACAGCTGATCATCTGGTTTAGGAGCAGCTGCATTTAATCATTCATCTAGGCTGGTCCAGGATCAAGGCAGAGGTACCTGAATCTCTCCACCTCACTGAATGAACTGTCCAAGGGGATTTTGTAAACAAGGGACAGCAACTTGTGGTACCAGCTGTATTGCATGAGGAGTTAACATCAACGGCTCATTCTGCATGCATTGGTTAAAAAGATTGCGTCTATAGAGTTTGCAACAACCACCATTTGTCCAAGATTTTCACAGTAAGGCTTCACAAGGTGTGGTAGTTTTCTCTGCAGTTTCCTAGATTTCTGGGACACAAAGTTTTCTTCGTTTTGGTGATTCTCACTGACCAAAATTACTGCTTCCTGTTCGTTCTGTGTCACTCCTGTGGTAATTGTCAAATTAGTACTGTCAATTCATTTACCACTGGAAATGGTTGCAATGCATTCCAGTGATGCCAGGTGGTATATGGCTTATGTACGTAGGGCTTGGCAAGAAATGGAGATTTCATAACAACATTTTTGCACAACTGGAATCCTGTAGCAAATCCAAGAATCCCATTAATGTCATGAAAAGATCCTTTGCAAGCCCAGTCAGCAGAAGCCTCTGGCGTTATTAGATTGAAATATGGTGTTGAATGAAAGTGGAGGTACCAGTCTTGACCTGTCTAAATCTCCTAGAATGCAAGCCATTATTCTCTATACCTTTGATATTTGATCACAGAAGACAATAGGGTATTTGCTGACATGAAGCAATGTCAGCAGTATTATTCCACCAGGTATGTTTGAGTACTTTAACCACAGCAAAGTTTAGATGAAAGAACCTGACTGAGATAATTGGACTGTTGGGACATATACACCTGATGGGGTATAGAAATTGTGATGTGAAGTCAGAAACACCTTGCATTCTAGGAATTGCTATGAGTTTATTAATGCTGGTGATCCATCCAGAAACTATATTCCTGAGACTCATGCCACTTCTTAAGTACAGACTGGAGCAGCAACTAAACTGTCACCATCTTCCAAAGCAATAGACATCAACTTCAACAATATAAATTCCTAAACACAAGAGATTCTGCAGGTGCTGGAATTCTTGAGTAACACACACAAAATGCTGGAGGAACTTACCTCTGCGAGTGTGGCGTGTGCTACATCTGCCCCTACATCTCCACCCTCACCACCACTCAGGGTCAAAAACAGTCTTTTCAAGTGAGGCACCTCTTCACCCATGAGTCTGCTGGGGTCATCTATTGGATCCAGTTCTTCCAGAGCTGCTTCCTCTACATCCAGGAGACCCAACAGAGATTAAGGGACCATTTCATTGAGCCTCTTCACTCTGTCTGGCAGAAGCTACCCATTTCAATTTCACTTGCCATTCCCATTCCTACATGCCTGTCCAATGCCTCTTTTACTGTCAACGTAGCCTCCAATCGGATGGTATGAGCATCAATTTATATAATTTCCAGAAATTACTCCTCTCTTTTTCCATTCCCTGTTCTGGTTGTACTCTCACCCCTTCTCCTTACATGTCCATTACCTCCCTCTGCATCTCCTCCTCCTTCCTTTTCCCTCACTCATTAGATTCCTTTCGCTTTAGCCCTTTACCTCTTCCACCCAGCTTCTCACTTCTCCATTCTTCCACCCAACAACCTTTCTTCTCTCCTGATCTGATTTGTATCTACCAACTGCAAGCCACGAGCTGCAGGGGGTCATAAGTTTAGTTGGCTCCATCTTGGGTACTAGCCTACAAAGTACCCAGGACATCTTCAAAGAGCGGTGTCTCGGAAAGAAAGTGTCCATTATTAAGGAAGAGATCGGGGAGGCATGTCTTTTCTCACTGTTACCATCAGGTAGGAGGTACAGAAGCCTGAAGGCACACACTGAGCAATTCAGGAACAGCTTCTTCCCCTCTGCTATCTGATTCCTAAATGGACATTGAACCCATGAACAGTACCTCACTTTTTAAATATATGTTACTTCTGCTTTTGCATGATTTTTAATTTATTCAATATACATATACTGTAATTGATTTACTGATTTTTTTTCCCCTTCTATATTATGTATTGCATTGAACTGCTGCTGCTAACTTAACAAATTTCATGACACATGCCTGATTCTGATTCTGAATTTGTACTCCCACCTCCCCCACCCTCTTATTCTGACTTCTGGTCTCAGCCTGACTCTTTATTTCCCTCCATAGATACTGCCTGACTTGCTGAGTTCCTTCAGCATTTCATGAATGTACCTCCAGACAGTTGCAGATTTGAAAGATCGTATCAATTTCTATCTCGTCCGTATGTTTCTCTAGTACTGTTTGTGAGATGGTATTCTATTTTAGTTTAATTTCAAAATTTTTCTGTATGTTCTTTTAAGTAGTGGAATTTTCTTTGTGCTGACATGGTTGAAGTGTCTGCATGCTGTTTGTCACAGTATCATGTGACTCAGATACCTTAAAGTTGTTATAGCTGGGGGATGATAATGGGGACAAGCTCCCACTACCTATTAAATGCTCCCAATAGCATTCACCTCAAATAGCCTCTGACATTTTAGTCCAGCTCCAGGCTTTCACGTGTGGCTTAGCTACTAATCCCGGCAAACAGATTCTACTGACAGGGGAAGGGGAAATGCCTTAAAACCAATCACTTTGGGCAGATGGAACTTGTCAGCCATGGTTGGCAGCTCATCTAGGAGAAGGAAAACCCTGGTCTCAAACCTCCACTGCCTTGCAGCTATACCCACTCATGGAGAGTGCTTCGAGAATAAATCCCCCAAGGAAAAGTCCAGAACTGGAGTCCCTAAGGAACTCCTACATTGAGTTCAACACTGACTGGCAACTCCTGCCATACTGCTGGTGCCAAGCTCTATCTGTCTCTGACGTTCGTTTGGGTTCAGCAGATGTGTGGAGAAGGGGAGCTTGCTACATTGGCAACAGCTTGCTCTCCATATTGTGTTTCTAGTCAGCTAGGCCACAACATTCATCGTCGACTCTGATCAATGAAAGCCTCCTGACTCACATTTTCTGTCTGTTCCTTCTCTGTTTACTGGTGGGGCTGTAGACTTGTGCTTTTCCTCCCCTACATTTCCCGTAAGTTCACCAGTTTAATTCAATTGCTTAATAAAATGTAGGTGATATTGTGTGTCTGCAACCACCATATAAAGAAGCAGCAATGCCATTTCATCAGTTGCAGGATTAAAATGATAAATGGCTTCATACAGTGGCTCAACTCCCACTCTTACAAAAAGTTACCTTTGTGTCATACAAAAATATAGAATGTAAACTCCTATGCCATGCATCTTCTGTGTAACTTTTGTTTGCATGTGCTTAAGTCCATTGGAAATCTGATCAGAATTTGGTTAAATGTGTGTGACCTAGAAATCAGATCATGCAGTCCTGTTTCTGTCAACACAGCACAATTGAAAAGACACTTTGGATGGATTAAAATGTAGTAGGTGACTATTTCTGACTCATTTTTGTGTCAGTCTGGAAATTCAGTCGTCAGTGATAAGATTTTGGTGGCAGGTCAAGTGACGCCCACATAACCCTACCAACGACAACGACAACTGGTACAGTCCTAAGCTGTGTCTGCAGTAAGATAAATCCAATACTTGTCATCCAAACTTTTCCTTTCCCCTTTGTGGCTCCACTGTACATCCGCAGATTTCACCCCCAAACTGGTCGTCAGCTCAAATCCTAACTCCAATTAATGGATAAGGATTTCTTCTCCAATTTTGTTGAAATCTTGATTTTTTTTTCATATCATCATCTCTATGCTACTAAAAATATCATGAATGCTTCTCTGAAGATTTTTTTTTTATTTTCAACAGGCCTTCTCCCTTTTGTCTTGCAGGCTCAGAGACTCTTTCACTTTTGACCTCTTTGTAAGATACTCAGCTTTATAGTCGTAAGGTTGAAGTACTAAGAATCTTAGTTCTTAGAGAACATTTTAGAAATGTAAGGTCCTGATAAAGAATCAATCTCAATGCAAAGCATCGACTATCCATTTGCTTCCATAGATACAGCCTGCCGTGTTGAGTTTCTCCAGAATTCTCTGTGTCACTTCATCTTTGAAAGTTGTTTGGGGGAACACATTTTGCAAAGTTTGTCTAGTCATTATAAACATAAATTAATATATTTCTAGCTTTTGTGAGGAACTATTATTTAATCTGATATAAAGAAATTTAACTTGAACTCTGTTTTTCTCTCTCTATTCATAATGCAGATCTTCTGAGTGTTTCGAATATATTATGCTTCTATTTTATCACTCTTGTTCTTGTCTGCATTTAGTGGTTCAGGGCCCAGGTCATGAGATTTTCTAAGCAAGAGGTTCCCAAACAGCTAATCACAGTGAACCTGTCAGGGTCTATCTAGAAAATAGGTTAGATTATTGATTGCTGCATGTAATTGCTTCATTTATTCTTGGCAATTCATGGTGTGCTTTGTGGCACTCTACTGGAAATGATAGCAGCAGAAATAGTGAGGTGGTTTTTGCTATCATTACAGTATATATTTCTGCATGACACTGGCAGTGTAGTTGGTATGCATGAACATTCAGGATGGAGTGAAAAGAGAACACTGAATTAAGATGGACTTATGAAAAATGGCAGTCATGAAGTTTGAATTTGATGATTCAATGACTTACTGCTTAAGTGAGAAGACACCAGTAACACATCTCAGTTAAGAGATGATGTCTGAGCAAGGCCTTCAGGAACCTGTCCAGACTGAAATGTGACCTCTGTAACCCAGTTCAGAAAGGGAAGAGAAAAACTGAAAGGTTGACAAGAAAGTGGGTTCTGTGTGGGACCAGCGGTTTAAGTTAAGGACAATAAAAAATCTACCGTCACCATCTTAAATGTTACAATAACTGTTGGTTTTGGGTGACATTTAGACATCCAAGTGCAGTTCTGAAAATAATGTGCAATAATTACAATGATAGAATACTTGGGATAGTTTTAGTATTTGTTGCCTCTGGCAAGTTGACTGATAGAAAATGGATACAATTGTGAGGAAAATATCATTTATAAGGCTGTAAATTATTTTCAAGTCGTGTCATAATGACCAAGGTTAGTTTCAGCATAGTGGAAGAAATATCCTTCAATACACTTACGTGGTCATCTGTACTCTAGAATGCAATTAATATTTCGGCAGTGGAAATGAACAATACGACTAACATAATCACTAAAATAACCATTTCACCCTTCTGCTTCAGGGGTCTTCACAGAGAAAACAGTGGCATGAGAAGGGCAATTGAGATTCTTTGGAGTTTCAGCTAGTTACTTTGGTTAGGAATTGCTACATTCTATCTCTGGGCCAAAGTTTATAAATTTCAACATTCCTGGAAGATCGGTTTGGAGGAGGAGTTGGTGGAGGTTTTGAGCCACAGTGCAAAGTAAGTCAAGAAAATATAATCACCTGTTCTTACGTTCTATCTTTGACCTCACATGTTTCTCCAGTGTTGCCCAATTGCACCTCTTTTGAGAGTTGTTGAAGCCCTCAGGACGTAATATTGAATGTAGCAATTTCAGGTAGCCACTTATTTCCCACTCTCTCTATGGACCTGGCTGTAGTTCCCTTCTATTTTAACTTGTTTCTGTTTCAAATTGTCTCTAACTGCCAGTTTTAAAAGTAATTGCTACACTGACAACTTCTGTCCACCACCCTATCACAGATATTCCCTTTATTTTCTCCATTTTTTCCCTCTCTGCAACTTAAAAAAAGCATGAATTCTCACTTCACCATATCTGAGAAAGGGTCCTTGACCTGAAATATTGACTGTTTTATTTCCCTCTGATGTTGTCTGACCTGCTGAGTCCTTCACTATTTTCTATTTTTGTGTAAACTTCACAGAGTGTTTGATGCTGAGACTGCTACAAGACACTGAAAAGAGCGTGCAGTTCCCTATGTTCACATCCTTCAACTTAAGCACCAAGCTTTTAAAGGGAAAAAATGTTAAGGAATAAATGCATCACCACTGGTGTTCTATCATATTAATGGTGATTTCAGATTAATGCAGGTACTTTCCAACTGCAGTGCTACGTGCTAGATATTAATCTTAGGTCGTTGTCAGTGTGAATATGTGCCTAACCATTGGGGAAAAATAGAGAATAGAGACACTTTACTAGAGTGCAATATAATGAACAGATTCTAATTAAATATTTCAAGAGATTGTAATTAAATATTACACCAAAAGGTTAAAGAACTTCTATCTGCAACATCATCCATAACATTCAGCTCAATTGGTTTTATTTTATTGAGAAGTTTTTGTTGAAGATTATTGTTTGAATTATATTTTCATGAAAATCCGATTTCTTTTGTACTGAAGTTTGTGGAGTAGGTGTCATTCTCTTGAGAAGGAAGGAAATTAATAAGCAAGATTTTATCCAAGACAAAGAAGAGCTTTTCTGAAATGAAAAGCATTGCATTTTCCTCAAGTAATGTATTCATATTTTTGCAAAATGGTAGTAATTCAAGCTACTGTTCCCAAAATATTAGTTAAATTAACACTTGCTTTCAACCAGCTGTCAATGGATATTAAGTGGTATTGAACAGAATATCACCCTTGGGATACAATATAATGGGTATATTAATTGACAATAAAATGGTTATCATTTAAGACCTATTATATTATTCATGACATATTGTAATTTGTAGTTTTGGATGATTTATAATTTACATTGTTACTTGAATATATTGAATAGGAGATAAAATTGAAAAAAAATCAGAAAATTTTGAATAAGATGACAAAATATATTGAAATGTCCAGCAATGCAGTGAATAACTTTCACTGATGATTTTTAAGTATTAACCCTACCCAAAGCATAAATTGGAAATTCTAGGTGAAGATGACTAGCTCGCAATTTATTTATCATGCTTATTTTTCACCAAATAAATATTTATCTGCTATTTTCAACTGGAAAATTGAGTTAACACTACCAACTACATATTTCTTCAGGAATTACCAAAAAATGTGTGGTGCTGAAAATAATATGCAAAATAAAAACATGCGCTATTTCATTTCAATAATGTTTCATTTGATTTGTGCTGAACTGCAGGAGAAATCTGGGAATTTTTTTTATTTAATATGGTGATTGAGGGAAATAAGATTATTCTTAAAGAAAGGAAGTCTTACATTCATTCAGTACCTTATCATAGCATCAGATTGTACCAAAAGTATTATCCAATGAATAAATTTTATCTTGAAAGGTTAAAGAACTTCTATCTGCAACATCATCCATAACATTCAGCTCAATTGGTTTTATTTCATTGAGAATTTTTTGTTGAAGATTATTGTTTGAATTATATTTTCATGAAAATCCGATTTCTTTTGTACTGAAGTTTGTGGAGTAGGTGTCATTCTCTTGAGAAGGAAGGAAATTAATTCACACAGAGAGTGGTGAATCTGTGGAATTCTCTGCCACAGGAAACAGTTGAGGCCAGTTCATTGGCTATATTTAAGAGGGAGTTAGATATGGCCCTTGTGGCTAAAGGGATCAGGGGGTATGGAGGGAAGGCTGGTACAGGGTTCTGAGTTGGATGATCAGCCATGATCATACTGAATGGCGGTGCAGGTTTGAAGGGCCAAATGGCCTACTCCTGCACCTATTTTCCATTTTCTATGTTTGACGGAGACAGAAATGTTACTGCATATTTAGCAACTTCACCTATGAGATATCAAAATGCTCTCTGTTCAATGAAATATTTTCACTTTTATTAGACAGTTAAATGTAGTAACTCAGTTCCACAACAAAATACCAATTCATCATAGTTTTAGTTGTTTTGGGGAAGATTGAGATAATGGCTCCAGTTGTAGAGGGAAGGGGAGGGCAAGCAAAGAAAGAACAATCATCCTTCTTTTTAGGTAATCTGTAGATTGTTTTTAAGATAGATGTATTTCGAACACAAAGGTGATAATTTAATGCTTTGACAGGAAGGCCAGAGCATGACCAATGCATGTAAATAGTTAAACTAACAAGGGTAGAAAAACTAATAGGCTTGGCCACTTCATTTTATCATGTGGTCATCTTAACTGTATCTTCAATCTAGAAATATGAAGATAACATAAAAGCAGTCAGTATGTTTTAAACGGGTACAAATATTGTAATGATTTGCTAATGGAAATAAATCTAATGGAAAGCTATAACATGTTAGCATTTCCAGGTCTATGGAAATATATTCTTTGAGAATTTCTGTAGACCGGATTAAGGTCAGCAGATTATATATCCTCTGGATGTGATTTGCTGCTGTTATTTGTTTCCTTAATTTATGTTGCTGCATTGAAATGATTGACAAAACCATGCTTGGGCCAGGGTTGACTGACAGTAAGGAAGAGCTGGCAGAGAAAATGAGAAAAGGAGCCAGGTAGCAAGTAACTACAAACCAAACACGAGTCAAGAATAGCACCCAGCACGATTACAGGAAAGGCAAAAAAGGGGCAGAAAATATATACAAAAGATGCCCACAGATAGTCTGACATGTAAAAAAAGTGTAAGCCAATAGCAGTGTGAGAGTGAGTTTATGATTTGCCACAGGCTTGATAGACCAAATAACCTCTTTCTGTGTCTAAAGAAAATATGAGAAATCTTCATTGCACCTGGAGCAACATCCATGCATTACTTAAGAGAATGTCTAGAAACTGGGCTATCAAATACTGACCTGAAACAGAAGCCCAAGAGACAAATAGGATCAATTAAACTATCAGTTATCTTGTAAATATTCTAAGTTTCCATAATGTCTTTTGAAATATATGAATCCTTTATATTCCATGTTGGGATATGAAGGCTAGTGAGGGATAGAAAGAACTGAGTGAGAATTTTTGGGATGTGAGGGGCCAGCCATAGGCATGAGTGTAGTCCTGAGCTTGGGAGATAATAATTGCACAGTGACATTGTAGGAATACAGGTAGATGACTGGTTGCTATCTATTGACATTGCTTTCTTTCAAAAGGCAAACAGCATTGGTGTAAATTATGAGCTGGGTTGGTATTATATTAACTGTGAGTGGCAAATGAGATAAATTAATGGATTAGTGAATTGAAAACTTTTGAATGAAGAAAAAAATACAATTAGTTTATTTCGGCTTAATAACGTGGAAGATTATCATGTTGGAGTTAATGACAAACAACTCAATATCCAATAACTTGCCATGTCTCTCTATTTCTGTTAGTAGTAACATTATGGTTATAATAACAATTATCCAGAGCTAATAGGTTCTACAAGAACCATTGTCATTGGGGCTTCCCTTGTGGTTTCATAGGGACAAAAGAGTTGAATTCCAGAGGTGCTGTGAGAATAGTTACCCCAACATGAGGTAGTTTGCCAAATGTAGTGACAAGAAGCCTTAGTGAGACACAGTCAAGGAGGAAAGAAAGAAGGATATTAGATTTTGGCATTGATAGTGGTCACCACACCGTTAATGACTAAAAATACTAAAAGTAAAATTTATGAGCAGATAAATCAATAGCACCAAAAACTTAACGTTGTGTAATAGATTTTCTGTTATTTCATGTTAGTGTTTGATTCAGCAACAAATTGATGAGTTATTTTTTCCCACAAAATACACCTTATTCGTAATGTCTAAAGTTAAAAATAACTGTGACATGCCTTTTTTATATTTATTGTGCCGGCAAATCAAAATATTCTCGTACAATGTGTCAACACCACTTCTCGGCCTGCTTGGCCTAACACACAATCTGTGAGACAAACATGCTGAGGTCAGCAAGTGGTGAGACTGAGGTTCAGACTGCACAGGCAGGGTCTCGGTGCTTGTTTATGATCTATGGTGAAGAGGCATTGTGATAAATTATTTGGACAGTCTGCTCGGAAATCATCCTACAGGATCCTCTGTCTTCTCCCCAGTGCCTCCAGAACATTCCGTGCTGAGCCGCACTTGGTGAGCATAAGGTCAAATGTGGTTCCTCACAGAACCATTTTTACAAAGGACGGGAAGTCCAACAAGATCCACAGAACGGAACAGTCAGGCTCTTTCTTTATAACCCCAGGTACCAATAGAACCTCAGCGCACAGTGATACTTGTGGTCTGCCTCATATCCTATTTAATGCAGTACAGCCTAAAGTTGTATTTCCTTGATCAAATGTTCTGGACATGCCCAAGGTTTGTCTAAACTGTAGCACGTGTTCCAGGATAAGATATAGGTTCTGATCTCCTACTGGGATTGGGTTCCACTCTGGTTAAGGAGAGACCATCACCATTGACACTTAATCTGTCTCTGCTCTTTGATGGCATTCTTGGTCTACCTGAGACCTGGGTGGTATTAGGTACAGTACTACTTCTGATCTCCCACAGCTTGCGATCACTGGGCAGAATCCATCCCTCACATGTTCTTGGCTTTCTAAGTTCCATCTAATCTGTTCAGACATTTCTGTCTGTAGTGTTTATCTGCTAGTGAGGCTTCATCCATAGGCAAGTAGAAATTGCTGACCTCTTGGATTTTCTACTCACTTTGATGTTCTCTAAGGGTCACTTGCCTTCTGGAAGTTGCTTGCTGCAATTTCTTTCTCTTCACCACCCCACCTACCATTTCATCACTTGTTCCCCTGTGGTCTTCTCCTTCACTGATTCTGTCTTCAGGGAGGAGGCTGGGCACTGATAGCAGGGGTTTCTCAGTTTGTCAGTATTGGACATTTCTTCATTTCCTCGGGAATATTCTGATCTGGAACTCACTGTGGAAAGAAGAAGTGTTCCTTTTCATGGAGGATTAGTTTGGAGTAACTTCAGGAATGTCTGAGCCAGTTCCCCACAGCTTGCAACACCTAATGTCAATGCATTGTTTGGCGTGAGGGCATTTCTGCTCACAATTTTTCCAGATGAGCGTACTGCATCAGAATGCCCCTTGCCCAGGTTTACTGCAGTTATGGCGCACTTTGAGTTTCTTCTTTGGCTTGTCTTTCAGATAACCCCTGTCCCACATCTGGTTCTATTTGCCCATCATTCCATTCCTTATCTGTTTCTACTTATCTCCGCTAGCCTGTCTCTAATTTCCTTCTCCTTCCACCATCTGGCTCCATCTGCCCATCATCCCAACTTATCTCCTGCCAAGCCTGTTGCACTCTCAGAAACCCTCTCCTGATGCAGGCTCTCAACCTGAAGTATCAACTGCCCCTTTTCTGCTTGATCCAGTGAGTTCTACAAGCAGTCTGTTCTTTTTTGTTACATATTCCAACATCTGCAATCTTTTATATTTCTATGATACAGTCTGAGTCATCCTAAATTAACAATGCAGCCACATTTTCCTCCAAATGTGAAAGCGTTGAGTGGAAAGAAGATGGTCTCATCTCAGTAACTTTCCATGTGAATTTGACTTGGTTCTTACTCTTCCAGATCCAAAAGAAATTGTTGACATTGAGTTTCTTGCTCCCTCAATGTATCTGGGCAATTACACCAATGCATCCACAATGGGAATGTGGAGATTGAATATGCATAAGGTGATCATACATTCTTTCTGCATTGGGAATGTAAATAGTGATTCTGCCTTGAGTGATTTTTCCCTTTATTTTCAGGAAGGTTTTCTGCATCTTCCAACATCACATTACATTTCCAAAGATAATCCCTAAGTGTCCTTTATCTGAGAAGTGTGGCAGGGAGAAGATATCCTTAGATTTTAAAACTACAACAGTCCTGCAGAACATTCTTCACAAAGAAAAAGTATCCCATCTAAGAGGTTTCCTTAGTCCTCATCTCTCAGAGTTACTGTGACAGTATAACTGTTGGAGTTAAACTACATGCACACATCATGTTTATCAACTTTATAGTAAACAACAATTTTTCAGATTCTATCAGGTCCTCTAATACAATTAACTCAGACTGAGGAAACAATGTTTGATGGAGCTTACTTTATAAATGGACCAAATAATAGGTCACATATCAAGTCATCTGTTCAAAATTGAAATTTACTGCTGTAATTGATTTAATAAGTATGTCATTACCTTGGAGAGTGTACAATAATCATTATGTAGATTAGGCTCAAGCAGTACTCAAACAAGGAGGGATTAGTTTTTTTAACTGTACACTAAAACATTTTGGGAAGCAGAGAGGGAAATTGTTTTCCTTTCTATGTTCTTTTATTAATAATTTTTCAGAATTTCTATATCACTGCCAAGATTTTATTTGTTGTCCATGAAATGATGGGCTTGTTAGACCAGTTTAGAGTCAACCATTTTGGGGGTCTGCAGTCAGGTGAAGCTTGGCAGATTTACTCCACAAAGAACAATGAGTAACAGGAGACAGGAAGCTCTGGGTTGTCCTTACAAACTGAATGAAATTTTCTGCAAAGCAATCTTCCACTCTATATTTTGTGTTCCCATTGTTAAGGAGATTATGTTATAAACAACAAATAACATATCTTAGATAAGACCACAAGACATGGGAGCAGAATTAGGCTATTTGGCCCATGAATCTGCTCCACCATTCAATCATGGCTGATTTATTTTCCCTCTCAACCCCATTCTCCTGCGTTCTCCCCGTAACCTTTGACACCCTTACTTATCAAGAACATATCAATCTCCACTTTAAATATACCCAATAACTTGGCCTCCACCACTCTCTGTGGCAGTAAATTTCATAGATTCACCATATTTTGGCTAAAGAAGCTCCTCTTAATCTCTGCTCTAAAGGGACACCCCTCTATTCTGAGGTTTTACCCTTTGGTCCTAGATTCCCCCACAATAGGAAACATCCTCACCACATCCACATAGGCCTTTTAATATTCTGTTGGTTTCACTGAGATTTCCTCCTCATTCTTCTAAACAAGACAAAGGAGATGGTTACTAACTTCAGGAGAACTCTCACCGCCTTTAAATTGGCGGCACAGCAGTGAAAACTGCAGGCAATTTCAAACCTCTGGATGTGCTCAAACACACAACCTCTCATGGTCCCGGAACGCATCCTACACAATTCAGAAAGCTTACTGATAACTTTACTTTCTGAGGAGGCTGAAGAGAGCTAGACTTTGCGCACATCCATACTCAGGTCACTGTACAGATGCACAGCAGAGAGCATCCTGACAAGTTGCATCACTGCTTGGTACTGAACCTGCTCTGCAGTGGACAGGAAAGCTCTACAACAGATAGTCAGAATTTCCCAGCACATCTCTGGCACATGCCTAGCTGCCATCGAGGATGTATATACAGAAAGGTGATGGGAAAGGGCCAGAAGCATCATAAAGGATCCCACACACGCTGCTTATGGTCTGTTTGTCCCATGCCCGTCAAGCAGGATCGCATCCATGTCAAGACCACCAGACTCAAAAACAGTTACTTTCCCTAAGCAGGAAGGCAGATCCACACCACTACCCACTAGCGCTTTAACTAATTTATTATTTCCTATTTATCTCTACCTAGCTTAGCTTTTTGGACATATAATCAATCTATGTATATAAGTTATCCTATATATTTATATTTATGGTGTGTTTTAAAATTATCATTATTCTGTTCTTTATCCTTTGTGTGTGTGTGTTTTTGTAGTGATACATCAGATCCGGAGCAGCAATTATTTCATTCTCCTTACACTTCTGTGTAACTTCAGCCTATTTTATCATGTGGCTCCAAGAACCCCGAAACTTCATCTTAATAATGGACTCCAACATCCTATCAACCACTGAAGTCTGACTAACTGGCCTATAATTTCTCAGTTTTTTGCCTCATTCTCTTAAAGAGAGCAGTGACATTTGTGATCTTTCAGAACTGTGCAACCATTCCTGACTCCAGTGATTCTTGAAGGATTATGACGAATATCTCCATAATCTCAAACAAACAAAAAGGAATCATTGCTTCACTTGAAGAGAATGTTTGAGACACTGGTTGGTAGGAAAGAAGGAAATAAAAAAGACCGATGTGGGATTTCATGTGACTGTATGGGAAGGGGTGATGTAAGTGGTTGAGACTGAACCCGGAAAGGTTAAGAGAAGGGAAGATGTGTCTGATGGTGACATCATATTGGGCATGTTGGAAATGTGCAGGTAGAAAGATAACGGAAAAGGGAACTCCTGCTTCCCCTACCAGTTTGATTCTGCCCTTCTCCAATGCTCATAATTGTTCCTCCTACGATGCCCCCAAAGCATTATTTAATTCTGGGCCTTTGAATCCATTTTCTCCTTTCTGCCTGGCCTGCCGCTTGGTGCCATTAGTGTCACTAGCCATCCTTCTAATCTCATTGCCTCCTGTGTTGGAATAGATAAAATATTTTAATCTGGCTCTGAAGTTAAATGTAGAGGGAGGGCCTATTCTTTCTAGGTCTTTGAAGTGTAAAACAGCATCTGGAACCTTGCTACCCCTGTTACAAATTGCTATCAGGGCCTAATGTTGTTTTTTTTATTCCTTTGGGTGAATGGAGGGAAGGGCAGTGGTTTGAGTGAGGCTGTGGGATTGGAGTGGAGTGTAGTGAAAGTTAGTGGAAATAGTTGATGCCTATACATCACCACGGCACCCCCTCCCATGTTATTGGCTGAACAAGGCTGGTCAGGGAACACTGGTAGGCTCTTCAAGGTGGTTCAGCATAATTTGATAAGGACCTATCTTCATCCTCCTTCCACAGGCATGCCTTTTTGGTACATTTTGTGCATGTTGTTTGGAAACATGACAGATTGTTTGTCACCCTTCAACCAAGATGTCAAAAGCCATTTGCACATGGCACAATGCCAAAACTAAACTGTCAAATAAGAGATCAAGTCTGCTTGTTTTTCTATCTGCTTCTCTTACACAACTATCTAGGTCTTTCACCATTGTTATCAATGCTACACTTAATCGAATTCATTATAATATTAAATTTTTAGAAGTTAGTTTATAATACTGAGATTATTTATGTTAGCTGTATTTCATTTCCTGTGCGGCTACCTCCTTGATTACTGAATGTGTTAACTCTATGTTTATGGTGTTCATTTTGACTATTACATGAACGTTCAAAGTAAGTTCAAAGCAAATTTATTATCAAAGTACCTACGCGTCCCCATATACTGCCTTGAGATTCTTTTCCTTGCAGGCATTCACAGTGGAATAAAGAAGTACAATAGAATCTCTGAAAAATTACATACAAAGCCGGGTGACCAACCAATATGCGAAAGAAGGCAAACTGTACAATTTAAAAAAAACAAATAAAAATAGTAACAAATATATGAGAAATTAAATAATATGAAGAACATGATTTGTGGCATCCATGGAAGTGAGGTTGTGGGGTAACGCATACAAAGTGCTGGAGGAGCTCAGCAGGTCAGACAGCGTCTATGCAATGGAATAAATGGTCAAGGTTTAGAGCAGATGCCCCTCATTAGGACCATAGGTTGTGGAATCAGTTCAATGTTATCTACACTGACTGGGAATGGATTGGTATCCACAATCAGGAAGCCTGATTGTTGAAGGGTGATAACCATTTGCTGGTGTGGGACTTAAGGCTCCTGTACCTCCCTCCCAATGGCAGCAGTGGGAAGAGAGCTTGGCCTGGATGGTGGTGGTCTTTGATGATGGGCGCTGCTTTCTTGTGGCAGCATTCTTTGTAGATGTGCTCAGTGGAGGGGAGGCCTTTACCTGTGAAGGTCTGGACTGTGATATTGAAGCAACAAAAGGGTCTCAGCCCAAAACGTTAACTGTACTTTTTTCCATAGATACTGCCTGGCCTGCTGCGTTCCCCCAGCATTTTGTGTGTGTTGCTTGGATTTCTGGCGTCTGCAGATTTTGTCTTGTCTACGATATTGAATTAGTCTAGTGCTCACAATCTCTGGAGGCTTGATCACAGTACCCTAAAGACTTGTTTTTCTGAATGTAATGGAAAAGTAATTCAACTATCTCGATAACCCAATATATAAAATACAATTAAAGTTCAACTCTTGAAATGCCAAGCAGCATCTGAAATATATGGAAGTATTCATTCAATATTTTGAATCCACTTTGATACAACACCAACTCTAAAGTATTTAAACATTCCAGAGCTATTCATAGGAAAATTATCAAATATATTTGTCACAGAGCTACTGTATATAAGAGTGTATTAGAGGAAGGACTCAAAGCTTCATCAAAGGAATTGCTTCAAAAAAAACCTGTATTGGATAAGTGTACGTAATGAACAAGTGGATAAGTGTACGTAATGAACAAGTGCACGGTATTGGATAAGTGTACTGTAATGAATAATGTACTGTATTGGATAAGTTTACTGTAATGAACAAGTGTACTCTATTGGATAAGTACTGATATCAAGGTTTGAACAAATTTACAGGAATTTCTAAATATGGATGGAAGCTTTTAAGTTAAAATATTGGTTAATTGGAAGATAATGCTGGTTAGTGAGCACATACTTGATGCATGATGCGTTTGGTACAACAAAACAGTGGCAATATGAATGACTTTAAGTTTATGGAGGGTGGAGTGTGGGAAACTGACCAAGTTTTCATTGGAATAATCACAGCTAAAATAACAAATTTATGCTGCAGATGATGTTTCAGTGATAGGTAGAAAGAGTTGTTGTCATTATAGAGATATAAGAAAACCCTAAGAAATAGATGAACCTTTCAATGTTCTATGAGATTCATTAAAGACTGTTTATAACATCTTCCCATTTAAATACAGAGCCAAGTAAAATAGGATAGCAAATAACAAAATCAAAACATCTTCGCAATTTTAAACTTCACAAGTTCTGTCTGCCATTTTGTTGCCAGAATTAAATTATATCTGTTTCCCGAAACTCTATGCAATTGAAAAAATCTACACTCAGTATGTGTGTATGTGGAAAGAAGATAAGTACTATTTAACTCCTGATTAAATGGGAGAGACCGAAGGATAAAACGTTACAAATGCAGTTGTACATCAATATGCACATCATTCTACAGATGTGGAGTAGAGAGCATCCTAAGCTACATCACTGCATGATACAGAAACTGCATTGCAGCAGACAGGAAGCCTCTATAATGAGTAGTCAAAACTGCCCAATGCAACATTGGCATCAGCCTACCTGCCTTCAAGGACATATATACAGAAAGGTGCCAGAAAAGAGCCAGTAACATCATAAAGGATCCCACTCACCTGCTAATGAACTGCTTGTCCCACTCCCATCAGGATGGAGGCAAATAGCATACATTGCCAGGACCACCAGATTCAAAAGCAGTTACATTCCCAAGCAGTAAAGCTAATCAAGACCTCCACCCACTAACCCATCACGCGACACCCCCATGCAACACTACTTTATCATTTCCTGTCAGTCACTTCACAGAGAAAGTTTAAAGTAAATTTATTACACTAGACAGCAAATTTTTTTGGAAGTGTTTCTTCCTCTGGATTTTTTTTTGGGTATGGTAGACCACTTGCGGCTGAACACAAGTATAATTTCAGACTACTTGTAACATGGAGGAACTTGTAGAAGCAAGAAATTGACATTTATTGAATATAATGTGTTTAATAACATAATGATGCTGATGCTCTGTAATCATTCAACTAAACTAAAAATGTTTTGTTGATGACTTTTGTTTGTACTCAGTGTCTGAGGCTTCCCACTTCATTGTCCAACAATAATCAGTATTGATGGATTCCAGTCGTCCTGATACCATTTCTCCATTACCATAATGTCCTGGCGAAACCTTTCTCCATGCTCATCACTGACAGATTTGCAGGGAAGAAGTCTAAATAAGAATCCAGAAAATGTATCTTTAGTGACATGTTGCATTTCATGGTTTTCTATACTTGAAGCATGTTGTCACCAGACGCATGTAGTTTGGTGCTCTGTGGTTGCCAATAAAAATTTCAAGAACATCCTTGAATGCCTTCCTTGCAATTTTCTCTGGTCCCACTAGAACTTCGAATTGCTTGTTTGATTTGTGGATCAACAAAAAATGCCTTCTTTAATCTTTGCCTCAGTTATTCTGGGAAACATCTGTCTCAAATATTGAAAGCCTTCAGAGAGGTAGATGTTTGAAAGCAAAGGATGGTACCATTATCATGGAAAAAGATGAGATTATAAACAGATGGACCGAGTATATTCAGGAATTGTTTGAAGATGATCGAGGCAAAAAACCAGAAATTAAGAAAAACATTGAAGGTCCAAGTATTTTAAAATCTGAAGTTCATAATGAAGTAAATAAGATGAAGAAAGGAAAGGCAGCAGGTCCTGATGAATTAATAATAGAACAAATTATTGCCCTTGAAGATTATGGAATTGAAAAACTTACTGATTTAATCAATGACATTTATGAGACCGGAATAATACCAGAAGAGATGAAAAAATCAGTATTTATCACTTTTCCTAAGAAAGCTGGAGCATTAGAATGTGAATTACATAGGACCATAAGTTTAATGAGTCATATCACCAAGATACTTCTAAGAACTTTGATGACAAGAGCTAAAAGTAAGATACAAACTGAAATAGGCAAACAACAATGGGGTTTTGTGAAAGACAGAGGTACAAGAAGCGCAATATTGATGTTAGGGATGCTATCAGAACGAGCTATTCAAGAGCAAAAAAAATTGTTAGTTTGTTTTATCGACTACACAAAAGCATTTGATAAAGTGAAGCACAATAAGTTATTTGAAATATTACAGAAAACTCTAGATCTAGATTCAAAAGACCCCCGCCTAATCAGAAATCTGTACTGGGAACAAACTGCCGCTGTAAGAATAGATGGAGAAGTGAGTCAGTTTACAAAAATCAAGAGAGGTGTTAGACAAGGGTGTGTTTTCTCCCCTGATTTATTTAATGTGTACAGTGAAATAATATTACAAAAAATAAGAGACATATTGGGAATCAAAGTTGGTGGTGAAAACCTCAATAATTTTAGATATGCAGATGACACTGTGTTAATTGCAAGTACGGAGGAAGAACTACAAAACTTAATTGATATAATTGTTGAAGAAAGTGCAAAAATGGGTCTATCTATCAATTACAAAAAGATAGAATGTATGGTGATATCCAAAAAGAAGGAGAATCCTATCTGCAGGCTGAGAATAAATGGGGAAGACATGGCAGGTGCGACTTGGACATCAAGAGAAGAATAGGGATGGCAAAAGACAACTTTACGAGAATGAAGAGTATACTGACCAATACTAAAATAGGAATGACAATCCACCTCAGAGTACTGAATTGTTATGTTTATCCAGTTATGTTATATGGCTCAGAATGCTGGACAATATCTAGTAACATGAGGAAGCAGCAGAAATGTGGTTTTTGAGGAGGATGCAAAGAATATCATAGATGAAAGGAATATCTAATGAGGATGTCATGAACAGAGCAAACACAAAAAGAGAAATAATGTATGAGATCATGAAGAGGCAACGTAACTTCATTGGATATGTGATTAGCAAAGAGGAGTTAGAATATATGGTAGTTATGGGAAAGATTGAAGGGAAGAAAGCAAGAGGAAGACAAAGACAAATGATGATGGAGACAGCAGCCAGAGAATTGGAAATGAATACCAATGAATTGATCCACTTGACCCGAAACAGGAGTGTGTGGGCCATGGCAGTCAAAGCTCAAACTGGGCATGGCACCTGATGATGATGATTCCATCCTTTCAGTCTTGAACCCAGTAATTCTGCTTTTGCCTTTGACAAACTCAAGGCTCTGACCAGGTCATTGAACTTAGACTGAGTTATCAGATGAGGCTCACTCATCCTAACGGGTTCAAAATCTGTATCAGTATCCATATTGTTTTCCATTTCTGGCTCGTGCATCATGGCATCTTCATCTGCCTCCTCTGGATTCCATGTCTCTGGTGGCTTCAGTACTGGAAGATGGTTGTCATGTATTGTACAGGCCTCATGGCTGAAGGGAATTTGGGGTATTCAATGGATTTCTTGTTTTTAACAGAGAAACCAGACATACGGGTCAGACTGAAGTAACAGTCTCTCATGACTCTTCTGCACCCACCACGTCATTGGGGCAGCGAATGATATTGACTTCCGAGTACCACTGAGCCGAGTTCTAAGATCGACAGCCCACGTTGTGCTGTGAGGAGCTTAGGCTTTGTCTTGGTCACCAATTTAACCCCCAATGTAGAGCTCATAGGCTTTCTTAATATAAGGAGTTATGCTCTTTAAGATTTAAGTCTATATTCAATCATAACAAATATAACAGAAAGAATCACAGCTGTTGCAGCATTGACAAGACATTTTGCTATCACAAATACTCCTGAAAGTACAGCTACTTTATTATAATGAGTTATACACAATTTGCTATGCAGATAAAGCATGCGCATCCACGTGATGGCAAACTGCTATACATGTGAACACAATGCATAGAATGGTGTGTGTGTGATGCTTTTGTAGCCTTCCTAAAACCTGTCCCACCATGCAGCATTCACCCTGCCTAAGCATACCCAAACATTCCTGGACAAGATAGAAAACTTTTCAGCTTACATTGTGGGCAACATTTTAATTTATGTGAATTATGAATTGAAATAACAAATATAGGTGATTTCAAAAACATGGTACGTGATAGGGAAGTTTCATGATAATTTTCACGATCAGCATAAGATACACCCAAAAGTATCCAGGAAGCAAACTTTTTGTTGTCCAATGTTATCAAACTACGCCACCATATACAACCCTGAGATTCTTTTTCTTGTGGGCATACACAGTGAATCGAAGGAACGCAATAGAATCAATGGAAGACCGCACAACAGGATGGGCAAACAACCAAAGTGCACAAGACAATAAACTGTGCAAACACAGAAGAAAAAACAAATTGAAAAGAAGTACGGAATAGATATCAAGAACAGAAGATGAAGAGATGAGCTGACATCATCTATGTATATAAGTTATCTCATGAATTTATATTTATTATGTTTTTTATTATTAATGTTTTCTTTATCTTATTGTGTTCTTTATTGTGCTGCATCGGATCTGGAGTAACAATTATTCCATTCTTTTTCACACTTGTGAACTGGAAATGACACTAAACAATCTTGAGTCTTGAATAGCATTTTAACATCAGGTCTTGAATGATTGCTTGTGAAAAATAACTCTTTCCAGTTTGAATAAAGAATATCTATTATTCAAACTAAATGTAGCAGTGAACGTCAGCAGCCAATGCTTGGGATGCAGCAGCCCTCCCTCAACTTTTTCCAGTGTAAAATCCTCATTTTATTTGGGGCCGGTTAAATCTGGTTTCACCTGGTTTAAGCAGCTCACATTTTATAAATGAATAAGCCCAGCTGTCTGTTTTCCAGTGCTCTTGCCAATTCACAGATTTGCTGTATGTGCTACAGTATATCAAGATCTAAGTCCCACCTTAGTCTTGGTTCAATTTTAGACTGCAGTCTAACATACAATAACAAGGAGAAACAAGTCAAAAGTGAGGTAAAAATGCCTAAATAATTTGAAATGTAGACCCCTGGGATCTAAGAACATAACATAAGAATATAGTAAGTAAAAACAGAAATAGGCCATTTAGACTTTAATGTCTGCTCAGCCATTCAGTAAGTATATAGCTGGTCTTTTACCTCAGCATTACATTCTTAGAGTTACTCTATGTACCTTGATTCTGTTCATGTTCAAAAATCTACTGATCCCTTTCTTAAATATAGACAGCAACCAATCTTCCTCACCCCTTTTGAGTAGAGATGCCCTGTGATTCACCCACCACTTCACAAAGACATATTTTCTGATTCAGTACTGAATGGCTGACCCTTTATTTGAATAATATTTGGCTGATTGAGCTTGAAAACCCACAGATTAGGAAGTTAATGTTTACTCCACATCACAGCCCATGAAGTCAGATTTGAGTGGTGATAATTTCGATATTTAGCAATCAACTAAAGTTATCTACAACAGATAGAGAATTCAGAAGTGCTGAGCATTTGAATAAATCTAACTAACCTGCCTATCAATAATTTTCGAAAATGATTAGGATGCCCATGTGCAAATTTGTTCAGAGAACATCCAATCTAATTCATTGATCTTTATGTACACATCCCCTTCTGAGCTGGCAGTGGTGATACTGAAATTGACTAACTAAACATGTTCAATCATGACCCCCTGAGAGAAAAAAAAAATCACCTCATATTTCTCTCCCCTCCCCCATCCTTGTGTCTAGGTTAGTGCACAAAAATGAATGACCATTTAAAAACTTCAATATATCTTCAGTGAGGTGACTACCATAATGTTTGGATTCATACTAGGAAAAGCAGATCAATTAAATTACTTAGCCTGTACTAGTTGGCGAGAACATCTGGAAAATATTGTTGTCAAACTGATAAATGCTTGACAAATTTATTACTATGCTCACTGTAACAACAGGTGACACATAATGATGTCCTAGACTTTAACACTTTAACAGAAAAATCCCGTTCCGGTTGACTACTGCCGAAGTAGTGTTTTCCCAGTCATCAGCAAAGTGTTATTGCCAGTGTTACCAGCATACCTTACTCACGCATTATCTGCTCACAGTTGGCCACTTTGGGTTTTTCTCTGGACCTAATGGGAATATCGCAGCCTTTTTCCAAACTTGGATCAAAGAGCTCAGTTTCAGAAGTTTGGTAAGAGTGATGCAGTGTTGCATTAAGGAATCATGGTACCACTAAAGTCAAAGAAGATAATGCGCCAATGACTGGAGTCAATCGCTGATAAAAAAAAACAAGGATGGCAGTAATTATTGGAGATAATTCATCCCAATCATTGGACATTGCTGCAGGAGTTCTTCGGGGCAATGTACTATGCCCAATCATCTTGAGTTGCTACACCACTGACTTTCCTTCCTTTATAAGTTCAGAAATAAGGATTTCACTGCTGATCACATAATGATCAACCAGATTTACAGTTCCTCACCAAATGAAGCAATCCATGCCTGTAAGATCCAAACAATATTCCAGCATGGTGACATCTGCAGTCAAAAAAAACAGCAAAAAATATCCATTGCGAAGAAGAAAATTCATTTTAACATTCTTTTGACATTCCATGGTATTGAAACTGCTGATTTGTCCACCGTCAATATTTTTGGAGTCACCATTATCCAGAAAGAATACTGCATCAGCTATTAAATACTATGGCTACAATAGAATTCTACTATTAATAAATTTATCTATACAGCACTCTTCATACAAACTCAAAGTGCTTTACAAAGGGATAAAGTGCAAATTTGAAAATAAAAGACAAAAAGGATGCTAGTTAAAAGCAAGTCTAAGTTTGAGCTGATGTTTAAAACTGTCGATTGAGTCTGCATCCCTTATACTTTTAAGTATTGAGTTTCACAGTTTAGGAGCATAGTTCAAAAAAGCTGACCTGCTTTTTTTGGAAGATTGTTTAAATTTGAGAGACCTGTGGAAGAAGACCTGAGAGCTGAAGCAGGATTATAAAATGAAAGTGATTCTCTGAGGTTCCCTGGTCCCAAATAAGAGAATGTTGCTATCAGCTCTAAAGGATACAGGAGTTCAATGCAGGGTAGCTAGTATGAGAGTAATCATCCTGGCTTTGGTTAACAATCTAGTGGTGACATTCTGAATAAGTTGAAATTTGTCAATAGATTGGTTTGGAGGACCAGTAAAAAAGTGCACTGCAGTAATCTAGGCTATTCAATTTAAGGCACAAATTAGTTTTTCAGCATTGTTACGTGACAGAAATGGATATACCTTTGCAATATTTCTTATGTGTAGAAATGCTGATTCTGGTAACTTTCTTTATGTGGGATTTAACATTCAAATCTGAATCAACAATAACACCCAGTGTTGTTACTTCTATTTTACAAGTTCCCAAGTTTATCAAGAAGTTTATCCCTTTTGGCTTTGGGACCGTTTCAGTTTTATCTTCATTTAGTTTTGGGAAATAATTGCTCATCCATTTGTTTATTACAGCCAAACCAGGAGTCAGAGAAGATAGAGTGTTATCATTAGGCTCAACTGAGATAGACAATTGTGTGCCATCTGTCTAACTGTGGAAATCAAATTTATGATCTCTGATGATGTCTCCTAAGGGAAGCATGTATAAGGAGTGGAGTAGGGGACCAAGAGAGCTTATTTGAGTAAAGCCAAAAGGTACATCTTAGAAAATTGGTCTCTAAGACAGACAAAAAAAATTCTCTCTAAGACATATGAGCAAAACCAATTAGGGGCACTTACAGAGAGACCAACTCAGTTCTCAAGGCAATCTAGGAGAATGCTGTGGTCAATAATGTCGAAGGCAGCATTTAGATCTAGGAGAATTAGAACCCTGTTGTCATCAGTGCTGAGCATAAGACCCTGAAAATTTTGTGTTGTGGCTTGCTGTAAAACCTGACTGAAACATTTCTAGAATATTGTTCTCATTCAGAGAGTTGTTGAGGTGGTTGAAAGTGACTTTCACAAGAATATTGCTCCAGAAGGGAAGATTTGACATAGGCCCGTCGTTAACTAGAACCTCACTATCAAAGTTTGGTTTTTTAAGTAGGTTTTCAACAGCTGCACTTTTGAAGGCATCTGGGAAAAAAAACTCCAGTTTCAAGGGATGTGTTAATATTTTTTCTAACAGAATTAAAAACACTGATAAAAGATACTTAAAAATATTGTAGGGACAGGACTGAGAAGCAAGTAGATGGCTTACTCTTAGTTAAAATCTTATAAAGTTCTGAATCAGAAATGTTTGTAAATTTTGACATGGTTGCCATCTTTTTATGAGATTTGCTGTAGAGGTTATCAGCAGCAGTAGTTACGCTCTGCCTAATGGAAGTAATTTTGTCGCAAATCCCTCACATTTTGTGGCAGATGCTTGACTGAGGACACTATTGGTTGGAGCAGTGTTCAACAATCAGTTTATAATTGAGAACAATATTCTTGAATCACCGCTATTCTCTGTAATAATATTGGAAAAATGGGCTCTTCTTGCAGAATGTATAGCAGCATTAAAAGAGTCTAGTTTTTCCTTGAAAATATTACAGTGGACTTCTAGCCTGTGCTTCCTCCATTTTCTCCCAACTACTCTGCATGATCTCTTGAGCTTGCGAACTGAATTATTTAACCATGGACACTGTGTTTAATATAATTGTCAAATTATTGTTGAAAGAATCAACCATTTCATTTACAGAACAGTTCAGGTCACGTGGGTCAGATGAACTAGCCAGCTCAGAAAATTTAAGTTGCGTTGCAGCATCAAGAAGGTCAGAAAATGGGTATCCTGCATTGAGTAGCTCATCTCCTGACACCAAAGTCGTTTCACCATCTACGAGGCACAAGTTGGGACATTCTGATGGAACAGTCCACACCTATGAATGCATGCAACTTTGGTAATACTCCAGAAATTCCATAACATGTCAGACGAAGTAACTTGCTTGATTGGTACCAATGTAAACATTAATTCACTCCATCATCATTACTCCTTAGCTGCAGCATGTTTCAGCTCTCAATCACTGGTCTAAACTACTTAGGATACCATCTCCCAAACCTGTGCCATAGGAAGGCCAAAGGCAGCACATATATGTCAACATCACCACCTACAGGTCACCTTCCAAGACTCACAACATTTTTTAGTTTATTTATTGAGATATGCATAGAATATGCCCTTCCACCACTCAACAATCCCACGATTTAATCCCAGTCTAATCACGAGACAATTTACAATGACCAATTAACTTACCAATTGGTAGGCCTTTGGTCTGTGGCAGGAAACCAAGGCACCTGGAGGAAACCCACATGGTCACGGGAAGAACCTACAAACCCCTTACAGGCAGCGACAGGAATTGAACCTTGGCCGCCTGTACTGTAAAGCATACCATGCCGCAAATATTCTGTTTGGACAAGCCCTGTATTTACCTCTGAAATCCACACGCAAGACAGAGAAAGTCAAGTCAAGTCAAGTTTATTGTCATTTAACAATATACGTATATGCTGCCAAATAAGAAAATATTTCTCTGGACCAGGGTTTAAAACACAGTAGTATACATAACACACGTATAACATACTATAACTTAAGAAAGTAAGAATAAAACCTACAAATGAACTACACATAGATAAATAAAGTGCAAAATTAAATATTGCAGGGTCCAATACAAATTATCAGGCGACACTTTGAATGCAATGTAGCAGAGAGCTCCGAAGCCTAATGGCCTGAGGGAAAAAGCTGTTTTCCATTCTGATCATACTTGTCTTTATGCATCAAAGTCTGATGGTAAAATGTTAAAGAGGACACTGGATAGATGGGTGAAATCCTGGATAATACTAAGAGCCCTGTGTATGCAAAGCTATTGATAAATGTCCCCAATGGATAGCAGGGAGACCACTATAATGCTCTCGGCTGCTCTCACATTCCTTTGTAGGGATTTCTAGTCCGATGCTGTGCTGCTCCCATATGAGATGGAGATGCAGTTTGTCAGGACATTCTCAATGGTGCTCCTGTAAAATTCTGTTAAGATGGTGGGGGGGCCTCAATCTCCTCAATCTCCTCAGCAAATGGAGATGCTGCTCTGCCTTCTTATTGATGGAGACCATATTGAGCGACAAGGTGAAGTTGTCTGTGATGTGAACTCCCAGGAACTTAGTGCACTTAACTCTCTCTACAGAGAAGCCAATATGTGCAGAGAGGATGATTCATCTGCACCTTTCTGAAGTCCACAATCATTTCTTTGGTGTTCTCCACATTCAAACTTAGGTTTTTTGTTCTCTCACTAGCCCACCAGTGCTCAAACTAACATTCTCAAAGTTAACAATTTCAAAAAAAAAATCAGTTCCTGCTTGTTTCTGGAAGGAAGAACAAGTGCTATTAGGCTGCTACAATGCCTAATCATAAATAATTGTTAAAGCAATAAAACAGAAAAAAATGTGTATGATATTACATACTATGCAGAAATAATTTTCCCATGTTGTGCAGAATTAAATATGTGGTGATTCATCTGTTTTAAGTATTACTCTAGCTAGTATGGGTCATTCATAATCCCACTAGATGTAATTAGAGCAAAATACAAAGTACAGAATGCAAACGGCATACGTAATAAAGAATAGGAATCAAAAGTGTGGATGAGCATGGGCTGGAGGTGGTGTGGTAAGGGGCATGGGTGTCGCCAGGAGATGACTAAGCTGTCTAGAAATACCAGTCATGGTCATGAAATAAAAAAAACTCGGCTATTTATGATGAGGTGAGGAGAAATTTCTTTATTCAGAGATTGGTCAATCTTTGAATTTCTCAACTCAACAGAGCTGCCAAGGATCAGCCATGGAAAGCATTCAAAACAGATTGACAATGGAAGACTCTTGGTCTGAAATATCGACTGTTTATTCATTTCCATCAACGCTGTGTGGATTGCATTGGATTTCCAGCTTCTGTCGGTGTTCATGTTTATGATAGATTTTTTTTATATAGGAGGAACCAAGAGGTAGGGCTGGAAACCAGGGTGAAG
Organism: Mobula hypostoma; assembly: GCF_963921235.1. Taxonomy (NCBI): domain Eukaryota; kingdom Metazoa; phylum Chordata; class Chondrichthyes; order Myliobatiformes; family Myliobatidae; genus Mobula; species Mobula hypostoma. The sequence goes on along the minus strand of NC_086101.1, from coordinate 88,874,245 downwards.
AGACTAAGGATAGGACGGTTAGTAGAAAAGCAAAGATAGTGTGCAGTCAGACTGTCAGGAAGGGCAGGCAGACGATAGGACATAATTGTAGCCAGCAGAGTGAGTATCAGAGCATTAGGGATGCAGAATCAAAAAGAGATCCAATTCAGCACTCAAAGTGTTATATCTCAATGCATGGAGTATAAGACATAAGGTGGATGATCTTGTTGCACGATTACACGATTGTCAGATATGATTTTGTGGCCATCACTGAATCGTGGCTGAAGGATGGTTGTAGTTGGGAGCTGAACATCAAAGGTTACACATTATCTCAGAGGGATAGGAAGGTCTGCAGAGGGGGTGGCGTGGCTCTGCTGATAAACAATGTCATTAAATCGGTAGAAAGATGTGACATTGGATTGGAAGATGTTGAATCCTTGTGGGTTGAGTTAAGAAACTGGAAGAGTAAAAGGTCCCTGATAGCAGTCATATACAGGCCTCCCAACAGTAGCTGGGATATGGCCCACAAATACAATGGGAAATAGAAAAGGTGAGTCAAAAGGGCAATGTTATGATAGTCATGGGAGATTTCAACATGCAGGTTAATTGGAAAAGCAGGTTGGAAATGGATCCTAAGAATGTGAAATTGTTGAATGTCTACAAGATGGCTTTTTAGAGTGGTTTTTCATTTGGCATACTAGGGTCTCAGCTATACTGGATTGGGTGTAATGTAACGAACTGGAGATGATTAGGGAGCTTAAGGTAAAAGAACCCTTAGGAGACAGTGATCACAATATAATTGAGTTCAACTTGGAATTTGATAGGGAGAAAGTAAAGTCTGACATAGCAGTATTTCAGTGGTGTAAAGGAAATTACAGTGGTGTGAAAGAGGAGTTGGCCAAAGTGAATTGGAAGCAGATGCTGGCAGGGATGACAGCAGAGCAGCAATGGCATGTGTTTCTGAGAAAATGAAGAAGATGCAGGATAGATGTATTCCAAAAACAAAGAATTACTCAAAAGGCAAAATAGTACAATCATGGCAGACTAGGGAAGTCAAAACTAATTATTAGCAAAAGAGAGGGCATACAACAAAGCAAAAATTAGTGGGAAGACAGAGGAATGAAAACCTTTCAAAAACCCTACAGAGAGCAACTAAAAGAATCATTAGGAGGGAAAAGATGAAATATAAAAGCAAGCTAGCAAACAATATAAAAGTGGTGAGTAGAGGCGCTTTCAGATATGTAAAAAAAAAGAGAGATGAGAGTGAATATAGGACCACTAGAAAATGAGGCTGGAGAAATAATAACGGGGGACAAGGAGATGGCAGATGAACTAAATTAGTATTTTGCATCAGAATTCTTTGTGGAAGACACTAACAGTGTACCAGATGTTGAAGGGTGTGAGAGAAGAGAAGTGAGTACAGTCGGCCCTCTGTATCGGCAGGTTCCGCATCCGCGGATCGAATATATTCGAAAAAATATTCCAGAAAGTTCCAAACAGCAAAACTTGAATTTGCCGTGCGCAGAGCACTATGCTGAATCCACGCGAATGAAGTGATGTGTAGGCATACCCTGCTGTAGCCTCCCGCCATTTCACAGATCCTCAGTCTCTCTCCAGCATTCGTTGTTTGAGCATTGTTCGCCTTGTGTCTCATTTGTTCGCTACTTGTGTTGTGAGCGAGAGGAAGGAGTTTAAGGCTAGTAAGGGATGGCTGGCTAGCTATGTAAAGTGCTAGAGCTTCAAGACCTTAAAGATCACGGGAGAATCGGCATTGGCTGATAATGAGGCAGCATCAGCATTCCCAGAAGAGCTACGAAGATTGCATCTGTACTGAACATGTACAAACTTTTTTTTTCTTGTCATTATTCCCTAAACAATACAGTATAACAACTATTTACACAGCATTTACATTGTATTAGGTATTATAAGTAATCTAGAGATGACTTAAAGTACATGGGAGGATGTGCATAGGTTATATGCAAATACTACGCCATTTTATATAAGGGACTTGAGCATCCGCGGATTTTGGTATCCGCGGGGGGTCCCGGAACCAATTCCCCATGGATACTGAGGGACGACTGTACAGTTACTATTACAAGGGAGAAAGTACTCAAAAAGCTGAAAGACCTAAGGGTACATAAGTTACCTAGGCCACACGAACTGCACCCAAGAGTTCTGAAAGAGGTAGCAGTGGAGATTGTGGAGGCATTAGTAATGATCTTTCGAAAATCATTGGACTCTGCCAGAAGACTGGAAAATTGCAAATGTCACTTCACTCTTTAAGAAAGGAGGAAGGCAGCAGCAAGGAAATTATAGACCAGTCAGCCTGACATCAGTGGTTGGGAAGATGTTGGAATCAATTGTTAAGGAAGAGGTTATGGAGTACTTGATGACACAGAACAAGGTAGGATAAAGTCAGCATGGTTCCTTAAGGGAAAATCTTGCCTGGCAAATCAATTGTAATTCTTTGAGGAAATTACATGCAGGATAGATAAAGGGGATATAGTGGATGTTATATATCCGGACTTTCAGGAAGTCTTTGACAAGGTGCCACACATGAGTCTGCTTACCAAGTTAAGAGCTCATGGGATTACAGGAAAGTTACTGGCACGGTTAGAGTATTGGCTGATTAGTAGAACACAGTGAGTGGGGAAAAAAAAGATCCTTTTCTGGTTGACTGCCATTGACTAGTGATGTTCCGCAGGTGTCGGTGTTGGGACCACTTCTTTTTAAGCTGGAAATCAATGATTTTGATGATGGAATAGATGGATTTCTTGCCAAGTTTACAGATGATATGAAGATTGGTGGAGGGGCAGGTAGTGTTGAGGAAACAGTTATGCTGCAAAAGGACTTGATTAGGAGAATGGGCTTAAAGAGTGGCAAATGAAATACAATATTGGGAAATGCATGGTCATGCACTTTCGTACTAGAAATGTATTTTCTAAACAGGGAGAAAATCCAAAAATCTGAGATGGAAAAGGACTTGGGAGTTCTTATGCAGAGCACCCTAAAGATTAACTTACAGTTAGAGTCGGTGATGATGAAGGCAATTGCAATATTAGCATTCAGTTCAAGGGTTCTAGAATACAAGAGCAGGGATGTGATGCTGAGACTTCACTGGTGAGGTCTCATCTTGAGTATTATGAACAGTTTTGGGCTCCTCATCTAAGAAAAGATGTGCTGGCATTGGAGGGGGTTCAGGGGATGTTCACAAAGATGATTCCGGGAATGAATGGGTTAACATACAAGGAATGTTTGGTGGCTCTGGGCCTGTACTCATTGGAATTTAGAAGGATGGGGGGTATCTCATTGAAACCTTTTGAATGTTGAAAGGCCTAGACAGAGCAGATGTGGAAAAGGTGCATCCCATGGTGGGAGAGTCTAGGACAAGAGGGCACAACCTCAGGATAGAGGGATGTCCATTTAAAACAAAGATATGGAGAGATTTCTTTAGCCAGAGGATGGTGAATTTGTTGAATTTATTACCACAGGCAACTGTACAGGCCAAGACATTGGATGTATTTAAGGCAGAGCTTGTCAAGTACTTGATTGGACATGGCATCCAAGGTTACAGGGAGAAGTCTGGGGAGTGGGACTGAGGAGATGAGAAAAAGGACCAGCCATGATTGAATGGCAGAGCAGACTCAATGGGTTAAATAACCTAACTCTGCTCCTATGTCTTATGGTTTTACGGAAATGATGTTGGGAGAGAAGTATAACTTAAATGGAAGAGCAGAATTGAGAGGCTAAATGGCTTATTTCTGTTCCTACTTCTTTCATTCTTATTTTTTTTATGCAAGTCACACACATCATTCTCATCCAACTGCTTGTAACCAACATTACAGTTTAACCACAGCATCTCCTAGTAAGAAATTTGATTTCCAATGGACACTGAGTAAGAGCAGGTGAATAAGTCGAGGTACCCACATTGTTTGAGTAGGGAAGAGACAAAACCAATTATTGTTGAACTCCAATCTCTGTTTAAATAATGTGAACTGTATGTAAGTGTGGCAAGATTTCTACTTGAATCAGAATGAGTTGGAAAAAAACCAAGATCAGACAGAATCTCACTTTTCTTTCAATAGAAAAACATCATGCAATGCAGTTCTTCTGCTTTGACATGCTCTCCTGTCAGAAACTACCATCAACCTGAGAGAGAGAACTGTAGCATCAGATTCTGTATTAGAGTTAAGAATCAACTAACTAGTGCCCTCAAGTGGTTGAAAATTGCAGGAGGGAAATAGATGAAGTTTTTGTAATTTGTGTTTACATATGCATACGCTAGAAGTATTTGGCGTATTTCATCAAAGTATACAGCATTTTCAAAATATAATTGGGCATTGTTTCTCAGCAAGACCAATCAATTACCAAAGACATACATAAAAGAGTGGAAGGCAATTTTCAAAATTTAGGGACGTTTCCTCATACCCTGGCCAAGGTTGTTCATTCTAGCTACCAGAAGTTTCTTCTAATCGTGAACAATTACAGGTTTTATTTTACCAGAAAAACATGATTTAATTAATGTTGTAAAGAGATTAATGTTATTCTTGTTTTTACTTGTATTGATAGAATATTTTAAAACATATTTAATTTTGACAATATCTGTTCCTCATTTGAGGGAAGAAAATCTTATTTAGTATATGGAATATAGAACAGTTGCAAATGTCACTCCACTCTGAGAAGAGAGGGTGGGAAAAGAAATAAAATTATATGCCAGGTTTTCCTGAATTCAGTGGTTGGGAAGATGTTGCAGTCCATTATTATGGATAAGGTTTCAGGGTACTTGAGACACATGACAAAATAAGCCAAAGTCAATATGGTTTCCTTAAGAGGAAATCTTGCCTGACAAATCTGTTGAAATTCTTTGAGGAAATAACAGGCAGGATAGACAAAGGAGAGTCAATGGATGTTGTTTACTTGGATTTTCAGAAGGTCTTTGACAAGGTGCCACACATGAGGCTGCTAAACATGGTAAGACACCATGGTATTACAGAAAAGATACTAGCAGGGATAGAAGATTGGCTGCCTGGCATGAGGCAAAGAGTGGGAATAAAGGGAGCCTTTCTGGCTGGCTGCTGGTGACAAGTGTGTTCGAAAGGGATTGGTGTTGGAACTACTTCTCTTCACCTTACATGTCAATGATTTAGATGATGGACTTGCTGTTTTGGGGGACAAGCTTGCAGATGATATGAATATAAGTGAAGGGGCAGGTACTGCTGAGGAAGCAGATGGTCTGCAGAAGGACTTGGACAGATTTGGAGAATGGGCAAAGAAGTGGCAGATGGAATGTAATGTAGGAAAGTGTATGGTCATGCACTTTGGTAGGACAAATAAAGGCATAGACTATTTTCTAAATGGGGGTAAAAATCAGAAATCCGAGGTGTAAAGGTACTTGGGAGTCCTCGTGCAGGATCCCTAAAGATTAAGGCTGAGTCAGTGGTATAGAAGACAAATGCAAAGATAGTATTCACTTCTAGATGACCAGAATATAAAAGCAAGGATGTAATGCTGAGGTTTTATAAGGTATTGGTCAGGCTGTATTTGGAGTATTGTGAGCAGTTTGGGGCCTCTTATCGAAGAAAAGATGTGCAGGAATTGGAGAGGGTCCAGAGGAGGTTCACGAGAATAATTCTGCAAATGAAAAGGTTAATGTAAGAGAGGCACTTCATGGCGCTGGGCCTGTATTCATTGCAGTTTAGAAGAACGAGTTCAGAAAGATCTTTCTGAAACCTAGCGAGAGGATTCGAGTACAGGAGCAGGGAGGTACTACTGCAGTTGTACAAGGCCTTGGTGAGACCACACCTGGAGTATTGTGTGCAGTTTTGGTCCCCTAATCTGAGGAAGGACATCCTTGCCATAGAGGGAGTACAAAGAAGGTTCACCAGATTGATTCCTGGGATGGCAGGACTTTCATATGAAGAAAGACTGGATGAACTAGGCTTGTACTCGTTGAAATTTAGAAGATTGAGGGGGGATCTGATTGAAACGTATAAAATCCTAAAGGGATTGGACAGGCTAGATGCAGGACGATTGTTCCCGATGTTGGGGAAGTCCAGAACGAGGGGTCACAATTTGAGGATAAAGGGGAAGCCTTTTAGGACTGAGATTAGGAAAAACTTCTTCACACAGAGAGTGGTGAATCTGTGGAATTCTCTGCCACAGGAAACAGTTGAGGCCAGTTCATTGGCTATATTTAAGAGGGAGTTAGATATGGCCCTTGTGGCTACGGGGATCAGAGGGTATGGAGGGGAGGCTGGTGCAGGGTTCTGAGTTGGATGATCAGCCATGATCATAATAAATGGCAGTGCAGGCTCGAAGGGCCGAATGGTCTACTCCTGCACCTATTTTCTATGTTTTCTATGTTTTCTATGAAATTTTAAAAGGCCTCGATGGAGTGGAATTGGAGAAGATATTTCCTGTATTATGGGTGTCTAGGACCAGAGGGCACAGCCTCAGAATAGAAGGACATCCCTTTAGAACAGATATGAGAAGAATATTTGTTAACTTGTGGATGTTGAATCAGTGGAATTAATTGCCATGGAAGGCTATGAAGGTCAAGTCATTGAGTATATTTAAAATGAAAGTTGATAGGTTCTTGATTAGTCAGAGTGTCAAAGATTATTGGGAGAAGGAAGGAGAATGGTATTGAGAGGAATAATAAATCAGTGATGATGGAGTGAAGTCTTGATGGGCCAGGTGGCCTTATTCTGCTCATATGTCTTATGGTCTTTATCATTCATAGCTTTGATGCAGATAATTGTAATATTATTATTACTCATCGAAAGGTTAATGTAACCTTCTCATTTATTAAGCTGAACTAACTGGCTATATCTTCCTTTTAGCATTTTACATATACATAATTATTCTTCAGAGGATGGTAGTGAGTGACCTTTGTCATTCCTTCTGATGAAGGTACTTTGGGTAGGGTGTTCTAGATCTTAAACCCAGGTACAATAAAGGACAGATGCCATTAATGAACAACAGTAGAATGTGAATGATTACCTAGTTCGCAGTGAATTATATCTAGATTCATAAAAAACATACACACAGATTCCCTATTAATTTCATTCAAAAGGAAAACTATTGTATATATTTTTACAAATTCTTTATTTTTCTAATTGTCCTTACAGAATGTCCATTCAGTGGTGAAGAAAATCTTTGAAGAGGGTCCAGAGGTTCACGAGGATGATTCCAAAAATGAAAGGATTAACATATGAGGCGTGTTTGATGGCTCTGGGTCTGTACTCTCTGGAGTTTTGAAGAATGAGGGGGGCTCCCATTGAATGGCCCAGAGAGAATGGATATGGAGAGGATGTTTCCTATCATGGGTGAGCCTAGGACCAGAGGGCACAGCTTCAAAACAGAGGAATATTAATTTAAAACTGAGATGAGATGGAATTCAGCAGGCCAGGCAGCATCTCTAGGAAGAGGTACAGTCGACGTTTCGGGCCGAGACCCTTCGTCAGGACTAACTGAAGGAAGAGTGAGTAAGGGATTTGAAAGTGGGAGGGGGAGGGGGAGATCCAAAATGATAGGAGAAGACTGGACGGGCGGGGATGGAGCCAAGAGTTGGACAGGTGATTGGCAAAAGGGATACGAGAGGATCATGGGACAGGAGGTCCGGGAAGAAAGACGGGGGGGGGGTGTGGGGGGGAACCCAGAGGATGGGCAAGGGGCATATTCAGAGGGACAGAGGGAGAAAAAGGAGAGTGAGAGAAAGAATGTGTGTATAAAAATAAATAACAGATGGAGTACGGGGGGGAGGTGGGGCATTAGCCTGAGTGTGGATTCATCTTTACAGTAGAGGAGGCCGTGGATAGACATGTCAGAATGGGAATGGGATGTGGAATTAAAATATATGGCCACTGGGAAGCCACACTCAGGTTGGAGGAACAACACCTTATATTCCGTCTGGGTAGCCTCCAATCTGATGGCATGAACATCGACTTCTCTAACTTCTGCTAATGCCCCACCTCCCCCTCGTACCCCATCTGTTATTTATTTTTATACACACATTCTTTCTCTCACTCTCCTTTTTCTCCCTCTGTCCCTCTGACTATATCCCTTGCCCATCCTCTGGGTTCCCCCCCCCACCTTGTCTTTCTTCCCGGACCTCCTGTCCCATGATCCTCTCGTATCCCTTTTGCCTATCACCTGTCCAGCTCTCGGCTCCATCCCTCCCCCTCCTGTCTTCTCCTATCATTTTGGATCTCCCCCTCCCGCTCCAACTTTCAAATCCCTTACTCACTCTTCCTTCAGTTAGTCCTGATGAAGGGTCTCGGCCTGAAACGTCGACTGTACCTCTTCCTAGAGATGCTGCCTGGCCTGCTGCATTCACCAGCAACTTTGACGTGTGTTGCTTGAATTTCCAGCATCTGCAGAATTCCTGTTGTTTGAGAAGGAATCCCTTTAGTCAGAGGGTGGCGAATCTGTAGAATAGTGGTCGCCAACCAGTTGATCGAGAACAACCGGTCGATCTTTGAGACTTTCCCAGTAGATCCCGAAAAAGATGAAAAATAAATATACAAATACTGTTGTAATGTGAGCATTATAAAAATAAGTAATACTAATTAGGATAATGGTAATACAGCAAGACTCGCGCTACTGAAAGCTGTTTGTAAAGAGAGATTGTTTCCGGGTTGCGGGGTTTTAGTTCCGTTCTTTCTGGCCAGTGCACATAGCTCCCTCGCCATGCACCATGGTAGAAAAACCAGAAGTAAAACCCCGCAACCCAGAAGCAATCTCTCTTTATAAACACTTTCCATAGCGGGAGTATTGTTATATTACCATTATCCTAGTTTGTATTAACTTATCTTTATAATGCTCACATTGCAACACTTCTCCCCCTTTAAATTCCAACATTCCCCAAATGTAAGTAACTGGGAAACAAAACACAGTGGTGTCATTATCTTGCGTACCTCTGAAACTTATACCAGTGTCTCAGTAACAGCTTACCAATACAAAACACTTGAAAAACGTGGCAGATTCAACATTCAGTCTAAGAAAGGAAACTGTCCATTCAAATATTCAGTCTGTCAGGAGGTTTGTGAGGGCGCTGTGCTGCAACAGATGAAAATTATTAAATCTAAGTACAGGAGCTGTCTTACTGACAGACACTTCACAGACTGTCTCAGACTGGCTGTCTGTAGTTATGAGCCAAATTTCAGGGAACTAGCAGGAAGTATTCAGCCCCAGTCATCACACTCAGTGCAACAGTCAATTTTTATTCATTTATTTTTCGTGCTGAAATAAAATTAAATAATGAAACATAGAATTAAAGGTGTTGTAATGTGAGCATTATAAAAATAAGTAATACTAATTAAGATAATGGTAATATAGCAATACTCCCACTACAGAAAGCTGTTTGTAAAGAGAGGTTGTTTCCGGGCTGTGGGGTTTTACTTCCGGTCTTTTCTTCCCGGTGCACATACGTGTGACTAAACGATTTAGTAGATCGATCTTGCCTTTCACTAAGGCCGAAGTAGGGGATCTTGGGCTTAAAAAGGGTGGCGACGACTACTGTAGAATTAATTGCCGCATTTGGCTGTGGAGGCCATATCAGTGGGAATAATTAAAGAAAAGGTTGATAGGTTTCTTGATTAGTAAAGATGTCAAAGGTTACAGGGATAAGGCAGAAGTGGGGTTGAGAGGGACAATAAATCAGCCATGGTGGAATGGTGGAGCAGAGCCAGTGGACACAATGGCCTAATTCTGCTTGTATGTCTTATGATCTCTGGTCTACTACAGCACAGTACAGGTCCTCCAAGCCATGAATCTAACCTTTCCCTCCCTTATTGCCTTCCATTTTCCTTTCACCCATTTTCCTATCTAAGAATCTCTTAGATGCCCTTAACGTATCTGTCTCTAGCACCACCCCTAGCAGCACATTCTACCCACTCATCATTCTCTGAATAAAAAACTTACCTCTGACAACCCCTTATATTTTCCTCCAAACACCATAAAATGTGCCCCCTCATATTAGCCATTTCCATTGTGGGAAAATGTCTCTGGTTCTCCACTTGACCTATGCCTCTTATCATCTTATACACCTCTATTAAATCACTTATTATCCTCTTTTGCAAGTGTAAAGCCCTAGCTCGCTCAACTTTTCCTCATAAGACATGCTCTCTAATCCAGGCATTATCCTGGTAAATTCAGCTGAACCACAGTTGATCACAATACTCCAAGTGTGGTCTAACCAGTGTTTTATAAAGCTGAAACATTATCCTTATGGCTCTTGACTCAATCTTCTGCCTAATGAAGGACAACACGCCACACACTATCCTATTAACTTGCGCAGCAACTTTGAGGGAGCTAAGGCCATGGATGTTTATATCTTCAAATCCAAAACAGAAAGCTAGGTCAAGTTTTAACGAAGATTCATTGAGATAAAACATCAATTGTGTTACTCTCAGCATAGATGCTTCCTGACCTGCTCAGTATTTCTGGCACTTTATTGTTTTATTTCAGATGTCTAGCATTTTGTTTGCTTTATTTTCAACCCCTGTTCCTCTAAGCCTATTTAAATCATTCTTTTAGTTTGGTCAATACTGAAAAATATTGGCAATTTTAATATGCATAATGTTTCTGAGCTTTTAAAACCTTCCACCATTAGGATATGATCAATGGATAAATGTAAATGCTGGAAGAACACACTCTGATCTTCGCTAAAGTATATTCATTGTACCTGGTCATGCTTAAGTACATCCATCTGTCATACAGGGAAAGCAGAGCCAAGGTTCACATCCATGTGTCATACAGGGAATGCAGAGCCAAGGTTCACATCCATCTGTCATACAGGGAAAGCAGAGCCAAGGTTCACATCCATGTGTCATACAGGGAAAGCAGAGCCAAGGTTCACATCCATCTGTCATACAGGGAAAGCAGAGCCAAGGTTCACATCCATGTGTTATACAGGGAAAGCAGAGCCAAGGTTCACATCCATGTGTTATACAGGGAAAGCAGAGCCAAGGTTCACATCCATCTGTCATACAGGGAAAGCAGAGCCAAGGTTCACATCCATGTGTTATACAGGGAAAGCAGAGCCAAGGTTCACATCCATGTGTTATACAGGGAAAGCAGAGCCAAGTTTCACATCCATGTGTTATACAGGGAAAGCAGAGCCAAGGTTCACATCCATGTGTTATACAGGGAAAGCAGAGCCAAGGTTCACATCCATCTGTCATACAGGGAAAGCAGAGCCAAGGTTCACATCCATGTGTTATACAGGGAAAGCAGAGCCAAGGTTCACATCCATGTGTTATACAGGGAAAGCAGAGCCAAGGTTCACATCCATGTGTTATACAGGGAAAGCAGAGCCAAGGTTCACATCCATGTGTTATACAGGGAAAGCAGAGCCAAGGTTTACATCCATGTGTTATACAGGGAAAGCAGAGCCAAGGTTCACATCCATGTGTTATACAGGGAAAGCAGAGCCAAGGTTCACATCCATGTGTTATACAGGGAAAGCAGAGCCAAGGTTCACATCCATGTGTTATACAGGGAAAGCACAGCCAAGGTTCACATCCATGTGTTATACAGGGAAAGCACAGCCAAGGTTCATGTCCTGAAACCCTGCAGGAAAAGAACATGAATGCATATCAAACTGGTTTTTATATACCTTTTATATGCAGTTAGAAAGTTGTTTACTTATACGTTTAACATGTCATAATTTCAGATGAGAAAATCAGAAGTAAACTTGAATTTACTTGGGTGGCAGGGTGGAGAATGGTTGTGGGGTGAAGAGCATGTGGCGGGGTGGAGAACGGGTGGCAGAATATTTCTAACAAAGCAGATATAAGGCGCTCTGATCGGGGTTATGAGAAGTCATGGAAGCAGGTGGTCGATGGTCGTATGAGCATGTGGAGCATATCGCAAAAACTGGCTATGTGGCCACTGATGCCAGGCAGCCAATCCGTGAAGAGTATTGATAATGACTGGGGTCACCTGTCTTGTAAAGACACTGCCCAAAAGAAGGGAATGGCAAGCTATATCTGTAGAAAAATTTGCCAAGAACAGTCATGGAGCATAATTGCCGATGTCGTACAATACAGCAAATAATGATGATGATGAAACTTGAAAGAGAACATTCAGCTTTCAGTGACGGCAGATAATAAAGAAGCATAGTTTCAGATATAAATATATATAGCATTTAATGGGGATAAAACTAGATGAGTGTAATTATGCAGATAAAAAATTAGTAGACTATCAAAAAGTGGATGCTTTTCTGCAAAATGCTGTCAATGCATTTAGTAATTATTGCTGATATAATAAAGAGCATAAAATTGCACATAATTTTTACATCAATAACTTCTCTGCTGAGATGCAAGATTGGACAGAGAAATGTGAAAGTCCTGTGTCAGAATGTTGGATCTAATGTTGATTCATCCCATCATTCACAGTCAGGGACTGAAAGACTGCACTTTGTTTATGTCTCCTTGGATAGCAACAGACTACTGGCAACCTGAACGGAAAGCAGTTCTTGCCAGACATAGTGTTCAATCCAGTTTTACTCATTCAAACATTCAAACAAAGTTCAGTAGAACACATTATCTTTGAATATGAAAAATGATAGACTTGGTGGTCTGATCTCAGATTCTGTAGGCAGAATCTTCGCAGCTTGTTCTGCTCAAGCATCAGTTAGGGCAACATGGTTGTGTCGCATTTAGTGCATCACTTTGCAGCAAAAGCGATCGTCAATTGGGATTCAATTCACGGCGTTGTCTGTAAGCAGTTTGTATGTTTTCCTCATAACCATGTGGGATTCCTCCCACATTCCAAAGACATATAGCTAGGGTGAGGGTTAGTGAGAAGTGGGCATGCTATGTTGCTGCCAGAAACATGGCAACACTTCTTGGCTGTCCCCAGCACAATCCTTGGACCGTGTTGGTTGTTGGCGCAAAACGATGCATTTCACTGTATGATTCAATGTACACGTGACACATAAAGCTAACCTTTAATCTTTCTCCTTTAATTCAGTTCTTGGTTCTCCTTTATTTGCTATTTATATTAATGACCTGGAGGGGGATCCGCAGCATAAGTTTGCTGATGGAATGAAAATAGTTGGGAGGGCATGTTGTGATAAGAATAATCAGACTCTGTAACTGGATTAATATTAGAATGAATTTGAATAGGAGCAAGCTTGGCAAATGGAGTTAATGTGGGAAGTGTGTGGCTGTGCACATTGGTTAAGGAATCTAACGGCAAGCAAACATTTAAATGGAGAAGGGTTGCAAATGTGCAAAGTGATCTAGATGTTCATTTGTGCAAATTGCATACTAGCAGCAGACACATACAATAAGTGATTTAGAATATAAAAGACATATTTGTCTTTATTGCAAGAGAGTAGGAGTTTGAAACTAAGCAAGTTATGTTGCAATGGGCTGGGTTCTACTGAGGTCACAATTGCACAATTATGGTCCCTAACTTGAGAAATGGCAGACACCCACTGGAGATAGTCCTAAAGAGATTCACTGGGCAACTACCTGGGATGAGACTTGAGGGGCTAAGCGGCTGAGTCCTGCTCCTGTTTCCTTGTGTTCTTATATACTGCAGCAATGGGTAAAGTCCATGCACTACAGCACATGAAATCAAGATGTACGTTGAGTTCACTGGATTGGTGAGGCAACAAGACAACACAGGACTGCTCTGCAGAGTCTTGACTTCATTTCTGGAATTTAAACTTGAGGCCCTCTGCTGGTCGGGGTCAACCATGGATGTTGCATCCCAGATGTCTGCGTGATACGCAAACCAATGCACAAGCCAGGGCAGTGCGATATGAGAGCAAGCTGTTGCCCCTCCTGAATTCAATATTCAGGAGGGATAGACATGAAGGAAGGGGAGGTGGGGTGGCGTTGCTGGTTAAAGAAGAGATTAACGCAATAGAAAGGAAGGACATAAGCCGGGAAGATGTGGAATCGATATGGGTAGAGCTGCGTAACACTAAGGGGCAGAAGACGCTGGTGGGAGTTGTGTACAGGCCACCTAACAGTAGTAGTGAGGTCGGAGATGGTATTAAACAGGAAATTAGAAATGTGTGCAATAAAGGAACAGCAGTTATAATGGGTGACTTCAATCTACATGTAGACTGGGTGAACCAAATTGGTAAAGGTGCTGAGGAAGAGGATTTCTTGGAATGTATGCGGGATGGTTTTTTGAACCAACATGTCGAGGAACCAACTAGAGAGCAGGCTATTCTGGACTGGGTTTTGAGCAATGAGGAGGGTTAATTAGCAATCTTGTCGTGAGAGGCCCCTTGGGTAAGAGTGACCATAATATGGTGGAATTCTTCATTAAGATGGAGAGTGACATAGTTAATTCAGAAACAAAGGTTCTGAACTTAAAGAGGGGTAACTTTGAAGGTATGAGACGTGAATTAGCTAAGATAGACTGGCAAATGACACTTAAAGGATTGACGGTGGATATGCAATGGCAAGCATTTAAAGGTTGCATGGATGAACTACAACAATTGTTCATCCCAGTTTGGCAAAAGAATAAATCAAGGAAGGTAGTGCACCCGTGGCTGACAAGAGAAATTAGGGATAGTATCAATTCCAAAGAAGAAGCATACAAATTAGCCAGAGAAAGTGGCTCACCTGAGGACTGGGAGAAATTCAGAGTTCAGCAGAGGAGGACAAAGGGCTTAATTAGGAAGGGGAAAAAAGATTATGAGAGAAAACTGGCAGGGAACATAAAAACGGACTGTAAAAGCTTTTATAGATATGTAAAAAGGAAAAGACTGGTAAAGACAAATGTAGGTCCCCTGCAGACAGAAGCAGGTGAATTGATTATGGGGAGCAAGGACATGGCAGACCAATTGAATAATTACTTTGGTTCTGTCTTCACTAAGGAGGACATAAATAATCTTCCAGAAATAGTAAGGGACAGAGGGTCCAGTGAGATGGAGGAACTGAGCGAAATACATGTTAGTAGGGAAGTGGTGTTAGGTAAATTGAAAGGATTGAAGGCAGATAAATCCCCAGGGCCAGATGGTCTGCATCCTAGAGTGCTTAAGGAAGTAGCCCAAGAAATAGTGGATGCATTAGTGATAATTTTTCAAAACTCGTTAGATTCTGGACTAGTTCCTGAGGATTGGAGGGTGGCTAATGTAACCCCACTTTTTAAAAAAGGAGGGAGAGAGAAACCGGGGAATTATAGACCGGTTAGCCTAACGTCGGTGGTGGGGAAACTGCTAGAGTCAGTTATCAAAGATGTGATAACAGCACATTTGGAAAGCGGTGAAATGATCGGACAAAGTCAGCATGGATTTGTGAAAGGAAAATCATGTCTGACGAATCTCATAGAATTTTTTGAGGATGTAACTAGTAGAGTGGATAGGAGAGAACCAGTGGATGTGGTATATTTGGATTTTCAAAAGGCTTTTGACAAGGTCCCACACAGGAGATTAGTGTGCAAACTTAAAGCACACGGTATTGGGGGTAAGGTATTGGTGTGGGTGGAGAATTGGTTAGCAGACAGGAAGCAAAGAGTGGGAATAAACGGGACCTTTTCAGAATGGCAGGCGGTGACTAGTGGGGTACCGCAAGGCTCAGTGCTGGGACCCCAGTTGTTTACAATATATATTAATGACTTGGATGAGGGAATTAAATGCAGCATCTCTAAGTTTGCGGATGACACGAAGCTGGGTGGCAGTGTTAGCAGTGAGGAGGATGCTAAGAGGATGCAGGGTGACTTGGATAGGTTGGGTGAGTGGGCAAATTCATGGCAGATGCAATTTAATGTGGATAAATGTGAAGTTATCCACTTTGGTGGCAAAAATAGGAAAACAGATTATTATCTGAATGGTGGCTGATTAGGAAAGGGGGAGGTGCAACGAGACCTGGGTGTCATTATACACCAGTCATTGAAAGTGGGCATGCAGGTACAGCAGGCGGTGAGAAAGGCGAATGGTATGCTGGCATTTATAGTGAGAGGATTCGAGTACAGGAGCAGGGAGGTACTACTGCAGTTGTACAAGGCCTTGGTGAGACCACACCTGGAGTATTGTGTGCAGTTTTGGTCCCCTAATCTGAGGAAAGACATCTTTGCCAAAGAGGGAGTACAAAGAAGGTTCACCAGATTGATTCCTGGGATGGCAGGACTTTCATATGAAGAAAGTCTGGATGAACTGGGCTTGTACTCGTTGGAATTTAGAAGATTGAGGGGGGATCTGATTGAAACGTATAAGATCCTAAAGGGATTGGACAGGCTAGATGCAAGAAGATTGTTCCCGATGTTGGGGAAGTCCAGAACGAGGGGTCACAGTTTGAGGATAGAGGGGAAGCCTTTTAGGACCGAGATTAGGAAAAACTTCTTCACACAGAGAGTGGTGAATCTGTGGAATTCTCTGCCACAGGAAACAGTTGAGGCCAGTTCATTGGCTATATTTAAGAGGGAGTTAGATATGGCCCTTGTGGCTACGAGGGTCAGGGGGTATGGAGGGAAGGCTGGGGCGGGGTTCTGAGTTGGATGATCAGCCATGATCATAATAAATGGCGGTGCAGGCTCGAAAGGCCGAATGGCCTACTCCTGCACCTATTTTCTATGTTTCTATGTAGCAGGCTCCCCCTCTGCATGCAGCTGATCAATTCAGAGAAACAGTAGAGATGTATACCATTTGGTGCCAGTAGCATAGCAGAAGATGCCAGTCAGAGTTAAACTAAATGTAGGACTGCCTTAGGAACTCCAGCTTTGGATTTTTCTCCAGGGTTTTTACCCTCGAAGCCTTCGCCGTGAATGAGTAAAACCGTAAGGCAGCAGAGATTTGTGATCAAAGGTTTCCTTCTCCTAGCATGGCTGACAAACCCCATTTGTCTGCAGTGACTGCTTTAAGGCAACAGTAACCTGCCTTTTCTCCTTCTCCTTTCAGTAGAAGCATTTCTGTTAGGCTTAGTAGCAAAGCCACATGTGAAGGCCAGGAGTTGTACTTGATTGTCAGAGGCTATTTGAGATGCTTACCATTAGGAATGTTTAATAGGTAGTGGGAACTTATCTTCCCTACCAATCCCAGCTGTGACAACCTTAAGGAACAGAAAATGCTAAAGAACATCAGCAGCTCAGGCAGCATCTGTGGAAAAAGAAACAGTTAACAATTCAGTTCAATAACTCTTCATCAAAACTGAGAAAGAGAAGAAGTGTGTTAGTCAAGGTAGCAGAGAGGGTGGGGAGGATAATGCTGGAACAAAGGGAATATCTGTAATTGGGCAAATAATGGGGTCATTGTATAGACAGTTAAACTTCAAGGGAAAGAGAAGCCATTGGTGGAAAACAAGGCAAAAGAGATAGGCGCAAATCACACTGAAGAGTTGAGAACATTTTTATGTTTGGCATTCCTGGAAGCTTAACTGTCCATTCAATGTCTATGTCCCTTCCCCCTATTTCAGACATACCCTATGTTCCACGCATTTCTCTGCTACCTAGACTGATTTGCTTTCTCTCTTTCTCAATTTTGATGAAGGGTCTTTGACACAAAATATTATATGTTTCTTTTTCTATGGTGATCCAGAACCAAACAAAAAGTCCAGGTAAAACCCACGGAAGGCTTTCTTAAGAGTAATAAATTGATTCCAATTGAAGTTGAAGTTAAAGGTGGAGTCAAATGCACATCCGCTCTGGCAGGGTTTGCAGGCCTTTTCTTCCTAGTAGACAAACTCCAACATCATGAAAGGCTGCGACACTTCACCCCCAGATGAGCTCAAAGTTCTTCATGCATACTTTAAAAGAAAGAATAGAACTACATCTGTGCAAATTCCTGCTGCATCTGTTGACCCTGTGATCTCTGTCTCAGAGGCTGATATCAGGGCACCTTTCCAACAGGCATCAGGTCCTGATGGTGCACCTGATTTAAGACAGCACTGGTGAAGCCCAGTGACCACTTATCTAAAGTATACAACTAAATACTTTATTAATTTTTATTTCTATAAACATTAATGGTAACAATGGAGAGGCGAGCAAGTGTGAGGCTGAGTTGAAGGTCAAAGCGTGTAAGTGTGAGGTGAAGTCGAGGTGAGGCCAAGGCATATTTAAGGAAAAGTTGGGACATGCAGAGTGGAGCAAATTTGGAACAGAGGAGAGGAGAGGCCCATCCACCTAAACCAAGAGCGAGGTCTGATCAATCAAAGCACCAGGCTAGTTGGGAAATATTGGGTAAAGGCCAAAATGTGGCGGGGTCCAGGCCCAGAGCATATTGATGCTACAGGCCCCAGGTCCTAGTGTGACGTTTGGATGATTTAAATGCCAGGCTAGATGGATTGAAAAGGCAGGGTGTTGGGACCAGAGGGGAGGTTGGAGCTGGTTCTACTCGATGATCCTCGACATATATTTGGTTCTGCACTGAACTAAGGCTGAGGCTGTGACCTGCCGTGGACTACCTGGCTGTGGGCTCCATGATGTTTACTCAGCTCTGCAGTGACCTGCGGCTGAAACTGTCTGCACATTGAGTGTTGGTCAATCTGTTTTATATGGGTTCTTTTGTGTTTCATTGTCTTTGGCTGCCTGGGAGGAGACAAATTTCATTTGTATAACATATACAGTGCCTTTTTTGATAATAAATGTACTTTGAACTTTGGTAACACACTGAAAACCTGTGCCAAGCAACTGGTGGGAGTGCTTAAGAACATCTTCGATCTCCCATTGTTGCAGTTGGAAGTTCCCATCTGCTTCAAAAGGGTGACAATCACACCAATGCCCAAGAAGAGCAGGATAAGCTGCTACAACAACTATCACCCAGTGGCACTCACGTCTACTGTGATAAGAGCTTTGAGAGGTTGGTCATAGCAAGAATTGACTCCTGCCTAAGCAAGGACCTGGATCCACAGCAAGTTGCCTGTCGCGCAATAGGTCTACAACGGATGCAATCTCACTGTCTCTCCACTTGGCCTTGACTCACCTGGACATTGCAATATGAGTGCCATGGATTGACTGTCTTCAATAGTCATTGGCTCAAGGGCTAGCGGTGGCTGGTATAAGTAAAGGAGAAGAGAATTAAAGGGGAGTAAAGACATTTTTGCAGCACATGGGATGCACTGTCTGTAGGTATGGTGGAAGCAGGTTCCATCAAGAGTGTATTGGGTACACATATGCTGAAAAGCTGTTTGCAAAACCAACACAAAGGGGCTCCAGATAGAACTAGTGATGAGAGCTGACATGACGGGGAAAATGGCATCCTTCATTGCTGTAACCATTCTATGTTTACATGATTCTATGTTTTCATTTCTGTTAAATTATACAGTATGTAGTGTATGACAAAATTGGTAGTTGTTGAGTCATCTAGAGAGATCAACCAGGTGAAGGATGTTAGCGAGAAGTAAGAGAGACAAGTGACATTTGGCGGAAGCTCAGTAGATAGTTCTCTCTCATCTAAGGCAGTATAATATCAAATCAAGTTCAAATCAAAAAACCAGAGCAGAAAACTCAAGGATGATGTTAAAATAATTTCTGGGGGTATTTCTGTATCGTGCCACCAGATAAAATATTAAATCATAAATATTCTCTCAGGTGATTCTGCAAGATACAAATGTACTTCTTCAAGAAATGAAGTATTTTCTCTGGTGTTGTGGACAATATGTATCTCTCAATCGACATAATTAGACATACTATCCTGTTATTAACACTTCATTTCAGTAGACATTTAATATATGCATATTTGCTGCCACATTTCTTGCACAATGGTTGTAACAGCTAAGCTAATATCTAGAAAGATACAAAACAAGTTTGGATATCCTGGAAAGGCATGTTAAATGATAACCTTTCTTTCATTCATATGACTATAATTCCTTATGTGACATAGAATGAAGTTTGATACAGGCTTTTAGGAGGTGCTGCCAACTTGCATCAGCACAGAGACTTGAAGAATTGATCGTTCATTCCAACCTGCCTTCACTTTGGAACATAGATCCTCTGGACAGGGTAGATTCTCTTGAACCACTGTAATAGAATGTGATTCCAACACCATTGTTTTTTTTTCAGCAATAACAACTAAAGCTTCCAAAACAGCTTGATACATCTAAGTGAGTAAAATTAAAGCAAATGCATCTGAGTCATACCAGGAACACTTTTCGAATTGGTACATTCCTTAGAAACATTATTTAAGTCACTGCATTATGTTTAAATAAAAGAATGGTAGTAGTATAATTTAAATTTAAATGCTCTGACAACAATTCATCTTAATGCCATTTTTGTAAGGCAATTTAATAAGTTTTCAATCCATGCTTACTTCTTAATTTCGATTTGATTAAACCTAATGTGAACATTGTTGTTCAAAAAATAATTTCTATTTCATATAATGAGTAGTTACTAAACAAAAGCCTGACATTAACTGGTGTTTATTCCAACCAACAGGCGTTGGGAATGAATTATAAAATCGTGTATAAAATGTATGGTGTGCAGACTGAGAAGTACGTTGAGAAAATTTCAGCTTATTGATGGTATGAAGCTGGCAAGACTGTTGCCTCTGTCAATCAACAAGTTTTAAATGCACTCTATCATGCCTTTGCTTGTTATTAAGGTTCATTAAATAATCAGGCTCATTTGTGATCCACTGGTACAGTTATATTAATAATGCAATAATTCAACTTAAAAATGCAGACTGCATCTGTAGACGTAAATTCTGCCATTTTACTCAGTGGATGCTGAATTATATCTTAGCTAATTTCAAGAAAGTCATAATTACGGTAGCTGTGTGAAGATTAAAGCAGTCTTTGTTCAAGGTATGAAATCTGGGGTACTGTGCAGAAAGATTAAAGTCAGCAGTCTGTACGTAAGATTAGAATAGTATTGAAGTAACATTGTTAATAACGTATTCATAATGATTAGTTCACTGACATACCATAAAGTAAAACAAGTGAAGATAATGAATATATAAAATCAATCTGGTTTTAAATACTTTATTTGCATAATTTTTAAATAAATAACATTTATGAAAATAACCTTATCTTTAGAGAATGGCTGCATGCTATTTTTTGTACCAAACAGATAATTTAAAACACATTTACCTGAGATATGATAAACATATTGGCAAGTAAACTGACTCTTTTGCATAAAGACAAAAATTGTTGCATGATGCATAATCAATACAGAAATTGTTTTCATCTCAACAAAATTGTTTTATATTGATCATGAACATCAAACCAAATTAAACTGGAAACAATTCACTTCATCCACCAAAGTTGTTTGCATGTTCTTGTCAAAATAAAGTGATTATTGTTATTTTATCATTTGTTGCAATAAGCATTGGAGAAGAATGTAACCTGGCACTCATTATTCTCTCATTCAGTCAGTTTACCATTCAAGTATGTTGAGATAGACAACCAGCTTAAGCCTATAATACTATATCATAACATACATTGTTTGAAAAAAATGATTCTGCCTTTATGGGATGAGAGATTACAGCACAACATTCGATCTTGTTTCATTGAAGAAGCCAAGTTCAAAATTCATTAAAATTTTGATGAATAATGGATGCACACCTACTGAGGAATATGCAGGATAAGGCAGTCAACATTTACAATTAGCTAGTTGTTTTGCATCTCTCGGCAATATTGCCAAAGTGTGCAATTGAACCTTTTGGGGTCAACCCATTAAGCGATATCTATATGAATTTGTCCCAAGTTAATAATAACATTTAATCAATATGAAACCATCAATTATCATACTGTAGTAACATTATACACACCGTTAGAAGGAAACTTTTATTACATCACTAATTCTCAAAGCACTTTAGACCAGTTTAGCCATACAAAATGCACAGTGCTTAGAATTATTTTATAATAAAAAACAACTGTAGATAATAAAAAAGTAGGATTTTTTGGATTTGTAGCAAACATTCTTCTTTTAATATTAGTTCAGATTTATTTTCAAATGTTATTGAGGTAAGCAACACATTCGTCACAGACAGATATTTCCCCTGTTATTTTAACACTGAATGATGTTGTCAGCCATTGGCTCCTGGAAGCTGGTGATGATAGTTGTGAAGACCACACTGACAGAAAGCACAGGGTGCGTCTGCTTAAATTACATCATGTGACATTGGTCTGAGTCCCACAGCCTTCCCTTAGATTGAAGATGCTGAGGTTTAACATTTCTATTCCTAAAAATAGCTGCAATACCAGGTGCAACCTTGCTCATGGTGTTAGGTTTCATTGATAGAACACCCTGACTTGAAAACTCATATTGTAAACAGAAAGTGCGAATAGATATATCTCTTATAGACATATTAAAACATAAAACATTTCTTTTCAATAAATAATATACTGTATCATGTAAACCTATTAGTACAGTAAATTGTCTTTGTATTTTTCAGTCAGTGCAGTAGTAGTTGTGTATCTCATTTAGAGGGATGTCCTCATAAACATCAGACAGGGAGGTGCTTTTCTCCTTCTCTAAGCTGAAAATATATACACATGAAACAATTATATAAAGTAAGTTCTACTAAACAACAATTTCAATAATTGATATCTAAGGCAATTGCATCGCTGATTCTTTTGGTAGATATTCTTTCAATTCATCATCTTACATGAAAACTTAAATTTGTTTTAAAGTTTGCATCAATCAGAGAAGTGGGCTGTCAACTTCAAATATTTTCAATAATTAGATTACATGAAAGTAATGCCGATAGGATGTTCATAAGTTTGTTTTAAAAGTTGTAAAATAATTAATAATATGTATGTTGATAAATCTCACCATTTTTCTCTGATTGCTAAGACAGAAGGTGCATATAGGTCTGGGAGCTGCAGTATTTATGTCGTTATTGCTGCCTTGCCTGACAGCTCGATATTTTAAGCAGGGCTGCCCGTCCAGACAGTCCTCTCCCAGGAGGAGGACATTCGCCAGATGGGAAATATAACTGGAGGCCAAGCGTAGGGTCTCTATCTTCGATAGTTTGCGGTCTGCTGGCTCGGTTGGAATGAGATTCCTGAGAGCTGTGAATGCTGTGTTCACACTGTGGGTTCTGTCCCGCTCTCTTGCATTTGCTGCTTGCCGTTGCTTGGTTATGCCAGTTGAAAAGGTCTTCCTCTTCTTTTTTGCAGTGCCATCAATCTGACTGCTCTCACTCCCACTTTCAAGTTCCTCAATATCAGAAGCAATAATTTCTGGCTGGCAGGTTTGAACATTCCCTGTAGACTTCATTATGCATCTACTACAGGAAGAAGCTGTAAATTGTGCACAACCATTTCCTGTGATAGAAGTACCCAGTATTTCGACACAGAAAAGCTGACAACATCAGTGTCCATTTTATCCCCTGGCAGTTAGCAGGCCATTTTCTGAATGATTACTACAAATAGTCAGAACCATGTGGCTTCTCTATAAGGTAAGAAGGGTGGAGCTCTTACTCTTCAGAGTACTGACTACCTTCAAATTAAAGCTGTAGCAATGAGTTTAACCATTCCAAAATCACAAATAATTGATTCTACAAATGTGATTATTTTGGAAAAAAGACAATTGATGTTTAAGTAGTTAAGTCTCGGATACAGTATATTATATTAAAATATGCATCCTTGTGTTTACTTTCTGCTGCTAACATTTTTTCACCGCTGTTGCCCTCTAATAAATGCAGTGTTGTTCTAAGGGAAACACTGCACATATATAAAGGATGATTTCCACATGTGTAGTGCTCACTAATCGAATCAATATCATACACCTCATCACTGTGGAATGAGCTAACATAAAGTTGACTTAATGATCATAAGGCACAAAAGTAAGTTTCACAATATGATCGCATGATCTTGCACCAACGTCAAATTAAAACCTGCTATGAAGATTGTCTACAAGGTGGATGTAAGCAGTATTCAAATGCCACATCAAAATAAAGCAGATGCCAGAAATTTGAAAAATGAAGTCTTTATTTTAGCATTCAAATACCGTGAGATATAATAGTTCATATTAATAAAATGTCAATCAGCCTGTGCAATACAAGGGGCTCTTCATCTGGATGTATCTATCAGATACATCGCTGTGGTAGGATGTTCAGAATTCACCTTTCAGTTGTTTAATGATGTATTATTATTATAGATTACAATAAGTTGCAGTATCCTGAACATTAACAATTTTATTTAGAGCTTTTCTTAAATTGTGAAGAAGCACGGAGGAACATCTGGAATAACTTCTGAAATGCCTGCTTCGCTGCCGCTGCTACTGCGCGATCGAGAATCTCTGGAGGGAAGGGTCCAACTCCTCGGCCTTGCCTATCACCTGTTGCCGGGGCTGGGGTCGAAGCGCTCGGCAGAGATGGTGCTGGCTGCATCGGTGTCAGGGAGATGGTCGGAGGCTCGGAGTTTTCAGACAGACTCGGAGTCGGACTGTGGTCAGATGCTTCCGGGATGCTGCATCGGCAAGTTTGTGGCGCTGGAGATTTACTGTCTGCGTGAGATGATGGGACTTTCGAGAGACTCTGTGACTTTATCGTGCCCATAGTCTGTTCTTATCACATTACTGTATTGCTTTGCACTGTTGTAACTATATGTTATAATTATGTTGTTTTTGTCAGTTTTTCAGTCTTGGTTTGTCATGTGGCTCTGTGATATCATTCTGGAAAAATATTGTATCATTTCTTAATGTATGCATTACTAAATGACAATAAAAGAGGACTGCATGTCCTCATAATCTACAAACTTTGTAATCTAGCCTAATCTACTTGTTTCCAATTTAAAAATGAAATGAAGCAAATGAAAATTAAAGTAGGATGCTTATGATTATGAGTACTATATGATTAAGAATGGTTTCCTTGGCCTGACCAATGCAGGCAAATTCACATAGTCATCTTAAATAGCAGTCTCTATATACCACACATTATGCAATCACTGAATGTCACATTCTGATATTCAACATCTTAATTTATTTACGAACAGTACGGCTTAAACAAAAGTTATATTATATTGAGGATGAGGAGAAAGGAATAAGTTGGATGCAAGAAAGAAATATGTCCACTGACAAGACAAAAAACTTTTACATATACATAATTATTCTTCAGAGAATGGTAGTGAGTGACCTTTGTCATTTCTGCTGATGAAGGTACTTTGGGTAGGATGTTCTAGATCTTAAACCCGGGTACAATAAAGGACAGAAGCCATTAATGAGCAGCAGTAGAATGTGAATGGGTTTGCAGTGAATTATATCCAGATTCATGAAAACGTATACACAGACTCCCCATTGATTTTATTCAAAAGGAAAGCTATTGTATATGTTTTAACAGAATTTTTTGTATTCTCTTTGCAGAATGTCCATTAAGTGGTGAAGAAAACCTCTATCATTCATAGCTTTGAATTGAATTGAATTGACTTTATTTCTTACATCCTTCACATACATGAAGAGTAAAATCTTTACGTTACATCTCCGTCTGAATGTGCAATGTGAAAATTATGGTAATTTGCAATAAATAGTACGTACAGTAAGATATACAACAGAATAGTAAATATAGCTTAGAAATACAATTGTGTCAGCATGGGCCTGGTGGAAGAAGCTGTCCTGGAGCCTGTCGATCCTGGCTTTTATGCTGCGGTATTGTTTCCTGGATGGTAGCAGCTGGTACAGTTTGTGGTTGTGGTGGCTCGGGTCTCTAATGATCCTTTAGGCCTTTTTTTACGCACCTGTCACTGTAATTGTCCTGAATAGTGGGAAATTCACATCCACAGATGCTCTGGGTTGTCTGCACCACTCTCGGCAAAGTCCTGTGATTGAGGGAAATACAATTCCCATACCAGACAATGATACAGCCAGCCAGGATGCTCTCAGTTGTGCCCCTGTAAGAAAATGAACCCAGGTTGCGGGCACTGTAATAGTTTTACACTAACTGCGCCGTCCCGGTATAAATCTTGGAGTGGCACAGCAGCGTAACTGTTCAGTTTGGATGGAGCATTGAAAGGAGACAAGACAGGGATATGAGTTGAGCACAAAGCTTGTGGAGAGGGGGCATTGTAGACTGGTTGCAACTTCCTTCCAGTTCCTACTTTTTTTATAATCTTGTCCAAATGTCTTTTAATCATTGTAATTGTACTTACTTCCACCATCTCATCTGGAGTCTGTTGCATTTACACACCACACTCTCTGTGGGAAAACTTGCCTCTCAGATTCTCTTTAAGGTAAGAAAACAAAGATTCAAGCTTCTCGCTCTTATTTCAGAACGGAAGATGAAGAATGAAACCCATCTTATGTCATAGGGGGATGTTCATTGCAGACCCAAATGCAGGACACAGACACTGAAGTACAAGGAACAGGACTAGGTTTGTCAAGAAAGCAAGGGAAGTAGGGAAGAAATGATGCTGGACATTGACACAGGCCCTGGGCAAGACTAAGATACAGGGCCTGGGCTAGAACTTGACTAGGAAAGCAGGACCAGGACAAGGAACTTGGAACTAGGAGACTGGGCTTGGACTCCGAGCCAGAGACTGGACAAGGACCCAGAATCTGGGTCTTGACTCGGGCTCAGACCCTGGAAATAGGCGAGGACATGATGAGGCTTGGGTTCTTCGAGGCTTGGGTATGGACTCCGAGCCTGAGACTGGGCAAAGACCCAGAACCTGGGTCTTGACTCGGGTTCGGACTCCAGAACTAGGCGAAGACATGACGTGGCTACAGGACTGGACGAGGCTTGGATTCTTCAAGGCTTTCCTGGGCAGGATGAGGTACTCCTGCACAGGACGAGGCCCATGGACAGAATGAGAACCTGAAGCCTTGACTTGGTCTTGGAAGACCAGGAAAACACAGAGACTTAGTCTTGACAGAACAGGAACACAGAGCCGAGACTCCTCTTTAGGAACAGGACTTGGGGCCGGGGCTCTACACAGAGCCAGGACCCCTCCTAGGGAGAAGGACGTAAGGCCGGGACTCGTACACAGTACACAGAGAGACGGTTCCCAACACTAGGTAGCGACAAACAGCCGGACCTACCTAGCGAAGGCGTGAACACAGAGATGGTTCCCAACACAAGGTAGCGGCAAACAGCTGGACCTACCTAGCGAAGGGGTGGACACAGAGGCAGTTCCCAACACAACGTAGCGGCAAGCAGCTGGACCTACCTAGCAAAGGCATGGACACAGAGACAGTTCCCAACTCAAGGTAGCGGCAAACGGTTGGACCTACCATAGCGAAGGCGTGGACACAGAGAGACAGTTCCTTATCTAGACACAGCAAGGCTCCAGTCTTGCTCCAGCGGTAGAACTTGACAGCGATACAGGCAAGGACACAGGCGAGGTTGCAAGCAAGTCTTCAGGCCGAGGCTTCAGGCAGAGGTTGCAGGCAAGGCTTCAGGCAAAGGCTTCAGGGGGAGGGGGAGGGGGAGGGGGAAGGGGAAGGGGAAGGGGAAGGGGAAGGGGAAGGGGAAGGGGAAGGGGAAGGGGAAGGGAAGGGGAAGGGGAAGGGAAGGGAAGGGAATAGTCCAGCAAATGAAGCTGAACCCAGGAGCTATTTATGTAGCCAACCCAAAATGAGAATCAGGTGCCTCAATTAGGGCACCCAACAGAACAATGGAAAACCGGGAAACCTGGAATAAGGAACGATGGACCGGACCATGAACTGGAATATGGACTTCACGGACCAGACCATGATATCTTGACTCACTGACAAGAGTTCCTTCAGCATTTTGTATGTGTTGCTCTGGATTTTCAGCATTTGCAGAATCTCTTGTGCCTCCTGGTTTAGACCCCTCCACCTGGGAAAAAGACTGTGGTTATGTATAGGCTTTCTGTTTGCTCACATCAACTTCTAAAGGTGTTGCAGTAACATGATTCCAGCAGATATAGGAAAGGAGGCCATTCATCTCTTTTCCTATCCACCTTTGAATAAGCTCATGACTGCATGGTAACTGCCTAAGCTTGGTGCTGGTATCTCTTAATATAACAGGCTGACAAATCATTTGATTTTTGATCTGAGCTTTTGAAATGAGCTCCAGTTTAAGGC
Source organism: Mobula hypostoma (assembly GCF_963921235.1). Classification (NCBI taxonomy): domain Eukaryota; kingdom Metazoa; phylum Chordata; class Chondrichthyes; order Myliobatiformes; family Myliobatidae; genus Mobula; species Mobula hypostoma. The sequence goes on along the minus strand of NC_086101.1, from coordinate 88,846,378 downwards.
CAGTTCCACACTTCCACGGCAACTATTTTATGGTAGTTTGATCGTCCTACCAGATGAACTATAATGACCTGTTTGCTAACCACTTCTCTCAGAGTGCTTTGTGGAGTAAGGTCAATGTGGATTTAAGAAACATAGAACATAGAGCAGTACAGCACAGGAAAAGGTCCTTTGGCCCAAAATGTTGTGCTGAACCAGCTAAAAAGTAAGTTAAAAAAAACAAAAACTAATCCCTCCTATCTGCACAATGTCCATATTTCGCCATCTTTCTCATATTCATGTGCCAATCTAAATGCCTCTTAAAAACCTCTAATGTCTTTGCCTCTACCACCATACCAGGTAGCACATTCCAGGCAACCACCACTCTGAGTAAAAAACTTAGCCCTCTCAGCCTCGTTGAACCTACCCCCTCTTCAATGCAAGCCATCAGGTATGATATTTCTATCATGAGAAAAAGATACCCCGTCTAATCTATGCCTCTCATAATCTTATAAACCTTTGTCAGATCTCCCCTCAGACTCTGCCACTCCACAGAAAACAACCCAAGTTTATCCAGGCTCTCATGATAGCACATGCCCTCGACATCAGGTAGCATTCTGGCAAACCTCCTCTGCACCCTCTCCAAAGCCTCAATATCTTTCCTATAGTGGGGTGACCATACGTGTATGCAATACTCCAGACACAGACTAACCAGAGTTTATTAAATTTGCAATATAACCTTCTCAATTTTGAACTCAAAGACTCGATAAATAAAAGCAAACATTCCATAAGCCTCTTAACCACCCTATTGACCTTGTAGTCTCTATCAAGGAGCTATGAATTTGGATTCCAAGGTCTCTTACTCAGCAACACTGTTACACTGTTAAGGGTCTCACCTGTCACTACCTCTCGCCTTCCCTATAGTTCCACAGTTTCTAGAAGGATCACCAGGATTCTGAAGAAATACCAGACTAATACCATCTACAAACCCATAAGGAAGCTCAAATCACAGCTTATGTGGGTCATAGATGACTTGGGACTCTGGTCGGCTGGCATTTACTGGATTCCCTGTGAATGCTGAGCAGTTCATATCTGACAGATGAGACACACCTCAAGGAGCACAGGAGGTGTATCCATTTGGGTTACTTGGAGAAATTCATGGCAGCAGAACATTACATTCGCATTGGCCATAGGGTTGAAGATGCAAAGTTAGTCATCAAAACGTTGGTTACAATCAATACCTGTTCCCGGCTGGAAGCCATAGAAGAGTTTATTTGTCATTTATACTAAAAAGCACTAGTCTTTTTTTCAGTGTACTGTCTCCTTGCATTTTCCCTACTAAAGTACAGCAACTCATATTGATCTGGATTAAACTCCATCTGCCATTCCACTGCCCATATATACAACTGATCTATATTGCACTGTATTCTTTGCCAGTCTTCTACATTATCCACCACTCCACCAATCTTGGTATCATATGCAAATGTACAAACCCACCCATCTACATTTTCATCCAGGTCATTTATATACATCGAAAAGAGCAGAGGTCCTAGCAGAGATCTTTGTGGAACACCATTAATTCCAGACCTCCAGCTCAAGTGAGTCCCTTTGTCTCCTATGCACAAGCCAGTTCTGAATCCAAACACCCAATTCACCACAAACCCCATCATCCTAACCTTCTGGATGAGCCTCCCATGAGGGACCTTGTCAAACTTCTTACTAAAATCCATGTAGACAACATCCACTGCTCTACCTTCATCAATCTCTCTCGACACCTTGTTGAAAACTCAGTCAAGTTGGTAAGACATGACTTGCCCTGCACAAAGCCTTGCTGGCTGCCCCTAACTAGGTTATGGGTGTCACAACCACGTATTCAGCAGTGCAGTAGATAAGGCAATTGCGCTCGTGAATATGCATGTGTCAGCTAATTATTATTTCATTGTGATAGTATTTAACTCCATTCATTCCATCGCAGTTTTTGTTGAGACTTGGACACAACAACGCTTCACTGCCTGTTTGCATTCTGCCTTGCCTGAGAAATTGGACTGTCGAGTCAACTGACTCTGAAGACTAGCAGTATTTGTTTTATTCTTAGTTGTTCTTTTCAGCCGCAGTGTAGGTTTTGTTTTCCATTTGAGGATTTTAGTTAACGGCCCTGTTTGGCCTAGCATTTATTGTTTTCTTTTCTCTTTAACATTGTTCGTATTAAAGTCTGTGAACTATCGACCTGCTTCAGTGTCTCTCACTCTGCACTTGGGCCATGTCTGCACCAGGTGACAATGGGTTTCTAAATGCTCATATATGCTATCCCTAAGAATATTCTCCAGCAATTTCCTGACATCCGATGTGAGACTCACTGGTCTATAGTTCCCAGGATTTTCCTTTGTTCCCTTCTTAAATTGAGGTACAACATTAGCTACTCACTGGTCCTCTGGGACCACACCTGTGCCAAGAGAGGACATGAAGATGCTCATCAAGGCCCCAGCAATCTTGACACTTTTTAAGGGTGTTATCTACCTTAATACTCATTAGGAGACACGACACTTCCTCCTCCTTGACCTCTAAATGCCCTAACTTATTTCTGTACTCAGCACTGATCTCATTTACTAAGCTCTCCTAATCTATAGAATTGAGGCAAGCAGTGAAGAAAAAGGATGTTAATTCACAGGTGACAAAGATGCTCCAAGGTGAAATGTCCAAAGGAAAAGAAGGTTCCTAACTGCCTATATCTCCCTTTAAGTGCTTTCCCAAGCTATAGCACATGCAACAACATATCACATTGGCCTGTCCACCTGATTCTATTTTTCTATTGATCTTTTTCTTTGGTTATTTCCCCTTGGAGCCACTTTATCACCTGTGCATTATCATTCTTTTTCTTCACTGCCCACCTCAATTCCATTACAATTTTCTCAACAAGATGACCTCACGTTCCTCCTTTTCCTTTGTCTTTGCAATCCAATATTTTACTTTAGACTTGCTCTCCTGTTTCCTGCCTCCCTTTCTCTCCTTAGTATTCAAATGCTCCCAGATCCATGTTAATTATCAAATCTGAAACCTCTCCAATCCCAATGTAATAAAAAGATTGTCTTCTTCCCTCTGTACTTCATCAATGACAGCCCCTTTCCATTTGCAACACCACTTCTATGCACTGTCACTTACTGAGCATATACACACTCCAAAATTTTAAATTTACTTCCTCTGCTTGTCATTCACTGATAATTTACTCAGTCACTTCTTCGTGTCTGTTTTTGATGCTCTGCTCACAAAGAATGAGAGCATTCATTCAACTTTCTCCATAATATTCCTCCATTCCAATTTTTCACTAAGGCAAATCTCCCCATTGTAGCCCATCTAAGGATTACCTATTATCTCTGTTTCTAAATACTGTACTTTTGTTTTATTTCATTGAGTTTCTGACAAATCTGTCTAATTTTTGTTAGAAAGGAGAAGAAAAGGTTTCATGTTTCCACATAAAACAATAGCCCAAGGTAAAATGAAATCACAAGGCTGAAGCACAGGGAAAACTATTCAGCTCATTAAGAACATCCTAGCACTTTGGTATACAGTATCTATTCAATTAATCTCACTCTCTTGCTTTCTCTTCAAAGTCCTGTATTTTTATTTTCACTGCAGTTATTTATTCAGTTCCTTTTTGAATGTTGTAATGAATCTGTTTCCGCCATCCCTTTGGAGATAGCACCTCAGCCTGCAGTGTCAAAAGTAGAATTTATTCGTAAGTTACCTTACCTCCTGTGCAGACCATATCACATCCAAGTCTTCTATTTACTGACACTTTGCCATTGAAAGATTTCTTTTTACTTAAAACTATTCAAGATCTGATCACTTCCACCAATTTTCCTGTTCAATCATTTTGCTTTAAGAAAATTACTCTAAGCTTTTCCAGTGCCTTTTCACAGCAAATTTTAGTTCTCTTTTACATCCTTTTGAAAGGACCAGCATCTTTTATAAAATATGATGCACACAGGTGTACACATTTCTCCAACCCAACCACACAGCCTCAGAATAGAGGGGCATCCTTTTTGAATGGAGACGATGAGGAATTTCTTTAACCACAGTGGTGAATCTGTGGAATTTGTTGCCACAGGCAGTTATGGAGGCCAAGTCAATGGGTATATTTAAGACAGAGGTTGATCAGTCTTTCATTGGTCAGGGCATGAAGGGATATGGGGAAAAGGCAGGAGACTGGGGCTGAGAGGGAAAATGGATCAGCCATGATGAAATGGTGGAGGAGACTCAATGGGAAAATGGCCTAATTCTGCTCCTGTCTCTTATGCTCTAACCAGTGATTTTAAATGCTTGCAATCACAATCAAAATGAATAATATCACGGTCCATGTATTAGATCTTTGGCCACACAGCCTGCTATAGCCCTCTTGAGCCTCACCTCGGCCTGCCATATTTAAAGGTTCATTTACTTTGATCTCCAATGCTCTCCAATTCTTTTATTCCTTTTAAAATTGTATCTATTAATTTATGTTACATTTTCATGTTCTAATATCTCAATGTTAAATTTTATCTGCCCCTTTATCAGTCCTTTCCAAGCTTTCCTGAAGTCAATGAGTATCTTCCTCATTATCTATGACATCCTTTATTCATATGCCATCTGACAGCTTTGAAGTTATGCCCTGTGTACTCATGTCCCAGTTACTGACTTGCATCGAAGGAAGTATGTGGACAAGCAAGAAAGTGAGTGCATTCAATAAGCAAGTTGTTGCCAATAAGCTCCAAGGGAAGGACTCTGTCCCTTTCCAGAAATTAGATCCAACCCATCCCCTTCTACTAACACCCTCCTCTGCCTGGTAGGACTGGTTCTTACTATAGACATCTTCACTTTTTGACTCTTCTCACTTTCTCCAAATCAAAGGTTAGCCATAGGAAATTACACTGGCACTAATTATGGCTATCCCTTTATTGACTATATCGAGGAGTCTATGCTCCAAAGCAACTCTGGCACCAGTTTCCAATCTTTCCTCCTGTTCATTAATGACCGGATTGGTGCTCCCTCTCACAACTTCATAGAACTCGTCAGTTCCATCAAATTTACTACCAACTTCCACCCTGCCTTCAAATTCACTTCGACTATTTCCTCTCTCACCTTTCTCGATGTCTTTTGAAATTTCTTTTGAAGTTTGTTATATCAAAAAAAGAACTAATGACGTATGTAAAATTAAACTAAGGTCCAGTCTCTAAGTTTAGACTGCTCTGAAGGTGCTGTTTGTACAAGTGTTCTATGTGAATAACAAAGTCCCCACTATTTTATTTCCACTGCTTTCTACCACCATTGTTCATTGCACATGCCAAAATCCCTCAGATTTTCTTGTTTTTTTTTGCAGCAGTGCATTGTGCTATGGGTGCAAGAGCCATCCAAAGTGGGCAGTATTTGCATGCATAAACATAAGAGATTCAGCAGATGCTACACACACAGATGCTGGGGTTTTTGTTGATTGTCAGGACTTCCACAACTAGATCTTGTTCAGACTTTGGTGATTATAGAATTCGTGCAAGCTGGCCTTATTTCCTTGCTTCCTCCCATTGCTATATTCCTGTCTCATTCACCCTCTACATTTCTAGAAAATTCAATCTATTAACGTGGAATCATAGAAATATTAAGCATAGAAATGTAGCTTTCTGTAGTCATGTAGAAACGTAGCCATCCATGCTGACCATGATCTCCATCTTTGCCAATCGTATTAGCCCACATTAAGTCTGTATCTTTCCATATCTTTCCTACCTAAGGATCAGTCCAAATATTTCTTAAACCATTAATTGTATCTGCCCCTCCACTACATCCACTGTCAGCTCTTTATTAGTTAAAGAGATTACTGTGCCAAGCACATTCATATTGTGGTTTCTTTCCAAATAGACTGTCTGAAACTTTTAATACACATTGTTAAAGCTCAGAAAGCAGTTAGTTACAAAACTCAATCTTTAAATTGGTGAAACAACGTTAAAATAGCAATTGAAGTCCACAAACCAATATCATAAAACAGACATATGCTGTACTCATAGCCTTGTAATATTTTTCCCTTTCAATTATTTACCCAGTTCTCTTTTGAATGTTACAATTAAATCTTTTTTTTTTGCTGGATTTTTGTTTATTATTGGGTCTTTCTGCAAATCACTTTCATTCACCTTCCTCTGTCTCTGCTCTGCCCAGATTGTAAATTATTTTAACTGCATCCAGCAGATCACCTCTCAACCACCTCTGTCTCAAGGAGACCATCTTGATTTCTATAGCATATTCATGTAACTGAATTTGCTCATACTGGAATCATATGAGTAAATTCCTTCTCATTCCCTCCATAATTTGCAAATCTTTCCTAAAATGTAGACAAACCAAAATCTTAAAATTACAGAATAAAAGAGTACTACAACATAGGAATGAGCCATTTGAGAGATCACATTCATGTTAACCTCTTTGCCATCTACTCTAATCCTATTTGCTTGCACTAGGTCCATATTCTTCTGTGCCCTGCCAATTTAAGTATCTGTCTAAATATCTTTTAAACATGGTGATTATCTGATTCCACCTCCTCCTCTGACATCAAGTTCCAGATGTCATGCACTCTGTATGTAAAACTCTCTGTGAATCTCCTCTGCACTCTTTCTAATGCAACTAGACCACACCTATAGTGTGGCAATCAGAAATGCAAAGTATTCAAAGTGTGATCTAACAGGTGTTTCGTAAAGTTGTAACAACTTCTAAGTTCTTTGTCACCACCTATGAAGTCAAGCATGCCATATATTTTCATTATCACCCTACCTACCCAACTATGCAAGCTCCCTCTGTTCCCCAATATTCAATCAATGGCCTACTATTTACTTTAGATATTCTATCCTTACTTGACTACCTAAATTGCATCACCTCACACTGATTGAGATTAAAGTTAATTAGCCAAATCTGTGCCTAATTTTCCATTCAGATTTGATTTGCCACCCATTATAAGGTTACATTTTGTCTCCTCATTATTCCTACAAAAATGTAACGCTTTTCATTTTTAGGCCTTAATTTCCATCTGACACTTGATCACCTGTCCGTTATCTCTTGAAGTTTCATCCTTCCTTCATGTGCTGTACAATGTTTTGGTGAATTTTTAAAATCCGTCACCTCCTCCACTGAAAAAAAAAACAAATCTGTGATCAAAGCTAGGACCATCCCATGGAGTATCATTTCATGTACACTGCAATTAACAAACATTCATCATTGTTTTATATTTCTGCAATAGTCATCATCATCATCATTATGCTCTCCGTCGTATGATGTGGATGATCAAGGTCTATTGACCATGATTGCTCTTGGCAAGTTTTTCAACAAAAGTGGTTTGCCATTGCCTTCTTCTGGACAGTGTCTTTACAAGATGGGTGAGGCCATTCAATATGAATACTCTTCAGGGATTGTCTGCCTGGCGTCAGTGGTCGCACAACCAGATAACTAGAAGTTGTGATATTCACCAGCTGCTCATGTGACCATCCACCACCCGCTCCCATGGCTTCACGAGACCCTAGATCTGGTGGGGGGGGGGGCGATGCTAAGAAGATGCTACATCTTGGTCAAGGGTGACCTACAGGCTCGTGGAGGGAAGGAGTGACTTATACTTCCTTGGGTAAAGACGTACCTCCACCCCACCACCCACTAATAGCTGGAATAATAGCTTTTCTAATATAAAACTGTGAAATGATTCCCTCCATGCAGTCCAATGTATAATCTGTAATAAATTATTTTATTCAATGATAAACATAATGGAAAACCCACACAGCAATTGGACTTCTAAGGAAAGGTCAGAGAACACTTAAAGCAAGCTTATGAATGAGCAATGCAGGTGTATTTATTAATCATACTTGCCTGCATTAATCCAGTTGCTACCAATACACCCTGTTTGGCCCATGTTAAAAATATCTGTCTAGATTTAAAACACATATAGATGATAAAGGATTACTTCATCTTGAGTATTGTAAAGTTGTCCGGTCGGGGTCTCTTTAAATTTACTTTGTTTATGTTACGATCCGGACCGTTGACTCCCTGTTTCCTTTTGGTTCCCTGTTTTCCCGTGTCCCTCGGCCTTGGTGATTAGAGGCAATTTACTCTTGGCTGAACCAGTAGTTTATAGTCTCCGGCTTTCAGCTGTTCGGGGGGGGGAGTGTGTCTTCAAATTCACCAAAGGTACGGCGTGCCAATGTCATCTGGCCGGAGCAAGCCTTGTCTCTGCCTGAAGCGAGTTCCGGTAATTCGCCTTTCCTCACTGGAGCAAACCTTTCAAGTTACCTCGCCAAAGCGAGCCTGCAAAGTTTCCTCACTGAGGTCAGTTAACCCGCCGGAGGAAATCAGGAACCGCTGCCTACTGTTCCCGGGCCAAGCCGAGAGCTCGCCACTATCTGGCGATATCCAAGTTCCGAGTCAAGTCCTGGCCCTGGTGGCATCCAAGTTCCGAGTCAAGTCCTGGCCCTGGTGGTCTGTGATTCCTGTCCTACCCCACTGTCTGAATCCCTTCTCCGCCCCTCTCGTCTCTAGCCCTTGTCTGCAGCCCTCGCCTGCACTCCAGTCTAGTTCTATCGCTGGAGCTAGATAGGCACTGTCTGGTGTTCATTCGTGTTGGTCTTGTCTTGTCCTCGCCTCCGTGGGGTAAGTCAGGCCGTCTTGCCGTTACCCTGGGGGGGGGGGTCATGAGTCCCGACCCTATGTCCTGTACCCAAGGAGGGGTCCCAGCTCTGTGTTCTGTGTATGTGTCCATGGTTCCATGTACCTGCTCCCCCGAGACTGAGGCTCTGTTTTTCCATGATCCTCCTCTTTCTAGCCCACGTCATGTCCATGCCTGGTTCTGGGGTCCGAGCCCGGGTCACAACCCAGGTACTGGGTCCTTGCCCAGTCTCTGGCTCGGAGTCCATACCGTAGCCTCTTCATGTCACCACTAGTTCTGGGATCCAATTCTGAGTCCCAGCCCAGTCGTAGTCCTGAGTCCTTGTCCAGGTCGCTATTCCTGCTTCTGCTTTGCTCTCCTGGTATCAAACAATAAACTCAATGTAATTAACCTCACAAGATGTGTCTTGCATTTGGGTCCACCCTTGCTCCCAATGCCCCACCATTGTGACAGTTGTAGCACCTTGCCAAGTCTTTTAATGTACAATACGTATAAAAAGTAATCACCCCCACTTTGAAAGTTCTCATGTTTTATTGTTTTACAACATTGAATCACAGTGAATTTAATTTGGCTTTGTTGACACTGATCAACGGATAAAGACTCTTCGGTGTTGAAATGAAAACAGATCTCTACAAAGTGATCTAAATTAATTACAAATATAAAACACAAAATCATTGATTGCATAAGTATTCACACCTCACCTTTAACTTGACACACCAAATTGACACTGGTGCAGCCAAATAGTTTTAGAAGTCACATACAGTGGCATGCAAAAGTTTGGGAACCCCTGGTCAAAATTCCTGTTACTGTGAATAGATAAGCAAGTAAAAGATGACCTGGTTCCCAAAAGGTATGAAGTAAAAGATGACATATTTCTTCAATATTTTAAGCAAAATTACTTTTTTTTATTTCTATCTTTTACAGTTTCAAGATAACAAAAAAGGAAAAAAGCCTGAAGCAAAAGTTTGTGCACCCTGTATGGTCTGTATTTAGTAACACCCCTTTTGGCAAATATCAAAGCTTGTAAATGCTTTCTGTAGCCAGCTAAGAGTCTTTCAATTCTTGTTTGGGGGATTTTTGCTCATTCTTCTTGCAAAAGGCTTCTAGTTCTGTGAGATTCTTTGGCCGTCTTGCATGCACTGCTCTTTTGAGGTCTATCCACAGATTTTCGATGATGTTTAGGTCAGGGGACTGTGAGGGCCATGGCAAAACTTTTAGTTTGCGCCTCTTGAGGTAGTCCATTGTGAATTTTGAGGTGTGTTTAGGATCATTATCCTGTTGTAGAAGCCATCCTCTTTTCATCTTCGGCTTTTTTACAGATGATGTGATGTTTGTTTCTAGAATTTGTTGGTATTTAATTGAATTCATTCTTCCCTCTACCACTGAAATGTTCCCCGTGCCACTGGTTGCAACACAAGCCCAAAGCATGATCGATCCACCCCCATGCTTAACAGTTGGAGAGGGGTTATTTTCATGAAATTCTGCAACCTATTTTCCTCCAAACATACCTTTGCTCATTGCAGCCAAAAAGTTCTATTTTAACTTCATCAGTCCACAGGACTTGTTTCCAAAATGCATCAGGCTTGTTTAGATGTTCCTTTGCAATCTTCTGATGCTGAATTTTGTGGTGAGAACGCAGGAAAGGTTTTCTTCTGATGACTCTTCCATGAAGGTCATATTTGTGCAGGTGTCGCTGCACAGTAGAACAGTGCACCACCACTTCAGAGTCTGCTAAATTTTCCTGAAGGTCTTTTGCAGTCAAACACGGATTTTGATTTGCCTTTCTAGAAATCCTAGGAGCAGTTCTCTTGGCAAGTTTTCTTGGTCTTCCAGACATCAACTTGACCTCCACCATTCCTGTTAATAGCCATTTCTTAATTACATTACAAGCTGAGGAAACGGCTACCTGAAAATGCTTTGTTATCTTCTTATAGCCTTCTCCTGCTTTGTGGGCATCACTTATTTTAGTTTTCAGTGTGCTAGGCAGCTGCTTAGTGGAGCCCATGGCTGTTGATTGTTGGGACAAGGTTTGAGGAGTCAGGCTGTTTATAAACCTTTGAAATTTGCATCACTTGGCCTTTCCTAACAATGACTGTGAACAAGCCATAGCCTTAACAAGGTAATTAAGGTCTGAGAACCTGGTAAAAGTTATCTGAGAGCTCAAATTTCTTGGGGTGACTAAACTTTTACATGGTGATCCTTTCCTTCTTTTCCTCTAGAATTGTACAAAACAAAAAATAATACACCAATCTTGCTTAAAAATTTGAAAAGAATGTTTCATCTTCAACTGCATGACTTTTGGAGATCAGTTCATCTTCTACTCACTTAACTATTCACAGTACAGAAATTTTGACCAGGGGTGCCCAAATCTTTGCATGCCACTGTAATTAGTTAAATGGAGATTTATTTTCGAAGATCTGTGTGCAGTCAAAGTGTTTCAATTGATTGTTTAAAAATACACCCATATCTGGAAAGTCCAACTGCTGGTGAGTCAGTATCCTGGCAAAAACTACACTATGAAAACAAAAGAACGCTCCACGCAATTCCACAGAAGATTATTGAAAAGCACAAGTCAGGAGATGGATACAATAAAATTTCCAAGTTTCCAACTGAATATCCTTTGGAATACAATTAAGTCAACCATCAAGAAATGGAAAGAATATGCACAGCTGTAAATCTGCCTAGGGCAGGCTGTCTTCAAAAACTAAATGACAGTGCAAGATAGGGACCAGTGAGAAAGGCCACCAAGAGACCTATGACAACTTTGGAGCAGTTACGAGCTTCAGTGGCTGAAATGGGAGACGCTGTGCACAGAACTGTTGCCCAGATGCTTCACCAGTTGCAGCTTTATTGGAGAGTGGGAAAGAGAAAGCCACTTGTCACACCACACTATCAGGTGTGAGTAAGCGTACCTGATGAGGGTCATCAGTTGGAAAAAAAAAGATGGGAAGCCATAACAGCACATTAATGCAAGGGGTTTTATTTAGTGCTGGGTGAAAAGACAGCAAAAGCTGCCCAGAAGTTGTAAAGATAAAAAGTCTTTACAAATAGACACATGTAAACAAACATGAGCATACAAAAATTTACAAATGTACAAAGGCTCTCTCCACAACACATCTTGTTAACTTGCCAATGTAACTATTCACCAGCTGTCAGGTCCAACCTACGCGCCTCTCCAGCAAAGCCAAACTGAGGGTTTAAATCTGCCTGCATAGGGTGTAGTGTGCCTGCTCCCACTGACTCAGGCATTATTTTAGGACTCCTCAAAGTGTCCCTTGGGTCTTTTGGGGCCATTCAGCTGTCCACAAACTGATGTAACAGTGTAGGTGAAAATAAATGAAACTGTTTGGAATGCCTGTGTCTAGAATCCTTATTATTATGAGATATAATCCAGTAGAGCATGTTAACTGAAGGGACTTGATCAGCCAAGCTAGCAATTGTTTTATATTTGGGGTGTGTAAATGGCAAACTGCAGAACAGGAGGGCAAAGTGTGTGAACTACTGGGGAAACTAGACCAGGGACAGAACAAGGTGAGTGACTAACCACGCAAAGGTGCAAGGTTAGCGGGAGAATAGCATTGCCAACCTAACCTGCCTCACCACTGTTGACAAAAAAGCTCACATGAAATCTTGGCTAGAGTTTCCCAGAAGGCATGTGGGATTCTCTGAAGTCAGCTGGAAGAGGGTTCCATACTTTATACTTTATAATTTATTGTCAGCAAACAATTAGTACTAGAACGTACAATCTTCACAGCGATATTTGATTCTGCGCTTCACACTCCCTGGATTACAAATATTAAGTATTAAAGATAGTTAAAATTAGTAAATATTAAAAATTTTAAATTATAAATAGAAAATAGAAAAATAGGAAGTAAGGTAGTGCAAAAAAACCGAGAGGCATGTCTGGATATTTGGAGGGTATGGCCCAGATCCAGGTCAGGATCCGTTCAGCAGCTTTATCACAGTTGGAAAGAAGCTGTTCCCAAATCTGGCCGTACAAGTCTTCAAGCTCCTGAGCTTTCTCCCGGAGGGAAGAGGGACGAAAAGTGTGTTGGCTGGGTGGGCCGTGTCCTTGATTATCCTGGCAGCACTGCTCTGACAGCGTGCGGTGTAAAGTGAGTCCATGGACGGAAGATTGGTTTGTGTGATGTGCTGCGCTGTGTTCACAATCTTCTGCAGCTTCTTTCAGTATTGGACAGGACAACTTCCATACCAGGTTGTGATGCACCCTAGAAGAATGCTTTCTACGGTGCATCTATAAAAATTAGTGAGGGTTTTAGGGGACAGGCCAAATTTCTTTAGTTTTCTCCGGAAGTAAAGGCGCTGGTGGGCCTTCTTGGCAGTGAGCTCTGCTTGGTTGGACCAAGTCAGGTCATTTGTGATATTGGCCCCGAGGAACTTAAAGCTTTTGACCTGTTCCACTTGCGCACCACCAATATAAATTGGGTTATGCGGTCCGCTACTCCTTCTGAAGTCAACAACAAATTCCTTCGTCTTGCTGACGTTGAGGGATAGGTTATTGTCTTCGCATCATGCCACCAGGTTCTTAATTTCCTCTCTGTACTCACACTCATCATTACCCGAGATACAGCCTACAATTGTTGTGTCATCAGCAAACTTATATATTGAGTTTGATGGAAACTTGGCTACGCAATCATGGGTGTACAGTGAGTACAGCAGGGAGCTTAGTATGCAGCCTTGTGGGGTACCGGTGCTCAGAGTGATTGTAGAGGAGAGTTTGTCCCCTATTTTTACAGCCTGGGTCCTGTCTGTGAGGAAGTTGAAGATCCAGCTGCAGATCTGAGTGCTAAGGCCCAGGTTCCAGAGCTTAGGAATCAGTTTATTTGGAGTGATAGTATTAAAGGCAGAGCTGTAGTCAATGAAAAGCAGCCTTATGTATGTGTCTTTATTCTCCAGGTGTTCTAAGGAGGAATGTAGGACCAGAGAGATGGCATCTGCTGTTGACTTGTTGCTCCGGTAGGCGAATTGCAAAGTGTCAGGGTTGACCGGTAGGCTGTGGTTGATGCGTGCCATAACCAATCTCTCGAAGCACTTCATAGCAATTGATGTCAGAGCCACAGGTCGATAGTCATTCAGGCATGCCACCTTGCTCTTCTTTGGCACTGGGATTATCGTTGCCTTCTTAAGACACAAGGGGATCTTAGACTGAAGCAAGGAGCAGTTGACGATGTCAGCAAACACTCCAGCTAGCTCACTTGCACAGGTCCGTCCCGGGACGCCATCTGGGCCCATCGCCTTCCTTGGATTTATCTTCAGGAAGGCCCTTCTAACGTCCTCCTTGGTGACGATGAATCTTCATGCCACCAGGTCTGGTTCATCCGGAGGGAGCGGGACGCTCCTCTTCTGTTTGAATCTTGCGTAGAATATGTTAAGTTCATCAGGAAGAGAAGCGCCACAGTTATTGATATTCCCAGCCTTTTCTTTATACCCAGTGATCTCATTTAGACCCTGCCATAGTCTACTGGCATCCCTCTGGTTAGCCTGGGCTTCCAACTTGGCTCGATATTGCCTCTTGGCGCCCTTAGTGGCTTTCTGGAGTTCACGCCTGCATTCCGTGTAGTGACTGGTATCCCCGGACCTAAAAGCCGCAGTTCTAGCCTTTAAAAGCGACTTGACCTCATAATTCATCCAAGGTTTCCGATTAGGGAAAACCCGGACTGTCTTGTGAGACACACAGTCCTCCATGCATTTCCAAATGAAGTCTGTGACAGCTGAGGCATACTCATCGAGGTTAGCTGCCCAGTCCTTGAATACTAACCAGTCCACCGATTCAAAGCAGTCACGGAGGACCTCATCCGTTTCCTCCGTCCAACGCGACACTACTGTCTGATGAAAGCAAAATTGACCTTTTTAGCCATCAGAATAAATGCTAGCACTGCACATCTCAAAACACACCATACCTACCATGAAGCCTGGTGGTGGCTGCATCATGCTGCGGGAATGCTTCACTGCAGCAGGCCCTGAAAGGCTTGTGAAGGTAGAGGAAAAATAAATGCAGAAAAATACAGGGAAATGCTGGAGGAAAACCTGATTTGTTTTCCAGCATGACAATGACCCATGCCATAAAGCCAAAGCTACACATTAATGGCATAAATACAATAAAGTTAATATCCTGGACTGGCCAAGTCAAGTCTGGACCTCAATCCAATTGAGTATTTATGACTGGGCTTGAAAAGGGCTGTTCACTCATGATCCCCATGCAATCTGACAGAACTTCAGCAGTTTTGTAAAAAAGAATGGGGAAAAATTGCAGTGTCCAAATGTGCGAAGCTGGTAGAGACCTATCCACACAGACTCAAGGCTGTAATTACTGCCAGTGATGCACCTACTAAATACTGACTTGAAGGGGGTGAATATTTATAATAATTTATTTTGTGTTTTATATTTGTAATTAATTTAGATCACTTTGTAGAGATCTGTTTCCACTTTGACACAAAAGATTATTTTTCTGTTGATCATTGCCAGCATCTCCTTTCTATTTACTTTGGCCAACTCCTCTCTCATACCAATGTAATTCCCTTTACTGCGCTGAAATACTGCTATGTCAGACTTTACCTTCTCCCTATCAAGTTCCAAGTTGAACTCAATCATATTGTGATAACTGCTTCCGGACAGTTCTTTTACATCAAGCTCCCTAATCTCCTCTGGTTTATTACATAACACCCAATCCAGTATAGCTGATCCCCTAGTAGGCTCAATGACAAACTGCTCTGAAAAGATATCTCTTAGGTATTCAACATACTCACTCTCTTGAGATCCATTACCAACCTGATCTTCCCAATTGACCTGCATGTTAAAGTCTCCCATGACAACCATAGTATTGCCCTTTTGAGTCACCTTTTCTATTTCCTGTTGTAACCTGTGGTCCTCCTCCCAGCCACTGTTAGGAGGCCTGTATATAACTGCCATCAACATCCTTTCACCCTTGCGGTTTCTTAACTCAACCCACAAGGATTCAACATCTTCCGATCCTATGTCACATTTTTCTACTGATTTGATGCTATTCTTTACCAGTAGAGCCACACCACCCCCTCTGCCTACCTTCCTATCCCTCCAATATAATGTGTAATCTTGGACATTCAGCTCCCAACTACAACCATCCTTTAGCCACAATTCAATGATGGCCACACATCAAACTTGGCAATCTATAGTATTGCAATAAGATTATCCACCTTATTTCTTATACTATGCGCATTTAGATACACCTTGAGTACTGCATTTGCTATCCTTTCTGATTCTGCATCTCTAATGATTTGGTACTCAGCCTGTCGGCTGCAACTAAGTCCTATCAGCTGCCTGCCCATCTGCCAGTCTGACTGCACACTATCTTTATTTTTTTACCATCTGTCCTATCCTGATTCCCTTCACTCTAGTTCCCATCCCCCTACCAAATTAGTTTAAACCCTCCCCAACAGCTCTAACAAACTTGCCCGCGAGAATATTGGTCCCCCTTGGGTTCAGGTGCAACCCATTATTTGTAAACAGGTCATACCTCCCCCAGAAGAAATCCCAGTGATCCAACAGCCTGAAGCCCTGCCCCCTGCACCAGCTTCTCAGCCACACATTAATCTGCCAAATCATCCTGTTTCTACCCTCACTGGCGCATGGCACAGGTAGCAATCCAAAAATTACTACCGAGGAAGTCCTGTTTCTCAGCTTCCTACCTAGCTCTCTAAATTCTCTTTTCAGGACCTCTTTGTTTTTCCTTCCTATGTCATTTGTACCAATATGTACCAGAACATCTGGCTGCTCTCTTTCCCTCTCCAAAATGTTGGGATGTGATCTGAGACAACCCTGACCCTGATTCCTGGGAGGCAGCATACCATTCGGGTGTCCCGTTCACATCCACAAAACCTCCTGTCTGTTCCCCTGACTATTGAGTCCCCTATCACTACCACTCCCCTCTTCTTCCTCTTTCCTTTCTGCACCACAGACCCATGCTAAGTGGCAGTAACCTGTTCTCCATGGCGTTCTTCTGGGAGGTTAACTCCTCAACAGTATCAAAACCTGTGTACTTATTATTGAGGGGAATAGCCATAGGGGTGCTTTGTGCTGTTTTCCTATTCACATTTCCATTTCTCCTAACTGTCACCATGTACTTGCCTCCTGCAACTTCTGCGTGACTACTTCCCTGGAACTCTGATTGATTATCTCCTCACTCTCTTGTACAAGCCGAAAGTCATAAAAGCTGCTCCAGATCCCTAAAATGGCCTTCAAGGAGTTGCTGCTGGATACCCTTCATGAAGATGTAGTTCCCTGGGTAACTCTGGGTCTCCCAGGACCCCAACATCCAGCATGAAGAGCACATAATGGTCATTTACGACACTAGGTACAGTAAGAGGGAAAAAGCTTACCCAGAGCCAATGCCTCCTTTGAGCCAAAGCCTGACACTCCTACATCACCTCTGACCTACACTCAACAATGGCCACACCGCCTGTCCCTTCTGTACTTTTAAACAAGTGTCACCGACCTGTGAGAACCTTGTCGCTGTGACCTGCTCCTGCAACTGTTTGGGCTGTCATTCCTGGCTGCCTCAGGCTCTAACCAGACTTAAAGACTGAACCAAATTTAAAGCATGAATATGTAACTACAATTTTCACTTCTACGACACCCCAACCCAAGCGACAGATTACCCATAATAAACGCGCAACACAAATTACAATGGTTAGACAGAAAATAGATACATGGTTCCTACAAATTTGAAGTAATAACACAAAAACATACTAAAATATATTCTTGCTCATCCATGCCCACTTTATTCCAAATATTGAAAAGGCTAATTATTAACTCCTTTTGGATGATGTGGGCAAGTGTTGTTGATGAATGTTGGCAGTCCCAAGGGACTACAAGAGGAGGAGGTGGTGGAGGAGAAAGAGGAGAAGGTTGAGGGTTGAGCAGCATTAAATAAGCTGCATCCACTCCTCTATATCTTTCTGTCCATTACTGAAATGTAAATAAGACTCTGTCCCTTCCATTCGTTTAATTAATGAATAATTCATGCTTTGAATGCTCACAATCCCATTTCTGAATTCCCTAGATCTTTTCATGTCTGCAAATGCATCACTGTTTGCTTTCCATATTTTCTTTGTAAGGTTTTCTATTTTTTTCCTACCTGAAATATTAAAGCCCCAAGACCACATTACATGTTATGTTTATAGTGCTACCATGAGGTACCTTGATGCAAGATGCCAGTGACTCATTGCAGGCTGTTCTCTGCAGATCTACCTGTCACCTTCGACTCTTTAAAATCTAAATTCTGTGCTACAACTGTAACACTTCAATCTGTATTTAGTTCTTGTTTTCCCTTGTACTACTTCAATGCACTGATGTGATGAAATAATCTATATGGATGGCATGCAAAACAAAACTTTCCACTGTACCTCAGTACATGTGACAATAATAAAAAAAATTACCAATTTTAACTTTCTTTTCAATGAGTGGACCATTCAACATGTCGAAGTTAATGAAGGGGAGTCTTGGTAGACTTATACTTACCCCAACACTGTTGCTTCTAGAACCTGCCTTCCTCTCATAATCTTGTCCTCTCCATCTGCATCCATAACAATGCAGCTCACTTTCTCCATCACATGTTGCTTATCTCAATATGGTGGAGATGTTTTCTTCTCTTCTCTAGTGCATGCTTGAATAGTAAATAAGGAGGCAAGTATTAATTATAAAAAGGAAAACAAAATTACACATGTTGGAAATCTGAAATTAAAAAAAAACATAAAATACTGGAATGCTCAGAATATGTTGGGAGTGGATCTTTTGTGAGAACTAGAAATGTCGCTTTGCACAGACACTGCCTGATTCACTAAATATTATTGGTAATTTCTGATTTCCTTTCAATTATAGTTGGTTTAGCAGAAAGGAAAGAAACCCACATTCAGTTGTTCATTTCTATTAGGAACATTTTCAGGTACTTCTCTGAGAACCAAGTATTTTTGTAAACTTGGATCCCTGACGCCGAATTCATCACAAAGGAGCATAAGAAACAGGAGCAGGAGTAGGCTATCCAGCCCACTGAGCTTGCTCCAACATTCAATGAGATCATCACTAAGCTGGTCATGGACTTGGCTCCACCAACTTGCCTTTTCCCTGTAACTATTAACTCCCCTGGCCTGCAAAAATCTATCTAACTGTCTTAAATATGTTTAATGAGGTAGTCTCTACTGCTTCTGTAGGCAAAAGATTTTACAGATTCACTATTCTCTGGGAGAAACAGTTTCTCCTATACTCTTCCAAAACTTATTCCCAAAAATCTTGAGACTATGTCCCCTAGTTCTAGTCTCCAACAGTGGAAATAACTTTCTTCTTCTATCCCTTTTTCTAGCCCTTTGATATTTTTATGTTTCTATAAGATCTCCTGCGTTTCTTCTGAATTCCAGTGAGTGTAGTCCTAGGTGACTCCATCTCTCCTCATAGGCTAAATCCCTCAGCTCTGGAATTATCCTGGTAAACCTCCAAAGCTTTCCTTATATCTTTCCTCAAGTAAGGAGACCAAAACTGCATGCAGTACTCCAGATATGACCTCACCTGTACCCTGTGCAGTTGCAGCATGACCTCCTGGGTCTTAAACTTAATCCCCCTAGCCATGAAGACCAGCTTTCCATTTGTTTTCTTCATAGCTGTTGCATCTAAAAAGGCAACCTTTTGTTATGCATGCACAAGCACTGCCAATCCATCTACAAAACAGTATGTTGCAATCTTTCATCATTTAAATAATAATTTGGTCGTCTATTTTTCCTTCCAAATTGGATGACCTCACATTTCCCAATATTGTACTCCATCTGCCACACTTGCTTCCTCTATACCTCTCTGCAGACACTCTGCATTCTCTGAACAACTTGCTTTTCACTTAAATTAATGTCATCAGCAAATGTCAATACGCTACACTTTGTTCCCTCTTCCAAACCATTAATGTACATTGTGAACAGGCCTCAGCTGCAACCCCTTCGAAGAGCTCCATTATTGAAGTTCTAGTTGTTTGATCAGACATTTCTCTAGATCTTGCTGTTCTAGCCTTGGAGTAACAGCAATATTCCGATTTTGTTCATGTAAATTCATTTATTTTTGGGATATGTCAGCAATCAGCCCTAATTTATTGTAACACACACACAAAATGCTGGAGGAACTCAGCAGATCAGGCAGCATCTATGAAAATGTTGCTGTTTTGGGCTGAGACCCTTCTTCAGGGCAGGAAAGGAAGGGGAAGATGTCAGAATAAAAAGGTGCGGGAAGGTTAAGAGGACTAGCTAGAAGGTGATAAGTGAAGCCAGGTGGGTGGGAAAGGTAAAGGGTTGTTGAAGAAGGAATCTGATAGATGAGGAGAGTAGACCATGGGAAAAAGAGAAGGAGGGGCACCAGAGGGAGGTGGTAAGCAGGTGAGGAGAAGAGTTAGGAGGTCAGAGTTGGGACGAGAAGAAGAGGGAAGGGGTAGGGAAAAAAATTACCAGAAGGAGAAATTGAAATTCATGCCATCAGGTTGAATGCCAGCTAGATGGAATATGGATGGCCACTGATAAATTATGTTTTTGGCGGATGGAGCAGAGGTGCTTGATAAAGCAGTCCACCAATTTACATTGAGTCTCACCATTCTCCATTCTCCATCCACCAAAAGTGGAATTTCCTGATGGCCAACCATTTTAATTCCTCTTCCCATTCCTGATCCAATGTATTGTTCCATGGCCTCCTCTTTTGCCATGCTGAGGCCACTCTCAGGGTGGAAGAGCAATACCCCATATTCTGTCTAGGTATCATCCAATCTGACAGTATAAACATCGATTTCTCCTTCTGGTAATTTTTTTCCCTCCCCCTTCCCTCTTCTTCAATTCCCTACTCTGGCCTGTTATCTCTTCTCTTGCCAGGCACCTCTCCCTGGTGTCCCTCCTTCTCTTTCTTCCATGGTCCAGTCTCCTATCCTATCAGATTTTTTCTTCTCCAGTTCTTTATCTTTCTCACTCACCTAGCTTCGCTATCACCTTCTAGCTAGTCCCTCTTCCCTTCCTCCCCACCTTTTTATTCTGGCATCTCCCCACTTCCTTTCCAGTCCTGAAGCAGCACTCTATTCACTTCTTCGCTTCGCACCAACTAGGGTCCAAGGAGGTCTTTTCAGATGAAACAGCGATTAACCTGCATTTCTTCCAATCTAGTCCCATGCACTTGATGTTCTCCATGTGGTCTCTTCTCCAACCATACAGAGGTCAGGGAATCACTTCATGGAACACCTGATACACACAGTGATGAACCTAGGCTTTATGTTGCCTGCCACATTAATTCCTCATCCCTTTCCCATCTGTCCTATCAGGCTGTGGCCTCCTGTACTGTCACAGTAAGGCCCAATGAAACCTGAGGAACATCACATCATTTTCCATCTATACAGATTTCAGCCTTCCAAATTCAATGTTGACTTTATAATTTCAAGGAACTTGATTTCCCAGTGTGTATCAGTCATTCATCAGTAATACCAGCTCAGCTTGTTTTGTTGCCTTTGTTTTTTGTTCTCTCTGGGGGTGGAGAAAATACTTAGCTTGACCCCTTGTGTCTATCCTCCCTCTCTGCATTTCATAACTTCCCAAATTCTAATATCTAGATTCTCCTGCCTGTGTTCTCACTCGCTAACTGCTCCTGTTCACTCATTGACTGGAAGACTGTGCTTACAGCTTATCCCTGTGGACACCCCAGCTTACTTCTGTGGTCACTCTGGTTTTACCTCGTCAGAGATATCCCCCCAGCCACCCCCCGATATCATTACAAGCTTCTTTTGTCTTCTTTTAAGTAATGACCAAGCGTCTCTGAAATTTTGACTCTAATGAGCTTCCATTTGATTGTTCTAGGAACTGAGGTGACAGAGATGATAACTGAGGAACCAGACAAGAGTTTCAGTCTGTTACACTGTATATTTAATGAAGCAAGGAGGTTCTATGTCTATGTACACTATAGGATCCAACATATCAGGCGATCAACCCAGAAGAGCCAACTGATCCCACTATGTTTTCAACACGGGTGATCATGCTATAAGCATGCTCCAAACTAATCAGGTTGCCCACACTTCATGGTTAACTGGCTGAGCATTTCATGCTGATCCTCAATAGGAACATAGTCGGCAGGAAATTTTTGACTTAGCCAACCCCAAGACAGATGTAGAAATATGTCGTCAAGTGTCGACCAACACTAATCCAACTTTCCAGTGTGCACAATGAGCATTTTTTCAAGCTGGCCATTGATTACTAGAGCAATTGTCCATAGAAGTTGCCTGCTTTCACACATTGTTCATTCCTTTACAGATGTAGCCAAAGACAGCCTTTGCACAACTGTAATGAACCTTTCAGTGCAGAGCAACTAAATCAGGCATAGGTTAGAATCCGAGTTCAAAGGTAGGTTTATGCATTGGAAGAGCAGTAGGAACCTCTCCCAAAACAAGGACCCCTTAGTAAACTCTGTCTCTTTCTTGATTCTGATGGGATACTACAAGTTGGAGGATGTATAAAGAAGGCTCAACTCACTTCAAAGGAAACTCAGCCATTATCATTCCAGGTAAGCACCATAACACAAACAAGAGAAAATCTGCAAATGCTGGAAATCAGAGCGACTCACACAAAATGCTAGAGGAACTCACCTGGCCAGGCAGCATCAGTGGAAAAGGGTAAACAGTCAATATTTTGGGGCAAGATCCTTTATCAGGACTGGAGAAAAAAGATGAGATAGTCCATAACTTTTGCTTTTCGGACAGAAAGGACAAAAATATACACTTTATATGCTAGTGTGGACATGCCTTTTCAACATTCATTATTTTATTTTCCAGTAAGTTATACTGAAAGAAGAAAGCCTCATATGAGCCATATACTAACGTGGCCTTACTTTTGGAAATTGCTTTCGCATTACCACCGATCACAAACACTGTGGATCATGTACAGTTCACTGTAATTCCAAAGCAAGCAGCATCTTCACTTGAAGCCATCTGGAAAGAGATTCTTCCTAACTACTAACCTTGCTGTATGTTGCAGCCTCAATTTCTGTGTTGCTATGCAACAGAAACCAGTGTCTCTAGACCGGCACGGCAGCACCATAAAAGCAGTTTAAAAAAAGGCAATCACACTTGTTCTTCACAACTAAAGCAGTGATGCAAATTTTAGTGTTTCAACTTCGTACATGACACAATTGCTTATGTGCTGCAGAGATTCAACATGAATAGGGTGATACTTTTCTGAACATCTATATTCGGTCCTGAACTTACAATTTTTACCATTGTAGCTCTGTCTCATCCTTATTCTGATCGCTATGTCATCAAAATCCTACACTCTTCCAATGTAAGGTTAAGCTTCTCATTTTTGACACTTCTGTATGTTTTTGGCCTTAACTTTGACTTTAACAGTTTTAGACTGTAACTATTGTTCCAATATTTTTACATCTCAAGTTCAGTTATTGGTTCCTCAATGAACATTTACCCCTTCACTCATTCTGTCTTTTAGCATCACCTTCTGCATAATACCATGTTTCCCCTTTGAATGGAATTATTTTTTGCCTTCCACTCTATCGCAAATATATCATCTCCTTTGTTCATTGCTGCTAATTTTTTTTATCCTACTGTATTTAATGATAAAAAGATTTCTCTCTAACCTGAGAGGACATTGATCAAAAAATGAAAGAGTGGTGCAGCCAATGGAGTTACTGTCTCACAGCGCCGGTGAGCCATGTTCAATCCTGACCACTGGTTCTGACTATGTGGACTTACAACTTTCTCTTTGTAACCCAGTAAGTTTCCTCTGGCTGTTCCAGTTTTTCCCACATCCCAAGATTATGCAGGTTGGTTGATTAATAGCTGTTTGCATCTAGTTGCTGATATGAAGGTGAGTAGTGGAATTGATGGGAATGTGAGAAGGATAACAAATGACAAAGAGCTAGATTGAAATGAACTCTGAACTGAATATGCCTGGACTCTTTCAATTTTGTGTTTTATATTTTGTGCTTTTCGCTCGTTTTTCTTTTTTGCCGTTTCTAAGATTTGTTTTTGTTTGATCATAAGACCATAGACATAGGAGCAGCATTATGCCATCTGGCCCATCGAGTCTGCTCCACCATTCAATCATCGCTGATCCTTTATTTTCTATCTCCTCCTCAACCCCAGAGCCCAGCCTTCTCCCTGTAACCCTTGATGCCATGTCCAGTCAAGAACCTATCAATCTCTGCCTTAAATACCCCCAACAACCTGGCCTCCACAGCTGCATATGGCAGCAAATTACTCAAATTCACCACCCTTTGGCTAAAGAAATTTCTCCGCATCTCTGTTTTGAAAATGTGCCCCTTTATCCTGAGGCTGTGCCCTCTTGTCCTAGACTCTCCCACCATGGGAAACTTCCTTTCCACATCTACTCTTTCTAGACCTTTCAATATTTGAAGGTTTCAATGAGATCTACACCCCCCATTCCTACTGAATTCCAATGAGTACAAACCTAGAGCCATCAAACATTCCTCGTATGATAGCCCTTTCACTCCTGGAATCATCCTTGTGAACCTCCTCTGGACCCTCTCCAATACCAGCACATCTTTTTTAAGATATGGGGCCCTAAACTGTTCACAATACTCAAGGTGAGGCCTCACCAGTGCCTTATAAAGCCTTAGCATCATATCCTTTCTCTTATATTCTAGACTTAAAATGAATGCTAACATTTGCGGAACTTCTTTGCGCGTGGGGGGAAATGAATCTTGGGGTTGTATACTGCATACATACTTTGATAATAAATATACTTTGAACCTTTGAGTGGGATTACTATAAGATTAGTGGAAATGGGTGCTTGATAGTTGTCATGGACTCAGTAGGTGGAATGACATATTCCTGTGTTGTATGCCTCACTTATTCTCCACAACTCTAACAGCATTAATTATTGATTTCTCCATGAGTGCTGCCAACTCACTAAATGCTTCCTGTATTTTCTGCTTTTATTTTCTATTTTATTTTTACTGCTTGATATCTTCTTTGCAAAAATTCCCAGTTTCTATGTAAACACTAGAAGGGCAAGTTCCTGGACTTCTTACCAGCTGAAACTTTTAAAAAAGCAAGAAATGTCTCTTTGAATTATACTGACTTTATCTACACGCTAAACAGAAGTCTGCAGGATGTGGTTTTACCTTAAAAGTGGATATCAGAATTAAAAATTCCTCCTTTCCTTCTCTGTCCTTTCATCCCATGTCAAACAGCTTGAGCTCTGCAACTGAACTTCCATCAGTGACAAAAAAAAATCACCTTGTGTCTGGGGTGAGAGTTACACCAAAATAAATTCCTTAAATAGGCAACCTTTCACTGACTCAAAGTTCAAATGAAGTTTATTATCAAAGTACATATATGTCATCATATGCAACGCTGAGATCTATTTTGTGGGCAGACTTAATAAATCTATAGAATAATACCCATAACAGAATCAATGAAAGACTGTAGCAGCCTGGACATTCAACCAGATTGCAAAAGACAACTGTGCAAATACAAAAAGAAATAATAATAATAATAAATATCAAGAATATGAGATGAGTCCTTGAAAGTGAGTCCATTGGTTGTGGGAACATTTCAATGATGGAGCAAGTGAAGTTGAGTGAAGATATCCCCTTTTGTTGAAGATCCTGATGGTTGAGAGGTTATACGTGTTCCTGAACCTGGTGGTGCAAGTCTTGGGGCTCCTGTACCGTCTTCCTGATGGCAGCAGTGAGAAGAGAGCATGTCCTGGGTGCGGGAATCCCAGATGATGGATGCTGCTTTACTGCGACTGCATTTCCTGTAGGTGTGCTCAATAGAGGGGAGGGCTTCCATTGTCTATTGTAAGTTCCATTGACTCCAATCAAACTGAAAATAAAGTGGCAAATGAAGGTGATACTTGGAATTCTGCTCATTTAGTGCAACTGGCCATCTCCACTGGACTCAAAGTTAATAATTCAAATTAAATTGAAATTCTTTTCACTTCTCACTTCTTCTGATGAAGCGCCCTAGACATTGGCTCTGATTTTCTCTTCACAGATGCTAGCTGATGTACTGTGTTTGCAGTATTTTCTATTAACGTTTCAGAAGTCAAGTATCTGAAGTTTTTTCTTAAATTTACATTTCTTCGCCAAGATATGGTAGCTTCCTGACCTGAAGCTCATTCACTTTGGCAGCACAGTTCCAGAATAATGGTTAATTTCCTTTAAATGTGGAGAGAGAAAAGCTGTCCTCGGGCTCCAACAATTACACCTAACCATTTTACTGTATGCAGGGCAATCTTATATGTCCCTTGATATCTGTTAAGATGGACACTGACGTTTTACAAAAAAAAAAATTTTGCTTTTGAGCAAATCATCAGTACCTTCCAGAACACACAATAGAAAATTAATCCTCACACTCTAAAAGTTGATTTGAGCATCTCGTATACTTCTCAAAAGTTTCAAAGGTTTCAAAGGTACATTTAATGTCAGAGAAATGTACAGTGTGCAATATATATCTGAAATGCTTTTTCTTTGCCACCAACCATGAGAAAATAGGAGTGTCCCCAAAGAATGGATGACAGTTAAATGTTAGAACCCCAAAGTCACTCCCAGCTCCCCACCCTCCCACGCATAAGCGGCAGCAAGCAAGGATACTCCCCTCCCCCCACCGGCAAAAAAACCCATCAGCACCCACCACCGAGCACTCAAGCGTGAGCAAAGCAACAGCAAAGGCACAGACTTGCAGTACTCCAAAGACTACTCGTTCACTCTGTATTCGACATACCACAGGCTCTCTCTCTCCCTAATAAAGGAGAAAGAAGTGTCTCCGTTTCACAGCGAGAGGGGAGACATAACAAACAATTTGCTGGTTAATGATGTTCCAAGTCCGTTGCATCGCTTTTTTTGAGCTTTGCACCCAATGATCTTGGGTCTCTGGGAACACAGCCATAGATCTTGCATCTCCCATGACACACGGGTCTCCTGTCATGACACCGACTCTCGATCTGCCTGTCTCCAGAGCCCCGAGATCCTAGGCTTCTGAATCTGAGCTGATGTCTTAGGCTGAGCACTTGGCGTGCTGAACAACGGCCAGTTGTGAAACCCCGAGAGCAGGTCCCATTCCCATGAAGAACCGAAGTCAGTATGTAACTCCAGGTCAGGGTCTTCAAAAGAATCCTGAAAGGGAAAAATAGAGATACTAAAGATGGAAATAGAGCAAAGCAAAGATGCAAGCAAAGGAGTTGCAGTTAGGCACCATTAATTCTCCTAAGCTCTTTCTACTGTTATCTGTTAGTGTGTTGAAATTTCTAGTGTGTATTGCTATTGCACCACATTTCATCTGGGTCAAGGCTGTTAAATCACAATGAAGATATGTTCTAAGGAAACCAAATTCTTGCTCACATCAACCCATGAGCATTGTTTCTTACACACCACAAGATGGCAGTAAAGGCAGGCAGTTCAGAAGATCCAGTCAATTGTAACAAATTGTGAAACATCATAATGACAGTTTGCTTTTCGAAAAAAAAAGGATTTTCAGATCTCAACACCCTCTCTGCAAGATGTGTAAATGTTTCCTGAAGATATCTCTGGTCATTAGCTTGGCTTTTACATCCATGTTTCTGAATGTTACAATCAACTTCGTTTATCTAAGTGTCAAGGAAGGCAGGCAATATATAATGAAAATGATGTATTATCATGCAATCTAATGTGCAATTTATATATACAGCGTTCAGTTTTGTTTACAAAAATCAAGTCTAGGATCCTGAAGAAATTTGTGTGAGTAATCTTGTTTCAGTTCATACCGCAAATCTATATTCAGTACATCAGCATTTGTAAAGAGGAATGATGGTAACACCCTTGAGAGCAATCTTCAAATATTTCAAATCTGTTGTGAAATTAATCTCCACCTAATCCATCCTACTTTGTCAAAAGTGAGGAAAATAAAACATAAAGGAAAATTCGATTTCTAATCTCCAGGTTTCTATAAAATTAATCGAGCTAGCTTCTCTATTTAAAGAACAGCTTTCACGCTGCTTTGGGTCTCACTTTGTCACTTAGCTGCTGTAATTGTACTTCACTGCAGTGTGGACATTTTTTAAAAGAAATCTAATCTCTACTGGATTAATGTTTGGACACAGAAACCAAAGTATGAAGAGGAACTAAACTCAAGCAGGGAATGTATGACTAGATATTGGATTGCACTTACTTGTGGCATACCAGCCCTGAAGTCAAGGTTCCTGGCATATTAAAAAAACACCAAATTGGCCAAAATCCACTTTGAAACATTATTAGGGGCAGTTCATGTCTAGAAACAACTGCTGAAATGAAACTTGTGTAGTTCCCATCAAGACTTCACTCAATTTAGCACAGGACCTGACACTTTGCTGTGTAATAATAAGCTCTTAGCAAACTCCCCCAGGAGCCATACAACAACACAGTCTCCAAGAATATACTTCATCCATAATACATGCAGTAAAAAGAATCAAAACATGGCAATTTCTTCATTCGCAGGCCCAAACAATTCAACTCTATCCTTTAAATGCATCAATGCGACTGATGTTTCATCCCTTCAACACTGATTTAGTGAAGTGTTTGAGAGGATGTTACACAGAGCCAATCCCTTCAATATAAAGTGCCTGCGACTGTGGTCCATGTCCCCAAAGCCATGCAGGCTGGTACAAAGGGATCAGAGACCGCAGGTGAGAAGGAAACTGATTCAACATTAACACATCTTATCAAAGATAAGATGCCCCAGATAAGTATCAGAAGACCTACCAGATTAAAGAAAAATTAAGTGATACTGGCTGCAATGCCCTCTCTGAATATAATAGAGCACTGCTGAATGATGTCAAGGTGTTCTGTGCACTGATGTTACACTTGCAAAGTGGGGATCTACACAGGAAAGGTCTGAGTGCTTTTAAGCAAGGTACCACCCTTCAGGAAATAGAAAGATGTTGTACTATGTCATTAAAGTAACCAAAACAGATTAGAAATTCAGAGATTATAATTTCTGTGGGTGGCCCCGCAAAGCAGGGTGTGAGGAGTTTTTACAAGTCCTCTGGACCCTTCTGCCTGATTATTAGTGTACAATGTATGTAATAATGATGAAGAGAACACTGGGATGATTTGTTTATAAGTGGTTCATCACACCTTATATCCAACGTCAACAATCTATTCCCCATTTGCCATTTCAGCAGGTGAGGCTATGGGAGATGAACACCTTGGTTTCCTCATTATCCTGCTTCTGTTCTTCTGGATCTGCCTTATTGCCCTTAGGTTCCAGATCACCTTGTGCTCAAGTGAAATCAGCCATTGGTTCTGTTAGTAACTTGAACTGCACAACAAAGCCCAGCATCTGTGCATTCAAGGGAGTTCTCACTGAATGGTTCAGGCAATAAAATCTCATCATGAGGAAAGTAAGCATATTTTCTGTCTCCATGACCTGTGCATTGTTGATTCTATGCTCTATTGCTATCTTTCCAGAGGAGTATAATGTGAAGAGTCAGGGGATGGAGTGTAGTCTTGTTTCCCAGGATTCATCCCTTCAGGCATTGCTGGGCACTGAAAATGTCCTTCAGTGTAGACTTCCTGCAGATGAAGGTGTCATATGCGCCTCCAAAAAATACAGCAGTACGCCAAAGCAATTATTCTTGTATGTTAGTCATACAGCATTGGAAAGAAAACACTAAGGCCCATTTTCTACATGATGACTGTTTCACGCAGCTAGCTATTCTCACCTGTCTCTGTTTCTCCTGTTGCTGTCCAAGCTTCTCCAATCCATGATGGTTTGTCTAGATGGCTTTTAAATATTGCTAATGGGCCCGCTTCAACCTCTGCTTTTGGAAGTCCAGTCCAAATATGCACTGTCCTTTGTCTGAAGAAGTTGCCCCAGTGCCTCTTTTACATCTCTCACTTTTGACCTTAAACCTATGCCCTCTTGTTTTTAGCACACACTCCTTGGGGAAAAAAAATCTACAGTTTTTTTCACTCTGTCTATGCCTTTCCAGATCTTGTATATCTCTATCAGGTCACTCCCCAATCTCCCATGTTTGGAGGAATAAAGTTCTAGTCTACACATCCCTTTCTTGTAACTCAAAGCCCCTAAGTCCAGGCAACATCATGGCAAATCTTTTCTACATTTTCACCTAATTAATAATGTCATAATTTGTTTGCTCATTTGTTATGTGTCATGTCATATGACTTGGATGATCATGGTCTTTCCATGACCATGATTGTTTTGACAAATCTTTCTACTGGGCAGTGTCTCTACAAGATGAGTGATCCCAGCCATTATTGATACTCTTCAGAAATTATATAGCTGGCATCATTATTTGCATAGCCAGGACTTGTGATGTGCACCAGCTGCTGCTCATATGGCCATCCAGCACGGCTTCACGTGACTCTGATTGGGATGGGTTGGGGGGGGGGTTAAGTTGATGTTACACCTTGCCCAAGGGTAACTTGCAGGATAGTGGAGGGAATAAACACCTTATACAACTCCTTTCGTGGAGACATCCCACCACCCATTTGTGTATGATAAGGTGACCAGAATTGTACACAATAGTACATGCAACTTCACTAACAACTGCATCATAACTGCCCAACTTCTATCCTCGATGCCCTGATCAATGAAAGCCAACATGCCAAATGTCTTCTTTACCGCCCTATTGGCTTAGGATGCCATTTTCAATGAACTATGCCTTTGTATTCCTAATGGGGATTTAAAGTGAACATGAGGAGCAACTTATAAATAGAGGGAATTGGAAATATGGAATAAACTGCTAGAAGTAATAGACATTGATGCAATTACAGTGTTTTAAAGGTATTTGGATTGATTCATTCTTAGAAACAGTTTTGAGGGATGTGGGCAAGTGGGACTAGATCAGAAAGGCACCTTGGTCAGCATAGATGAGTTAGGGTAAAATACCTCTTTCTGTGCTGAGTAACTCCACCACTCATGACCAACTGACCTAGGCTTCCTGAAGCTGATTCCAAAGTGACCTGTAAACCTGAATGACTTATCAGTTTTTCCAAGATGCCAAGCTTACACAATGTGCAATATTGTTCTAAGGCCAGAGCAAAACTGAAATCTAGTCAGATCATCCTGCTATAATAGATGAAAAGGTTTGCTCATTTTGTGAACATGCATGAATGAATAACAGGTTTGAAAAAAATTACAATTACAAAATGCTTTTCACATCCTCGACCCATCAATCTTTTTCACCCCAACAAACTGCTTTTAATGCACATTTTCTATTGTACTGTAGAAAATTTGGCATCTCCCAAAATCAGCAATGGCGTTATAATGAAATAACCTATTCAGTGATGTTGATCAAAGGATAAGTATCATTTAGTCAACATTACTGAAGTTTGCTGTGTAAAAATTCCCAATGAAGTTTTGCATCCATCCAGAAATGGAGTCAGAGACTCAATTCAGCATTTATTTGGCAATACTTTCTTCTCTCGGTACCACATTGGAATAGCAAAAGAATCCCACACTAAAACCTACCCTCAGCATTAGTTCTCATCATTGGTTTGACTCCTAACTTGATTTCACACTACAGGTGTGGAGAACCATCCAATAGTGTGTTAGTTTAGTTTAACTAGTCCTCTCAAAAATTGTATATACTTTTGTTGGGTTACTCCTCAGTCTTCAGAGAAAAGACTCCAAATGAGGCAACACCCTGGTGAACTTCTTCTGCACATACTCTAATGCCTTCATTTCCTCTCTTTAATGTGGTGACCAGAATTACAGACAATAATCAAAATGTGATCTAACAAAAGACTACAACCATAATATCATTTCCTGACATTTGTAGGGAATGTCAGCTCCACAAATGATGAAAACAAATATGATGTAAGCCTTCTTTACCACCCTAACAACTTCAGTTGCACTTTCAAGGAGCTAAGGACTTGCAGTCCAAGATCTCTTTGCACATCAATGCACCTAAGGGTCCTGCCTTTTACTGTGTACTTTTCTCTTGGATTTGACCTACCAAAGTGCAACACCTCACACTTGTTTGATTAAACTCCTTCTGTCATTTCTCTGCCCATGTTTCCAATTGATCTACATTCTGTTGTATCCTTTGATAACCTTCCTCGCTATTCACATTTCCATCAAGTTCAAGCTTATTGCCATTCAACCGCATACAGTGAAATGGAACAATGTTCCCCAGGAACCAAGGTGTCCAACACAGTACCAATATTGCATGCAGCAAATAAAATAATCATATCAATCTTTATGACTTCTCCAAATTTACTTTAAGCTCACCTACATATTTGTCAAAATCATATCATAAACAGCAGCGGTCACAGCCCTGATCCTTGTCAAATATCACTGATCACACACCTCCCGACAAAATATCACCACTCCACAACTACCCTCTACCTTCTCTAGCACAGCTAGTTTTGAATCCAATCTACCAAGTCACTATGTATTCAATAAACCTTTATCTGCTAAATTGGTTTACCAAGAGGTTTACCAATTGATTTACCAGTAAATTCTTTACTGAAATCCATTAGACAACATTCACTATCCTACTTTCATTACTTATCTTTGTTACCTCCTCAGAGAGTTCAATAATTTGTAAGAAATGGCCTCTTCTGCCGACTATCCCTAATAAATCTATGCCTTTCCAAATGCATGTTCAGTCACTGCTGTTCGGCGCTGTAAAGCTCTAAGCTTGAGTTTATCTAAGTAAATTTGCAAATGGACATTGTATGAATAAAGATACCATTATTTTCTCACCTAATGCTGAGAAAAGATCACACCATTCATGGCTTTGCACACCCTAGTACCCATTCCAGTTTATTGCCTGGAATAATTTCTCCCAGAAACAGTCACTGGCATAATCTGCTTCAGGCAAAATTGATTACTGAACATGTAATGCCATGTGATAAAATTACTCAGCTAATTTGTCACCTTGACCATCCTTCCCACCACTGCAGAGTAATGTGGATAAAGCTGCCTCTAAATGTGCTAACATTTCATAGATTACATTCTGATTGAGTATAGAATGTATTAATTTTAAATGCAGTGACTGATACTGTACAAGGAAACATTTAATAATTGTTAGTGATTAGAATGTCTAGTTAATGCTTTGTTCAATGGAGAAATATTGAACATAACTTTAGGCAACCTTCCATTACTTAAGGAGTCATGGAGAGGCAGGGAAAGCATCCACAGGCCAGAATGCAAAGAAATAACCATCATCAAAGAACCTACTTCCAGAAAGTCTTCAAAGGCACCACATCATATCTGGACTACCCTGCTGAGCAACAGATTCATAAACTCAGATTTCCCATTGCTGTCATCACTCATGTATCTGATATGTTATGAAAAGTCTTCATACCTGGACAGCTCACCCATAGAGATCAAGGTCACATTAACTCTAACTTTCCTCACCAGAACTGCTGTAGCAGATTTTTATATTGGCTCCCAACCTACTGCTCGCATTATAGCAAAGTATTAAAACCTGCTTTCAGTTGAGCTTGACTCCAAAGGGAATCATGTAGATCCTGTTTTAATTTATAATTCTGAGAGTAAATTCAACCTAACATTATTTCAAACACCTTTTTGACTAATGAAGCACCTTTTTTACTGGGCATCTCTAGAGTTGCAGCTCATTAGCCCCTTGCTAATGGCCACTGGACTCAGCAGTGAGAAAACCACCCTTTCTCAAACTCCGTAAGTCTAGGTTCTGTATGATTTGGGTTCCACCAGAACCGAGAAGTTGGGATGTCTCAACCACCCAAACCCAGATCTGTGCGAATACTATGTAAATACTGCCTCCTTGCAATTGCCCATTAGCAAGAAATAACAGATCGTACACTGCATACAATTATAAAGAAAGTATATTTACAAATCTCAGCTTTATCGAACAGTTAGTAGGAAAAAGAAAAGAAAAAAATAAATAAAAAGTGCTCATTACAGTTACCTCAATCCAAATGTACACATAAGTTAGAGATCATCTTGACGTTGCCTTTAATTCATGCACTGGAACCAGTCTACATGAAAGCAGACATTGCCTTCTGAAAGTTCTCGATATCCATCTCAAACAAATGGACTCCTCATGGTAGTTTTGGTCCTTCCTCCTTGCAGCCATTCACCTGCACAGAGCACCTTGTGCAACAGGGCATGGCATCTTCAGCCATCTTCCCTTCCTTCTGCTCTCAGCTCCCACCAAAAAGACCTTGACACACACCAGTGTCCGAAACAAAAACCTCTCTGCCCAGCATTCTCTAGAACCTTCTCCCAACTCCACCATCCTGATCGGCTGACACAACATTCCTAAGTTGAGCAACAAAGCCCCTTATCTTTAACTTAAACCCAAACAGGCTAAAAGCAGAACAGACTGCTCTTACAGAACTGCTAAAAAGAAATACCTACTGCATAGCAGTAAAAATCTTACCCAGGGCATTCACTAATTTTCCTCACAAACAAGAGAAGGGTCGAAGGGTCACAGCCCAAAATGTCAAATGTACTCTTTTCCATGGATGTTGCCTGGCCTTCTGAATTCCTCCAGTATTTTGTGTGTGTTACTCTAATTTTCTGTCTTTTTTTAGAGATGTAATGTTGTGATACTCAGCAGAGTGGTGTATAGCACATGAAAAATAGGTGAAACCTTGAGTATTTGCAGTGGAGACAGAGGAAAGTGGGTGAAAGGGGTTACATCCTTACAGAAAACAAGATGGAAGAAGGTGCAGTCGAGGTAGCAGTGGAAGTCAGGGGTTTATATTAACATTTGGTC
Organism: Mobula hypostoma; assembly: GCF_963921235.1. Lineage (NCBI taxonomy): Eukaryota > Metazoa > Chordata > Chondrichthyes > Myliobatiformes > Myliobatidae > Mobula > Mobula hypostoma. The sequence continues at coordinate 88,812,025 of NC_086101.1, read as the reverse complement.
GACAGTTTGTCTCCTGGAGACAGAAGGAGCCAGAAAAGGAAGACACGTGTCAGAAATGGTCGAAGTGAATTGAAGGATTAGGTGGAAAGGGGATAAAAATAATGAGTTCCATGTAAGTGTGGGAAGCGACATCAATGCAGCAGAGAAAGAGTTCAGCAGACTTTATTCCTTCAAACACGAGAGATTGAGGGGTGACTGGATAGAGATATACAAAATCTGGAGGCAACTCAGACAATTGTCCATGGTTAGCATCCTTGATTTGTGAAGAATCAATAAGAAGTCATTGAGGATTACAACAAGAACTGCCAGGTAGATATGAGTGTAGTGGAGAGCAACCGTTTAAGTCTTTGCTCCTGGAAGAAGTCGAGGACCCTAAGACATTCCCGATGAGGAATGGAGGTGTATACAGAATGGACATCCATGGTGATGATGAGGAGGTTGTGCCTGGAAGTTGTCAAAATGCAAAGTGTCTTAGATGTAAGTGGGAAAGGACTGGACAAAGGTTGACAGGACAGAGTAATAGATCTTTGATAAGAGATAATGCCCCAACCCTGCCCTGTCCTCTTCTATCAGTTTGGATGTTGATTAGGTTCACAGTCCAGAGAGAGGTGTAGGAGTTATTTGATTGCTGACTGGCCTCTAAAAGGTAAGATAATCTGTCTGACCTCAGCAGCAATACCCTTGTTGTGGGTTTGATGACAAGGTCAAGTTTGGTGTGTTGAGTGGAATGAGTTCCCTCTACACTCTCAGTCCTGATGCAGGGCCCACACCCAAGATACAGTATAAACCATCCCTTTGCCCCCACAGATCGTTTTAGTTCCTCTACCATTTTATTTTTACTCTAGATTCAAGCAACTGCAGTCTTTCGTATCTTCTAAACGTAAAAAGTTTGTTAAAGCTAAACTTACAAATAAATTTTTAAAAATTCTTACCCTTCTTGAAAATGGCAATAATTTTGTTCCGTTGTAGACTCTGCATGCTGCAATTTATTATTCATCCCTAATTGTCCTTGAACGGTGATGAAACACTGTGGAATCATAGGGTCATAAAGGTCTACAGCACCAATCCAGGCCTTTTGGCCTAAGTAGTCCGTACCAAACTGTTACCTGCCTAGCCCCATTGACCCGCAACTGGGCCAAAACCCTCCATACCCCTCCTGTACTTGTACTTCCCTTAAATGTTGAAATTGAGCCCACATCCACCACTCCCTCTGGCAGCTTATCTACACTCACACCACCCTCTGAGTGAAGAGGTTCCTCCTCTGGTTTCCCCTTTCACCCTACTCTAAACCTGAGACCTCTAGTTCCAGTTTCAACCAACTAGAAAAGGCCTGCTTACATTAACTTTATCTCTAACCTAAATAATTTTGCATATCCCTATCAAATCTCCCCTCATTCTGGCAAATATGCTCTAACAGGGCTTTTGGATAGGTAGCTTTAGGATGTAAAGGTAAAACAATATATTTTCAAATCATAAACACGAGATTCTGCTGTAAATCTTAAACAGCACACATAAAATGCAAATCAGGCAGCATATATAGAAGGGAATAAACAGTTGAGATTTCAGCTGGATAGGAAGAGGAGCAGAAGCCAGATTCAAAGGTGGAAATGCTGTGTGACTTGGAGGGAATTCAGAGAGAACCCAGATGTTTACGTGCTCCTGCAAACATTCCCATTTTTGGAAGAACTGCCTTTGTTCAAAGTGCTTACTTACCCCTTATACAAACTCAGTTTCTTCGATTATTTTTAATGTATTTTAACAGTAATGAATACAGCCAGACTTTTCAAGTCACTTCTTTGTGCTAAACACAGATTTTAAAGCATTTATCAGAATAGCATTAATGCACACTTTGTTTCTTACTCTAAGGTTGTTCCCATTTTATTTGAAGAATGTTCGGATTGATTTTGAGTTTCCATAATGTTGCACCTCTAGTGATAGCAAGTCCTAAGCTTTCTTAAAACTTTTTTATCAAGCTATTTTATTTTTTAAAAACAATTTTAAGGCAATAAAATGAACAGAAATAGAAACGGAAAATGCGCTCAGACAAACCTTGCAGAGAGAGTAATCTTTATTTTTAAATCTTTTTATTAATTTTCAGATTAATCTAGAGAGAGTAATCTAGTTAATGTTTTAGGTCAATGACTTTTATCAGTGATAAACCCAAAGTTTCATCATATTTATAAAATGAATACTCGCTACTGTTTACCATACTGACTTGCTTTCGGCAAATATTGCAGTGGTGTTAGATTTGTGAGTAATTTTGCAACACTTGACTAAAGTAAAGACTGGCAATGAATATATGATGAGAAATATCTGTGCCCTTCCATTAAATTTGGGAATATGCCAGTAAGATCAAGAATCTATACTAAGCTGGCAGTTCTGATGAGAGAAAACTATGACTACTACTATTGCTGTCAAGAAGTTCTGCATCAATTTATGGGGGTACAAAGTTTGCCAAGATTCTAACCTTTTCTTGATATTCCACAAACATTGATATCAGTTTGAGGAGGAACCTCAATTTGGATGTTATAGCTTTCAAATCCAATGATTTAGTATCATTTCTAAAAACATCTTCTTGAAAGGATCATCGGAGTGCCTACAATGGAATCATGGCCCATAGAGAATCAACACCTTTGATGGATTGAGAGAAGTGGTTGGGGATTAAAGAGAAAATGGAACAGCTTATTGCTAAGGTGTTAACTTTTTGTCATTTCTAGCTGATAACTGCTTGAAAGATTGCTCAAAACAGATGCACAAGTGAAACTCTATGTTAAATTTTGATGCAAATAAAATATTGAAATTGAATGATGAAAATTACTGTTGCTCTATTAAACTTTTTGTTTTAATTCATAAAATATTTTGTTAATCACAGAAGCTGATGATCTACCATTTTATGTTCACAGTTAAAAAATGGTTCCTTATGTACCCAACAATTGATGCAGGACAGTCTAAACATATGAATATTGTCAGAATGCTAAACATGTTGATTTTTTGTAGAGGTTTACTTGATGATTTGTATTTCACCTTATATTTCTCCAAATATAATCAGCTCTTGATGCTGATAGTTTGTTGAAAGCTCACTACGGGGCAATTCAGATGCATATTAAGTGGAAAGTATGCAGACTATTGTTGAGTTTACATAGTGGAAGATACTGAATCCAAATATGATTTTAATATTAATACTTCAGCTTCAAATTTTTGCATACAAAGAAATAACCATCTAAATGTATAATTTGAACAGCTTAACAAAATATGCACAAGTGCTGCTCAATTATCCAGTGAAGTGAGTGAAGACCTTGTGGAGGATGTTTAAATCACCCACGGCTACATTTAGATTCCAGATAAGTAATGCAACTCTTTGTAAGGTTTCTGAAAGATCGGGCACTGCAGTGACAGATAAGGTAACTTACATAATTGTGAAGATCTGCAAAGTTTATAGCTAGTTTTGATTGTGAGGAGGTGCTGACAGGTAAGTAATCTTCCTCAGTCGAGGCTGCCAACATTTATTTCATGATTAAACTTCATTTCACATTTTAAATTTCTGCCATACAATATCAAACTTTCTATACAGAGATTTAAAAAAGTGTCAGAGGGAATAACGAAGTACAAAGTAAAATTTATTATCGGAGTACATACATGTCACCACATACACCCTGAGATTCTTTTTCTGTGGGCATACGTAGCAAAACTATAGAACAGTAATTGTAAACATCAGGAACCGTAAACTATAAACAAACTGTGCAAATGCAAATAAAATGCAAAGGCTCATGGACCTCTGAATCCCTTCTCCTGAAGTCTACAGTCAGTTCCTTGGTCTTACTGACATTGAGTGAGAGGTTGTTGTCATTATACCACTCAGCCAAATTTTCAATCTCCCTCCTTTAGGCAGCATCACTGTCCGGTATGGGGTGGTGGGGTTGAAGCTACTGCACAGGACTGAAAGAATCTACAGATAGTCTTAAAATGAGTCAGTTTCATCGAGTACTAGTCTCCATAGTACCCAAGACATCTTCAAAGAGCGGTGCCTCAGAAAGGCGACATCCGTTAAGGGCCTACACCACCCAGGTCATGCCCTCTTCTCACTGTTACCATCAGGTAGGAGGTACAGAAGCCTGAAGGCACACACTCAGTGAGTCAGGAACAGCTTCTTCTCCTCTGCCGTCCAATTCCTAAATGGACATTGAACCCATGAACACTACCTCACATTTTAGAATATATACTACTTTTTTTGCACTTTTTTATTCGAGTCAATATACATATATATATATACTTACTGTTATTGATCTACTTTTTTTTCTTCTTTCTATATTATCATGTACTGTATTGTACTGCTGCTGCTAAGTTAACAGATTTCTCAACACATACTGGTGATAACAAAACCTGATTCTGATTCTGATCCAAGTCACCATTCATACAGAGGCTGATATGCTTCAACACCAGCCTCTTAAAACACTTCATCGCTATGGATGTAAGTGCCACTGGGTGATAGTCATTTAGACAGGTTACCATGCTCTTCTAGGCCAAAGGTATGACTTAAGCCTGCTTGAAGCAGGTGGGTACCACACACTGCCGGAGTGAGAGATTAAAGATATCCATGAATATACCACCCATTTGGTCAGCACAGGTCTTCAGTACTCAGCCAGGACCAAATGCTTTCCTTGGATGCTTCTCTTGATGGCAGCCAGCACATTATCCTCAAATACTGAGAAAAAAGGATCATTGGGAAATACGGGGATGTGTGATGGTTGCTCCCAGTTCTGGTGGTCAAATTGAGCATAGAAGGCATTAAGCTCATCTGGGAGCAAAGCTCTGCATTCCCCCATGTCACAAGATTTAACTTTGTAGGAGGTCATGGTATCAAACCCTGCAACAGCTGTCGAGCATCCCTTGTTGATTCCAGTCTAGCCCAGAACCTCCATTTCGCCCAAGAGATAGCTTTTCGGAGATCAGACCTGCACCTCTTGTAGAATTCTTGATCTCCAGATTTCAAAGCCTCTGATCTGGCTCTCAGCAGACTGTTCATCCAGGGCTTCTGACTGGGGAAAACCCCTGAACAATTTTGTGGGGACACACTCACCCACAGATGTTTTAATAAAGTTTATAACGGCCCTAGTGTAATCATTCAGGTCATCAGATGAGTTGTTGAACACAACCCAGTCCAATGGCTCAAGGCAATACTGTAACTATTCCTCAGCCTCCCAGGACCACCTCCTATAATTAACCTCCTGTTAAAATTATGGTCTTATTCCTTCTAAATACTTTAGATGATCCTGGTACTGTTACTAGTCCTGTAGAGTTCAAACAATTTTGAATCATTTTTTTAAGTGGCAGGTACAATCTCAGAAGTGTTTTAGATGACTTGAATTGTACACTGGCTGACTGATGTTTCAATTCCCATGTAGTACCAACTGTTCTTACAATAACTTGTTCAGTAGCATTAGATTAAAACATAAGATGGAGCTTTAGAAATTCTGTGCTAGGGTTATCCCAATCTCTTGCATTAACTTTGACAGGAGAACAATGGATATACTCTAAAAAATGGATATTTTTAATTGCTTACAACACGTGCATGAGGATTCCAACAATCTCTTATCAGAAAAACTACATGAAGACTGCAGGTTGCTTTACCGATGAAAATGGTTCAGGCTACTTCCTTGAAGAGATGAATTGCCAACATGTAAATTTACAATTATCTAAAGTTACTCTCACTGGTCACTTTATTAGGTACCTCCCATATAGAAACATAGAAACATAGAAAATAGGTGCAGGAGTAGGCCATTCGGCCCTTCGAGCCTGCACTGCCATTTATTATGATCATGGCTGATCATCCAACTCAGAACCCTGCACCAGCCTCCCCTCCATACCCTCTGATCCCCGTAGCCACAAGGGCCATATCTAACTCCCTCTTAAACATAGCCAATGAACTGGCCTCAACAGTTTGCTGTGGCAGAGAATTCCACAGATTCACCATTCTCTGTGTGAAGAAGTTTTTCCTAATCTCGGTCCTAAAAGGCTTCCCCTCTATCCTCAAACTGTGACCCCTCGTTCTGGACTTCTCCAACATCGGGAACAATCTTCCTGCATCGAGCCTGTCCAATCCCTTTAGGATTTTATACGTTTCAATCAGATCCCCCCTCAATCTTCTAAATTCCAACAAATACAAGCCCAGTTCATCCAGTCTTTCTTCATATGAAAGTCCTGCCATCCCAGGAATCAATCTGGTGAACCTTCTTTGTACTCCCTCTATGGCAAAGATGTCTTTCCTCAGATTAGGGGACCAAAACTGCACACAATACTCCAGGTGTGGTCTCACCAAGGCCTTGTACAACTGCAGTAGTACCTCCCTGCTCCTGTACTCGAATCCTCTCGCTATAAATGCCAGCATACCATTTGCCTTTTTCACCGCCTGCTGTACCTGCATGCCCACTTTCAATGACTGGTGTATAATGACACCCAGGTCTCGTTGCACCTCCCCTTTTCCTAATCAGCCACCATTCAGATAATAATCTGTTTTCCTATTTTTGCCACCAAAGTGGATAACTTCACACTTATCCACATTAAATTGCATCTGCCATGAATTTGCCCACTCACCCAACCTATCCAAGTCACCCTGCATCCTCTTAGCATCCTCCTCACTGCTAACACTGCCACCCAGCTTCGTATTTTATAAAGTGGCCACTAAGTGTATGCTCTTCTGCACACCACTGTTGTAACGCGTGTTTATCGGAGTTACTGTCATCTTCCTGTCAGCTTGAGCCAGACTAGCCAGTCTCCTCTGACCTTTCTCATCAACGGGGTGTTTTTGGCCACAGAGCTGTCACTCTCTGAATGTTTTTTTGTTTTTTGCACCATTCTCGGTAAACTCTAGAGACTGTTTTGTGTGAAAATCCTAGGAGATTGACTGTTTCTGAGCTATCAAACAACCCCATTGGGCACCAACATTTCATAGATAAAGTCACTTAGATCACACTTCTTCCCTGTTCTGATTGGTCTGAGCAACAACTGAATCTCTTGACCATGTCTGCATGCTTTTATGCAATTGCTGCCACATGATTGGCTGATTAGATATTTACTTTAATCAGCAGGTGAACAGGTGTATCTAATAAAAGTATGACCAGCAGGTGAACGGACGCATCTAATAAAGATGTAACCAGCAGGTGAACAGGTGTATCTAATAAAGGTGTAACCAGCAGGTGAACAGGTGCATCTAGTAACGGTGTAACAAGCAGGTGAGCAGGTGTATCTGGTAAAGGTGTAACCAGCAGGTGAGCAGGTGTACCTAGTAAAGGTGTAATCAGCAGGTGAACAGGTGTATCTAATAAAGGTGTAACCAGCAGATGAACAGGTGCATCTAATAAATATGTAACCAGCAGGTGAGCAGGTGGATCTAGTAAAGGTGTAACCAGCAGGTGAACAGGTGTATCTAATAAAGTGGCCACTGAGTGTATGAAGCCAAATCCCCACCAAAGATCTCTAAATTCACCATGGACAGCAACTGAACACCTTTACCATGTTTGTGTGCTTTTATGCACTGAGTCACTGCCACATGATTGGCTGTTAGATATTTGAATTTCTGAGTAGGTATACAGGTGTATCTAATAAAGTGGCAACTGACTGTTTTGCTCAGAATTTAGCAGATGATCTGACTGGGTTCCTTTTTTAATTTTGTTGAGAGAATCTTAAGATGCTGTTGAAAGGATTAGCAAGATGATGAAATAGTGGATACATTGATATAGTCAGATTACAGTTAACAGTGAGGAAATCAAATTATTTTAGTTTGTGCACCTGACCTATTCTGGCAGCATTAAAATGGTTCCACAGATTTTATTTCTATTCCATAAGCATTTCTCATTCTTCACTTGAAGCAAAACATTTTGAGTTATATTTATCTTGGCCTTCTTTTTCCATCTAGATTAACTTTAATTTATCAATTACATTGCCTTAACCATCAGGTGTACAGGAGTTTCTAATAAAGTGGCCACTGAGTGTATGATGCTGCTGTATGAAGCCAAATCTCCACCAAAGATCACTAGTTCACCACAGACAGTATTTTTCATGGATTGGGTAATTGTGCAAATGAGAGTTCTTTTTTTGTCACAGTAAATGGACATTTTAATCTATATATTTTAAAATTCTGAAGAGGTTCCACTGTCACAATCTGAAACTGAAATAATGAAGTTCACCTTCACACAGTCAGGGATGGTGTATCAGTGTTTGAAGAGGGATGATAAAGGTTAAAACTTGTTAAGGACAGCACTTTAACTGTAATGTAATAGCATTTATGTGCAGATGTTTTCTCCTTCCTTTCTCCATATTGTTACGCTACTAGATGACAGCGGTTCTGTTTCCAATTTCTACTGTTAAACAAAGACGCCAGATCTTTGTAATAGTCCTGATATTTTCCACAATTGAAAATGAGTGGAAATCCTGGACATAGCTGTTCCTAAACTAGAAGAGGGGAATGACAACTTCATTAAAAGTTTCAAGATTGTCTCTTGTCATTCTTCAGTACATGAGCAAAAAGGAGAACAAGATGATTGTTACTCTGGATCCAATGTAGCATATAAAAACCCAACAAGCATAAAGAACATAATAAACTTAACACAAATATGCTGTAAATATAAACATGAGATGCTGGATATTGAAAGCAACACACGCAAAATGCTAATGGATCTCATCAGGCCAAGCAGAATCTGTGGAAAAGAGTAAACAGTCGACATTTCAGGCCAGGACCCTTCATCATGACTGAGAGGGAAGGGGGCAGATTCCTCAATTAAAAGGTGGTGGTGGCGGGGGGAGGTTACTGAGGCTAGGTGAAAGGTGATAGCTGAAGCCAGGAGGGTGGGAAAGGTCGAAGGCTGGCAAAGAAAGAAACTGTAAATATAAAGCCAATTCTGTTTTTAAGAGAAGTGTACAAGTAACTGTTATATGCATAGACCAATTGAATGTACTTTAAGAAATGCTGGGTGATGTGAATGTAGTCATGATGATGTGGATTTCCAATGTTTTTTCAATGTCATTGTCCTGGTAATTGCGGGAGTAATCCTGCAGATATTGAACCTTTTAATCTCCCATTGATAGTAGCTACTCTAGTTGAAACCTTTATATGCATAGAATGAGGTCTGAGAATTCTTGAGCTAATTCTATCAATATCATGGCGATAAAGAAAGATTTGCTTTACTTTGCACTTCAAAACATAGAATGAAATGCACCAAACTAGCATGCCATAGCTTGCTAACCCTATCGGTACACCTTTGGAATGTGGGAGGAAACCAGAGCACCTGGAGAAAACCCTACATGGTCACAGGGAGAACATACAGACTTCTTGCAGTCAGAGGTGGGAATCAAACCTCGATAACCGTATCAAGCTGTTCTTATCACCAACCATGATACTCTATTTCCTTGTAGGCAAAAGGCTGCATTGTAACATAGTTCAATTGTTAAATAATTGAAAGAGACCAGATTTAATAATAAAAGATTATATTCAGATGTCCACAGCAGAGCGACAGAATCTGATATAACAGTGTAATGTTGAGTTAATTAGTTTGATAAGAATAACCGCAAGCAAAGCCTCCTTTGGTTTAAAAATTTCTTCAGTGCAAAGACGGCTATCCGTGGATTTAAATCTCACCATTTTCCTATTTCTCAAACCATGAATCAGCTGTATAGTTAGATACTGCCCAGCAGATGTGTACATAAGAACGAATGCTGTGTAAATCCCGGGTAATTGACATTTTTACTTAGAATCTCCTTCAGGTTTTATAAACATGGTGGAATTCAAAAATGGTAGATTTTTTTTCTATATTTGTCAGCTATTTTGCTGCCTTCATTAATGTTAAGCTACGTGTGTTTATATGGAATTATACTTTGAAAGATATGAGAACTGCTGATGTTTAGTTAAGGCTGTTTCTCAGTATTACCAACTCTAATCAAGCATTTGTAGATCATATCCTGATTGCAAAACTCATTTAAACTCTATTTTATGTAGCTGTTTACACATGGGATTAAAATTGAACGTATTCTTTTCCTGTTTTATCACAGAGGGCTATAGGGAACTAAGGTTTGTGGATTTATGCAAATAAGTTTAAATATTCTTTAAATGATCAGCAGTGAATGAACAAACAGCTAAAACAGAAGATAAATAGATGAGTCTGCATTAAAAAGTATGGAGAAAAAGCAACTTGTCTTCATGGGGAAAATGTTCCGTGCTTTTACTGTATCTTGTGTATTTACACCTCTTTTGAAATCAAAAGCCGGCTAAGTCAGAGGCAAAATCCTTGCACTTTGAGTTTTCCTTCCAGCAAGCTGACATTCAGCATGGTGTCAGCCCACAGAGGCTGCTTTATGTGCTAGGTTTCCATTCTTTATCCGATTTAGTATGGAGTCTGTCCAGGTTATTAGAAGGTATGTTTATATTCAAAAAGTGACTATTACACTTACCAAATATGAGATATATCTCTTTCACCATTGTTAAACACCAAGAACAGAAAATCTGGCCTCTGAATTCAAGTAATTTCAATTAATTCTTGTACTCTAATTTGTTATAATTTTAACAACAGTGAAAATTTACAGAACTCTTGAAGAAATATTCCAAAGTATATAATGCAAATTAGGTAAATATTTCTCCTAAAACACATCAAATTCACTTTACTGATCCAATCAGATTTGCGTTAATGGATAGACCAGCATAAACGAGACTGGTGTTAGGAGTTTCATGCATCAGCATGCTATACAAAACTGTCCCTTACACTCAACTTCTACAAAACCAAGGTCCTCTGTTGTAATGCACTGCCCCTTTACAATAAAACTTCATGGATGTTTTATCATATCTTGGGAACTACCTCTCAACAAATATAGATATTGATGATGAAATTCACCACCACCTTCAGTGCCAAGCACAGCCTTTGTCTGATTAAGGAGAAGGGTTCCTGGAGAAGAGAACCTCATACATGATGTAAAACACCTGGGTTACAAGGCAACAGCGATCTCTGTCTTCCTGTATACTTCTGAGTCCTAGATTATTACTGCAGGTATCCCATGGCTGTGAAAAAAACACTACCAATACTGTTTCCTCAAAATTTTCCAAATTCGCTGCAAGGTTAAGAGAACTAATATCAACATTCTTTCCCAGGCAAGCAAACCCATTGTGAAGTCTGAGTTACTCCCAGTTGTCTTTATTGTGCAAGCCACATCACCCAGATGTCCAACATCAGATTTCTGTTGAGAGCTCTGTAGTAGGAAGGGATGCCTGATAGATAGAGAAAAAGATTGAAGGATATGCTCAAAATTCCCTTGAAAAGCCTGATTCTTGGAAATTTGTAGCCCATGATTACTCAAGTGGTAACAGAATATTTTGGATGGTATTGAGACCTGTGATTGCCAGCTTGGGGATTGATTAAGTAATCTGGTACTTTGCTGTCTTCGAGAAGCAGCAAGTGCGAGCTTCGAGGCGAAGAAACTATGAGACGGGGCCCAAGCTGATGTTCAACTCCATTTCACTGATGAAAGTTTCTATTATTTGCAGATTAAAGAGCTGAGGAAGATAGAAACATCGAGGCGAATGTGAAGGACAAGCACCGATGGCCTTTTGATCACCGATAGGGTCGCCTTGCTGCCGAAGAGGAAGCCTGAGTGGCCTATTGTTGTTCCACAGTCTCTCTTTTGATGATGCTGGTAAATGCTACCCAGGTTATTGAGTATGAATTTTAGACTATGGACTACGGTCCTTTTCTTCAATTTTGTAGTTTTTATATTCTGTGCTTTCACCATTCTTTCTCATTACTTTTGTTCAAGGGGGTGGTATTTGTGGGGGGGGGTGTGTTTGCTGTTTCTTTCTGAACTTGCTTCTATGGTTTTTCTTTGTGTCATTGCTATCTGGCGAAGAAGAATCAAGGTTGTATATTGCATACATACTTTGATAATAAATGAAGCTTTGCACCTTTGCAAACATTGAAGCCACGGACTAGGAGAACACATTGAGCCGCTGGGAAAACAACACTTTAAAATCTATTAGTCTGTCCATCCTATCAATGATCTCCTGCCCCATTTCTAGAAGAGACTGCACTTCCTACAGCGGCTTTCATCAGCCAACTCAGAACCTATGAAGTTAAAGCGGAATCTTGAGGGATTGCTTAAGTAAAAAATGTCAATGCCAGTTGATCCTGATGATACGAAGGTGGATTCTTTAACGAATTTTTCAAGCACTTATTAATTAACACATTATATACTGAGAAACAGGTGATAGAATTTCAGTTGATGGCAGCTTTGGTTAGTTGTTGCCAAAATATTATCGACCTATCATCTTTTATTGTTAGACTGTTGTTGGCCAATCAAGGCTGAAGTATCTTGTGAATATCATTTTACCCAGATATTTACTAAGCTTAGGTGCACAGTAGAACTCATTGGAGATGGCCAACTATGCCTGAACATTGACCGAAGTTGATAATAGCTGTTTCTCTTGAGACTGATATTGGACAAGATGAAACTTAAGCATTAAATCAAGCAATAGACATCAGACTCAATTGGATACCATTGAACTTGATAAATGACAATTTGCATTCATGATCTATTCTTTAATCCTTCCTACATTGCAGGACCCTCATGCATTTCAAGACAAGTCAATAGGAAAAATATATTATTGGCTATGTCAAATAGGCTTTAAATTTGATCTTGTCTTGTGCGTAATTGCTGCTTTATTAATGACGGTGTTGATGGTCTGCTTCTAAATACATACTCAAATTACTATGAAATATTGACACATTTATGAATATATGTGCTTGAATACCATCAATACTAAATGTCAGGCAGCCCAAACACTAAGCTAGCTGATGATTGAGCACTGAATCTCAGCAGTCAGGAAGCATTGGCTTTTTGCCACAGAGAAAACTGTCTGTGGGATGTTGATCTCAATGTTTTGAACCTGTGTGGCACTGCACTCAGATTCACAAAGATCTGCAAACTGTCAGACAATAGAATGTATTTGTGCAAAACCACATTTAAATCTGAAACACTCTCAATAATCCAAATCCTCTTGGTTTAAATCAAGGAAGCCCCTGTGCAGCAAATCATCAAGAATTCCAAGTTTATTGTTATTTATACATTTATAGAACGTATAGAACCATATGATATGTATAGAAATGAGACGACGTTTCTGCGAACCAGGGTGTAATGCATGGCAGTATACATAACACAATAACTTACAAAGGTAAGGATAAAATCTACAGATGAATCACACATGAATAATAAACTAAAGTGCATAAATTAAATATTGTAAGGTATGGATCAGATTAACCAGTGAGCCTTTGAAGGCAGTGCATTGGACTCTCCTGCCTGATGGTAGAAAGCCATAGGATGCTGGATGGGTGGATGGGATCCTTCATAGAAACATAGAAAAAAATAGGTGTAGGAGTAGGCCATTCGGCCCTTCGAGCCTGCACCGCCATTCAGTATGATCATGGCTGATCATCCAACTCAGAACCCTGTACCAGCCTTCCCTCCATACCCCCTGATCCCTTTAGCCACAAGGGCCATATCTAACTCCCTCTTAAGTATAGCCAATGAACTGGCCTCAACTGTTTCCTGTGGCAGAGAATTCCACAGATTCACCACTCTCTGTGTGAAGAAGTTTTTCCTAATCTCGGTCCTAAAAGGCTTCCCCTTTATCCTCAGACTGTGACCCCTCGTTCTGGACTTCCCCAACATTGGGAACAATCTTCCTACATCTAGCCTGTCCAATCCCTTTAGGATTTTATATGTTTCAATTATATCCCCCTCAATCTTCTAAATTCCAACGAGTATAAGCCTAGTTCATCCATTCATTCATCATATGAAAGTCCTGCCATCCCAGGAATCAATCTGGTGAACATTCTTTGTACTCCCTCCATGGCAAGGATGTCTTTCTTCAGATTAGGGGACCAAAACTGCACACAATACTCCAGGTGTGGTCTCACCAAGGCCTTGTACAACTGCAGTAGTACCTCCCTGCTCCTGTAATCGAATCCTCTCGCTATAAATGCCAGCATACCATTCGCCTTTTTCACCGCCTGCTGTACCTGCATGCCCACTTTCAATGACTGGTGTATAATGACACCCAGGTCTCGTTGCACCTCCCCTTTTCCTAATCAGCCACCATTCAGATAATAATCTGTTTTCCTATTTTTGCCACCAAAGTGGATAACTTCACATTTATCCACATTAAATTGCATCTGCCATGAATTTGCCCACTCACCTAACCTATCCAAGTCATCCTGCATCCTCTTAGCATCCTCCTCACAGCTAACACTGCCGCCTAGCTTCGTGTCATCCACAAACATGGAGATGCTGCATTTAATTCCCTCATCTAAGTCTTTAATATATATTGTAAACAACTGGGGTCCCAGCACTGAGCCTTGCGGTTCCCCACTAGTCACTGCCTGCCATTCTGTAAAGGTCCCGTTTATTCCCACTCTTTGCTTCCTGTCTGCCAACCAGTTCTCTATCCACATCAATACCTTACCCCCAATACCGTGTGCTTTAAGTTTGCACACTAATCTCCTGTGTGGGACCTTGTCAAAAGCCTTTTGAAAATCCAAATATACCACATCCACTGGTTCTCCCCTATCCACTCTATTAGTTACATCCTCAAAAAATTCTATGAGATTCGTCAGACATGATTTTCCTTTCACAAATCCATGCTGACTTTGTCCGATCATTTCACCGCTTTCCAAATGTGCTGTTATCACATCTTTGATAACTGACTCTAGCAGTTTCCCCACCACCAACGTTAGGCTAACCGGACTATAATTCCCTGGTTTCTCTCTCCCTCCTTTTTTAAAAAGTGGGGTTACATTAGCCACCCTCCAATCCTCAGGAACTAGTCCAGAATCTAAAGAGTTTTGAAAAATTATCACTAATGCATCCACTATTTCTTGGGTTACTTCCTTAAGCACTCTGGGATGCAGACTATCTGGCCCTAGGGATTTATCTGCCTTTAATCACTTCAATTTACCTAACACTACTTCCCTACTAACATGTATTTCCCTCAGTTCCTCCATCTCACTGGATCTCTGTCCCCTACTATTTCCGGAAGATTATTTATGTCCTCCTTAGTGAAGACAGAACCAAAGTAATTATTCAATTGGTCTGCCATGTCCTTGCTCCCCATAATCAATTCACCTGTTTCTGTCTGTAGGGGACCTACATTTGTCTTAACCAATCTTTTTCTTTTCACATATCTATAAAAGCTCTTACAGTCAGTTTTTATGTTCTTTGCCAGTTTTCTCTCATAATCTTTTTTCCCCTTCCTAATTGAGCCCTTTGTCCTCCTCTGCTGAACTCTGAATTTCTCCCAGTCCTCAGGTGAGCCACTTTTTCTGGCTAATTTGTATGCTTCTTCTTTGGATTTGATAGTATCCCTAATTTCCCTTGTCAGCCACGGGTGCACTATCTTCCTTGATTTATTCTTTTGCCAAACTGGGATGAACAATTGTTGTAGTTCATCCATGCGATCTTTAAATGCTTGCCATTGTATATCCACTGTCAATCCTTTAAGTGTCATTTGCCAGTCCATCTTAGCTAATTCACGTCTCATACCTTCAAAGTTACCCTTCTTTAAGTTCAGAACCTTTGTTTCTGAATTAACTATGTCACTCTCCATCTTAATGAAGAATTCCACCATTTTATGGTCACTCTTACCCAAGGGGCCTCTCATGACAAGGTTGCTAATTAACCCTTCCTCATTGCTCAATACCCAGTCTAGAATAGCCTGCTCTCTAGTTGGTTCCTTGACGTTTTTACTGTTACGCTGTATTTCATTTAGCAGTTCTGTAAGGGCTGTTCTGCTTTCAGCCTGTTTGGGTTATTGTTGAAGATAAGGGTTGCTGAGGAATGTGTGCCTTCCAATTAAGAAGGTTGATCTTGGTTTTTTTTTGTTCAGAGAGAAATGAAGAGAGAAGACACTGGAGAGAACTGGTCATAGGGATTCGACCCGGTGGGGGACCGTGATTCGATGGAGCCAGGTGCAGAGTTTGAAGATGGGTGAATATGAATTTTGGGAAGATTTGTGCTCCAACTTGTGCACATTTGACTGTTTAATTATAATGGGCCTTTTTGTTTTTTTCTTTCTTTACTTTACTAACCCCTTAGTTAAGATTCATAAATATAATTCCTTTAATCGATTGCAGTGTGCTGTCTGTTGTTTCTTGGCACTGAGTTGTAACAGGGTAGCAAACTACATAACATCACACAAAGTGCCATTTGGCTTGGGAGAGCCATCTCAATCTCACGAGTCTGGTGGGTCGGGAGTTGTATTCCATAGACTTAAGCAGCCAAGGAAACCTGTGGGGTTTCAATACAAAGAGAACTGTGCATGCAGCACTCCTTGTAAATGTCCCCAATGGATGGTAGGGAGACCCCTATGATCTTCTGAGCTGTTCTCACAGTCCTTTGCAGAGACTTCTGGTCTGATGCTTGACTGCTCCCATACCAGATGGAGATGCAACTTGTCAGGACGCTCTCAGCGATGACCCTATAAAATGTAGTTAGGAAGGGGGGTTTGCTTGCCTCAATCTTCTGAGCAAATGGTGGCACTACTGTGCTGCCTTGTTCAGGGAGAGACCAGGTGAGGTCACCCGTGATGTGAACTCCCAGGAACTTGGTGCACTTAATTCTCTCTATGGAGGAGCCTTGTTTTTGGAGAGGAGGATGGTCCATCTGCACCTTCCTGAAGTCGACAATAATTTCCTTAGCCTTCATGTTCAAACTTGGGTTGTTTTCATGTTGTTGTGTGAATGAAATCGCTGGAGAGTTATTGGTAGATACAAAGCAACTTCTTTATTCAACAAAACAAGGTAAAGCAGCCATCATATGGAGATGCTTTTGGTGGAAAGGTCTGCTGGCCCAACATTGGGCTCACTATTTATGTGTTAAACACAAAGGACAGATCTATATTTACAAAGTATATACAATGCTTTCTTTTGAAACTACATACAAACTTCACACCAGATTCGCATCCATCCCACAGACGCCAGCATCGTCTGGACTGGGATTAATAACTTTCAGAAATCTATTGTTCCAAATTAAGTCCACAATACATTATCAAGGAACAGAAGACTGGTAGCCAAAGCCATTTGCTAAATGTAAATAACTTAAACCCAAAAAGCACTCTAACAGTCCTTCCTCTTGGCCCACCTAAACAAAATAAATTTGTACCAGGAAAGGCCAACCTAGGAGGATCTACTCAAATAGGGCAGCGAAGTCACCCTGCCTCAAAATCCCCCCTCCAATTTTGTGCTCTTCGATATCTACCCTAGTATTCCCTAATCACTACCTACCAAATGTTAAGCCATTTCTGGAAATGGCTGTTCCAGAAATTTGAACAAGTCTTTAGAAATGTGCCTTCTTTCATGTGCCTGTTGGTTCTTTCCCTGCAGGCTGATTGCAGCTTAATCACACTGCTTGTCATCACTCCTTCATTCTCTAGTCATTGAAACTCTCTTTCCAGGAGCACCCACAGACCCTCTCATCGATGTAAAGGCAGGGGTTGGGCTGGTCTCTATGTAAATGTCTGCAAGGACCTCTCCCCAGTGGCACCCTTTTCGGTTGATCACTGGCCCGACTATTGAATGGGCCCAGCTCGTTTGGTTTACTCCTCATTCAGACTGGGGGTGACTACCTTCAGATGCCGTGTGCAATCTTTCTAGGTCTGAAATGTCATCAAAGTGGTGGAACTTGGTGTCCCTGCTTTAACTTAAAAATCCCTCCCCGTCTATCTTCCAATATCTTCTCTATTCTCTGCTAATTGTCTACCTTCAGCAACCAGTCTTCATTACAAAGTACCATCATCATCACACTTTAGAATGCCATTCAGCTTTCCGTCATGCTCTCTGCGTCTTCTGCCGTACTCTCGGGGTCTTCTGCCTTTGTGTTTCCTCCGGGTATGTTTTCCGCAGCTGTGGTCAGGTCGGGAATGGCCGGCTGGTGTTCCTCTCTTAGGTTCTCTGTAATTACATGGTTACTGAGTACACTTGGTTCCCCGCTCTGTCTGTGGGAACAACAAGAGGGCGAGTTGTATGCTTTAACCTGCGTCCAGTGTTTCCACTGGCTGCCTCGTCGAGTCTGCACACAGACACATGTATCATTGGTTAAGAATACCACCTGTGGTCCTATCCACTTGGGGACAAACCCAGGCCTTTCCTGAAACACCCTCACCATGACTTGCTCACTGAGCTGTGGAAAGACTATTCTCTTTCTCTCTGGCTCTCTCTGATCAGAGATTCACTGCTGTTGTTTCAATCGGTTCTTCAACACTTGAAGTTGATTACAAAAGTCTTTCACATACTGTGTCATTCTATCCCTGTAAGCCCCAGGCTCCCTGCAACCCATAATTACCCGATGATATAACTTCAGTAGTATCTGCCTAATACATGTTGGGGCCACCGTGACTCTTTCATCGCCATGTGCCCAGCTCCCATCTGATCCCTCATTTGTTCCCCTTCTCCACCACCTCTCCTCTTCTGCATCCACCTCTTCATATAATTTTACTAACCTGTTTCCTGTCCTTTCTTCCTGCACACTTGCAACTTCAATTGCCTCTTGTTCCTCTGCTGCCTTATTCGCAGTAATGTCTGCCCTCAGAGGGACTGAAAAGTCTTTACGTTCTGAAGACAAGCCATTCAGGATTGTTGCACGGCCCGCCACTATGGGATGCAATCTCGGCATGGTCTTAAGGGCGATATAGCCTGTTGTTCATGGACATGATCCACTGGGCTTTACTGGCCATATAGGCAAGTTAGTAGTGGGCGCAGTCTCTCTGAGTACCCCCTGGTGTTTTTGTTCCTTCACTATACCCTGGACAGCAGTTAGTGTGTCAGTTTTTATTGGGTATTGCTTATGGGGTTTATGCAAGTCCCCATCTATGTTAACTGGGTTCATCTTTACTTGACCACAATCTTGCTTGTGTCTAGCCTACACAGCTGGGAACTGCTGACAAAGTAACCCATAGACACCATCCTGACTCCATTCTCTGGTGATTGGGGCAGCTGCGACTATGCTGGCCAGGTTACGTATTCTGTTGGTTGTACGCGTTCGCTGCCCTTGACTTGTCCATGTCAGCTTGGACCAGGAGAAAGCCTTCAACAGGATATTACACATGTACATGATGGACGTGCTCTCCAAAATGGGATTTGGGGAAGGAAACAGGAATTGAATCAAACTGCTCTACACGGACGTTTGTAGTGCAGTTCAGGTCAACGGGTGGGAAACAGACAGCTTCCCCATCAAGTCTGGAGTTAGGCAGGGCAGTCCCCTCTCCCCTGTCTTGTTTGTCTGCTGCATAGAACCCTTTGCCAAAGCCATCAGGAGGGAAGAGGGCATAAGGGGGGTGACGCTGCCAGGCAGTGGAGGGGCCCAAGTGAAAACCTCCCTGTACATGGACGACGTCACCATCTTCTGCTCTGATCTGAGGTCAGTTCGCAGGCTGATTAGCATATGCAACCAGTTTGAGTTGGCGTCAGGGGCCAAGGTCAACCGCACGAGGAACGAAGCCATGCTCTTCGGCAACTGTAACCTGACCAATCCAGTGTCCCCTTCGCCATCAGGTCTGACCACGTGAAGGTGTTGGGGATCTGGTTCGAGGGGAGGGGTGCGAGGTGAAAAATAAGAACTGGCTGGAGTGGACTGGAAGGTGAAACAGAAACTGGGACTGTGGGGAGGGCGCTCCCTATCAATAACGGGCAAGAACCTGGTCATCAGGTGTAAGGTGCTGTCAGGGCTGCTGTACTTGGCGCAAGTGTGGCCTGTCCCCGGCTCTTGCAGCTCGGAAATCACCTGAGCCGTCATCAGATTCATCTGGGGATTGAGGATGGAGCGGGTCAGATGGGTCACCATGCACAAGTCCCTGGACAATGGGGACAAAAACGTCTCCAATGTCGCCCTCATCCTGATGACCAGCTTCATGAGTGGCTGCACCAGGCTATGTGTGGAACTCAAGTACGTGGGCACCAAGTACCACCACGTGCCCAGGTTCTACCTGTCACCCTGGTTATGACCGCACAATGTCCCGGTCAGCTGGTCGTTGGTTGGGTGGTGGGGAATATACCCCTCAACAATGTTGGTACAATATAAACCATCAGAGTGCCACATGAGTGACTGAAATTGTTGAACTGTACAGAATGTAATGGTAATGTCTGTGAAGCAGGGGACCCCAACTTATTTTGCACTGCAGACCGGTTTAATATTGACAATATTCTTGTGGACCGGCCGACGGGGGTGGAGGGGGTGGTGTTCAGCTTCAACAGTGCTTGGCAGGGAATGAGGAAAGGTGCAGCTGACTCATGTCGTCTCATATTGCCAAATCATATTGTTTCCTCGCAGCCCAGTAGAACATGCTTTGCAGCCCCCTACCAACCCATGGCCTGGTGGTTGGGGACCACTGCTCAGAGTTATTAAATGCTTTATTGTAAATAATTTATTGTGAATAAAATATATATTTTTTTAAAAAAGGTACAGGAGGCATCATATGAAGATGTTTTCGGTGGAAAGGTCTGCTGGCCCAACCTGGGGCTCGATATTTATTAGTTAAACACAAAGGACACTTCTATATTTACAAAGTATATGCAATGCTTTCTTTTGAAACGACATACAAACGTCACACCATCTGATTTGCATCCATCCCACAGATGCCAGCATCGTCTGGACTGGGATTCATAGCTTTTAGGAATCCATTGTTCCAAATTAAATCTACAATACATTATCAAAGAACAGAAGACTGGTAGCCAAAGCCATTTGCTAAATGCAAATGACCTAACCCCCAAAATCACTCTAACACTTCGCACACCAGTCCACCAGCTGCTCTACTTTCTCGCCGTACACCATAACATAGTTTTTCCTTCTTCGTCTGAAAGTGCAGCTTTCTCCATTAATTGCTTTAAAAATTGAATAAAATTTTCTCCAAGGAGATGAGTCAAGTTGCTTTTAACAGTTGAAAGAATTGAAAATTTTTGAAACTAGTGGCTTGAGATAATATATGGAGTGAGACTGCCTCCCTTGGAAAGTCTAGTATTCTTGAGGCCATTGACTGACACAAGCCCAAATATTGCAAGTGATGATGAGATGATCTTGCATGGATGCCACAGAAGTGTACAAGCTGGAAAAATATTAGGGAGGGGTGGTAGGTAGCCTCTGTCATCCCTTGCTCTAATTATATTGAGGGGCAATAATACCTCTTTCCATGGATAATGTGAATGCTGTACAGTTATAGTAGATAAGTTCCACTGAGCTCTCATTCTCAAAGCAAACTAATTACTTTGGTCTTTTAGCCAAGTATTTTACAATTTTATTACTTTGTGTCTTTCAAATCACATTATGTTTTTAGGGTACATAGCCTTGATGGAGTATGTTCTAAATATCAATGAATTTGGGTAACTTTTTGTCCCAGTGATGGAGAACTCAGCCATAGCTGAATGCAATTGAAGTGACTTTATTACTTACATCCTTCATAGAAACATAGAAACATAGAAAATAGGTGCAGGAGTAGGCCATTCGGCCCTTCGAGCCTGCACCGCCATTTATTATGATCATGGCTGATCATCCAACTCAGAACCCCGCCCCAGCCTTCCCTCCATACCCCCTGACCCCTGTAGCCACAAGGGCCATATCCAACTCCCTCTTAAACATAGCCAATGAACTGGCCTCAACAGTTTCCTGTGGCAGAGAATTCCACAGATTCACCACTCTCTGTGTGAAGAAGTTTTTCCTAATCTCGGTCCTAAAAGGCTTCCCCTCTATCCTCAAACTGTGACCCCTCGTTCTGGACTTCCCCAACATCGGGAACAATCTTCCTGCATCTAGCCTGTCCAATCCCTTCAGGATCTTATACGTTTCAATCAGATCCCCCCTCAATCTTCTAAATTCCAACGAGTACAAGCCCAGTTCATCCAGTCTTTCTTCATATGAAAGTCCTGCCATCCCAGGAATCAATCTGGTGAACCTTCGTTGTACTCCCTCTATGGCAAAGATGTCTTTCCTCAGATTAGGGGACCAAAACTGCACACAATACTCCAGGTGTGGTCTCACCAAGGCCTTGTACAACTGCAGTAGTACCTCCCTGCTCCTGTACTCGAATCCTCTCGCTATAAGTGCCAGCATACCATTTGCCTTTTTCACCGCCTGCTGTACCTGCATGCCCACTTTAAATGACTGGTGTATAATGACACCCAGGTCTCGTTGCACCTCCCCTTTTCCTAATCGGCCACCATTCAGATAATAATCTGTTTTTCTATTTTTGCCACCAAAGTGGATAACTTCACATTTATCCACATTAAATTGCATCTGCCATGAGTTTGCCCACTCACCCAACCTACCCAAGTCACCCTGCATCCTCTTAGCATCCTCCTCACTGTTAACACTGCCACCCAGCTTCGTGTCATCCGCAAACTTGGAGATGCTGCATTTAATTCCCTCATCCAAGTCATTAATATATATTGTAAACAACTGGGGTCCCAGCACTGAGCCTTGCGGTACCCCACTAGTCACCGCCTGCCATTCTGAAAAGGTCCCGTTTATTCCCACTCTTTGCTTCCTGTCTGCTAATCACTTCTCCACCCACACCAATACCTTACCCCCAATACCGTGTGCTTTAAGTTTTCACACTAATCTCCTGTGTGGGACCTTGTCAAAAGCCTTTTGAAAATCCAAATATACCACATCCACTGGTTCTCCCCTATCCACTCTACTAGTTACATCCTCAAAAAATTCTATGAGATTCGTCAGACATGATTTTCCTTTCACAAATCCATGCTGACTTTGTCCGATCATTTCACCGCTTTCCAACTGTGCTGTTATCACATCCTTGATAACTGACTCCAGCAGTTTCCCCACCACCGACGTTAGGCTAACCGGTCTATAATTCCCCGGTTTCTCTCTCCCTCCTTTTTTAAAAAGTGGGGTTACATTAGCCACCCTCCAATCCTCAGGAACTAGTCCAGAATTTAACGAGTTTTGAAAAATTAACACTAATGCATCCACTATTTCTTGGGCTACTTCCTTAAGCACTCTAGGATGCAGACCACCTGGCCCTGGGGATTTATCTGCCTTCAATCCCTTCAATTTACCTAACAACACTTCCCTACTAACATGTATTTCACTCAGTTCCTCCATCTCACTGGACCCTCTGTCCCTTACTATTTCTGGAAGATTATTTATGTCCTCCTTAGTGAAGACAGAACCAAAGTAATTATTCAATTGGTCTGCCATGTCCTTGCTCCCCATAATCAATTCACCTGTTTCTGTCTGCAGGGGACCTACATTTGTCTTTACCAGTCTTTTCCTTTTTACATATCTATAAAAGCTTTTACAGTCCGTTTTTATGTTCCCCGCCAGTTTTCTCTCATAATCTTTTTTCCCCTTCCTAATTAAGCCCTTTGTCCTCATCTGCTGAAAACTGAATTTCTCCCAGTCCTCAGGTGAGCCACTTTCTCTGGCTAATTTGTATGCTACTTCTTTGGAATTGATACTATCCCTAATTTCTCTTGTCAGCCACGGGTGCACTACCTTCCTTGATTTATTCTTTTGCCAAACTGGGATGAACAATTGTTGTAGTTCATCCATGCAACCTTTAAATGCTTGCCATTGCATATCCACCGTCAATCCTTTAAGTGTCATTTGCCAGTCTATCTTAGCTAATTCACATCTCATACCTTCAAAGTTACCCCTCTTTAAGTTCAGAACCTTTGCTTCTGAATTAACTATGTCACTCTCCATCTTAATGAAGAATTCCACCATATTATGGTCACTCTTACCCAAAGGGCCTCTCACGACAAGATCGCTAATTAACCCTTCCTCATTGCTCAAAACCCAATCCAGAATAGCCTGCTCTCTAGTTGGTTCCTCGACATGTTGGTTCAAAAAACCATCCCGCATACATTCCAAGAAATCCTCTTCCTCAGCACCTTTACCAATTTGGTTCACCCAGTCTACATGTAGATTGAAGTCACCCATTATAACTGCTGTTCCTTTATTGCACACATTTCTAATTTCCTGTTTAATACCATCTCCGACCTCACTACTACTGTTAGGTGGCCTGTACACAACTCCCACCAGCGTCTTCTGCCCCTTAGTGTTACGCAGCTCTACCCATATCGATTCCAAATCTTCCCGGCTTATGTCCTTCCTTTCTATTGTGTTAATCTCTTCTTTAACCAGAAACACCACCCCACCTCCCCTTCCTTCATGTCTATCCGTCCTGAATATTGAATATCCCTGAACGTTGAGCTCCCATCCCTGGTCACCCTGGAGCCATGTCTCTGTGATCCCAACTATATCATAATCATTAATAACAATCTGCACTTTCAATTCATCCACCTTATTACGAATGTTCCTTGCATTGACACATAAAGCCTTCAGGCGCTCTTTTACAACTCTCTTAGCCCTTATACAATTATGTTGAAAAGTGGCCCTTTTTAATGCTTGCCCTGGATTTGTCGGCCTGCCACTTTTACTTTTCTCCTTTGTACTTTTTGCTTCTACGCTCATTTTACACCCCTCTGTCTCTCTGCACTGGTTCCCATCCTTCTGTTGTGAACTAACCTCCTCACGCCTAGCCTCTTTAATTTGATTCCCACCCCCCAACCATTCTACTTTAAAGTCACTTCAGTAGCCCCCGCCAATCTCCCTGCCAGGACATTGGTCCCCCTAGGATTCAAGTGTAACCCGTCCTTTATGTACAGGTCACGCCTGCGCCAAAAGAGGTCCCAATGATCCAAAAACTTGAATCCTTGCCCCCTGCTCCAATCCCTCAGCCATGCATTTATCCTCCACCTCATCGCATTCCTACTCTCACTGTCGCGTGGCACAGGCAGTAATCCCGTCATGTACATGAGGAGTAAAAATCTTTACGTTACATCTCTGGCTAAATGTGCAATGTGCAATTTTAGTAATTTATAGTAAATATTATGAACAACAGGATAGTTAATATAACATAGAAATACAGTTGCATCAACATGAATTAAGCAGTCATGGTCTGGTGGAAGAAGCTGTCCCGGAGCCTGTTGGTCCTGGCTTTTATGCTGTGGTACCGTTTCCCGGATGGTAGCAGCTGGAATAGATTGTGGTTGGGGTGACTCGGGTCTCCAATGATCCTTCGGGGCCTTTTTACACACCTCTTTTTAAATGTCCTGAATAGTGGGAAGTTCACATCTACAGATGTGTTGGGCTGTCCACACCACTCTCTGCAGAGTCCTGCGAATGAGGAAAGTACAGTTACCATACCAAGCAGTGATGCAGCCAGTCAGGATGCTCTCAACAGTGCCCCTATAGAAAGTTCTTGGAATTTGGGGGGCCATACCAAACTTCTTCAACTGTCTGAGGTGAATGAGGCATTGTTGTGCCTTTTTCATCACACAGCCGATATGTACAGACCACATGAGATCCTCAGTGATGTTTATGCCAAGGAATAAAGCTATTCATCCTCTCAACCCCAGATCCAATTATGTCTATAGGGGTTAGCCTGCCTCCATTCCTCCTATAGTCTACAACCAGTTCCTTTGTTTTTGCAACGTTGAGGGAGAGGTTGTTTTCTTGACACCACTGTGTCAGGGTATTGACTTCCTCTCTGTAGGCTGCCTCATTATTGTTTGAGATTAGGCCAATCAATTTAGTGTCATCAGCAAATTTAATTAGCAGTTTGGAGCTGTGGGTGGCGATACAGTTATGGGTGTACAGGGAGTAAAGAAGGGGGCTTAGTACACAGCCCTGAGGAGTGCCTGTGTTGAGGGTCAGAGGGCAGAGGTGAGGGAGCCCACTCTTACCACCTGCCAGCAATCTGACAGAAAGTCCAGGATTCAGCTACACAAGGCAGGATGAAGGTCGAGGTCTCGGAGCTTCTTGTCGAGCCTGGGGGGAATTATGGTGTTGAATGCTGAACTGTAGTCCAAGAACAGCATTCTCACATAAGCATCCCTCTTCTGCAGATGTGTGAGGACAGTGTGTAGAGCAGTGGCTATTGCATTGCCTGTTGATTGGTTGTGTCAACAGGCGAATTGTAGGGGATCTAGTGTGGGTGGCAACATGCTGCAGATGTAGTCCTTGACCAGCCTCTCAAAGCATTTGCTCATTATTGAGGCGAGAGCGACAGGACGCCAGTTGTTCAGACATGTTACCTTGGTCTTTTTTGGTACAGGGACAGCGCAGGATGTTTTGAAGCAGGAGGACACTCCACACTGGGAGAGGGAGAGCTTAAAAATGTCTGTAAATACACCTGCCAGTTGTGCCTCGCACATCCTGAGTACTCGCCTTGGGATACTGTCCGGTCCCACAGCCTTGCAACTGTCCACCCGTTGGAAACACCTGCGCACTTCGGCCTCAGAGATGACCAAGCTGCCGGTCACATTATCTACAGGTCTCCCCAGGGGCTCAGTATTGGCGACATTGAATCAAGCGTAAAAAAAGATTTAGCTTGTCTGGGAGAGAGGCATCGATGCTGGAAACTGTTATAGATTGTGATTCTCTGTCCTTACAATTGTTTGGTTGTTGACTTTTATGAAGCATTTCTACTGAATGGAATGAGTAGGAAATTGTCTGCATGAAATCAGGTTATTGGCTTTGGAATCCAAAGGTGTAGTCTAATTATTGGATTTAAAATCCCGATGGCAGGGGACTATATATTCATTTAATTAATCTAGAATATTTTAACTTCTATATGAAAATCTACTGACTTTACTAAAGACCTGTAGGGATCTGTGACTGAGGTAATGCTGTTAGTCTGTTGCCAAGGAGGTGACTCACCTTAACAATGATTCAAGAGGTAGAATTGGCACGATTAGTGCTGAAGAATAAGCTGAATATTCCTTTTGGAATTAGGAAGAAAGGAGGGAGTAGGAAAACTTTGCAATACCACCCAAAAGATGGCACCTCTGATGTTCTCGATAGTGTACTGAGTGCCATTGTGGAGTTCGGCGATCAATCCTTATGGCAAGGCAACTAAGTCGCTAAGCTAAGTCACATACTGTACATTGTGCTGAACAGAAGTACAAGTGTATGTTCTGGCTAAAGATAGAAGCTGTGATTTTTGTAGACTTGAAATTTCATTTTGTTATCTAGCTGGTATTGCCTCTTTCTTCAGTCTGAAATATATTTATTAATATGTGCTACACTGTACTCTGAAGATTTGTGTTAGTGTGATAATCTATCAGCTTTGAACCCTTTAGGTTACAATTAGAGAAACTATCAGGGCAGAGAATAAATGATGATCTGTCACTTACAATGTCATTGACTTAAGACTGTAATCTAATAAGGTACATTACTGGGTAATAGACAAAGCTATTTGATCATATTTGAACACTTCAACATTCGAGTCTAAAGGTAAAGTGTAATTTAGTAATGTGGAGTTGTTCTGAGTGCAGGGCAGTTTGTTTTCATGTCCATTTAGATTTTCCTTAGCCCATTCATCACTAACTCCAATGCAACCGATTACATTTGCAAAGTCAGTATTATTGAAAATTTGGACTCAGCTCTTTGTTTTTTTTGTAGAGCAGAGAATTCTGCTATTCCTGCAGTAAGCAAAAAACAGCACCCAAAACCTTAATATGAGTACATAAGCTTTATTTTCAGCCCAGCTCAGTTTTCAATCCTATCTCTTCTGCACAGCATGTATAGGTTGTCAGAAATTAGCATTCTCACCAATTTTAGCTCAGTGCAAAATTATGGATTTCAGAAATATTACTGATATTGCACTTGCTACAAATCAATTGATTTCTAACTAATATTTCAGCACATTAATTTTGGAATAGTTAGGAACTGAAGGCTGCTGTCCTGATAAACCATGAACTTTACCCTGCATTCTGGAAAACAAATTGGTGGATTTAGCAGTTCTGTCTTCAAGGACACAATATATCTGCTTGTCATTCACATCCATTTTTCTCCTCAAATTGTAATTGGGAGAGTATTGAAGTGGTTATTGCTGCTGGAACAGAATACCACATTGTGGTGGAAATGGATTTGCTGCGGTCCTTTAACAAGCTCCTGAGTGACAGGGTAATTCCAATTATACAGAGCTAAATTGTTGGTTAGCACAGGCAGTGATGAAGAATAGGCTATTGTCATTTCCTGGAGCCCCGCTTGATTGCCTTAGAAGAATACCTGTCTATTCAACAAAACCTTTTTGAAGGCAATACATGAATCAAAGAATTTTTAAAGCTGTTTTTCAAAACATTTTATTATATTATATGTATGATATAATCCAATATGTCACTGTCTATATACATCACGACTTAAAATTAGTTTTCACAAATGAATAAAAAATATTACAAATATGGTCTTAAACATTATGATATGGATATACTCAATTTCATTTTTATATACATAAGCAAATTGTACAAAAACATTTTCATAAAACTAATATTTTCATTAAATCAATAAGTTAGTTCATTACAAAAGAGTGGAAAATGTGGAAAAAATGTCCAAGAATTGTCTTAGTTGCACAGTTGCTGTTGAAGATTGAAGGAGGAATTTTCAAATCTACAGAACAAGATTGTCCGATTTTCATGTAAATGTATGCTAAACACTAGGATGCAATATCATCTTGTTTACAAATCTCCTTGTGCAACAGACTACATAGACAACCTCGATACAAAGCCTAAAAATTAATAACCCAAGAGATTCTGAAGAGGTTGGAAATCCAGAGCAACCCACACAAAATGCTAGAGGAATTTTGCAGAATAGGCAGCATCTATGGAGATGAATAAAGAACCAATGTTTCAGGCCGATGGAAGTTCTCTGCCCAAAATGTCAGATCTTCATTCCTTTCCATAGATTCTGCTTGACCTGCTGAGTTCCTCCAGCAATCTGTGTGGGTTGACCTAAAAATTAATAGCTTATTTTCATTGAGGAAAACTTCAATGGAAAGACAAATATGGCTGTCAGATTGAAGACTGTGAAAGACAGAACTGCCAAAAAGAGAAAGCAAGTTAGTTTCATGTTACAGAGAGAAGGTGGATTGGATGGAGGGAATACAGGGATAACACATAAATGTGTGTCATGGTAATGAGCTGCTCATGAAACGATTTGGTCAAATGTTTAATGAAAGAGTGAACACAATCTAAGGAACCTGCAAAAGCTGGGAATTGCAGATCAAGTTTCATATGACTGGATAACAGTCATACTGAAATTTAAAAGCTACTTGAAGTAAACTCTCTGCTTGTGAGAATATGATTAAATGAAATTATTAATTCATCTTAAATTAGATACTGTTTTCACTCTACCCTATGTGACACTGCCCAGAATATTTAGATATTCATCCAGAGTAAAGATTCACAGAATATTACCACATGTAAGCGTACTATGCCTATGCTGGCTCTTCAAAAGACTTAAACTCAACTGGGTCCACTGCTGTATTTTTCTTGTTATTTTTCTACCAGATATGTGTCAATGGAATAGTTTTGACATTTTAAAAGAGGTAGAATTCTGCAAGTGATGTTTGTTTGGTTTGATGGCTCTGGGCCTGTACTCACTGGATTTTAGAAGAACGCGATGGCAGGTGTGTGGAATTTCATTGGAACCTATTGAATATCGTAAGACCTAGACAGAGAAAACATGGAGAAGATGTTTCCTCGAGTGAGCCAGTCTAGGACCAAAGGGCACTGCCTTAGAATGGAGGGATATCCCTTCAGGACAGATGAGGAGAAATTTCTTTAGCCAGAGGGTGGTGAATCTGTGAAATTCATTGCCACAAATGGCTGTGGAGACCAAGTCATTAGGTAAATTTAAAGCATAGATTGATAGGTTTTTGATTAGTAGGGGTATCAAAGTTTACAGGGAAAAGGCAGGAGAATTGTGTTGAGAGGTATAACAAGTCAGCCATGATGGAGTGGCAGAGCAAACTCTACAGGCCAAATGGCCTAATTTTGCTTCTTTGTCTTATGATGGTCTTGTAAATTCAGGAGTGTGTTATGCTTGTCAGAAATAGATTCTAATCTGATACAAATACTCAGCCTTACACCTCAAGAAGATTTCAAGGCTCCATTGGGTGTTTCTTCACCTTACTTGCTTTGTCAAGTAAGGCGAAAAAACATAAAAATTGTTTTCTCCAAGGAATGAACTGCAATCACTGAGGAGGAGGTCTCGGTTTTTATAAATATTTTTTGCTCATGGCAAACTGAAGAATGTCAATAGTAGGGAGAGGAGAATTTTCCATTGTAGCTGAGAACTTCTGAACCAACTAAGACAAGGGAAAGATGCAGAGCCGTGCGAGAATCTGTTAATCTTACTCCCACCACTCTTTTTAATGCAGACTGACATTGCAGTTTCTTCTATGATTGTCATAGATGGGATTTTGTGAGAGAATTGACATCCATTAAATTTTAAGTTAGCAGTACATGCAAGAAGAATGACAAAAGGATGTTTATGGCAATATTAATAGGTTTTCATTGGAATAAACGTCACCAAGGGAAGGGGGTCTAAAATGTCAACAACATTGCAATAAAAGCAGAGCACATCATGATGTTACACTACATAAATATAACGCAGATCAGTGGTCATCTTGCAAACACTGGCATGTGAAGTTGAGGGCACAGGCTCCATGAGAAAACAAGTATCTATATGAGGTAGTCAGACTACAGGGCAATACTGGGACCAGAAATATACCATCTACCATCCTGTAACATGACCTCAAAAATTATATTTAATTGATTACATATAAATTATACAACAATTCACAGGCAAACATTTTTGCTTCCTGCAACTAATGTTTCAGATATGTGGCAACATAAATATTTGTGGAAGTTTAAGATCACTTCTTTAAGATGTACTGATGTCCAAAGACATACACCATGATGCCTTCCTCACATCATTTCACCGTGTAGCTCTATAAATCTGTGCTCCATTGCTGTAACTGCTCACTCCTCAGAATAACCAGCTGCAACATTTCCAGCTTATCCACGTCCAACAGGAAGCTATGATAGAAAATACCATGGAACAGATCAAATTATTGTTTCTATTTGATAATAACATGGAAGCAACATGTTAGCTTACATGGTAACCATTCTTGAGAATGAGCTTAGATGGTTGAATGTTCTTAAAAGAGACTCAATTTTCATAACTGGCATGGTAAAAGTACAAACCCTAAAATCAAATGGGTTGCTAAATACAGAGGATGCCGGGAAAGTGGTTCCCTCATCATCATATTATTAGATTATCTTATGCCTAAAATGCAGGACACCGTGCCAGTTGACGTTTTTCACTGGGCTGGAGAGAAACCAAGGGATAACGTGTTATTTTGCATATTTTAAAGACTGGATTAAACTACATGTTTAGTCATAAAATCACAGAGTATTTTACAATTTCTTTCGTAAGGGTGAATTTTTAACAATGTTTATTTTATGCATGATTGACTTAATCTGGATGGAGTCAGCTGCCTGCCTTTGGTGCTGGCACACAACAGCACTGCAGCAGATTGGTCTGAGTCCACATTAGCTTCGCTGCTATTGAACTGACACAAATGAGTTTGGGGAGTTTCAAATTAGAGAGCAGCATGTTGATCACTAGGATACATTTTCAGAGACGTAACATTTGAGCTAGTTAATGACTGCCTATCACTGGAAAATTGCCTAGAAAGCTAGCTAGAAAATTGAACACAAATGGAATTATCCAGGAGTAGGATCCTTTGGTAATAAAATCTTGGTGACTCTGCACCAATTAGAAAATGGGACAGGGCTAATCCATGTTAGCACATTCTGACATTTTTCTGCAGTCTGATGTGTACCTAATGGGATCAGTATTTACAAATGAAAATTTCAGTTCCTTGCTACCAAAAATTGGAAGCTTTATGTATAGCATCTAACCTTTGTTAATATGCTGTACGAAAATAAGGACCGTTCTGTGCGAATGTGTTGGTTTATCCATTATTTACATAAATAATCCTCTGACACCAGGAATCTAACTGCCCAGCCTGAGAACTAAATATAGACTATTGTAGTTCTTTCCATGGTCTGCAAGTCTATTTGAAACTTATACTCTTGTACTTCGACTGCTCTTGTGGTGAAGACTGAGGTTATATTAAGTCTCAGGCTACATCCACACTAGACCGGATAATTTTGAAAAAGCTGGTTTTGAGTAAAAACGACAGGTGCCCAGATGAGGCGTTTTTCAAAACATCTCTGTCCACATTAAAACGGATATTTGGGCGAACCTACTCCTACTGGGCATGCACAGACACATCTACAGAAAACAAGCGAAAAGGAAAAGGTATAAGATTTTCATTTCTGCGGCGGCGTTGTGCTATTTCCATTGGTCAAAAACTAGAGTACCAACAACAACAGAGAAAGAAAGTTTTCAACAATGTCTTCGAGGAATACAAAGAAAACCAATGCTGGAAAAAGCAGACCGGACTTCTTCGTTTAGACAATGAAGTCGAGCTGTTTCTGCGAGTTACAAACGACTCCAAAGTCAGCAGAGCAGTGGAGAATGTGGAGATGTTTAACTCCAAACAAGCTATTAATGTAGACAATAAAGTAAACAACACACACATGAAGCCATCCTCTACCCTAGATCAACAGCAGAGTGGAATCCTCTGCCGCCAGACCTGCGCCATATTTCTGACATCAATATTTTTAAAGATAGACTCAATCAAATCAATTTAGGG
Organism: Mobula hypostoma; assembly: GCF_963921235.1. NCBI lineage: Eukaryota > Metazoa > Chordata > Chondrichthyes > Myliobatiformes > Myliobatidae > Mobula > Mobula hypostoma. The sequence goes on along the minus strand of NC_086101.1, from coordinate 88,779,417 downwards.
GACCTAGTCAAAAAAGCTCACTTTACAGTTTAACTCTCACGCCGTTCACACCGACTGCACGTTATAACAACTGTCCGGCAGTGCTTGCGCAGTACCAAGCAGAAGCAGAAAAAGCATTGTTGTTGTGGTGTTGTCATGACAGTGTTTTAAAATATCTCCGTTAACCCTGTCCACACTACAACACGCAACAATCATTTTCAAATTTACACACTCGGGCATGTGTTTTAGAAAAGCTCCGTTTTCCAGGGATGAAAACGCCATTTCAATGTGGACGGAGGGTCAAAACGAAGAGAAAAATCTTCGTTTTCAAAATTATCCAGCGTAGTGTTGATGTAGCCTCACTTTCATCACCAAAGGAAAGAATCATTTGATGCTCACCATAGCATCAAAAGAAATCACCCAAGGATATTTTGCAGAGAACAATATTCATTTAAAACATGTTAAGTGCTGTCTCATTGTTTAGAAATTCTAATGGCTTGGCATTTGGCTCACTGGTGACATATCCTCCATCCCCTTTAAACTCACTGCAACCCTGTGTTTTTTTGCAGAAAAATACATATATCTTTTATTCCTAAAGGCAGTGTCAGTTTTGAGCATCTCATGAGAGTTTAAAAAACAATTACTAGATAGTAGCTTTAAATACATGCATTATCATATCTGCTAGAATGGACAACATAGCGATAAAAATACATAATACTAGTTTGTAAGTGGCAACCTTGCCAAGTTCTGTTTGAGTTCATTCTGCACATTTCTTGAAAACAGCGATGTTACACACTAGCTTGGAAATTGCTCTACACTTTCTCCTTCGGATTATAATATTATCGTGGGTTGCCCTGAAGCTCTTCTTTAAAGTTGCAATCAGTACAACAACTGCTATTGTGAAATTCATTGTCAATGTTTCACATGTGTCATACATTTGAAAGTGACTTTCTTTTAGAAGGGAAATGCAGCAATTCTCACAATTATTACGAAGTAACACAGGGGGTGTGATCTTTCCACACAGGCGGATGGAATTTAATATAGAAAAGTGGTGGGTGTTGCACTTTAGGGGGACAAACTAGGGTTGGACTTGCACAGTGAATGGTAGGGCACTGAAGAGTGTGGTAAGACCGAAGGATCTGGGAATACAGAGCCATAATTCCTTGAAAGTGGTTGCACAGGTAGAGAGGGCCATAAGGGAGGTTTTGGTACTCTGGCTTCATAGACCATCGTAGTGGATATAGGAGTTGGGGTGTTATGTTGAGTTGTATAAGATGTTGGTGATGCCATATTTGGAGTATTGTGTGCTGTTCTGGTCATCTACTCTCAGGAAAGGTATCAATAAGATTGAAAGAGTACAGAGAATGGTATCGATAGGGCAAATGAAATCAGACTATTGCCACAGAGGCTGGGTTAGGGAAGAGATAGAGTTTAAGGTTGAAAGTTGAAATATTGAAGGGGAGCCTGAGGGGGAACGACTTCACTCAGAGTGTGCAATGACTGCCAGACCAAGTGCTGGATGTAAGTTTAACTGTAAAAATTAAGTGTAGTTTGGATAAGTACGTGGATGGGAGTGGTATGGTGGGCTATGGGACCAAGTTTGAAATGGACTAGATGGGCCGAAGGGTTTGTTTCTGTGCTGTGGCAGCTATGATTCACTGAACACTGTTCCTAATACATATAAGGATACTACAATAATAGGGGGACACGTTCATCCATTCCAGGAGTTCACATTGACTGAGCAGTCTAGTTTACCAAGGTGTAGCAGGAGTTAAGTTCATTATACATTGGTGACACAGTGACACTGTATGTTATAGCTGAACACTTCTGGTATACATTTCCAGAAGAACCCCTTAGGAGATAAGAATGCCTTTTCTGAGTCCTGCTATTTTAGGGAAGCCTGCAGTACCGTGAGGTAACCATGCCTACATTACATGCTCCATTGAGCTGAAGAAGATATAGATGAACTATGTTCTCCCTGAACGTGGAGCATGGATGTTTATGCCTAAAGCTGTAAGAGGTAAGAAACCTCAATGAGGTCAAAGCATCGCCCCCTTTAAAAATACACATAGTGGACAGGAGTTAGAAAAATAGCCTGCCTATTCTGTGAATAAGATCAGTTGGCAAAGATCATACCATTAAAAATTGCTAAGGGGAAACACATATCCTGTTGAAAAATGAAGTGAGAAATTTCCCAACAGGTACTAAAAGCATGGACATTATAAAACTGCTCCATGCTGGGTTAAGCAACTTTTCAACTGCACAGTGCTAAGCAATACTTCGGAACTGCTTATGAATGTCTAGCTAAGTGAAACAAGTTAAATAGTTCACACTTTAATGGCTATAATCCTGACACCTTGCTGCTGGTAGCATATAAACAGTTATAGTTCTGTTGTGATCTTTTTCTAATAAAACAACAAAAACCTAACTAAAGATTTGCAAAACAATATTCAGAAAAAAATTAATTTCAGTTTGGCAGACAACAGAATTAAAAGCTGCATTCATAATCTCTTAAGAACTTTAAAAAATATATATTTTAATATGATTTAAACTCCTGATAATGTATAGCCTTTGCCTGATAATCAGGTTGGTGGGGATTTCTTTAACATGTGTTACGTACCCCGTAACTGGGTTGCCAAACCAGCAGAAATGGATCACTCAGTTGGAGTCTACATTACTAGAACTAAGAAAGTTTTATTAAAGAAACAAGCAACACAATAATCAAAAGGATAATAAATGCAACAGTTCAGCAATGATAAACATACATGTGCACAGAATTAAGATAACAGCATCAATCAAGCTCTATCGTTGTCTAGGGGTAAATGACCAATTTCAAAGTGACACAAAGTTCGGTCCAATTTAGTTCAGTTCGCAGTAATCGTTGCCAGGGCGATGGACATTGTGGGGGGAAGGAGAGAGAGAACGAGAACGACTGATCATTCAGAAACGGCTTCCACTCACAGACTGGCGATATTGCTCACAAGTAGCTTTCGGGCGGTTCCTTTGTGATGTCACCTGAGGTCACCGACTGTGACCCCTCCTCCAGATGCGGTCGATCCTCTGCAGTGAACCCGGCACCCAAGCGAGGGTGGACACACACCGGGTTCCCGCTGATCGTACCTTTCCACCCTGTGCGTTTAAGGCCCGATACTTCCCACCGACTCGTGAGAGGCGCTCCGCTTCCAGGGTCTCGTTACCTTGGGTGTCGTGTGTGTCCTGCCTTAGCCAACCTGTCCCTTTTTATCCCCCTGCTGGGGTATCGCCTGTCCATCATTTCAAACAGTTCAGGGTTCAAAGGGGGAGCCGCTCTAGACAGCTCTCTCTCCCGTCCCTTCATTACACATCTCCAGATGCTGCTTCATTGTTCCTTATCTCTCCTTCCCCTGAGGACAGGTGGCAGACCAACTGCTGATGCCACTGATGCTAGCCCAGGCCAGCAAACATCTTAATTTATGTGTATTCTCGTCACACATGCTACTCTTACTCACAGAAGATCTGGTATCTCCTGGAGTTCAGAATATTCTCAGTAGATTAACATTAAACAAAAAACAATTTGCTTCCCCCTTCACTAAAGTCAGCAGACTGTATGAACAAATGACTCTGGGATGTCTGCAGTCCTCCGGAACCCCACTAATTGGTCACTCTACACCTTACTTCATTTGGAGCTTGAGGAGATTTGGTATGTTACCAAAGACTCTTACAAATCTCTGTAGATGTACAGTGGAGAGCAATTTGACTGGTTGCATCAGAGCCAGGCACTGAGGTTCTAATGCACAAGACTTCAAACGGCTGCAGAGGGTTATAGATTCAGGCAGCTACATGACACCTACAACCTTTTGCCACTCTCAAGGACATCTTCAAGAGGTGGTGGCTCAAGGAGGTGGCATTCATTACTAAGGAACCTCCTCCTTGGGGATATGACTTCTCATTACTACCATCAGGGAGGAGGATATGTACAGTGATTCAGGACAGTTTCTTCTCCTCTGCCATCAGATTTCTGAACAGTGTATGAATAGTACTTTGTTATTCCATTGTTAATTTAAAGTAACTATGTCTTTGCACTGTATTCCAGCAGCAAAAACAACAAATTTCATGTGATCAACATAGTTAGCTCCATCATAGGCACTAGCCTCTGTAGAATCCAGGACAAGGAGTGATGCCTCAAAATGGTGGAGTCACCATCACCTAGGTCATACCATCAGAAAGGAGGTACAGAAGTGTGAAGGCACACACTCAATGATTCAGGAATAGCTTCTTTCCATCTGCCATCTGATTTCTGAATGGACATTAAGCCCATGAACACTACCTAACTACAGTTTTTATTTTTGTATTTGCACTACTTATTTAATTAAACTATTTATATATATATATATATATATATATGTATGTGTGTGTGTGTGTGTGTGTGTGTGTGTGTGATATATATATTATATAATGTACAGTAATTCAGTTTTTTTCTCTATTAGTGTGTATCGCATTGTACTGTTGCTGCAAAGTCACCAAATTTCATATGCTGGTGATATTAAACCTGATTTTCATTCTGATATAAGTCAGTGATAATAAATTTGGTTCTGATTTTGGTAAACAGAGCCTATGAGTGTTGTGTAACATGGAACACAGGCTAAAGGTAACACATCTTTAAAAAGTTACAGAAGAATAAATGGGATTATTAAAATTTATGATAAATAAAGAAGGCTTTGCTTTTAGGAAGATCACAAACATCTTAATAGATCAATGTGGTAGAGGTTCCACTCCAAACTTAGTTATATCTAAAACAGTCTTTATTTATGATTTCCAGCTTTACCTTTTTTGCACAGGCCAATCCCATGTATCCTCTCCTGCAAGCACACACATTCGGCCTGATGCACTTACTTCCAAACAAACATTTCTGCTCACAGATAGCTGGAAACATAATCAGAAATAAATATAAGGCAACGTTTCAAATAGGGGCTGATTGTTTATATTGTAAGACCTGAAGCCAAAGAAGAGCGCATTCAAGAAAGTGTCCAAATGCACGGGGGCCATTCTCACCAAAATTTATTTATGACATGCAAATTCAGAATTAAGACATAAATTGTTGTCTAACATGGGTGGCACTTCATGTTCAGTCTATTACTAGTTGTAAACACGAGATTCTGCAGATGCTGGAAATTCAGAGCAACACACATAAAATGCTGAAGGAACTCAGCCGGTCAGACAGCACTTAGGGAGAGGAATAAACAGTCGATGTTTCGGGCCGAGACCTTTCATCGGTACTCAGGATTGTTATTTAAATTTGATCTGGTATCTCCTGGTTCAGTCAGTGCCTCAGTCTTCAACCTTGGCTCAATTAACAAAGTTCTTAAGTTTGAAGTACATATATTGTCAAAGTACAAACTGTATATGTCGTTATTCAACCCTGAGATTCGTTTTCTTGTGCGTACTAACAGTAAATACAAGAAAGATGATGGAATCAATGAAAGACAACACCCAACAGGGTAAACAAAAAAAAAACAATGTGGAAAAAAATAGCAAACGCCAAAAATAAAAAGAAAGACTAGGAATTCGTGAAGGTTCCTCCATGTTTTGATGATCCATGCAAGCGTAAAAGGCATTGAGCTCATCTGGGAGAGAAGCCTTGTTATCACCTATGTCACTTGGTTTCACTTTGTTGGAGGTGAAAACATTCAAGCCCTGTCACAGATGTTGAACATCCTTCAGCGATTCAAGTTTGGTCCAGAATAGCCACATGAGATGGATTTCGGCAGATCATACCTGTCCTCTTGTACTTAACTTGGTCGCCAGACCTAAATACTGCTGACCTGGCCCTCAACAGTCATGACAGGGATGCTTTAGTGGACTCAATTGTTTCACTTAATTACATTGCTGGTAATCACATGCCTGTAATGGCTTCCTCGACACATGTCACTATAAATCCATATGGATAAACAGAAGTGATTTGCACTCCACAAACTCTTTTGAGCTTCTATTGTACACCTGTGGCAGAATGTCTTAAGGTGTCCATTAATTCTGAACAAGATCACAACTGAGTCTCAGCCAACACGTGCACTTACTGCAATTATGATAGTCTAAGGTCATAAGAGAGAATGCTCACAGAAATCCCCTCTCACGCCAAGGTGCTTCAGTTAATGATCATTCTGAAACAGGAAACCCATGTATGCTGATTTACAATGGCTTCAAATGTGGTAATGCAACTCATAATGGGTGATTGTCAACTCTAGTGGGGATGGAGACAAAAGGTTCCACATTTTCTAGTGTAAAAGCCATTAATATAAGATAGTCTCCAAGAAATCCAACAGGGAATTCAAAATAAACTTCTTTACTCAAAGAGTAGTGAGAATATGAAGCTTGCTAATACATGAAGTTGTTGCAGGTAAATAGTTTAAGAAGAGATTGCAGAGATTAACTTTATTTGACCCATGTACATCCAAACATTGAGTGAAATCCCTCATTTTGCAACAAATCAAATGAGTAGTTTGTGCTAGGGGAAGCCTGTAAGTGTCATCACACTCTGGTGTCATAGAAACATAGAAAATAGATGCAGGAGTATGCCATTTGGCCTTTCGAGCCTGCACCTCCATTGAGTATGTTCATGGCTGATCATCCAACTCAGAACCCTGTACCTGCCTTCCCCCCATACCCCCGATCCATTTAGCCACAAGGGCCATATCTAACTCCCTCTTAAGTATAGCCAATGAACTGGCCTCAACTTCCTCCTGTGGCAGAGAATTCCACAGATTTACCACTCTCTGTGTGAAGAAGTTTTTCCTCATCTTGGTTCTAAAAGGCTTCCCCTTTATCCTTAAACTGTGACCCCTCGTTCTGGACTTCCCCAACATCGGGAACAATCTTCCTGCATCTAGCCTGCCCAATCCCTCAAGAATTTTATATGTTTCAATAAGATCCCCACTCAATCTTCTAAATTCCAGAGAGTATAAACCTAGTTGATCCAGTCTTTCATCATATAAAAGTCCTGCCATCCCAGGAATCAATCTGGTGAACCTTCTTTGTACTCCTTCTATGGCAAGAATGTCTTTCCTCAGATTAGGGACCAAAACTGCACACAATACTCCAGGTGTGGTCTCACCTGTAGTACAACTGCAGTAGAACCTCCCTGCTCCTGTACTCGAATCCTCTTGCTGTGAATGCCAGCATACCATTTGCCTTTTTCACTATCTGCTGTACCTGCATGCCCACTTTCAATGACTGGTGTACAATGACACCCAGGTCTCGTTGCACCTCCCCTTTTCCTAATCGGCCGCCAATCAGATAATAATCTGTTTTCCTGTTCTTACCATCAAAGTGGATAACCTCACATTTATCCACATTAAATTGCATCCGCCATGAATTGGCCCACTCACCTAACCTATCCAAGTCACCCTGAATCCTCTTAGCATCCTCCTCACAGCTAACACTGCCACCCAGCTTCGTATCATCTGCAAACTTGGAGATGCTGCATTTAATTCCCTCGTCTAAATCATTAATATTTTGTAAACAACTCTGGTCCCAGCACTGAGCCTTGCGGTACCCCACTAGTCACTACCTGCCATTCTAAGAAGGTCCCGTTTATTCCCACTCTTTGCTTCCTGTCTGCCAACCAATTCTCTATCCACATCAATACCATACCCCCAATACCGTGTGCTTTAAGTTTGCACACTAATCTCCTGTGTGGGATCTTGTCAAAAGCCTTTTGAAAATCCAAATATACCACATCCACTGGTTCTCCCCTATCCACTCTACTAGTTACGTCCTCAAAAAATTCTGTAAGATTCGTCAGACATGATTTTCCTTTCACAAATCCATGCTGACGTTGTCCGATGATTTCACCGCTTTCCAAATGTGCTGTTATCACATCTTTGATAACTGACTCTAGCATTTTCCCCACCACCGATGTCAGGCTAACCGGTCTATAATTCCCCAGTTTCTCTCTCACTCCTTTTTTTAAAAAGCGGGGTTACATTAGCCACCCACCAATCCTCAGGAACTAATCCAGAATCTAAAGAGTTTTGAAAAATTATCACTCATGCATCCAATATTTCTTGGGCTACTTCCTTAAGCACTCTGGGATGCAGACCAGCTGGCCCTGGGGAATTATCTGTCTTTAATCCCTTCAATTTACCTAACACCACTTCCCTACTAACATGTATTTCCCTCAGTTCCTCCATCTCACTAGACCCTTGGTCCCCTACTATTTCCATAAGATTATTTATGCTCTCCTTAGTGAAGACAGAACCAAAGTAGTTATTCACTTGGTCTGCCATGTCCTTGTTCCCCATAATCAATTCACCTGTTTCTGTCTGTAGGGGACCTACATTTGTCTTAACCAATCTTTTTCTTTTCACATATCTATAAAAGCTTTTACAGTGAGTTTTTATGTTCCCTGCCAGCTTTCTCTCATAATCTTTTTTCCCTTTCCTAATTAAGCCCTTTGTCCTCCTCTGCTGGACTCTGAATTTCTCCCAGTCCTCAGGTATGCCAGCTGTTCTGGCTAATTTGTATATTTCTTCTTTGGAATTGATACTATCCCTAATTTCCCTTGTTAGCCATGGGTACACTACCTTCCCTGGTTTATTCTTTTGCCAAACGGGGATGCACAATCGTTGTAGTTCATCCATGCAATCTTTAAATGCTTGCCATTGCATAACCACCGTCAACCCTTTAAGTATCATTTGCCAGTTTATCTTAGTTAATTCACATCTCATACCTTCAAAGTTACCCTTCTTTCAGTTCAAAACCTTTGTTTCTGAATTAATTATGTCACTCTCCATCTTAATGAAGAATTCCACCATATTATGGTCACTCTTACCCAAGGGGCCTCGCACGACAAGATTGCTAATTAACCCTTCCTCATTGCTCAATACCCAGTCTAGAATGGCCTGCTGTCTTGTTGGTTCCTCGACATGTTGGTTCAGAAAACCATCCCGCATACATTCCAAGAAATCCTCTTCCTCAGCACCCTTACCAATTTGGTTCACTCAATCTATATGTTGATTGAAGTCACCCGTTATAACTGCTGTTCCTTTATTGCATGCATTTCTAATTTCCTGTTTAATGCCATCCCCAACCTCACTACTACTGTTAGGTGGCCTGTACACAACTCCCACCAGTGTTTTCTGCCCCTTAGTGTTATGCAGCTCTACCCATATCGATTCTACATCCTCCAGGCTAATGTTCTTCCTTTTTATTGTGTTAATCTCCTCTCTAACGAGCAATGGCACCCCACCTCCTTTTCATTCATGTCTATCCCTCCTGAATATTGACTATCCCTGAATGTTGAGCTCCCATCCTTGGTCACCCTGGAGCCATGTCTCTGTGATCCCAACTATATCATATTCATTACTAACTATCTGCACATTCAATTCATAGAACATAGAACATAGAATAATACAGCACATTACAGGCCCTTCGGCTCACAATGTTGTGCCGACCCTCAAACCCTGCCTCCCATATAACCCCCCATCCACCTTGTTACGAATGCTCCTTGTATTGACACACAAAGCCTTCAGACTTGTTTTTACAACACTCTTAGCCCTTATACAATTATGTTGAGAAGTAGCCCTTTCTGATTTTTGCCCTGGATTTGCCTGCCTGCCACTTTTACTTTTCACCTTACTACTTTTTGCTTCTACCCTCATTTTACACTCCTCTGTCTCTCTGCACTTGTTCTCTTCCCCCTGCTGCATTAGTTTAAATCCTCCTGAACAACAGCAGCAAACGCTCCCTCTAGAACATTAGTTCCAGTCCAGCCCAGGTGCAGACCGTCCTGTTTGTACTGGTCCCAGCTCTTCCAGAACTGGTTCCAATGCCCCAGAAATTTGAATCCCTCCCCCTTGCATCAGTTTTCAAGCCATGTATTCATCAGATATATCCTCCTATTTCTACTCTGACTAGCACGTGACATTGGTAGTAATCCAGAGATTATTACTTTGTGGTCCTACTTTTTAGTTTATCTCCTAACTCCCTAAATTCACTTTGTAGGACCTCATCCCATTTTTTACCTATATTGTTGGTACCTATGTGCACCACGACCACTGTCTGTTCACCCTCCCACTCCAGAATGTCCTGCAGCTGCTCAGAGATGTCCTTGACCCTTGCACCAGGGAGGCAACATATCCTCCTGGAGTCTCGCTTGCGCCCGTAGAAATGTCTATCTATTCCCCTTACAATCCAATCCCCTATTACTGTAGCTCTCCCAGTCCTTTTCCTTCCCTCCTGTGCCACAGAGCCACCCATGGTGCCATGAACTCGGCTGCTGCCGCCTTCCCCTGATGAGACATCTCCCCCAACAGTACATCTGTTTAGGAGGGAGATGACCTCAGGGAACTCCTGTACTACCTGCCTACTGCTTGGCTGTCTAGTGGTCACCCATTCCCTTTCTGCCTGTGTAGCCTTTGCCTGTCAACCTAGTCTGCCCATGACTTACTGACCCGTGCATCTTTAGAATGTGGTTGGAAACTGGAGCAACTGGAGGGAACCCATACGGTAATGGAAAGAATGTAAAAGCTCCTTAAAACAGCAGCACAATTGAAAGCAATAGCACTAACCACTGTGCTACCATGCACCCCATAGTTAGATGCATTTCATGGGGAGAACAATAACAGAAGGTTGTACTTATTGACTTATTTGAAGAAAAAGTCTGGTGAAGACTTTTGAGGAGCATTAATACCAGCATGGACTAGTTAGCTTATTCACTTTCCCTTAGCATCTGTGCTCTTTCTCTGAAGTATTTCTTGTGTATTGAGTTCTACATTGCGAGAGTTCACAGGGGAAAGATGTTCCTGAATTCCCTCTTAGATTTATTAGACACTTTTTAATTTATGGCTCCAATTCCTGCTTTCCCACAACTTGAAACAAGTTTTCTATACTATCAAACATTTTCTAAATCTTAAAGACCTCTGTCATGCCTTGCCATCAGCCTTATCTAGAGAACAGAAATTTAACCTCTTTGATAGTTCCTGATAGGTACAATCTCACAGTTCTACTTTCATTCTAATAAACCTCTTCTGCACCTTTTCTAGGGCCTTGATTAACTTTAAAAAAAATGAAGACCTGGACTGTCTCATCACTTGAAGTATGATCCAATCAAGGTCCTGTGTGACATCTGAACAACACCGCTACTTTTCAACAGCTCCAGCAACACAGTGATCTGCAAATTTTTAAAACCGTGTGTCTGATTTCTGTCCAAATCCTTTATCTACATGAGGAAACAACAATGGTTGAAGTGGAGCATCTGTTGCCACGATTTGCCAATCTGAGTACCCGTTTTCCACCCCTGCTCCCATTTCTGCTATGTCAGCTTGTGGGATCCATTTTTTCCCTATTAACATATTCCATCACATTCTGGATAGACGGACTCTGCAGGGAAATAATGACCTCCATAGTCAGAGATGTATGAAATGGTGAGACTGTTCCAACCACTGGAGATGTGAGAAAATGAATGAAGATTTTAAAATGAAAAACAAAGTTTTGATAATGATAGAGCAAAAAGGAGATTATTGGACTGAAATGCTCACATGGATCCTGAGAAATTTATAAGAGATGCCTCACTATAATACTCTTCAGTGAAAACAGTCGTTTTTTTAATTCCAGGAACAATTACATAAATAGGAAATACATGTCACCAAACACAAAGAACAAAGTTCAGAAAGATAGTCTAAGGTCCCTTCTTTTGTGTTGTAAGCATGAATGTTCCTTACATTTACTGAACCACAAAGACTGACGAGTTTAGGTAGCTGCCAATCTGATTAAATGCAGGGAAGCACAAGGGTCAGGCAGGCAGTTTATAAAGGCTAAAGAACAATTTTTCACAGCACAAAGGTATTAAAGGCAACAAGTTAAAGTGCTAGTGCATTGAAAAATGGCCAACAATAGTGACACAATATATAATTACATGATTGTGGGCCAGCATCAGCTACTTACGGATCTGACACAGCATTCCTTCCCAGCCCGCCTGACAGTGACAGGTACTTGGTCCCACACATTCTCCATCATTCTGGCATTTTTGCAGACAAATTGCTGTATACACAAATAAAACAGAAAATCTATTTAATGCAGACTAAAATATAAACTCGGTGTGCATCGGGTATTATAAAATAAAATTAATATCTGAAGTAAGAAATTGCTTGGAAGTATTATTAAGAAGATGGGTTTCAATTCTACTAAAGTTCAGAAATTAGTTCAGTTACAATTAAAGCTTTTCGAAGCTATAATAAATTACACAACATATTGCTTGGTGAGACCTTAGTCTGAAGCAAAGAAATTAAAAACCACAGAAAAACAATTAAATAGATGAACACACAGAAGATGGCCAAGATATGGAATAATCAGTACAAAGTATTTGCCAAGGTGGAGTTTATTAACGATTTTGAAAGGCAAAAGATGAAGCACGTGAAATGTTTGGCAGAGGGAACCATTATGTCAAGTAACATTAAATAACTCCTGCAGAAAGAGACAAAGGCATTTTTGTTTTTGGCTTGATGTCTTTTCCTGTGGTCAGTTGAATTTCACAGCTAAATATCTGTTATTTATGCTCCTACCTATTGCAAAGTGTACTTACGCTGATTACATCGCTTCCCTTTCCACCCTGATGGACAGTCACAAATGTCAGGGCTCACGCACTTGCCTCCGTTCATACACACTGGCTCACAGACACCTGCAGCAGAAGAAAATCAGTAAATCAAGTCTGAAAAAATCATTGGCTTTCCTTCACAAATCTGGCATTTTTGTTTGGTCTATTTAGATCCTCCACACTTTCCCATGGAACTCTATGTTCATCGGTTAAACTGACATTTATGAAGATAATTTGATACTGTAAAAGGGATGATCTAGCCAGTGTCAGAAAGAGGCAGACAAGTAATTTCATGCATCCAGTTTTTATTAACAATTTATTAGGGTCATCTTTCTTTTTGTTTCAAGAAGAGCAGAGCTTCCACAGTAATACTTAAATTACTTAATATGTAAACTGATTGGGTAAAATATTTGGCAGAATACTTAGTGCAGCATGGTAACCTAGTGCAAGGCAGTGTGACCTAGCAGTTAGCACTAAGCACCAGCTACCCTGATTCAGTTCTGCTGCTCTCCTTATGTGGAGTGTATGTTGTTCTGCCTGTGACCGCATGGGTTTCCTCCGGGTGCTCTGGTTTCCTCCCACATTCCAAAGATTCATGGGTTAGTTGGGAATTTGCCCAATGGGTGTAAGCAGCACAGGGGCCTCATAGGGGACTGTATTGGCTCCCTTCCTGTTTACTCTGTATACCTTGGACTTCAGGTATTTTGGAGTCAACAATGCTGTCATCTACCTGCTGAACGGAGCCTACTCCCATTTGGATAAGCAGGACAGCACTGGGAGGATCGTGTTTTTTGATTTCTCAAGTGCCTTCAATACCAAACAGTCCTCATTGCTGGAGAAAAGCTCCGTTCAATGAGGGTTGTATCCTGGATAATGGACTATCTGACTAGCAGACCACAGTTTGCGTGGCTTCAGAGCTGTGTGTCAGACGTGGCTATAAGCAGCACTGGGGCCCCACCGGGGACTGCACTGGCTCCCTTCCTGTTTACCCTGTATACCTCAGTCTATAGATACAACACTGAGTCATATCATCTGCAGAAATGCTCTGATGACTCAGCAATAGTTGGGTGTATAGAGGGAGGACGGGTGGATGAATACACTTTGGAGTATCTGGCCTCTCCTTCACACATTCTACCAGTCTGTTGTCACCAGTACAATCTTCTATGCGGTGGCGTGCTGGGGCAACGGCATCAACATGCGTGATGTCAACAGCTCAATAAACTGATTAGAAAGGCTGGCTCAGTTATAGGAGCCAAACTGGACACACTAGAGGCTGTGGTAGAGCAAAGAACCCTACGGAAAATCCTGGCAAATCTGGACAACGTTTCTCACTCTCTGCATGCCACTTTGGCTGAACAGAGGAGCACTTTCAGTAGACTAAGACAACTGTGTTGCTCCAAAGAGCGCAATATGAGGTCATTCTTACCCCCAGCCTTTAGGCTCAATAATGAGTCAACCTGTAGCCGGGGAAGTGATGACCCCACTTCTGTTAGACTGCTTGAGGTAACTTATTTTTTTCTTCTTTCTTACATCTCCTCTAATATTTGTATATCTGTGAACTTGTAATGCTATTGTGACACCGTAATTTCCTTTGGGATCAATAAAGTATCTATCTATCTAATTAGCCAGCAAGGGCTTGTTGGGCCAAAAAGTCTTGTTACTGTGCTGTATCTCTAACCAAATATAAAAAAAATTAAACACAAGTAGAACTTACTCTGCTGACACCTTCTGCCTGTATAGCCTTCAGGACAGGAGCACAAATTGTTTCTCATACACTGGCCACCATTCTTACAGGGAGGATTGCAAACAGCTGTAAAGGAATAAACTGGTTTTCACTTTACCCAAAAATACTTCCATTCAATTTTTTTCTTTGCAACAGTATATTTAGTTCTGACAAAACCATGTTTTTATAAATCATTATTTATGTATCTTAAAAATACAAACTCTCTATTTGTTTCATTGCAGAGCTGGGAGGAATAATTCTGTGGTTCACAACTGGACTAGCGTTGTTCAAGTGTTCCAATTCCAAGTTTTGATAGCTGGAGTTTTCACCAGCCTGGGTTTGCTATTCTGAAAAACTGTTGTGGAATGAAGTAAGGCTAAATTTTACCAAGTTTTCATGCATGCTTCCTTATTACTGAACTTTAAGTAGTTATTTTAAGTAAATATCCAACTTTCTGAAAAGATTAAATGTATCTAATTAATAAAATAACATTTATATTAACAACACAAAGTGCTGGAGGAACTCAGCAGGTCAGGCTGCATCTATGGAAAGCATTAAGAGTTGACGTCTCAGATGAAGCATCTTGACCTAAGACATCAATTCTTTATTCCTTTCCATAGTTGCTGCCCTGACTTGCTGAGTTCCTCCAGCATTTTGTGTGTTACTATGGATTTCCAACACCTACAGAATCTCTTGTGCTTAATAATCACATTAATTACTTCATGATTTATCTGTATTTTAATTCCCACTGTTCTCAGCGTTTTTACAGTGCTGTACTAATTTAATATTTTTGAAATCTGCTGATACAAGGAAAAGACGCAATCACAAAGATAAACTTATTCACATTTTAAAGCAATATTTCTTATACATATCACAAAATGATGGGTTTGATAAGCATGGGTGACATGATAACATAGTGGTTTACACAACGCTTTACAGTACCAGCTACCTGGGTTCAATTCCCACTGCTGCCTGTAAGGAGTTTCTACGTTCTCCCCATGACCATGTGGGTTTTCTCCGGGTGCTCTGGTTTCCTCCCACAGTTCAAAGACATATTGGTTGGTAGGCTAATTGATCATTGTAAATTGTCCTGTGATTAGTCTAGTGTGAAATTGTGGTTGCTGGGTGGTGCAGCTCAAAGGAGCCAAAAGGCCTATTCCACGCTGTATCTCAATAATTAAATAAAAATCAGGCTCCAAGCCAGAACTTCTCACTCTCGTGTGCACAAACTGGCTGGAATTTCCGTGGCAAAGATTGAAGAGTGGCTCACAAGAGTATGCTTTTGTTCCATTTAGTAATGACAATCTTCCAACATTTCTGTTACTATTAAAAATAACACCCCTAGAATGTGGTTTCTGATCTCCATCGTGTTGTTGAAAGAAAAATTCACTTCTGTGCTTCTCTTGTACAATTTATTTGGAACATATCTGTAATTCCAGATTGCATCTCAATAGTAAGTATTAATGCATTAACCACTGAATAATTAATAGGGAGAGAACTTACCATTTTGACACTGAAGTCCATAGAATCCACGAGGACAGATACAGACGTTCTGTCGAATACAGATGCCACCATTGAGACACACAGGGGTACAAACAGCTGCACAAAGCGAGGAAGACAGTTAATCAGCGTACCATTTAAGAGTTAAGAGAATATACACCACATTTTTTAGAATGCTGATGAGATACATCCCAGGACACGTTGGGACACATCATCAGTGATGTAACCTGGGGTCATCAGGTGTTTGGGGACTTTCAACATCAGATATCCTCGCCAGGGTTAATCAGGCCCAGGCTTGTGTCCATGAGCATTGGTGCATGGGTCCACAGCCACCTGGAAGCACATTCGGCAGCCTCTGTGACGGTCCTGACGGTCCTCCTCTTTGTAGCCTCCATAATGCCAAAGAGAGAGTAAGTTCTGCAGTGAGAGCAGCCAGGAATACTTCTAATCTTCACCCCTATAGGCTCACATCGTGTCCTCCAGCTCCTGCCTCTGGCCCTGCTCTACCAGCTCCTGGTAATTGGACTTCTTACACTTAAATACCTCCTCAATCTAATCTTCCCAATGTACTCTCAGTGCTACCATGACCATCTGCTTCACGGTTTCTGACAGAACAACCGCATCAGGCCTCAGTGATGATGCGATGAGGTCAGGGAAATTTAGTTACTTGCCAAGATTGAGAATATGTTGCTTAACTAAACATCACACATTCTTAGGAGCAGAGGAGTGCAGTTGCTGGAAATGCAAAACAAAAACAGTGCTGGGGGCACACAACAGCACAGGCAGCACAACGGTGAAGGAAAATGGGACCCTTCATCAGGGAGGGAGAAGACAGAACAGAAGTGAGTTTTAATTTGCAGGGAAGAGGGTAGTGGGGAAAATAAAGTATGGGCCGAAGTTTTTGAGATAACAATCTGTGATGGGGTGCAGACTAAAATTGTCAAGGCAACACTCTATGACAGGGTGCAATAACAATAATCTAAAATTCAGCATTGAGAAGCAAAAGGGAAAAAGAAACAAATTGAAATAAATAACTTTAATATCATATCCTGATTATTACAATATGTCCAGACAGGAGAAGAGTTGCTACCAGCCCTCCCCACAGATGATGCTCTATTATTCTTTGGACAATGCATGTTAACACCTGACGTTCACCTGAGGAGAAAACAGTATCTAGAGTGTTCTAGTGGTGTAGTGGTTAGTGTAACATTTACAATTATAATGGTCAGGTGCCCATTTCCTGCATTGACAGTAAGGAGTTTGCACGTTTTCCCCATGACTGTGTAGGTTTCCTTTGGGTGCTCCAGTTTCAACCCATATTTCAAAGATGTACGGGTTAGGGTTAGTAAGCTGTAGGCATACTATTTTGGCACTGAAAGCATGGAGACGCTCGTGGGCTGCCCCCAGCATATCCGCAGACTGTGCAGGTCATTGACACAAACAACGCATTTCATACTACCTTTGGATGTTTCAATGCACATATGACAAATAAACCAAATTGTAAAAATGTACATCTTCAGCTTAACATTCAAAGTTCTAATCTATTTACCTGTTTCACATGAGGGGCCTGTCCACCCAGCTTTGCACTTGCACACATCAGGGGAAGTGCACTTTCCACCATTTTGACAGTGTCTATTGCAAACCACTAAAAATATAAAGTAGTATCAGTTTCAACTGTATTCAACACAGCACATTGACAGGATGAAGATTTTTTAAAATTTCAAAATATACTTAATTCAAAAATAAATATATACAATAAACCATTCAATAACTTTCCATCCTTTACGTACGTTTCCATCATAGTCTGTACATATCCGTACTTGTGGCCACCCACGTGGCACTCCAGTTGTTCACCTTACCACATCATCATTGAGGGGTATACTCCCCACCACCCGACCCCTCCCACTCCCACGGGTGGAGAAACCTATACTGTGGTCCTTCCCCACTGGGCCCTTGTGGTGGCTGCACCGAGTTTCAGTGCGCCCCTCAGCATGTGCTCCTGCAGCCGAGAATGAGCCAGTCGGCAGCATTCTCCCACGGACATCTCCATGTGCTGGTAGATCATCAAGTTTCGGGCCGACCAAAGAGCGTCTTTCACCGAGTTGATGATCTGCCAGCAGCACCGGATGTTGGTCTCCGTGTGCGTCCCCGGGAACAGCCCGTAGATCAGAGAGTCCTCTGTTACGCAGCTGCTGGGGATGAAACGTGACACTAGCCCGTCCATCCTCCTCCACACCCACTTTGCGAACTGACAGTGTGCGAAGAGGTGGGTCACAGACTCCTCCTCACTGCAGTCCTCCCATGGGCAGTGGGGTGCGGAGACGATGTTCCGGGCGTCCAGAAGGGAACTGACTGGGAGGGCCCCTCTCATCGCCAGCCAGGCGAGGTCCTGGTGCCTGTTGGTGAGGTCTGGCGATGAGGCATTTTGCCAGATGAACTGGACAGTCTGCTCAGGGAACCACCCCACTGTGTCCATCACGTCCTTTTCCTGCAGTGCCTGCAGGACGTTATGTGCCGACCACTGCCTAATGGCCCTATGGTCAAAGGGGTTCTCCCGGAAGAACTTTTCTACGAAGGACAGGTATGGCGGCAACGACCAGCTGACTGGGGTGTTGCGCGGGAGTGGGGCCAGACCCATCCTTCGTAGCCAGGGCGACAGGTAGAACCTGGGCACGTAGTGGTACTTGGTGCCCACATACCTGGGTTCTACACACAACTTGATGCAGCCACATACGAAGCTGGCCATCAGGGTGAGGGCGACATTGGGGACGTTCTTGCCCCAGTTGTCCAGGGACTTGTGCATGACGGTCCGTCTCACCTGCTCCATCTTGGATCCCCAGACGAATCTGAAGACGGTTCGGGTGATTTCCGAGCTGTAGGAGCGGGGGACAGGCCACACCTGCGCCAAGTACAGCAGCCCTGAAGCACCTCACACCTGATGACCAGGTTGTTGCCCGTTATCGACAGGGAGCGCCCTCCCCACGGTCCCAGTTTCTGTCTCACCTTGGCAGTCCGCTCCTGCCAGTTCTTGTCACACGCCTCGGCCTCTCCGAACCAGATCCCCAACACCTTCACGTGGTCAGACCTGATGGTGAAGGGGACACTGGATCGGTCGGGCCAGTTGCCGAAGAGCATGGCTTCGCTCTTCGTTCAGTTGACCCTGGCCCCCGACACTAGCTCGAACTGTTTGCAGATGCCAATCAACCTGCAAACTGACCTCGGATCAGAGCAGAAGATGGTGACGTCGTCCATGTACAGGGAGGTTTTCACTTGGGTCCCTCCACTGCCTGGCAGCGTCACCCCTCTTATGCCCTCATCTCTCCTGATGGCTTCCGCAAAGGGTTTTAGGCAGCAGACAAACAAGACAGGGGAGAGGGGACACCGGAGTGAACTTGTTTTAACAGATAACAACAAAAAGTGACTACTAAATTAATTAGAAGTGAAAGGCACAAAGGCCTCTGGGTATGACACTTCTAGTGACCGAGGAAGTTGTTGCTCATTCGGCTCAGGAAATCCTCCCCACCCCCAAGCAAAATCTTTAAATGCTTATAATTCCCATTTAAATCAAATGGATTAAGCAATACTTTTCTATCCTTCAACCTCTTTGCTTATCTATTTCCCTTTTTAAGACCTCAAATGTATTACTCTTGTCTGGTGGTTTATTCTATGGAACTTGGTGTTGGGACATTAAATTGTCTTGCCTACAGATCAGAATTCACCCTTTCTTGGTGCTCTGAATAGATAATGTGCAGCACTATCATCCAAGGTGGTGATTGTTAAGGTGTCAAGAAACTGACAGAAATCCAAATTTAAAAATGATCAAACCGGTGTTCAAAGTGAAACAAGCAAGAACTTTACCAGCACTTAAGCAGCAATTTGCATAGTTTGCATTTGCTACATCATTGCCAGGCTGACGGCTGGGAAGTGAATCGTAAAGAGGACTCTAATGCAGCCAGATTATGGCAGCGTAAGAGAAGTGGCTGCAGAGACAGACATGACACTCTCCTGTGCTTCTAGATATACCCTGCTCGACAAACAGACAATGCCATCAGTGGCTCCAAGCCACTGTAGCTTTTAGGCTGATCAAGGGGTCATTATCACAATATATTTCACTGAGCTGCATAAGGTGAAGATGATGCAATTCGTGTTAGTAATGTTGATAGACAATATACAGCATATAAAAATGAGGCTGGAAGTTGCTGCCTTTTAAAAATCAATGTCCCAATAAATTGCTCTGAGCTGACTGTGAGGTTGACGACTTGATGTACCACAAATGGAAAAGTAAGGAATACGTTGTGTTTGTAATTGCCTTTTCTATTAATAAATGGCCTTTGTGCATCAGGTGATGTCATTGGATGTGTATCTCCTGAGAAAATGTCACTCATGTCACGATGAGTCATGCCAAAATGGTTGATAATTGACCTGCAAAACCTGCTAATGAATGTGAGCTCAATCATGCACAAAATAAATTTATATTCAAAAAGAGCAGAAAAACATATGAAAACATCCATTTTTTTTCCTTTGGCTATTCCTACTTTCTACCGACTCGAGGAGTAGCCATGGGCACCCACAAGCACCCCAGCTATACCTAGCTTTCATTAGCTACGTTCCAAATATTCCCCAGTAATTCTCCCCAACTCTTTCTCCACTACATTGATGACTGCATTGGTACTGCTTCATACACCCATTCTGAGATCTTCAATTTCATCAACTTTGCCTCCAACATTACTGTGCCCTTAAATTCACTTAGTCCATTTCTGACACCTCCCTCCCCTTTCTCAGTCTCTCTGTCTCTACCTCTGGAGACAAACTGTTGACCGTCACCTTTTATAAACCTATCGACTCCGATGGTTATCTTAACTATCCCTCTTCCCACACTGTCTCCTGTAAAAATGCTATTACTTTTTCTCAGTTCCTTTGATTCTGCCGCATCTGTTCGCAGGATACGGCATTTCTATCCAAAATATCATAGATGTCCTCCTTCTTCAATTAATGGGATTTCCTTTCCTCCACTATTGATGCTGTCTTCACCTGCATCTCTTCCATTTCCCGAATGTCCGTGCTTACCCCATCTTCCCACCGCCTGAACGGTGATAGAGTTCCCCTTGTTCTTACCCACGACCCTATCAGCCTCTGCAACCAACACATCGTTCTCAGTAACTTCCTCCATCTCCAAAGGGATCCTACCATTAAAAATATCTTTACCTATTTCCCTCTCTCTGCTTCCTGCAGGGATTGCTCCCTCTGTGGTTACCTTGTCTATTTGTCCATCCCCACTAATCTCCCTCTCAGCACTTAACCCTGCAAGCGGCCACAATGCTACACCCGCTCATTTACCTTGTCCCTCATTTCCATTCAGTGCCCCAAACAGTGAGACAACACTTCACCTGTGAATCTGCTGGGGTCACCTGTTGTGCCTGGTGCTCTCGAAGTGGCATCCTCTACTCTGGTGAGACCCGTCATAAGTTGAGGGACTGCGTCATCCAGAAAAAGCAGAACTTTCCAGTGACCAAACACTTTTATTCTGATTCCCATTTCCTTTCAGATACATCAGTCCATGGCCTACACTTGGGCCACCATGAGGCCAACACCTTGCATTTCGTATGGGTAGCCTCCAACCTGATAGCACAAATATCAATTTTTCCTTCCAGTAAAAAAAATAGCTCTCCCTCTCCTCTCCTTCTATTCCCCACTCTGGCCCCTTACCTCTTCTCACCTGCCTATCACCTCTCCCTGGGTCCCCACCTCCTTCCCTTTCTCCTATGGTCCACTCTCCTCTCCTATCAGATTCCTATGTCTCCAGCCCTTTACCTTTCCTACTCACCTGGCTTCACCTATAACCTTCTAGCTACCCTCCTTCCCTTCACTCCACCTTTTTATTCTGGCGTCTCCCCCCTTCCTTTCCACTTCTTAAAAAAAATCAACTGCTTATTCATTTCCACAGAAGCTGTCTGACCTGCTAGATTCCTCCAGCACTTAGAGTGTGTTGCTTTGGATTTCTAGCATCTGCAGAATTTTCTGCGTTCAAGATAACTGATCTTGTTAGTGGAATCAAGTTTCATTTAAGAGGCCAATATTACTTCATCAGCTGGTGGTTTTGAGTCATTTGATCAGTCTAAGTGAAATTGAATGGCTGATTAGATCCTGATTTGAGGGAGAGAGGGAATTACTGGAACCTAAATAAAAACAAGCTGACATGAGACAATGCTGAGAACAAGAGTGCACTCACTTGTTTCACATCTCGGCCCAACAAACCCGTAGTGGCAGGAGCAAGTATTTCTGGCTGTACACGATCCGCCATGTTCACAAGCTGGGATGCAGTGGGCTAGACAGAGAAGCACAAACCATTAATACCATGGAGGATCTTTGACCTGTATTAAATACCTCTGCATCTCCCATCTTGCATGCTGGCATGTCTTCAGGCAGTAGTTCAAGCTCTGCTGAGAAAATTTACTGCATCCAGATCATTGGGTGGTGAGATACCTCAGGCTGAGCGAGACCTGGGATGTAGAGGGTCCCGACTCAGATTGGAGCACAAAGGGATTACAGAAGGGCCTTAACAGGGTGTGTTTGATGGGTCAGAGGGAATTTAATATTAGTATGATGCTGCAACAGTTTCTCACAGCTCCCGTGACTTGGTGGTCTCTGTGTGAAGTTGCCATGTTCTCCTGTGCCAGTGTCGGTTTCACCCGGGAAGACCAAACATTACATATCATCAGTGCACAGGGGATGGTCATGAGGATTCTCCTGTGGCATAGAGTTTGCAGCAGCCCAGTCCACTGGACTCAGTCAGTGTATGGTAGGATTGTTGTGACTGTGTTCTGAGTCACCGGAGAGAGACTGAACTGGTGATATAAAAGGAGGGAGGAGAAGATGGCGGCGCGACGCAGTGTGTGCAGCCGTTCCAAATTGATATCGTATCTGTGAAGTAGGATGCTGTGCACAATCCTGATTTGATAGAGACAGACGTGAAGAAGCACGGAGGAACACCTGGAGGAACTTCTGAACTGCTTGCTCTGCTGCCGCTGCTACTGTGCGATTGAGAATCTCTGGAGGGAAGGCCCCAAATCTTCGGCTTTGCCTATTGCCTGTTGCCGGGGCCGGGGTCGAAGCGCTCGGCGGAGATGGTGCTCGGTGCATTGGTGTCGGGGAGCTGGTCAGAGGCTCAGAGTTTTCGGGCGGACTCGGAGTCGGACTGTGGTTGGATGCTTCCGGGATGCTGCATCGGCAAGTTTGCGGTGCTGGAGGTTTACCGTCTGCGTGAGATGATGGGACTTTCGAGAGACTCTGAGACTGTACCGTGCCCATGGTCTTTTCTTATCAAATTACAGTATTGCTTTGCACTGTTGTAACTATATGTTATAATTATGTGGTTTTTGCCAGTTTTTCAGTCTTGGTTTGTCTTGTGTTTCTGTGATATCATTCTGGAAAAACATTGTATCCTTTCTTAAGGCATGCATTACTAAATGACAATAAAGGAGGACTGCGTGTCCTCATAATCTAATCTAATTTATCAGATCATGCAGGCATTTTCCTAATGAAGGGTCATGGTCCAAAACATCAACAGTTTAATTGTAGAAAATGCCTGATTTTAGAAGTTTGTGTAGATTTGGCACATCATCTAAAACTCTGACATTCACATTCTATACATGTGTGGTGGAGACAATATTGACTGGTGCCATCAAGGCCTTGTATAGAAACACCAATGGTGTGAATGGAAGAATCTACAAAAAGCAGTGGATGCTGCCCAGACCCTCCCCACCACTTAGCACTGCGTGGAGCGCTGTCGCAGGAAAGCAGCATCCATCATCAAGGACTCCCACCACACAGGTGGTTCTTTCTGCTCACTGCTACCATCAGGAAGAAGGTACAGAAGCCTCAAGACTCACATCACCAACTTCAGGAATAGTAATTACCCCTCAACTATCAGGCTCTTGAACCAGAGGGGGTAAGCTTCACTCAACTTCACTCACCCCATCACTGAACTGTTACCACAAATAATAAACTCACTTTCAAGGACACTTCATCTCATGTTCTCTATTTATTGCTTATATATTTTTTATTTTTATTATTATTTCTGTTTTTTGCAGGCGCACAGTTTGTTGTCCGTCCAGTCTTTCACTGGTTCGGTTGTGTTTCTTGTACTTAATGTGATTACTCGCAAGAAAATGAATCTCAGGGTTGTATATGGTGACATACATGCACTTTGAAAATAAATTTAATTTGAACTTCTACCTGCTGAGTTCCTACAGCATTTTGTTTCTGACATGTATACTATTATGCAGGCAGAGAAGTCAAAAAGGAGTCCCGGTGAGGAAGATAAAGAATGGTAGGGTGAAGGAACCATGGGTGACAAGTGAGGTGGAAAATCTAGTCAGGTGGAAGCAGGCAGCATACATGGGGTTTAGGAAGCAAGGATCAGATGGGTCTATTGAGGAATATAGGGAAGCAAGAAAGGAGCTTAAGAAAGGGCTGAGAAGAGCAAGAAGAGGGCATGAGAAGGCCTTGGTGAGTAGGGTAAAGGAAAACCCCAAGGCATTCTTCAATTATGTGAAGTACAAAAGGATGACAGGAGTGAAGGTAGGACCGATTAGAGATAAAGGTGGGAAGATGTGCCTGGAGGCGGCGGAAGTGAGCGAGGTCCTCAATGAATACTTCTCTTCGGTATTCACCAATGAGAGGGAACTTGATGATGGTGAGGACAATATGAGTGAAGTGGATGTTCTGGAGCATGTTGATATTAAAGGAGAGGAGGTGTTGGGGTTGTTAAAATACATTAGGACGGATAAGTCCCCAGGGCCTGACGGAATATTCCCCAGGCTGCTCCACGAGGCGAGGGAAGAGATTGCTGAGCCTCTGGCTAGGATCTTTATGTCCTTGTTGTCCACGGGAATGGTACCGGAAGATTGGAGGGAGGCGAATGTTGTCCCCTTGCTCAAAAAAAGGTAGTAGGGATAGTCTGGGTAATTATAGACCAGTGAGCCTTACGTCTGTAGTGGGACAGCTGCTGGAAAAGATTCTTAGAGATAGGATCTATAGGCATTTAGAGAATCATGGTCTGATCAGGGATAGTCAGCATGGCTTTGTGAAAGGCAGATCGTGTCTAACAAGCCTGGTAGAGTTCTTTGAGGAGGTGACTAGGCATATAGATGAGGGTAGTGTAGTGGATGTGATCTACATGGATTTTAGTAAGGCATTTGACAAGGTTCAACACAGTAGACTTATTCAGAAAGTCAGAAGGCATGGGATCCAGGGAAGTTTGGTCAGGTGGATTCAGAATTGGCTTGTCTGCAGAAGGCAGAGGGTCATGGTGGAGGGAGTACATTCAGACTGGAGGATTGTGACTAGTGGTGTCCCACAAGGATCTGTTCTGGAACCTCTACTTTTCGTGATTTTTATTAACGACCTGGATGTGGGAGTAGAAGGGTGGGTTGGCAAGTTGGCAGATGACACAAAGGTTGGTGGTGTTGTAGATAGTGTCAAGGATTGTCGAAGATTGTAGGAAGACATTGATAGGATGCAGAAGTGGGCTGAGAAGTGGCAGATGGAGTTCAACCGGGAGAAGTGTGAGGTTGTACACTTTGAAAGGACAAACTCCAAGGCAGAGTACAAAGTAAATGGCAGGATACTTGGTAGTGTGGAGGAGCAGAGGGATCTGGGGGTACATGTCCACAGATCCCTGAAAGTTGCCTCACAGGTGGATTGGGTAGTTAAGAAAGCTTATGGGGTGTTAGCTTTTATAAGTTGAGGGATAAAGTTTAAGAGTCGCAAGGTAATGATGCAGCTCTATAAAACTCTGGTTAGGCCACACGAAGTACTGTGTCCAGTTCTGGTCGCCTCACTATGGGAAGGATGTGGAAGCATTGGAAAGGGTACAGAGGAGATTTACCAGGATGCTGCCTGGTTTAGAGAGTATGCATTATGATCAGAAATTAAGGGAGCTAGGGCTTTACTCTTTGGAGAGAAGGAGGATGAGAGGAGACATGATAGAGGTATACAAGATATTAAAACAATAGATAGAGTGGACAGTCAGCACCTCTTCCCAAGGGCATCACTGCTCAATACAAGAGGACATGGCTTTAAGGTAAGGGGTGGGAAGTTCAAGGGAGATATTAGAGGAAGGTTTTTTAATCAGAGAGTGGTTGGTGTGTGGAATGCACTGCCTGAGTCAGTGGTGGAGGCAGATACAGTAGTGAAATTTAAGAGACTGCTAGACAGGTATATGAAGGAATTTAAGGTGGAGGGTTATATGGGAGGCAGGGTTTGAGGGTCAGCACAACACTGTGGGCTGAAGGGCCTGTACTGTGCTGTACTATGCTATAAGAAATCTGTTGCGTTTAGGAAGACCTACAAGCTTTGACACGGATTGACATCAACTGATGATTGTCATGGTATGTTAGATAGTCTTAATTTCCCGCAACGTAAACCATTATTAATAAGGTGGAAGTGAAAGAGAATGGGTCATATGACTCTTACCACCTCAATGTGGTCTATTTGTATGGATGATTCCATTATTCCTAAAAGCTCTTAACAAGTATCTCTGAATTTACATTGGTAATTCGTAACTATAAGAATGGTAATGTAAGTACAGAATATTTCTATTCATCAATTTTTAACATTGCTCTGAAAATCTTACCTATTAAAAATGTGCAGCAACCACAGCTGGCAGATTGTGGGGTAAATGATGATATTTGGTTGAAGAATATCTTAGAAATGATAATGAAGTCCTTGTGCAGAGTTCTTCATTGATAATTAATTGAACAGTTTACTGGTTATGCAAGAGACCTTAATTAATAGGAAACTAATTGAGCCTGTGCAGCAGGGACTTTTGTAATTGTATATGAGCCATTTACTGAATAAAAAATATTGTCTTCATCACTGGATTAACATCTAATCATTATTGTATCAGTAATTCTATGTGACCATAAAGCATTGGAGCAGAATTTGGCTATTTGGCCCATCGAGTCTGTTCCACATTAAAATGAAATAATTATTGTTATGAGGAGAGCATAGTTGCACTTTTAATTGACAATAAATCCTTATTCTAAAACTGTGTAGTGTTTAATGTTCAAAGTAAATAGTTTTGCAGTTTCATCAATTACAGGTATCCCAATGTGAAGCTGGACATTCCAAATCACTTGTGACTGAACAAATTTGTTTTGCATTACTGGTGGCTGCATAGGTCATGGGGTGAAAAGGCAGTGCAGTGACTCACCAGAAACAATTTTTGCTGGTGAATGTGCTTAGGGTAACAGAAGGAAAGGAAAGCTGTCAGCATGTGCCACCTTTAACCTAGAGAAGTACAAGTCCAAGACTTCATTTATATAATCAGCTGAGCCCAGCAGAAAAGCTGCCTGGTCCTGAAGCAGGGTCTTGGTCCGGAATATCGACCGTTCATTCATTTCCTTAGATGCTGCCTGACCTGCTGAGTTCCTCCAGTATTTTGTGTGTGTTGCTCTGTGTACAATTTGGTGGTAATTCTATTGGATTCCAAGAGAATGAAGCCCAATATTGCTACTGGTTTGTTACAAAATGGGTCCGGAGGTGGATGTTATATTGGTAGGGGAAGTAAACTATTAACAAGACTTAAACTGGCCTCTTCAGCTCTCGCCTGTAGCTCCAAGTAGCTGTTTGCATGTGACAGTGGTCACGCACCTGTACACTGCTTCGACAGGGGGGCTAAAGCAGGTGAGGGTAGCCAGCAGCCTCATACTCTAGTGAGATAGGCACATGCCTGTCCTAGCATACAAATTCAGCTCCAGCGGTCTGGGCAGATGAGATCCACAGTGAGATCGAACAGCTAAGAAGGCACTACTGCAACGCTCTGTACAGAACGAAGGGCATGACAAGGCACAAAAGACATCATGGTCACCCACTGACCCCAGTACGTGACACCTGTTTGTACCACTGGACCCGGACTTCTGAGGTCGAGAGAGTGGAACTTCCCCAGTGCAACAGTTTTTCCACTTTAAGAATTCTCCTGTACATGTTTCCTATCATCGCCAGACATGATGGACAACTCACCATGCTACTTCAAAGACCAATTAAAGCTGATGGGAGTGATACAAAGAGACTTCCCTTAAAATTTTAAATTGGGGTTAGAATTGCATTCACAGTGGGATAGCATTACTTGGATGTGATCTGCATATTTAAAGTTGGCATCTATTGGATTTTAATGCCAGACCACAGATAAATGTGTTGCTCCACATTAACTGCATCCTCATCCACTCTGTAATGGTAAGAAGTGATTGGCAATATGGAAATAGTTAAAGCTGCCCTTGCTTCAAATGCCACTCACAGCATGAAGAAACAGCAGTAGATAAATAAACTTAACACAAGCATCTAAATTAGAAGGAAAGCAGCTATTTAAACCTGCACTGCCACTTAACAGGATCACATCTGATGTAATTGCAATTTCCTTACGGCCACTTGCATCTGTCTTAAAAATGCTCAGACTCCGCTTCTATTGCCCTTTGAGGAAGAGAGGTTCAAGGAACACGATTCCAACATAAAAAAGATTTGCCTCATTGCTCTTAAATGGGCAATGTCCTATTTCAGAACAGTCAGAATTTCAATGATACTTTTACCTATTCATGAAAAACAGTATTATATTACAGTACAGGATCAATGTGTCATAGATCCGTGTGCAGAGACGAACAGGGAGAAGAAACAAGTTGTTCCTACCATCTTCACAGGTCAGGCCATGGTATCCTGGAGGACACTCACACTTATCAGGTTTGACACATTTTCCCTTGTTTTGGCAGTCTGGTCGGCAGATTGCTTAAAAAGGTACAGCCGAAATAAACAGCATTAACACATTTTGCAAGCAATCAGTCATAGAAAATAACAGCAAAATTAACAGCAATCATCATTCTCAAATGATGAGAATTTTGATAGGTTTTTGTTAAGCAGTGTTCCCTACCTATATGACAGTTATACCCAGTGTAGCCAGGCTTACAGCGACACGTGTTGGGAGCTGCACATTCCATATTCTTCCCACAGGGATACCTGCATATAGCTAATAAATATCACAGTTGTTGGTTTTTGTTAGCAAAAGTAGTTGCTGCCCAGAACATGTGACTGAATAGTCAACACTCACAAAACGCTGGAGGAACTCAGCAGGCCAGGCAGCATCTATGGTAAAAAGTACAGTTGACGTTTCAGGCTGAAACTCTTCAGCAGGACTGGAGAAAAAAAGCTGAGGAGTAGATTTGAAAAGTGTGGGGGAGGGGACAGAAGGGGTGGGGCAGAGTACCAGATGGAAGTGATGGGTGGGCAAGGAGATAACATGAGAGAGGGACAAGGAGATGGGAAATGGTGAAGGGGGGAATGGAGGCATTACTGGAAGCTTGAGAAATTGATGTTCACTGGAATGTTTAATGCCTTCACCATTTCCCAACCCCTTGTCCCTCTGTCATGTTATCTCCTTGCCTGCTTATTGCCTCTCTCTGGTGTTCCCCTCCACCTTTCTTCTTTCTTCCATGGCCTTCAGTCTCTTTCACCAATCAACTTCCCAGCTTTTTGCTCCATCCTTCCCTCTTCAAGTTTCACCTATCGCCTGGCGTTTCTCTCTCCCCTCTCCCCACCTTTCAAATCTGGCCCGCTGAGTCCCTCCAGCATTTTGTGTGTGTTGCTTGGATTACCAACATCTGCAGATTTTCTCTTGTTACTGAATAGTCAAGATTAAGTAGACATAACAGAGCAGCATATTCTGGGATATGGGTGGCATGGCGGTGATGGGATATGGGTGGCACGGCGGTGATGGGATGGGTAATGGGCATAAAAGATACTACCAACATATAGTGGACAATTATTTGAGATAAAGATATGCAAAAATTAGACCTATTAGCCTTATATCAAGAATGCCCAAAATAACAACCATTATAGGCAGATTAAAATTATTCTGTAATTTTAATGATTCTGGTGATAGAGTCACAGAAAAATACAGCACAGAAACTGGCCCTTTGACTCACCAAGACATTCCAAACTATTAAAACTGCCTACTCTGATCAACCTGCACTGGGACCACAGCCCTCCATACCGCTAACATCTATGTGTTTATCTAAACTTCTCTTAAACATTGAAATCAAGCTTGCATGCACCACTTGTGCTGACAGGATGTTCCACACTCTCAAAGCTATCTGAGTGAAGAAGTTTCCCCCCATGTTCCCCTTAACCTTTTCGCCTATCACCCTTAACCCATGACCTCTAGTTGTAGTCCCCCCCAAACTCAATGAAAAAGCCTTCTTGCATTCACCCTATCTGTACCCCTCATAATTTTGTAAACCTCTATCAAATCTTCCCTCAATCTTTTACATTTCAAGGAATAAACTCCTAATCTATTCAATCTTTCCGTATAACTCAGGTCCTCCAGTCCTGGAAACATTCATTTAAATTTTCTCTGAACACATTCAAACTTAGTTACATCTTTCTTGTGGCTACCTGAGAAAAATGCACACGATACTCCAGATTGGGTCTCCCCCATGTCTTTTACAACTTTACAGCCCTTTCTTTAGAAAGAGGTGACTCAGAGAATGTTGAGTCTTTCTGGGTGGAGTAAAGGAATTGCAAGGATAAAAAAAACATTATGGGAATCAAATATAGGACTCCAAAAAGTAGCCAAGATGTGGGGTTGAGATTGCAAAGGGAGCTGTAAAAGACATGTAATAAGGGTAATGACATAATTGTAATGGGGGATTTCAACATGCAAGGGGATTGGAAAATCAGGTTGGTGTTGAATCGCAAGAGTGGGAATTTGTTGAATGCCTACAAGATGGCTTTTTAGAGCAACTTGTGCTTTAGCCTACTCGGGGAAAGGATGTCTTAGATTGGGTGTTTTGTAATAACCCAAATCTTATTAGGGAGCTTAACGTAAGGAAACCTTTGGAAACAGTGATCATAATCTGATTGAATTCATACTGCAGTTTGAGAGGGAGAAGCATAAGTTATGTATCAGTATCACAATGGAATAAAGGGAATTACAAAGGCATGAGACAGGAGCTTCCCCAGGTGGATTGGAGGAGGATACTGGCAGAGATGATGGCAGAGCAGAAATGGATGATGTTTCTGGGAGTAGCTCACAAGGCGCAGACAGATATGTCCCACAGAGGAAGAAGTTCTCAAGTGGCAAGACTGACAAAGGAAGTTAAGGACAGCATAAAAGCCAAGGTAAGGTAGCAAAAGTGAGTGGGAAGTTGATGATTGTGAAGCTTTTAAAATCCAACAAAAGGCACCTAAAAAAGCTTATAAAAAGGGAAAAGATGAAATATCAGGGATATCAGGGCAGAATAGCCAATAACATAAAGTAGGAATCCAAAGGTTTTTTCAGTTATATAAAGAGTAAAAAGGAGGTGACAGTTGATATTGGACCACTGAAAAATGATGCTGGTGTGGTAGTAATGGGGGGGGGGGAGCAAAGAAATGGTAGATGAACTTAATGAGTACTTTAGTGGAAGACACTAACAGTGGGCCAGAGGTCCGTGAATGTCAGGGAGCAAGAGTGAGTGCCACTGCTATTACAAAGTAAAAGGTGCTAGGCAAACTCAAAGGTCCTAAGGTTGATAAGTCACCAGGATCAGATGGAGTACATCCCAGAGTCCTGAGAGAGGTTGCTGATGAGATAGTGGATGCATTGGTCATGATCTTTCAAGAATCATTTGATTCTGGCATGGTCGCAGAGGACTGGAAGATTGCAAATGTCACTCCACTCTTTAAGAAGAGAGGAAGGCAAAAGAAAGGAAATTAGAGGCCAGTTAGTCTAACCTCCGTGGTTAGGAAAGTGTTGGAGTCTATTATTAAGGATGAAGTTTCAAGGTACTTGGACACTAATGATAAAATAAGTCAAAGTCAGCATAGTTTCTGTAAAGGGAAATCTTGTCTAACAAATTTGTTAGAGGAAGTAATAAACAGGGTGGACAAAGGAGAGGTAGTGGATGTCATTTACCTGGATTTTCAGAAGGCGTTTGATAAGTTGCCACACATGAGGCTGCTTAACAACATAAAATCCTAAGGCATTACAGGAAAGATACTGGCATGGATAGCAGAATGGCTGACAGACAGGAGGCAGTGAGTGGGAATAAAAGGGACATTTTCTGGTTGGCTGCCAGTGACCAGTGGTGCTCCTCAGGGGTCAGTATCGGGACTTCTGCTTTTTGCATTGTTTGTCAATGATTTCCATAATGGAATTGATGGCTTTGTGGCAAAGTTTGTGGATTATACGAAGATAGATGGAAGGGTAGGTAGTGCTGAGGAAGCAATGCAATTGCAGCAGGACTTAGACAAATTGGAAGAATGGGCAAAAAAGTGGCAGATCACATACAATGTTGGGAAATATATGATAATGCATTTTAGTAGAAGGAACAGTAGTGCAGACTATTATCTAAATGGGGAGAAGGTTCAAAATTAGAGGTGCAGAGGGATTTAGGAGTCCTCGTGCAAGACTCCCAGAAGATGAATTTACAGATTTGGTCAGTGGTAAAGGAGGCAAATGCAACGTTGGCATTTATTTCAAGGGAAATAATGCTGAGCCTTCATACGATACTAGTCAGGCCCTACTTAGAGTATTGTTAACAGTTTTAGGCTCCATATCTCAGAAAGGACGTGTTGTCATTGGTGAGAGTCCAGAGGAGGTTCAATAAGATGATTCTGGGAATGAAGGGGTTAACAAATGAGGAGCCTTTGGCAGGTTTGGCTAATACTCACTGGAAATTTGAAGAATGTGGTGGGGGAGGGGGTATCTCATTGAAACCTATCGTATGTTGAAAGGACTAGATAGGGTGGATGTGGATAGGATGTTTCATATGGTGGGGGTATCCAGAATGAGAGGGCACAGACTCAAAATTGAGGGGCAACTTTTTAGAACAGAGGTAAGGAGCAATTTTTCTAGCCAAAGAGTAGAAAATCTATGGAATGCTCTGCCACAGGCTGCGGCAGAGGCCAAGACTGTGCGTATATTTAATGCGGAAGTTGCTTGTATCCTGGTTGGTCATGGCATCAAAGAATATGACAAGAAGGCAGGCGTATGGGGTTGGGTGGGATCTGGGATCAGCCATGATGGAATGGTGGAGCAGACTTGATGGGCTGAATGGCCTAATTCTACTCCTATGTCTTATGTATCCTATCTACTTGTGATACCACTATCAATGAATTATGGATCTGTATTCCCAGATCCTACCGTTCACTGCGTAAAACCTTTTTTGGTTCGTCTTACCAAAGTGCAATACCTTGCACTAGCCTGGATTAAATTCCACCTGCCATTTTTCAGTCCATTTGTCCAGCTGGTTCAGATCCTGCTGCAAGCCATGATAGTCTCCGTCACTGTCCACTACACCCCCAATCTTGGTGTCATCCGCAAATTTGCTGATCCAGTTAACCACATTAACATCCAGATTATTGATATAGATGACAAACAACACTGGACTCAGCACCGATCCCTGCGGCACACCACTAGTCACAGGCCTCCAGTCAGGAAGGTAACCCTCTACTACTCCCTGGCTTCTCCTACAAAGCCAACGTCTAAATCAATTTACTACCTTATCTTGAATGCCAAGTGACTGAACCTTCTTCATCAACCTCCCATGAGGGACCTTGTCAAGTGCCTTGCTAAACTCCATGTAGACAACATCCACTACCTTGCCTTCATCAACATTCCTGGTAACATCCTTGAAAAACTCTGTAAGATTGGACATACACGAACTACCAGGGACAAATCATGCTGACTATCCCTAATCAGCCCATAAAATCCAAATACTCATACTGTATATCCAGTCCTTTAGAATACCTTCCAATAACTTTCCCTCTACTGATGTCAGACTCACTGGCTGATAATTTCCTGGTTTATTTTCAGAGCCTTTCTTAAACAGCAGAACATAATTGGCTATCCTCCAATCCTCTGGTATTTCACCTGTTGCTAAGGATGACTTAAATATCTCTGCTAGGCCCCCAGCAATTTCTGTACTTGCCTACACAGGGGCTGAGGGAACACGATGTCAGGGAAAAAAAATTAAATCTCCTCTTCTCTTTTGGCTCCACACATGGATTACCGTTCTTATCTTCCAGAGGACCAATTTTGTACCTTGCAATCCTTTGTTCTTAACATGTCTGTGGAATTCCTTAGAATTCTCCTTCACCCTGTCTGCTAGGGCAACTTCATGCTTTCTTTTAGCCCACCTGATTTTTAAGCATTCTCTTGCATTTCTTATACCCAATAAGCATCTCATTTGTTCCTTAATGCCTATACCTCCTCTGCGCCTCTTTTTTCTTCCTTATCCGGGGTCTCAATATCTCTTGAAAACCATGGTGATTTAAGATGTGTACAGATATTTTTATTTCTGTAGCACTACTCTGATTCACAAGAGTCGTCTCAAACCAGTTTGCAAAGTGATGGATAATGACTGGTGCAGAACAGAATAAAGATCCCTTTCAGGCTGGAAGGATGTAACAGCCAATGTAACTGAAGACCCTTTCCACTCCTGACATTTGTTCTTCTCCTGCCCACCTTCCATCAAGCAGAAAGTCCAAAAGATTGAAAACATGCCCCATTAGGTTCAAAGACAGATTCTATCCCATTGTTATCAGGTTCTTAAATGTACCTCTTGTATCACAAAGATGAATGCTATATCTCACAAACGACCTTGGCGTGGGCCTTACACCTTATTTTTATTACGCCTGCACTGCACTTTCTCTGTATCTGTTACACGAAATTCAGCTTTCTGTTATTGTCTATTCCCTTTGTACTACCTGGTAGATTTGAAATGATGTGTATAGCTGGTATGTGAAACAAAGTTTTTCACGTTAACAATCTTAAACCAAAAACAAATTCTTCTTGGGCTTCTAGCCAGGTACAGATATTAATTTTAACTAACATTTTGATGACAAACTTTGCCATCTTCATCAGGGATATTGCCTGGTGTGTCTAGTCCAGTGGTATTTATACCCTTATCATCCATCCCTCCTCACAGGTTAATCCTCATCCAATCAGGTTTTCGCACTGCCACCTAGTTTACAATCAAATTCCAATTCCTACTCAGAGTGCGACCTTCATCTTTGCTGAAATTCTTTACCTCAAGTTTTATTTCAAAGGCTTTCATCACCAGGTGGTCCCAAAAACCATTGGTACAGCACAGTAGTTTTGTGCTGTTGAAGTCAATCCTATGGCCATCGCTAATGCAATGTTCTGCTACCGCCAATTTCTCTGGGTTACCCAAATGGATACAGTTCCTGTGCTCCTTGATGCAGGTTTCCACCGTGTGTCCTGTCTGGCCGATATATGCTGCTCCGCATTCACAGGAAATCCTATAAAGGCCAGTCGTCCTGTGTCCCAGGTCACCTTTGACCCACATAAGCTGTGATTTGAGCTTCCTTACTGGTTTGTGGATGGTATTAATCTGGTACTTTTTCAGGATCTTGACGATCCTTCTAGAAAACATAAACTGGAATTCGATTGTAAACAAGGTGGGACAGCAGAAACCTGATTGGATCAGGACTAACCAATCAGGAAGGACAGAGGACAGGGGTATAAATACCACTGGACTAGACATGCCCAGGCATCATCCCTGATGTCAGAGTTTGTCATCAAAACATCAGTTAAAATCGATATCTGCAGCTGGCTGGAAGCTCTGGAAGAGTTTATTTGTTGTATAGTTTGGGAAAGCACTAGATCCTTTTTCAGTAATAAACCAATTACCAAATACTAATGAAATGAGTGACTGCTGGGAAAGGGAAGGGAGAACTTCAGATAGAGGAGAGCACCCCTGTGGCTGTCCCCTTCAACAATAACTACTCCATTTTGAGTACTGCTGGAGCAGATGACCTACCTGGGGAAAGCAGCAGTGGCCATGCCTCTGGCACTGAGTGTGCCCTGTGACTCAGATGGGCAGAGAACTGAGGAAGCTGGCAGCAGTAATTGGGGACTCTATAGTCAGGGGGGACAGATAGGTGATTCTGTGTCTGTGAAATAGAAATACAGATGGTAGTTTGCCTCCCAGGTACCGGGGTACAATATGTGCCTGAATGTGTCCACATTATCCTGAAAAGGGACGGTAAGCAGCCAGAAATCACTGTACATATTGGTACCAACAACATAGGCAGAAAAAGAGAGGAGGTCCTGAGAACAGAATACAGGGAGTTTGGAAGGAAGCTGAGAAGCAGGATACGAATAGAATGAGGTGGTAGATAAATGTGTGGCTGAAGAAAGGGAGCAGGGGGCAGGGATTCAGATTACTGGATAATTGGGTCCTCTTCTGGGGCAGGTGTGACCTGTACAAAAGGGACGGGTTGCACTTGAATCTGAGGGGGACCAATATCCTTGCGGGCAGGTTTACTAGAACTGTAAGGAGTGTTTTAAACTAATATGGCATGGGGTTGGGAACCAGGATGATAGAGCTGAGGACGAGCCAGCAGATTTATAAGTAGATGATGGGTGTAACATGAATGTAAGGAAGGGCAAGCCAATGATTGGGTACAAGTGCAAACAAGGCAAAGAGTTAAATTGAACCACAGAGGCAAAATTCAAAAGGGTGAAAAATGAAGGACAGAAGGTGCTATCTTTAAACACGCAGAGCATTCGGAATAAGGAGGATGAACTTGCAGCGCAGTTAGAGGTTGGTTGGTATGACGTGGTGGGCCTCACTGAATCGTGGCTGAAGGAAGGCCATAGGTGAGTGTACATCAAGGAATATACTTTGTATCAAAAGATCAGGCAGGAAGGCAGAGGAGGTGGTGTGGCTCTGTTGGTAAGAGATGGACGTACATCTTTAGGAAGAGGTGACATAGGGTAAAACATAGAAACATAGAAAATAGGTGCAGGAGTAGGCCATTCGGCCCTTCGAGCCTGCACCGCCATTCAGTATGATCGTGGCTGATCATCCAACTCAGAACCCTGTACCTGCCTTCTCTCCGTACCCCCTGATCCCTTTAGCCACAAGGGCCATATCTAACCCCCTCTTAAATATAGCCAATGAACTGGCCTCAACTGTTTCCTGTGGCAGAGAATTCCACAGATTCACCACTCTCTGTGTGAAGAAGTTTTTCCTAATCTCAGTCCTAAAAGGCTTCCCCTCTATCCTCAAACTGTGACCCCTCGTTCTGGCCTTCCCCAACATCCGGAACAGTCTTCCTGCATCTAGCCTGTCCAATCCCTTTAGGATAAGATCCTCCCTCAGTCTTCTAAATTCCAACGAGTATAAGCCTAATCGATCCAGTCTTTTATCATATGAAAGTCCTGCCATCCCAGGAATCAATCTGGCGAACCTTCTTTGTACTCCCTCTATGGCAAAGATGTCTTTCTTCAGATTAGGGGACCAAAACTGCACACAATACTCCAGGTGTGGTCTCACCAAGGCCTTGTACAACTGCAGTAGTACCTCCCTGCACCTGTACTCGAATACTCTTGCTAAAGAACATGTTGAATGCTTGTGGGTGGAGTTAAGATACTGCAAAGGTAAAAAATCCATGATGGGAATCATATGTAGGCCTCCAAATAGTAGCCAACGTATGGGGCTGAGATCGCAAAGGGAGCTGGAAAAGGCATGTAATGAGGGTAATGTCATAATTGTAATGGAGGACTTCAATATATAAGGGGATTGGGAAAATCAGTTTGGTGTTGAATCACAAGAGAGGGAATTTGTTGAATCCCTATGAAATGGCTTTTTAGAGCAGCTCATGCTTGAGCCTACTCAGGGAAAAGTTATCTTAGATTGGGTGTTGTGTAATAACTCAGATCTTATCAGGGAGCTCAATGTAGATGAACCCATAGGAGGCAGTGATCATAATATGATTGAATTCATACTGCAGTTTGAGAGGGAGAAACATAACTCACATGTATTAGTATCGCAATGGAATAAAGGGAATTACAGAGGCATGAGAGATGACGACAGAGCAGGGATGGCTTAGGTTTCTGGGAATAGTTCACAAAGCGCAGGACAGATATGTTCCACAGAAGTTCTCAAAAGGCAGGGGTTGGCAACCGTGACTGACAACAGAAATTAAGGGCTACATAAAAACCAAGGAAATGGCATACAGGTAGCAAAATTGAGTGGGAAGTTAGATGATTGGGAAGCTGATGTGGTAGTGTTAGTAATAATGCTGGTGTAGTAGTAATGGGGGACAAAGAAATGGCAGATGAACTTCATGGCTCCTTTAGTAGAAGACACTAGTAGTGGGCCAGAGGTCCATGAATGTCAGGGAGCAGGAGTGAGTGACAATGCTATTATAAAGGAAAAATTGCTAGGCAAACTCAAAGGTCTTACGATGGATAAGTCACCAGGATCAGATGGACTACATCCCAGAGTCCTGAGAAAGGTTGCTGAAGAGATAATGGATGCATTGGTCATGATCTTTCAAGAATCACTTGATTCTGGCATGGGCTCGGAGGAGTGGCAGAATGCAAATGTCACTCCACTCTTTAAAAAGGAAGGGAGGCAAAAGAAAGGAAATTATAGGCCAGTTAGCCTAACCTCAGAGGTTTCGGAGTACTGGAGACCAATGATAAAATAAGTCAAAGTTAGCATGGGTTCTGTAAAGGTAAATGTTGCCTGACAAATCTGTTTAGAGTACTTTGTGGAAGTAACAAGCTGGGTAGACAAAGGAGAGGAAGTGGATGTCATTTACTTGGGTCTTCAGAAGGTGTTTACTAAGATGCCATACATGAGGCTGCTTAACAACATAAAATCCTATGGCGTTATAGGAAAGATACTGGCATAGATAGCAGAATGGCTGACAGGCAGGAGGCAGTGAGTGGGAAAAAAGGGGGTCCAGTCTGGTTGGCTACTGATGTTCCTCAGGGCTCAGTGTTGGAACCGTTGCTTTTCACATTGTTTGTCAATGACTTAGATAGTGGAATTGATGGCTTTGCGGCAAAGTTTGTGGATTATATGAAGTTAGGGGGAGGGGTAGGTAGTGCTGAAGAAGCAATGCGGTTGTAGCAGGACTTAGACAAGTTGAAAGAATGGGCAAAAAAGTGGCAGATAGAATACAGTGTTGGGAAATGTATAATAATGAATCTTGGTAAAAGAAACTATAGTGCAGACTATTATCTAAATAGGGAGAAAATTCAAACATCAGAGGTGTAAAGAGACTTCAGAGTCCTCATGCAAGACACCAAGAAGATGAATTTACACGTTGAGTCTGTGGTAAAGAAGGCAAATGCAATGTTGGCATTTATTTCAAGGGGAATAGAATATAAAGGCAAGGAGATAACGCTAAGGCTTTATAAGACACTAGTCAGGCCACACTTGGAGAATCGTCAACAATTTGGGTCCCATATCTCAGAAGGGATGTGTTGTCATTGGAGAGAGTCCAGAAGATCTACACAAGGATGATTCTGGGAATGAAGAGGTTAACATATGATTAACATTGGTAGCTTTGGGCCTGTACTCATTGGAATTTAGAAGAATGTGCAGGGATCCCATTGAAAGCGACCAAATGTTGAAAGGATTAGATAAGGTGGATGTGGAGAGGATGTTTCCTATGGTGGGGGTATTCAGAAATAAAGAGCACAGTTTCAAAATTGAGGGGCACCCTTTTAGAACAGATACAAGGAAGAATTTTTTAGCCACAGAGTAGTGAATCTGTGGAATGCCCTACCACAAACTGCAGTGGAGGTCAAGTCCATCGATATATTTAAAGCAGAAGCTGATAGTTTCCTGACTGGTTAGGGCATCAACGGATATGGAAAGAAGGCAGGCGTACAGGGTTGAGTGGGATCCAGGATTAGCCATGACAGAATGGGAAGATTCCATGAGCTGAATGGCCTAATTCTGCTCCTGTATCTTACGGACTTACGGTCTAAATACACAAGGATCAGTTCATGGCCCTTAGTTATTTACAATTTATATTAATGGCATATTGATCTTTAATGCAAGAAAGCTGCAGCTTAGAAATAAGGAACTTCGATGGCAATTGTACATGGTATTGGGGAGGCTACATCTGGAGTACCATGTGGAATTGTGGTCTCCTTACATAAGAAGGAATTCCTTAACAAATGCCTGAAATGAGAGTGTAACCCTATTATGAGCAATTACCTATTTTTTTGGATTTTAGAAAAGTGAAGGATGATCTTAATGAAACACATATAGTCACATCCTTAGGGGACATGGCAAGGTAAATTCTAAAATGTTTTCTCAGTCGGAAAATCTCAAACTAGGGGACATCATTACAAGATGAGGGGATAATCATTTAAATTGAGGTGCTTAGAATCAGCTTCTCAAAACAAAAGTGGTGAATCTCTGGAACTCTATACCCCAAAGTTGTACGGAGGCTTGATATTTGTGGTTTAAAAGGGAAATAAGTAGATTTTTTGCACAAGATTGAAAGGTCTGTGGAAGTGGAACAGAGGGTACATTAACAGTGATCATATTGTCAGTGTACTTCTGTTCCTATTTGATAATATTCTTAAAGTGGAAGAATGAAGAATGATGAGACCAAAAGCATAGTTATTGAGAAAAGCACTGAATGGTGTTTGAAGGCACAGTTGCTGAAAGAGGAAATTGAGAAAGAAACCATGAGTGAAATTACTAGAAAGCAGTGTGAAGCAAATTGAGCAGAGGCATATAACTGAAGATGATCAGATGATTCATCTTCAGGCATTAGTTTTAAATATGCATGGTAACATTGTCTGCCCTCCTTATATCTAATTCCACTGAAGTCAATATCAGAAAGGACAACCAAAGTTATATCTCGCTTACAGATGTTTTCTTCATTCACGGAATATGGACGTTGCCAATAAAGCCAGCATATTTAGTCTGGCCCAAAATTAAAGAGGGAGTTATTAGTTTCAAACCTATTACTCGTACTGGAGTTACACATATGCTAGACTGGATAGAGTCACTTATTTCCCTCTTCAAAGACCATTAATTAAATAAATGTCTTTTAATAACAATCCTGTAGCTTTATAGATATCAATACTGAGATAAGTTAACCTTTTCTTTTACTGAAAAAAAAACAATTTCTTCAATTAAATGAATTTTAAGTAGCCCAGCTAACATGGAGAGATTAAAATTCAGTTACTGGATCAATGGCCCAGAATATCGGTCACTGCACCCATCGTGTTATTGTAACTTGCTGGCAAAGGGTGAGTTTCTGACCCTATCTATGGCTATTACTCTATAAAATTAGCTTTACAATTTATACTTTCATTAAAATTGTGATCCATACAGACGCTTTCTGCAAACATTGCACTGACTGTATTACCTTTACATGTTACACCATCACCAGTGTATCCGAAAGGACATCGGCCACATTTAAAGCCTCCAGGCTGCGTGGGCTCACAGGGGACTCCATTAAAACAAGGCATGTCAGCACAGGTGACCTTTGTTTCCCTAGGAACCAACTCATTAGCGAAGCGAGTAATGGAAACAGCTTGAGAGGCAGTTACAGCCCGCAGTGCTGACGTGGCAGGCCGCCCAAAAATGACTGTCCTTTGAAGAGGTTTGGGGTGAACAGCCAGCTGAGATACAGTTCTAGAGCTCATGGCAGCTGTGCCAGTGACAGCAGTACCAGTGTCCTGTGACAAGGAGGCAATGGAAGGAGAGAAACTCAGTGCTGCATAGGGATTATCCGTCTTGAGAACTGGAGGTGGTTTGGCTTTTGTAACTGCTTTTTCCATTGTGGCTCTGCCAGACATGGAAAAGTGCCCCAGCATAGTTTTCTGGTTACCACCTGGCAGGTTGCTTGGTCTTCTGGTGGGGCCCCACCGTTGATGAAGTTTTGATGCAACATGTGGGGAAACTAGAGGAACAGGGACAAAGTTAAGGTCATGAATACTTGTAGAAATATTCTGAAGTCTTCACAATTAACATTTCATCTATTGACTATGTAGCAGATTGCCTTCACAATAAAGTTTCAATTGTTTAACACTGAGTTTTAGAAGCCTTATCAATATCATGTACAGATGTAAAGATACACATTTCTAGATAACTGTTATAAAATATATATTTAATATCGGAAATACTGCTTGTGAAAATTTCAACCCCCGGTTACCAAACATCTCAAAAGAACTCATCAAACCCTCTATGTTCACTATCTCCTTCTGCCTGCCTATCCTGTTATCCATAACTCCTGTAAGGGGTTTCTTCTGTTATGTTACTGTGTAGGCTAATTAAAATGGCTTCTTTGTTATGTTAACTGCTGAGAAAGTTCTCTCGCTAGCAGCTTGTTTGGGTTATATTATTGATAAGAGAGAAAAACAAACCAATTGGGATAGATGTAATTCTTTCTCGTGTATCTGTAAGCTATTGTGATGCGCGGGTTTTTAGGCAGAGGGCGTGATGGGGAAAGAGAGAGTGGACGCGATGCTGTGAGCTGGCCGACAG
The DNA here is from genome assembly GCF_963921235.1 of Mobula hypostoma. Taxonomy (NCBI): domain Eukaryota; kingdom Metazoa; phylum Chordata; class Chondrichthyes; order Myliobatiformes; family Myliobatidae; genus Mobula; species Mobula hypostoma. Next base: position 88,737,338 of record NC_086101.1, on the reverse strand, counting down.
GGCGGACCCCGAGCCAGAGTCTGAGGATCAGGGTCTTCAACAAGGAGAGGAGACGAAGCCAATCTCGTGTGGACCATCTGTTTGACCACCGTGGTTGGTCCCAGGCAATGGGTCGAGATGGTCACAGGGGTCGAATGATGAAAAGAGGATCGTTACTAGAGCTCCAGCTGTTTGTGCACAAAGAGGTTGAACTTTGTTAAGTTTGGTGCCTTTTACTTTCCTTTTATAGTTTATCTCTATTAATTACATAGTTCCAGTTATATCTATAAATTGTAATCATTTAATCCTATATGGTGCATTGTCTGTTATTTGGCGGGGTGGGGTACATCACACAGCATCCACTCAAACTTAGTTACCCAGTCTGGCAGGGCCGAAGGCTACTTCCCCTAGACGAAAGCGAGTTGAGCGAACCTGAGGCTTACCAGGGGGCTACATTTGGGGGCTCGTCCGGGATTGAATTCAGTGGTGTGCTGTATGATTGCCCTGTTTAAATCAGTGCTGCCGTGTCTCTGTGGGATTGTGGTTAGTAATGTGTACCTCTGTGGGATTACTGCATGTGTGTTCGTGGTGGGACCAGGGTTTGTCCATACTGTTAGGAGAGAGAGGAAAGAGTGGTCTGATTCGGAAATAGTGTCTGCGAATAAATGTTCCAGCTACGGCAGGCTCCACCTGGATTTTGGGATATTGTCCACCCCTAAAGGGGCGGAGGCGTACGAGACGTGGGTGGAGCAGATCTCTCAGTTGTTAGATGAGTGGCAGTGCTCGGTTGAGGGTGAGTGACAGGGATTGGTTGAAAGTTTGAGTAGGCGGGCTGTTGATGGTGTAAGAACTGTCAGGTTCAATTACCCCATAGTGACAGCTGCCAGTTATCTGAAAGAGGTGGAAAAGCTTTCAGTGCATCTTCTCTGGGTAGCTAAATTAGCTAAATTGCTTGCAATGCAAGGGAGATCATTTCAGGGGATCAGCCCCTCCGTCAGTAGTTCTGCTGATCAGAGAGGTGTCAGGAAACTTAGTGGAGGCCCAATGGGGGAATGGCCTGAGGTCTCTGGGGGAGCACATTCCCAGCAATGTACCAAGGAACTTCCGAAAGGAAAAGACCCTATTCCTGAAGACCTAGAGGGACCACGCCCCAGTGTGTCATTACAGATAGATGGAAGCTATGGAAAAGCCATCCTCGACACCAGGGCACAGGTCAAGTTGTTGTTCAGTTCATTTTACAAATGGTGTCTGAAGCATTTACACTTGACAACATTAAGGGCAATGGAGATTTGGGGTACTATTGCCAGTGATCATCCCGAAGATGATGATTGGTTAGTGAACCTGGAGTTCATGGGGCATTGTCTGTGCACCCAGTGTTTCCAGCTGCTTGTGAGGACGTGTGTAGCAGCCTTGGGCCAGTACCAAATTTAAACAAGACCCGATTGTGATACGGCCTGGGGGAAGTATCTGAGGGTGAGACCCTCTTAGTAGATGCTCCAAAATACCATGAGGGAGGGGAGTTGACCGCTGAAGACACCTCGGTGAGAGACAGGTCGCGGCGACTGGACCCTGTAGCCGTAGAAGACGTAGGCAGCGTGTGTGTGGATTATAGGACTCTGAACAGGCACACTGTCATTGACCAGAATACGGCCCTGAGGGCCGAAGATGCTATGGTCTGTTTGTATGGTGCAACATGGTTTAATGTGCTGGATCTGAGGAGTGGATGTTGCCAGATCCCGCTGAGTGACGCCAACCAGCAGAAGATGCCCATTATAGGTTCCCTAGAGTTCTTTCGATCCAAAAAGATGCCACAGGGTATATCCAGAGCCCCTGCAACCTTCCCGCGGGGCATGAGGAAGACCAGGGGAATGTGGAGGTGGAGGTGTTTGGAGTTTTGGCATATGTGGATGATTGCCTAGGGTTTGGATTTGCCTTGGGGGACGATGATGTGAGGCGAGTGCTGGAGCCTGGGACAACCACTGAAGACTTGGAGTTTACACTCGTCAAAGTGGAGACGGAGAAACGGAATTCCGAGCTGAAACTGTGGTCATGTACTGATGAATTAATCCAGAGAGACGAAACAATGTCCAACCTTCGAAAGGATCAGCAGAAACTCAAGACATCGATCCAGAACAAATTGGAAAAGCTGGTGGTGTAATTGCGTCCCCGATGGAGACGGACACGAAGCGCGAGTCAGAACTGCTGAGACTGTGGCGAGAGTTGGAGGAGTCAGAGAAGAAGCTGACGTCTCGATTGCAGGAGGCTGAAGAGGCTGCAGAGGCAGCCCAGGCTAATTGCTTCAGTTTGAAGAAAATCAAACAGCAGCTACCCATCAAGGGAATGAGGAATGTTACGAGAATACACATAAAATTAAGATGTTTGCTGGCCTGGGCTAGCATCAGTGGCATCAGCAGTTGGTCTGCCACCTGCCCTCAGGGGAAGGAGAGATAAGGAACAATGGAGCAGCGTCTGGAGATGTGTAATGAAGGGATGTGGGAGGAAGAGCTGTCTGGAGCGGCTCCCCCCTTTGAACCCTGAACTGTTTGAAGTGATGGACAGGCGATACCCCAGCAGGGGGATAAAAAGGGACAGGTTCGCTAAGACAGACACACGCCACCCGAGGTAACGAGACCCTGGAAGCGGTGCGCCTCTCACGAGTGGTGAGAAGTATCGGACAACGCACAGGGTGGAAAGGTACGATCAGCGGGAACCCGGTGTGTGTCCGCCCTTGCCTGGGTGCCGGGTTCACTGCAGAGGATCGACCGCATCTGGAGGAGGGGTCACAGTCGGTGACCTCAGGTGACATCACCAAGGACCCGCCCAAAAGCTGTTTGTGAGCCATCTCGCTGGTCTGTGAGCCATCTTGCTGGTCTGTGAGTGAAGCCGTTCTGAATGATGAGTTGTTCCTATTCTATCTCTCTCTTCCCCCACGTTGTCCACCGCCATGGCAATGATTACTGCGAACTGAACTACTAAACTGGACTGAACTTTGAGTCATTTTGAAATTGGTCATTTACCCCTAGACAACGATAGAGCTTGATTGATGCTGTTATCTTAATTCTGTGCACATGTGTGTTTATCATCACTGAACTGTTGCATTTATTATCCTTTCGATTACTGTGTTGCTTGTTTCTGTAATAAAACTTTCTTAGTTCTAGTACTCCAGACTCCAACTGAGTGATCCATTTCTGCTGGTTTGGCAACCCAGTTACGGGGTACGTAACAGGAAGAATACGGATTCGAAGGATGATGTGCTGGATGTGTGGTACATGCTGCCTTTCGCTAACTTCCCCTTGATTGAGGAAGAGACTTTTGGGCCTTTCCCCACTGAGTCAGGTGTAGTGGGGAGGGCTAGCTGTGGGCAGCCTGGGTTACAGCAGGATCCGTAAGGAAAAGAAGCGGGGCCCCGGACACGGGACAGGGGGCTACAAGTTGCAGTGGAGGCATAAGTGAGAGATTGAGAGAGAAGTTGGCAAGCAGACCCGAGGTATCCCCAGTAGTGTCCGAGCCTGAAGAGTTTAGGTGAGGGGGTACAGAGGTCTCGGAGGATTAGGAATCTCCCAGATAAGTTGGCCTATGTAGCACCCGTGGGTCCGGGCGTAAGGTCCACTGTTTGGGGAGCAATGTCACTGTGTGTACCTGGATTGGGTTTTTGTGTCTGCAGGAATGGTTGGCAAGTTACTTAGAAGTCATGAGGACATGACATTATTTGGTGAGGGGAGAGCGTAAGGGGTTTCTTCTTTTATGTTACTGCGTAGGCTATTAAAATGGCTTCTTTGTTATGTTAACTGCTGAGAAAGTTCTCTCATCAGCAGCTTGTTTGGGTTATATTATTGATAAGAGAGAAAAACAAACCAATTGGGATAGATGTTATTCTTTCTTGGGTGTCAGTAAGCTATTGTGATTCGCGGGTTTTTGGGCAGAAGGCACGATGGGGAGAGAGAGAGTGGACACGATGCTGTGAGCTGGCCGACGGGGCGGACCCCGAGCCAGAGTCTGAGGTGCAGGGTCTTCGACGAGGAGAGGAGACGAAGACAGACTCATGTGGAGCATCTGGTCGACCACCGTGGTTGGTCCCAGGCGGCGGGTCGAGGTGGTCAGAGGGGATCGAATGGTGAAAAGAGGATCGTTACTAGAGCTCCAACTGTTTGTGCACAAAGAGGTTGAACTTTGATAAGTTTGATGCCTTTTACTTTCCTTTTATGTTTTATCTCTATTAATTACATAGTTCCAGTAACATCTATAAATTGTAATCATTTAATCGTATATGGTGTATTGTCTGTTATTTGGCGGGGTGGGGTACATGACACGGCATCCACTCAAACTTAGTTACCTGGTTTGGTAGGGCCTAAGGCTGCTTCCGCTAGACGAAAGCGAGTTGAGCGAAACTGAGGCTTACCAGGGGCTACATTCCGTTATGCCTTTAGCCATTGTGTGCAGATCTGTATTGACGTCTGTCTAGAGCAAGAGTTCCCATGGACCTTCCCATTAACTGAGGAGGCCATGGAGCCTGGGTTGGGAAGCTCCTGTCCAGAGTGAGATTGAGGATAGCTGATACCAAGTAATGAATATTATTCCTGAGTTGCACAACTGAATCTGTGCACACAATGCATTGTTTTCTTTAGGAAAATTATAGGCTGCACCTGCACAAGTTTCCCATATACTTCTCTTCTGCACAGAAATATTTAACTTTGTATGAACTTGTGAACAATGAAAGAATATAATTATAAAACAGCTTTAAATAGGGAAAGATCTTCATCCTAACTGAACACCGAGCCGCAATACTTCCAATAACCCTGAAGCCCATTTTGTGGCCAGACACATTAGGGTTATACGGAAGATTGTTGAAAATAACAGAATACAAGATTAATATAGTTCACAGTTGTCAGTTCTGCAGAGCATTCCAAACTTAAGTATGGCAGTGTCATCTGAAGTCACTCTGTCAAATAAACCATTGAGTGCACAGTGACAATAGTCTGTCAGTTCATGAGTTGAGCTCAGGATTGGGAATATGCCTGGATTCATGGTAGTTAGCTTAATGCATAACAACCAACTTAATTTACCAAAATAATAACTTATTTCAAGAGCACAGGGAAATAAATAATAAAAACAATCACAATTTCTACCAGTATAAACAAGTAAGGGGTTTCTTCTTTTATGTTACTGCTAAGCCTAATAAAATGGCTTCTTTGTCATGTTATAATAAAATGGCTTCTCTACTGTTAACTGCTGAGACAGTGGTTCTCTATAGCAGCATGTTTGGGTTATAGTTACTGATAATGAGAATTGTATTCATTTGCTAACCAATTGGGATAGATGTTATTCTTTCTTGTGTGTCTGTAAGCTATTGTTTACGCGGGCTTTGGGGCAGAAGGTGCGATGGGGACAGAGAGAGGAGATGCGATGCTGTAAGCTGGGCGATGGAACGGACCCCGAGTGGGAGTCCGAGGCCCACGGTCTTCGGCGAGGAGAGGAGACAAGGACAGACTCGTGTGGAGCGTTTGATCGACCACCAAAGGTGGTCCCATTCATGGGTCAGCGGAGTTTGGGGGATATTGACTGGAGGAAGGGGGACCCGGTTCTGTAAGAGCTCCAACGGTGTGTGCACAAACTGGTTAATAATAATGGCGCCTTTTTCTTTTTTTTAGAAACAGTTAAGGAGTTCTTACTTTGCTCCTTTACTATCTACATAGTCAAAGTAAGAGTTATGACATGCAGTCATTTAATTGCATATGGTGTACTGTCTGTTATTTGGTGTGGTGGGGTACATCACACAGCATCTACACAAACTTGATTACCCAGTTTGGCGGGGCCGAAGGCTGTTCCCCCTAGACAAAGCAAGCTGAGCGAGCCCGAGGCTTATCAGGAGGCTATAAACAGGATACTTTCTACATATAAACACATTAAGTGGAGCTGGTTATGTAACCCGCTCATCGTGGCTCGGAGCAAACTAGGCTCATTAGCTAACTCTGGCTAACAACCATGTGACTCAGCATTGCAAGGCCACCTCCGACAAACAACACAAGCCTTGCGTCGGTCTGATTCGGATTCAACCAAACAGGAAAATTAGAACGTTCCGATAACGGAACGGAAATCATGGTGAATGCTGTGTGAATATTGCCCCCTGCAAAGTTATTATTCACCAGGAAATAATGGAACTTACAATGGCATAAACTTAAAGTGGAAGAATATTTACAGGTATTTCAACTTTAACAAACAGTTAACAGAAAAAGAAAAGGGCCTATTACAGTTAAACCAGTTTAAATGTGCACATAACCATTGGATTCATTTCTGGGTAGTTGAGTGCTTCGCTTTAATTACTCACATGCTGAACCCAAGTTCTGCGTGAAAGACTCCAGTCACAGTTCGAACTTCCCTCCAAGACCATCTCGAGTGACCTCACCTGGCTAACAAAGTATTGGCACTTCCACCTTGGAGCCATTCATCTGCAGAGAGCACTTCTTACAACAGGGTCTCTCCTTCGGGGGGTGGGGGGAGGGGGGGGGTTCTGTCAACATCTTCTCTTGTGCTCTTCTCCACACCTCCTCCTTCCTCCAACCCCTGCCAACAAAAACCCAAATCCAACCGACTGTCTCCTAGAAATCTGATGCCACCAAGCTCTCTCAAATGCTCCATGGCACTGGACAGACTGTTATCAAAATGAAGCCAAATGGTTGACGCAACATTCCTAAACTGAGCAAATGACTCCTTATCTTCGCAGAAACCAAAATACTGAACTGTGAAGCTTAAGTAACCGTACACACTGCGTTTTACAGAAAAGCTGCAAAAAAAAACACTTAACAGCACTGTGACTGTGTCGCCACCCACAGCTCTAACCTGCTAATTAAATTTGCCGACGACTTTACATTGATTGGCCTTATCTCAAACAATAACAAGGTGATCTACAGGGAAGAAGTCATCTCTCTGACACAGTGGTGTCAAGAAACAACCTCTCCCTCAATGTCACAAAATCAAAGGAGCTGGTTGTGGATTACAGGAGGGATGGAGGCAGGCTAGCCCCTATTGACATCAATGGATCTGTAGTTGAGAGAGTACACAGCCTTAAGTTCCTCAGCATCCACATCACTGAGGACCTCACGTGGTCTGTACACACCAGCTGTGTTGTGAAAAAGGCACAACAGCACCTCTTTCACCTCAGACGGTTGAAAAAGTTTGGTATGGGCCCCAAATCCTAAGAACTTCTGACAGGTGCACAATTGAGAGCATCCTGACTGCATCACTGCCTGGTATGGGAACTGTACCTCTTTCAATCGCAGGACTCTGCAGAGAGTGGTGCGGACAGCCCAATGCATCTGTGGTTGTAAACTTCCCATTATTCAGGCCATGTACAAAGACAGGTGTGTAAAAAGGGCCCGCAGGATCATTGGAGACCCGAGTCACCCTAACCACAAACTGTTCCATCTGCTACCATCCGGGAAGCGGTACCACAGCATAAAAGCCAGGACCAACAGGCTTCGGGACAGCTTCTTCCACCAGGCCATCAGACTGATTAACTCACGCTGATTTGAGTGTATTCTATGTTACTTTGACTGTTTTATTTATTGTAAATAATTATAAATTACTATGATTGCACATTGCACATTTAGATGGAAACGTAACATAAAGATCATTACTCCTCATTTATGTGAAGGATGTAAGAAATAAAGTCAATTCAATTAAATTCAATTCACAACAGTAGCATTACAATAAAACATATTCTTAGCCAGGGCATTGCAGTTATGTATAGATTACATGCGTAAGATCCTTTTCTAGTTCATATAGCAATACTGTAACTAGGTTAGATTGGCAAGGCAATCACACTCTGACTGGGGAAAATGCTGTTACTCAATGCAGCTATTAATCAGTCATTGCTGCTTCACGTGTAGTGAGTTCTTTCATGTTAACTCCAACTTTGCCCTAATGCTTTGTATGACTTGGCTTTTCAAAGCATTAAAGAACTGAGACAAGGTGAGATATTTAGTGCATACACTCTGTTTTCCTTCATGTCATTTACCCACTACCCTGCCTGTGAATTAACTTTGGTGCCATTAGAATGTTTTGATCATGATTTTAGTACACTGGTTCATGTAACATTTTGCTGATATTTCATGGTAATAGTTATGTTATATCTTGCCTCCAATTAATTCCCTTCAATTCGACTGACTTATGAGTAGATTTGTTGCCACTTTCACATGTATGGCCATCCTCCACCAGAAGTCAGTGATACAGAGGTTACTAGAACTTTCAAATCTGCTTAAAGTTCAGCTAATTTCCATAAAATAAAGCAGAACATATCACACACAAATCAAAGCCTGACATTTCACATTAGTTAAGTGGGCTTGCTGCTTGAAACATACTAAAGGATTATTTTCAGTGGCTATCGTGGGCTGTGTTATTAATTATTACAGTTCACAAAATTATAATTTCAATGGTATGTTTTGCAATTTCATTTCAATATATTGAACGAAGTTTCTTCAATTTTACATCAAAGAGAAAAAAACCTTAAACCCTAAAGCTTTCATTAAAAAGATCTGTAGCATTTGTGCCACTTATGTTTTGTTAAAGATTGTTAGTTTCTTTGAAATAATCGACTCTGTCCTTAAGCAGACACTTCAGATGTTTTTAAATATGTAAGACCAATATTAATCAAGAGGATGCAAAGAATGGGGGAAAGAAAATGAACTCCAAAATCAACATCCAGATAGTAAGGGCTATTTCTTGAGCTATAGACATGACATTGAGAAATAGGAGGGGAAAAGGGGTAGCTCCAGAAATGTGATTGGTGCTGGAACTCCACCAGAAGTAATACAATTCAGCCCAGGATTTGATTAAGGAGTTGAATTCAGAAATTCAGGTGCAACACCCACAATTATTTAAAAACATTATCATTTTCTGCTAAAACAGTTATTTAACCCAATGGTGTTTAATTGGAGAGAACTCAGTTTAGAATAACTAAAAACCCAAGCAGCCTTTTTCATCAGCAGATCATTCAAAGCTAATTTTAATGTAATGGAAGTAAATCATTGCATGACAATAAATTTTATTGATAACAATGGGGAAAAAAGAATAGGTAGCCTACAGAAACAAGAAAAATAGATCAATTTACCACAGTGTGAATTCAAGGTGCAGATGGGAAGCACCTGGAAACAATTTGTTATGAAATATCTTCAACAGGTCCATTGATTTTCAGGGTTATGATTTTACAATGGCATTTTCATTCAAAATGCCTACGTTATAAAGTATCATTACTAATTGCTTTATCTGCATTATGGATTTATGAATCTGGATTGTTCAGGCTCTGGATATCTTTCTATGTACCAGTTAATCTACATTAACTCTTAACTATTTTTAACTGAAGGTTGTGGGTATTACTGACAAGACAGCCACTTAATGATAGTTCCCAGATTTCCTTTAAAAAACAGTGGGAGTTTACTCTTTTCATCAGGCAACAATGAAATATAGATTTGTGTTTAGATATTGGATCAGACCAGATCCTGATTTAATTTTAATATTTATTAACTTAAAAAATGGGAAACTTTGATAGCTAATTACTTTTGGAGAGTTCCATTGTAGTGAAATCTAGCCTATTCAAGATATACTCAGATTTCTTGATTATGATAATCTGATACATTAAACAAATAACATATTCCTGGTTAGAAAGGAAAACATTTTATATATTGGAATTTTGATTAAAAAGTGAAAATGCTGAAATAGATCTGAAGCAGAATTAAGCTATTCGGCCCACTAAGTTGACTCTGCCATTCCATCATGGCTGATTTATTATTCTTCTCAATCCCATTCTCCTGCCTTCTCCCTGTAACTTTTGACAATCTTACTAATCAAGAGCCTGTTAGACTTTGTTTTAAATGTACCCAATGACTTGGCCTCCACAGCCAGCTGTGGCAATGAATTCCAGATTCAGGAGGTGATGTGGCATCCTGAGAGATTGAAATAAGAGTTACTGTTTCAAGTTGATCAGGTCAAGCTAGAACATCTTCTTATTGTCTTATTTAAAAAAACAAAGTAACAATGTTTTAGGATTAGGATAATCAAATGAATTAGCTGCAGCACATGTATTTCGATTACAAAAACAGTATCTTGTTAAGCGTACTGGCCTGCACTTATTCTGCATTCATGGTTTCATGCTTTTTCGGTGCTAAAATATAACTCACCAAATCGTGGAATCTTCATGCATGTCTTCCCAGTGCCAAAGAATCCTACAGGACAACGGCCACATAGAAAGCCAACATTAGGTGGTTTTCGATCAAAACACTGAACTCCTGGGAAGCAGGGTTTATTTGCACAAGTACTCGTGCTCCGTGGAACAGTGGTTAAACCTGTATATAAAAACACAGAAGGCTGGGTCAGAATTAAGAACAGCTCATTAAGTGGAAATGCATTAGTAACCAAGCCAAAAAATATACAGTACAAACAAGAGGATTAATTTTTTTTTGAAAAAGCTTCTATTTGTTACTTTTGAATGGAAAAACTTTTTCACCCAGCATTACAAATTTACTTTAGCATTTTAACTAGCGTCTGTCTATTGAGACAATAATGGAAAATATAATTTAGAACAGGGGTCCCCAACCTTTTCTGCACGGCAGACCGGTTTAATATTGACAATATTCTTGCGGACTGGCTGACCGGAGGTGGGGGTGGGGGGTGGGGTGTTCAAGTAGGGTTAGACTCACCTCAACATGTCTTTTACAGTGAGGGTTGCCAACTTTCTCACTCCCAAATAAGGGACGAAAGTAGCAGTCAAATACGGGACACTTGTGTTTACCCTGAGAAAGCCTACTGTGACCATGAAGCCTGGGCAGGGCACCTGTGTGTGCCTGTGTGACGCGTGCATGTGTGTACATGCTGATTTTTTTCTACAAGTCGGTTTTGGTTTAATCTTCCCAATTCTGTTAAGTGAAACTACACTGTACGTACATTATTTCTACTTTATATAGGCTGTGTATTTATCATATCATTCCTGCTTTTACTATATGTTAGTGTTATGTTAGGTTTTATATGTTACTTGGTATGATTTGGTAGTTTATTTTTTGGGTCTGGGAACGCTCAAAATTTTCTCATATAAATTAATGGCAATTGCTTCTTTGCTTTACGCCATTTCCGCTTACGAATGGTTTCATAGGAACGCTCTACCTTAGCGGGGGAAATACGGGACAAGGGCAGTCCCATATGGGACAAACCAATTTAGCCCAATATACAGGATGTCCCGGCAAATACGGGACAGTTGACAACCCTATGTTCAAGTTTAGAAGTGCGTGACAGAGAATGAGGAAAGGTGCAGCTGACTCATATTGTTTCCTTGCAGCCCGGTAGCACATGCTTTGTGGCCCGGTACCAGTCCGCGGCCTGGTGGCTGGGGACCACTGATCTAGAAAACAGTAGTTCCCTACAATGAAGTCTATTGAGTGCTCAATAACAATATCATACTAGTTAAAATCTTCATGACTTTTACTATCTCTTATTCTCTTCAGTTCCTTGCTATTTGCTGTTCCTTGAATGATGTCAATCTGCAATTGCTCACATGCAAGTTGACATTTAGGAGGTGGAGCGCACATCTGACTTAATGATCAAACAATGGATCTGGTTTATCAGGTCACCCTCTACTGACCTCCATTTGTCTAATACACACTGCTCTAAAATCACACCAAATGATAGGCAAACAAGGAATCACCTGTCCTTTTTTTCTTTACCATCAATTCAGCTTGCTCAATACACCATCTGTGACTATGAATGTGATTATTTTCCCTCCTACCCCATCGTTATCATCCAAATGCTTAATTTTTCCAAGCAACCACACATTTATGGTTGTGATCTTCAAAAATTCCTTCCTTGATGCTTGTCTTTGGTGAGTATCACTCCTTTTTGCTCTTCCAACACCTTTATTGCACTTTTGATTTCTAAACCTGTACACACCTTCTCTACAACCCTCTGATTCCGCTGAAATGTTATTCCACAAATGCAAAGTAACCTCAAATGAAATTGTCTGTAACTGGCTTATATTATCGTACATTCTCATTGCCCTTCATAATTTTTTTAGTATCTTCAGGCCTGCCTGATCTCACAATACTCAACAAATGCCTCTGCTCTGATTTCAAATTCATGATGCTGTTTCTGTAGATTGGCTTCCTTCTTACATGGGAAATCACATCCATACCATAGCTAACAATGTCAATGTATATAACTCTGTCCTCACCCACAACCGTCTGTTGAAATTAAACGATTGGTTTTCAGAAGCACATGAATGCTAGATCTTGTGTTGCCCTTAAGGCCTTTATTTGACTTTGTTGCGTCTATGCTCTAAATGATTTGTTTGTAACTATTTTCTAGTTAAAGATAAAGGTTGATAGTTAAGTTACAGTATAGCAAAGGTAAATTCATTATCTATGGTATATCGCGACATGTGATGACATCACCTCCGGTTTCGCCACGTTTTATGGGTAACCTCCGGTTCGGGAAGGTGTGAAGGTGGGTGCCATGCATGCAGCATGATCGTGAAGAGCTCCGTTTCTACCCACAAAGAAACATTATAGAAGCAACGCCGTAAGTTCATAAGAATGTATTTGAAGTAAAAATATTAACGTGGTTTCTGTTAAGGAAGCGGCGGTTTGGGTGGCGTGCGTGTCGGCTGTTCAATTTCAAACGCGGGGTTGGCTCAAGCCCAATGGCGGTTTGATGCAACCCCCTCACTCCCTACTCGGGGCAGCTGGAGACACTCGCTAAAAGAAGAGAGCGCGTGTGGTCTCCAGAATGAAACAAACACTATATGTTTGTATATTTTTATCAACAGTTTTCATCATGCGATGTTAATGTGGAAGAGTGAACAGTAAATAGTTAACTTTACTACGACTCTGTCTTCATTGGCTCCGGTTTAACTTGGTGTTTAGTCAGAGTTTCAACACACTGCACGAGAACACTACAGATCTATTGCCACTACTTTTCCATGTTGCTAAAATGCATGTTCATGTGTGATCTAAATAAAGATAAAGGCTAAATAAAGGTAAAGGACTGAAGCCATCATATTCAGACTCTGACTACACCCTTTATGTGTCACCACCAGCTATGGTGCTTTCCCTGACTCAAGCCGAGCCAGTTCAATATAGCATTAGCATTCTGCTCAACAGCGAACTGAACATAGGACTTTAATCCACTTTGGCACAAAAGTTGCTTATTTCCATCTCTGTTATAGCATCTGTCTTCCTCCTCCTATCTGCAGTTGAAAATCTCATCTATATTTAGCATTTTCTGTTTTGTTTACCTCAACACTCTCCCAGGTGAAAACATCCCTTGCATTTCAGCTGTAAATCTTTTACCAATTATTTTCTTCCTATAGTTGTAAAAAAATTTTACACAATTTTTTGAAATTTCAATAACTTTTCCTTCTCATTAAAAGAATAATTCTAAGTTCTGCAAAACTCCGATAATTTAATTCTCAGCCTCAATATCATTCTCAGAGCCACTAGTTCTCATTCTTCAATGCCAGGAAAACTTCCAACGGAGTGGTTTTCTAACCATTCATTTATAAAGATTTCTTCATCTATGTATTTACAAAGATAACTATCCCTATCCCTTTCCCTCTGCGACTGTTCTGACAAAATGTCTTGTACTTTCCTGACTTATGAGGTTCTTCTGCTTCTTCACCTCTGTTAAAATGATAATACTGACCCTCCATGTTTCCTCTTTCAACATGCAACAGTTGACAGCTATCTGAATAAATTATATCTGTCATTTTACCAGTCTTATTATGTCCTTTTGATCTCTGCCAAAGCTTGCACATTATGCTTTTTGTACTCAATGGTGTGAGTATTAAGCAAAGGTCGGCCCCTCTCCTATTCTTTAAACTATGTATCTAACATGCTGTTATCCCTTTAATGCTCCTATTGCTTGCACAATTTGTTTTTTTTTCTCTCTGCGCATTGAGTGATTGACTGTCCTTTTTAAAAATTTAATGGGTTCTTTTCAAGTTTCTTTGCTTTGCGGCTGCCTGTAAGGAAGTGAATTTCAAAATTGTATAATGCATATACACCATGATAATAAATGTACTTTGAACTCACTGAGTCACAGACTTATACAGTACGGAAACAGGATATTCGGCCCAACTTGCTCATACTATCCATGGTCTATTTTCCAAATTAATTAGTTTTGTAATATATCGAGTAACATTGAAAGCCTATACACATATGTACCTATAGCAGAATCTTGCTCAACCTTCCCTATTATTTTGTCAAGTAACTTAAGACTAATATAGTAGTTGTGAAAAACCAACAGTTTTATGAACTTTGTTTTAAATCAACAATACAGGGTTCAGAATATCAAGCTGTTTATAACACCTTTCAGAAAATGGTCAAAGTATGTCAGCTTGTAATAGAGGAAATAATTTTGCAATAAGTGAAGTGAATCATGTGCAACTCATGCTGAATTAAGAATGATCATGTTGCTTTTAATAAAATTTGGTCTGGTGCCAGGAACTAATGACCAATATAAACCAAGGTTCAGTCAGGATGGATTCCATTATTACATTTATCTAGTCATGGTTACTGTAAGTTAAATGAAAGCATACACCAGGACTATGAAATGGCAGAGTGGCTGTTTTTCATTAGCAATCTATTAACCATTTTGCGGCTGCACATATGGAAAGGGATTGCTTCTTGACCACATGTTGTTGATTTATCTAACAAAGTTTGTAGAAATAGCTGCAGCTTATATACAGAATCATGTAATGAGAATGACTGGTGATCAAAATACACCTAATTTTTACCTTAAAATTTCTAACTTGTAATATAAGATAATTTTATATATTTATTAGTATTCAAAAATGAATTATGAAGACAAATTGATAATATAAAGTTAGGAAGAGTATGACTAATATGAGTTGAGATTGGTTTCCAGAAAATCAGCTCTTACACTTAAAACAGCTATTCAATTGTCAGGTTGCATACATAACTTGTACTACAAGTGTTTTTGGGTGTATACCAATTAATTGTCCCACCCTTGGGTACCAGTAAAGAGATAGAATCTTATAACTCACAAGTTCTGTGGTTCTGCGTTCATTGTCATTACCTTCTTTTATCCCAAATAATTCAATTTTGCTCATCCTGTAAAGATTCCCATCTCCCAGACAATAATGCCTCCACTTTTCAACAGCGTAAGCAACCATAATGGTTAAGAACAGAAAATGTGGTTGCACCTCTGAAAAGGCATCGCAACTCCACCCTTCTCTATTTTTGTGATCTCCTCCAGCCTTAAAATTATACCAGTGTTCCTCCAGCGTTGGCCAACAACTCATCCCTGTCTACTTGTTCTATCAATGGTAACAATGCTTTCAGCCACAGTGGGTCTCTAATATGGGATTTCCTTCCTAAACTTCTCTGCTTCATCTTTAAAACGCTCCTTTAGCCAAACCTTCTGATGAATAACTTGCGTTTTTAATATGACTTGCATTATTATACTCTCATAGAGTATCTTGGGCAACAAAACATGCTAAGTAAGTGAAGGTTGATTTTTTAAAAATGTAAATTGTATAATTCAAACACCTTCTATTTAGTGTCTTGGTCCTATAATCATTCTATAATATGTGAAAGCCAGTTCTATTTGTAAAGCGCCTAGTTAACCTATTTTGATTACTCAACATATAAATTTGATTTCCCACTGTCTCTGGGTTCTGTAGTGTCTGATGAGAGCAATGATGAAATCTAGAACACATGGCGTGGTTGATCTTTCACCATTTATTCTGGGCTTCTGTATACTCTCAGTGCATGGGCTGGAGAAGCTCTCAGTGTAACCCTAAATGCTCTTGCACCATCTAAGCCATCATATGTCAGGGGATGTTGTATTTTTTTTTAACAAGGCTTGCTCATAGAAGACAGAGGGCCATGGTTGAAGGGCCTTATTCTAGCTGGAGTTCTGTGATTGATGGTGTTCTGCAGGGATCCGTACTGGAACCTCTGCTATTTGCGATGTATATAAATGACCTGGATGAAAATGTAGATGGTGGGGCAGGTTAGTAAGTTCGCAGATGATGCCAGGATTGGTGGTGTTGTGGATAGCATAGATGACTGGCAAAGAATACAGCGGGATGTAGAGCAGTTGTAGATATGGGCAGAGAAATGGCAGATGGAGCTTAACCTAGACAAATATCAGAGGGAAAATCTGATAGAGATGTCTAAGATTATGGGAGACATAGATGGATAGAGAGTATCTTTTCCCTAGGTTGAAATATCTGATACAAAAGGCATGCATTTAAGGTGACAGGTTATTAATTGAACATCAATGGTTCTCCCATGGAGAAGGGGAAGAGCACAAAGTTCCTTGGTGTGCACATAACGGATAATCTAACCTGGACTGACAGTACCTCCTCAGTAGTCAAGAAGGCACAGCAGTGTCTATACATTCTGAGGAGATGGAGGTATGCAAAGCTTCCTGTCCCTACTCTAACACCTTTCCAGTGGACCACCATCGAGAGTGTCCGTCTGACTGCATCATTGTGTTGTACAGAAGCTGCAAGGCATTGAACTACAAGAGCCTACAGAGGACAGTAAAAACCACCAAGAGGATCACTGGGGTCTCCCTCCCCTCTATTTGCTGCATTTACAGTGAGTGTGGCAGATGAAGGGCCCAAGGCATTGTTGAGGATCCCTTCCACCCATCCCACAATCTATTTGACTCACTACCATCAGGAAAGAGGTACAGAAGCATCAGGACTAGGACTGCCAGCCTGGTAACAGCTTCTTCCCTCAGGCTGTGAGACTAATGAATACCCTGTCACTGACGTCTCACCACGAGACAGCAAGCTGTTTATTGTTTACCTGTGCTGTGCTTTACAACATGCATTTTGAATTACATTTTATTAAAAGTATGTTATTTTGGTTTAAGAGCTGTATGTGATATATGTTGTGTAGGTGCACCATGGTCCAGAGGAACGTTGTTTCATTTGGTTGTATATATGTACGGCAGATGACAATAAAGTTGAAATTGAAGGGTAATTTTAAAGATAAATTTTTAGATACTTTATTGATTCCAAAGAAAATTACAATGTCACGGTAGCATTACAAGTGCACAGATACATAAACTTGGGAAGAGAAGAAAGAAAGAATTAAAAAAAAGTTGCCTTAAACAATCTAACAGGAGGAGGTCATCACTTCCCCAGCTATAGATTGACCCATTATAGAGCCTAATGGCCGAGGGTAAGAATGACCTCATACAGCACTCTTTAGAGCAGCACAGTTGTCATAGTCCATTACGAAAAGTGCTCCTCTGTTCGGCCAAGGTGACATGCCAAGGGTGAGGGTGTTCACAATTGTCAGGATTTTCTGTCGGGTTCTTTGTTCTACCATCGACTCCAGTATGTCCAGTTTGACTCCTATAACAGAGCCAGCCTTTCTGATCAGTTTATTGAGCCTGTTGGCATCACCCGTGTTGATGCCACTGCCCCAGCACACCACCGCATAGAAGATTGTACTGGTGACAACAGACTGGTAGAACATGTGAAGGAGAGGCCTGCATACTCCACAGGACCTCAGTCTCCTCAGGAAGTAGAGGCAACTCTGGGCCTTCTTGTACACAACTCCACTCCCATCTGTCATCCAGGTACATGTAGGTGTGTGAGGGCAAGTTTTTTTTTTACACAGAGAGAGGTGCACGCCTGAAATGTGTTGCCTGATGTGGTGGTAGAGGCAGATACATTAGAGATGTGTAGATAATCTCATGAATGTGATGAAAATGGAAGGATATTGAAATTGTGCACGAACAGGGGATCAGTTTAGTTGTCCACTTGATGACTAATTTAATTGGTTCAGTGCAGCATTATGGGCCAAAGGGCCCGTTCCTGTGCTTCACTCTTCTGAGGTCTTGACACCATCCTTAAATCTTTTCTTCTATAAACCCAGCAATGACTTTCTGTGACAGAGTTGGAAGTAGAATGCCTGTTTCAGGAGTCTGGTGTGATGTAACATCGTCTGCCCAAAAGAGCTGAATGTGTAGGATGAAGACCCCAGTGTTGGAGATGTTGGCCTGGCAGAGGAAGCTGGTGCTGATTTTGTTGATTTGATATTGATTCTCTTCCAGTGGAAGAAGGCAACATGTGCCTGGAGGCAGGGGAGGTTGGGGAGGTCCTAAATGAATACTTTGCTTCAGTATTCACAAGTGAAAAGGACCTTGATCAGTGTGAGATCGAAATAGAACAGGCCTGTGTGCTGGACAATGTGAAGATTAAGGAAGAAGAAGAGTTGGATCTTCTTAAAAACATCAAGATTGGTAAGTCCCCAGGACCGGACGTGATATACCCCAGGCTGCTGTGGGAAGTGAGAGAAGAGATCACTGGAGCAGTAGTTATGATCTTTGAATCCTCTTCGGCTGCAGGGGAGGTGCCGGAGGATTGGAGAACGGCAAATGTAGTTCCCTTGCTTAAAAAAGATAATAGGGAGAATCCTGGTGACTATAGACCAGTGAGTCTTACGTCAATGGTCTGCAAACTACTGGAAAGGATTCTTAAGAATAGGATCTATGAGCACTTGGAGAAGTACAGTCTACTCAAGGATCGTCAACATGGCTTTGTGAAGGGAAGGTCGTGCCTCACGAGCCTAATTAAGTTTTTTGAAGAGGTAACAAAAGAAATTGATGAGGGTAATGTGGTCTACACGGATTTTAGCAAGGCATTTGACAAGGTCCCTCATGAGAAACTCATCCAGAAAGTCATGAGGCATGGGATCAGTGGAACCTTGGCTGTTTGGATAAAAGATTGGCTTAAAGGAAGAAAGCAGAGGGTAGTTGTTGTAATGTGAACATTATTAAAAGTAAGTTAATACTAAATTAGGATAATGGGGGTAGGGGTTTACTCCCGTTCTGTGTATATATATATATATAAATATATATAAATATATATATATATATATATAGGTTCTGGATAAAATCGTTCTTTTGGGCATGAAATTGTCGAGTGGTCCTTTCCAAAGTAGAAGAAGTTACCACATATTTTTGGCAATGAAGTGAACATGTCGGCACGTTTCGAACAGGAGCAGCAGTGCCGTTAAGGAGCTTTACGCCCAGATGGCTACGTTTGGGACTATCAGTGAATTTGTGGAGGGAACCGAGGACTGGCCGGAGTATGAGGAAAAGTTGGGACACTTTTTCTGTGCTAATGGAATGACTGAGGAGGCTAAAAAAATGCTCTGTTCTCCTGTGTGTGTGGGGTGAAGACTTACAAGCTGGTAAGGAATTTAGCCACACCGCGGAAACTGGGGGACATTCCATACGACCAACTGGTCAAGCTCGTGGGGAACCACTACAATCCGAAACCTTCTGTGATAGTCCAACGGTTTAAATTTCACAGCTGTTTTATGAAGCCAGGTCAGTCTGTGGCCAATTTTGTGGCCGAGCTTCGGCAGCTGTCAGAGCATTGTGATTTCGGAGCAGTGTTGGATGACATGCTCCGTGATAGATTGGTATGCAGCATTAATATTGACATTATACAAGCCGCCAGTTAGGGGAAACCCCACCATTGACTTTCAAGAAAGCCTTAGAGATTGCCCAAGGCATGGAGATGGCTGCTAATAATGTCAAGGATATCCAGAAAGGACATTGGGGGTCGCAGTCGGCGGCAGTGCACCAGGTCAGGAGGGAGACTGGTAAACAGGCAATGCGGGTGGAATGTTTCCGGTGTGGAGGGACGCGCTACGCAAATGATTGCAGATGCAAAGGCACTGTCTGCCATGCTTGTAGCAAAAAGGGACACTTAGCTAAAAAGTGCAGAAGTTCAAAGGGTGAGATTAAGTCTGGGCAGGGGAATGCTCAACAGGCTCAGGCAGCCACACACCAGCTAGAAGATGCAGATGAAGAGGCAGTGGGTGCCTACAACATGTTTGGAGTGGAAACAGATGAGGAACCACCTGAACCATATCATGCCACAGTCACTGTCAGGGGAAAGGACATGAAGTTTGAGATTGATTCAGGGGCTACTGCTTCAGTCATTAGTGAAGAGACCTTCAGGAGGACATGGGGGTCGAACCTGCCTCCCATCAGACCATCAAAGCTCAAACTTAGGGCCTATACGGGGCAGGCCATACCTCATTTAGGGGTGTTATATGTGGACATTTCAGCTGGGGGTCAGAAGGCTGAAGCCAGGCTAGTGATAGCTAAGGGCAGAGGACCCAGTCTTTTGGGTCACGATTGGCTTCACAAAATCCGGCTCAACTGGCATGAAATAAGTATGCACACACGACGGAGGATATTCTGCAGTGGTATAGTGACTTTTTCAGGGACAGTGAAACTCCATGTCGACCCTGAGGCCACATCACGTTTTTTAAAGCCCAGGTCGGTGCCCTATGCCATGAAAGGCAAAGTCGAGGAGGAGCTGGAACGTTTACAGAGGCTGGGCATTATTGAGCCTGTCCAGTTTTCAAGGTAGGCAGCTCCCATTGTTCCAGTTTTGAAGGCAGACAAAACGGTGAGGATATGTGGGGATTATAAGGTTACAGTGAATCAGGTCTCTCGGCTGGAGGAGTACCCATTGCCATGGGTGGATGACCTGTTTGTGACCCTGTCAGGGGGTAAGCTGTTCACCACCTGGACATGAGCCATGCTTACCAACAGCTGCTGCTCGATGAGGATTCAAAGGAGTACATCACAATTAATACACAGAATGGATTGTTCAAGTACAATCGCTTGGTGTTTGGAGTGGCATCCAGCCCAGCCATTTTCCAAAGGACAATGGACACTTTGCTGCAGGGGATTCCACACGTAGCAGTGTACCTTGATGATATTTTGATCACAGGGGCTACGGAGGTGGAGCATCTGGCTAACTTAGAACAGATACTGAAGAGGCTCTCAGACACAGGGCTGTGATTGAAATACAGCAAATGTGTGTTCCTGGCATCGAGTGTGACTTACCTGGGATACAAGATCACAGCTGAGGGGCTTTGCCCTGTGGAGGACAAAGTGCGAGGTATTAAGGTGGCCCCAAGCCCCAAGACCGTCACGGAACTCGGATCATTTCTGGGCACGGTGAATTATTATGGCAAGTTTCTCCCTGATCTCTCAGGGGTTTGGACCCCACTGTATAAGCTGCTTCACAATGGCACTAAGTGGCACTGGGGTGAGGAACAGGAGAAAGTTTTCAAGGAAGTGAACAAACTCCTCCACTCAGCAAAGCTGCTTGTTCACTATGACCCAGACAAGGAGATTACCCTTGCATGCAATGCCTCGCCCTGTGGAGTCAGGGCAGTTCTCTCACATGTAATGGAGGACTGTTCAGAGAGCCTATTGGTTTTGCTTCACGTACCCCGACAGCTGCTGAGAAGGGATATTCACAGCTAGACAAAGAAGGTCTGGCCATTGTTTTTGCAGTCAAACGTTTTCATCAGTACCTTTATGGATGTGTGTTTACAATTTATACGGACCATAAACCACTGATGAGCCTGTTCAGTGAGACTAGATGCATCCCACCGCTAGCCTCAGCCAGGATACGGCATTGGGCTCTTACATTGTCAGCCTACCAGTATACTATAGTGTACAGAGCGGGTGGGAATAATACAAACGCCGATGCACTGAGTCGGCTACCTTTACCTGAGTCACCTGTTACTACATATGTGCCTCCAGAGACTGTGTTTTCATTGAAGAGATTGTCAGAGACACCTGTAAAGGTGACCCAGATTAAGCAGTGGACAGAGAGGGACCCAGTCCTGTACCAAGTCAAGACTTTTCTTTTACAAGGTTGGCCCAGTGTCGTGGAAGGAGAGGAACTGAGGCCTTATGCCAAACACAAGACAGAACTCAGTCTGCAGGATGGCTGCATTTTCTGGGGGGCGGAGTGTGAGGGTCATCGTGCCTCCCCTGGTCATTCACGGATTGTGGAGGAAATTCATGAGACTCACCCAGGAGTGTCTCGAATGAAAAGCCTTGCAGGATCCTACGTTTGGTGGCCAAGAATAGATCAGGATCTGGAGGACAAGGTAAAATCATACACGCAATGTCAGACTAATCAGAATATGCCACCACCAGCTCCTTTGCACCCATGGGAGTGACCAGACCACCCCTGGTCTAGGCTACACTTGGACTTTGCTGGCCCTTTTATGGGGCAGATATTTCTTGTAGTGGTAGATGTGCATGCTAAATGGATCGAAGCTCACATCATGAGCAACATCACAGCCCCCTCAACCATAGATAAACTCAGGCAAGTGCTTGCAGTCCACGGGTTGCTTGACACTCTGGTCACTGATAATGGCCTGACATTCACCAGTGAGCTGTTCAGTGAGTTCATGCAGCAGAATGGCATTCATCACATTCGGACGGCCCCTTTCCACCCAGCCTCCAATGGATTGGCTGAGCGGGCTGTTCAGACAGTGAAGGAAGGCCTGAAGCAGATGAAAGGGGGTTCTCCTAGCATGCAGCTTTCATGTTTCCTGTTTAAATACCGCCTCACACCACAGACTATGACTGCCCGCACTCCAGCAGTGATGCTGATGGGGAGTAGGCCCAAGTCAAGATTGGATCTGCTGTGCCCAGATATGAAGGCAAAAGTGAAGAGAAAGCAGGAAAAGCAGAAGGAGGGACATGATCAACATGCGCGAGAGAGACATAGTGCGGGATACCATTCCTAGTTACAATTTCCAGTTTTTGAGGAAAACTTACTCAAATGCGAAATCGATGTCATATTCCACACATTTAAATATTGAAATATTTTCATCTTTCCAACATTGCATAAAATTATTCAAGTGTTTTTTTTCTGTAAAATGCATGCCAGCATTACACCACTGCTACCAGTAGTTAATTTAAAACATATTACACTGTCACAGGTATGATTTAATGTGCTTCCAAGTAATATTAACTGCAGAGAATCTCAGCAAACTTGGCGGCTTCTATTTTCCAGCTGTTACAAATTTCAGTATGTGATAAAACAGGGTTATGAATGAAACTGTCAATTTAAGCAATATTTTCTGCATTAAACATTCTGGTACATAAACAAAAATAAAAATGAAGTCAAGCAGACATTGTGCATATGTGGCATAGTGGACATAAGTTACCAGACTAGTAGCATAGAGCACATACAAAAATAATCCAGAGGCTTATCTGCATATATTAACATAAAAGCTAAGGATTTCATCAAGATATGATGCAATCAGTCAGAATGCTTTCCATTGTATAACTACATACAGTAAATATGCAAAAATCCATAATGATATACAAAATCTTCTCAAGCTCCTTAAGAAGTGGAAATGCCAGCATGGCTTCCTTGCTTTCTTGGGTCAGGATAGACCCTCCAAGATGTTGATCCAGGAACTCAACATTCCTCACCATTTCAACAAATGAATCTTCATTGAAACTGGTGTATTTTCTCCCAGCTTCCTCAGTCCACAATGCCTCCTGCTTTGGCCTCCCCATTTGGGGCATAGCTGGTGTTGAAGCACATATGGAAGCCACATGAATACTTGCTCCCACTGAGCAATCTAACCACAGTCCAACAAGTGATCTGCTCACTGACACAATTGAAGCTGTGAAGAAACAGTAATGTGCCACCAAGAATATTGATGTCCTCAATGAACAGATGGATGCTACTTGTGAGGAGGACAATTTGGGTGGAGCTTAGGAAAAAATGGCCCCGAACAGTGACTCCTCTGCTTGCATCTTCAGAAGCAGCTCTATTTCTATCTTTAATATCTCTATTTTTCCCTTTCAGGGTTCTTTTGAAGACCCTGACCTGGACTTACATGCTGACTTCGGTTCTGCTTTCGGAGTCTCACGACTAATGGTTATTCGTTATCTCAAGGACATGACCTAGAAGATTAGTTCGCCTTCGGATTTTCGGGATTTCGTGGCTCTGGAGATGGGCAGACTCGAGGTCAGTGCTCCTGCAGGAAATCAGTGTGTTGTGGGAGACGGGAGATCTCTAGCGGTATGCCTAGAGACCCAAGTTCTTTGGTCACAGAGCTCAGAGAAAGCAACACAATGGACTTTTAACATTGTAAATTAGCAAGTTGTTTGTTATGTCTCTCTTCTCACTGTGAAACAGAGACATCACTTCTTCCCTTATTTGGGAGAGAGAGAGCCTGTGGTATGTCAAATTACCAGGTGAACGAGTAGTCTTCGGGGTACTGCAAGTCTGTGTCTTTATTGATGCTTTGCTACACGTGTGAGTGCTCGGTGGGGGGGGGTGATGATGTCTTTTTTGCTGGTGGGGGAGGGGGGATTGTTGCTTTGTTGCTGCTTACGTGTGGGATGGGGAGCTAGAGGGGGCTTTGGGGTTCTAACATTTAACTGTCATTCATTCTTTAGGGCACTCCTCTGTATTCGTGGATGATTGCAAAAAAAAAGAATTTCAGTATGTATATTGTATATGTTTCTCTGACACTAAATGTACCTTTGAAATCTTTGAAATTCCACTCGCAAGCTGACTGCTGCTTTCACTGGACATGGATGTTGTAGTGTTTTCAATATTTCAGTAATACTTGAGTAATATTGTAAATATATTGTTTGATAAAGCATTTGTTGTTTACATAATTTATTACAGGTTATATGTAAACGTACATGAATGGCATACATCATTGAGAGATCAAGTTAAAAAAACAGAAAATGGACGAAATTCATGGGTTCATAAACTGTGAGTATCGGGTGATAATAATAATTTTTTAAAGGCAAGCAAAAGTGGCTGACTTCACCAGAAAGATAGACACATCTGATTGCATAATAGATAACTGGTTGATGTATACAGAATGAATTGAGCAATATTTTAAAGAAAATAAAATAGCTGATATTAAACGAGTGCCAGTTTCGCTGAGTGCAATTGGTGGAAGAGCATGTAGCTTGCTTAGAAGTTTAACTACTCCAACCAGTTAAAACGAGCTTTGCTGATTTTGTGGAAAGCAATGCAGGGACATCTTGAACCAAATCCATTGTTGATTGCAGAACACTTCAGGTTTCATAAGCAGAATCAAAAGGAAGGGAAGTCCATTTCAGCTCACACAGCTGAATTTAAGAAATTATCTGAGAATTGTAAATTCAGCGATGGGTTTAATGATGCACTGAGAGATTATTTAATTTCTGGAATATTACAAGAAAGCATTCAAAAATGAATCCTAATTGAAGCACAACTCACATTTAAAAGAACAGATGAAATCACTGTTTCAATGGAAACAGCAGACAGAGGCACAACTGAAGTACAGTCAGGAATGAAAGTGAGCATGAATAAAATTGCTCACGTACACCAGACCAATGCAGGATTAAAGCTGAAACTTGCAAAAAGTGCAAGAAATTAAGACACATACAAAGAGCATGTCAGGCTAACGAAATTAAATTAACTGCAGAGGGAAGAGAAAAGAATAAAAGTCATGTTTTAGTTTCAGAAAGAGCACTAATCAGTATGCTATTGATGAGAAATCTAGGAATGGCACAGGACTAGATAACCTTGAGATTTACAATGTGAAAACTAATAATAGACAAGTAATATGACGTGTACTGGAAGTGAATAGAATTAAAATGAAATTAGACACTGGTTCAGCTGTATCAGTCATTCCACAAAACGAGTTTGAACAGCATTTCAAAGATACTGAACTGAAGCCGAAAGATATACAACTAAGAACTTATACTGAAGAAAAGAAAACTCTTGTGGGAATGGTATTTGTAACAGTGCAGTAAAACAACCAACAAGCTGAACTGGGCTTATATGTGGTAAAAACAGGAGAGCCAGCATTATGGGGCCATGACTGGCTGAGACAACTACAACTTGATTGGAGATCCATTCACCTTCTGCATGCCCCATCCCCGAAATAGAGTCAACTGAAAGTGAATTAAGAAAAGTACTAGATGATGTGTTCAAGGATGGATTTAGAAAACTCAAACATATCAAAGTTCAAAGTTTATTCGACGGCACACAACAAAAAAAGACCTTTGCACCGTACTGTATATGTAGATGATTGGAGAGCAATATGTTACATATTTGAGATGAGATGGCTTCATTACTAGGTTGGAGTTTATAGCTAAACAAGGACGAGTGTGGTGTATTTTATATTTCAGTAATATTTGAGTAACGTAAATATATTGTTTGATCAAGCATTTTATGTTGGTTTACAAAATTCATTATGGGTTATATGTGAAATTACATGACTGGTATACACCATTACACCACCACATCACATTTGAACGCCTCACTGAAGGAAAACGACATAGACATGTGTTCCCAGTCTCTCATGTTTTTCTTTTGGTTAACCTCTGGAGTTACAAACCATAACAGATATGACCCATAAGGAGCCTACAGTTTTACACAAACAATGAGATCAGTACTTCAGCAGCTATCTCTCCTGCATTATCCCTTCAGCAACCAAAGAATGCTGTCAGATCTATCTCTTCTGCAGAAATATTGACATATCCTCCCATCAATTCATAGAAATGCTTACAATAAATGGTGGCCTACTCAGATTTCACAGAGCGTTCATCCCAAATAGTAGTGTGAGGGCCAGAAACCTGTGAATTTGTGTCCCTCATCTTCAGGTCGGGAAATTGAAACAACGGTGAAGTGTTTAGGATGCCAACAGTTTGTTGTATCATTTACTATCTAATCCACTGAAATATCATTTGGTGTGTAGGTTCAAAGTCTCTTAAATGTCCCTGATATATCTGCCTCTACCATCACCTTTGGCAGAGCATTCTATGTACTTGTCACTCTGTAAAAATCCTACCTCTAACATTGCTCCTATACAATCTTCCAATTACCTTAAAACTGTCCTCTTGTATTACCCATCACCACCCTGGGGAAAAGGTTCTGTCTGTCCGTTCTATCAATGCCTCTTATTATTGTATATATACATCTATCAAGTCTGCTCTCATCCTCTTTTGCTCCAAGGAGAAAGGCTCTAGCTCAATCAACCCTTCCTCATAAGGCATGTTCTCTAATCCAGGCAGTATCTGCACTTTCCTGAAAGCTTCCACATCCTACTTGTAAAGTGGTGAGCAGAACTGAACACACCAGGGTTTTTTAACAGACCAGATTTTACATTGTGGCTCATGAACTCAGTCTCCTAAGAAGCAAAGACCAACATACCAAAAAATCTTCCTAACCACACTACGAACTTGCATGGCAACTTTGAGGGATTTAAGTACTCAGACCCCGAGATCCTTTAAAGAAACAATGCTGACTTTCACTTATTTTGTGAGTAGTCTCCATGTACCACAAAACCTCATCCTTAATAATAGACTCCAACACACCCAGCCACTGTGGTTAGGCTAACTGGCCTCTAATTTGCTCTCTTTTGTCTTCCTC
Organism: Mobula hypostoma; assembly: GCF_963921235.1. Taxonomy (NCBI): domain Eukaryota; kingdom Metazoa; phylum Chordata; class Chondrichthyes; order Myliobatiformes; family Myliobatidae; genus Mobula; species Mobula hypostoma. The sequence continues at coordinate 88,710,100 of NC_086101.1, read as the reverse complement.
CCTTCTTAAAGAGTGGAGTGACACTTAAAATTTTCCATGCCTTCAGGACCATGCCAGAATCAAATGATTCTTGAAACATCATGACCAAATGCATCCATTATCTCTTCAGCAACCTCTCTCAGGACTCTGGTGACTGACCCACCATAAGACCTTTGAGTTTCCTCAGCACTTTTGCCTTTGTAATAACAATGACACTCACTTTTGCTCCCTGAACTCATGGACTGCCAGTGGTTTCCACAGTGAAGTCTGATGCAAAGTACCCATTAAGTTCATTTGCCTTTTCTTTGTTCCCCTTTACTATCTCACCTGCATCATTTTACAGTGGTCCAATATCAACTCACCTCCGCTTTACTCTTTATATGATGAAAGAAACTTTCAGTATCCTACTTTATACTATTGGCTAGCTTGCCCTCATATTTCATCTTTTCCCTTCTTAGAGCTTTTTTAGTTGCCTGTACTGTTTGCAATAAATTAAAGAATATTTGCATAATCTTCTCCCTTCCTTTTCTGCCTTCTTCCCCCTTCACTTCCAGTCCCAATGAAGGAGCTTGTCCCGAAACGTTGACTGTTTATTCATTTCCATAGATACTACGTGACCTACTGAATTCCTCCAGCATTTTGTGTGTGTTGCTCACAGATCATACTCTTTTTGTTCAGCTCTTATAATGCATGTCACATACACCTCTAAGGAATGGTCTCTGAATAGAAGCAGTGATTAGAGTGAGGTGGCACGATTGAGATTAAAACTTTGCTACATGTTGCTCACACTCTGAGAGCATCTCTTTATATGGGTGATTGAAAGTGACAGGAATAGCCGAAAGAGAATTTGTGAAAAGTGATTGCTTGTGCAGAGAAGCATGACAATATGAAAAGGATATCCAATTGTTTCAATTTGAATGAAGCATTGCACTTTTAACACTGTAAGTCCATTAGTCATAACTCATAGAGTTATTTGAAATGGACAATTAGCACGATGGTTAAGATGAATCTGGAGTGTTATGGGAGATTTCCCATTGCTGAAATATTGTGAACCTCAGTGGCTTGAATTGCTAGCCCTCAATCTTGACAGTATGGCACATGTGAAGTCTTTCAACTCTTGTGGTGTACCACTTACTGATGATATGCAGCTGTTCAAAGTGGTCAATATTTCAAACAAACTTTGACCTCAACTACATTCTGCAGATGTTGAGACATTTCAAGACAAAAAGATTTTAGAGGAATCCATGTAAATTATAAGATTATGCAAATATTCATTAACTTATTGCAAACAGCACAGGCAGCCACACTTCGGAGGATTAAAAGGATGTGTCATCTGGCTCTCCTGGCTGATTAGTCATAGAATCATAGAACACTGCCACATAGAAACAGGCCCTTTGGCACATCTAATCCATGCTGAACTATTAATCTGCCAAGGCGCGCATCAATCTGCAACCAGAACATAGCACTCCTTACACCTCCCAATGATGTACCTATCCAAGTTGCTCTAAAATGTTGAAATCAAACCCACATCCACTACTTCCGCTGGCAGCTCTTCCACGCTGTCAACACTCTCTGTGAAGAAGTTCCCCTTCATGCTCCCCTTTCACCCTTAACACATGACCTCTAGCTGTAGTTTCACCTAACTTCAGTGGAAAAAGCCTTCCAGCATTTACCCTCTCTATAACCCTCATAATTTTGTATACCTCTATCAAATCTCCTTTAATTCTCCTAAGGTCTAAGAAATAAAGCCCTAACCTATTCAACCTTCCCCTATAATTCAGGTCCTCAAGACTTGGCAACATCCTTGTAAATTTTCTACCCACTCCTTCAATCTTATTTACATCTTTCCTGCAGGTAGGTGACCAAATCTGTTTACAATATTCCAAATTAGGATCAATAAAGTCTTAAAAACAATTTCAATATAACATCCAAACTCTGGTACTCAATACTTTGATTTATGAAGCTCAACATGCCAAAAGCTTTCCTTACAACCCTATCTACTTGTGATGCCACTTTCCAGGAATTATGGATCTGTATTCCCAGATCCCTCTGTTCTACTACACTCCTTGGTGTCCTACCAGACACCAGATAAGTCCTGCTCAGGTTTGACCTCCCAAAGTGCAACACCTCACACATAACTGCACTAAATTCCATCAGCTATCTTTCAACCCATTTTCCCAGCTGGTTCAGATCCCACTGCAAGCTTTGATAGCCTTCCTCACTGTTCACTATACCCCCAGTCTTGGTGTCATCTGCTAATTTGCTGATCCTATTTACATTATCATCCAGATAATTGATATAGATGACAAACAACAATGGACCCAGCCCCGATCTCTGTGGCACACCACTAATCACAGGTATCCAGTCAGAGAAGCAGCCATCAACTGCCATTCTCTGGCTTCTCCTGTGAAGCCAATGTCTAATCCAATTTACTACCTGATCTTGAATGCCAAACGACTGAACCTTCTTCATCAACCTCCCCTCCGGGACCTTGTCAAAGGCCTTGCTAAACTCTATGTCGACACCATCCACTGTCTACCCTTCATCAACTTTCCTGCTAATCTCCTCAGAAATCTCTATGTTAGGATAGATATGACCTACCCTGAAAAAGCCATGTTGACTACACCTCATTAGTCTGTCTATCCAAATACTCATATATCTGCTCCCTTAGAATACCTTTCAATAACTTTCCCATGACTGATGTCAGGCTCATAACCTATTGTCTCCTGGCTTATTCTTACAGCCTTTCTTAAACAACGGAACAACATTACCTGTCCTCCAATTCTCCAGAACCTCACCAGTGGCTAAGGATGTTTATTGTTGCTTTGCCTCACTTCTATAGACACTGTGTCTGTCCCCAAGCAAATACAGATGCAAAAAAAAATCCATTTAAGATCTGCCCCATCTCCTTCGTCTCCATGCATAGTTGACCACTCTGATCTTCCAGAGGAAGAATTTTGTCCCTTGCTATGCTTTTGCTCTTAATATATCTACAGAAGCCCTTTGGATTTTTCTTCACCTTGTCTGCTAGAGCATCCTCATGCCTTCGTTTAGCCCTCCTCACAAGGCAAGACAAAGGAGCAGAAGTAGGCCATTCGGCCCATCGAGTCTGCTCCACAGCTCCCCCCATGAGCTAAACTATTCACCCATCTAGTTCCAATTTCCAGCTTTTTCCCCATATCCCTTGATACCCTGACTAATTAGATACCTGTCAATCTCCTCCTCAAACACCCTCAATGATCAGGCCTCCACAGCTGTATGTGGCAATAAATTCCACAAATCCACGACTCTCTGGCTAAAAAAATTTCTCCTCATCTCTGTTTTAACTGGGTACCCTCTAATTCTAAGACTATGGCCTCTTGTCCTGGACTCACCCACCAAGGGAAACAACCTTTCCACATCTACTCTGTCCAACCCTTTCAACATTCGAAATGTTTCTATGAGATCCCCTCTCTTTCTTCTATACTCTAATGAATACAGTCCAAGAGCCTACAAACACTCCTCGTATGTTAGCCCCTGCATTCCAGGAATCATCCTCGTAAATCTTCTCTGAACTCTCTCCAACATCAGTACATCCTTTCTAAGATAGGGGGCCCAAAACTGCACGCAGTATTCCAAATGAGGTCTCACTAATGCCCCATAGAGCCTCATCAACACCTCCTTACTCTTATACACTATTCCTCTTGAAATGAATGCCAACATAGCATTCGCTTTCCTTACCGCCCATTCAACTTGGTGGTTATCCTTTAGGGTATCCTGCACGAGGACTTCCAAGTCCCTTTGAACTTCCGATTTTTGAATTTTCTCCCCATCTAAATAATAATCTGCCCGATTATTTCTTCTTCCAAAATGTACAACCGTACATTTGTCAACTGTTGTATCTCATCTGCCATTTCTTTGCCCACTCTCCTAAACTGACTAAGTCTCTCTGCAACCTTTCCGTTTCTTCAACATTTCCTGCTCCTCCACCTACCTTGGTGTCATCCGTAAATTTAGCCACAAAACCATTTAATCCATAATCCAAATCATCGATATACATCGTAAAAAGAAGCGGCCCCAACACTGACTCCTGTGGAACACCACTAGTAACAGGCAACCAATCAGAATAGGATCCCTTTATTCCCACCCTTTGCTTTCTGCCTATCAGCCAAAGCTCCACACATGCCAATATCTTTCCTATAATTCCATGGGCTCTCATCTTATTAAGCAGTCTCATATGCGGCACCTTATCGAAGGCCTTATGAAAATCTAAATACACAACATGCACAGCCTCTCCCTTGTCAATCTTATTCGAGATTACCTCAAAAACTTCCAATAGGTTGGTGAGACAGGATCTTCCCTTCATGAAACCATGCTGGCTTCGGCCTATCTTGTCATGCACCTCGATTTCCTTCTCAAGTGTTCTCTTGCATTTCTTATACTCAAGTATCTCAGTTGTTCCTTCCTACCTACATCTGCTATGCATCTCCTACTTTCTAATTAAGCAGGGCCTCAATATCTTTCAAAAACTAAGATTCCCTAAAACTTTTACCCTTACCTTTTATTTCAATAGGAACATACAAATTTTGTACTGTCAACACTTCACTTTTGAAAGCCTTCAATGTATCAAATACACCTTTGCCAGAAAACAAACTATCCCAATTCACATATCAGATCCTTTCTGTTACCATCAAAATTGGACTTCCTCCAATTTAGAATCTCATCCCAAGGACCAGACCTATTCTGCTCCATAATTATCTTGAAACTAATGACATTATGATCAGTAGATACAAAACATTCCCCTACCCAAACTGGGTCATCTACCTTGTGTCATTCTGAAATAGGAGATTTAGTATCACACTCTCTCAAGTTGGGATCACTATGTACTGTTTAAGGAAACTTTCCTGAACACATTTGACAAACTCTATCCCACCCAGCCCTTTTACTGTATGGGAAACCCAGTCCATATGTGGGAATTTAAAATTACCTACTATCACAACCTTGTGTTTCTTTCAACAGTCTGTGATCTCTCTACATATTTGTTCCTCTAAATGCCACAGACTGTTTGGTGGTCCACAATATCATCCCATGAACATGGTCATCCATTTCTTATTCCTCAGTTCTACTCATAAAGCCTCACTAGATGAGCTCTCCAGTCTATCCTGAATGAGCACTGCCATGATATTTTCCCTAACTAGTAATGTCATCCCTCCCTCTTTAATTCCCCTTACCCTAAACCCTGGAAAACTGGGCTGCCAGTCCTGCCCTTTCTGCAACCATTTCTCACCGATGGCTACAATGTCATAGTTCCACATGCTGATTCATGCCCTAAGCTCATCCACCTTTCCTACAATATTTCTTGCATTGAAATATACACAACTCATAACATTAGTTCTGCTATGCTTAACCTTCTGATACTTTACTTTCTATGTAGACTTAACAATATCTCTCCCCACAAGCACTCCACTCTCTGATCTGGCAGTCTGGTTCCCATCCCTTAGGGTAGTAATCTCTGGATTTCAGCCTGTGCCATGCTCCAATGAGGATAAGAATAGTATGATTTGGCAGATGAGTACGTGGCTGAGGAATTCGTGCAGGGGTTCTGGATCATTGCGATCTCTTTCGGGGAAGGTACAAAAGGGAAGGGCTACACCTGAACCAGAGGTGGACCAATATCCTTGTGGGCAGATTTGCTGGAGCTGTTCAGGAGGGTTTAAATTAATTTGGCGGGGGGCGGGGGGGGGGGGTTGTGAACCAGAGTGGTATAGTAGTGCTGAGGATGAGACAGTTGGTTTACCAAAAGAGGCAGTCTAAAGTGCAACTGCCAGCAAGGAAGGGTTGATGATAGGGCAAAATTGCAATGAAAAGGATGATCTGCAATGTAAAAGGTGGACAAAATTGAAAAGGGTGAACACAGGATTAAAGGTATTATATTTGAGTGCACGCAGTATACGGAATAAGGTAGACAAACTTGTGGCACAGTTACAGAATGGCATTTATGATGCTGTGAGTATTCCTGAACTGTAGCTGAAAGAAGGTTAAAGCTGGGAGCTTAATATCCAAAGATGCACATTGTATCAAAGATAGGCAGAGGGGGTGGCGTGGCTCTGTTGGTAAAATATGAAATCATATCATGAGAAAGAAGTGACATAGAGTCGGAAGGGTAGTTGTGGGTAGAGCTAAGGAACTGAAAGGGTAAAAAGACCCTGATCAGAGTTATATACAGACCTTCCCAACAACAGTAAAGATTTGGTCTACAAATTACAATGGGAGATACCAAGTGCATGCCAAAGGTACGATAGTCATGGGGGAATTTCAATATACAGGTAGATTGAGAAAATCAGTTGGTGCAGGATTCCAAAAGGGGGGATTTCTAGAGTGCCTACGAAATGGGTTTTGTAGCTCATGGTTGAGCCCACTAAGGGATCAGCTAATCTGGATTGGGGGTTGTGCAATGAATTTGAATTAATTTTGAGAGCTTAAGGTAAAGGAACCCTTAGCAGCCAGTGATCATAACATGAAACAATTCACCCTGCATTTTGAGGAGAAGCTGAAGTCAGATACATCAGTATTACAGTGGAGTAAAAGGAATTACAGGGGCATGAGAGAGGAGTTGGCCAGAATTGATTGGAAAAGAACACTAGCAGGAATGACAGCAGAGCTGCAATAGCTGGAAGTTCTGGAAGCAATTCGGAAGGCATGGGATAGATACATCCCAAAGAAGAAGCATTATAAAGGTAGGCTGATGCAGCTATGTCCGACAAGAGAAGTCAAAGCCAACATAAAAGCCAAAGAGAGGGCGTATAATGAATCTGTGGGAAGTTAGAGGATTAGGAAGCTTTTAAAAACCAACTGAAGACAACGAAGAAAGTCATAAAGAAGGAAAAGATGGAACATGAAGGTAAGCTAGCCAATAATATTAATGAGGATACCAGAAGATTCTTCAGATTCAAGAAGTGTAAAAGAGCGGTAAGAGTAGATATCGGTCTTCTGGAAAATTATGCTGGAGAGGTTTTAATTGGGAACAGGGAAATGCTAGATGAACTAAGTAAGCACTTTGCATCAGTTTTCACAATAGAAGACCACTAGCAGTATGCTGGGAGTTTGACAGGGTCAGAGGGCAGAAGTACGTAAAGTTGCCATTACTAGGTTCCTTAAGTTTGTTATAGCTGGGCGTGGGAATGGGGACAAGCTCCCACGGCCTATTAAATGCTCCCAATGGTGTGCATCTCAAATAGCTTCTGATAATCAAGCCCAGATCCTGATCTTCACGTGTAGCTTAGCTACTAAGCCTGGAAGAACCCGTTTCTACTGGTAGTAGGAGGGACAAAGGCAGCTTACTGGCACCTTAAAACCAGTTGCTTCAGGCAGATGGGGCTCATCAGTCTTCATTGGCAGCTCACCTAGGAGAAGGAAAACTCTGATCTCAAACCTCCACTGCCTTGCAGCTATACTCACTCATGGGGAAGGCTTTAGGAGTGAACCCTGAGTGAAAAATCCAGAGCTGGAGTCCCTAAGGTAGTCCTACATTGACTTCAATGCTGACTGGGAATTCCTGCAACGCTGCTGGTACTGAACTGTATCGGTCTCTGTCGTTCTTTTGGGTCCATCAGATACGTGGAAAGGGGGAGCTTGCTACATGGGCAACAGCTTGCTCTCCATATCGTACCACCCAGGCTTGCATATCTAGGCAGCTAGGACACAGTATTCATGGTCAATTCTGACCAAAGGAGTCCTCAGAAACCAGGGAGAAGGTTCTTGGGATACTGAAAGTTCTGAAGATAGATAAGTCACCTGGACCAGATTGTGTACACCTCAGAGTTCTGAAAGAGGTGACTGAAGAGATTGTGGAGGCATTAGTAATGATCTTTCAAGAATCACTAGATTCTGACATGGTTCCAGAGGAATGGAAAATTGCAAATGTCACTCCACTCTTCAAGAAGGGAGAGAGGCAGAAGAAAGGAAATTATAGGCCAGTTAGATCTCAGTGGTTGAGAAGATGTTGGAGTTAATTGTTAAGGATGTGGTTCTGGTGTATTTGGAGGCACATGGTAAAATAGACCACAGTCAACATGGTTTCCTTAAGGGAAATCTTGCCTGAAAAATCTGTTGGAATTCTTTGAAGAAATATCAAGCAGGACAGACAAAAGGAGAATTGGTGGATGCAGTATACTTGGCTTTTCAGAAGGTATTTGACAAGGTGCTACACATGAGGCTGCTTAAGAAGTAAAAAGCTCATGGTATTACAGAAAAGATACTAGCACAAATACAGCATTAGCTATTTGGAAGGAGGCAAAGAGTGAGAATAAAGGAGCCTTTTCTGGCTGGCAGCCAGTGACTAGAGGTGTTCCACTGGGGTCTGTGCTGGGACTGCTCCTCTTTACGTTATATGTCAATGACTTGGATGGCGCAAATGATGACTTTGTGGCCAAGTTTGTGGGTGATACAAAGATAGGTGGAGGGGCAGGTAGTGTTGAAGAAGCAGAGAGGATATAGAAGGATTTAGACAGGTTAGGAGAATGGGCAAAGAAGTGGCAGATGGAACACAAAGTCACAAAGTGTATGGTCATGCACTTTGGTAGAAGAAATAAAAACATAGACTGCTTTCTAAATCGGAGAAGATTCAAAAATCTGAGATGCAAAGAGACTTGGGAGTTCTTGTGCAGGAATCCCTAAAGATTAATTGGAAGATTGAGTCAGTGGTGAGGAAGGCAAATGTGATGCTTGCATTCATTTTAAGAGGTCTGGAATGTAAAAGAAAGGATGTACTGTTGAGGCTTTATAAAGCACTGGTGATGCTTCACATGGAGTACTGTGGGCAGTCTTGGGCCCCTTATCTAAGAAAGAATGACATTGGAGAGGGTTCAAAGAGGTTCATGAAATTGATTCTGAGACTGAAAGGCATATCACATGAGGAGCATTTGATGGATCTGAGCCTGTACTCACTGGAATTCAGAAGAATGAGAAATGACTTCATTGAAACCTATGGAATGTTGAAAAGCTGAGACAGAGTGAACATGAAGAGGATGTCTCCAACAGTGGGGGAGCCTCAGAATAGAGGGGCTCCTTTTATAATGGAGATGAGGAGAATTTCTTCAGCCAGAAACTGGTGAATCTGTGGGATCCATTGCCACAGGTGGCTGGGGGAAGCCAAGTCATTGGGTATATTTAAGACAGAGGTTGATACAGTCTGGATTTGTCAAGGCATGAAAGGATGCAGGGAGAAGGCAGGAGATTGGGGCTGAGAGGGTGAACGAATCAGCCATGATGAAATGGCATAGCAGACTCGATAGGCCAAATGGCCTAATTTTACTCCCAATTGGAAAATATGGTCTCATATGTCAGACTGCTGTTTATAGTCTTTAGTTCAGGGTTCAACACAATCGTATCCCAGAAACTAATGGGGAAATTTTCCTTGCTGTGTCTCAACACCTCCCTTTACAATTGGATACTGGACTTCTTAACAGCAAGGCCACAGTTCCACCCTCCCCCAAGGCTTGTGCTCAGCCCGCTGCTGTTCAGATTGCTGCCGCATGACTGTGTCGCAGGATCCTGCTCAAACTGTGTCATCTAGTTTGTGGATGACACAACAGTGGCTGGCCTTATCAAGAATCATGATGGGATGGAATATAGAGAGGAAGTGGAGCAGCTGGTGGATTGGTGTTAGAGGAACAACCTAAGCCTGAATGTGGAGAAGAAAAAGGAAATCAATATAGTCTTCAGAAAGGTGCAGACAAATCATCTCTCTCTGCAAATACATGGCTCCTTCGTAGAGGGAATTAAGTGGACCAAGTTCCTGGGAGTTCATATCACTAATGGCGTCACCTGATCCCTTAATATCACCTCATTGAGCAACAAGGCACAGCAGTGCCTCCATTTCCTAAGGAAATTGAAGCAAGCAAGTCTCCTACCCCCACCTTAACTGTGTTTTACAGGAGCACCATTGACAGCATCCTGACAAGTTGCATCTCCATCTGATGTAGCAGCAGTCAAGCATCGGACTGGAAGTCCCTACAACTGTGAGAACAGCTGAGAGGATCATAGGGGTCTCCCTAACATCCATCGGGGACATTTATCAGGAGCACTGTATATGTTGGGCCCTTAGTATTATTAAGGATCCCACCCATCCATCCAGTATCCTCTTTGACTTTCTACCATCAGGCAGGAGACTCCAATGCATAAAAACAAGAACGGTCAGGATGGGAAACAGTTTCTTCCCTCAGGCCATTAGGCTTCTGAACTCCCAGCTGCATCGTATTCGAAGTGTCACTAGTTAATCTGTTCTGTACCTTACAATATTTAATATTGATGCATTCTAGTTTGTTATTTATGGGTGATTCATCTGTCGATTTTATTCTTACCTTCATATGCTATCATGTGTTATGTATGTTATGTGCTTTACACCCTGGTTCGAAGAAACATTGTTCATTTCTACATACGTTATATACGTGTATGAGATTAAATGACAATAAACTTGACTTAACTTGAATTTTAATGGTCTTATAGTCTCCGGATTTAGTAGAATATCCTTTTAAAAAGCTAGAAAGACAACAAACTGTTACAATGTGCCTCTGCTTATACCAGCCTGGTTCACATTGGTTACAGTTTGCAGTTTGATATTGGTTTATTATTGTCACATGTACCAAGATACACTGAAAAGCTTATCTTGCGTACTGTTCATACAGGTCAAATCGTTAAACAGTGCATTGAGCTAGGACAAGGTAAAGTAATAACAATGCAGAATAAACCCTAAAAGCACAGAGCACACACTGAGCAGGTAAACAGTAAAGTGCAAGATCATAACCAGGTAGATTGTGAGGTCAAGATTCCATTTAATCACATATATTTACACCTGCAATTTATAGCAGGATGGCCAGTAATGAGCATTGTGCAAAAAGGTGGCATTTCCTGATATAGATTTGTATCAGGAGAAGGTGAGAAATGTTGACGTAGATTGCATAGCGATGTGGCCAGTCTCCAGTGTTCCAAAGGGTGCAATTTCACACAGGAATTATCAGTGGCAAGATTTACATGCTGAAGGAAACCGGCAGTTTAGACAACGTCTATGAAGATGAAAAGACAGTCAACATTTCGGGCCAAGACCATTCATCGGGACTGGAATAGAAGTAGGAAGAAGCCAGAATAAGAAGGTGGGGAGGGGGAGGTATGGCAAGCAAACATAAATGGGCAAGTGATAAATGAAAGCAGATGAGAGGGAAGGTAGGTGTGTGGGGGAAGTGGGGATGAAGTGAGAAGCTGGGAGGTGATAGATGGAAGAGGTAAAGGGTTGAAGAAGAAGGAATCTAATAGAGAGGAGAGTGGGAGAAGAGAAGGATGATGTGAACCAGAGGGAGGTGATAGGCTGGTGAGGAGGAGCAGCAAAGGGCTAAAAGCAAAATTATCAGCTAAAACCCAGTTATAATTTCTAAGTATGTGACGGTAGAACCAATTTATTCATCATCACTAAAATGTACAACAATATTTGATCAAAGATTTGCATTTGAATAACTCTTCCAGCAATAACTGCATAACAATATCAAAGACTCCCATCTTTTGCTTTTTAATGTTATCAATATTTCTTGTGAGCTGCGCTAAGAAGAAAATTTAATCTTTATAAGTTGAGTTTATTTTTAAATGAACTTAATAGAAACTTGGACTTAGATTATATAGTGCAGCTGGAATTCTGCACTGTGGGGATATAAACTGAGATTCCAGCTGATAACTACACTGCTGAAATTTAGTGTTGACAACTGTGAACATATGTAAGGTGCAGTGAAAATCAGTGATTAATGGCAAAATGTAGTACAGAAGATAGTCACAGCTGCTTTTGTAATGCTGAATGGGTCTCCAGGACACAGCAACCTTATTTCCTGGTATCGACAGATGGTTTATGGACAGACATCACAATACACAAGGAACTATCATAATCAGTTATCCATCTTTAACTCCTTACATTGTGAAACATCCTCATTAATTCTAGGCTTCCAGTGAAAATTTCAGCTCATTAAAGCCAGATGCTTTGTAGATTCTGTCCCTCTTCGGCACAAGAAGCACAGATGTATAAGGCACGAACTGAACATTGAAACTGGCTACCATAACGTTGGAAGTTACAATTCTACCAAGCTGTTATGCTATCTAAGCATGGTGCAAGGTACTTACTGACATTGGGATGAAATGTGCTAGGGACTGTCTGATGTCTTCACAGGTAAATCTTCACCAAATAATCAACAAAGATCCCCACAGACTGAGTCATGCCATTTATTCACAGCTACCTTTGGGCAGGAGGTACAGTAGCCTGAAATTCCACACCAGCAGGTTCGAGGCCAGCTACTTCCTTAGTTTTTGAACCATGCAGTGTAATCCAGATCACTACAGTTCAGCAAGATTATGACCACTTAGATCACTCTGAACTAAAACGGACCTTGTGATTTTTTTGCCGTAATATTTTCTTGTAAAAATGTTTAATTTATATTTTTCATGTGAATGCTGCTTATATGATGGTACTGTATGTACCTGTGATGCCGTTTCAAGTCAGTTTTTCATTGCACCTGTACATAGACATGGCAGTGGCAGTGTAGTTGTTAGTGTGATACTTTACGGTACCAGCAATCCAGGTTCAATTCCCACTGCTGCCTGGAAAAAGTTTTTAGGCTCTCCCCATGACTGTGAGGGTTTCCTCTGGGTGCCCTGGTTTCCTCCCACAGAATAAAGATGCGCCGGTTGGTACGTTAATTGGTCATTATAATATAGGCATCCGTTAGTCTCGTGAGACCATGGGTTTGCGCCTTGGAAGGTTTCCAGAGCGTAGGCCTGGGCAAGGTTGTATGGAAGACCGGCAGTTGCCCATGCTGCAAGTCTCCCCTCTCCACGCAACCGATGTTGTTCAAGGGAAGGGCACTAGAGCAAATACAGCTTGGCACCGGGTCACCACAGAGCAATGTGTGGTTAAGTGCCTTGCTCAAGGACACAACACACTGCCTCGGCTGGGGCTCGAACTTGCGACCTTCAGATCACTAGGCCGACGCCTTAACCACTTGGCCACGCGCCAACACAGGTGGTCATTATAAATTATCCCATAATTAGGAGTTGCTGAATGGTGCAGCTAGATTTGGCCTATTCCACGCTGTATCTAAATAAATAAGATGTAATTTTGCATATGACACAGAACTAGAGAATGAGAGGAGGATGAAGAGTGACGATGAAGACAGTGCATTGAAATGAAAATAGGAAAACCCTTAAAGGCTGCAGTGAACTTTACTTAATGTAACTTATATATATACCTAGCGTAACTCCGATTTTTTCTCTACATTTATTTATCATGTACTGCATTGTACTGCTGTGTAAGGTTAACAAATTAAATCTGATTCAGATTCAGATTCAGATTCTGACTTTTGATGGACTGACTGGTATTCCAAGTCTAGGACAGCCTCAAGAGAATAAAAGGACCAATTTCCTTCACTTTCTCTTTTAACGAGCCTCTAGTAGTTTTCCCCCGCAGGAATCACTGGTCTGGTTAACTACAACAAACACAAATTGGAAGAATGTAGGCAGAGCAGATTCTGCCCACATATACCTTAAACACACAATTGCAGTCAGTTCTACACATGTCAGACAACCCTTACTGGCATATTACAGTCATCTGCCTGAATGGCCATGAACTTTATCCATGAAAAAGTGGCTGAAGTGCCTGAGTAAATAATGCAATAAATACACCAATACCAATTCTCAGCCAATATTATCCTCTTTACACTCGATAGGTAAAATTAAAATTGAACCTACTTTTCTAATGGAACAAACCAAACCATATTAATGCCAGGCATAAAACAGCTGTCACATTTTTATTAAAATTGCTAATGAATACTAGGAAGGACTTATAACATAAGAAAAATATACTTGCTTTTGGTGGTCATTACCTTCCCAAATAAAGTTTGGACATTGTTTTTCTCAGGAAGTAAATACCCCTTTGAGAAATCCTCCCTTATTTTGGTAATTCAATTCTGAGAAAGTGGAAAGAGTATCATTACAGTTAAAATACTGGACCAGAGATAAGTCTGTGAATCCCTCCAAGGATAAATGGGATACTTAAAAAATCTGGAATTTAAGAGAAGATAAATCTCAGTAGCACAGATGATAAAATGCTCAGATTAATGTAAAAATCTCTCTGTTTCATTAATAATCTTCAAGAATGCAAATTTTCCATTTTCCCAAGTCTTGACTATCTGTGATTCTAGTTCTATTAACAAACTGACCTTTAACTACTTCCTCAGATCAGACTATGCGGGAATAACAGGCAATGATGGCCTTGCTGGGGATCTCCATCTTATGTAAATGAACACATTTGTGAAGTATTTGTAAAGATTGTTTCAGTACCCATTGCAGGGGATGAAGCAACACACACAAAATCCTGGAGGAACTCAGCAGGCCAGGCAGCAGCTAAGGAGAAGAGTACAGTCCACTTTTCGGGCCGAAACCCTTCGGCAGGGGATGAATCATCAATCAGCCAATAAATAAAACAAAAAAAAAAATCACATACTGCTGAGTTTCTCCAGCATTTTGTGTGTGTTGGTCACATGCTAAACCAGACCTTCAATTACAGTCACCAACCTAATCATCTCTACAGATTGTAATTGGCAGCTCTCCTGCATCTATCTCCCTATTGGCAAGGAATTAGCCCATCTCACTGATTACCTAAGTGCACTAATGGTCTCATAAAACTGAACAGACATTAATGCTCACACATTCAATGCCAGTGAAAGAGAATGCACTCAACCAAAACTACAATTAATATTGCCCAAATCAGGTGCAAATCACATTAAATAGAATCATAGAAGCACTTATAACTTAGAATGAAGATATTCAGTCTATTGCATCCGTGACAGTCAAGAAAGCATAACTCAGCATAATTTCACTTTCACCCATAGCTCTATGGGTCATGTCTTTTCCATTGTATAACCGAGTACTGTTAAAATATGATAATTGTGCTGTATTTGATTCTATCCTTTCTGACAGGTTGGTGGGGTGGAGATACATCTCTACCAAAGGAGGTGTAAGGTGCTCCTTCTCTCCGCTAGCCTTAAGGTCACCCTTGGGCAAGGTGTAGCACCTGCTTAGCTCCCTACCGCCGATCAGGGTCACCGAAAGCCAAGGAAGCAGGTGGTGAGTGGTCATATGAGCAGATGGTGCATATCACAAGTCCTGGTTATGATTCCAGGCAGTCAGTCTCTTAAGAGTATTGACAATGGCTGGGGCCACCCGTCTTGTAAAAACACTACCAGGAAGATGGCAATGGCAAACCACTGCTGTAGAAAAATTTGCCAAGAACAATCATGGTCATAGACCATAATTACCAACATCAAACGACATGGCACATAATGAATGAATGATCCTTTTTGACAGTGAATTGCATACCCTTACCAACTTTTGAATGAAAAGAAATTTCACCTGCCTTCCAATCCTCCTACAAATTACTTGAAAATTATGTTTTTAGTTATATATTACATGTAAGCCCTTTATACTCTAATTACCTCTATTAAGTCTCCTGTCAGCCTCATCTGCCTCAAAGAAAACAACTCTAGCTTTCCCTATCCTTCCTTACAGCTAATTCGTTCCCAGCAACATTTTCACAAGTTTCTTTTGTAACTTGTTTGGTGCGTCCGTTTCTTTCCTTCAATGTGGTGATCAGAACAGTGTGCAGTACAGTGCCATGACTGATCATGAACACAGTTCCAGCATATTTTCACTTCCTTTATATTCTTTTTTTCTGTTTTGGCTATTAAAGGAAGATATCTGATATGCAGTTTTAATTATTCTAGTGGCCTGTTCTCAGGTTTTAAGGATGTGTGCTCATGGACTCCTAAATACTTAGACTGAAATGAATCTATACCTTAACAACAGTAGAGAATAGTAATTGTCAAGAAAAATACATCTTCAAAAAGATGTATTTTGGGGGGGAAGCAATGACTGAATAGCTTTAAAATTACAATTTTATCCAAATTTCAGGGGGAAATTTCCACTGACTCTGAAGAATTTCAGCATATATTTAGACACCAAATTGCCATAGATGGGGTGTCAAATTGACATCCTTTTCTTCAAGATTTGTAGGGTTGCTCATAGTAAGAATAAAATATTAATTTACATATAATTCATCCGAAATTCTACAAGTCTGCCAATTCCACATCATTTCTTTTATCTGCAATCTGCTCCTCAGGAATCGTACATAATAATATTTTGGAAGAACATTATCCTTGAACTAAAGATAAAGTGGTGCATTCAATAACAATAAAAAGACAAGTCTCAAATGTTACTATAAACCAAACAGTTACCATACCAGGCATAGAATAAGAATGAGCTTCAAATGTATTGCTGTCTGGTGTATGGAGTTCCACATCTGTAAATACTAAGAAGGAAAACTTCCACCGAGGAATGAATGGTTAGATAAGTCAATAGTCTATATTATAAAAGTAAATAATCTGAATCAGTCTTTCAAAATGATCTCACAAAGAATGACATGTATAATACTACATACCTTATTTGTAAAAGGGATTGTAAGATATGATTCAAAAGTTTGACCACGAACTTGAATTGAGCCTCAACTGTTTGCAACAGAGATAGGAACCAATTAAAAATGTTATTTCAACTTTCAGTTTTTAGATAGGAGACTTGATGGAATGAATAGGCTAATTTTTCTCCAAAGTCTTATGGTCTTAAATAGAAGCAACTTCTAAAAGTCAATTAGTTTCAAGCTTGACCTAACATGTCACTGAGCGAACATTTGGGAAATAGCAAATTTTGCAGCAACCGTGCAACAAACAAATGACAATTAATTTTGCTCATGGATTTCAGTGGTAGAACTTTAAGGGACAAACCTACTTGAGGGTGAGTTCTACTGGTATCGGAAGTGATATGCGATATGTTGCCTTAGGACAATGCATGAACATCTGGCTGTGGTCTAGATGTAAACATGGTTTAATTACTGACAACTCTCGCCTTGGTGCACAACTCAATACCACAGAGTTGCAATGTTTAATTTACATCTGCAGGACATATCTCATTAGTTAACACGAGGTACCCACTATACTTTGGTGTTCAGTCCGAAGGCAAGAAATAACTTGACTTGAGGGAATTTAAGTATTATTTAATCTAGGTTGCAAATTTGATTTTAAAATGGAGCTACATACTCATCAGTATGACAATTATGTCAATATTTACTCAATGGATCTCTACCCTTAATGGGAACATTTTGAGTTCAAGGCCAACTCCAAGACCTTGGGAATAATATCAAGGCTGATACTGGTCTAGTTTTTCTGGTAAAATCTTAAAACAAACTTTACCCACTATTTATCTTCCAATCAATGCTGGCAAAGATGTGTTTTTTCCCTAAATAACGCCACTGTGCAACTGAGTATTGGACTTCCTAACCAACAGATCCCAGATAGTCACAGTCACTCATCCCTTCCCATCATCTTCAAAATGGGTGCCCCCAGGGCTGTGTGTTGAACCCATTGCAGTACACTCTGCTCACACATGACAGCACAGCCAAACACCCGAGCCATCACATCGTCAAATACACTGATGACGTGACAATGGTGGACTCATCACCAATAACAATGAAATGGCCCACAGAGAGGTGGTGGAACAGTGTGAGGCCTGGTAGCAGGTAAATAACCTCTTCCTTAATGACAGAAGGACAAAGGAGATAGTAATCATCTACGTAAGAACTTTACATCAATGGCAAGGCAGTGGCAACTGCAAACAGTCTCAAAATCCTGGGAGTGTACATCACACACAACCTCTCATGGTCCCAAAACACATCCTACATAGTCAAGAAAGCTCACCAACATCTTTACTTTCTGAGGAGGCTGAAGAGGGCTGGACTTATGTCATTCTACAGATCACAGTAGGGAGCATCCTAACAAAATGCATTACTGTTTGGTACAGAAACTGCACCGTGGCAGGCAGGAAGGCTCCACAGTGGGTAGTTGAAACAGCCCAATGTATCATTGGCACCAGCCTACCCACCATTAAGGACATACAAACAGAAAAGTGCCAAAAAGGGACCAGTCAAATTATAAAGGATCCTATCCACCCTGTTCATGGACTGTTTGTTCCATTCCCATCAGGGAGGAGGCCACATAGCATCTACACCAGGATAAACAGACTCAAACAATTACTTCCCCAAGCAGTAAGACTGATCAACACCTTCACTCACTAACTCCACCACTACATTATTATTCTCCATCAGTCACCTTATGTACAGACACTCCTGTGCCTAGCACTTTAGGGACATATAATCAATCTATGTATAGCAGCTATCTTCTGTGTTTATGTTTACTGTGTGTTCATATTTTTTCTCAGCTCAAGCTGATGAAACCAGAGGTACAGGTATTGCCAAGCACACTCATTTCTCAATTGCTAGGAATTCTCAGACTATTCTAGTGGTGCTTAGTGTTGTGGCTTTCTAGAGATTGATTTACATAGATATTGCTGTGTAGGCCTAATTGTTTAATGTTACTGTGTAGTGACTTTGGGATGATACCAGTTGTAGATACTATTCTCGGGACAATGTATACCCTGTTCATGTTCCATAGTCTTTCATCTTCCTCTTTTAATTCAGCATATTTCTGGTGTTTTTTACTTACTGATTTCTGTATGTTATGTGTGTTCGGAATGGCACTATCTATTAACTAAGTTGCTATTGCTTGATTATCCCGTATTATTATATCCAGATGGTTATTACGGATTGTCCTTTCCGTAATAATGAATCGGTCGTCATATAATTTGTGGGACTCTGACTCTAAAAGTGCATCAGTCTTGTATTTAAAGTAAGGTATGGTTTATTTTTTGAGTTTGTATTTTAACGCAAGATTTTGATTATTATTACTGTGTTCTTTATCCTTTGTGGGTTTTTTGTGTGTAGCATCATATCCGAAGTAACAATTATTTAGTTCTCCTTACACTTATGTACAAGACATGACATTAAACAATCTTGAATCATGAAGTATGTTTATATGATGTAATGCTTTCAGTGCTACAACAGTGACTGTAAAGTTACTGGGATGTTATGAGATCATAATATGCAACATAAAATGTGCACCTTCTTTTATAACCTTTTAATTAAAAAACAATGAAAATAGAATCAATCCACCAGAGATTAACTTCCTTCCAGAAATGATGCTTCTGGCAGTCTCTGACAAACAACAAGAAAGGCTTCTCACTGGGTAGATACTGAACATAAATGGCTTGACTGCTAATTTACAGACATAAATTAAGAAGCTTTGTTAGCAATTCTGTCCAGCCTGTGATATGTGTCATCAGATTACACAGATCTTACTTTTCTTTTCAGTATTGAGAATCAAACAGATTTTATACCATATGGAATGAGATATAAATTATTGTAAATTATTCCTTCTAATGAATTCATTCAATATCTTATTATTCAGAAAGCAGAGAATTATCTCTGCCCTAGTAGATATATATTCCAACAAAACGTACAAAAGTATGTTAATCAGCTGTCTTTCTCTTTACAAACTCTTTGGCTGCACTATTGCAAATGAGATAAAGAAGAACCCTAAGTCTATGAGACAAGTTATTTTCATATCGCACTTCTAACATAAGAAGTGACTCAATGTTTTACATGGCAAAACTAAGAAAAAGATTAACAGTATTAAAGAGACAGATGTCCTTTTAACGTGTCAGAACTAGAAATGAATGGCTTGCTTTGAAAGATGGGATTTGATGCTTTTCAAAAGAAGATCAGACAGCACGACTCTGCAGAGGTATAAACTGCCAAGATGATCACAGAGGTCTCCCTCCCCCCATCTGTGACAATTACCAGGAGAATTGTATATGAAGGGCCCGAAGAATTATTGAAGATCCCTACCACCTATCTCATAATCTCTTTGACCCACTACCATGAGGAAGGCGGTACAGGAGCATTAACGCTAGGACTAGCAGGCTGGATAACAGCTTCTTGCCACAGGCTGAGAGAATAATGAATACCCTGTTATCACCGAGGTCTCGTCACTAGTACAGCGGGCTGCTTACTGCTTACTGTACTGTTTACCTGTGCCACACACTACATGCATTTTGAATTATATTTTATTAACTTATTTACAGTAATATTTATGTGCTGTGTGTGATATACTGTATGTTTTGTGGGTGCACTGTGGTCCGGAGGAACACTGTTTCATTTGATTGTATATATGTATAGTCGGATGACTATAAACTTAAACTTGTCTGTTGTGCTAAGAAGGCTATCTTATCACAAACAGCTAAAGAACATGGAAATGCTTTCTTTGGAGTTTAGAGAAATGAGGGATGATGCTATTGAAACAAGTGAATTCCTAGTGGGAGAATCTTCATAGATCACAGTGATACACAATATAGAAATGAGTCCACCAAGTCTGGATGGATCATCAAGCGCTCATTCACAGTCCTCTCCCCATATTCACATCAACTCCCATAGCTATACCACTCGCCTTGCGCCATTTCAGTGGCCAGTTAGCATATGGATCTGCCGGACCGAATGGAGGAGGAAACCGGAACAACTAGCAGAAAATCCAAACTCCAAAACCCAAACAAGCAAACTCCACATAGGCAGCACCTGGAGTGTGGACTGAACCTCACACTGTGAGATAGCAGTTCTACTAGTGGCCACTGTGCATCACCTAATAATTGGGCTTGTATGAGATGAATGCAAGGCATTTTGTAGTTTATCTCATGAAGGAAGCATCCTGCCCCTAGGCCACATCCACTTGAACAAGGGGATAAGTTTTCAAAATAAAGGCTTGATAATTGAAAATTGAAATATTAAGGTGGTGATTTTCTGGAATCCTCTACTTGGAGGCTTGATCACAGGAGATACTTAAAGAGGAGGTAGATTAATTTTTGAACGATCAGAGAATGACGTTAGCAAATAATCTGCTAGAGGAACTCAGGAAGTTCACAGTTAATTTATTATCAAAATACATACATGTCATCATTTACAATCCAATCATTCATTTTCTCACTGGTATTCACAGTAACTAGCATCTGTGGGGGAAAGGGGCTGTCAACATTTCAGGTTGAAATGCTGCATCAGTCCTATCTTCCTATAGATACTATTGAGTTCTCATTGAGTTCTTGCAACAGGTTGTTTGTTGCTCCAGATGTCAGCATTTGCAAGCATTTGAGTCTCCAGAGAATTGAGGTCTACGGAAAACCGTCAGAGAAGAAGAGTTGACGCATACAGCGTACAGCCAAGATCATATTAAATGGTAGGTCAGGCCTCAGAGGCCAAGAGACTTACAACCACTCCTATTTTCTCATATGCTTTTCACGGACAAGTTACTCCTCCCAGTCCCTGCCTCATTGGCTTTATATCAGATTTCTTATGCTGTAAGCAGCTGCCAGTAAAACGATCAGCTAGTACTAGACAAAGTTAGACTCTGATCCATTCTCATCATAGATACAAATGATGCTTCAGCCTAAATGAAACAACTGATTGGTGGTTTCCGCTGAAATAAGGAACCATGAAATAGCTCATTTGAAAGTTCAAGCACCAGTGCCACTGGGGTTGTAAATCTGTTTTACCACACTTTTGGGAAAGATGTTCAGATTTCTTGTGTTTGATTAGTGAAACTGCTCTGTCTATACATAACTACATATCAATTAAATAAAGGCACGCATGTGGGAGATGGCTTTAACTGGTGAATTCACATTGCAGAGAGAGAGAGAACAATGCACATGTGTAGAGAACAGATCAATAGGTAGTGCTAAAGAGTGTGGGGGGGGGGGCAGGAACATTGCTCTATAAGAAATAAATCCATACATTACAGAAACAATGTTGTACACTTTGGATACAATGAGGGAAATAGGGAATGGATTTTGTCCTTCCATATTCCTTTTAGAATTCTTCTAATCCCAAGGACTTTTTGATCTTTATTTAGTTTTTTCTTTCTTAAATAATCTGGTTAACCTGCACTGGAAACCAATTTTACACATTCAAAGAAGAGGTAAAAGACTCCAGTATTTCTTGTTTTGTTATCTTGTCCTGAATTAAATCAAAGCCTTTTTTCTTAATTCTGGATTTGACAAAACTTTTTCTAAACATAGTGTATTTTGAAAATATGAAAGTTCACAAACAAATCTCCTTTTCTTTTCAAAGAATAAAGTCTGGGTTAGGCAAGTTTTCTTCATTACCTAGTGCTCTAGATTCTAGTCCTAGTCTCTTTGTTCCATTTGGATTCCCTCCATTAACCAATACTTGTGAAGATTTGAATATAACAACAAAATGCATTCAGAGACATTTCAAAACCATAAAATTGAAGTGCTTGATATAAAAATTAAATAATATTTAAAAAGGCAAAAGGCCCAAAATTTGAGACATCACCCTTTGCATGGTTTGCAAAGATTGTATTTCCAAATCCATTAAGAGTATACACGTTCTGATGTACTTTAAAATGTATCCAACAATACCTGCAAACTTTTCAGCCATGTCCTTCAAAGGTGATGAACAGAAATCATTTAAGACTCAGGAGAGGTGTTCTAATATTTTTTACAAATAAGTTTCCTCAATCCAATGGCAGATCTGGGACTTGGCATTATTGGCTCTCTTATGCAAATCACCCTCTTAGATTTAAAAAATAAGCCAATTTTGTAGGAAGAGTTTAATTTAAAACTATTTGCTTAATTCTGCACAGAACAGCCTTTCAAGGTTCTGAGCAGATGCTGTGCAGATGTTTAACATTTCATAGGCTAAAGAGAAACAGCAGGCAATCTGAATGATCATATTTAGATCATCAATCTGATAGCAGAAACCAAAAGATGGCATTTTTCTATAGAAATGTAAACTTACTGTGAACTTCATTCAAGCAAGACCTATACTACACACCTTTGCAAGATCGGCCATCACCCTTCAGCTTTCCGGGACAGCTTCCACATTGGTATGATCCAAAGCTATTGAAACAAGGGACTCCAGGAAAACACGGCACTTTTTCACATTCATTAACATCTTCTTGGCATGTGTGTCCTGAAATACAACAGGGAGCAGATGGGGAAATGAATATTTCACAAAATAACATATGGATTCAAAACTAATCCTCTCCCACCAGGAAAATCTTGCCTTTATAGATTGACTCAGTAGACACTTTATTAAGTACACCTGTACTCCTATTCATTAATACAAATATCTAATTGGCTAATCATGGGGCAGCAATTCAATGCATAAAAGCATGCACACATGATGTTTGGTTCAGTTGTTCAGACCAAACATCAGAATGGGGAAGAAATGTGATCTAACTGACTTTGACTATGGGGTAGTTTGAGTATCTCAGAAATTGCTGATCTCTTGGGATTTTCACACACAACAATCTCTAGAGTTTACAGAGAATGGTGCGAAAAACAACGTAAAAAACATTCAGTGCATGGTGTTCTGAGAGTGAAAATGCCTTGTTAATGATAGAGGTCAGATGAGAATGGCCAGACTGGTTCAAGCTGACAGGAAGGCAATAGTAGCTCGAATAACCAAGCATTTCAACAGTGTTGTGCAGAACATCTCTGAATGCACAACACATTAAATCTTCAAATGGATGGGTTAGAACAGCAGAAGCTTATATAAAGTATTCACCCACCTTGGAAGTTTTCATGATTTATTGTTTTACAACATTGAATCACAGTGGATTTAATTTGCTTTTTTTGACACTGGTCAACAGAAAAACTCTTTCACGTTAAAGTGAAAACAGATCTCTATAAAGTGATCTAAATTAATTACAAATATAAAATGAAAATAATTCATTGCGTACGGATTCACCCCCTTCAAGTCAGTATTTAGTAGATGCACCTTTGGCAGCAATTACAGCCTTGGATCTGTGTGGATAGGTCTCTATCAGCTTTGCATATCTGGACACTGCAATTTTCCCTCATTTTTCTTTACAGAACTACCCCAGCTCTGTCAGATTGCATGGGGATCATGAATGAACAGACATTTTCAAGTCTAGCCACAAATTCTCAATTGGATTGAGGTCTGGACTCTGACTTGACCACTCCAGTACATAAACTTTGTTGTTTTTAAGCCATTCTTGTGTAGCTTTGGTTTTATGCTTCGGGTCATTGTCTTGCCGGAAAACAAACCTTCTCCCAAGTTGCAGTTCTCTGGCAGACTACATCAGGTTTTCCTCCGGCATGTCCCTATATCTTGCTGCATTCATTTTACCCTCTACCATCACAAGCCTTCCAGTGCCTGCAACAGTGAAGCATCCCCACAGCACAATGTAGCCAGCACTATGCTTCACGGTAGGGTTGGGTTGTTTTTGATGATGTGCTGTCTTTGGCTTGCACCAAACATTTAGTCTGATAGCCTAAAAGCTCAATTTTGGTTTCATCAGACAATAGAACCTTCTTCCAGCATGTGTCTCTCACATGCTTTAGGCAAACTCTAGCTGAGATTCATGTGAGTTTTCTCAACAGCAGCTTTCTCTTTGCCACTCTCCCATAAAGCTGGACTGGTGAAGCACCCGGACAATAGCTGTTGTATGTGCAGTCTCTCCCATCTCAGCCACTGAAGCTTGTAAGTCTTCCAGAGTTGTCACAGGTCTCTTGGTGGCCCCCCTCACTGGTCCCCTTCTTGCATGTTCACTCCATTTTTGAGGATGGCCCGCTCTAGGCAGATTTACAGCTGTACCATATTCTTTCCATTTTTTGTTGATTGACCTAAGGGATATTCAATGACTTGGAAGTTTTCTTGTACCATCTCCTGACTTGTGGTTTTTGGTAACCTTTTCGTGGAGTTGCTTGGAGTGTTCATTTGTCTTCATGGTGTGGATTCTGCCAGGATATTGATTCACCAGAAGTTGGACCTTCCAGATACAAGCTTTACTCTCTCTATACCCCTGACTGTGTGGCTAAGCATAGCTCAAATACCATCTATAAATTTGCTGATGATACAAACATTGTTAGTAGAATTTCAGGTGGTGACATGAGGTCATACAGGAGCGAGATATGCCAACTAGTGGAGTGGTGTCGCAACAACAACCTTGTACTCAATGTCAGTAAGACGAAAGAGCTCTTTGTGGACTTCCGGAAGGGTAAGACGAAGGAACATATATCAATCCTCATAGAGGGATCAGAAGTGGAGACAGTGTGCAGTTTCAAGTTCCTGGGCGTCAAGATCTCTGAGGATCTACCCTGGTCCCAACATATCAAGGCAAGAACGTGGCTATACTTCATTAGGAGTTTGAAGAGATTTGGTAAGTCAACAAACATATTCAGAAACGTCTACAGATATACTGTAGAGAGCATTCTGACAGGCTGCATCACTGTCAGGTTATGGGGGACTACTGCACAGGACTGAAAGAAGCTGCAGAGGGTTGTAAATTTAGTCAGCATCTTCTCAGCATCTAAGGATACCACACATTCTGATATCATGTTAGAAGGAGAATAAATAACATTTAATAACCGACGAATATTAAAGTGAGAATATCGATTTTTGATAAATCCAGTTCGGTTATCAGAAATGACAGATGGTAAAACATTTTTAATCCTATGGGCCAAAACTTTACATAGGATCTTAGTATCAACATTAAGTAAAGAAATTGGTCTATAAGAAGAGTATTCAGTTGGATCCTTATTCTTTTTAAGGATCTGCAAAATGGAAGCCTCATAAAAAGATTGAGGAAGTCTGCCTGACTTGAATGAATCCAAAAAACTGAGCATAAGTGAGGTATAGGCAGTGAGGAAAAGATCTTGCAAAACTCTCCAGAAAATCCATCTTGACCTGGAGCTTTCCTCAAATGTACTGAGCACACAGCCTCAACAATTTCCTCAAAAGAAATAGGTTATTCCAACAACTTTCTGTTGTCGGCAGAAATTGTAGGAATGTTTAGTTGGTCTAAAAAAATTGTTCATTACAGTATTACCCTTAGAAGATTCAGAACTATAGAGTTTAGAATAAAATTCTCTAAAAGTATCATTTATTTCTAAATAATCAGTTGTCATACCACCATTAGCTTTGCATATTTCTTCAATCTGCTGTTTAGCTGTAAAGCTTTTAATTTGATCAGCCAATAATTTCCCTGTTTTATCCCCATGAATATAAAATTGACTTTTATCTTTTAGGAGTTGGGTTTCAATTGGATAGGTAAAAGGAGATCATATTTAGTTTTAGTTTCAACCTTATAGTTTTATATAAGGCAGTCAAGGCATACTGTTTGTCTAATTGTTGCAGCTAAATCACTTCTCTCTTTATTAGCTTTTTACTTAATACGTGCTGTATAAGAAATAATTTGTCCTCTAATATATGCCTTAAAGGCATCCCATCTGATAAGACTAGAAGTCTCCTCTAACATATTCTCTTCAAAAACAGAGTAATTTGTCTCTCCATAAACTTAAAAAAATCTTTATCAGATAACAAAGTTAAATTAAATCGCAAAAACCTGTTTGTTTGAAGAAGACCAGGGAGATTTAAAGATAGGAGCACAGGAGCATGACCTGAGACAGCAATCTTATTATATGCACAGGATCGAACTGATGGAATCATTTGGCTATCAATAAAAAAAAATCAATCCTGGAATATGTATGATGGACATGAGAGAAAAACGAATATTCCTTGTCTACTGGAAGAAAGAAACGCCAAGCATCTACAATACCACATTTCATTGAAAAAGATTTAATAAACACAGCTGATTAATTTGGTATTATTAGTTTAGAAGATGAATGATGTAAAGCTGGATCTAAGCGACAACTAATGTCTCCACCCATCACCAATGAGTACAGACTTAAATCTGGCAAAAATGAAAAAAAATGCTCAAAGAAACCTGGGTCATCTATATTTGGAGCATACACATTGGCAAATACCATTAGTTTGTTATTTAGTTTCCCTGATACTATAACAAAATGCCCATTAGTATCAGAAATTACTTTATGTTGAAAAAAGGGAACTTTATTATCTATAAGGATTGAAACGTCTCTGGGTTTGGCCTGAAATGAGGAATGGAAATGAGACCCTCTCCATCGATTAAAAAGGCATGAATTGTCGCACTTACGTACATGAGTTTCTTGAAGAAAAACAATTGGTACCTTAAGTTTTTTAATATAGGCAAAAATCTTATTTCTTTTCACGGGGTGATTTAGCCCTTTCACATTAAAACTAAGTAAATTAATACTTTGATCCATTTTAAAACTATTTATAAGAAAGATTAAAGTAGCAATCAGAGAAATGTATATTACATCCAAATAATAAACCTTGAGATATATTAGCTAAGCAACAGAATTGACTAGATTCCCAAAGCAGCTTCAAGGAAAAAGAACTCCCCATCCCTCTCCCTCCTCTCAAAGAGAGAAAATTGGTCAAATAACAACTGCTATCTACCCCCACTGAAAACATCCTCTTAGAAAGCCTGTTAGAACCGCTCCAAAGAATTCAAGGTTATTTACTGTTCCAACCAAGACTAAATAATATATAGTAAAAAAAAAACAAGCTTAGACTGGTTTATCAAACCAGAAAGAGCAATTATTCATACTGAAAAATATTCGTCATTTTTTAATATAGGGTATTTCTGTTTTTGCAAGATATTTAATCTATTCAATATGTGTACACAGTCATTTTTTGAGTCTAAGAATTATTATGCCTGCTCCTTTGTACAAAGCCACTTAAATGATCCATCTTCCATTGTGATTCTCAGTTGAGCCGGAAAATGAAGAGAAGGCTTAACATTTTGGCTGTATAGCACCACCATAACTTTTTTAAACTTGACACGTTCTGCTATAACTTCAATATATGTATACTGTAATTGATTTACTTATTTATTTATTATTAGTAGTAATTTATTTTGTTTTTTTTTCTATATTATGTATTGCATAAAACTGCTGCTGCTAAGTCAGTGGTCCCCAATCTCCGGGCCACAGACTGATACCGATCTGCGAAGCATGTAGGGGTGCCACGGTAGCCGGGACACACCCAGTATGTCTTTAAGAAAAAAGCTGAAATAAACAAGCTAATTAGGTGCGATATCGCCTCTGATCTGGGCCGACATTTACATGCCGGGCGGCACCTAATTAATTAGCTTGTTTATTTCGGCTTTTTTCTTAAAGATGTGCTGGGTGCGTCCCAGCTACCACGGCACCCCTGCATGCTTCGTGGATCGGTGTCGGTCCGCGGTCCGGAGGTTGGGGACCACTGTGCTAAGTTATTCACATCATATGCTGGGGATAATAAACCTGATTCTGATTCTGATTCTGTGTTTTTACTACAGTCAATTGAAACATCTTGACGGCACACAGTTCTCCAAAAACAGATCTCTATTTAACTAATCATGTGACTTCTAAAACCAATTGGCTGCAATCGTGCAGACTTGGTGTGTCATATTAAAGGGAGTGAATACCTGTGCAATCAATTACTTTGTGCTTCACATTTGTAATTAATTTAGATCACTTTGTAGAGGTCTGTTTTCACTTTGACATGATAGAATCTTTTTCTGTTGATCAGTGTCAAAAAAAGCCAAATTCATATATATGTATGTATAACATTAGCCAGTGGGAATCAAGCCCTTGATCTTCATCAATTGCTTTCTTCCTATGTTTGTTCCTTATTGCTTCTTATCCTAACCAGCTTTTTGTCATAAAATGTGCTTCTAACTTCTGTTACTTGTCTAACTGATTATTCAGCAGTACAGCCTCATTCAATACCATACTTGTGCTCCTTAATCTTACTGCTCTGGCCTTTTGTGCAACTGGTTCTATATCCTTGGCTGAATCATTAACAAAGTTAGCTGTAAGCTTTTAAAGCTGTTCATTAGACTACTCTGATTATTTTGCTCCCTTCAAAAAAGACAGTTCTGTTTGCAATTAGCTCTCCTAACTCTTTTTCTAGTCTTTGAGCATCTTAAAATGTCTTCATGTTAGTCTTAATATATAAATTCTAGTTTGACTGCTATAGAAAGAAGCAAGTGGTTCCTCAAATCTTGTAGATTTAAAGAAGTAAATTTATTAGGATTAACTTAAATGTTTCTAACTTAAGGTTGGTATTTAACTTAGTGAAATAACTTTTCTAAAAGAACAGCAACCAAAGTGTTCCAATTTAACCTATAATAGAACCTGAAACTTAAAACGAGCAATTTGGAAAGAACTCAGAGGTTTATAATTGTAGATTCCAAGCATATACAAAGAATTGTCCTGTAATACTTGTGTGAGGTGTGAGAAAATTTGTCATGTCCCCATCGAACCTTACCAATTTTATCAATGAACTATAGAAAGAATCTAATCTAGGAAACTAGATCCATATAGCAACTGTTCTGCACATGACTCCAAGAATCGGCAGAGTTGTGGACGTACTGTAGGGCAGCAAAACATGGATACCAGATTCTCCTCCATGAATTCCATCTATACTTCTCACTCAGTGAAGCAGCCAGCCTAATCCAAGACCCAATCCATTTTACGTTCTCTCTTCTTCCCTCTTCAAATGGACAGAAGATATGAAAGTCTAAAAGCCCACACCAAAAGGCTCAAGGACAGATGCTACCATGCTGTTATAAGACTATTTAATGGTACCCTGGTATGATAAGATGGACTATTGACCTCACAATCTACCTCATTATAATCCTTCACCTCATTGTTTTCCTGTACTGGACTGCTCTGTTGCTGATACAGTTTATTCTGCATTGCTATTTTTTTAACCTTGTTCTTCCTCAATGCACTGTGCAATAACTTGATTTACATGAACAGTACGCAGGATAAGCTTTTCACAGTATCTCAGTACATGTGACAATAGTAAACCAATACCATTTCTGGAAACACAGCACTACTTTATACAGACCTACTCAAACTTAGCCCTGGTGCATTTGCACCATAGTTATCATATAACATTTTTAACCTAATGGGGTTTGGCAAAGAACAAAGAACTTCTCTTTCTGATATTGATGCTGTTAGAAGTGATCAATCAATTTCACTCAGCTTTGCTTAAGCCGAATGTTTAGTATTACTTTGTAACCAAAAATTACACATTAAGAATGTTCAACTACTAATTTAACAGATATTTCTGCTCAAAAGAACTTGGTGGCACTATAACTGATAACAACTGTTAATTAAATCTTTTGAGCTGCTTATATGCAGATTAAGTAGTGAGGACTGTAGTTTCATTTCCATGTAAATTTTCCAACATGTATTCTCACTATTATTTAACTCACTTTTACATTCCTACCCAAAATGATCTAATGCGGAGTTAGGTTTTAACATACGTATTACATAATCTCCCAAAAGAAATGAGTTGTAAACACAAGCTCAGTCTGTGAGACTAATGAATACCTGCCTCCGCCGAGGTTTCATCACGAGGACAGCGAGCTGTGTATTGTACCTTTTTTACTTGTGCTGTCCACTGCATGCACTGTGAATTACCTTTTATCAACTATTTGTGTTAATATTTTGTTTCATGTGCTGTGTATGACATGGTCTTTGTGGGTGCACTGTGGTGAGGAGAAAGGTTACTTCATTTGGTTATATACATTATATGCACAGTCAGATGACCATAACCTTGAACTTCAACTTAAAATGCTTAGAGGAACTCAATGAGTCAGGTAGCTTCTATGGACAGAAAATGGTTGACTTTTTGGGCTGAGACCTTTCAGGCAGGACTGGCGAAGAAGGGAGCAGAAATCTGAATAAGGTGGGGGATGGGAAGGAGTAGAAGCTGGCAAGTGATAAGTGAGACCAGATGAGAGGGAAGGTGCATGGGTGGGGGAGGAGGAATGAAGTAAGACGCTGGAAGAGGATAGGCATAAGGTAAAGAGCTGAAGAAGAAAGAATCGGATAGGAGAGGAGAGTGGACCATGGAAGGAGGAGGGGAACCAGAAGGCAGGAGAGAAGGGAAGGGGGTAAGAGAGTAACCAGAATGGGGAATGGAAAACACAGAAGAACATAAAACATTGCAGCAGAGTACAGGCCTTTTATGTTATAATGTTGTGGTGACTCTTTCACCTGCTACAAAATCAATCTAATCCTTCCCTCCTATATAACTCTACTTTTTTTTTCTATCATCCATGCCTTATCTAAGAGTTTCTAAATGACGCTAATGTATCTGCCTCTGCCACCATCCCTGGCAGTGCATTCCATGTATTCCATGAGGGAATGAGGGAGGGGACAAAATTACAGGAAGTTGCAGAAATCGATGTTCATGTCTACTCAGATGGAATATGAGAGATTACTCCTCCAACCTGAATTTGGCCATAGAGGAGGCCATGGATAGACATGTCAGAATGGGAATGAGAAGTCAAATTGAAATGGGTAGCCACTGGAAGATTTTGAACAATACAGAAAATGCTGGAGGACTCAGGAAGTCAGCCCTTCAGGGCTAGAAAGGAAGGGAGAAGAGGAAGTATAAGAAGGTAGGAGAAGGGGAAGGAGGACATTAGGTTATAGGTGAAGCCAGGTGGGTGGGGAAGGGGGAATGAAGTGAAAAGTTGGGAGGTGATAGGTAGAAAAAGGCAAAGCACTTTCAAGGAAGGATTCTGATAGGAGGGAAGAGCGAACCATGGGAGAAAGAGAAGGAGGAGGGCCACCAGGGGGAGGAGATAAGCAGGTGAGGAGAAGAGGTCAGAAACCAAAGTGGGGAGACTAGCAGGAGATCCTGCCTTTTGTGGGTGGACAGAGCTTAGGTGCTTGACAAAGCAATTCCCCAATCTGATTGATATACAGAGGCTGCACCAGGAGCACCAGATACAGTACATGACCCCAAAGGACTTGTAGGAGAGAGGTCACCTCACCAGGAAGGACTCCTTGAAGAGAAATGAGTTAACTCACCTCAGCTTTTGCACCACAAAATAGTCACTTACTCAAGCAGAGTGGAAATCTCTAACCACTTTACAGATGCTATTTGAGGCCAGTTTAAAAGTATGCAGGCATTTTCTTGCTAGTCTGTCAATAAAAACCATTGTGTCATATGCAGTGTTTATAGCACAATTTACAGATTCTAATGGTGTAAGAATGGTTCTTGCAATGATAAGAATGATAATCTTTAAGAGGTGGCAAGAAGTATGTGAAGCAGAAGAATATTTACATTCACTCTGTCCAATATTACAGAGATGATGTAGGATATTGACAGGTGAATGTCGGTAAAATTTCTTCTGTGAATGAAGTGGACGTGTAACATCAGCTGTAGAATCAAAGGAGTCCACAGTGTGAGACATACAGATCCTACATGCCAATCTATCCACATTAAAGGATAGAGATGCCTTAGTCTCACTGTCACAGGGCATAATTTATTTGGAGTAGAGTGCTCCTTTGCAAAGTGGGAGGAGCTAATTGTGAATGATGATGTTAAGAGATGACTTGGAAATCAAGATTCCATCTCGTGCTTCCATTTCTAATCTCATTTCCATATGTAATCTCATGACAAACTGGCTCAAGGCCCAATGCTTGAAGATATGCTCTGCTGATGGACTTGGACAGTCTCTGCTTAAAATCCAGTTGTTGTCAGCCAAGAGCATCTCAGTACAGATCTGACACTCACTGAGATGAAAGCAGTGGTTTAATTATAAGAACAGCATCAAAAGGAAGAGAAGAGTTTTGTAATTCAACATGGACTCGATCACCGGTGTCCAACAAAATGTTATGTTTCTGATTTTTCTTAGAATCGCATAGAACACATTCAATTGTATCAATATCAGTGTTACGTGTTCTTGATTACTGAGTAGGATGTTCGTTTTTGAACCGGAAAGATGTTACAGTATTTGATTAGGATCAACACGGGGATATGCAATGGTTGGATAATTGCAGGATGGCTGTGTCAAAAATACTTTCAGGCAGATATTGGACTAAGGCAGGGTTTCCAAACCTTTTTAATGTCATGGGGCATAAAGCAATACCACTAAGCAAGGGGTCTGTGGACTCCAGGTTGGGAACCCCTGGATTGCCAGCTGGAAGATGCTTTCTTCAATTTTCACTACTTCTGGGGGGGGGGGGGGCGGAGAGGAGGTACAGGAGCCTGAAGACTCAGACTCAACAATTCAGAAACACTGTCTTTCCTTCCACCATCAGATTTCTAAACAGTCCATAAACAAACACTACCTTCTTATCTAATCATTTATTTTTGTAATGTATAGTAGTTTTTATGTCTTTGCACTGTAATGCTGTCACAAAACAACATATTTCATGTCATGAGAGTCGCTGGTAATAAATCAGATCCTAGCTGTTGTGCATGCTACTTGTATTGTTTTAGATGATGTTACTGATTGAATTTTACTGTGTTGATGGAAATCAATGCAGCAAACAATGCAGTTAATATATTGTCCCCTTCTACTGAGAATATGAGAATATAGAAGGAAGAGTATGTCACCTTGCCCTTCAAACCTGCCCTGCTATTCGATATGATTATGGCAGCTCTGCCGCAAGCCTTAATTCCTCTCTGTTTCTATCCATCCCTCCTGGAGCTGTGCACAATATACACTCAATATGCATTCTTTCTGCAGCTCCAGTCTTAAGAACATAAGATGTAGGAGCAGGATTAGGCCATTTGGTTCATTGAGTCTGCTTCGCCATTTCATCATGGCTGATCCATCTTCCCTCTCAGCTTCAAATTTCCTGCCTTCACCCCGTATCCCTTCATGCCCTGACCAATCAAGAATCTATCAACCTCTGCCTTAAATATACCCAGTGCCTTAGTCTCCAGAGCTGCCCGCAGCAACAAATTCTACCCTCTTGCTACTGAGCACTGTCATTGGTGAAATCCCAAACAGTGATTACAAAACTGAAGTTCCCATCTATTCAGGCATACTTGAATCCCTGTGATTTATGAAAATACTTGGTTAATCTGTAATGCACATATTGCCTCGTCTATAATTAATGACACTCTTAACCTGGTGGAAATCTTTGAGCATCAGCCCATTCTGGCAGAGTAGAAACCCAGAAGATAACCATCAGCCCTAGGAAGCAATACAAAAAGCTCAGCTAATGGGGAGATCCTGGATCTATCTTTAATAGAGTCCTGGTGGAATCTAAAGGCAAAAATGTTGAGAGATTACTCCTAATGGAGGTCTATCAAATCAGATAAGGAGCAGGTTTGTTTCTGGGGGTCTGCCATGATTTGTTCCCAACCTGTGGTCCACGGACCCCTCAGTTAATGGTAAGGGTCCATGTCATAAAATATTGGGAACCCCAGTTCAAGGTAGTCAAATGGTCAAACATGTCAAATTCTACTTTTAGACCCTTTTGGGTGTGTAGTGTCTCCAGCAATTTTAACCCTTTGCCGACTTTGCTCATATTGAGCTAACGTGAATACAACACTGCTTTACATTCTAATTCGTGGTTTGAGAAGTTGCTGTTGGAAAAGGGAAAGTGAATGTAAATGGAAAGGAGAAATTAAGCTAATAAGTGGTGTAAGGGGTCCATGTATGCTTTGTGATCCATAACTGCTGGAACATACTGTATACTTAGCTGGAAAGCTACTTAAGAACTTTATGAAGCATAATTGGCTATAAATTAAGTTGCACAGCATTTCCTTTTCAATATTATGCTCCTGAAAATCACTTATTTGCGAAGCAGAATGTGATTACGTCCATTTCCAGGAAGAATCACACCAGTCACACAATTCAATGCAACACTTGTGGTTCAAAAAACACTTTTGATCCAATTTCCATGTCTATCACACACAGTTTTTCCATGCTTGTGCAATAGTCATTTGGAATTTTGCCTGGGAATTAAGGTTGCATCATTCTGTGGAGAGCCTAACGTTGGCCATTCTTGGAACAACCAATCTCTCATGCTGTTATTTGCTAGTATATGTAAAGGAGATGTTCTTGGACCAGACCCTAGTCTAAACAATAGGA
This sequence comes from Mobula hypostoma, assembly GCF_963921235.1. Classification (NCBI taxonomy): domain Eukaryota; kingdom Metazoa; phylum Chordata; class Chondrichthyes; order Myliobatiformes; family Myliobatidae; genus Mobula; species Mobula hypostoma. The sequence goes on along the minus strand of NC_086101.1, from coordinate 88,675,355 downwards.
AGCTGATACACATTTAGCTTTCTTTTGAACTGCAGACTTTAGGCTTGCAAACTGACCCACACTATGAGAGAGATAGAGAGAGAGAGAGAGAGGGAGAGAGATCAGAGAGCACTGTAAACAATCCTATCCAAGGCAGAGATTCCATGCAATGTCTGTAAGTTCCAGCTGCATTCACCCCACCAGACTGCCAATAGTTACAGCTTGGTACACCTCCAACAAACGGGCAAAGAAGTACTAGATGATCGACAGCATAGGCAAGTGTATGGTCATGCATTTGCTTGAAGGAATAAAGACTGTAAGACCATAAGACAGAGGAGCAGAATTAAACCATTTAGCCCATTGATTTTGCTCCACCATTTTATTAGGGCTGATGTATTATCCCTCTCAACAGTCACAAGGACATCAACGGTTATGGGGAGAAGGCAGGCGAATGGGGAAGGATAATAAACCAGCCGTGATCAAATGGTGGACCAGACACAGAAGGCCAAACGGACTAATTCTGCTCCTATATCTATGGTCTTTAGTAAGGCATTTGACACATTGTAGACTCCAGAAGGTCAAGGTGCTTGGATCTAAGGCAAGCTGGTCAATTGAGTCCAAATGGCTTGGTGAAAGGAGGCAGGCAGTAGTGGTGTAAGGGTGCTACACTGAATGGAAATCTGTGACTAGCGTTGTGCCACAGAGATTGTTGCTGGGACTATTGCTGCTTGTTTGTAATACATATCCCAGTACACATAGAAATTCAGGTACATAGCTCCCTAAAGGTGGTAATATAGTTTGATCAAGAAAGTATATGGCATGTCTCACAGGGTATTGAATAGTTAGAGTATTATGTTGCAAATTTAAACTACACTGTTTAGATTACACCTGGTGTATTGTGTGCAGTTCTGGTCACTAGACTATAGGAAGAATGTTATTGTGCTGGACAGAGTGCAGAAGTGTTTAGCAAGATATTGACCTGATTGGAGGATTGGATTACAGGGAGAGATTAGATAGGCTGGGATTGCTTTCTCTGGAATGAATAAGACTAATGAAAGGCATAGATAGGTTAGATTGTCAGAAAGTTTTCCCATGTTAGGGGTATCAAAACAAGAAGGTATGGTTTTAAAATGAGAAGTTAGACTTTTATGGGGGATCCAGGGATTATTTTTTTAACTCTGGTGGTGCTTGGTATCTGGAACACATTACCAGAGAATCTGGTGGAATCAGACACAACCATAAGTTTAAGAGGCATTTCACAGAGAATTAAATAGAAAAGACATAGAAGGGTATGTTCCTAATGTAAGCAAATTGGATTAGGGCCAATAGGCAAAACGGTCAATTTGGTCATGGTCAAACCTGTTACTAGGCTGAACAACAACTAAGGCCATGAGCTTGCTGACACAAACTGGTAAGAGATGTGGGTTCACCGCTGCTGTGAGGAAGCATGTCACACAAAAGAAACTCATGCATTGGAATGGATTTTAGCTGGGGAAGTACATGGAATTATTCAAGAATCTATCAGATGTTGTGATGGGTGTTCTGTGTTCCAATGGAAGGATTAACCGGACGATCCAAATCCGTTCTAATCTATGGTGTTTTCCTGAACACTGTTGTGCCAAGAGGGGAATAAGTATTGCAATCTGGCCACATAAATTAGAAGAAAACACTCTAGAACTTTGGCAAGTGAGGGTAATTAAAATCAGCCATGCTGGCCAGTTGAGAACAGCCTGAGCAGATGTTATTATTTTCTGCAGAATATGAATGAATTCTCAGCTGTCTTTGTTGCTGTAATTCTCTGGATTTCTTTCCTCTAGTCTTCTGCCAAAAGTTATTGCACGTTTTAATAAAGAACAGTTTCAATCCAATAACAGCTTCTCGCAAATATTACCCAACACCTTTCACTCTTGTCAACTCAACCGTTTTATTTTGGTTACAGTTAAGATAATTTCAAGTTGAAGCTCTAACAGTACAGGTTCACTAAGACAAACCATCACCAAGCTGTATCCAAATACTTATGGAGGTAATGCATTGCCCAGTGCTCTCTTTATGGTCGTACTTATTTTAAAAGGCTTCAATCACAGGCTTCATGGGCGGACAATATTTCTCTATAAGCAACAGCTTGGCTTATTGCAAGTGGTAAGGGATGACACTCAAAAATACAGATTTTAATGTTGCTGTAATTCATCAAAATGGCTAATAAAGTTAAAGGCTGGTTCAGTTTGGTGAAGTATTCCTAGTAGAGAAGAATACCTCTCTAATTTCTAGGATAGAACAATATCAAGTAATAGTAAGTTGGTAAGGAGTGAGTATAGAATACTTGTCTGTATTGGTTGGGGTGTTGAATATAAAAACAGGAAGTCTGTTTGCAGATATACAAAATCTTGGTTAGGCCACATTTGGAGTGCAGTTCCAGTCAGGAAGAATGCAGAATCTTTGGTGAAGGTGTAGAAGAGGACGTTAGCTGGAAATAACTCAGAAAATGTGTAGGTTGGGTTAAGTTGTTCTCCGATCTTGGCAATTCATTTGCAAATGTTTCATCACCGTACAAGGAGATATCATCAGTGCATTGTTAATTTGTGGAGTATGCTCCAAATACTTGGCCTTTATATATTTATCAATCAGCTGAATAACTCAACGCAACCAGGATGTTCCCAGGATGAGAGAGTATTAGATATAAGAGTCATTGGACAAACTTTGACTGTTTGTCAAACTTTGATTGGGAGTCTAAGATGCTGAGAGGTGACCTGATAAGAGTATATAAATATATGTGAGACATTGACAGGATATATAGCATCTTCTTTCTTCATAGCTTTACGGTGAGAGAGGAAAAGTTTACAAGGGGATTTACAAGGCAATTTTTATTTAACCCAGTGGTCGATGCCTGGTTTGCACTACAGGGGGAAGTGATGAAAGGAATAACAATAGCCAAGTTTAAGCAGTACTTAGACAGATTCATGAAGAGGTGAGCTACAGAGACAGGGGATTCATTGTATGGGGAAACAGACAGGAGGTTCTGTGCACAAGAACAAAATTCCCAGATGATATGTTCTCTCACAGGTACCGGGGTAAGGAACAGTTCAGAATGACTCAACAGCATTCTTATGAGGGAGGGTGAGCAAGAAGAGGTCATGGCCCACTTTGCTAACAATGACTTTGGCAAGAAGGGTGACAAGGTCCTACAAAGTGAATTCAGGGAGTTAGGTGCAAAGTTAAAGGACAGGACCTCCAGGTTGTGATCTCAGGATTGCTACCCATGCTACGTCATAGTGTGGCCAGAAATATGAGGAGCACACAACTTACCACGTGGCTAAGGAAACTGTGCAGGAGGAAGGGCTTTAGATCTTTGGATCATTGAGCTCTCTTCCGGGAAAGATGGGACCTGTACAGAAGGAACAGTTGGCACCTGATCTGAAGGGGAACTAATATCCTTTGCAGAAAGGTTTGCTAGTCCCTGTGGCATGTCAAACTGTCGGGTAAACAACAGTTTTTTGTTGATTGCAGATCATGGTCGCTCTTTAAGTGCTTTGCTGTTGCTGGGTGGGTGGTGGGCACTGACACTTTTTTGCTGAAATGGGTGTGGGGGAGGCGGAAGGTTGATGCTTGCTGCTGCTTGTGTGGGGGAGGGGGAGAGGGGACTTTGGGGTTCTAACGCTTTTCTGTCATTTGTTCTTTTGGGGTTCTTCTGTTTTCAGTGGTTGTCTGCAAAAACAAGTATTCAGGTTGTATGCAGTGCACATTCTCTGATTTAAAAAAGCAGAACCATTTGAACCATTTATTATAGATGGTTGATCTTAGACCAGAAATGAATAACTTTAACAAAATCAAGAAAAGTTGCAATGTGCCAATAAATTTCTTTCAACTGATCTTAAAACGTTAAGACATAGGAGCAGAATTAGGCGATTTAGTCCATTAAGTATGTTCCACCATTGTATCATAGCTGATTTATTATCCCACTCAACCCTATTCTCCTGCCTTTTTCCTTTAACTTTTGGCGTCTTGACTTATCAAGCACCTATCAACTTCCACTTTAAATATATTCAGTGACAGCCGTCTGAGGCAATGAATTCCATAGATTCAGCACCCTCTGGCTAAAGAAGTTCCTCTATTCTGAGGCTGTGCCCTCTGGTTCTAGACTCACCCACTATAGAAAACATCCTCACCACATCCACTCTATCCAGGACTTTCAATACTGAATAGGTTTCCATGAGATTGCCCTTCATTCTTCTAATCTCCAATAAGAACAGGGTCAGAGAATTCAAAGGCTCCTCATATGTTAATGCTCTCATTCCCGGAATCATTCTCATGAACCTCCTCTGGACCCTCACCAATGCCCGCTCATCTTTTCTTAAATAAGGGGCCCAAAACTGTTCACAATACTGCAAATATGGTATGATCAATGCCTTATAAATCCTCAGCACTGCATTCCTGCTCATATTCTAGTTCCCCTGAAATAAATGCAAAATTGTATTTGCCTACCTCACCACCAACTCAAACTGCACATTAATCTTTAGGGAGTCATGTAGAAGGTTGCCCAAGTCCCCTTGCAGCTCTGATTATTGAATTTTCTCCTTGTTTAAACAAGCTTGAAACTTTATTCCTTCTACCAAAGAGCATGACAATACACCTCCCGACACTATATTCCATCTGCCACTTCTTTGTCCATTCTCCCAAACTGTTTGTCCTTCTACCTGCCTCCTCAACACTATCTGCTCCTCCACCTATCTTTGTATCATCGGCAATCAACCACAAAAATCATCAATTCAAAAATCCAAGTCATTGGCATATAACATGAAAAGAAAAGATCCCAGCACCAATCCCTGCAGAACACCATTAGTCACTGGCAGCCAATGAGAGAAAGCCCCTGTTTATTCCCACTCTTTGTCTCCTACCAGTCATCCAAACTTCTATCCATACTAGTGTATTTTCTGTAGTATCATGGTCTCTTACTTTGTTAAGCAGACTCACGTGTGGCACTTTGTCAAAGGCCATCTGAAAATCTAAGCAAAACAACATCCACTTATTCTAGGAAGAGGTACAGTCGACGTTTCAGGCCGAGACCCTTCATCAGGGTCCCGCCCCAAAACGTCGACTGTACCTCTTCCTAGAGATGCTGCCTGGCCTGCTGCGTCCACCAGCAACTTTGATGTGTGTTGCTTGAATTTTCAGCATCTGCAGAATTCCTGTTGTATCCACTTACTCTGTTTTGTCTATTCTCCCTGTTATTTCCTCAAAGAATTCCAAAAGATTTGTCAGGCGAGATTTCCCTTGAAAGAAACAATACTGATTTTGGCCTACTTTATAATTTGCCTCCAAGTACCCTGAGACCTCATACTTAATAATAGACTCAAAATTCTTTCCAACCACTGAAGTCAGACTAACTAGCCTTTAATTTCCTTTCTTCTGCCTCCCTCACTTCTTAAAGAGTGGATTGGGATTTGCATTCTAGTCCTCTGGAACCATTCCATAACCTAGTGATTCTTGGAAGATCATTACTAAAGCCTCACAGTCTCTTCGGCTCCCTCTTTCAGAATCCTGGGATGTAATCTATCTGGTCCAGGTGGCTTTCTGCTTCCCAAGCACCTTCTCCTTAGTAATAGCAACGACACTCACTTCCACCCCCTGACTCTCCAACTTCTGACATACTGCTAGTGTCTTCCACAGTGAAGACTGACACAAAATACTTAATAAATTCACCCACCGGTTCTTTGTCCCCCATTACTACCTCATCCATTCACATCTATTTTACTCTTCATAAATCTGTAAAAACCTGTTTTATATTATTGGCTAGCTTACCTTCATATTTCATCGTTTCTTTCCTTGTGGTCTTTTTGTTTGCCTTTTGTTGTTTTTTTAAAGCTTCCCAATCCTCTATTTTCTTTGAATTCACTTAGCAGCCATGGTTGCCGCAACCTCCCTTTGGAACACTTCTTTATCTTTGCAATATATCTGTCCTGAACCTTCCAAAATGCCCTCAGAAACTCTACCCATTGCTGTTCTGTTGTCATCCCTGCCTGTATCACATTCCAATCAGCTTTGGCCAGCTCCCCTCTCATGCCTCTGTAATTCTGTTTACTCCATTGTAATACTGATACATCTGACATTATCTTTTTCTTCTCGATCTGCAGAGTGAAGTCTATCATATTATGATCACTTTCCTCCTAAGGGTTCCTTTACCTTAAGCTTTCTAATTAGATCTAGTTCATTACACAACACCCAATCCAGAATTGCCCTTCTCTAGTAAGCTCAATCAATGGCTGCTCTAAAATGGCATCTTGTAGGCACTCTATAAATTCCCTCTTTTGGGATCCAGGACCAGCTTGATTTTCCCAATCGACGTACATATTGAAATCCCTCTTGACTATCGTAGCATTGCCCTTTTTACATGTCTTTTCTATCTCCCATTGTAATTTGTATCCCTCAACCTGGATACTGTTCAGAACCCTGTATATAATTTCCTTCAGGTTTTTTTTTACCTTTACAGTTGGTTAACTCTACCCACAAGGATTCTACATCATCCAACCCTATATCATCCCTTTGACTTCATTTCATTTTTACTAACAGTGGCACCCCACCCCTCAGCCTATTTGCCAGCACTTTCGAGACAATTTGTATCCTTGGGTGTTAAGCTCACAACTATGATCTTTTTCCCAGCCTGGACTCAGTAATGCTCTAAACCTCATACCTCCCAACCCCTAACTGTGTGAAACGATCATCAGCCTTATTCCATACACTGTGTGTATTCAAATACAACACCTTCAGTCCTGTCTTCATCACCTTTTTCAATTTTGGATCCATGTTACAGTTCAGCTCTTCCCACTGACTGCAATTTTGCCCAGTCATCTGCCTGTCCTTCCTCACTATCTCGCTACACACTGCATTTACTTGTATAGCAACTGCCCCATGCTTGACTCTGACCCTATCCCCCCCCCCCGAAGGATTAGTTCAAACCCTCCCCAACATCTCTAACAAATCTGCCCACAAGGATATTGGTCCCCTTCAGGTTCAGATGTAATCCCTCCTTTTCTATAGGTCATACCTTCCATAGAAGTGATCCCAATGATCCAGAAATCTGAAACCCTACCCACTGCACCAATTCAACTGCAAAATTATCCATTCTTACTCTTACTGGTGCATGGCATAGGCAGCACTCCAGAGGTTACTACACCAGAGGTCCTGCTTTTCAGCTTTCTACCTAACTCCCTGTCTTCTCTCTTCACAACCTCCTCCCCCTGCCCCTACCTCTGTCATTGTTACCAAAACGTACTACAGCTTCTGGCTGTTCTCCCTTCCCCTTTAGAATACTGTGGACCCGATCCGAGACATCCCCGACCCTGGCTCCTAGGATGCAACATACTATCTGGGTGTCTCCTTCATGTCCACAGAATTTCTTCTATGCTCCTCTAACTATGAAATCTCCTATCACCTATGTACTCATCTTCTACCTACTTCTCCTCTGAGCCACAGAGCCAGGCTTCCCCTGGTAGGTTGCCCCTACAGTACCCAAAGCGGTATACTTATTCTTGAGGGAATGCTACAGGGGTAACTCTGCAATGACAGTATTTTTTATCTCTCCTGATAGTCACCCAGGATTTTGCCTCCTGTAACTTAGGAGTGACTATCACCCTGTAGCTCCTATCAATTACCTCCTCATTCTCCCATATGTGCTGAAGGTAATCAAACTGCAGTTCCAGTTGCTTAACATGTTCTCCAAGGAATTGCTGTTTGTTGCATTTCAAACAGATGTAGTTATCAGGGAGCCTGCAGGGCTCCCAGAGTTCCCATATCTCTCACAAAGAACATACCACTAACTCGTGACCCATTCTTAGCAGACTAGCTTTGTAGTATTAGACAAAGAAAGAGAAAGAAAAGACTTACTTAGAACCTCGGCTTGTGCTTGCTCAAGCCTGTTGATTCAAAGCCTCCCACTATAACACCAGCCCACTCAAACAATGGTCTCCCCATTTACACCTCACTTTCTTCTATTGGCTGAAATAAAACTCAATCCCAGCAAGACTTGTTCTTTTGAAATGGCTTCCTCTCTGCAGCAGTCCCCCTCTCTCTACCTCTCACACTTGCTACTTCAAAGTATATTGGCATTGTTGCAACAGTAATCATAGTGGGTCAGAGTGCAAGTGAGGTGGAGAATTAGAGGGACAGGTGACTTGAAGCTCAATGTCACCCTTGCTTCAATGACTAAGAGTCTGAGACAATAATAATAAAATCATTGCCTTAATCTTAAATGATTAGCACAGAAACTTAATGGGACATCTGTCATCAGAAATTTGTTTTTCTTTATTATTGAGTAACATACAAAAAGATCAAGAATCAGTTCCTTCTGCAGGATTGCATCTGCGAAAATTTTGGACTACCTATCCTTACAAATACTAAAAAAAATGTTTATTTCTATATCTATAAACTTCCCTGAGTTTACCAGTGCTAGCTTTGAAATCACCATTTACAAGTACGTTTTTCAGACTTGAAGATTTCATTGTAATACCGGATAGTGACACATTCTATCCCCTGTAAACTTCACGTAATCCACAACTCTGTTATTGCAGTCCTAACTTGTAACAAATTCCATTATAAAATAAAATAGCTTTGTAGCACCTAAGTAAGAATATCTTAATGCAATTAAGTGAGACCACATCTGGAGTGGCGTGTACAGTTTTGGCTTCCTTAACTAAAATTGGATATACTTGGCATAGTGGGTGTGCAATGAAGAAAAGGCTGACAGTATGCAGTGAGATTGAGTACACTAGACCTGTAGTTCCATACAGTTCAGAATCAGGTTTAATATCACCAGCATATATTGTGAAATTTGTTGTCTCTACAACAGCATTAAAGCATCACATAATAATTAAAAAGTGTTAATTATGGTATACATTAATAGTTAAATTAAATAAGTAGTGCAAAAATAAAATAAAAAGTAATGAGTTAGTGCTCATGGGTTCAATGTCCATTCAGAAATTGAATGACAGAGCTATTCCTGAATCATTGAGTGTGTGTCTTCAGTCTCCTGTACCTCCTTCCTTATGGTAGCAATAAGAACAAGACATGACCTAGGAGATGGGGATTCTTAATGATAGATGCCACTTTTTTGAGGCATATCTACTTGAAGATATCCTGGATGCTACAGAGGCTACTGCCCGTGATGGAGCTGACTAAGTTTACAACTCCCTGCAGCTCACTTTGATTCTGTGCAGTAGCTTCCCCACGATACTAGTTTAAAAGCATGAGAGGAGATCTGATCAAAATGTATTGAGCTCAAAAGACTGGAGCCAGGGAGAATGTTGGCTCTGGCTAAGGAGACTTGAACGAGTGGGCACAGTTTCAGGATAAGACAGAGACAATTTCCAACTGGAAGAAAGTTACTTCACACAGAAGGTGGTAATTTTTAGAATATTCTGCTCCAGAGGGCTCTAGAGGCCCGACAATTACCTTCATCCTGAACAGCGATTGTTAGATTTTAGAGGATATCAGTGGAGTCAAATGATATGGAGATGGTGCAGGAAAGTGGCATTGTTGTAGAGTTGGGGACATCTCTGACGATAAAATGCCCACTGCATCAGAGTCATCAGGGTCACGAAATCAAATACCACCAGAGCAACTGGGAAAATTATGTTTATGTAATTATTTGGATTAAAATGCTGAGCTCAATGAAAGACCATTGACTGGAAAGTTTAATTCCAATTTGCTTTCCATAGATGTGTCCAACCAGCTGAGCATTTTCAATATTGATCAAGACAGAAACAAGCCCTTCATCCCATCAAGTCCATGGTTACTATCGGCCATCCTTTTATACTAATCCAACATTAATTTGGAGAAATCCCAGGGGATGCAGGGAGAACTTACAAGCAGACATCACCCAAGATCAGGATTGAACCCCAGTCCATAAGATCATAAGACATAGGAGCTGAATTAGGCCATTTAGACCATTGAGTCTGCTCCACCATTCAATCATTGCTGATCCTTTTATCCCTTCCTCAGCCTTCTCGCCAGTCTTTAGCACTGTGTGACAGCAGCTCCACTAGCTGTACTGAGACAAGCAGCCAAGCCAGCAGAGGGAAGGCATGTAAGTTGGCTGGTTATGCATACAATCCAACAAGAGGGCAGGCATGAGAACAAGTAAGTGAGCCCAGACTCAGTTTCTGAACTACATAAGCAAGTAAAAGATAAAGTTGAAAGTTGGGCTACCTGCACCCAAGGTTTCTTGCTGAAGACCAGGCACAGAGATACACTTTGCAATCCCTTTCTAGATTTTCATCAGATGAAATCTGTGGCTGTTATAAGGTGCCAAAGTATATCACTCTTTCTGACCATGCAAGTGAGTAGTCTTCCAGATTTCCAGTTAATGTTCTTCTTGTCATCAGGATCTCGTTGCCTCAGTAAAGCAACCAACATTATCAAAGACCTCACCCACCCGGGCATTTCTCTTCTCCCCTCTCCTATTGGGCAGATGATACAAAAGCCTGAAAAAATTAAAACACCAGGCTCAAAGACAGCTTCTATCCCACTGTTATAAGACTATTGAATGGAACTTTTGTACCATAAGATGGATAAGAATTTCAGGATGTATATTGTATACATTGCTCTGACATTAAGTGTACCTATTGAAACCTATTGAAACTTCACCTCATAATCTATCCTGATATGATCTTGCACTTTATCATTTACCTGCACTACACTTTCCCTGTAGCTTTTATAGTTTATTCTGCATCAGTATTGGTTTACTTCAATACACTATGTAATGATTTGATATGCATAAACAGTATGTGAACCTAGCTTTTTAATGGTGAACGCAGCAGGCCAAGCAGCATCTGTAGGAAGAGGTGCAGTCGACGTTTTAGGCCCAGACCCTTCGTCAGGACTAACTGAAGGAAGAGTGAGTAAGGGATTTGAAAGTTGGAGGGGGAGGGGGAGATCCAAAATGATAGGAGAAGACAGGAGGGGGAGGGATAGAGCCAAGAGCTGGACAGGTGATAGGCAAAAGGGGATACGAGAGGATCATGGGACAGGAGGTCCGGGAAGAACACCATCCCCTTCTCGCATCTTGCAAAAACGCCATCCCCTTCTCGCAATTCCTCCGTCTCTGCCGCATCTGCTCTCAGGATGAGGCTTTTCATTCTAGGACGAGGGAGATGTCTTCCTTTTTTAAAGAAAGGGGCTTCCCTTCCTCCACTATCAACTCTGCTCTTAAACACATCTCCCCCATTTCACGTACATCTGCTCTCATTCCATCTTCTCGCCACCCCACTAGGAATAGGGTTCCCCTGGTCCTCACCTACCACCCCACCAGCCTCCGGGTCCAACATATTATTCTCCGTAACTTCCGCCACCTCCAACGGGATCCCACCACTAAGCACATCTTTCCCTCCCCCCCCCCTGCATTCCGCAGGGATCACTCCCTACACAACTCCCTTGTCCATTCGTCCCCCCCACCCCTCCCCACTGATCTCCCTCCTGGCACTTATCCATGTAAGCGGAACAAGTGCTACACATGCCCTTACACTTCCTCCCTTACCACCATTCAGGGCCCCAAACAGTCCTTCCAGGTGAGGCATCACTTCACCTGTGAGTCGACTGGGGTGATATACTGCGTCCGGTGCTCCCGATGTGGCCTTTTATATATTGGCGAGACCCGACACAGACTGGGAGACTGCTTTGCTGAACATCTATGCTCTGTCCGCCAGAGAGAGCAGGATCTCCCAGTTGCCACACATTTTAATTCCACATCCCATTCCCATTCTGACATGTCTATCCACGGCCTCCTCTACTGTAAAGATGAAGCCACACTCAGGTTGGAGGAACAACACCTTATATTCCGTCTGGGTAGCCTCCAACCTGATGGCATCAACATCGACTTCTCTAACTTCCGCTAAGGCCCCACCTCCCCCTCGTACCCCATCTGTTACTCATTTTTATGCACACATTCTTTCTCTCACTCTCCTTTTTCTCCCTCTGTCCCTCTGAATATACCTCTTGCCCATCCTCTGGGTCCCCCCCCACCTGTCTTTCTTCCCGGACCTCCTGTCCCATGATCCTCTCGTATCCCCTTTTGCCTATCACCTGTCCAGCTCTCGGCTCTATCCCTCCCCCTCCTGTCTTCTCCTATCATTTTGTATCTCCCCCTCCCCCTCCAACTTTCAAATCCCTTACTCACTCTTCCTTCAGTTAGTCCTGACGAAGGGTCTCGGCCTGAAATGTCGACTGCACCTCTTCCTACAGATGCTGCTTGGCCTGCTGCGTTCACCAGCAACTTTGATGTGTGTTGCTTGAATTTCCAGCATCTGCAGAATTCCTGTTGCTAGCTTTTTAATGTATCTTTGTAATAATCCAAATCCAAAACCAAAATCACCCACCTGAAGAAGGCCATGTGATGCCACTGATACACTGTCAGGAGTCAGCCAGAGCTGTCATAAAGTCCCAACTTCATGGAATTTTATAGATTTTATAGAAATATGCTTTACAGAAGGCAATCTGTCACTTTCACACACCTTTCCTGATCCACGGAAACATAACTGAACTAGCCTTGCAAGTCACATAGTTTGTGATGAAAAATACATGCTAACCTTGCCAGCAAGCCACAACTTTCTGCAAGTTACACAAAGATTTCAAAATGAACAGGCTCCCTTTTCCTGGTAAAAATGTCAGGAAGACTCAAACGCTCTTCCAATGAATTCATCTCTGAAACATAATGTCAGGCTGAGCTGTTACATTTCACTCAGACATCTCTGGACAGGTTTGACCTAGAATCAAAGAAAGATATTCCTGTAGAACCAAAAGGGCTCTCTGCCAAATTAGGTGTAATGGTAAATTCTCAGAAACTATTCCCTGTAGATTCATTCTGGAACTGACATAAAAATAATTAGCGCCTCTTTAAGAACTGATTTTTCTTTCATTTAATCACTGGAGATAATTCTTCAGTGAAAAGTTTAAAATTCAACCTAACCTGGTGTCAGAGAATATGTGAATGATATCAAAGCCATAGCTCAAGGTAGGTGCAGTTGAGAGAATTGTAAGCCAATGCTGATTAGGAGTGGAAGGCCATGGCGGCTCGAAGACTTCTATCATGGCTCTGGTGAGCTACCTGCAAGGCTTCCGCACAGAGATTTTGAAATGAAAATCTGATCTTTCTTATTTCTGGTCAAACTTTTAAATTAGGCCTATATGCTTGCAGCACGAATTTTGATTAGTGAAGATAAAACATCACTAGGCAGGAATGATATGCCTAGGGCCAGTAAATTGATTTGGTTGATTTATAATTCCTTCCACACAACAGTCCCAATGGATTGCAGATAACGTGGTGGCAGTAGTCGATGATGGGGGAGGGTAGATGAGGTTTTGTTGGTTGATATAAGAAACCAGATCAAGTTACTCCATTTTGTGGATGCTTTCAGAATTTTTTTACCGCTCCTTCGGGACCAGTGCTGTGGCAACTATATTCTGAAAGGTGACCTGGTGATAGTTTTGCACTCTGCTGCCAGGAACAGCTTGGGTGTTAGATGCACTGATCCAAATTCAACTTCCACTAAGGCAGCATGGAAATTTTCATTCATGTTATTAAGTAAATCTGGAATCAAATCGATTATCAGTATTATCAAGTGTATAACTACTTGATTGTTATAAAAATCCATCTTGTTCACACTCGTTCTTCAAAATAAAATATGCCATCCTGAGCCAGATCTGCTGCTGTGTGACTCCAAACCCAAACTGTTGTGGCAGAGTCTTATCTGTCCCCTGACGTAGCAAGCTGCAAAATTTACGAACAATTATGGATGGACAATAATGCCACCCTCATCAGTGGCACTCCCATCCCTCAAATGAATAATAGACTCAGTGAGAGTAAAGACTATTAACCAAAGCTTACAATTCTTGAAGGTTTAGATTTGTGTTATTGAGATTCCTAAAACCTAGCTCAGTAAAACTTGAAAGCTAAAGAATTTTATTGCTGTCTACTAAACTTGAAGGCCTGTCACCTCCTTGGAGAACTATTACCCTACCAACATCAAACATGTAAGAATATTTGTGGGACTTTTGCTAGTTAAATTGGGCTTAGCCCAAGAGCATGGTGATGCCAGAGGAAACTCTGGTGGAGCTCTACATGGTCCTAGATGATTAAAGTCCTGGAAGCACCGTTTATCAGTGAAAGTCAATGTTTTTTCACTGGAGACCTATTACTCCTAAACAGAACCACCAACACAAGTCTAAAGAATGTGTCATCTCAGAATACTTAATAGGATATCCATAGTTATTTTTTTGCTTTCTGATGAGGTAATTAAACAACAACTGATCCATCTCTGTAAATTTATAACCTCTTATCCCACAAGGCTAAATCTTTTCGGAATGGCAGGCAGTGACTAGTGGGATACCGCAAGGCTCAGTGCTGGGACCCCAGTTGTTTATAATATGTATTAATGACTTGGATGAGGGAATTAAATGCAGCATCTCCAAGTTTGCGGATGACACGAAGCTGGGCGGCAGTGTTAGCTGTGAGGAGGATGCTAAGAGGATGCAGGGTGACTTGGATAGGTTAGGTGAGTGGGCAAATTCATGGCAGATGCAATTTAATGTGGATAAATGTGAAGTTATCCACTTTGGTGGCAAAAACAGGAAAACAGATTATTATCTGAATGGTGGCCAATTAGGAAAAGGGGAGGTGCAACGAGACCTAGGTGTCATTATACACCAGTCATTGAAAGTGGGCATGCAGGTACAGCAGGCGGTGAAAAAGGCGAATGGTATGCTGGCATTTATAACAAGAGGATTCGAGTACAGGAGCAGGGAGGTACTACTGCAGTTGTACAAGGCCTTAGTGAGACCACACCTGGAGTATTGTGTGCAGTTTTGGTCCCCTAATCTGAGGAAAGACATCCTTGCCATAGAGGGAGTACAAAGAAGGTTCAGCAGATTGATTCCTGGGATGGCAGGACTTTCATATGATGAAAGACTGGATGAACTAGGCTTATACTCGTTGGAATTTAGAAGATTGAAGGGGGGATCTGATTGAAACGTATCAAATCCTGAAGGGATTGGACAGGCTAGATGCAGGAAGATTGTTCCCGATGTTGGAGAAGTCCAGAACGAGGGGTCACAGTTTGAGATAAAGGGGAAGCCTTTTAGGACCGAGATGAGGAAAAACTTCTTCACACAGAGAGTGGTGAATCTGTGGAATTTTCTGCCACAGGAAACAGTTGAAGCCAGCTCATTGGCTATATTTAAGAGGGAGTTAGATATGGCCCTTGTGGCTAAAGGGATCGGGGGGTACGGAGGGAAGGCTGGTACAGGGTTCTGAGTTGGATGATCAGCCATGATCATACTGAATGGCGGTGCAGGCTCGAAGGGCCGAATGGCCTACTCCTGCACCTATTTTCTGTGTTTCTATGTTTCTATGTTATCTGGCAGGAATTCTACAATTTTCCAAAACACAGATCCCACCTGATCCTCAAAGAAGTTAGTTTCCTGTATATGTCAAACTACTGCAATGACTTGAATGTAATTTACACTTACTGTCTATTGTGAGCACAAACTGATAATGAAATTCTGGTGTTTTGAAAATAAAATAAATTCAACTGGCTCGCATTATTCTCACTGGAACACCTTTAAGAATACATTTTAGAAATTAATGAACCATGACTGGGCATAGTTATAAATGACATTGTTAGTCCTTCAACATCTGTCAGAATTTAGGACTATTAAAAGTGGAATTAAAAGTAGGAAAAGCTGTAATTGCTGCTATATCTCTCTGAGTCTAGGTAGCTTTTGTTAAATGACTACTGGACAAAATATGTGAGATATCACATAAATTCAATAGCAGAGCATTTTACTGTGATTTAGATGTGGAAGAAATATACTTCCATACCTACTGTTGGATTCGGGTTTTATTGAATATTTGCCATTGATGTAGTTATGACCACAACTGGTTCCTCAGGGTTGTCATAGTTAGGGGAGGCAGTGGGGGTAAGGTCCCACTATCTATTAAATGCTCCCAATGCTGTGCATCTCAAATGGCCTCTGACAACCAAGTTCAGCTCCTGGCCTTCACACTTGGCTTAGGTACTAAGCCCAGTGAAACCATTTCTACTGATAGGAGAAGGGGCAAAGACAGGTTACAGGTGAAAAGAAACCAGTCACTTCGGATAGATGGGGCTCGTCAGCTGTGGTTGGCAACTCATGTAGGAGGAGTAAAACTCTGACTCCAAACCTCCACTGCCTTGTATCAACTCATGGTGAAGGCTTGAGTAAACTCCAAGAAAAATTCCTGAGCTGCAATCCCTAAGGCAGTCCTACGTTGAGTTCAATGCTGACTAGCAACTCATGCGAAGCTAGTGATGCCAAACTGTATCAGTCTCTGCTGTTCCTTTGGATTCTTCAGCTGTGTGGAAAGGGGGAGCCTGCTGCAAAGGGAAACAGCTTGCTCTCCATTTCATACTGCCCCAGCTTGTGCATCATGTAGATAGCTAGGATGCAAAGTCCATGGTCAACCTCGACCAATGAAGGGCCTCACAGTTATGATCAATTACATTGGTGTTTTTTGAGCTATGATTGAGAAGAGACCACATTCAGACATTGTCCTTCACAGGTTTCCATAGAGAACTGAGATGCTAACAAGAATGGTCTCTATCATCTTTGATGCAGAAAACATATAAACGTGAATAAAAGCAGGGCACATTATGCAAGTAAAGGTGGAAAGGTGAAGGAAGATAACATCTGTGGAAAGAGAAAAAGTTTATGCTTCAGGTCAAAAACACTTTATCACACCGAAAAAGAAAGAAAGTAAATTAGGTTTAGTTGCAAAGAAGATGAGGGAGTGATGAAGAGGCCAAAGGGAATATTTTTGATAGGTTGGGGTCAAGTGAAAATTTGTAGCTTATTGTGATGAGAGGATGGATCCTTTTGATGGTAAGGCAGTACTTAATCAAGGTGACCTGTGCCTCACTGGAACAGTGTAGAAGATCATAGATAAGTTAGAGTAGAATTGGATGCAGAAGTAATGTGACAGACAACTGGAAGCTCAACGTGGCTCCTGTAGGTCAATCAGGTCCCCTGCAAAGCAGTCACCAATCTGTATGGGACTTCTCCAATGTAAGGGTTCACCCACACTGTAAGACCTGAATACAGTTTACTAGTATGCAAGAAGTGTGGGTGAATCACTGCTTCATCTGGATTTGAAGGAAATATTGAGGACAAGGTAACTGAGTGTTTTGGTCTCAACCAGCTTATCTTTTCCAAGGGACTACAATCCGTTTACAACTTCGTCCCACCACAGGATAATCTGAGGGCAATTTCATTTCTTCTTTTAACTAACAACCAACCAGTTCACCGTCAACACACTCAGTTCATAATGAACATCGTTTCCTACAACTCCACTTGCTTGAGATCTAAGGTCTAGCTATGAGAATAAGCAAGGGCCAAAATTACATCTGTATTTTTATATAATTCCTGTTTGTGACCTCTTATACTGTTGCTCAAGTGATGCTCAAAGTAAGCTTGACGAATATCACATCACCTTCCATCTCAGCACATTGCAGTTGGCTGGAGTCAATAATGAATTCAACACTTTCAGGTAACTCATTTTCTCTGTTTATATCAGAACTGGCCAGTTATGTTTCTTCAAAGTTCAAAGTAAAATTTGTTATCACAATATATACATTATAAGCCAGCACATACTACTGTTGAGATTCATTTTCATTTTCTTAGTAAATACAAAGAAACACAATAGAATCAGTGATCTGCTAGACCAGGGGGTCCCAACCTTTTTTATGCCAGGGACCTCTACTATTTAACTATGGACCTCGGGTTGGGAACCCCTATGATGTTCCCTACAATTCTGGCATAGCTATTTCATATTCCTTCTCTCATTAACCTGTAAAGCAAATGGATTCACCAACAGCTTATCAACATGGTAACCTTAGAATTGGGAAGGACAGAGAACAAGTTAGCATTAAGTTGTCGAGAGGGGAAAGGCTAGATAGGCAAGAGTTATTTTTCTTATTATATCAGAAAAATGCCTCTTGCTTTTCTAGCCTTTCCCAACTCTCAACAACTTCGCACTAACTTATTTTCTCTTTTTCCCAGTCCTGATGGATGATCGTTGTCCTGAAGCAAACTGTTTTTCTTTCCATATATCCTGCCTAAAATTCTAAGAGTTTCTGGCAATCTTCATTTTTATTTCAGATTTCCCCCATCTGCAGTCTTTTTAAGCAACACACATTAAAGTTGCTGGTGAACGCAGCAGGCCAGGCAGCATCTCTAGGAAGAGGTGCAGTCGGCGTTTCAGGCCGAGACCCTTCGTCAGGATTAACGAAGTCTTGGCCTGAAACGTCGACTGCACCTCTTCCTAGAGATGCTGCCTGGCCTGCTGCGTTCACCAGCAACTTTTATGCGTGTTGCTTGAATTTCCAGCATCTGCAGAATTCCTATTGTTTGCAGTCTTTTTAAATTGTTTTTGACATTATTAATCTCTAAACCTTTGATAATATTTCATTTAAAAATAACAATCCTTGAAAACCCTATTACCTGAACTCCTTTTGAATCAATGGTAACACAAGCAGCAGCACTAATCCAAACCAGAATATAGCATTCTCCTCAGTGTGACCTCCTAACTTAATAAACAGCTTCTTCATTACAAATACAAAGTGCAAGCCTGAAATTCCATCCACTCTGCTAATCGTTTTGCATTCTCTCTGTAGAAAGGGGAACTTAAGTGAAAAGATGGTGAACAGCGTTCAGACAAACTGATAATTGAAGCTTTAAGGAAATCCACTCATATGTAGTGAATTATTTAAAATTGTTTATATGACCAACAACCAGACTCAGAAACCATATAACTATAGCAATTCACAAATATGAGAAAGTCTGTAGATGCTGGGAATCCAAAGGAATACACAGAACATAATGGAGGAACTCAGCAGGTCAGGCAGCATCTATGGAAATGAATAAACAGTTGACATTTCAAGCCGAGACCCTTCATCAGGACTGAAAAGGAAGGGTGAAGATGTCAGAATAAAACAGTAGGGGGGAACAAGGTCATGCAATGTTGTAGCAATGCTGTAATCATGATAATTCCAAAGGGTAAATATTCTTGTTCTGCAACACATAGAGCTAAAACAGGTATACAGGATCACATTTACTCTTATTTCAACTAACACTTCTACCAATAATTTTGTTTGTAAAGGTAAATATGCCTTGCTACCTGTGAGGCCCGTTGGACATCTGCATGAGTAGTTGTTGATACCATCCAGACAAGTGCCCACACCACATGGTTTTGAGTTGCATTCATCTACATTTTCTTGACAAAACTCCCCTTCAAATCCGGCAGGACACACACAGAGGTATTCACCACTTCCTGGGGGGAAATTGATATTTGTAACACATGTTCCACCATTTATGCAGCCACATGGCTTTACGGCAACCTGTAAAGGAAAATGAGAAACACGTGATTTAGCAGTGCGATGAACGAAGATCACAAATGTAAAGTGATGTTCTGTACTTACTAATATACATATAAGAAGATTTTAGATGATTTCTGTGAATTTACTGTCGAGTGTATTTTTCTTCTCAGAGATCCCATGGCCTTAGGCTATTTTACATATTATATTACTCAAACCAAATAGAAAAGCAATTTTACAAATTCAGATCAAAAAGGTGCAAGCTTTGCTGACTATAATAATAATTAAAGCTTTATTTTCCATATTACAACTAATTAACTCTATTCTAATCCTCTGGTACTGTTCAATTTTTACCCCCCAGGAGATCTACTCTCCACACTGCAGTATGCACAATTTCTTCTGTACAGCAAGGGGCATGTCCATTAGTCCCTCCACAAGAACCAGTAAAACAGCATGAATACAGAAAAGACTGCATGCTTAATTATGATTGGTGCTTTATCCCACATAATGAAATTAACTATTGAAATAATTGGCACCTTCAATATCAAGATATAATCTTCTTCAGAGACAAACCTTGTAAGTGTAATGCAAGCTAAATCTTGCCATCCTAACCCATTTTTCCCCTTTGAAGCCAAATGACGTAAAGATAATATGTGCACTAAAACTGGAGGTTGGAGTTTTCACTCTGGATGCAATAGTTAATACTAGAACAAGATGGACAGGTTTTGAACATAATCAATGTAAAGATTGTGTTGGAATGATCAAAAGATGTGAAAGATGCTGCAGAAAAGTAAGTTTTTCTTTCACTTAGAAGCTTTTGTGTTGTCTGACTGATGCCCAGCTTCAGGATGTATTATCTGATCTACAAGGAAAGAGATTCTACCGAGGGAATTTGAGCAGCTAGGGCCTAAATTAAAACACAGACCAAAAAAGATATAAACTCTGGATTAGCACCTGAGCCACATACAAATTGGTAAAGAGTTAATAAGATCAGAGAGTTAAATGAGTGGCTCGAGGATTAGTGTAGAAGTAGGTTTGAATTTGTGGGACATTAGCACCAGTACTGGGGAAGGAGGGAGCTGCTCTGATGAGATGCTGAAAAGCGTATAACTGGCGCTGTGGATATGGGTTTAAACTAAATAATAGGAGGGAGGAGGGTTTCAGCAGCTTGAAAAATTTAGATAAACTAAAAGGGAAGAAGAGTGCAGGAAAGGTCACTAAAGTCTCCAGAATAAAGAATAAGACCAAAAGTTTAGAAAGGAAGAATTTAACTTCAGGCTAAATTGGAGACAAAATTGAAAAGAAGGGTAGTGATACGGGACTAAAGGTATTATATTTAAGACTATAATACCAGAAGACATTGGAGCACAATTAGGCCATGGAACCTGTTCCGCCTTTCGATTTTGGCTGATTTTTTATTCCTCTCAACCCCATTCTCCTACCTTCTCCTCTTCTATGGTGTGAACGCATTCAGCATTTGAAATAAGGTAGATGATCTTGTTTTGCAAATAGAAATAGGCAGGTATGACATAGTGGGCATCACAGTCATGGTTGAAAAGAGGTCACAGCTGGAAGCTCAACATCCAAGGATACACATCATATTGAAAGGACAGGCATGCGGGTAGAGGGGGTGGAGTGAATTTGCTGGCAAAAATTAAATCAAGTCCCTAGAAAGAAGTGACATAGGATCAGAAGATAGAACCTCAAACAGTACAGCACAGTACAGGCCTTTCAGCCCATGATGAACTGCTGTCCTTATACCCTACTCTAAGATCAATCTAGCCCTTCCCTGACACATAGCTCTCCATTGTTTTCCCATCTGTCCACCTATATGTGTCTCTTAGCTGATCCTAATGTATCTGCCTCTACCACTTTTGGTAGTGTGGCCTACGTACCTACCACACTCTATGTCAAAAATTATATCTGACATCCTGACGTGCTTTCCTCCAATCACCTTAAAATGATGCCCGCTCATAGATGTAGAAATCTTGTAAGTAAAGAAATTGCAAGAGTAAAAAGACTCTGATGGGAATTATTTATGGAACTCCAAATTGAAGCCAGGATGTGGGGTAGAAAAGACATCTAAAAAGGGCAATGTTACGATGGTCATGGGCGATTTCAATATCAAGGTGAATTTGAAAAATCAAGTTGGTACTGGATACCGAGACAAGGAATTTGTAAAATATCTTCAAGATGGCATGTTAGACCAGCTTTTGGTTGAAAAGGCAATTCTGGATTGGGTGTCGTGTTATGAACCAGATTTGATAGAGGGCTTAAGGCAAAGGAATTCTTAGGAGGCAGTGATCACAACAGGACAGAAGTCACCCTGCAGTTTGAGAGGCAGAGCTAAAACTAGATGCATTGGTATTACAACTGAGTATAGAGAAGTGAGAGAGGAGCTGGCCAAAGTTGACTGGAAGAGGACACAGGGAGGGATGCCAGTAGAGCAACAATGGCTAGGGTTTTTGGGAGTAACTTGGAAGGCACAGGATCGGTTCAACCCAAAGAAGAACAGAAACTGTAAAGGATGGATGAGGCCACTGTAACTGACAAGGAAAGTCAAAGACAACATAAAAGCATAAGAGTGGACACACAATAGAGTAAGACAGTGGGAAGTTAGAGGATTGGGAAGTTTTTAAAAATCAACAAAATGCAATTAAAAAGAAATAAGGGGAGAAAAGAGGAGGTATTCTGATATATAGAGTATAAGATGGGAAAGGCAGTAAATCACACCACTGGAAGTGATGCAGGAGACGTAGTAAAGGGGAAGAAAGAAATGATAGATGAACTCAGTAAGTATTTAGTGTCAGTCATCACTGTGGAAGACACCAGCAACGTGCCAGAAATCTGACAGTGTCAAATGGAAGAGGTGAGTGTAGCTGCCATTTCTGAGAAGGTTCTAGGGAAGTTGAAAGGTCTTAAGCTAGATAAGTCACTTGAACCAGATGTACTGCACCCCATTGTTCTTAAAATGTTAGCTAAAGAGATTGTGGAGGCATTATTAGAGATCATTCAAGAATCACTAGATTCTGGCATGGTTCCAGAGGACTGAAAAATTGTAAATGCTCCTGAACTCTTTAAGAAGGGAGGGAGGCAGAAGACAGGAAATTACAGGGCAGTTAGCCTGAATTCATCAGTCAGCAGGATGTTAGATTCCATTATTAAGAATAAGGTTTTGGGGAACAGAATAAAATAGGCAGTGGCTGTCAGCGACTAGTGGTGTTCCGCAGGGGTCAGTGTTGGATCTGCTACTTTTCATATTGTTTGTCAATGATCTGGATAATGTAATTGATGATTTTGTGATTAAGTTTGTGGATTATACAAAGATAGGAGGAGGGGAAAGTAGTGTTGAAGAAGAAGGAAGACTGCAAAAGGACGGACAGATTCAGAGAATGAGCAAAGAAGTGGCAGATGGAATGCAGTCTAAGGAAGTTTATGGTCATGCATTTTGGTAGAGGGAATAAAGGCACAGATGATTTTCTAAATGGGGAGTGAATTCAGAAATCAGAGGTGCAGAGATACTTGGGAGTCCTATTGTAGGTTTCCCAAAAGGTTAACTTGCATGTTGGGTTGGTAGTAAGGCAGGAAAATGCAATGTTGCAATCATTTCAAGAGGACGAGGATATAAAAGCAAGGACGTAATGCTGAGGCTTTATAAGGCATTTAGTCAGACCGCATCTGGAGTACTGTGAGCAGTTTTAGGCCCCTTATCTGAGAAAAGATGTGTTGGCATTGGAGTAGGTCCAGAGGAGGTTTGCCAAAGTGATCTCAGGAATGAAAGGTAAGCATTCAATGGCTCTGAGCTACACTCGCTGGAGTTCAGAAGAATGATGGGGTTTTCATTAACACTTAGTGAATATTGATATTTGTAGGCAGAATGGAATTGGAGAGAATGTTTCCAATACTATAGTTGGAGTGGCTAGAACCACTGGCCACAGCGCTCAGAATATAACGAAGTCCCTTTAGAAAGGAGCTGAGGAGGAATACTTTCAGCCAGAAGGTGGTGAACCTGTGGAATTAATTGGCACAGATGACTGTGAGGGCAAGTCATTGGGTATATTTAAAGCTAAGTTTGATAGGTTCTTGATTAGTGAGAGTGTCAAAGGCTATGGGAGAAGGCAGAAGAATGGAGTTGAGAGGTAAAAAAAATCAGGCAGAACAGACTCAATGGGCTGAATGGCTTCCTTCTGCCCTGTCTTATGGCCACATAGTCCTTCAAAATTCTCTTATTACTGTTCTTTGGATTTAATTTTTAGAGCTTCTTTAAACTATTAGAACTGGAAAATTGGTCGAACAAGCATGAAATTTCAAAAGCTTTATTGTAACAAATAGATTTGAGATGCGCTAAAAGCAATTTGGATTAAAGTGCCGTGATCATTCATCAAAATGTGCTGAATTACATTGAAATATACAATGTGACCTTGTGGAAACTGAAGATAGAGAAACTGTTTTCAAGTTCAGCCTTCAGAGAGGCATTAAGAAATCAGTTCATCAGTGACAGATGCACCTGAACTAGAGGGGAACCAATATCCTGGGAGGGAGGTTTGCTAATGCAAATGGGGAGGGTTTAAACTAGATTTGCAGTGGGGTGGGAATCGAAGTGAAGAGGCAGAGGATAGGGTAGTTGGCGCACAAGTAGTGACAGCTTGTAGGGAGCTTATGAGGAAGGATAAGCAGATGATACAGCAAAGAAGCACTCAGCCAGATGGTTTGAGATGTGTCTATTTTAATGCAAGGTGTATCATAAGCAAGATGGATGAACTTAGATCATGGATCAATACGTGGAACTATGCTGATGTGGCCATTACATAGACTTGGATGACTCAGGGGCAGGAATGGTTCCTGAGTGCGCTGGGCTTTAGATGTTCCAGAAGGGAGGGAGGCAAATGAGATCCAAGAGTGGAACTGCTAATCAAGGACAGTATCACAGCTGCAGAAAAGGAGGAAGTCATAGAGGGATAGTCTACTGAGTCATTGTGAGTGGAAGCCGGAAACAGGAAAGGGGGCTATAACTCTACTGGGTGTTCTTTATAGACCCCCCAAAGTAACAGAGATATCGAGAAGCAGATAGGGAGGCATACTCTGGAACAGGGCAATAATAATAGGGTTGATGTGATGGGTGATTTTAAGTTTCCTAATATTGACTGGCAGCATGTCCTTAGACCAAGGAGTTCAGATGGGGTGGAGTTTGTTAGGTGTGTTCAGGAAGATTTTTTGATGCAATATGTAGATAAGCCAACTAGAGGAGAGGCAGTACTTGATCTGATATTGGGAAGTGAACCTGATCATGTGTCAGATCCTTCAGTGGGAGAGCATTTTGGAGTTAGTGATCACAACTCAGTTTCCTTTACCATAGCGCTAGACAGGGATAGGAGCAGACAATTTGGGAAAACATTTAATTGGAGTAGGGGGAAATATGATGCTATTAGGCAGGAACTTGGGAGCATAAATTGGGAGAAGATATTGTCAGGGAAACGTATGGTAGAAATAGGGAAAATGTTCAGGGAACATTTGCATAGTGTTCTGCATAAGTATGTTCCATTGACGCAGGAAAAGGATGATTGGGTAGAAGAACAATGGTGTACAAAGGATGAAGAAAAGGTTATGAAAGGTTCAAGAAACTAGATACTGTTCGAGCTCTAGAAAATTACAAGGGTGCCAGGAACGAGCTCAAGAATGAAATTAAGAGAGCTAGAAGGGGCCATGAGAAGGCCTTGGTGGGCAGGATTAATAAAAACCCCAAGGCATTCTACAAGTATGTGAAGAGCAAGAGGATAGCGATATGAGAATAGGACCAGTTAGGAGCAAGAGTGGGAACATGTGCACAGAGTTGGAGGAGTTAGCAGAGATACTTAATGAATACTTAGCTTCAGTATTCACCAGGAAAAAGGACCTAGGCAATTATGGGGATGACTTACAGCAGACTGAATCGCTTGAGTGTATAGACATTAAGAAAGAGGATGTGCTGGAGGTTTTGAAAGGTATTAAGTTAGATAGGTCACTGTGACTGGACGAGATATACCCCAGGCTACTGTGGGAAGTGAGGGAGAAGATTGCTGAACCTATAGCGATGATCCTTTGCTTCATCAATAGGGACAGGAGAGGTACCAGAGGATTGAAAGATTGCAAATGTTGTTCCCTTGTTCAAGAAAGGAGTAAAGATAACCAGGAAATTACAGACCAGCGGGCCTTATTTCAGTGGTGGGCAAGTTGTTGGAGAAGATCTTGACAGGTAGGATTTATGAGCATTTGGAGAGACATAATCTGATTAGGGATAGTCAGCATGGCTTTGTCAAGGGCAGGTCATCCCTTGAAACCTTGATTGAATTCTTTGAGGATGTAACAAAACATATTGATGAAGGTAGAGCAATAGATGTAGTGTATATGGATTTCAGTAAGGCATTTGATAAGGTTCCGCATCTGATGCATATTCAGAAAGTAATGAGGCATGGGATCCAAGGAGACCTTGCTTTGTGGATCCAGAATTGGCTTGCCCACAGAAGGCTGTAGATGGTTCATATTCTGCATGGAGGTTGGTGACCAGTGGTGTTCCGCAAGGATCTGTTCTGGGACCCCTCTTCTTTGTGATTTTTATAAATGGCCTGGATGAGGAAGTAGAAGGGTGGGTTAGTAAGTTTGCTGATGACACAAAAGTTGGGGCTGTTGTGGCTGGCCTGGAGGGTTGTCAGAGGTTACAGCGCGACATTGATAAGATGTAGAACTGGGCTGAGAAGTGGCAGATGGAGTTCAACCCAGATAAGTGTAAAGTAGGTCAAATTTGAAGACAGAATATCATATTAATAATAAGACTCTTGGCAGTGTGGAGGATCAGCAAGATCTTGGGGTCCGTGTTCATAAGACACTCAAAGCTTCTGCGCAGGTTGACAGCGTTGTTAAGGAGGCATATGGTGTGTAGGCCTTCATCAACCATGGGATTCAGTTTAACAGCCGTGAGGTAATGTTACAACTATATAAGACCTTAGTTAGACCTCACTTGGAGTACTGTGTTCAGTTCTGGTCACCTCATTACAGGAAGGATGTGAATACTATAGAGAGAGTGCAGAGGAGATTTACAAGGGTGTTGCCTGTATTGGTGAGCATGCATTATGAGAATAGGTTGAGTGAACTTGCCCTTTTCTCCTTGGAGCGACTGAGGATGAGAGGTGACCCAAAAGAGGTGGATAAGATGATGAGAGGCATTGATCACGTGGATAGTCAGAGGCTTTTTCCCAGTGCTCAAATGACAAATACGAGGGGGCATAGTTTTAAGGTGCTTGGAAGTAGGTACGGAGGGAATGTCAGGGGTAAGTTTTCATATAGAGAGTGGTGAGTGTGTAGAATGCACAGCCTGTGAAGGTGGTAGAGGCAGATACAACAGGGTCTTTTAAGAGACTCTTAGATAGGAACATAGAGCTTAGAAAAATAGAGGGCTATACGGTAGGGAAATTCTAGGCAGTTTCTAGAGTAGGTTACATGGTCAGCACAACATTGTCGGCCGAAGGGCCCGTAATGTGCTGTAGATTTCTATGTTTCTTTCAGAACTTCATTTCTTTTTCTTATTATCTTTATATTATTAACTATCGAGTTTTGGCCAAATTGTTATGGATAAGTTCATTGTTCATTGCAGGGATCACCCTGACACTCTCCTTTGTTACCATTACCTAAACTGAACGCAGCCTATATTTTTTATTCATATGCCAAATGTATTATTGATTACCAAAACACCAAAACAGGTATTTACATTTATTTTTCAGCTCTCAATTTAGAATCAGAATCAGAATCAGGTTTAATATCACCAGCATACCCGGTGAAATTTGTTAACTTGGCAGCAGCAATACAATGCAATACATGATAAGAGAGAAAAAAACTGAATTACAGTATGAATAAATGTTAAACTAAATAAATAGTAAAAAAAAATTAAAAGTAGTGAGGTAGTGTTCATGGGTTCAATGTCCAATCAGAAATTCGGATGGCAGAGGGAAAGAAGTTGGTCCTGAATCATTAAGTGTGTGCCTTGGGGGGAGGGGGGGGGCGTCACGTGATGATGTGGGATTGAGATGTGTAATTCCAGCTCTCCCGTAAAAAATCAGCAAAGTACAGTTTAAACAAAGTAAAGTTAATAAATACTTTCCGAAAACTACTTATAAACTTTGTAAGACAACTCTACAATATGCCTTGTAAACCGCAACAGAAGAAGTCTGTTGTTGCGAAGTCGCTGCGAGATGGGAAGAAAAAAGGGCCTACTGTAGCGATGGAGCCTCGGATTCAGGTTGGATCTCCTTCGGAGGAGACGCATTTTATGTCTGGCATAGAAGAACAGGGAGCAATGGCGGCGGTAGCGGTCGCTCGGAAGAAGATGCCGGAAATGCGCATGTGCAAAGTAGTACACATGCGCAAATCGACCCAATTTAAACTACAAGAACCGACGGCCACTGCAACTGAAAGTGACTCAAAGTCAGAATTGGATTCCGTAGAGAATACAGATGAAGAAGAGGAGGAAGAACTGGAAAAGACTGGAAGTAAAGGAGACGACAGAGACATAAGAGAGGCTTTATTGCAATTAACGGCTGAACTAAGAAAATTAAGAACAGAGCTTAGAGACGTGAAGATGTGCTATGATAAAGCTATGAAAAGACAGGATAAAATGGATAAGAAACTTCAGAAGAACAATGGAGCATATTAACGACAGAGTAGAAAAAACAGAAAATGATGTGATTGTCTGGAACACGGAAAGAAATCGACCCTTGGAGAAAGTGGACGTGTTGGAAAATTTTAGTAGACGTAATAATATTAAAATTGTTGGTCTTAAAGAAGGTATAGAGGGAGATAATCCAATATGGTTTTTTTCAAAAATGGATCCCGAAAACCTTGCAAATGAAAGAGGAAGACTGATCAATTGAAATTGAGCGGGTACATAGAGCTCTAAGACCAAAACCACAAGATGACCAATATCCATGATCAATTTTAATAAAATTCTTAAGATTTCAAGACAAAGAAAGGATTCTACAGGCGGCTGTCCAAGCTGCCAAGAAGAGAAAAGGGCCACTGGTGATAGAAGGGAAGAAAATTTTTTCTACCCTGATATAAGTTATGAACTTTTGAAGAGAAGGAAGAAATTTAATCCAGTGAAAAAAGCCCTATGGGATCACGGTTATCAATTTATATTGCGTTATCCTGCAACCTTGAAGATTTTTTTGGCTGGTGGAGAAAAATGATTTTTTGACGATTACCGGAAAGCCGAGGAGTTTGTGCGAGATTCTTTGAATAGTCACCAGATACAAGAACAAACCTAGGGGAGCGAGATGGATTGAAGATGAAGACTGGATCAAGGATTAGGCCTGTTGGATCTTTAGGCAGATGAATATATAAATATATTATTAATTATATGAGGGAGGGGAAGAAAGGTTAAAATTTGAGGAATATTAGCTGGGAATAATGATATTAATTTTTCTTATATATATACAATTTTTTGTTACGGGGGAGCTGGAAGAAACACTGACGTTATTCATGTGTGCAAACATGGCAATAGCCACAACCCGCACAATGGAGGGGGGTAGTGTTGTGTACCTTTTCAGTCACAACATTAGTGGGGGGGTATTTTTTTTCTTTTTTTTGTATCTTATCTATCTTTTTTTTATTTTTGCCTGGATGATTGGGAGGGAAACACATAGCAACATGGTGAAGTTCAAGAGATTCCCCAGGGAACTATGAGAGTTGAGAAGCTAAGTAATGTTTTAGATTTTAAGAGATAAATATGAAACTTTTTTGAATATTTGGAACCCTTATTTACAGTTCCGATGATAAAGATCTTGGTTCCTTGGGGAAAGTAACAAATATATATTAAATTTATTTTTAATCCCATGGAGCATGTGCAAACCTTCCAATACTCAGGTGGTTCCTTTTTTTCTTCTTTTTTTTCTTTTCTTTTTAAGTAGGAGTATATATCGGGGGGGGAGTGTTAAGGGGAGGGGGGAGGTAGTTATTATTTTCCCACGTATTTACTTTGAAAACTCAATAAAAATCATATATATATAAAAAGTGTGTGCCTTCAGGCTCCTGTACATCCTTCCTGAAGGTAGCAATGAGAAGGGGACATGGCCTATATGATGGGGGTCCTTAATGATGGATCCGCCTTTTTGTGACACCATTCCTTGAAAATGTCCAGGATACTATAAAGACTAATACCCATGATTGAGCTGACTAATTTTACAACTCTCTGCAGCTTACTTCGATCCTGTGCAGTAGCCCTCACCTCCCCCCATACCAGATGGAATGCTTTTCATGGTACATCTGTAGAAATTTGTGAGGGCTTTTGGTGACATACCAAATCTCTTCAAATTCCTCTAACTTCCAGCTTCCTGTTAAAGTTTATTAGTAATTCCACAACCCATCTGATATACAACAAGTACTTCTGAGATTTTGACCCAGTGCTGGGAAAGGGTCATCAATACACTTCAAAGTCAGGATAGTGTTCGACTTGCAGTGGAACATGTTACTGGCAATTCTTAGTACATATGAAGACAATTAACATTGGTGACCATGTGCTTCTTCACAGAGTCCTGTTCAAAACATCTTCCATCGTTTTGTTGGTGACTGAGCACAGAATGATGGGGCATTGGCCAGTCTTAGTGGAGTTACCCTTTTTTTTCTTCTTATGGTCAGGTGCACCTGGGCAATTGGTTCATCGGCTAAGGAAAAGTAGTCAATGATAGCAGCAAGAAGCTTCCTCGCTTATATTTGACTGAATGCCATGTGATTTCATGAGGATTGGAGATAATGCTGAAGAATTACATTACCTTTGATTGGTTTGTCCTGCTAATGGGAACACAACTCAGATATCAGACTTAAAGTGCTTGTAATTTTGACTTGTGCTAGGTTGCTGCTTTGTTTATCAGTACAACTGGTGTTCTAATTTCAGATGAACAGGCACAGATGGTTGTGCAGATGGTGGTATCGTAAATTTGGCCTTGTCAACAGAGCTTGGTATTTTCAAATCCAAATCTAGATCACCCTTGGGTGATCTGCTTGATTTCATTCTCACATGATGCAGTTTGATGCAACAAGCTGAATTGCTGGACTATTTCAGAGAACAATTATGAAACAAGAATATCAGTTTTGGTTTGAAATAACATTTACCCCAAGCTGAATAATATTATGAAGAACATCAGAGAATCAGATGGGTTTTACAGCAATTACCAATAGGTTCATGACTATCACTATTGGTATCAGCTTTTTATTCCATAATATTTAATTAACTTAAATTTACAGTGACCATGATTGAATATTAACATTCATCTCCAGGCTACTAACTCATTATAATGCTGTATAATTGCTAAACAACTGCTCCCTATAAGTATATGTTCCTAAATGATATCTCCAATGTTCAAACAAACCTAAGTAAGCCAAATCAAAAAAAACCTCCCATGAAAGAATTTAACATAAAGAGCAACACATTCAGCAAAGGATTGGCAGGTTCAGGTTTTTGTGGAAGTAAAACGACTGTGTAACCTTAAGACATTCTGCCTGAAAAGGTCATAATGGCCTGCTTCATGTTCTAACACCTAGAAGTTACATCAACCATAATGATGTGCTTCAAGAGGTTGGTTATGTTGCAAATAAACTCTTTCCTCAGAGATGACATAGATCTGCTCCAATTTATGTACCACCACAAAAGGTAAACAGCAGATGCAATTTTTCTGGTTCTTCACTCTGCTCTGGAGAACAAGAACTCACACATCAGGCTGCTGTCATCAACCACAGCTCGCGGCTGAACATAATAATCTCATCTAAATTCATCAGCAAACTTCAAGACCTGTGTCTCTGTATCTCCCTTCACAACTGGAAACTCAACTTCCTCATCAGCAAAGCTCAATTGATGAATAATGGTTACAACACATCTTCCTCACTGACCATCAACAACAAAGGGGCACCTCAAGACTGTGTGCTTATTTGCTCATTCTGCTCTCTGCACACATGTCCATGTGACTAAGCACAGCTCCAATGCCATCTTCAAATTCACTAACAAGCAAATCATAGGTGGTGAAGTCAGCTTATTGGAGTGAAACAGGACTTCTGGTTGAGTGGTGCTGCAAAAACAACCTCTCACTCAATGTCAGCAAAACTAAGGACCTGATTGTTCACTTCAGGAAGGGGAACAAGTGCAACCATGCATCTCTCTACATTGGAGGAACAATAGTGGAGAGATTCAGCAGCTTTAAACATATCAGATGACCTGTCCTGGGCCCAGTCCAGAGATGCAGTCATAAGGAAAGTGCACCAACATCTTTACTTTCTTAAGAGGTTAAGGACATTCAGCTTGTCACCAAACACCTTAAAAACTGCTACAGATTAAGTGCTGAAAGGGTCCTGACTGGTTTCATTGTGCAATGCTACAACAATTCAAATGCACAGGACTTTAAGAATCTGCAGAGAGTAGTGAACACTGCACAATACATCACAGACATTCTTCCCCGCCACTGGTGATATCTACAGGAGGTGCCACCTCAAAAAGGCAAGATCTTTCATCAAAAATCCCCACCATCTGGGCCATACCATCTTTTTGTAGCTACCATTCAAAGGGAGGTACAGAAGTCTGAAGTTCCCCACCAGAGTCAAGAGCAGTTACTTCACTTTAATCATTTGGTTCTTGAATCAACCGACAAAATCCTAATCACCACTACCATTTAGCAACACTGATCACTTTGCAATAAAATACAGTTTTTAAAAAAATTCTAATTGTGTTTTCTGTTGTAAAAATTGTGTATAATTTATGTTTAATTTAGATTTTTCTTGTGATTGCTGTATGAATCTGCATGCTGGTGGGTGGGAGGGAGGAAGGGGGTTGTTTTGCTGTTCTTGTCTTGTTGCTGTTGTTCTGTTGTTGTCGCTTGTGTGCATGCTATATGGTGGACATGCTGTGTTGGTGCTGGAATGTGTGGTGACACCTGTGGGCTGGCCCCAGCAGATCCCTAGGTAACGTTTATTGCTAATGCAAACAGTGCATTTCACTGTATGTTCTGCAGGACCAGCCAAAGGTGTTTCTGTCCTTTTTAAGCAAACTTTTTTACCAACGCAAGACCCAGCTGGACATTAAGAACTTTAAGTACTGCAGGCCTACCCATCAGCGACTTGCTCATTGGCGGCGGAAATGAAGGAGCTGGACTTGGTGTGGACTCACTGTTGCCTGCGTCAGAGGCATCGGAGGAGTTGGTGCCTGATGGTGGTGCACAGTTTTAACAGTGAGTGACTGTCTTAGTTGCTTTTCTTGTGATCGCAAGACCCTGTTGGACATTGTGGACTGCTGCATGTCCGATTCACTGGTTTATTGGTGGACAGCAGGGGAGCGGCATGGCCTTCGTCATAGCAAGGACTAGGCCTCAAATCTCAGTGTTGACTGTTCACTGCTGCCCAGGAGAGAGGCACTGGAGTCTGAGCACTCCACCAGAGGTGCTGTGTGGCGTGGCGTCCAAGCGGGAGTTGGTGCTGCCTCCAGTAATCGCTCAGCAAAAGACAGGTTGTAATGTGGGTGACTACAGACTACTGAAACATTCATGAGACTTGGGGTCTGTGTGTGACTATATTTTACTGATATCTTATATTTGTTTGCTATCTTATATATGCTCTATGTGTCTTGGGCTGTGTACGGCTGTTGGTACTGTGATCTGCAAATTATCCCCCGAGTAACACTGTTTCGGTTGTCTGTATTTATGGGTATTCATGTATGGTTGAATGACAGTTAAACTTAAAATAGAAAGTACATGTGATAAGTATTTGAAGCCTAATATACTGCTGCAAGTAAGGTTTTCATCGCACCTATGCATGCATGTATTTGTCCATATGAAAATAATCTTTACTCAAATTGAAGGGACCACAAAGCCAGACATACAAACTTGTTACCCTCCTAACAGTGTAAACACAAGGAAATATGCAGATGCAGGAAACTCAAGCAACACGCACAAAATGCTGGTGGAACACAGCAGGCCAGATAACATCCATAGGAAGAAGCACAGTCGACGTTTTAGGCCGAGACCCTTCGTCAGGACTAATTGAAAGAAGAGGCAGTAAGAGATTTAAAAGTGGGAGGGGGAGGAGGAGATTGGAAATGATAGGAGAAGACAGGAGGGGGAGGGATAGAGCTAGGAGCTGGAAAGTTGATTGGCAAAAGGGAGACAAGGCTGGAGAAGGGAGAGGATCATCAGATGGGAGGCCTAGGGAGAGAGAAAGGGGGAGGGGAGCACCAGAGGAAGATGGAGAGCAGGCAAGGAGTAATTGTGAGAGGGACAGAGAGAGAAAAAAGAAAAAAAACTAATAAATAAATAAATAAGGGATGGGGTGAGAATGGGAGGAGGGCTATTAACAGAAGTTCATGTCATCAGGTTGGAGGCTACCCAGACGGAATGTAAGGTGTTGTTCCTCCAACCTGAGTGAGGCTTCATCTTGCCAGTAGAGGAGGCCGTGGAAAGACATTAGAATGGGAATGGGATGTGGTGTTAAAATGTGTGGCCACTGCTTTCTGTCCCTATCTCTGGAAACAGCTTATCTACTGATGTCTACTATAAGCCTATGGACTCTCACAGCTACCTGGACTATTCCTCTTCCCATCCTGTCTCTTGCAAAAATGCCATCCCCTTCTCACAATTCCTCCGTCTCCGCCGCATCTGCTCTCAGGATGAGGCCTTTCATTCCAGGACAAAGGAGATGTCTTCCTTTTTTAAAGAAAGAGGCTGCCCTTCCTCCACCATCAACTCTGCTCTCAAACACATCTCTCCCATTTCACACACATCTGCTTTCACCCCATCCTCCCACCACCTCACTAGGGATAGGTTTCTGCTTTTCCTCACCTACCACCCCACCAGCCTCCGTAACCTTCGGCACCTCCAACGGGATCCCACCACCAAGCACATCTTTCCCTCCCCCCCTCTCTCTGCTTTCCGCAGGGATCGTTCCCTATGCGACTCCCTTGTCCATTCATCCCCCCCATCCCTTCCCACCAATCTCCCTCCCGGCACTTATCCTTGTAAGTAGAACAAGTGCTGCACATGCCCTTACACTTCCTCCCTCGCCACCATTCAGTGCCCCAGACAGTCCTTCCTGGTGAGGCGACACTTCAC
This sequence comes from Mobula hypostoma, assembly GCF_963921235.1. Taxonomy (NCBI): domain Eukaryota; kingdom Metazoa; phylum Chordata; class Chondrichthyes; order Myliobatiformes; family Myliobatidae; genus Mobula; species Mobula hypostoma. The sequence goes on along the minus strand of NC_086101.1, from coordinate 88,640,875 downwards.
CTGTGAGTCGGCTGGTGTGATACACTGCGTTTGTTTCTCCTGGTGCAGCCATCTATATATTGGCGAGACCCGACGCAGACTGGGAGACCGTTTCGCTGAACACCTACACTTTGTCCGCCAGAGAAAGCAGGATCTCCCAGTGGCCACACATTTTCATTCCACATCCCATTCCCATTCTGATATGTCTATCCACAGCCTCCCCTACTGTCAAGATGAAACCACACTCAGGTTGGAGGAACAACACCTTATATTCCGTCTGGGTAGCCTCCAACCTGATGGCATGAACATTGATTTCTCTAACTTCCGTTAAGGCCCCTCCTCCCGTTCTCACCCCATCCGTTATTTATTTATTTATTTATTTATTTATTCTTTTATTTCTTTCTCTCTGTCCATCTCACAATGACTCCTTGCCTGCTCTCCATCTTCCTCTGGCGCTCCCTCCCCCTTTCTTTCTCCCTAGACCTCCCATCCCATGATCCTCTCCCTTCTCCAGCCTTGTCTCCCTTTTGCCAATCACCTGTCCAGCTCTTGGCTCCATCCCTCCCCCTCCTGTCTTCTCCTATCATTTCAGATCTCCCCCTCCCCCTCCCACTTTCAAATCTCTTACTGCCTCTTCTTTCAGTTAGTCCTGATGAAGGGTCTCGGCCTGAAACGTTGACTGTGCTTCTTCCTATGGATGCTGTCTGGCCTGCTGCGTTCCACCAGCATTTTGTGCGTGTTACCCTCCTAACAGATTAGGTTAAATTATAGCTAATTTAATCCAAGGTCTAGAGATCAACATAACTAAATATGTCACAGATAGTTTTATGTTCCATCATATTGCAAATTTTGTTTAAGTACACAAAAAACAAAAAAATGAACAATTTATTGGAATGAAACTCACTGGGAAATGCCAGCAGCTACATGCTGAATTTATCCCCCATGAAGTTCTTGAAATCTATACAAGCAGGAATTCCTGAACTCAGCAGTCGTTTCCCTGCTGTACTTGAAAGCTGGATCCCTCTTGAAGTACAGTGACATCGCACCAACTTCAGGCAGTCAACACTGGGCAATCCCCAGCAGTTCTACTGGAATGGTTCTTACTGAATCCACATCACCTTAGACCTGACACAAGGGCAGCAAACTCATTTATTTTAATGGAGAGAAACAGCTGTGAAGGAGAAATATAAGGTAATGTATGATTTTTGGAATTAATTAAGTTTGCTCTAATGATTTTAAATATTCACAGTGGCTTAAGTGACTTAAATTAGATTTAATTTTGAATTCATTAATAATTTTACAAAGTTAATATTTCAATTGACCTTTTTTAAGATTCTGAGTGCCTCTAAATATCAAAGGGTTTTTTGAAACATTCTAAGTTTTCGATTATCAAACTTGAGTGCTATTTAATTGGCTGTCAAAGTTACTTTTTCATGGAGGGAGGGGTTGTTTTTTATTTTATTCTTTTATTTAGAGATACAATGTGGAACAGGCCCTATGCGCCACCCAGAAGCACACATATTTAATCCTGGCCTGAGTACAGGACAATTTAATGACCAATTAATCTACCAACCGGTAAGTCTTTGGACTGTGGGAGGAAACTAGAGCACCCAGAGGAAACCTACGCGCATATGGAAGGACGTACAAACTTTCTTAGAACAGATATCAGAATTGAACTCCAAACTCCAATGCCCTGAACTGTAATAGCATCACACTAACCACCATGCTATGCTACAGTGGTGCCCCTATGTCTACATACTCTCCCTTCTACCCACCATCCCATGTGATACTATTGCTGTGTGTATATATATATATATATATATATATATATATATATATATATACACACACACACAAGGAGACATCACACATCTAGAAAAGGTGGGTCTGCAATCAATGGCAAGATGAATTGGCTGATCACTTGAGTTCGATTAGGTTTAAGTTTTTCTTTCATTTAGACGCAGGTTGTATACATCTTTGTGAAGGACTGAACTTGGTGGTCACCCTTAATTACTCTTGAAAAATTTGTAGTGAACTGCCTTATTGATTTGTAGCAATCCAGTTGCTCTCACCCATCTACCACACGGCTTTAAAACTGGCCATCTGCCCTCCACAATCTCAGTCCTCTTGCAGGGGTTTCACCCGACACATAGACCATTTCTTTGCCTTCATATTTGCTGCTGGACCCAGCAAGTAAGTGCAATGGCGAAGAAAGCACAGCAGCGTCTCTACTTCCTTAGGTGTCTGCAGAGATTCAGCACAACATCTAAAACATTGACAAACTTCTATAGATGTGTAGAAGAGAGTGTATTGACTGGCTATATCAAGGCCTGGTATGGAAACAACAATGCTTTTGAATGAAAAATCCTACAAAAGGTAGTGGATTCAGCCCAGTACACCAGAGGTGAAGGCCTCCCTACCATTAAGTACATTTACATGAAACTCTGTCGTAAGAAAGCAGCATCCATCATCAAAGATCCCAATGATGTAGGCTATGGTCTCTCTTCACTGCTACCGTCGGGTAGAAAGTGCAGGTCGACCTTCACTAATCTGACTACCTGTAATCCGGTTTCTTCGATAATCTGCACTGATTTCAAATTTTCCGCGCAACTGTAATTTCAAATTTTCCAGGCCACCATACGAAACTGCTGCGCATTGTTTTGGTTGCGCTAGGCCTGTTCACGTGCTGGGGCGCTCTTGTAAGCGCAGACAGCCGATTCCTGCTTGTTTTCCTGCATTTATTAATATCATTTGCATGAGGGGCAGCCGCCCGGCACCTGCCCATCTCACCCGCCAGCGGCAGGGGAGCTGGCACGCGCTGGGTCGGTCCGCCTTCTCGCACACCTGCCGGCAGTCGCGCATTGCTCTCTGGTGTTGCCCGGCCAACGCTCCGTTCTCTTCTGCCTACGACTTCGGATCAGACGTGATGACCCGCTGAATTTAAGCATATTAATAAGTGGAGGAAAAGAAACTAATGAGCATTCCCTTAGTAACTGCAAGTGCAATGTAGTCTTTGGGATAACTGCAAGTCTGTGTCTTTGTTATCACTTAGCTCACGCTTGAGTGCTGGTAGTGAGTGCGCTTTATTTTTTGCCAGTGGGTAGAGGGGAATTGTTGCTTGCTACCGCTTACACGCAGAAGGGAGGGGAGCGGGTGGGTGGGACTTAGGGGTTCTAACATTTAACTGTCATTCATTCTTTGGGGCACTCCTGTTTTCGTCGATGGTTGCGAAGAAAAAGCATTTCAGGATGTATATTGTATACATTTCTCTGACATTAAATGAACCTTTGAATCCTTTGATATTTTAAAGGTATAATGAGGCAGTTAGCTATTGCTTAATGTGGTCCTTCTGTAATTCGGCATTTTCACTAATCCGGCACTCCTCAGGTCCCAATAGTGTCGGATTATAGAAGGTCGACCTGTACAAGAGCCTCAGGACTTGCACCACCAGGTTCAAGAACAGTTACTACTCCTCAACCATCAGGCTCTTGAATAAAAGGGGATAACTATGCTCACGTGCCCCAACGTTTGAGGTGTTCCCATAACCAATGATCTCACTTTAAGGTCTTTTTATCTCATTATCTACATGTTTTCCCTATTTTTGCTATTTATATTTGCATTGGCATAGTTTGTTGTCTTCTGTACTCTGGTTGATCTGTCGTTGATCCTGTTATAGTTACTATTCCATTGATTTGCTAAGCATGCCCAGAGGAAAATGAATTTCAGGGCTGTATATAGTGACATATGTGTACTTAGATGATAATATTTACTTAGAACTTTAAGTTCCTCTAGCAGTTTGTCTGATTCAGATTCCAGCATCTACAGTCTCTTGTCCTTCTCTGATATATTTTAAATCTAGTTGAATGGAATACAAGCCTAAAACCGCAGACCATGCTGCCCTTGTCCTCCTTGGTGACAGGGAGAGAGTTTTTGTGGTGCTTTTAAAGAGGCTTGGTGAATTGCTGCAGCAGGTAGTACATACTGGAGGCACAATATCAAGTGATAGAGGTACTGAGCCTACTACTGTCGATAGAGTGATGATAACATAGGCCATTTGTTCTGGTTCATATAAAACTCCTCACAATTATCCAAGCAAATTGAAAAAATTCTCCCACTTTCCCGATTAATGCATTGAAGGCTTTGAACATTGACTTAGGATTGACTTTATTTTCATATGTACATTGGAACATACAATGAAATGCATTGATTCTTTGTGTCTTCACAAATCAGCGAGGATTATGCTGGGCAGGCCACAAATGTCGCCATCCTTTTGGCGCTAACATAACCCACTAACATTAACCATCCATCTTTGGAATAGAGGAGGAAGAGAGGAAACCCACACAGTTCAGGTGAGAATGTACAAAGATAATCATGCAGGATATCCGATATCTGATCATTAGCAAACATCCTACTGTTGACATGGTGGAGAGAAGTTCACAACTATAGTAGGCAAAGGTAGTGGTCCAACAATACTACTCTAATGATGCTAGGTTCCTCTATGAAAAGGAGTAGAGAGTTGATGTTTTAGGCCGAGAAGAAGCGCCTCAGTCAAAACATCAAAAGTCTAATCTTTTCCACAGATGCTGCCTGACCTGTTGGGTTCCTCTAGCATTTTCTGGATTTCCAGTAATTTTTCATAAGTTGTTGAAAGTTTGGGAATTTTTCTTTTGATTTGACATGATACACAATGTTTTGTAGATTAGCTCAAAAAATCGTACTTCTATATATTTTAAATTTTGAAAATGAGACAGTAAAATGTGAAAGTAGTTGTTGGGGGGCAGGGGCTGAATACTTCATCAAGTCATTGTATCAAAACTGTGACTTCAGTGGAAATATACAATAGCAAAACACTTAACAGATCAAGAAGCATCAATGGCGAGAGAAAGTCAAGTTTTAGGTTGAAGGTCCATCTGAAATTTGGAAATATGAAATATTCTACTTGTATATAAAGCCACAAATTTTCAACAAATACATTTGCACAAATAGATATAAAAATGGTGAGGCAAAGGGATACACGTGGAACTCCAGTTCACAATGTCAGAATTTAATCGGTGTTTATCTGCTATTTCAATGGGTTTTCAGAAGATATACTTCCAAGTTTCTCAAGTATTTGTCATCATAATAATTTGCTGTGCTATTTCATATTCTGTATAGAATTTATTGAACAATAAACAAAAATATGCAAACAAGAGGAATTCTGCAGATGCCGGAAATTCAAGCAACACACATGAAAGTTGCTGGTGAACGCAGCAAGCCAGGCAGCATCTCTAGGAAGAGGTACAGTCGACGTTTCAGGCCGAGACCCTTCGTCAGGACTAACTGGTGAAGTCCTGATGAAGGGTCTCGGCCTGAAACGCCGACTGTACCTCTTCCTAGAGATGCTGCCTGGCTTGCTGCGCTCACCAGCAACTTTCATGTGTGTTGCTTAAACAAAAATATGCCTGACTTTTTAATTTAAGTGGAATTCATTGCACTCACCTGAACCGAATATGTGCTTTGTGCATTGCACTCATCCGAGACGGTAAAGCCAAAGCTGGCTGAATTTTGGGAATTCACTTTCCAAATCAGAAGGCCGGCAGGTGATAGGCTGACATTCTCAGGAGCAGACTCCAGTGAGAACAGCACAGCCGATCCTTCAGGATCCACTGCTGTGAACTGGTAAACAAAATTTTCACCCAAAAATGTCTGGAGCTTAGTTGGAGACTCTTGGTAAATAGGTGGCCGATTGTCTTAGTAGGAACACAAAACAAAGCCGTTAGTAATAAATTCAAATAACTCATTTACTCATTCCAATTTTTTTCTCATAAAAAATAGGAAATGAGAAGAAATTCTAATGTCCTAATGTGTGTTCTGCATTGTTATTGGCCCGAACAGCAAAAATCTGCTTTGGTCATGGGCTCGTCACTACAAATTACACTTGTGACCCAGTTGTTGAACAAATCTTTTCAAATTTGTGAGCTTGCCCTTCATGACAAGGAACAGAGGAAAGAGAGGGCCATTGGTCAGATGCCCGACTGGAACTTAGAGCTGGCTTGACAGGACAGAGCAGGAGAACAGCTATGAGGCTGTGAATGAAATGGGAATGCATTGTGTAATCGGTTGGTTGGGTCTTCAAAGTTCATTAGGTGAAAGGTCTCTGGAGAATGTTAGTTCAGAGTCTGAGCCAATTGGAGAGTCAGGGAACTGGTGGATAGCAGTATTGGTATTTTGAGATGTGAAAGTTTAAGAATAATGGGCAAATAAGAGACTTAATGGAAATACAGCTTGATGCTTCACAACCAAAATAGCCGTTGGCATTCAATCCAGGGACATGGGCTAATTTCATCCACAATGTTCCTAAACAGGCCCTACATAGAACTTCAGGTATGCCCTTGACATGGTGATCATATCACAAATGCAGGCCTATTTACATGCCAGGAAATGCATAGTGGAATATCTGAAACAATGCAAAATTACCTAGAAATTAGTCTTTATACACTATCATACAGCAAAAAAAAACATTCATTTGTGTAGTACTGAAATATGCAGTGTTAATCAAACTGATTTCTAGGTGAGACTTCCTTAATTAAATTCAAAGGTTTTGAATGAAATCTTACTTTCATTAATGGACCAGGTGATCTTGGACATGTCTGGGTTGCACAGCAAACAAAGACTTGTTGGATTTGGGTCTCCTTCACTATAACAAAGTCCATTTATATTGCATGTTTTTTCCTAAGAAAAGAAATCCATCACATCTGATTCAAAAAGGGACATTGAAAAATACACTTCAACATTTGATTAAGGTTAAAGCAATTAATAATTGTAATATTAAATTATATTACTAAAATAATGCTATTACTAATTAAAATCTATCAAATGTATTAAGGGGAAAATTCATTACTGGATACTAGCATTACACTTAACTAAACGTGACAGCTAGCTGGAAGCCAATAGTCTAACCTGCTTTTATGCAAGTGACTGAAGATTCATTTTTCCTTGATCCAATCATGTATATAAATTTATGCTCGTTGTGTCAATCTTCTCCAGGGAATAAGGCTTTTCTTGTAAATTTAATGACTGCAAGGATTTGCAGAGTAGAGAATGCAGTTCAATCCATCACTGACCCAGCCTCCCTTTCATTGATTCTGCCTATACTTCTCTCAGTCTCGGAGATAGCAACCAACACAATCAAGGACTGCACCAACCCCAGACATTCTCTCTTTCCCCCTCAACTATCAGGCAGAAGGTACAACAGCCTGAAGAAACATATCACTAGACTGAAGGAGGGCTTCTACCCAACTATTAACAGATACTTGACCATGCCTCTAATATGCTAAAAAAAAGATCTCTTCAATCTATCTCACCAAGGCCTGTGCATTTCAGTTTGATTACTTACATTGCACTTTTCTGTAATTGAAACTAGATTCTGCATTTTCTTTGTACTTCCTCAAGTTACTTATATCGGGCATGATATGCCTGGACGGAACTGATTAAAGTCTGTCACGAGCATTATGACTCATCAGGCCGATGCTTATGCCAGTTTCCGTGGCGTGGATTTAAATGTTAAAATCGAACCCGCATCCACCACTTCTGCTGGCAGCTCATTCCACACTCTCACACTCTCTGAGTGAAGAAGATCCCCTTCACATTCCCTTAAACATTTCACCTTTCACCCTCCAGTCTAGTCTCACCCAACCTCAGAGGAGAAAGCCTGCTTGCATTTACCCTCTCTAGGTATCTTTACCCTCTCTTTGTATACCTCTATCAAATCTCCTCTCATTCTCCTACATTCCTGGGGATAATATCCTAACCCATTCAACCATTTCGTATAACTCAGGTCCTCAAGTCCAAGCAACATCCTTGTAAATTTCTGCATTCTTTCAATCTTATTGATACCTTTACTTTTTTTTGTGTGTGCCATACACTGCCAGAGCCTCGGCGACCACTCTTTCAAGCGGTTGTCTTGGAGGAAAGATTCTGTGAGTGGTCCCCCATGTCCTTCTCACAGCGCAGATTTTTTCTTTTACGAGGCCGAGCTGCGAGCTCGACACTCAACCCGGCACAGATGGAAGCATGCCTGGGAGCGGCCCGACTGGGTTCGAACTGGGGATCTTTCTCTCCGGAGTCCGGCGCTGATGTTACTATGCCACCAGCTGGCCGATAGCTTTACTACTGGCACATAAGACTCCAGGTAGGTTTCACCAATGTCTTATACAACTGTACATAACATCCCAACTGCTGTAGTGAACACTTTGATTTATGAAGTCCAATGTGCCAAAAGCTCTCTTTATGATCCTCTCTACCTGTGACATCACCTTTAAGGAATTACAGATCTGTATTCCCAGATACCTCTGTTCTACCACACTTGTCACAGCCCTCCCACTCACTGTGTAAGTCCTACCCTAGTTTGTCCTCCCGAAGTGCAACACCTCACACTTTCCGTATTAAATACCAATTGCCATTTTTCAGCCATTTTTTTCAACAGGTCCTGTTCTGCTGTATTTCACGACCAGTGACAAACACTACATTTTTTTTATTGATGTAGCTCCTGACCTTTCTTGATGTAGTCATTCCAGTGTACATATAATTAACTCCTTGAAACTAAGTGAACTGTATCATTTGTTCATGAGGTATCTGATCATTAAAACATAAAACAAAAGAGATCCAAGTTCATTGGTTCATATCCATTGGTTATCATTTTGTCAGACACCAATAATTATATATTTATTAACCTACATGTAAAATGTAGCCCTTGCAGTACTAAATGCGAAACTAGGGCGAACAATACTACATTCAGCCCTGCTTCACAGATGCTGGAATAGGGCAGCACGGTAGCATAGTGATTAGCACAGTGTTTTACAGTACAGGCGACCTGGGTTCAACTCCCTCCGCTGCCTGTAAAGAGTTTGTCCGTTCAACCACATGGGTTTCCAGGTGCTCCAGTTCCCTCCCACAGCCCAAAGACGTACAGGTTGGTAGGTTAGCTGGTCATTGTAAATTGTCCCATGATTAGGCTAGGATTAAATCCAGGGGTTGCTGGGTGGCACGGCTCAAAGGGCTGGAAGGGTCTATTCCACTCTGTATCTCAATAAACAAATAAATAAGACAATGGCATGGACATGATAAACATCCTGAAGGCGACACTTAATTAGAGGAGACTTGTGATGGGCCTCAGTCATTGTCTGATAAAATGCCCTAAAAGGAAAGGCGGAGCGAAGCTTGAGGTAGCTGAGATTAAGTGGTTAAACATAAGAACAGATGCCAGATTTTGTTAGGTTAACCAAGTGGAAATAAAAGCAGGTCAAAAGTGTCATGCCTTCTGTCAAGTCAAAAATCACACCACTTCTGTCACAGAACAGAAACTGGCAAACATCAAAATCTTAACATGCGTGGACTTGTTCCTATAGCAAATTGACAGTTAAATATTTAATTCTTACTGATTGTTTAATAAAAGTGACAAAGTTAACATTTTTTAAGAAATTCTGGATGATTTAAATGAAACAATTTTAAAAATTTATGTTGGATTATATAGTCCTGACTTCCTTCTGAGGTAGTTAGAAGCAAATCAGGCAGTTCATTAAACTAATTCTTTCAGCATGGACACATCTCAATATAATAAAGAATTCCAAAATTCTCACATGAAATCAATTAACAGTATTTGAATATTTTAAGTTTTATTTCTCAAGTGTCCCTATTCAAGTCTATTGAGCATTGCTAAGTATTTTTAATCAACCAGGTTCATACCAGCATCCACCACCTGCTTATTTCCACACATGCTTCCTCCTAAGAACTTCCACTCCTCTTTCTGTCACAGTTCAAGATATACTAACCCAGTACAACCAACTTAATTCCCTACTTTTGCTTCCTTACCTCTGCCAATGTTCATCTATTCCTAAACAATTCCAAAATTTTTTTTAATTGTGCCTTCTTCCGAGTGCTCTCACCTCACTTTCCTGATCACCTTCTCCTCCCACCATTAACACTTAATCGATTTTTTCCCCTGATGTCATAGCCCAAAATTGAAATCTTTATGATTGTCACATTTCCTGATGACGTTGAGCAGGCACTTTATAGTCTTTTGCTCTCATTAGGGTAGATCTAGAACAGGAGTTCCCAACATGGGGTCCACTGACCTCTCAGTTAATGGTAGGGGTCCATGGCGTAGAAAGGGTTGGGAACCCGTGATCTAAAATTTACAATCTGAGCACTTGTATATGCTCAGTAGTGAAACAGTTCATGGTTGTGTGCATGTGGTCAAATGAACTGCTGAGCTATGATCTCTTTTTTATTGCATTTCAACAAAACCTGATTTGATGATCTCAGCTATAGTAACACAACTCCTCACTAGATATCAACAGAATACCAACTCAATTTTTATAAGCAAGTCCTTTGTTGGCATTCTTTTCAACCTTTAAAGTTACAACTTTGAATTCAGACATCATATTTTTCAATAGTCAAGAATCTTAAATTACCTTCAACTTACAAAGTCCAGTTGGAACATTATCACAGAGCTGGCAAATGCCATCATAAATTGTCAAAATCTTTGAATTACTGAACAAAGATCCATCATTTGTAATCTGCCGAGTACAGAAAAATAACAACATTCAGCAAAACATTTTATATTACTTCATCTTCAATTATCAATACTTCAGAGATTCTGTTTGGGACATGTCTCAATTCCTTGTTAAGTGCCATGGATAATATACTCAAACCTGGGATTGAATTCACAGGTGACAAATAATGGTGATTGCTTGCAGAGGCTGCTTTCCAATATCTTCAATAACTAAAGATTGTGTGCAAAGCTGATACAAAATCTGAGAATCAAAGAGCTGTTTCGGGAAGAAGATGCAGACAGAATGTAGCATGGAATTAAAATCAGCTTTCTGTTTCCCACTTCCTTGCTCAGCCTCACTCCATTTGCTTCCCAGCTGTTGTATGCTCATTTTTGTACCATCTCTCATGGCATGAGTTTCAACCTTTACAACTTATATTGACCCTGAATAGTTTACAATGAATATGGGAGATGGAGAGTGAAGGCATAAAGAAAGAGTAAATAACTATAATGATGGAAATAACTTCCCAAACAAAAGAAAAACTCTGAAACAGTGATATTATTTGGTACACCAGAAATATACATTCCACTAGACCAGGGGTTCCCAATGTTTTTGTATGCCATGGACCCTTATCATTAACTGGGCAGCCCTGCCCTAGACAGTGCTGACCTTTAGTGGCAGCCCTGATCTGAACCACCAAGGATACTGAAACAGAAACACGTTCTGGATTTCTGCTTATGCTGTGGAACATGGAAGCCTGGGACATTAACATGTTTGGACAGTGATCACAGACTCATTGAGCTGTGCAACACAAAGACAGGCCCTTCGGTTCATTGCATCACTGCTGACCATCTTGCCTATCTATACTAATCCCACTTCCCTGAATTAATTCTATGTCTCTCTATACCAGGGGTTCCCAACCTGTGGTTCATAGCCCCCTCAGTTAATGGTCGGGGTCCATGGTACAAAAAAGGTTAGGAACCTCTGCTCTACACCCTGCTCCTACAAGCTTCCATCAGGTGCCCCTTAAACGTCATTATTGTTCCTACCTCCATTACCATGGTCATTTATTAATTAGTTTTCCCTCAATGAAGCAGCAAAATATTTCTATTTATTACTACTTGAAAATGTATATGATCAGATGAAAACAAATTTGAGTAAAAGCACAAGAATTCCCAGGAAAAGAAAGATTATCTAATTTGTGTAAATTAATAATGGAGTTGATGACCAAGTGACCTTTGCCAAACTGACTAAAACAAATCCAGATACAATGGCAGAAAACTTCATGTAATTGAGAATTATTGAGAACTTTTCACAAAACATGTTCTATGTCCATGTCTGAGTGACATCTTCCAAGATTACTAGCCATGTCATGTTGCGAATAGTTTATACATTGGATAATAATGTTTATATTTTAAAGGAAATCCACCTAACATTTGAAAAAAGAACTTCTATATTTTAAAAACATTATTTGTTCCATATTCTTCCTTGTAAGCCTACTTTATGGAATGAAAATTCATAAACATGCTCAATGAACTATTGTTTCAGAATAGTTTTGACTTTATGCCTTATTGCACAGAACATTCCTTATGAATGAGATACTTAGATTTATTTTCACATGCATCAGCAAAGTGTGGAAGGAAGAGCAACCAAGCAGATCACACAGACCCTCAAGCCTTATGTAGTGCAAACATTTGAAGTATTTCAGTCAATATGCAGTATAAATAAATTATATTTGAATTTTCAGTATTAATATGACACCAATTTTTTTTGGAAATATCATACCTTTACTTGCCATCTGGCAAAAGGTTTATCTGAAAACATGAAGTCCACTGTCTCAGTTTCAGTACTTTGTGATGCTGGAATTGGGCAATCAACAGCTTTGGTGCTGAGAAACTCTGCCTTTGTAGTATGCTTAGCTCCTGGAACCCACTGATTATTTATAAACTGTGATCAACATTAAAAGGAGAGACAAACAAAATGAGTGTCCATGTGGTAATTGTGTTGGCTCCATATGTAGAATGAAACATTTAACCATAAATATTAATTTTGAACATAAATAATTTCTAACAAAAGTACTGACCATTCTTCAATTGGAAACAAAAACTGGACTAGCAGTGACATCGTTTGAAGTTGTGACCTCTGCCCCTGTTAACACTCTTGCATTGGTCTCATCAGTTATTAATTATTTATGTACTGCTAGATAATCAAAGAACCTGCCTTTATCAGCTTGAAAGTCCCTTTTAATTATGAAAATTAGGGTCTTGAGGGTGTGCAAAATGACAAATGCAATCTCTAACCAGTGTTATGGTTAACCTGTCCAAAGAGGAATAAAAGGAGGTTTAAATATTTTCTGAGGGTGCAGAGGAACGTTGTACACCAGCCGTAGTACTGCAGAATCTCTATATAGCACCATGTAACAGACAAAGTTAAGTCATTTCACAAGCAATGGATCAAACCAAAGCTCTACTATCTAGCCATATCCCTTTGTGAATGGAAAGGATAGCCAAATGATGGATGATTGCAGGAGGCTCTGAAAAGAGCCCTATCTTCAAAAAAAAGAGCCCAGGTATGTATACTAAATGAAAGGATGAATTAGTCACAACATCTTTTAGCCAAGTGGGTGACTCCTCTTAGTTTCCTCCAGAGATATCCACCAGCAGCAGCCAATGATATTAAAATGGCTGGGAGCACTGGATGTGAAAAAAGTGCTCTGGCCAAATATCATCCCAGCTGTAGAACTGAAGATCTGAGTTCCTGATCTATCTGTACCTCTGCCCAAATAGTGTCAGTATAGTTGCAAAAGTGCATCTACCCAACAATAAAGGCAATTGCCTGTTCACAAAAAATGACGTCCAATTTGGCTAACTATAGCCCAATTAGTCTACTCTCTAACATCAACAAAATGATAGTGCAATCAACAATACTATCAAGTAGCAACGACACTTAACCAATAATCTGTTCATGATGCAAAGCTTGGATTTCATTTGGGCCACTTAGCATCAGAACTCACCACAATCCTGGTCCAAACAAACACTAAAGACCACAGAGCCGAATTGCAGAGGTGAGGTTACAGTGATTGGTGGCACTTGACCACCTTCTCAAAGGAAATTAGGAATGTACAATAAATGATGGATTTCTCAACAACACATAGATTCCAAAGGCGAATAACCAAAAAAAAGAGTTGCCTATTTGAGTCATGGTGCTAATTGGACCTGATGATCTGTAGGCCTTCAAATTTATTCCAGCTCCTCCACTTCTGAAATAAGAAACTCCTGTAATGAACCTTATTTAAACAGTAAAATGATGCATGCATATGAAATGCCCAAAAGGGATAAAGATACTTTTTCTCATTTCATGATAAAATACTAAAGTAACCGTACAAATATTACCTGACTAAATTCCATTGTACTTGTTTTTTTATTAAATACTATCTCTGATCATCTGAAATGCCTGCTTCCAACAATGTGTAAAATGTCCCACCATCATAACATTTTACTCAGTTATTACTAATTTATAAATGCATTTGAAGACACATCAGTTAATCACCTAAAGAACTGAGCAATGTAAGTTTTTAACCTGTATCCATATTGTAAATGCATGTCAGTGAAAAAAAAGTGCTTTGATTCCTGCGGTGCCTATCATTTAGTCAAAGTGTCACAGTGTCTAATAACCCATGTACTACCTTTTGAAGTGCAATCACTATTAGAATAGATGAAGCATACCAATTAGTTTGCCCAGAGCAAGAGACAACGTTGAAATATTCTGTTTTTCATGGTTGTTGAGAGGTAACCAAAGCAATTTGCATTGTATATCACTCTCAGCATAACAAGGCACTTCATAAGAATATCATTAAACAAGAAGACAAATCAGGATTTAATAGATGGTTTCAAGCAGTAGCAAAGTAGAGAGATCTTGGGAGATAATTCCAGAGCCAAGGATATTTGTAGGTGAAGGCAGAGCTACCAACAGTGTTGCATTTACATTTGGGGATCAATGTTGCCTAAGACATGATGGGTAGAGTTTTACATATTAAGGGATCATACATATGGAATTTAATTCTGGAGAGTGGCAATAAAATAAATATTTAACCATGGTCTTCTTGAATAGCAGAGCAGGCAGAGGGAGCCAGAATACACAATCCTACTGTTTAAGGCATCTATAATATTACAAAGGATTTAATATCCATTTAAGGAATAGAGGGAGCAAAGTTTAATGTCAAAAATACAAATAAATAATAATTCAAAGTTATAAGAAGATCTGAGTTTCCTGACTATTCTGGCTGCAAGGGACCATTGGAAAATCATGATCTGAAACTAGATATGGTTTCACTATTAAGTACATGAAGCCTTGAGGGCTATGTCACTTAACAGAATGTTTTTAACAGGTTACAGACAGAATCAAAAGTGTGAACTAAAGGATTTTATTTTGTCTTGTTATGGTACTACATACTGGGCAACAAGGTACGGTGCAAATGAGGTTCCACATGGGTTACAAGGATAAATAGGCTTGCTGTATTCTCTTTGACTGGGACAAATGAATTACAGCACTCAACTTTCCATGATAAATCCCTTGATTTCTGCACTTGCTGCCAGTATACTCCAGCTTTGTAAAGAAGCTCGTGAATCAGTGAAAATCCTTAGCAGATCAAAGCAATAATAAAACATCTACCATGACGAATCACTATTTACAAGTGATATCATCTGTCAGCCTTACAACATAAGTTCAGCAAAATGTATAAACCAGTCAATATGATTTAATAAAATAAATATATGGTTATTTATTTTCAGTTTTAACTTTGGCAAGTAAGGATACTGTTCCTACATCATCAAACAAGATATTCCATTCTTCCACAACACAGAAACTTCAGAAGGATACCCTTCTTTACATGAGCATGAGCTTGGTGACCCACTTCTCTAAAATTTTATGAATTGTAGAAATCAAAATTTCTGTTCATATTTTTGCTAACTTTTTCAAGAATTTTCATCACCATACCATCCGTTTTTGCCATTGCAACCAATTCCCTGCCCCATTAGAGAGCAGGCTATTCTGGACTGGGTTTTGAGCAATGAGGAAGGGTTAATTAGCGATCTTGTCGTGAGAGGCCCCTTGGGTAAGAGTGACCATAATATGGTGGAATTCTTCATTAACATGGAGAGTGACATAGTTAATTCAGAAACAAAGGTTCTGAACTTAAAGAGGGGTAACTTTGAAGGTATGAGACGTGAATTAGCTAAGATAGACTGGCAAATGACACTTAAAGGATTGACGGTGGATATGCAATGGCAAGCATTTAAAGATCGCATGGATGAACTACAACAATTGTTCATCCCAGTTTGGCAAAAGAATAAATCAAGGAAGGTAGTGCACCCGTGGCTGACAAGAGAAATTAGGGATAGTATCAATTCCAAAGAAGTAGCATACAAATTAGCCAGAGAAAGTGGCTCACCTGAGGACTGGGAGAAATTCAGAGTTCAACAGAGGAGGAAAAAGGGCTTAATTAGGAAGGGGAAAAAAGATTATGAGAGAAAACTGGCGGGGAACATAAAAACGGACTGTAAAAGCTTTTATAGATATGTAAAAAGGAAAAGACTGGTAAAGACAAATGTAGGTCCCCTGCAGACAGAAACAGGTGAATTGATTATGGGGAGCAAGGACATGGCAGACCAATTGAATAATTACTTTGGTTCTGTCTTCACCAAGGAGGACATAAATAATCTTCCTGAAATAGTAAGGGACAGAGGGTCCAGTGGGATGGAGGAACTGAGTGAAATACATGTTAGTAGGGAAGTGGTGTTAGGTAAATTGAAGGGATTGAAGGCAGATAAATCCCCAGGACCAGATGGTCTGCATCCTAGAGTGCTTAAGGAAGTAGCCCAAGAAATAGTGGATGCATTAGTGTTAATTTTTCAAAACTCGTTAGATTCTGGACTAGTTCCTGAGGATTGGAGGGTGGCTAATGTAACCCCACTTTTTAAAAAAGGAGGGAGAGAGAAACCGGGGAATTATAGACCGGTTAGCCTAACGTTGGTGGTGGGGAAACTGCTGGAGTTAGTTATCAAGGATGTGACAACAGCACATTTGGAAAGCGGTGAAATGATCGGACAAAGTCAGCCTGGATTTGTGAAAGGAAAATCATGTCTGACGAATCTCATAGAATTTTTTGAGGATGTAACTAGTAGAGTGGATAGGGGAGAACCAGTGGATGTGGTATATTTGGATTTTCAAAAGGCTTTTGACAAGGTCCCACACAGGAGATTAGTGTGCAAACTTAAAGCACACGGTATTGGGGGTAAGGTATTGGTGTGGGTGGAGAATTGCTTAGCAGACAGGAAGCAAAGAGTGGGAATAAACGGGACCTTTTCAGAATGGCAGGCGGTGACTAGTGGGGTACCGCAAGGCTCAGTGCTGGGACCCCAGCTGTTTCCAATATATATTAATGACTTGGATGAGGGAATTAAATGCAGCATCTCCAAGTTTGCGGATGACACGAAGCTGGGTGGCAGTGTTAGCAGTGAGGAGGATGCTAGGAGGATGTAGGGTGACTTGGATAGGTTGGGTGAGTGGGCAAACTCATGGCAGATGCAATTTAATGTGGATAAATGTGAAGTTATCCACTTTGGTGGCAAAAATAGGAAAACAGATTATTATCTGAATGGTGGCCGATTAGGAAAAGGGGAGGTGCAACGAAACCTGTGTGTCATTATACACCAGTCATTGAAAGTGGGCATGCAGGTACAGCAGGCGGTGAAAAAGGCGAATGGTATGCTGGCATTTATAGCGAGAGGATTCGAGTACAGGAGCAGGGACGTACTACTGCAGTTGTACAAGGCCTTGGTGAGACCACACCTGGAGTATTGTGTGCAGTTTTGGTCCCCTAATCTGAGGAGAGACATCTTTGCCATAGAGGGAGTACAAAGATGGTTCACCAGATTGATTCCTGGGATGGCAGGACTTTCATATGAAGAAAGACTGGATGAACTGGGCTTGTACTCGTTGGAATTTAGAAGATTGAAGGGGGATCTGATTGAAACGTATAAGATCCTAAAGGGATTGTACAGGCTAGATGCAGGAAGATTGTTCCCGATGTTGGGGAAGTCCAGAACGAGGGGTCACAGTTTGAGGATAGAGGGGAAGCCTTTTAGGACTGAGATTAGGAAAAACTTCTTCACACAGAGAGTGGTGAATCTGTGGAATTCTCTGCCACAGCAAACCGTTGAGGCCAGTTCATTGGCTATGTTTAAGAGGGAGTTAGATATGGCCCTTGTCAGGGGGTATGGAGGGAAGGCTGGGGCGGGGTTCTGAGTTGGATGATCAGCCATGATCATAATAAATGGCGGTGCAGGCTCGAAGGGCCGAATGGCCTACTCCTGCACCTATTTTCTATGTTTCTTTGTTTCTATGTATTATCCTCAATAAGATTGCCATGGTAGTCATTGTCTATTCTGGAAGCATTAAGTGTTGCAGGAACACTTGAGTTGTGCAGCCTTCTGGCAGTGACGGCTTGATTTAATGCAAGGATATAATGCTGAGGCTAAACAAAGCATTGGTCAGACCACATTTGAAGTAATCTGAGCAGTTTGGGGTCCAATATGTAAGTGCTGGTGCTGGAGATGGTCCAGAGGAGGATATGAAGCATGATCCCAGGAACCAAAAGGTTAACACATGAGGAGTGTTTGAAAGCCCTGCACCTGCGCTCACCAGTGTTTAGAAGAATAAGCTGGGATTTCATTGAAACCTAACGAACATTGAAAGGCCAAGTTAGAGTGGACATGGAGAGGATGGTTCCAATAGTAGAAGAGTCTAAGTCTAGAGTGTAGTCTCAGAATAGAAGGACAACCCTTTAGAACAGAGATGAGGAGGAATTTCTTTAGTCAGAAAGTGGTGAATCTGTGGAATTCATTGCCACAGGCAGCTGAGGAGGCTAAGTCATTGGGTACATTTAAAACAGAGGTTGATGGGTTCTTAATTAGTAAGAGCATCAAAGATTTTGGGAGAAGGCAGGAGAATGGGACTGAGAGGGAAAATAAATCAGCCATACTCAAATGGCAGAAGGATTTGATGGGTCAAATGGCCTAACTCCGCTCCTATGTCCTACGGTCTAATAGCAAACAGGCACACTGCAAAGGGATATTAACAACTGGCAGGATTAAATGAAGTCACTGTGCACAGTGTGGGAACAAAGTTCGCAATTTTCAGTTCCTAGTGCTCAATGAGCTTTCCCATGAATAATTAAAACATAGAGACTGTGTTGACAATTTCATCCCGCACTGTATCCATAGGGCATAATGATTGATATATCAGAAATGTTGTCAGTTGTAAATGTACTGCCTTCAATAAGAACTGACCTGTTGGTGATTCAATCCCTGCTATTTCCTCAGTAAGCAGCAACATTAACAGAACTAAACCAGTACTGGATCCCAACATTGAGATGCGTGGGCGTACGGTGAATTGGCTGATGGATCCAGTATTGGTTTCCCCTTAGAAGATGGAGGGTAGTGGTCGATGGTAATTAATCAGGTTGGAGGTCAGCACTAGTGTGGTTCTACAGGGATCCGTACTGTGTCCTCTGCCCGTTGTGGGGTGGGTGTGTGTGTGTTAAGAAGGCACATGGCATGCATGCCTTTATTAGTCAAGGAATTGACTAATAAATCAATGTCTTTGAAGGAAAAACCCCACAAAAGGTAGTAGATGTGGCCTAGTCCATTAAGGTTAAAGCACTCCCCACCAGGGAGCGCATCTACATGGAACACTGTCACAGGAAAGCGACATCCATCATCAAGGACCTCCGTCAACCAGGACATGTTCACTGCTGTCATCAGTAAGAAGGTACAGAGGCACCAGGACTCACTGTTCAGGAACAGTTATACCCCTCAACCATCAGGCTCTTGAACCAAAGGAGATAATTTTGCTCAGCTTCACTTGCCCCATCATTGAAATGTTCCCACAACCAATGGACTCACTTTCAAGGGCTCTTCATCTCATGTTCTTGATATTTACTGTTTACTATTATTATTATTATTTCTCTTTTGTATTTGTACTCTGGTTGAACATCCAAGTTGGTGAGGTCTTTTGTTGATTCTGTTATGGTTATTATTCTATGGATTTATTGAGTATGCCTTCAAGAAATGAATCTCAGGGTTGTTCTTGGTGACATATATGTATTTTGATAAAACATTTACTTGAACTTTGAAGTGAGTTAGAGAGTTCGGAAATTATGTTGCAGCTTTAGTTAGGCCATATCCGGAGTACTGGATTCAATTCTGCTCACCCCTTTATCAGAAGAATATCAGGGCTTTAGAGAGGGTGCAGAAGAGGTTTATCAGGATGCTGACACAATGAAAGGATGTGTCCCAGAAGAGGAGGCCAGATAAACTCGGTATGTTTTCTCTGAGACAGCAGAGGCTGGGAAGAGATATTAAAGAGATTCATAAGATTTTGAGAGGCATAGATAGAGCAGACAGCCAGTATCTTTTTCCAAAGTGGAAATATCTAACACCAGAGGGGTACATATTAAAGACAAGAGGATTTAATTTCGAGGGACGTGTGGGAAAAGTTTAGTGTTGTTTTTACACAGAAGGTGTTGGGTACCTGGAATGCGTTGCCTGGTGGTAAGGGCAAATACGACAGGCAGTTAAATAGGCAAATGAATGTGCAGGAAGTATGGACCTTTGTAGGGAGAAGGCGTTTGTTTAGTTGGCCATTTGATTACTAATTTAACTACATCCAGCTCCAAAGGGTCTGTTCCTGAGTTGTACTGTTCTATGTTTTATGACACTACACTGGCCTTGAATACCAGCAGACAGCAAGACAATCAGCCTTGAAGATCAATACCTCTCAAATAATGCCTTCAGTATTTATATCCAATAGGATCTATTAAATCCAGATGTTGGCCAGTGTTATTGCAAACTCCCCTCTGGATATATCACATTTCCATTAACTGCCAGGTAACTTTGGCTCGATATCACAAGTTCATTTATCAATGGTTTTAGTCGTTTGGTATTCTTTGGTCAAACTGATAGGTCACCTCTTTCCAGGCAAATTTTGCTTTCAATTGTTCAGTTGTCCTTTCAGCCTAAGTAACACTTCTTGTCAGATCGGCCACCATTAAGTTCCATGTATAATGGTCTGGTGTACCACAACTGTATTTTGACTACAATACCTACCCTTATGTGTGATCATTTTCATACCAGGTTGTAACCTCTCACACTGTCCATGATAAAACACAAATTATCATTAACCCTTCTGTTGGAATTGCTCTCTATAAGCCTAGATACTCAGTATCCAAGAGATATATAAATCTTGTGTCTCTCAAGTCTACCAGATCAGTGGTCTGTATGAGTGGGGACAGTGTATCTCAAAATACGATCATTTCACTGTAGAAAGCTATAATCCTTTCAAAACCACAGTTCCTGAATCCAAACAACTGAATCCAACCTATTCACATGATCATTGGTGTATGCTATTGGTCCATAATCAACATTATTCTGACCAGTAAGGATTTGCTTTTAGCTTGTACATGTTGAGTTAAATGATTTTAGTTGGCAATGGACAGTTTTATGTTACTGAGCTGGCAAAAAAGAATCTACATATGATTTTCAGACATTTTGGCTTTGATTGCAAGAAGTGACATATTTTAGAGTGTATTCTGGAGTTTGGTATGCAGCAAAAGCCTGGTTTATACTTCTGCGTTAACTGGATGCCGTAACCTACGTAAGTGGCCTACGCACGTTGTGAGCATTTATGCTTGTGCGCTGGTGTGTCTGCGTTGCTCGGCAATTCGCGCACGTCACGCATGCGCACTCACCTGCCCGCGCAAGGCTTCATGGTCATGGTAGTCTCGGGGAAAACAAGACGCGAGCGTCTTTTTCATGCAAAATGTGTCCTCCATACTTTCGGAGGTCTGTAAAGCTTTATGGAAAGCATTACAGCCAGAGTTCCTTCCCTGCCCTTCAGTCGCCCAATGGGAAGCTATTGAAGCGTAGGATGACATGTGATGCTACCAAGCGGAACAATCACAGCTGCTGCAGTCTGTGTTGCCGCAACGCGCGGTTACATTTTGGGAGAGGTGCGCGTCGCAGCAATGCGAGCTCTTGTGTAGGGTTTGCGGTGATGCAGACCTTACGGCGACGCGTTGATGCAGAAGTATAAATTATTAGCTTCAGCAACCAATTTTCAGCCCTGAATATGGATTGTGGATTGAATTCAAAATGCAGAGTGGAACAGTAAATTGCCGACCAGGAAACACCCACTTATGCATGAATGCAATCAACACTCCATTGCATGAATAGGACTCAGAGACCACAGTAACCCACACTTATGTTGGGTGTATTGTTGGGAAGATCCAATTGAAAGCTACATCTAACTGTAAAGAAGTATTATGAGGGCATTGTAACTATAGAAATTTTCCTGTCCCTCTCCCCCTCCCTCTCTCCCTCCCCCCATATATAAAGACTCAAAAGGCTATCAGTTTGTGTGTGTGTCTGCCCCGAATAAAATAATAAAAGTCTACTTTACATCTACCAGCAGCGACTCTCCGTTGACTTTGTTCATGTTACCACACTAGCATAAAAAGAATTATAATTTTATTCATATCAGAGAATCTTATTGTCAGTATAATGAGATAACAACCCACTTTTTTAAAATTACAAACAAGAGAAAATCTGCAGATGTTGTAAATCCAAGCAACACACACACACACACAATGCTGGAGTAACTCAGCAGGCTAGGCAACGTCTATGAAAAAGAGCCTAGTCGGCATTTCAGGCTGAGACCCTTCGTCAGGGCTGTAGAAAAAAGAGATGAGGAGTCAGAGTTAGAAGGTGGGGGCACCCTTCTAACTTTGACTCCTCATCTTCTTTTATTCCTACCTTAAACGTAAATCAGAATTTTACTTATAGATATATCACTTATTTTCCCACAAATGATTGCCATTGCATAACTATTCACTAAATTGACAGTTCATGTTGTTAATGCAATTTTTTTTTGTTGCAGTTCAATTTTATTTATAGTTTGATCTGCTCTATGGATGAAAGAAGTCTAAAGGGACACATGCTTTCAAATCATTACACAAGAAAGCCCTTACCGTCAGGCTGATAACTTCACACCGGAGGTGAGGGGAGTCCCTGAAGCGCAGGCCAAATACTCTGATTCTGTTGCATTCATAGATTCGCATATCACAGAAGCCACTATTCTCCAGATCAGTCATCTCAGGAGGCCAATCTTAAAAATGGAAAAATGTCCACAATAAATTTGCACTGCATTAAGTAGTCATGCAGAAAAATCATTCTAATGATGAAGAAATACTGATATCAATTAAAAATATAGTTAATTTCAATGCAAACACAGATATAAGGCAAATATAACCGTTTTAATTACTTCAATTTTAAATGCATTGCAACTAAACATAGCTAACCATTCATAGTTGTCAGGAAGATTTCTATGTCAATCAGAAATTAAAGTAAGTTTGCAAGATCAATGTTTTCTGGAAAGACGATTCCTACCAATGAATCTAAAGTAATGTCACCTCTTTTGTAGTGCAAATGTTACCGGCATTCAGCCTTGGCAAATACTGTTACAATTGCTGACACAGTATTAAAGCCCAAAATAAATAAAACACAAAATGGAAGAATAACACATTTCAAGCAGGTAACATTGAGTAACCCCATGCTGCAACTTTGATATTCTGTCCCAGATTCCTTGGACACATAATGTCATGTTATCTCATTAGGTAGTTGCAATTCTGTTAACTGCCAAATCCAACTGTTCAGTACTCAACATTATCCATTGCTGAATGCAATCTCCTGACAGGAGCTATTCCTCACAAAACTTTGGAGACAGCAATTTTTGTTAACGTGTATGGAAAATTCCAAGGTCTCTTATAATGGCTGGGACAGCAAACACAGAATTTGTGAAAAATGTCAGCTGCACTGAGGAGACAGCATCTATCATGAAATCGAAGGATGCCGCCCAAATCCTGTAGACGTTATCAGCTAAGTACTAAAACCAGATACAGAAAAAGAAAGATTTAGTATTTAGAATTGGCAAGGGGAAATAGCATAACAAAAGTTTAACATCATTAACAGTCGAACATAATTTGCCCACGTAAATTAATGTGACAATGAACGAACATTATTTTATTGCACTCGATCATATTGGACAGCAAAGTACAGCATGTACAGTGTAATGACATTCCTCAGTTTAATTCATACTATAAAACATACATTGCTAATGAGAGACAGATAAAAATGTAGACTTTCTGAAGCAGAGGCTTCAAATGTAATAGGGAAAATCTTAACTGGGTACACTAGCATCCATTAAGAAATGCCCAAATGCTATAAATCTTGGTTCCAGGTATGCACCTCCCGACTTATCACTTTTCAGAGATCAACCTCTTTACTAACTCCCTTGAAGAGTCTATGCAACACTAGAAAAAAATATAAGGCCCACTCTCATTTTGAGTCATTATTGTTGGATCAAATTACATTTACCCTACATTCACTTGCACCAGTTCTGAAGACCCAGTCTTCCTCCCCTTGGCTGGCTCTAATAAACATCGGCTGGTTGCTACTGGTACTGACACTCTTCAGGTTGGGACCACCGACTGAAGTGCTAATTAATTTAACAGCATGTTTGGCAGTGGCTGGATGCTACAATCACATTAATGAGTAGGCAACAGCCTCCACAGGAGAAAGAGATTGATGTTAATCATGCGATCACTACTGCCAGCCAGTTTACCAACTTGCATTTCTTCTACTCTAGATATTCATGTTAAAAATCTGTAACTGCTCAGCTTACATTTAGCATTCATCTATCCGAATTACTAACAACTTTACCAAAATCTTGCATATGACTCTATAAATGTTAGTAAACTGGTTTATTATTGTCACATGTACCAGTGTAAAGTGAAAAACTTATCTTGAATACAAGACAAGTTTTCAACTGGACAACTTGCCTTGAACAACTCATTCCAACAGTGCATTGAGGTAGTACGAGGTAAAACAATAACAGAGTGAAGAATAAAGTGTGACAACTACAGAGATGGTGCAGTGCAGTAAACAGTAAAGTGTAAGATCAAAACGAGGAAGATTTGTGTTGTGATGTATTAAACTTTATATTGGATGAAAATCTGAACAATTCCAAGTGATATTTTAGCTCTTTGTGAGCTTGTAGCATGTTAGGAGTCTGTACAAGTTGAACACTGTAGGTTTGTTAAAAGTTTGTTACTAGTGGCTATATTCTTACACTACAGGTTTGCAAAATGTTTGCTAATAGCCACTGGATTATTTAGCCTCAAGGCACCAGTGGCATGAGAGCAAAAGACCAAAGAGTTTATCTGTTTCTGCGTGTCTCACTGTGTTTGTGGGTTGAACTCTTTTTCACTGAGTCACCTTCCACTTGGTTCTTGACACTTCACCTAGACTGGGGAATCACAAGCGATCGGTGCCTAGTACAGACCCAGGGTGATTTCACGAGTCAGAATTCGGAGTTCCTCCAATGATGGCAACAATCAAGTGATGACTAAGAATTGTGAGCCCCGAAATCTTTGTAACTGACTGTAGTATTTAGAGTGGTTTATTTTCCTTTCCGTTCTATGATAATAAATTAAGCTTAAATTACTCTGTTGTGCTTGTACACTTAATACCACATTTCCTGGACACCGGAATTGGTTTGGGTCTTTTGGGTGTTATCAACCCAGCCCATTGCAAGATTGAGAGATTGAGTCCATTTTATCATACAAGGGAATCGTTCAGTAGACTTATAATGGCACGGTAGCACAGTCGTTAGCACAACGCTTTACAGTACCGGTGACCCAGATACAATTCATGTCGCTGACTGTAAGCAGTTTGTATGTTCTTCCCGTGACCGCCTGGGTTTCCTCTAGGTGCTCTGGCTTCCTCCCACAGTCCAAAGATATACCATTTGGGAGGTTATTGCAAATTGTCCCACGATTAGGCTAGGGTTAAATTAGATTATACTGGATACTCAGGCAGCTGAGAAATGTGGGCAGTGAGCATGAAGGGAAGCCTGCTTCTGTGACGTGATACATTGTGCTGAGCTCACAATCCTTTGCAGTTTCTTGCAGTCAAGGACTGAGCAGTTGCTATACCAAGCCGCAATGATTCCAGACTGGATGCTTTCCGTGGTGCGTCAATAAATGTGGTGAGAGTCACAGTGATCACGTCAAATTTCCTTAGCCTACCGAGGAGGTAGATGTGTTGGTGAGCTTTATTTACCATGCTGTCAGTGCAGTTGGTCCATGATAGGATACTGGTGATACTCACTCCTAGAAACTTAATAAACTTAATAACAGAAAAGCCACAGTCAGTCACTGTGGGCAGCAATGTCTCTTGTCCCATTATGCTGAGCACTGACGCTCCCCAGGGCTGTGTGCTCACATTGCGGACACAAGCCATGTCATCGAGTTTGCGGATGACACAACAGTGGTTGGCCTCATCAACAATGATGAGGCAGAGGACAGACAGGAAGTGGAGCAGCTGGGTGACTGGTATGAGAAGAACAACCTAAGTCAGAACATGGAGGAGACCAAGGAGATCACTGTGGACTTCAGGAAGGTGCAGATGAATCATCTCCCTCTGCAAATACATGGCTCTTCCGTAGAGAGAGTTATGTGCATCTGGTTCCTGGGAGTTTACATGACAAACGACCTCACCTGGTCCTTCAATGGGAAGGCACAGCAGTACCTCCACGTCCTAAGGAGATAGAGGCAAGTAAGGATCCCGTCCCCCATCTTAACTGTGTTTTACAGGAGTACCATTGACAGCGTCCTGACAAGTTGCATCTCCATCTAGTCTGGAACAGTTGAGCATTGGATTGGAAGTCCCTACGAAAGACTGTGAGAACAACTGAGAAGAACATAGGGGTCTCCCTACCATCCATCGGGGACATCTATCAGGAGTGCTGCACATGCAGGGCCCTTAGTATTATTAAAGATCCCACCCATCCATCCAGCATCCTCCTTGACTTCCTACCATCAGGCAGGAGACCCTGAAGTATAAAAATAAAAACAAGAATGGTCAGGATGGGAAACGGTTTCTTCCCTCAGGCCGTTAGGCTTCTGAACTCCCTGTGCATCGCATTCTAAGTTTCACTGGTTCATCTGTTCTGTATCTTACAATATTTAATTTATGCACTTTACTTTGTTTATTTATGTACAATTCATCTGTAGAGTTTGTCCTTACCTTCCGCAGTTATTGTGTGTTACATGTGTGTTATGTGTACCACAGTACTTTACACTCTGGTTCAGAGAAACATTGTCCCATTTGATGGTATACATGGCTATAGTTAAATGACAATACAGTACACTTGACTGGACTTGACTTGAAAGCTCTCAACTCTCTCTTGATATTAATTTTAAAATATTGATTTAATTAATGTATAGCCACTGCTCGTATGTAATTTAGGAAGGAATAAACCTTGGTTTGAAAATGGTAGATTCTATATTTATAGAAAGCAATCCATCAAGTGTTGTCTATGTGCTATCAGATTAATTATAAGATACAAATAATTTTTCTAAGTATATTCCAACAGTAACTCTTGTTAGTTAGCTATTTTCAAAAAGAACAAGGCTTTTCTGGTGAATACAATAAGATTAAGAAAGTTACTATCAAATACACTGCATTTCCCAATTTCCCAAAGGTTTCCAGGCCATAGACCTGGGTAAGTTTTTATGGAAAACCGGCAGTTGCCCATCCTGCAATCTCCCCTCTCCATGCCACCAATGTTGTCCAAGGGAAGGGCATTAGGACCCATACAGCTTGGCACCGGTGCTGCCGCAGAGCAATGTGTGGTTAAGTGCCTTGCTCAAGGACACAACATGCTGCCTCAGCCAAGGCTTGAACAAGCAACTTTCAGATCACTAGACGAACGCCTTAACCACTTGGCCACGCCCCAACACTGATGTATATTAAGATTCACACAAAACAAAGATTTGTTTAAAATGGATTTAATGCTTCTAATTACTAATAGACGAACATGTGGAAGAAACTGAAACTTGCACCATGAACAATATTCAAATACTAATACAGTGAAATCCACATTCATGCACCACTTTTCAAAATGTAAAGTGCAATAGTGTTAATTTACGATTTGCTGGGAGTTTTCAAGCATCTGTCTTACTTAAGTGTGTATTTTTATCAATGTTTCAAATTTAACATAAACACAATTTATCAAAGTATGAGAATGCCTTGAATTGTAAAAAATGCTTTTTTTCAGAAACAATGCTGTTGACAGCCATTATAAAACATCTCAAGATATCTGACCTGTTCATTACTCATTTCTTGAAATGACTTTTAATAAATGTTTTGGAAGAGGTCAGAGATCCTGGACAATTCCTGTGCTAGAGGAGATTAGGAAGAGAGAAAGGTCCAGAGCTATCTAAAAACTAGGATGCACACTTTAAAGTTGAGATGTTCTTTAAATAGGCAAATGTAGGCCAGCTGTGTGGCTAGAGAAAGAGACAAGTTCTAGGTTGAATGTCCCTTATCAGAACAGTGAGGGAGAGCAAACTGTTACTTCAAAAATGTAGGGATGATGATTGAATGGCATTTGGTATCGGTGCATAAGAATTTTGGATAACCTCGAGTTTACAGTGTTGAACTATACAAAAAGATCAGGAGTCTGCCAAAATTGTCACATTTCAGTGATGAGGTAACAGATGAAAATTCAACCAAAGGTAGAATACTCATCGTAGAGATAATGTGCTCCAAAATTCTTCTCAAAAGATCTCCGCAGATGGGAATAGTAAACTGCTCAAACAAAACATCCTATTTTGCATAGTTAAAAGCAAAACAAATCTTGTAGTTTGAAGGCAGTATTGCTTCTTTGGTTCATAAACTACCAATTACAATGCAGAGACTCTTTCCAGCTCAGTGCAGTGTTCATTCTATTGCAGAAGAGTTCTGATGCATAATGGGTTATTACATCAAGTATCACTTTGGAGCCACGGCTTTACATAAAACAAATTAAGATTCTTTAAGCCAAATCCTAGAGGGCAAGTATTCAGTGACAAGCTTTCTATAATTTGTCATAAATTGCACATCTCATTGAGCCTTTAATTTTGGAAATGGAAAAGTTCACATTGCTGTCAGAGGATGCTTTTGTAAAGCTACAGTTCTGTTTTGTCGTGACAGCACACCCGAGGGATTTGAACTGCAGTTTCCCAAAGACTAGAAATTAGGCACATTTAACTTTGCAAAGACTGGAAACTGTTCCACCACACTTCAGTATATGGTTCACACTTTATTTACAAATGGTAGTTTAAGTAGAAATAGAAAAACAGACTTGGCTGAGATTAGTTTATTAACTTAATAAATAAGTCAACATCAAATAAAGGAATAAAAAGCACTTCATAAAATTGTGCAGGAAGAGATGGATTTAGAATACAAATATATGCACAACCACTTCAAAATGTTGATTAGGAGGGCAGAGTTCAACCTGTAAGGAATAAATTATAACTAAGGCATTATATTATACTTCATTAGTAAAACAGCAGTCAGAAAAGGAGTAATAAACATAAAAGATAATAACAGGTTCAACCTAGCAGGTCAGCACAATACAGTAAACACTGAATAATTACTTTATCCAAGCATTCACTAGGCAGAACATAAAGCAAAATGGCCTCCCCCACAGCAATTTGCAGAGATCAGTGACTTTTGATATATGTAAGGTGGAGTACATATTTAAACTAAAATAGTTCAAAAATAATAAATTATTAACAAGTTGTATGCTAATCCGACTGCTGGAAGTGACTACTGAGGAGGTCTGTGATTGTAAAGCATCACCGAGTGCAACCCTAGCTGTGGTGCAAATAACTCTACATTGAAAACAGCTAATGTACAAAAACAGAAACTGACTGTAAATCAAACATGTAACTAAAACTCGGTAATGCTGATACTGTGTGTCATGATGGAATTAACTATTAGGGAAAAAGCTGACCAGAAATCGTTGAATGAGTTGGGTAAAATAGCAGAACATTATTGATAATGTGAAGCACCACACCTAAATGAGGACAAAGGACAAATTAAATATTCCATATACATTGTTGAAGTAGGTTGAGGGCAAAGTGCTTAAATTGACCTTGCGCTCAATAAAGCCAACTAATGCAGAGTGCCAATACAAAACAGCAAAAGTCTAAGGGAGCCATTCTCAAGCTGTGTGCTGCACTTGTCAAACTGCACCCTAAAGTGTGTATTATTGGCCCCCCAGGTCTTGAGGAAAATATCCCAGCATTGTATGTTCAAGGCCGATCTCTGGTATTGCTCTGATACTGGCCCTTCGGGGTCTATGGGCTGGCTGGGTCCTGACTAAATACCAGGAAATGGCAATAGCAATTATATAGCTTCTCCCACCCAAGACAACTCCACCTTCACGTAGGACTTGGGTCCGGGTGCACCCTGTCTCACTGAAGGAGCTCTGTCTATGGCCAGTGTTTGGCGCCAGAAAATTAACCAGACCAATGGTAGTGGTGTCACCTAAAATCATTGAGGTCTCCGGCAGCAGGGAGATGGATTCCAAGCTTTGGTGGAGGATTGTCTTTGTACAACAACAGCAAAGGTTGGGTGATGTCTAGTGTATGATTCCCAATTGGGAACACCAATGGAGGTCAAATGCTCTCGTTAGATGAGCACTGCGGCAACAGAAGGCAACAGCAAACCACTGTTGAAATTTCTGCCTAGTCAATCATGGAAAGAAACAAAAGAAGGAAACCAGACAACAGCGTGAATGGGGTTGATTCTAATCGACACAACAACACCTCGCTCGGTAGGGGTAGCCATGTGCTGCAGGTGACACCAGACTGTAAGCAATTGGGAAAGGCTAGGGGTAGCAACATGGAATATCCGTACATTTTACCAGAAAGGAAAGTTGGACAACACATTAAGTTGATATCTTAGGCCTGTCAGAAATTAGATGGACCGACAGTGGCAAATTCACTAAGACTAGTTCTCTGATGATGTAATCTGGAGGTTAACAGCAAATGTATGGAGTTGGGATTATTTTAAACAAACAAGTATTAAAATGTCTTATGGGATATTGGGTGATATCCGATCAGCTGCTTTTAGTTAAATTAAGGGGAAACATTAGCATAATCCAAGCCTAAGCGCCAACAAATGATGCAGATGAAGAGGATATCAACAAGTTTTATGAAGATCTCGACAGTGTTTATGAGCAATGCAAATCTCAGGATATAAAACTAGTCATGGGAGATTTTAACGCCAAAGTTGGACAGGGAAAGGTTGATAACATGATAGGACCAGTTGGATTAGGGGAGAAAAATGAAAACGGAGAAAGGTTTACTGATTGGTGTGTCAGAAACAACCAAGTGATCACCAATATTTGGTATAAAAATCATCCACATAGATTGTGTACTTGGATTAGCCCTGGAGAGAGAACAAGGAATCAAAAAGATTTCATTACCAGCAATGAATGCTTTAGAAATAATATCACAAATTCTAAAGCCTACACAGGAGCAGACTGTGATTCAGATCACCATCCAGTAATAGCTACCATTAAAACAAAATTAAAGAAACTGAAAGATGGAAAAAAGAGAAAGAAGTATATAACTTAAAAATGATAGCATACTTAAGCAACAATTCAAAACAGCTGTAGAAGAACACCTCAACGAAAATGAAACAACACCTATTTGGGACAGATTTAAATATGCTATACAGCAATCAGCAGAGGAGATAATCCCAGTACAAGAAATCCAACACACCAACAAGGGGTGGGTAACCCAAGAATTTTTAGATCTGATGGAACAAAGAAGGTTAATGAAGAATAATGAAGTGCAATACAGAGAGCTAGACAGACGGACCAGACAATTGTACAATATTGCAAGGGAAGAATGGCTGAATAAAACATGTAATGTAGAAGGCCATATTAACAGCAGCAAAAAAATGCACAAGAAAATTAAGGAATTAAGAAAACCTCTACAAAATGCGTAAGATCAGCAGACGGATCCATACTAATGGATCCAGATAAGATATGTGAGAGGTGGATTCAGTATGTAGAGCAGCTGTTTGAGGATAATAGAGGGGAACCCCCAGATATTAAACATCCTAATTCTGGCCCACCTATTACCAAAGAAGAAATAACTAAAGCAATGAAAAGCATGAAACATGGTAAAGCCACTGGAACTGATGAAATTTCAGTGGAAATGATATAAGCCCTAGAAGATCTGGACATAGATATTCTTTTTGAACGGTTTAATGGCATATATGAGTGTGGTGTATTGCCTGACGATCTCCTGAAATCAGTATTTATAACTCTGTCAAAAATTCCTGGAACGATTGACTGCAAAAATTATAGAACAATCAGTCTTATGAGTCACATAATAAAGATTTTGTTGAGAATTGTTCTGAGTCAAATTAAAAACAAGTTAAGACCAGAAACTTCTAAACTGCAATATGATTTTATTGAGGATAGAAGAACTAGGAACACAATTTTCATACTACGAATGCTTTCAGAAAGCGCAATTGAATATCAAAATGATGCCTTTTTATGCTTTATTGATTTCACTAAAGCATTCGACAAATTGCAACATGAAAAATTATTTCAGATTCTCACTGAACTAAACATTGACGGAAGGGACCAATAACTGCTTCAAGATTTATATTGGAACCAAACGACGGTAGTAAAAATTGATGATAATATAAACATTATTCAAAGAGGAGTTAGACAGGGATGTGTTGCCTCACCGGAATTGTTTAATATCTATAGTGAAATGATTTTCAGAGAAATAGAAGACCTAGATGGGATAAAAATTGGAGGTGTTAACATCAACAATAGATATGCAGATGATACCACCCTAATAGCAAGTGCTACAGAAGACCTACAAATCCTCTGAGACAAAGTAGTACAAACAAGTGCAGATTTTGGTCTAACCATCAACTGCAAAGAAACCAAATGTATGGTAATATCAAAACAGCAGGATACTCCCAACTGCCAATTGTACATCGGTAACCAAGAGATTGAACAAAAGACCAGCTTTAATTACCTTGGTAGCTTTATATTACAAGATGCAAGAATTAAAGTGGAAATAAAAAGAATAATTGCCATTGCCAAAACCAACTTCCAAAAAATGAAACCCATTTTTACCAACAGACACATCTCTATAACAACAAGGCTTCGGCTACTAAAATATTACATCTGGTCAATCTTGCTGTTCGCTCCCAAAACATGAACTATAACACCAGAACTCCAAAGAAACTTAGAAGCAACAGAAATGTGGTTTCTTAAAACAGGGGTCCGCAACCTTTTGTGCACCGCGGACCGGTTTAATATTGACAATATTCTTGCGGACCTCGCGTGCATTCAAGTTCAACAGTGGGCATGACAGGGAATGAGGAAAGGTGCAGCTGACTCATATCAGTTCATATCGCCAAATCATATTGTTTTCTCGCAGACCAGTAGCACATGCTCGTGGCCCGGTGGTTGGGGACCACTATCTTAGAAGAATGCTGAAAATATCATATAGAGATAGGGTAACTAATGAGACAGTACTCCAACGTGCCCATACAAAAAGATCTTTAATGAGAACATTAAATGAGGAAACTTAAATTCCTGGGCCATGTCATCAGAAAGAGAGAAATAGAATGCCTTACATTACAAGGCCCTATGTCTGGGAAATGCAGAAGAGGAAGGCAAAGAAGAAAATATATAGACACTGCGAAAGAACTAACAGGTCTAAGTGTGCGAGATATCATTGACGCTGTGTGGGATCATTCGATGTGGAAAGCCATGATTGCTCAAGCGTGTAATGCGCAAAGCACATGAAGAAGAAGACTGGCCCTTGCAGCTATACCCTCACCTCATTGCTGATATTGTTACCAGGAAATTGCAGGTTCATTTCCACTTTCTTAGTACAGAAAGGTCACATTAAGCAAAAAAAAATTAGGAATAAAGGGCAGCACAGTATAATGGTATTTAATGAAATTCCTTCACTAATATGTATGAGAAATTCATTGTTCCATTGCTTTCTGTTTGTTGCTGGGACCCACTTGACATAATAAGGATTTTTATTCCCTCTCAGTTGCTTTAAGAAAGTGATGATGGTTTTTTTTAAGTTTACTGAATATTGAGACAGTCCTGAAGAAGTGTCTCAACCAAAAACATCCATTGTTTATTAATTTCCATAGATGCTGCCTGACCAGCTGAGTTCCTCCAGCATTTTGTGAGTGTTGAGATGCCAATCACGTTGATATTTTCATGTCATTGTTATTGACTGTACTGCTGCAAGAAGACAGACAAGAGATGGAGATCGCTGTGTTATATGCTCAACAACATTTTTGACTCCATAATTATGATAATGTCTGACATGTTTCTTTAATGGAGAGCTGCTGCTAACTGGATTTACAAGTTATAGTAAGTCATTGTGGCCGTGTCAGGAGAAATCTTTGTACATACATAGAACATAGAATAGTGCAGCACAGTACAGGCCCTTCGGCCCACAATGTTGTGCCAACCCTCAAACCCTGCCTCCCATATAAGTCCTCCACCTTAAATTCCTCCACATACCTGTCTAGTAGTCTCTTAAACTTCACTAGTATATCTGCTTCTACCACTGACTCAGGCAGTGCATTCCACGCACCAACCACTGTCTGAGTAAAAAACCTTCCTCTAATATCCCCCTTGAACTTCCCACCCCTTAGCTTAAAGCCATGTCCTCTTATATTGAGCAGTGGTGTGCTGGGTAAGAGGCGCTGGTTATCCACTCTATCTATTCCTCTTATTATCTTGTACACCTCTCTCATCCTCCTTCTCTCCAAAGAGTAAAGCCCTAGCTCCCTTAATCTCTGATCATAATGCATACTCTCTAAACCAGGCAGCATCCTGGTAAATCTCCTCTGTATCCTTTCCAATGCTTCCACATCCTTCCTAAAGTGAGGTGACCAGAACTGGACACAGTACTCCAAGTGCACAACTTTAGGTTATGCACTATGTTTTAAAAAAAGAGCCAAATGAACTAAATTCCAATAACAAATGGTTCATGGAGGAGAAAGACCACAGTCAACACTCTTATGGAGAAGCACAGAACATAATAGCCTCTTAGAGCATGTCAAAACCATTGGAATAATATACAGATCATATAGAGGCAGACCATAATTAAATGAAAGGAGGCACTTACAAATATCAATATCAAAACTGTGCTTTTTCATCAAGTTTATACAAATAGAAATTAATCTATATTGTTGATTAGATTAGATTAGATTATGAGGACACTCAGTCAAACGAGGAGGAGAAGATGGCGGCGTGACACAGCTCGCAGCGGCCACCCCGGTGGTGATGTTTGTTACTTGTCAAGTAGGGTGCCGTGCACAATCCTGATTTGATGGAGACGGACGTGAGAGCACAGTGGAACATCTGGTGAAACTTCTGAAATGCTTGCTTCGCTGCTGCTGCTACTGTGTGGTCCAGAGAACCTCCGGAAGGGAAGGCCTCGAGTCCTCGGCTTTGCTTGTTGCTCGGCAGCTGGGGCGGTGTCAAAGCGCTCGGTGGAGGATGGTGCTCGGAGAGGCTGTGTAAGAGGGGCCGGTCGGATGCTCCAAGTTTTCGGACAGACTCAGAGTGCGCTGCAGTCGGGTGCTTCCAATGGTGCTGCATTGGCAAGTTTGCGGCGCTTGGAGGTTCATGGCAGAGAGAGTTTCTCCCTTCTGCCGCCTGTGTGAGATGATGAGGCTACTGGGACTTTGAGACTTTTTTTTACCGTGCCCATTGTCTGCTCTTCATCAAATTACGGTACTGCTTTGCACTGTTGTAACTATATGTTATAATTATATGGTTTAGTCAGTTTTAGTCTTGGTTTGTCTTGTGTTTCTATGATATCGCTCTGGAGGAACATT
Organism: Mobula hypostoma; assembly: GCF_963921235.1. Lineage (NCBI taxonomy): Eukaryota > Metazoa > Chordata > Chondrichthyes > Myliobatiformes > Myliobatidae > Mobula > Mobula hypostoma. Next base: position 88,605,504 of record NC_086101.1, on the reverse strand, counting down.
ATATCATTTTTTAATGCATGCATTTCTAAATGACAATAATCTAATCTAATCAACAATATACCTTCCTGTTTCACTCATGAATGAAGAGCATTGTCCTTGTTCCGTCTAGTTTTTGGACTACTGGCAGGAGACAATTAGGTGATCAAAATCCATAGTATCTGAAAGGAAAATCACCAGCCAGGAGTCCAGTTTCAATGGTGTCTGATGGGTTTGTGCTTATTCAACACTGAATTAAACTCATCTGCCCTAAATTACTGTTGGTGGTGTAATCTGCCAAATTTGTAACCCAGATTTTAATGAAGAGTACCTAGTTAAATGAGCAACCGAGTGTTGGAGTAACCTTTTCTTTATTGCTTGGTTGTTAATTAGTTGGTGGCAAAATAAAATTTAACAGGATTATTTGATGTGATGTGTAAATCATCAGGGATTACTCCTAAACTGAAGGCACTAAGAGGGAATAAAAATTCTTATTATGTCAAGTGGGTCTCAACAGCAAACAGAAAGCAATGGAACAATTAGCAACAGCAACAAGCTCAATGACTCAATGTCAGCAAGTCCAAGGAACTGATTGTGGACTTCAGGAAGAGAAAGTCAGGAGAAAACATACCAGCCCTGATGGAGGGATCAGCAGTGGAAAGAGTGACCAATTTCTTGGGCATCAACATCTCAAAGGATCTACCCTGGGCCCAACATATCGATGCAATCATGAAGACAGCACAGCAGCAGCTCTACTCCATTAGGGGTTTGAAGAAAATTGTATGTCACCAAAGACTGGAGCAAGTTTCTACAGATATACCATGGAGAACATTCTGATTGGTTGCATCAGCAACTCATATGGAGGATCCAATGCACAGGATGAAAAGAGGCTGCAGGATGTTGCAGACTTAGCCATTCCATTACAGGCACAAGGCTCTCCACCAGTGATGACATCTTCAAAAGACCATAACTCAGGAAACTGGCACCCAACATTAAATACACTCACCATTTGGGATGTTCCCTCTTCTCATTACTACCATCAGGGAGGAGGTACAGAAGGGTGAAGATCTGCACTCAACCATTAGATTTCTGAAAGGTCCATGAACCCATGAACACTACCTCACAATTCCTCTTTTGCGTTATTTATTTTTCGTTGTAATTTATAGGAATTTTATGTCTTGAACTATACTCAGCCACAAAACAACAAACTTTGCAACATATTGTACTGTGCAAAAGTCTTACGCACTCTAGATTTTCTATACAGTTTTAGATAGTATGGCCTCCACTAGAGGCAATATCATTGAGGCTGTCTGGGATTACCTAGAGAGACAGAAGCAAGCAAGACTGCCAAAGTCTGCAGGAGAACTGTGGAAAGTACTGCATGATGTTTGGAACAACCTACCAGTCAATTTTCCTATAAAATTGTACAACAGTGCACCTCAGAGAACTGATGAGGTTTCAAAAGCAAAGGGTAGTCACACCAAATATTGCTTGATTCAGTACTTTACTGTTTACTAGTCTTTAGCATAATCTTTTTTATATTTAGCAACTTTCCATTCCATTATTTTTGAAAGCATCTTTGTTTTATAGGATTTTTTACATGTGCCTACAACTTTTGCATAGGACTGAATGTCAGTGATAATATATCTGATCCTGCTTCAGTAAGATCAACATCTCTGATGGTAAAGTGATTGAATGTAAAGGAAGCAATGTATTACTTGTGAACAATGCAGCAAGATATATAATGTATTCAGTTGTAAAGTAATAGGTTTCTTATCTGAATATCCAGGCTACAAAGCACTGTAAAATTAAAGACAATGCAATGATGGGTTTAAAAAATTTCAACTAATCCGGATCTTACAATGCACGGACCTAAAATATGGAGCCATTAACAAGATAAGAGATCTTTAAATAATATTCCAGCCTTGGGAAAGAAACAATTAACAAGATCACAAATCCCCATGGTGTATATTTCCGTTCCCTGTCAGGACGTAATTAAATACATGGTAGAGAGAAAGAGACAACAAGTTTGCAAGAAAATCCATGAAACGAGCTGATTAAGAGAAGTCCAAATACATAGAAGGTTAGATTCAAGATTCAAAAAACTTTATTGTCATTCTAACCATACATCAGCTCTACAGGACAGAATGAGACAGCGTTCCTCAGGGGCAGTGCAATCATAACATAACAAATGCAACACTAAATAATAAACATAACAATAAATAGTAAAACACAACAGCCACATGTCAGTTAAATCAGCTATAAGTGTCCAGTGCTAGTTAAAAGTGTCCAAAGCAGAGTCAGGTGGAGCAGCTATTTAGCAGTCTGACTGCCTGTGGGAGGAAGCTGTTTAGTTTTGATGCTCCTGTAACGTTTGCCTGATGGCAGAAGAACAAACAGTTCATGGAGAGGGTGTGAGGGGTCTTTAATGATGTACCGTGTCTTCTGGAGGCATCGACTCTGAAAGAGGTCTTGGACAGAAGGTAGGGAGACCCCAATAACCTTCTCTGTTCCCCTAACCACCCTCTGCAAGGCTTTTTTGTCGACAGCACTGCAGCTGGAGTACCAGGTCGTGATGCAAAAGGTCAGCACACTCTCAACCACGCCCCTGTAGAATGTAGTTAAGATGTTAGTGGGGAGTGATGCTTGTTTAAGCTTCCTCGGAAAGTGCAATCTCCGCTGGGCCCGTTTCACAATCCCAGTGGTGTTCCTGGACCAGGTGAGATTGTCCGAGATCTGCACCCCAAGGAACTTGATGTTTTCCACTCTCTCTGTGGAGCCGCTGATGCTGAGGGGTGTGTGCACAGGCTGAGACCACCTGAAATCGATGATCATCGCCTTGGTTTTGGTCATATTATCATAACGGATGGCAAACTGGTGTGGCGAAGGATGCCTGGAAGTTCTGCATAGTCAGTCACAAGAAATGGTTCCAAGGTGGGTTTCGTTTAACATGGAAATTCCACAATAAAAATTAAATAACAAATTTTGCAGGTGCTGAAAAGCATGGAGAATTAAATGCAGATTGTTGAATAGACAAGCATAAATTTTGAGGCTTTAGTGGCCTTCTGCTCCACACTCAAAAAGATCCAAAAAAAAAGATTGCACACAGTTGAACTGCAACAATAAATGGATGAAGGTATGTCCCCACAGAATTGTAGACGACTTCTATTCAGAATTACAGAAAGTTCAGGGTAGAGAGGTTGTGGAAGGCATATAGAACAACAGTCGAGCATTTTGACTGATGTTAGACTTGATTTAATGTACCTATTACATCAACTAAATAAACTGACATTTTTATCACCACATTGGTTTACATTGTGATCTTTTAAAATCTAACCTTAGTTCCAATAACCACTATGCAAGTTACATCTTCAGGAAGAGAAGGAAGAAAGGAAAACAGCTGGGTTAAATTTGGCGATTGGAACCTTTCAATTGCTGGTCCAGTAATAATTCTGACAAGGCTGAACGTTCTCTCCTCCCTTCTTTAGTACTCATCCAATCCTAATCAAATTGCTCATATACTCCATGTCAAGTGCAAGCTTTGAAAAGATAACATTCTAAATGAAGTAAATCTGAAAATCTCAGCAAGTCTGGCAGCGTCTGTAGAGCAAAAAATAGTTGCATTTCAGGTTGATAGCCTTTCGACAGAAAATTGGGAAAAGGTTTTGAGTTGCAGAGAAAGGAGAACAAAGGGGGAAACAAAAGGAATATCTGTGACAATGTGAAGAACAAGAGACTACCATGCTCTCATTTCACATTGTCCATCTTTGAAACTTCCCAACCATTTCTCAACCTACTGTATATCTCCATCTCAGGGAATGCAGAAGTGACTAATATCTCACAGCACCATCCCAAGAAATTGTGGGAGATGTATTTGAGAAACCAAATGTACATTAGACACTAGTTTCACAGAAAACTTCCATTCCACCCATAAAAGTAATGCTGAGCTGGTAGCAGCCTGTTGCTTTTATGCCCATTCTACTCCCACCATGACCTCAACACATATGGTCTTTTACACAAATCCATCAAAAGCAACGTATATTTGAGGAATAGCAACATAACTTTCATCTAAGCATGAAATAACCCTCAAGAAACAATACTGAACTCAGCAATTTCGGATAACGAGCCCTTCCAGTTTGTGTCAGAACTAGGCAGTTCCCTTGCGAGAGCAAAGATTGGTAGGTGGTGTTTGTGGGAAGAGGTGCAGGATAGCTGTTGTGATTGTGGCCTGATGACTGTTCTGTTTTGTACATGGTCTACCATACTCTCATATTAGATTCCTTCTTCTTCAGCCCTTTATATCTTCCACCTATCCCTTTACAGCTTCTTAGCTTCATACTCCCTCCCCTTCCACCCACCTTCCCCATCACCTGGTCTCAACTACACCTGTCAGCTCATATTCTTCCTGCTCCCCCATCTTCTTATTCCAGATTTTGCCCCATTTCTTTCCAGTCCTGATGAAGAGCTTCAGCCCAAATCATCAAATATTTATTCTCCTCTAGAGATGATGTATGACTTGCTGAGATCCTCCAGCATTTTGTGAATGTTGCTTAAGGTTTCCAGAATCTCCATTTGCAGAATCTCTTGTGTTTATGTTTTGGTTTCAAAATTCGGGAATCAACAGATTTTTGGTTTGCTTTTCAATCTCAGGCCACTTCTGATGTAATTTGATTTTGTGCTGCTTGACCTGCCTTCATATCCAAAATGCCCATTTATTTTAGATATTTAACAACCTCACTGTTCAGTATTACTTGACACTATTTGCTCCTGTATTCTCCCTTTAGTTTCACCTTCTCCAGACAGATTAGCTCCTGTGAACAAGCCTTCACCGTCCTTTCTCAGGGTAGATCAAACTGTGTTATCCATTTCCTCTCAGTTTCCACCCTGACACATACATTCTCCTGGTCCTCTGCACCAAACCCACACTCTCATCCCTGTCTTCTAAATTTCTTAGACCCGATAAAAGATCATCAATTAATAGAGCATACACTCTATTTCTCTCTCCATAGGTGCTGTTTACCTACAAGTGTACTTACAGAGGATTTTAGTTTTCATTTCCCTAAAATTAGCTTATTCTGCATAGGGGGACAAACATTTGCTATTTTGTAATCAGAAACACTTTATGATACAGCAATGGTGGTCAGCCTGAAGACATTACTCATTTTCGATGTTAATTATGCCAGTGTAAACCAGATGCAATTGCCAAGAGAAGGACTTGACAGTTCATGTCAGAACAGCAGACAAATTCCTGATCTAAGCATTCTTATTACATGCTGTAGCAATGCCTACAGGAAAAGTGGTTAACAGCAGCTGGATTTGCTGGCTACATGGGTAGGTGGATGGGTAAAGGACAGTTTGCAGTACTCAGACATAGAAATTGATCAGGTTTAATATTCAACCAGGTCTTAATGTTTAAACCAGGTCTCTGGTGAATGGTGAAGTTGTAAGGGCAGAATGGCAGACAGAAAGGGAAACATGTACCCAACCTTGGAGGATTTTGGAGCTAGATTAAACAACAGTAAACTACCAAAAACACAACAGTTCAAGCAGCCTCTGTGAAGGCAAAGCCATGGGTCTATAATGATAAGGATTTACAGTCTGTCACATTTTGTTTAATTCTCCACTCAAGACTACTGCACCTAGAAATCGCTGAGAGAATATAAATGAATAAGGATGAGGGAAATACCAGTCGTTCAGCATTTTCACTTCATTCCTCTCCTCACTACAAGAACTATAATTAATGTTTTTTGATCTCATTCAATCTTTTCGGCAGAATTTGTGGTTTTATTTTCTTGGCTTTGAAAAATAACATACAATCATAGTAAATCCCACAATGTTTCATTCTACATATATTTGCCCTTGAAACAAATATACGTCAAAATATTAGGAACAATATTTTCCAATTTCATACAGGTCTACATGGAAAGAGGAACCAGTGTACATAACTCATTGTTGATACCTCATTTAATCCTATTAGAGATATCTGTCCAGGTAGATGCATTGTATTGGACAAATGCAATGAATCAACTGTCAGTCATATTTTCACATGGAAATAGCAAAGAATTTTAGAAGGTCAATCATGGCTACAAAATATACTTTTGTTAAGCATCTTATGTCTAAATTGCCTAATTCATCATTAAATATTGTTTGTAATGCACATTACATAAAACACAATGAACAATAGGGCCTTACAAAATATTGGTGAACAGAGGGATTTTACTGTAGAAGTCCAGGGATAGCAGAAGAAGGATATCTGCCATATACATTTACATGTATGAGGAATTTGCTTTGGTGTTTTGGCAAGACATGCAGGAAAAGCAATAACATTCAATAATTGTAAAGAATAAAGAATTATATGGTTACAAGTTAAAGCATGGATATTGAATAAAATGTGCATAAAAACCAACATGTATTTGCAATGTAAACAGCATTATGAAACATAGTTTAAAAATCTTGACAGTGCATTACAGTGCCTGAAGTAATAGAGGGTGTGCGGGCTAACTACAGTGGTTGATCAGATTATCTGTCTGGCAGAAAAATCTTTGAAAATGGTGTGAAGTTTGTGTTTTAATAGCTCTACAGTGCTTTCCAGAAGAGAGCTTTTGGAAAAGGCAGTTTGCAGGGTAGGTAGTGTCCTCAATGAGTTGACATCACACTTAAAAGTAGAGAAAAAGCATATGCCTTTATTAGCCTTTGCACAGGATATAAGAGAAGAGAAGTTATCAAATGGTTAGGTACAGTTCATACAATAAGAAGGAATTCATTACAATGCAGAGGCACTGAGGAGATTCAATGAGAGGTAATTATTTACTGAAACACTGTCGCAGGAAAGCAGCATCCATCATCAGGGATCTCACCAGCCAGGCCAAGCTCTCTTCTCACTACTATCATCAGAAAGAAGGTACAGGAGCCGCAGGACCCACACCACCAGTTTCAGGGACAGTTACTACTCCTCAACCATCAGGCTCTTGACCCAGAGGGGATAACTTCACCTAACTTCACTTGCCCCAGCATTGAAATATTCCCACAACCAATGGACTCACTTTCAATGACTCTTCACCTCATGTTCTCGATATTTATTGCAATTTATTATTAATATTATTATTATTATTTATTTTCATATTTGCACAACTTGTTGTCTTCTGCCCTCTGGTTGAACACCCTGGTAGGGTGGTCTTTCATTAATTCTGTAATAGTTATTATTCTATAGATTTATAGAGTATGCCCACAGAAAATTAAACTCAGGGTTGTATACAGTGACAAATATGTAAAATAATAACATTTACTTTGAACTTTGAATAGGTTGGAGTTCATTCTCTTAAAGAAGAGGAGGCTAAGGGGTGACTGACTGTCTCTACAAAACTCTAAGAGGTGTAGAAAGGGTGGATGAAAAGGACATTCCCCGTGACACAGCTACCTAAATCTAGATACTAATTTTTACTGAAAGGGAGCAAAATGTTGAGGAAGTTTGAGGAAGAAATTTTTCATCCAGTGGATAGATGGAAATTGGAACGAATGGCCCAAATAGCTGGAGGAAACAAGCACTCTCAAAACATTTAAGTATCTGGACGAGAGCTAGAATCACGAAGGCATAAACGGCTAATGAATGTGATTCATATGGATAGACTCATATGTGATTCATATGGATATGGTTGATATGGACATAATGAGCCAAAGTCTGTGTTGTATGACACCATATTTACAAACTGACATTATATCCCATAAGGGAGCAATTTCAACTGAACTTGCTTGATGGAATTTAATAGGATAAGCCACAACCTTTCCACCTCAGCCAATTTTAATTTCTGTTGGATTTCCTTGTACACTGATCATAGTCCAAATGTCTTTACAAGCTAGAAATAAATATTTAAGGATTGAAATATTCCTTTGAAGCATATTTAATATTATTAGTACATTCAACATAAATATTTATGATGTGTTTTGAGATTCTGGGTTCCCTGAAAACTACTTAAACACTCATTGTGATTAATAAAACTTGTCCACATCATGCTTCTCCGTAGTTTATGACCTGCAACAAGTATGATGGATTACTGTTTATTGTAAAATTCTCACTGTGACAGTATCTGCTACTACAGTAATTGACTTTGCATTTGTTTTGGTCAAAGGGACGTCTGACACATGAAAACTCATCACCATCCTTTAACGTTTTCAAACTAAACAAATTAGATCATTGTAAGTATAATCTGATCTGTCAAATATTGAGCATATACACTCTCCCTACAAAATCACATTGGACACATCAAAAGATGGAGGATATTAAGAACCTCACATAATACAAGTGCCAGAAGAGAAGATGGATGATCAAGGGTTCAGTGGAAATAGGGTTAAAGAAACAGGAGCACTGCCTCATGAATAAAATGAGCTCACAGCAAACATGAAGAAATCAGACGACATGGAACTACTTTGATACAAACCATTCAATTTAGACATACTTTGGTAAATTCCTGTTATTCGCTGAGCTGGAAAAAAAATCTCTTGCTAATATTTTGTTTACTAGATTATCACAGCATGAATTAGAAGAAACTCTGCCATAGTACATCCAATCACTGATGACTCTATGAATAAGCTTACCGACCAATCATCAACAATCCTCAATGCATTATAGATCTTCTTAACTCAGTCATCTAATTAAGAAACTGACGTGTGAATGCATTCACCTCTAATCTCTCACTGTTAAAAAGCTCATCTTGGACTCATCCAAGAAAAAAGGTACGAAGTTCTAAAAGTAAACTGAGTTCAAGCCCAGAGTCCTACAGGAAACAAAACATTCAAGAATTTTGGAGAAAGAAGGCAATTTAGAGATGAGTGGTAGACTGTATATTGGTTCAAACGCTTTTGAGGAGATATGCAATGATGACAAATGTAAAGAAAGGGCATGTTTTATTATTTCAGTGATATTGTAAATATATTGCTTGATTAAGCATCCCTTGTTGCTTACATAATGCAGTGCAGATTATATGTAAAAGTACGTAAATAACATACGTCATCACGCCACCACATGATATGTGCGCGTCTCACTAAAGTAAAGAACAAACTAAGACCCATTCTCCTGGGCTTCCATATTTTTCTTGTAATTAGTTGCTTATGTTTTGGAGTTCCAAAACATACCAGTGACAATGAGGTATTTTTAAATCAAACCTGATCTATTGAAGCACAGCAAGATGTTAAAAAAGTGCAGTATAAAATGGTCCAGTTAAAAAAAGTACATCACATTTTTTTTTGGAGCAGCACATTTTTCTTCACAAAGGGAAACATGATCAAGTTTTAAAAAAGGCAGGAAGCAGAAGAACTCATCGGCTCATAACCGGGCAATAATAATCATAAAAAAGAGCATATGAGCTAATTGAACAGTATTTTGAAGCAAATAAAATAGCCAATGAGAGTGAGTGCCAATTTTGCTGAGTACATGTATTTATTCATTTTGCTTAGAAATTTAATTGCTCCAACAAAACCGGCCTAAATGAGCTTTGCTGATATTGTGAAAGTAATGCAGGAATATTTAGAACCAAAACCATTGTTGATTGCAGAATGCTTTAGGTTTCATGAGTGGAATCAAAATGAAGGGGAGTCTGAAGAGATTGTCGAAGCATTGTTACTTCAGTAATGGGCTTAATGATTCATTGGCAGATTGCTTAGTTTGTGGAATCTTCACAGGGACTGCACAGGGAAGAGAAGCAGATAAAAAGTCAAGTTGAAATTTCAAAAAGAGCACTAATCAGCATGCTACTGATGAAAAAAATCTAATGATGAGAATAAAACAAGATTGGGTACCCTTGAGAATTACAATATGAAAACTAACAATAGACCAGCAATAAGGCTTACACCAGAATCGAATTGGACACCGGCTCGCCTGTTTCAGTCATTCCACGAAATGAGTTTGAAGGGCATTTTAAAGATGCTAAACTCAAGCCTGCAGACCTCTAGCTAAGAACTTATACTGGAGAAAAGATAACTCCCATAGGAATGATATTCATGACTTCCGGGGTCGAGTATGGAGTGAGTTGGTTCGTGTGAGTGTGGCTCCCGATTTTTATTGAAAATCTACCTGTTTATCTTTGCCGTATGCTCGACATAGCTGAATATTTACCATTGTGAACAACGCAGGACATAGCTGGACATTGAAATGGCAAGTAGAATGTACCTTCGAAGTAAAACTGGGGCAAAAGATAGCGAAGCCTCGAGCAAGAAGGCGGATGTTACAGTAATGGCGCCGTTGCACGCTGCTGGAACTGGACCCAGACCTGCGCTACCCGATGACTTGGAGAGGCTTCGTTTAGTACTTATTACTGACATGACGCAAGCGGTGCATTCTGCCTTAAAAAGAGAACTTGAAGATGCTTTATCACCAGTGACTGCTGCCATGGAACAAATTATGTCTGCTTACGAGTCACACGCCGAACGCATTCGTGAGGTTGAGGATGGCCTGAATGATTACAGTGACCGACCGGTGAGCGTCAAAGCCGCCATTGCAGCATTGCAGAGTGGAAACGCAGTTCTGAAGGGAAAGCTTGATGACCTCGAAAATCGGTCGCGGAGATCCAGTTTGAGAGTGGTCGGCATTCCTGAAAATTTGGAAGGTTCGGCCCCTGTTAAATTTATGACCGAGTTTTTTGACGAAGTACTGGGAACAAATCTTTTCCCAAGTCCTCTCGTGCTTTCGCGTGCTCACCGAGTCAGATGTAAACCATCCGGTGTTTCTGGAGTCAAGCAAACAAGACCAAGAATGTTCCTGGTTTGCTTTCACTCCTTTCAAGATAAGCAACACATCATAAACAGACAGAAGCAGGAGCTGTATTTCCGAGGACACCACGTGTTTTTTTATGAAGATCTTAGTGAGGAGCTGGGTAAAAAACGGGCAGCTTTCAAGGAGGTGAAATCTCTGCTTTACGAGAAAGGGGTCAGGTTTGGCCTCTTGTATCCTGCCCAGCTCTGGGTCATGCATGAAGGTAAAAAGCATTATTTTGATATACCAGAGGCGGCCAAAGAGTTTTACCATTCGCGCTGGGGAGAAGAAGAACGAGAAGAGCAATGACATTTTTTTTAAGGTTATTCATGCAGCATGGAAGGGGCCTCATGCCGAGGCAAACCGTTAATTTTCACAATCCACTTCTTTGTTCATTTTTTCCAGTTTAATTTGTGGAATGCGATCAGGTCGAACTGCTATGCTGCTGAAACTGATTAACAAAAACTTTCAACCAGCAAAATGTAAATATTTGGGATTTATATCTCGGGTGTTTAAGTTGCCCAGTTTTTTTTTGTTTTTAATGCTTAGCTTGACCTGTGTCATCTTTAGCCTATATGTTATATTAAAGGTAGTATAAGTGATAGGATAAATGTTAAGGAGGGGAGCCACCCTAGATTAGATTGAAAGTTGGGTTGTATGGGAAACGCCTTGGAAGTTTTTTGTTGGGTACTGCCTGCGATCATCCTCAGTTGGGGAGGTAGATCTAGGTTTCGGGGGTTAATTGGGTTTTTTTGTTTGCGTAAAGGGGTGGGGGGAGTGTTTTGGGGATTACCATGGCAGTTTATTCTTTTGTGTGTTACGGATTGATCAGACTTTCTTTTCATTGTGTGTTATTGTGTGCAACTTATGCCCTCACACTGGTTTGGATTGCAGGCCCTGTGTGCCTTTTGATATGGTTAACGTGAGTGCTGCTGGTGGATGCCACCCTGTGAGGTTTATTTCTTGGAATGTAAAGGGGCTCAATGGTCCGGTTAAAAGTCCGGTTAAAGTTTTCTCTCATCTGAAACAATTAAAAGCAGATATACTATTTCTACAAGAGACACATTTAAGAGTGGAGGACCATAATAGACTTCGTAAGGCATGGATTAGTCAGGTTTTTCATTCCAGATTTAATAGTAGTTCCAGGGGGGTGTCAATATTAATCACCAAAAGAATGCAGCTCACACCATCTGATGTAATCAGTGACCCTAATGGTCGCTTTATTATAGTCTCTGGCTCTCTCTTTCAGATACCTGTTATTTTGGTAAATGTTTATGCTCCTAATTGGGACTATGTCCAATTTGCAAATAAGGTTTTGTCATTAATACCTAACCTGAATACACATAAGCTAATCTTTTCCAGAGATTTGAAATGTGCTATTGACCCACTGCTTGATAGGTCTTGCCCTAGGGGAACATTTTCTGGTATGGCAAAGGCCTTCTCGATGTTTATGCAACAAAATGGTTATATGGATCCTTGGAGATTTTTGAATCCATCAGTTAGACAATTCTCTTTCTTCTCTCATGTTCACCACTCCTATTCCAGGCTAGACATTTCTTTATAGATAACTCCTTGAAACCAATGATTAGACAAATTGAATACACTGCTATCGTTATATCTGATCACTCGCCCGTGAAGCCCCCTTTTGCTTTCTAATGAGAAATTTTGTAGTTATATATCGGCTAACATTGACACATTCTTCGAGACTAACAAAACTGAGTCGGTATCATACTCTTTACTTAGGGAAACTTTGAAAGCTTACTTGAGAGGTCAAATAATATCTTATACTTCACATGCCAATAAAGAGCGTAGGAAGGAAATGCAAGTGTTATTGCAATCTATTTGGGACCTGGATAGAAAATACTCTGAGGCACCCACTGCGGAATTATATAAAAGCCGGGTTGATTTGCAAGCGAAGTTTAATCTTCTATCTACAAACCTATCAGAACAATTAATTCTTAAGACACGTGGCCTCTATTATGAATATGGTGACAAGGCGAGCCGGCATATGGCTCATCAGTTGAAACGTCAAGCTGCATCACGACTTATTCCCCAGATAAGAGACACGCACCAGAACTTGACAAGCATTCCAAAAGAGATTAATAACATCTTTGCAACTTTTTATTCCTCTCTGTATGCCTCAGAGTTCCCCTCAGATAAAACAAATATGGAACGTTTTTTAGATAATTTGGAAATACCAACTCTTGAACCAGAGGAAGTGGAGAACCTAGATCGGGCTCTTGGGCAAGAAGAGATTAATAATGCCATTATGGCTATGCAGAGTGGTAAGTCCCAGGTCCTGATGGTTATCCAATAGAATTTTATAAGAAATTTAAGGATAAGCTCATACCGGTCCTTCTAGAAGTGTTCCAGGAATCTTTGGAGAATGGCTCCTTACCCCTTTCTCTTTCACAGGCAGCTATTTCACTACTTCTTAAAAAGGACAAGGACCCGACTCAATGTGGATCATATCGCCCCATCTCACTTTTGAATGTAGATGTGAAAATTTTGGCTAAAGTGCTTGCATGTTGTTTAGAACGTCGCCTTCCCAAGATAATTTCAGATGATCAAACAGGTTTTATTAAAAATTGATATTCTTTTTTTAATATCCGTCAACTGGCTGATGTGGTTTATTCACCCAGTGATTCTCCAAGTCCAGAGGTTGTTATCGCCTTGGACGCGGAGAAGGCATTTGATAGAGTGGAATGGGTATACTTGTTTAGTGTTTTGGAGAAATTTGGATTTGGCAGAATACTTATAGCTTGGGTTAAGCTATTATACCACCCGCCTTTAGCATGTATACAGACAAATTATTTTCGATCTGACTATTTCCCATTAACACGTGGCACTCGCCAAGGCTGCCCACTGTCCCCTCTTCTTTTTGCAATTGCAATTGAGCCTCTTTCTATTGCACTTAAGTCAACTACATTATTTCAAGGTGTTAGAAGAGGGGACATGGAACACCGTGTTTCCCTATATGCTGATGACCTCTTACTTTATGTTAGCAACCCTATAGGTAGTAGTCCTGCTATTGTGTCATTATTAAGTCAATTTGGAGCCTTCTCTGACTATAAACTGAACTTTCAAAAAAGCAAATGCTTTCCCATTAATAACTTGGCCCTACAGATCCAACAGGAATCCTTGCCCTTTCCTTTATCTCAAGATGGTTTTGTATACCTAGGAATACATATTACTCGCTCTTTTACATCTCTGTTTGAAGCTAACTACAGGCCTCAGGTTAGCCAAATGAAGGCTGATTTCGAGAGATGGCGCAGTTTACCCCTTACTATAGCTGGGAGAATTCAGTCAGTGAAAATGACTATACTTCCTAGATTTCTCTATTTGTTTCAGTGTCTGCCAGTTTTCTTATCTAAGTTATTTTTTAAATCAGTTGATCAAGCTATAACTTCCTTTATTTGGGAAAATAAGGTCCCAAGGGTTAATAAGCACACTCTTCAAAGAGGTCGTGACGTAGGTGGAATGGGTATTCCTAGCTTTATTCATTATTACTGGGCATCGAACATACAAAAAGTATTATTTTGGCTTCACCGGCCAAATATAATCTGGTGCCTGCTTGAGTCACGGTCTTGCCACTCCTCGTCTCTCCCAGCTTTGGTGTATTCTTCCTTACCATTGAAATCCTCTCAATTCACACTTAACCCGGTCGTGCTCTCTACCCTCAAAATTTTTAATCAATTTTGCTGCCACTATAAGTTCATATCAGCTTCAGTTTTGGGCCCCATTCATAAAACCATTTATTTCCTCCCCACCACATTCGATTCAGCTTTTAGACAATGGGGCTTGAACGGTCTTATGCACATTAAGGATTTGTATACTGATAGCATATTTGATAGTTTTGATAACCTGCGCGGTAAGTATGGCCTTCTACATAATCATTTTTTTAAATACCTGCAGATTCGCCACTTTGTCAAGGAAGAATTTCCCTCTTTTCCTGTTCTACCACCTGCTATGTTATGGGAAAAATTCACTCTTAGCTTTAACAATAAGGGGCTGATTTCTGAACTATACTCTCAGCTGATGTCTTTGGGAGTTCAAGGTCTAAACAAAACTAAGAGTAGGTGGGAGGACGACCTCGGTATGGACCTTGCGGAGGAATATTGGGCAAAAGTATTGAATAGGGTTCATTTCTCATCATCATGTGCTAGACTGGGGCTCATACAATTCAAAGTTTTACACAGGGTACATTTAAGTAAAGCCAGACTGGCAGACATATACCCTGGGACAGAGGCTGGCTGTGACAGGTGTTCCTTCTCTCCGGCTGGTTTAGTACATGCATTTTGGTCATGCCCTCGGCTTGATGACTATTGGGCACTGTTTTTTAAAATTATCAGTGAGGTTTTGGGGGTGACACTGAGACCTTGCCCGCTTATAGCTGTATTTGGTGTGGCAGGTGATGATTTGGGTTTAAATGCAAGCCAGTCGGTTATCATTGCATTTACATCGCTATTAGCCCATAGGAGAATTTTGCTGGTTTGGAAATCTGCCACTCCCCCAACTGCTGCTGCTTGGTTAGAAGATGTAATGTTTTTTCTGAAATTAGAAAAGATTAAATTCACTTTGAGGGGGTCTGTGAAAAAGTTCTATTCGAAATGGGGACCTTTCTTATCATATTTTGAGAGTCTTGAGGAATTACCTACTAGCTGAGGGCATTTGATTGTACTTGGGAAGTTGCCTCCCATTTAACACGCTTATAATTTACCTCACAGGGTGGCTGATGAATTGTAAATATGAGTGTATTTTGGATCATCTGACATGTTGCAGATGTGTATGAGCCGACGTATTGAAGTAGTGTGGGGGTACGGTTGTGAAATGTCCGTACTTGTATTTGTGAATTGTTGTGTTGTAAATATATTAGCTGCCATGATATGTTCGGGGAGGGTGGGTGGGGGGAGGTTTGTTTTGGGGGTACAATACTAAAGCAAAATGGAGGAAAATATAATCTATTATATATTCTGCATTGTGTCATTCCTTCAATAAAAATAAAAAAAAGGAATGATATTCATAACAGTGAAATACAACAAAAAATAAGCCACATTGGGTTTTAATGTAGTAGAAACATTAGGCTAACATTGGCTGAGTCAACTACAATTTGATTGGAAATTCATCCAGTATTTGCATGCCATGTTCCCTGTAATAAAGTCAACTGAAAGCGAATTAAGAAATATACCGGAAGATGCCACTGCTGCCTCCATGCTGTACACCATAAACTGTTGCCCTACAGAGGGCAAACAGGTGTTGGTGCCAATCTCTGTGCCTCTGGCTCTAAAGTGTATTAGACCAAGGAAGGCCCATGCTGCTTAGGGGAATCATGGAAGTGATGAAAGCAGTGGTCAAACTACAACAGATTTTGTAGGCAATATAGCTGATACGTTAATTGGGCACTACTTGTGAAATGTGACTTGGTTTTAAGCTGGAGGAGAGTTCAAAGAGCTTCGGGAAAGTTACAAGCATTTGGCTTTTGTACATATAAAGAACCAGAATCGACTCTGCATGCATTAAGATTATTGCATGAACTTCAAGTGGGAGACAAAAAGCTGCTTGTAAAAGTAGATGCAAAGACCAAAGCCCTGCTGGATGAGTGGAAGGTCAAAACAAAAGGAGTCAATGGAGAGACAAAACAAAGGATTTGTCAGATGATTTTGTAGATGAGGAACCAAGAGGAAAGATTAGATCGTAAAGGGAGCAATAGAAGAATTAATCAGAGAATACTCCAGTGAACTAACTGCACCATCCCAAGATCAAAATGTACTTCCTAGAAAGAAGAAAAAGAAAAAGTAAAAAAAGAGATATTGAAAAGGAGAGAAGAGATAGAGAGAGGAAACATGAAGGAGAAAGAGAAAGGTGTGAAAGAGAGAAAAAAACATGAAAAAAGCGGGATAACAAAGGAGAAAAGCTGAGAAAGTAAAAGAAAGGTGTTCTGAGCTGTCAGAATTACTTCCAATGGTCTCAGAATTAACTTCTATGAACAATACACATGCTCTAAAACCTGAGATTGCTTCAGCCACAAGTCTCACCCATCAGGAAGGACATTATCCCAGTAAGAAAGCCTCCAAAGCAATTAATTCTTTTGGCCTAAATGGGACTATTTAAAATTTACTAAGCTGTGGATGCCTGTATAGTGGTTGTACTATATAATATCATGTATATATTTCAGATGCATTCTACATTGAGCTGGAGTTTATAGGTAAGCAGGGAGGAGTGTTGTGTATTTAATATTTTGATAATAGTTGAGTAATATGGTAAATATATTGTTTGATATGCATTCTTTGTTGTGTACATAATGCATTATGCGTTTTAAATAAAAGCCTGTAAATGGCATACATCATCACACCATCACGTGATATGTGCATGCATCGCTGAAGTAAAGAACAAACTACAATCCATTCTCCTGGGCTTCCATCTCTTTCTTGCAATTATTGGTTTTTGTTATGTCTTGGAGTTACAAAACTTTAACAGGGCATAATGCCAGGTTGGAGAGAACTGTAAATATTATCACTTAATACAGGTAGCGCAAGGAGAAGAAGGGTGATCAGGAGTTCAGTGGAAATGGGATTAAAGAAATTGGGAATACTGCCTCATGAATCAGGTAACCTCACAGCATGCTTGAGGGAAATCAGATGAAAGTAAAATAAATGCAAGCCCACTATCATCAGGGCTTTGGGAGTGTTAGAAATTTGGCCTGCTCTGCCAGAAGGCAAGAGGGAAGTGGCAGGTGTAACTGGTTGGATAGGTTCCATACTTGTAGCAATGACTGGAATGTAAAACATTCAAAGGTACAAAAGTGTATGGAATGTTTTCCCAAATGCATGCTACTGAGAGAGAATCAATTTGCATCAGTTAGAAGGGAGACAGATTTCTGGCATATTTGAACCTTCCATTAACATTTCTTAAGAGACCCTTAACCAACACCAGCTGCTATTGTTGAAAAGCTACAAATATCTACACAAAGCTTAATGTTCTGGTGCTGCTCAAAAGGGAAATTATGAATTATATCAAACAATCTCAGCTTAAAGAAAAACTTAAAAACTGTCCAAACTAGTAGACAGCAAAGGTGGTAAATAGTAATTGTTACCAGTCCTGTGTGTCAACTTTTTAGCTAGTCCCTTCAATATTTCTTATCATGGCAAAACAGGTGTAGTTGAAAAATCTGTTAATGAAATATATTTGGCAGGACTTGGAATCATCAGCTTGGACACCTGCTTGGACTTCTGAAATAAATGCGTGGGATCCTCACAATGGGAACTTGCAGGATAGCTCAGCCCAACCTCTTTGTTGAGATCCTGAACCAAGCCAAGTAATTAGGACCCCGGTGATCTAAAAAGTTCCACTTCATAAAAAAAAGTGAAAATTACAGGCTGCCTAGCTGCTTCTTCATTTAATAGTAACTGTCCAAAACAGGGCAAGAATTACTTTGGTGGACTAAGAAGTACGATAGATTTGATGTTTGGTGGCTTATCGTCTATTTATGGCATGAGGGATTGCTGGCAAAACTAGAGGACTATACTGCCTATTCCTTAACTGTTATTGCCTGGAATTTGCACAGACTTCTGATGAAAGTACAACATTTTGTTGAATAAAGAGTTTCACAATTTTGATCCTGAAATGCTGGTAGAATACAGAATGCATCTAATTCAGGATGCTAGAAGCTGCTGTCTTGAAAGGAACTGATAGGTTGGCATATGTGAATAATTACAGTGCATTTTGTAAACTGCATACACTGCAGCCATAATGATTCAATCATAAAGGGAGCGAATGTTGTTGCCAGTGATGTTGTGGGGATGGAACTGGGCTCTCTGACAGTGGTGTCTGAAAAGAGGATGCTGTCCAAGTTGCATGCCATCTTGGTCAATGTCTCCCATCCACTACATAATGTACTGGTTGGGCACAGGAGTACATTCAGCCAGAGACTCATTCCACCGAGATGCAACACAAAGCGTCATAGGAAGTCATTCCTGCCTTGGCCATCAAACTTTACAACTCCTCCCTTGGAGGGCCAGACACCCTGAGCCAATAGGCTGGTCCTGGACTTATTTCCTGACATAATTCACATATTACTATTTAATTATTTATGGTTTTATTACTATTTAATTATTTATGGTGCAACTGTAACGAAAACCCATTTCCCCAGGATCAATAACCAGTCTAGTAACCAGGATCAATAACCAGTGGCTAGTAACCTTGTTGAATGCCTGATACATCCTCTTATTAAAAATGATAACTTATTTGGCTACTGAGCTTGGAACAAGTCTTGGTCTATGCATGGATAGATAGTTTCATTTTCTGATGCCAAGATGGCCTCTTGATGGTGATTATGCAGTCACCAGCAAGAATCCACACTTCTGACTTCATCATGAAAGGATGGCTATTGATGAAAAAGTTTAACATGGTAGGATCTAAAACAAAACTGTTGTTGCAATGTCCCAGGGTGGTGATGGCTGACCTCTGACAATCACAACCCTCTTCCCGAGTGAGGTACTATTTCAATTATTAGTATTTTCCCTTTAATGATCACTGTCTTCAGGGTTTGCCAGGGGATAAAGATGTCACGCTCAATGGAGTACTGCCTTGTTATCAATAGCAGTTAGTCCCACTTTACTCTGAAATTGTTTGAAGAAGTAATATGTGGCATAAACTTCTCTCTTGCCTATTACTTCCATCTGGGACCCCTTCTCCTTTTGTCCACTCTCCTCTCCTATCAGATTCTTTCTTCTCCAGCCCTTGACCTTTCATACCAATCTGGCTCACCTGTCACCTTCCAGCTAGCCTCTTTCCCCTCCCCCCCACCTTTTTATTCTGGCATCATTCCCCTTCCTTCACAGTCCTGAAGAAGGGTCTCAGCCTGAAACATTGACTGTTTATTAATTTCCATGGATGCTGCCTGACCTGCTGAGTTCCTCCAGGATTTTATATGTGTTGCAATGGAGAGAGTAAACTTAAATACCCAGAGGCATATAGTGAAGGGCTGCATACAGGTTGATCCAAAAATTAAATTGTAACGTATGGGGTGTCCAGGGAGGGATAGCACCTCTGGTGGAGGGGGCCTGCTGTGCCCTTTTTCAGGGCAGCTCGTCCACCTTTGGTCCCCACCTGGTGCTCAGCTCTCACCTGTGGCTCCAAGTAGCTGTAGCACGCGCAGCGGCCACACCCCGATAAACCATCTCGGCAGACGGGCCAAACCAGGTGAGGGTAGCCAACAGGTCTTCAACCCTCATTGATGTAGGGGATTTGCCTATCCCAGCGTGTGAAGTCTGGCCATGGCAGATCGAGCGGAAGAGAATGATTAATGGTCCAGCGGTCAAGAAGGCAGGCCGAGCAAGTGTTGTGGAGTGCTAAGAGCACGACAAGGCACTTAGACATCCTGGTCATCCACTACAAGAGGTGGTGATCTCTTTAAACTTACCCAGCAGTAGGCAAAGGCAAACTACTGCTGTAACCTGCCACATACATGATTTCCCAATGTGTCAGAGTGGCGTGGAGGGAAATCGTTCGCCAACTGGAAATTCCAGATGCAACCTAACGATGACAAAAGTATAGGAGGTAACATACTGGTGTGGATGGATGACAAGCTGACTAACGGGTAGCATCATTGGGTTCTTTACTGTTTGGCAACATCTATCAAATTATCCACCAGAAGAAACAGAGCTGGAGCCTCAACAGGTTCCAGTCTATATAAATGTCTTAGATGAATGTATTGAAGTAAAGTTGCTAAATGCACTGAAAACACAATGCTATGTAATCAAAATGTAAGAGTCCTGGGGAAATATGAGCCACACATAGGTAAATGCAGCCAGCTAAGATTAACAGCTTAGTTGGCATGCATGGGTTGAACCAAAGGGCCTGTTTCCATGTTGTATGAATTTCTATTAAGTTGTAAAGACAAATGAATGCTCCAAATGAATGCAGATGGAGTAAGTGACTGGGCAACGGTCTGGAAAAGATCACGCATGCTGAGTATAATATGTGAAAGTGTGGAGTTGGGAAGAAATGACATTTGAAGACACTCGGATGTGCTTATAATTGATCCATAAAATGTACAAACGCAGCAAGCCATTGGAATGGTAAATAACATATTAGCTTTTATTACAAGAATATTTAAGTCCATATGATAGTATGACATAGGAGCAGAATTAGACCATTTGGCTCATCGAGTCTGCTCTGACATTTCATCATGGTTGATTTATTATTTCCTTTCAACCCCACTCTCCTCCTTCTCCCTGGAGCTTTTTACACCTTGATTAATCAAGAAACTATCAACTTCTGCCTTAAATATATACCCAATGACCTGGCCTCCACAGCTACCTGTGAAATGAATTTCACAGATTCACAACTCTCTGGTGAAAGAAATTCCTCCTCATCTCCTTTCTATTCTGTGACTGTGCAGTCTGGTCCTAGACTCCCCCATCATCTCCACAACAATCGATCTAGGCCTTTCAACATGTGATGGAATGCAATTAAATTCTTCTAAATTTCAGAGCCATCAATTCCTCCTCATAAAAGAAGCCTTTTTATTCCCAGAATCACTGTCGTGAACCTCTGCTAAACCCTCTCTATTGTTAGCACATCCTTCCGTAAATATGGGAAACTGCTCATAATACTCCAAATGAGGGCTTCAGCAGTGCTTTATAAAGCTTTATAAATCCTTGCTTATATATTCTAGTTCTTTCAAAATGAATGCTAACATTGCATTTACCTTCCTCCCACTGATTCAGCCGTCAAATTAACCTATAGAGAATCCTGCACGAGGACTCCCAAGTCCCCTTTCACATCAGATTTTTAATTTTTCTCTGTCTTTCTATTCCTTCCACCAAAGCGCATGACCATAAACTTCCACTTGCCACATTTTTGCCCATTCTCCTAATCCATCAAGTCCTTAGGATGCAATGTTGAGGCTTTATAAAGTATTGTTCAGGCCTCACTTGGAGTACTCTGAGCAGTGTGGGCCCCTTATCTTAGAAATAATGTGTTGAAATTGGAGAACGCTCAAAGGAGGTTCAGAAAATTGATTCCAGTATTGAATGGCCGGTCATATGAAGAGCATTTGATGGCTATGAGCCTGTTTTCACTAGAATTCAGAGAAATGATAGGTGACATAATTGAAGCCTATCAAATGGTGAAAGGCCTTGACAGAGTGAATATGGAGAGGATGTTTACCGTGGTAGCAGAGTCTAAGACCGGAGGACTTGATCTCTGAATAGAGGAGTGTCCTTTTAGAAAGGAGAAAGAATTTCTTCAGTCAGAGACTGCTGATCCTGAGGAATTCTTTGCCATAAGCAGAGGTGGAGGCCAAGTCTTTATGTTTATTTTGGCAGACGTTGATAGATTCTTAATTGGTCAGGGCATGAAGGGATATGGGGAGAAGGCAGGAGATCAGGGCTGAGAGGAAAGTTGGATCAGCCATGATAAAATGGTGAAGCAGACCCGATAGGCCAAATGTTCTAGTTCTGCAGCCTCTCTTCTTCCTCAATACTACCTGCCCCTCCACCTATCTTTGTATCGTCCACAAATTTTTTGGTGGGAGGAGAAGATGGCAGCGCGCCACGCGTGCATAGCTCTCTGGTTAAGAATGATGTCGTATCTGTTAAATAGGGGCCGTGGACAATTCTGATTTGATGGAGAATGGACGTGAAATCACAGAGGAACATCTGAAGAAGTTTCTGAAACGCCCATCCGCGGCTGTCGTTACCGTGTCGTCGGGAATCTTTCGGAGGGTAGGCCTCAAAATCCCCGGCCTTGCCTGCTTTTGGCGACCGAGAAAGAGGTCGAATCACTCGGACAGAGATGGCGCTCAGTACTCGGTGTCGGAGATCTGATCAGAGCTCGAAGTTTTCAGATGACTCAGAGTCGGATTGTGGTCGGCATGGCAGGGAGAGTATTTCTTCCCTATCCCGTCTGCGAGAGATGTAGGACATTTGAGAAACTTTGAACTTTACTGTGCTCACGGACTTTCTTCATCAAGTTATGGTATTGTGCACTGTTGTAACTATATGTATAATTATGTGGTTTTGTCAGTTTCTTCAGTCTTGGTTTGTCCTGTGTTTTGTGATATCACACCGGAGGAAATAATGTATCATTTCTTAATGCATGCATTACTAAATGACAATAAAAGGGGACTACGTGCCTTCATAATCTAAATTTGACCACAAAGCCATCAATTCTATCATCCGAATCACTGAGGTACAAATGTAAAAGAAACGATCCCAACACCATCCCCTGCGGAACACCACTAGTCACCGGCAGCCAATCAAAAAAAGGCTCCCTTTATTCCCACTCTTTGCCTCCTGTCAATCAGCCAATTTTCTACACATGCTTACATCTTTCCTCGAGGTGACCCATGGGGAGAACACGCAAACTGCTCACACACAACAGTGGGAATTGAACCTCACCCGCAGATCGCTGGTGCTGTAATAGTGGTACCCTGACCATTACGTTACTGTGCCACCCCATATTGTGTAAGTGAATCAGATTGTCTCCCATGTCACAAGGTATTATGGAACAGGAACCCTTCAAATCCTCCAGCAGGTTCAGGCATCCAATGACAGAAACCTCTCGTAAACCAACATCGTCAGTATTAAGACTTAAATATAAACAATGCAGCTCTCGTGTGCACATTATGATGGTTCATGGCTATGAGCAGATTCCCAATAAGATGACTCTGCTTTGACATCTGTCTTGGCAAGCAGTTACCAGGGAGACCGATGAAGCAATCCCAAGACTATATCCTGCTTGTTATTTACTCAAAGATTTCTGACAGATTTGTCAGGCAAAATTTTCCCTTATGGAAGCGATGCTGACTTTAGCCTATATTTTCATGTGCCTCCAAGTACCCTGAAACCACATCCTTAACAATCAACCCCAACATCTTCTCAACCACTGAGGTCAGACTAATTGGCCTATAATTTCCTTTCTTCTGCATACTTCCCTTCTTGAAGAGTGGAATGACATTTGCAATTCTCCAGTCCTCAGGAACATCTTCCTTTTTCTTAACCAGTGCTTCAATATCTCTTGAAAACCAAGGTTCCATTAATTTATTATCCTAGCCTTTTATTCTGATAGAATCATGTGAACTTTGTACTTTTAATATTTCACCTTTGAAGGTCTTCCACTTAACAAGTACACCTTTGCCAGACAATAACATATCCCAATCTACAACTGCCAAAACCTTTCTGTTACCATCAAAATGGCCTTTCTTTAATTTGCAACCTCAACCTGAGGACTAGACCTATCCTTTTCCATAATTACCTTGAAGCAAATGTCATTATGTTCACTTGATGCAACATATGCCCGTATACAAACTTCCATCATCTGCCCTATCTCATTCTCTAATAGGAGATCTAGTATCGCACTCCCTTTAGTTTGAACTTCCAGAATACATTCTCATCCACAGACCCTCCTTTGTGTTCCCCTAACCAACAAATTCCCTGTCACCATGGCTCACCTCTTCTCCCCTCTTCCCTTTTGTGCCACAGAGCCAGACTCAGTGCCAGAGACTTGACAGCTGTGGCCCTCCTCGACTAGGTCATTCCCCCACCCAACATTATCTAAAGCAGCATACCTGTTGTTGAAGGGAATGGCCACAGGGTACTATACACTGACTGCCTTTCCCCATTCCACCTCCTGACAGTCACCCAGTTACCTGTGTCCTACACCTTTGGTGTAACTGTTCCCTATCTGACCTGTCTATCAACTCCTCGGCCTTCTGAATGATCTGGAGTTCACCCAGTTCCACCTTGAACTCCTTAACATGGTCTGTTAGAAGCTGCAGTTGATGCACTTCTTGCGGGAGTAGTTGTCAAGGACACTGTTGTTCTCCCTGTCTTCCCACATCCTGTAAGAGGAGCATTCCAATATACTGTTTGGCATCCCCACTGTTCTAAATGTGCAATAAGAAAGAAGTAAAGAATAAATAATGAAAATAAAATCTACCTGTGGTCTACACCACTCCCCATTGAAGCTTTGATGAGGCAAGCCTTAACTCCCCATTCCAACAATGGCCCACTCACACAATGGCCACTCGACTTAGAAAACGGTGTTTCAAGACAGAAATCAATTAGATTTTTCATTCAAAAACAGAAAGCAAATAGATTCCTGGCTATGAAGGGAATCAAGAGAAATGTGTGTAGTGATGTGGTAGCATAAAACTGGAAAATCCAAATGCACGGAAGGGTAGGATCAAAATATGCCTACTCATAGTTTATCTGCTCTTATATCAGATATTAATACAGTGGAAGTAGTTCGGAGGAGTTGTACCAGAATAGAGAAAATTTTAAAATGCAAAAATTCTGAAATAAAAATGACGATATCCATCAGTAGGAAAAAAAAAAGAATTCATGTTTCGAGTCAAAGATTTTCTTTGACTCAAATATTAACTCTGTCACTCTAACTGCAATGGACATGGACGTAACAATGCAGGAATCCACAAGAGATAGGTCAATGTCAGAACGGGGTTGAGAATTGAAGATTTTGCAATCAAGGTCAATAAATTCACAATATATTCAATGATTATTTCTTCATTATATTATGACTAAAAATGTTGCACTGTTTGACATAGTTTCTATGTCATGATGTTCTTGGCATTAACTAAAACATTCAGACACTTGATAGACAATAGACAATAGGTGCAGGAGTAGGCTATTCAGCCCTTCGAGCCAGCACTGCCATTCACTGTGATCATGGCTGATCATCCACAATCAGTACTCTTTTCCTGCCTTCTCCCTATATCCCTTGACTCCACTATTTTTAAGAGCCCTATCTAACTCTTTCTTGAAAGAATCCAGAGAATTGGCCTCCACTGCCTTCTGAGGCAGAGCATTCCACAACCCTCTGTTTGAAAAAGTTTTTCCTCAACTCCGTTCTACATGGCTTACCCCTCATTCTTAAACTGTGGCCTCTGGTTCTGGACTCCCCCAACATCGGGAACATGTTTCCTGCCTCTAGCGTGTCCAATCCCTTAATAATCTTATATGCTTCAATCAGATCCCCTCTCATCCCTCTAAATTCCAGTGTATACAAGCCCAGTCGCTCCAATCTTTCAACATATGACAGTCCCGCCATCCCGGGAATTAACCTCGTGAACCTGCGCTGCACTCCCTCAATAGCTAGAATGTCCTTCCTCAAATTTGGAGACCAAAATTGTACACAATACTCCAGGTGTGGTCTCACCAGCACCCTGCACAACTGCAGATGGACCTCTTTGCTCCTATACTCAACTCCCCTTGTTATGAAGGCCAACATGCCATTAGCTTTCTTCACTGCCTGCTGTACATGCATGCTTACTTTCAGTGGAAGAAAATAAATAAATTAAGACGAACTTTTCACCCTCCTGGCTACTCCATTCCACTGAAATGAGAAGAGCAGCACCACTGTGCCACCTCCACACTGACAAACTCCCCACAACAGAGACCAGCAGGAAAATAAGGTCATCTAAATGGTGGCTAATGGTGAATTTAAACATTTGCTTTCACACTGACATACATGAATGTCCTAAAGCGCCTGATAATCACTTAATTCTCTGGCATAATCCAGGCCATAATAGGTGACTGTGATGCTTCTGGACACATCTTCAGTGATGTTCCTGGAAACATTGGGTGTTTCGGGTCATTCAACATCATACATCCTCCTCCGGGTGACCCAGCCGGGGCTGATCAGACCCCAGCTTGTGTCCAGATGGCTAGCTAATTATGACTCCATGGCTCCCCTCTTTTGAGCCACAGCCATCTTGAGGCCCTCTCTGCTGCATCGGTGGTACTGCAGATGGCTCTCCTCTTCCTCTCTCCCTCGATGCCCAAAATGCTGAAGGCTCTAACTAAAGAACGGGCTATGAATCCCCTACAACCAACCTCCACTGGGAGACACCTCGCTCTCCATCCAGCCTGCTGACAGCTGCTGACCAGTCCTGCGTACTTGGAGAGCTTCCTTTCAAAGGCCTCCTCCAAGCTATCTTCCCATGGGACTGTCAGCTCCAGCAGCACCACTTGCTTAGTCGACTCAGACACTAGGACAATGTCTGGTCGCAGGGTGGTGGCTGCGATATGGTTGGGGAACTTCAGCTGCCCTTCGAGATCCACCAACAGCTGCCAGTCCCTTGCAGAGGTCAGAATGCCTGCAGATGTTCTTTTGGCAGGTATTGGCTGCTCCCCAGCTCTGACAAAGGCAATGGTCTGCTTGGAGGGTCGGGACCACTTCGCCCACTCAACTCCTGCGCTGACTGCTTCAGCGATGGTCTTCAGGACCTGATCATGCCTCCACAAAGTATAACTTAGGTGCAAAGGGAACAATTTAACAAGTGTTACTTTGAAAGGTCACACAAAACATCCCTTACATGAGAGGATATAACAATGTAAGACGAGGAAAATTTCCAGCAAGTCTTAATTGTCTGTATGAGTAAGTCACCTTTACTGACTGCTATATTTATCTGGTATCTGGTTTTAAATGAAACTCAATTTCATCCAGTTAAACTTTGAGAAAACAAACACATACTTTAACTTTGACGTAATTTAGATGATTTGATGCCAATGTCTGATTATCATTTTTTTAATTAGCTCTCTTTTCACTACAGCCAAAGTTTAGATCAACCAGATTTCAGAAAGTTTACATTTGACCCTCCAAACAAAATGCCAGAGCCAATGAATGAACCATGAGGAATGACAGAGACGAAAGGCAGCTACTTCTCCACAAATACACAGCTTAATATAAAAATACTCATCACACATAAATGGTATAATCAAGCCTGAAATTCTTCTCTGATCTGAACTTGCAAAATACCAAAATGAAGCAATAAGCTGATCTTGGTGGATATTCCATGATAAAATAATTAATTAAAACAAAACAGGCTTTTTTTTTACAATTCCACAGAGCTGACATTGAGACTCAATAGTTTTAGCAGCTCAGATTTGGCTTGGATCCTCTTGCAGTCTTCATAGATAGGTCCACAAGGACTTGAACATCTGTCAACTACAATGTGATCTGCCAAGGATTACTGCTTATAGTTGATATTTTCCCCACCAAAATGGCAAATGAAAGAGCAGGTTCTTTTAAGGCAATTTGATTTTATGAAGCTTCAACATCTGGCATAAAAAGTGTATTTTCAAGGACATTATTTTGTTCAAGAAACTGCGATCATTAAAAATATTCTTATGCTTACCATTGGAAATACTGCAGTCATAGGAGCTGTATTTGACAAAGCACTGGCAACCCCATGCTGTGCAATGTCCATTGTTACTGCATGAGTTTGGACAACGGAGAGCTCTAACAATCTCTTTAACATGAGGATCATTTGTTCCATGGGCCCACTGAACCTTACTTTCCAAAAGTTTTCTTTCGCATTCATTGTCAAGGAAAGGTCGCATCCCTTCCTCCCAAGCAAGATCATCTTTAAGCTGCATGTCTGAGATACACATATCCACAGCCTCAATAAGCCTTCTTCCAAGAAGGTCATGACACACTACACCAGTGGTAGAGTTCCCCAGGGTTTGTTGGCATACCTCTAGGGCCTTAACTGATGTCAGTCCACTTGGAGTTGGCCATGTTGGTTGCACACCAGGTCGATTCCTGGACAGATGGTCTTCTGGGAAAAAGTAAGTAAAGCTTTCCAGATCGGTTTGGCTTAAGCTCTGGAATGTGAATGTTGGTAAGAATTTAAAAGGACGCTGATTTCTTATCCTGTGCAGCATAACCTCTGGTTCAGAAAAATCCATTACGTCTGGCCATCTGGAATATCTCACTAAGTGATCAGTAAATGTAAGTGACTTGCCTTTGGTGGTGAATTCTTTGGCGCTTTGTGATTGAATGTATTTCAGCAGGGCCATATGTCCATCTGACCTCTCAGAAGACTGGACAATGTCACGCTTTCTGAACAAGGACTGCCCTGGGTTGTTTATGTATTCTGCCGTAATATCCAAATAAGGAACTAATGAAGTGTAATCCACATTTTCATAGGCATTGCAACTAGACAGTAGGTGAGAATGGCCATAGCCAGTGGTGAACTTGTTCACGGAATGGAGGGGCATTGTATATTTCTTCCGACACTTGCAGTAATTTCTTCTTTTCTCTTTCACAGAGTGGGATGGTGTCTTGTCAAACAAACTTTCCCCTGGATGTACTCTAAAGCAAGCAGACCAAAAAGTTAGATAACAAAAATTATTTTCCAACTTCTATTTTGATTAAGTTCAAGTATTTTCTTTGAGAATGTATGTTCCAATCATACAGCAACATGATTAGTCTTGTTACTTTAGATTACACCATAATTTACTGGGAGTAGAAAGCAAGTAAATATGTTGAATGCCTAAATGAATTATCAACAAAGAATTCACTATTACATTGTCTTTCTCATTGTATACTTAAAATATAGTATCATTTATAATGTCTGATTGCAAAAGGAATGAAAACAAAGGAGCACTGTAAAAACATATTATTTTAATAATTAGTAACACAGCGCAGGGGTCTTGGAGGTATACAGCATAGAAACTGGCCCTTTGGACTGTCAAGTCCTTCTGACCATATGCCAGAGGAAAACAATTGGAATATAGGCAAGTCAGCCATAAAATTCCAGAAGGTGGCATGAGTGCTTGCAAAATGCTTTACATGAACTTGGAACTCATTCATTCCAGCATGGAAATGATAGACAATCCATTTGCCCATTCAGAAGAGTCAACCAGCAGGTTACATCCATTGACTGATGCTTCAGTTTTAACTGCAGTGTAAAAAAAAACACAACTCAACATTAAATAGCTCTTGATAGTGAAAAACTGAGTATTGTACTTTCAAGGAAGTGGCACTCAGCCTAATCCCATTTGGAAAAGTCCCACCCAAACCAGAAGCCCTGGATAAACCAGGATATGCACTACTTGCTGGGGGCTAGAGCTGTGGCATTCAGAACCTGTAATCCAGAACCCTACAAGAAATCCAGAAATGCTTTTTAATGCCATTGTGAGAGCAAGAACGCTCTCTAAGTGTAAAATCAGAGACTAGATCAGATGCATAACAGTTATGGCAGGGTTTAAATGCCATTCCTTCCTATAGAGAAAAACCTAACAGCCTAAACGACAGTGATGCTCCACTCCCTAATGAGTTTAACATCTTTTATTCATGCTTTGAAATGGAGAATAACACCACCCCAGTGCAAATCCCTACAGCATCTGCCGATCTTGTAATCTCTGTCCCATAGGCTGACGTCAGATCATCCTTCAAGATGGTGAACCCATAAAAAGTGTCAGGCGTCAATGGGGTACATGGCAGGGCATAAAAAATCTGTGCCAACCAACTGGCTGGAGTGTTCAAGGACACCTTCAACCTTTCAGTGCTGCAGTGAGTTTCCCACCTGCTTCAAAGAGTATCAATCTTGCCAGTGCCCCAAAACAGCAAGATGAGCAGCCTCAATGACTATAGGTCGGCAGCACTTTGAGAGGTTGGCCATGTCTAAAGTTAACTCCTATTTGGACAAGGATCTGGACCTGTTGCAATCAGCCTACCGCCATGACAGGACTACAGCAGGTGTAATCTAACTGGCTCTCCACTTTGTTTTGCAGCACCCATTCACAGCATAACATACACCAGGCTGCTGCTTATCAAGTACATTTCAGTGTTAAACACCATCAGCCCCTCACTACCAACCAATACTCTTTAAAATCTGTATCTCCCTCTAGACCTGGATCCTTCACTTCCTTACCAGGAGACCACAGACAGCGTGGATCAGTAAAAGCATTGCCTCCTCGCTGATAATCAACACAGGTGCATCTCAAGGATGGATCGTTAGCCCACTGCTCCACTCTCACAACTGTATGGCTAGGGACAGCTCAAATGACATTTATGGATTCACCAATGACTCAATTGTTGTTGGCAGATTCTCAGGTAGTGAGGAGGAGGCGTACAGGAGTGAGATAGATCAAACAACAACCCCAACGTCAGCAAGTCCAAGGAATTGATTGTGAGCTTCAGGAAGGGAAAGTTGGGAAAACACAGGGGATGGTGATGGAAAGGGAGAGCAGCTTCAAGTTCCAGGACATCAGAATCTGAGAGCATCCATCTTGAAGCCAATACATTGATGCAATCATGAAGAAAGCACTTCAGCTTTACTTCGTTAGGAGTTTGAGGAGATTTGGTATGTTACCAAAGACTCTTGCAAATTTCTATAGATATGCGATGGAGAGCACTCTGACTAGTTGCATCAAATCCAGGTATGGTGTGGAGCCACCAAAGTTCAAAGTAAATTTATTATCAAAGCACATAGAGACATGTCACCATATGCAACACTGAGATTTGTTTTCACGCGAGCATACTCAGTAAATTCAAGAAACATAATAGAATCAATAAAAGGCCAGATCCAAAAGTATGGACAAGCAACCAATATGCAAAAGGAAAATGTTCAAATATCTAGCAGAGAGAAAAAATAACAAATAAAATAAAGCATAATAATAAATAAACAAGTAAATTAATTACGTATACTGAATAGATTTTTAAAAATATGCATAAAAATACTGTATATTAAAAAAAAGTGAGGTAGTGTCCATGGGTTCAATGTCCATTTAGGAATTGGATGGCAGAGGGGAAGAAGCTGTTCCTGAATTGCTGAGTGTGTGTCTTCAGGTTTCTTTATTTCCTACCTGATGGTATCCGTGAAAAAAGGGCATGCCCTGGGTGCTAGAGGTCCTTAATAATCTCTGAGACACTGCTCCCTAAAGATGTCAGGGGTACTTTGTAGCTCGTGCCCAAGATGGAGCTGACTAGATTTACAACCTTTCGCAGCTTCTTTCGGTCCTGTGCAGTAGCCCCTCCATACCAGACAGTGATGCAGCCTGTCAGATTGCTCTCCATGGTACAACTATAGAAGTTTTTGAGTGTATTTGTTGACATGCCAAATCTCTTCAAACTCCTAATAAGGTATAGCCGCTGTCCTGCCTTCTGTATGAGTGTTCTTTTGTCTTCATCGTGTAGTTTCTGCCAGGATATTGATTCACCAGAAGTTGGACCTTCCATTTACAAGCTCTACTCTCTCTATACCCATGATGGTGTGGCTAGGCATAGCTCAAATACCATCTATAAATTTGCTGATGATACAACCAATGTTGGTTGAATCTCAGGTGGTGACAAGGGGGCATACAGGAGTGAGATATGCCAACTAGTGGAGTGGAGTCGCAGCAACAACCTTGCACTCAATGTCAGTAAGACGAAAGAGCTGATTGTGGACTTCAGGAAGGGTAAGATGAAGGAACACATACCAATCTTCATAGACGGATCAGAAGTGGAGAGGGTGAGCAACTTCAAGTTCCTTGGTGTCAAGATCTCTGAGGATCTAACCTGGTCCCAACATACTGATGTAGTCATAAAGAAGGCAGGACAGTGGCTACACTTCTTCCAGTCCTGTGAAGTAGCCCCCACCCCTCCACCCCCATACCAGACAGTGATGCAGCCTGTCAGAATGCTCTCCATGGTACATCTATAGAAGTTTCTGAGTATGTTTGTTGACATACCAAATGAAGTATAGCAGCTGTCTTGTCTTCTTTATAACTGCATCGATATGTTAGGACCAGGTTAGATTCTCAGAGATCTTGTCACCCAGGAACTTGAAACTGCTCACTCTCAACCACTTCTGATCCTTCTATGAGGACCATTATGTGTTCCTTCGTCTTACCCTTCCTGAAGTCCACAATCAGCTCTTTCATCTTACTGACGTTGAGATGAAGTAGGAACAGTCCAGTGATAGAGCAGTGAATGCATGGAATTTCAAGAGGCCGCAGAGGGTTGTAGACTTAACCAGTTCCATCAAGGGCCAAGGGCATAATTCTCTCACCGTTAAAGACTTCTTCAGGATATAATGCCTCAAGGAGTTGGCATCTATCATTAAAGAGCCTCAACATTCAAGGATGCTGTCTTCACATTACTACCATTGGTGTGGAGGCACAGGAGCCTGAAGACACACACTCAACATTTCAAGAGCAGATTCTTACCCTCCACCATCAGATTCCTGATTGGTCCAAGAATCCATGAACACTACCTTGTTATTTTTTTCACCTTTTATTTTTATTGTAATTTATAGTATTTTTTATGCCTTGCATTGTACTACTGCCACAAAACAACACATTTCACAACATATATCAGTGATAACAAATGTGATTCTGAATGATGGGATTATCATTGCCACCAGAATACTGGGCAATAACCTAGACGACGAACATGGCCTGATGGTGATGTTGATCACATAGTAGTTGGACTCTAGGTGAGAGAAATGCATTCTATCCGTGGCAATCTCCAATTGACTGCGTGTAGTCAATGACACTTGCACCTAACAATCCTCATGATGCTGTCTACCTGCTTCACATGATCCTCTTAGGAAAGAGGGAGTGAATTTTCTGGTAATACTTCCTTCTGTGCCTACCTTTTCCTCATTCTGAAGTCCAGCATGTGCCTTAAAGGGAATGGATATCCATGCACATGTACCTGGGAGAAGCCAGTCTGAGCAAATGACTGAAGTCAAGACAAGGAACTTAAGCATCTGTGCACACTACTTACTTGAGACTAAGGCCAAAAATACCTGTCCTAGGCTCTTATTGTTGAACAGCCATTGCAGAAAGCAGTAAATCAACAATCTCATTAAATGTAGAAATTGCAAGGCAATGGGTGTGTTAGGGTTTGGAAGATTTCCTCCTCTTGCAAATAAACTTACATTTAGCTGTGCGAGTTTATAGTAGGTGTCAGCTGGAGCTTAGAACTTCAAATCAGCACGCCTGTAAGCTAACTCAGAATGATATCATGACCCATGCACTCTGTACAAGTCTTCTAGGCATACCATTGCACATGCCAATGACTTTGACAATAGATAATAGGTGCAGGAGTAGGCCATTCAGCCCTTCGAGCCAGCACCACCATTCACTGTCATCATGGCTGATCATCCACAATCAGTACCCTTTTCCTGCCTTCTCCCTATATCCCTTCACTCCGCTATCCTTAAGAGCTCTATCTAACTCTGTCTTGAAAGAATCCAGAGAATTGGCCTCCACTGCCTTCTGAGGCAGAGCATTCCACAGAACCACAACTCTCTGTGTGAAAAAGTTTTTCCTTAACTCCATTCTAAATTGTCTACCCCTTATTCTTAAACTGTGGCCTCTGGTTCTGGACTCCCCCAACATTGGGAACATGTTTCCTGCCTCTAGCATGTCCAATCCCTTAATAATCTTATTTGTTTCAATCAGATCCCCTCTCATCCTTCTAAATTCCAGTGTATACAACCCCAGTCGCTCCAAAAAGTAATACATACTGAAGGTTTAGATTAATTTGGCAACCTTATTACTGAAGCAATATATTGTGCATTCTGCAATTTAGTCAAAATCCGAGGGAAAAAAAATACATGTTCTTAAAATGCAGTGTTATAGTTTAATCCAGGGTTTTCCAAACTGGGGTCCATAGACCCCTTGCTTAATGGTATTAGTCCATGGAAGAAAAAATGGTTGGGAACCCTAGGTTTAATCAGAATGTTCTACAATAAAAGAACTATCTGGAGCAGGTGGAACTCAAACATAAGCAACTGAGGTAAAGTAGTTTCAGTGGTGGTTAAAATGAAGACATGTATCACCAGAGATGTTATCACATAAGTTCTGTGATCCATCACTTTGCACAGTTTGAAGTAATGTTTAATTTATCTTTTGCATGAAAGAAACATTGCACATTTTGTTCTAATATGTACCTCCATTCCTCAATGAAATCAGTGGGGTCATTATTCCAATGTGCAGCTGCCATGGGTTTCCCATCAGCACCATGGAAGTCATTATTACTATTGCCATCAAAGATCCCACAGAGCCCCCTAGTGTTGTTGAAATCAACACTGGGAGCCCGTACTGTTATGCTCATTCCCCAGTCGCTTACGTCTGCACGGACAAATGCCCCTGATGGAAACAGGATCTGTGGAAACAGGAACCAGAAAAAGCCCAGACCCATAACAAAATGTAATCCACTGCTTTAAATACATCGTGTTACTTAGCTTTAATTAAAGTTCAAAATACCAATTAAATATAGAAGAATAAAAGACTTCACAATTTAAAAACCCAAATGATTTTCCATATGCAGATCTGTGGTCTTTCACTCACTTTGCTATCAATGGGGTTTCAGAGCAAGGGTTCTAATTTTTAATTTTCACATTACTTTTATTCAATCAACTTTATCTCTGATAATGCCAAATCTGCAGCATTGAACATGGATTTCATTGGAACAGTAATAACCAGTAATGGTGGTAATTTTTATTATTCACTTATCTATGGTTTAAATCCCAAGAGCACTTGCTTCACTACGTGTATGTCAATATTTTGAACAGGTTGAGCAGGGAGAGTCCACGATAAGTAAGACAGGTACATATCTCGAAATATCTTACAGCTAAAAACACTGATTTAAAATTCATTGCCTTGTGGTCAGTGCATATACATGAGGATACTTTTCTTAGTTTGTGAAAATATTAGCCACTTTCTGATGGCAGTTAACAGCACAAAAAAATCATATTATAGTTTCCCTTTAAACTAAGATCATGTTTATTTTTCCTGTCCACAAATGTATTTGTTACAATGGATCATAACCTTCCGTCTTATCAGACATACTGTATGTAAAGAGAAACACTGATATAATGCTATGATTTAAAATACAAATTAGCTCATTCCAATCATTATAAAGCAATGTTATGATGGGCAGTTGGCAATGATTTCAGGAAGAACCTACCGTGATTTTCTTCCCATGGTGTGCATCCATTATTTTGACATGATGTGGTTCTGATCCACTGCTTTTGACTGACAGGTGAGGCCTGGTCTCCTGAAAGTGTCCATTGCACATGTCAAATGCAATGATATCATCACCTTCTCTGGCAACTACTCCACAGTTACACGACACAGCATAATGGCGACTGCCGCAGTCCCATTGACGTACGTGAACTTCAGATTCTCGCAAGAGGCTCTTATACATCACAAAAGTCCCAGTTTTATGGTTGTCATATCGTCTGCAATAAAATAACATCAATTTTTTAGTTTACTGGAAGATCCCTGGTATAAATAACATTTAACAGATGGATGTGAGTAAGAAGTTGCTCTAATAAAGTCCTGCTAGACTCTATCAACGTTTCCTAGAATATAGAAATAAATATAAAATCAGAAATACTTCCAAGCTCAAAATATTGGGAAGACAAATTACTAAAGCTGGAAAGAAAGTATATGGAATCACATGCTTTATATATGGAATGGACAGCTAAATTAAATGTGAGTGTAAAAAGATCATGAAATTCCAGAACAAAAGTTTGAAAGAGGAAGCACAACAGATACTAAATGAAATACCCAAGTTTAGAGGAACCATCTAAAGGTGCTGATTCACCATAACTTGATTCAATCAGGAACGTGTGGTATGAACTGTCCCTCAGAAAACCATGCTAGCAATACCCAATCAGATTATACTACTCAAAATGTTCATAAACTCTTCTCTAAGAATCCTCTCCAATAATTTGCCCATCACTGACATATAGACCAGTGAGTCTTAATTCCCAAGATTTATCCCTGCTACCTTTCTTGAACAATGAAGTAATACTTGCCACTTTTTAGTCTGAGTCTCAGCCTGGAAAGGTTCCTAACTGTGTGGAAAACATCATGAAGGACCCAAGAAGGATCAACCGAAAGTCTTGAATGACTACCATCCAGTGGCCCTGACCTCACACATCACGAAGAGCTTAGAGAGGATGATCCTGGCTCACCTCCGACCCCTGGTCAGATCCGCCCTTGATCCCCTGCAGTTTGCCTATGAGGAGCACATTGGCGTCGATGATGCTGTCATCTACCTGTTGAACTGAGCCTACACCCATTTGGATAAGCAGGACAGCACTGTGAGGATCATGTTTTTTGATTTCTCAAGTGCCTTCAATACCAAACAGTCCTCATTGCTGGGGGGGCCGGGGGCGGGAAGCTCCATTCAATGAGGGTTGGCACTTCCATTGTATTGTGGCAGACCACAGTTTGTGTGGCTTCAGAGCTGTGTGTCAGGCATGGCTATAAGCAGCACTGGGGTCCACTGGGGACTGTATTGGCTCCCCTCCTGTTTACCCTGTACACCTCAATCATTAGATACAACACTGAGTCATGTCATCTGCAGAAATTCTCTGATGACTCAGCAATAGTTGGGTGTATAAATATACAGGGACCTGGTGGTGGACTTTGTCAAATGGTGCAAATTGAATCATCTGCAGCTCAACATCAGTAAGACAAAAGGCGATGATAATGGACCTTAAGAAGACTAAGGCAGCACTGCTCCTTGTTAATATTAATGGTGAGGACCTACAAGTACCTGGGGGTGCACCTGGATGACAGATTTGAGAGGTTGTGTACAAGAAAGGCCAGAGTTGTCTCTACTTCATGAGGAGAATGAGGTCCTTTGGAGTATGCAGGCCTCTCCTTCACATGTTCTACCAGTCTGTTGTCACCAGTAAAATCTTCTATACGGTGGTGTGCTGGGGCAATGGCATCAACATGGGTGATGCCACCAGGCTCAATAAACTGATTAAAAAGGCTGGCTCAGTTATAGGAGTCAAACTGGACATACCAGAGGCCAAAGGACCCTATAAAAAATCCTGGCAATTCTGGACAATGATTCTCACCCTCTGCATAGTCATAGTCACACTTTATTGATCCCAGGGGAAATTGGTTTTTGTTACAGTTGCACCATAAATAATAAATAGTAATAGAAATAGTAATAGTAATATTACTATTAGTAAATAGTAATAGTCATAGAAATAATAAATAGTAATAGAATAGTAATAGAAAGATAGTAAGAAATAGTTAAATAGTAATATGTAAATTATGAAATAAGTTATGAAATAAATTATGAAATAAGTCCAGGACCAGCCTATTGGCTCAGGGTGCCACCTTGGCTGAACGGAGGAGCACTTTCAGTAACAGACTAAGATATCTGTGCTGCTCCAAAGAGCGCTATATGAGGTCATTCTTAACCTCGGCCATTAGGCTCTATAATGAGTCAACCTGTAGCTGGGGAAGTGATGACCCCTTCCTGGTAGACTGTTTGAGTTAACTTATTTTTTATTCTTGCTTTCTTACATATCTTCTAATATTCGTATATTTGTATATCTGTACAAATGCCACTGTGACACTGTAATTTCCTATGGGATCAATAAAGTATCTATCTATCAATCATCTGGTACTACTCCTACAAACCAGCAAAATAATCTTGAAGCAATGAAACTAAAACTAGTGGTATAACAAAATAAACAGTCTTAGCACTTCAGATGTACTTAAGCTTTCCTCAAGGTAATTAAGCTAACTTAAGCTGACTAATTGATTTTAAGTGTAATTAAGTGATGTTTAAGTGATTTTAAGCAGTCAATTGAAAAGATATCACTTCCAGCTGTCTCTAGCTAGAATCTAACGGAACTTCCAAAGACAAAAGCATGAATACGTAATTTTAAAAAATCACTTCTATCATGCCCCCATCCACATGACTAACTACCATAATAAGCATAATAAATGCACAACACAAAATACAATGCAGATTGAAAGTAGATTCATGGCTCCTGCACTCTCCATACAAGTACTCCCTAAACAACCTTCACATTTCCGTTACCCATTTTGCTGAGTACCTCTGTTCCCAATTCATGCTCCCAAGTTTTTACTTAATAGCGTTATAATTTGCCCTCTCCCAATTAAATACTTGCCCATACTGTCTGCTCTTATCCCTGTCCAAGGCTATGGGTAAGGTCTGGGAGTTGTAATCACTGTCTCCAAAATTCTCATACACCAAGATATCAGGCACTTGACCAGCTTCACTGTCTAGTACCAGATCCAGTATGGCCTCTCCTTCAATTAGCTACATATTGTGTCAGGAATCCATTCTGGATGCACCTAACAAATTCTGCCCACCTATTCCTTTTCGGTCCCTAAGGTTGTGATAGCCAGGGGCGGTAGTGTGGATAAGCTCCTACTAGTGCTCTAAATGGTGTGCGACTCTGAAAGCCTCTGATAAAGAAGTCCAACTCTTGGCCTTCACGTGGACCTCCTCCCATTTCCTACCTATGCAATTGGTATCAATATGTATTATGTCTTCTGGCTGCTTACCCTCCCCCTGAAGAATGCGGTGGTTATGATGTGAGATGTCGTTGACCCTGGCACATTGGATGACAACATACTATCTGGGAATCTGTCTCATCCGCAGAATCTTCTATTTGTTCCCTACCTATTGAATCTCCTATCACCACTGTTCTCCTCCTCTCCCCCTTCCTTTCTGAGTCACAGAGCCAGACTCAGTGCCAGATACTTGATTGCTGCATTTTTCCCCTGGTAGGTCAACCACCCCCCAACATTATCCAAAGCTGTATCCTTGTTATTGAGTGGAATGGCTCTCTGTACTGTCTGTATATTCCCTTTCCCTCTCCTGTCAGTCACCAAGCTACCTGCCTCCTGCAACCAAGTTGTGACAGTCTCCCCATAGCTCTTTTAAATCAACTCCTCATTCTTCTGAATAATCCAGCTCCAGCTCCCTAACACGGTCTGTAAGGGGTTGCAACAAGACGCACTTCACCTAGATGTAGCAGTCAGGAAGACTGAAGGTCTTGCAGATCTTCAGCATCTTGCATGAAGAGCACATCACTGACCTGGGATATATTATTGCTACTCTAATTAGGCACTAATAAATAAAGGAAGAGAAACTTAACAGGAATCTTACTCTCACCTCCGCTTCTCCTTGTCAAAGCCTCTTGAGCCAAAGTTTTAGTTCCCCACACTAACCCTCTTCAATTCCAACAATGGCCTCTCCCACAATGCCCATTCAACTTAAACCTAATTCTTTTCATTGGCCCTTGCCATATGCCGAGTAACTCAAACGATCATATCCTCCGTAGAAAGTACCAACAGGCCCCACTTGATTTGTAACATCTGGCATATAATCTCCACGAGTATCTGCTGTCTGATCTCAAACTCTGCAGAAATTCCCAACGTTTCTCACTCACTTGAAGTTGTTGGCAGAGCCTCCTTATCTGAATTGACAGAAATATCAGATGCTTTAATATTTAACTGGATAAATACCAGCACACAAACATAGAAAGTCATTTGGTGATTGCTGCACATATTTAAATTTCCAGCAATTATGGTTGTGAAAAGAAACAACCGTTCAAAGTTCAAATTTATTATCTAAGTATGTATATCATATACAACCTTGAGATTCATCTTCTTGCAGGCAAACAAAGAAACACTACAGAATTCACCAAAAAAAACACAAAACGAGACAGCCGCATATTGAATTTACAATACAGGACAATTGCGCAAATAGAAGAAGTAAACAAAAACACAGAGCTGCAGAGTCCCCAAAAATGAGTCTAAGACTGCAGAGCCCGTTCAGTGCTGAGGTGAGTGAAGTCTGTCCGGGATCCCGATGGCTACAAGGTAATAGCTGCCCCTGAATCTGCCAATATAGGACCCAAGATTCCTGCACCTCCCACCCGTCAGTAGTAGTGAGACCAGCCAAATGCGAGCAGATGGCCCCTAACACTTGTTCGCTTTCCACTCTCGCCTTTGACAATTTTAATCTTTCTTGACACTTTATTCAGCACAGAGCAATGGAGCCGACCACAGGTTCGTCGTCCGCTATCGGGCCAAAATGCAGCATCCACCCCCAGCGACGGCCACCCCGGCCATACCTGTGCTCTTCCGAGTCTAGTTCGCCAGATTTCCCAGGAAGTCACAAGAGTGTCAGATCGGTTAGTCGGTCCAAAAGTACATCCTTAGAAGGGAAATTACAGGCTGCAGCTGCAGCAATCGAAGTTCAGAAATATTATCTTCTAGAGTACTTAGTAGTTTTGAGAGCTGTCTACAAAACATCACCACTGGTTGCCGGCACCATCTTGCAAATTCTAAGCCGGTGTAATATTGTGGAATTCCTTCTTAATACACAAAGACAGTTATTGCACTGTTAATCAGTGGTTTCTAGCTTTACAGCATAAACATTTCATGTTGATAGCCTCCACAGTCATCTGTGGCAATGAATTCTACAGGTGAAGATGGGGGAGGAGAAGATGGCGGCGCGACGGCAGCGCGCGCGGCCTCTCTGATGATGAATATCTGTTATCTGTCAAGTAGTGGACCGTGCACAATTTTGATTTGATGGAGACGGACGTGAGAGTACGGAGGAACATCTGAAAAACTTCCGAAATGCCCGCTTCGCTGCTGCTACTACTGTGTGGTAACCGGAATTTCTGGAGCAGCAGGTCCCGAAATCCTCGGCTTTGCTAGTTTCAGCGGCCGGGGCGAGGTCAAAGGCGCTCGGCAGAGGATGGCACTCGGGTGGCTGTATCGGAGGGGCTGGTCGGAAGCTCAAAGTTTTCGGACAAATGGACTCAGTGTCAGCTGTGGTCGGCTGCTTCGAAGGCATCGGGAAGTCGATGGTGTCTGGAGGTTTATGGCAGGGAGTTTCTCCCTTCTGCTGCGTACTATTGGGGACTCGGGAGTCAATCGACTCAGGGACTTTTGAGACATTTTTTTCCATGCCCATAGTTTGTTCTTCATCAAATTATGGTATTGCTTTGCACTGCTGTAACTGTATGTTATAATTATGTGGTTCTGTCAGTGTTAGTCTTTGGTTTGTCCTGTTTTCTGTGATATCACTCCGGAGAAACATTGTATCATTTCTCAATGCATGTATGCATTTCCAAATGACAATAAAAGAGGACTGAGTGTTCTCATAATCTAATCATCCTCTGGCTTAAGAAATTTCTCCTCATCTCTGCTCTAAAGGGACATCCTATTCTAATGCTGTGCCCTCTAGTCCTCGATTCCTTCATTAGAGGAAACATCCTTACCATATACATTCTGTCTAGGTGTTTCAATATTCGATGGGTAACAATGAGATCACCCGCCCCCCTCCATTCTTCTAACCTTCAGAAAATACAGGCCCAAATCCATCAAACACTACTCATACATTAACCCCTTCATTCCTTTCGCACATACAGGGCCCAAAACTGCTCTGAGCAGCCTTATACAGCCTCAACATTACATCCTTGCTTTTATATTCCGGTGCTCTCGAAATAAATGCTGACAGTGAAATAAA
Organism: Mobula hypostoma; assembly: GCF_963921235.1. Lineage (NCBI taxonomy): Eukaryota > Metazoa > Chordata > Chondrichthyes > Myliobatiformes > Myliobatidae > Mobula > Mobula hypostoma. Next base: position 88,563,704 of record NC_086101.1, on the reverse strand, counting down.
TATGACCTCTTAGGCCCCCAGATGGGGCCAATAGAAAGAAGCAAGGTGTAAGCGGAGCGCCTTTGTGCTTGTGGGCCTGTGTTAAAGTGCTCAGGCTTTGGCTCAATGGGCTTAAGTGAGAACAGGTGCAGGTTTGAACTTCCGCTTGAGATGTCAGAGGTATGACTAGTGTAGATAGGATGGTAGTTCAGGCAGGGAACACCCCTCCGATGACATGTGGGATTTCAGATTACGTAATGGTCTCCCTGATGACTACATCTGCAGGAAATGCACCCAACTTCAGCCCCTGGCTGACAACGTTAAGGAACTGGAGCTGGATGCACTCAGTCCTTGGACTCACTTTACACCGCACGCTGTCGGAGCAGTGCTGTCAGGATAATCAAGGACACGACCCACCCAGCCAACACACTCTTCGTCCCTCTTCCCTCCGGGAGAAGGCTCAGGAGCTTGAACACTCGTTCAGCCAGATTTGGGAACAGCTTCTTTCCAATGGTGATGAGACTGCTGAACAGATCCTAACCCGGATCTGGGCTGTACCCTCCAAATATCCAGACCTGCCTCTCAGTATTTTTTTTGCACTACCTTACTTTCCATTTTTCTATTTTCTATTTATGGTTTATAATTTAAATTTTAAATATTTACTATCGATTTGTACTCCAGGGAGCGTGAAGCGCAGAATCAAATATCGCTGTGATGATTGTACGTTCTACTATCAATTGTTTGGTGACAATAAAGTATAAAGTACTATCTAGGAGGCTGAAAACCTCATAGATTAAATTTTTACTGCGGTGGTCACACTCGGAGTGTAGGAATCAGAGAGTTAATGGGTGACCACTAGGAGAAGTAAGGGGAGAAAGCAGTCAGTGCAGGGTTCCCCTGTGACCGTTCCAGTCAGCAACAAGTGTAACCCTTTGGGTACTGCTGGGGAGGATGAGCTATCAGGCATAGCAGCAGCACTGAGGCTGACCCTGAGGCCTAGCAGGAAAAGGTAAAGTCAGGCAGAGTGATAGTGATAAGAGACTCGATAGTTGGGGGGGGGGGCGGACTGCAAATTCTGTGACAGCGGGAAGAGAAGGCAGGATAGTGTGGGATAGTTGCCTCCCAGGTGCTAGGGACCAGGATGTCTCAGAGCAGCTGCAGAACACTCTCAAGAGGGAGGGTGAACAACCAGAGGTCATGTTGCACAATGACACCAATAACATAGGTAGAAAGGGGGAAGAGGTCCTGCGCAGTCAGTATAGGGAGTTAGGGAAGAAGCTGAAGAGCTGGACCTCCAAGGCAGTAATCTCTGGATTACTCCCAGTACTACGTGTAATCAGGGTAGCATTACTGAGTGCCAGAGGAAAGGGAGCAGGGTCGGGGTCTCAGACTTCTGGATCATTGAGATCTCTTCTGGTGAAGTTATGAACTTTACGGGTTACATCTGAACCCAATAGCCTTGTGACAAACAAGATAAAACCTGAAGGTGCTGGAAATCTGGCTTGAAACGTCAACTGTACTTTTTTCCATAGATCCTCCAGCATTTTGTGTGTGTTGCCCCATATCCTTGTGGGCAGGGTTGCTACAGCTGTTTGGGTGGGTTTAAAGTAACTTGAGAGGGGGACACAGGAGTGCGGATGGGGCAGTTGTTATAAAAGTCGATGCATTGTGTAGTGTAAATGTGACGTAGGACGGGCAGATGATAGGGCAAAAATGCAGTCAGTCGGATGAGTTGAAGAGTAACGTGGGATGAAGATCAAAAGGAGTGACGAATATAGGACTGAAGATATTATATCTGTATACATATAGTATATGGAACAAAGTAGCACAGTTAGAGATTGGCAAGTATGAAATTGTGGGCATCGCTGAATCATGGTTGAGAAAAGATTCTCGTTGTGGGTTTAACATTCAAGGATACACATTATATCGAAAGGACAGACAGGTAAGCAGAAGGGGTGGGGTTGTTGTTGGTAAAAAAAAATGAAATCAAATCCTTAGAAAGAGGCGACATAGGATCAGAAGATGTAGAATCATTGCGGGTAGAGTTAAGAAACTGAAAGGGTAAAAAGACCCTGATGGGACTTACATACAGGTTCCTGAACAGTAGCCAGGATGTGGGATATTAATTACAACAGGAGATGGAAAAGGCATGTAATAAGGGGAATGTTCCGATAATCGTGGCAAATTTGAATATGCAGGTAGATCAGGAAAATCAGGTGGGTGCTGGATCAGAAGAGGGGGAATTTTTAGAATAGAGCAGCTTGTGGTCAAGCCCACTAGGGGAAAGTGAATTCTGGATTGGGTATTGTGTAATGAACCAGATTTCCTCACCACCAACTCAACCTGTAAGTTAATCTTTAGCGAGTCCTGCCTAAGGATACCTGGTCCCTTTGCATCTCTTATTTCTTAATTTTCTCCCCATTTAGAAAATTGTCTCTACATTTATTCCTTATACCATGTGCATGACTAGACATTTCCCTACACTATTCCATCTGCCACTTCTTTGCCCATTCTCCTAATCTGTCTAAGTCCTTCTGAAAACTCCCTGCTACCTCAACTCTACCTTCCCCTCCAACTAGCTTTGTATTATGCGTAAACCTGGCCATAAGGCTATCAATTTTGTCATATACATCATTGACATAATAATGTGAAATGAAGCAGTCCAAACATCGAACCTACGGAACACCATTGGTCACTGAATATGTATAGTTTCAAGGATTCTGAACTGTGTTTCAAGACCATTTATCTTAAACTGATCTAAACTGATTTCAGGTACATTAACAATTTTTCATGTTGAGATTAAACTTTAGCACATGCTCTCATAGTGTATGTAAAAGCAACAAATAAGAGTATCTCTGTATATAATAATGGCAATTAACATCACAGTATCATAGATGATTTGAAACGGCTCATCATCATGATGACAGAGGTACCAGTCAAGCCAGTTCCAATGGCTAGCATCCCTCAGATCTCTCCCATCAACATACCTAACCAACCATCTCTCAAAAAGTTCTGTTAAGAACTGCTCTGGCAGCTCATTAAGCCCACATACCATCCTCCATGTGAAAATAAATTTGCCCCACAAGTTTCTATTAAATCCTTCCTTTTTCACTCCAAACCCATGACATCCAGTTCTTGATTTCCCAACTCCAGGAAAAAGACAAAGAAAAAGCATGCACCCCTATCTATGCCCGTCATGAACAATCATCCTCAGCCCCTACTCTCAAAGAAATGAAGTCCTATCCAGTCCAACCTCTTCCATAACCCAGTCTCTCGAGTCCCAGCAACAACCCTGCAAACCTCCTCTCCACTCCCTCCAGTTTAATTACATTCATCTTTCACAGCAACCAAAACTGAACGGAAGCATTGTGCCATCAGTATCCTACACTAACTAATCATGAACTCCCAAATATCAACCTCAATGCCCCGATTAATGAAGCCTCCTTCACCACCCTGTCTACCTGTGACTCCACTTTCAGCAAATCATTTACTTGAACTCCAAGATACCTCTGTTCTACAACACTCGCCAGGGCTCTACCACTCACTGTGAAAGTCCTACTTTGATTTAACTTTTCAAAAAGTCATACATCACACTTATTGCAATCCTGTAAACCATTTAGTTTGTAAAAGTTTCAAATAAAACTTGACGATCAACTCAGAACAAAATGTTTCTCCACCCCAGGATACACTATGAACTCTGTGCAGTGTATGGGAGTAAATCCTGACCAATTATTCAATTAACAATGTGCCTATTTCGAAACTTTGATGTTGTAAAATGCCAAAAGCAGCAACTCTTATCACAGCAGTTTTGAACATCTGTTGAAAATTCAAAACAGCTGCAACAAATAACACTATCTAAATGCAAATCGAAACATCTATGTCATTTTGTTACAATTTAGGCCCAATTGCATCATAATGGCACAGCGATAATGAAATCAATCTTTTAGTGAAAGGGGAAATAAAGCCGTTGCTGAGAAAACAGGCATGTTATTTTGGGTTTAGAGGCTTAGATTAGTCAAATCTCATGCAACACACACAAAATGCTGCAGGAACTCAGCAGGCCAGGCAGCATCTATGGAAATGAGTACAGTCCACGTTTCCGGCCAAGACCCTTCAGCAGGACTGGAGAAAGAAAGGTGAGAAGTCAGAGTTAAAAGGTGGGGATTTGGGAGGGGAAGGAGAAACACAGGAGATAGATGAGATTGGGGGGTTGGTAGGGGTTGAAGTAAAAAGCTGGGAAGTTGATTGGTGAAAGAGAAGAGATACAGGGCTGAAGAAGGGGAATCTACTTATGATAATGCCCCTGGAAATTGACTCAGTGGAAATTATGTAAAGTGCTTTGGTACAGTGAGATTGCATGTTTAGATTTACACAAGCTGCAGCTGGAAAATAGCAATACAATACTGCAAACTCCAAGTGTCCCAGATCAGATAGTAAAAGTTAGTTACAATTTTGTTTATGAAAAACACAATATCTGGTATATAACAAGATGGATCTCAAGTGTTTGGGAATTGGAAGGAAGGGAGAAGCTTAAGAAAATTATGAAAACTATGGATATGGTACAGAGCAAATTGTTGGGCACATTTGCTGACAAACCCCAAGGTCCTAGTAGGCTTCATCAAAGGGTTTTAAAAGAAAAGCTGGTGAGATAGTTCATGCTTTGATTGAAATTTTTTGAGATTACTTGGATATGAGGAAAGCTTTATTTGATTGGAAAATTGCAAATGAGATTCCTTTATTCAAAACGTTTTGGACACTGAAAGCTGAAATTGCTGGCCAAGTAGCATCTGTTATTAAATAATAATTAATAACATCTGTTATTAAAATTCTAAAAGCTGAAGTTATAACAGTCAAGCACCTTGAATCATTCACAGTAATCAGGCAAAGTTAATGAGGGCTTGGGAAGGAAAAATCTTGTCTGATCACTTTGTTGGAGGTGTTTGATGAATAAAGGGGAACTTATACTTAATTTTCCAGAAGGGCTTTGATATTGGACCACATCAAAGGTGATTGTGATAAAGAAAAGCGTATGGTCTACAAAGTAACTTACTAGCCTGGAAAGAAGATCAGCTAACTAATAGGAAACTAAGATGTAATGAGTGGCATGCTGAGGCCTCACCTTTTCACAAGTTATTGGATGGAGGTACCAAAGATACGGTTACTAATGAGACAAAGTAATACACACAAAATGCTGGAGGAACTCTGCAGGCTAGGCAGCATCTATGGAAAAAGTAGTTGACGTTTTGGGCCAAGACCTTCTGAAGGGTTTCAGCCCGAAACATCAACTGTACTCATTTCCATAAATGCTGCCTGGCCTGCTGAGTTCCTCTAGCATTTTGTGTGTGTTGCCTGGATATGCAGCATTTGTAGATTTTCTCTGATTGTGATTGGTCAAAACTCATATTGAACATAAGGTTCTTCTGTGCTTCTTTCGTTTTCCTACTGCTTGAAACCCTCGCAAAACAGGTTCTTCTTTTGGAGAGATAGAATAAAGTAGATATGTGAAGATGTGTTTTTATCCGTATGTGGGTGTTTAAATCAGGGAAAGAATCTAGAATATAGAAGATAGAATTTAGGCAACAAATGTCTCTTCACAACCACATAAAACAAAGAAATAAGGACAATGGTATATTTAAGAACTAACTCAATATATCCAACTTTGATTTTCATGTCTACAGAAAGTGTTGTGATAAATTCACAGAAGCTGAATACTAACTTTTCTGTGAATCCTTAAATTTAAAGATACTAGTTACCTTCCTGCCTTTAAAACACCCACAAACATCCATTTGCCACTTCCATGAGTCCAGGCACTAATAAAGGTATCCTAGCACCATGGGACAATTGGCTTTGGAGAACGTCAGGCAAGAACATAAAGGGTAAAAGGTCATCCTCAGCTGTTTTTACAAAATAGACTATATAGGAGTGCCTATGTGTCGGCCTGTTTAAGGTACACTGACTCAACGGGGCAGAAATTCAAAAGTGGAATACTACACACAGCCACCAAGTTGAATGCAAATGATCATAGATGAACTTCTCTCTCTAAAATTATTTTCCAAATAACAATGCATGATCTAATTGGTATTTATTTCACTAAGTGGGATAAAGGTCAGTTGTCTCACCTACTCCTGCTTTGCTCAGTCTCACATTCCAGCATCCACTGATATAAAGTACTGCTTAATAATAAAGCTATCATAAAAATGAAAATCATTTTTTGCAATATTTATGCACTTGAACACAATGAATATCTAACTATAACCAAAAGACAAGTATAGTAATAAAACAGTTGGTTTGATGTTATGCAGATCTATGTACCTTTTTGAAGAGTAATTATTTTGGAAACTGCCAATGCCAGGAGGTGTGCCAGCCAGATTTCACTGTGCATATGTGTTCACACTTTGTTTTCTTAGCTCATAGTCCCCATAAATAAGATAGAACACTATGTAAGTTGTCAACTGAGAAAAGAAAGTAATTTGGCACACACTCAGCACATTGCAAATCTACAACTCTACCCTAAAGTCAGCAACACTGCTGTATTCCTGTCACAAATTGTGTTTAAAATTTAGCACTCCCTTTCACACTGCAAGGTGTTACACTGACTAATAGCAGCACCATTGTCTATAATTGGGAAAGTCACTGTAACCTTCAGTCTTTTTTTTAAAAAGATCACACAAACTCTCCACAACGATAAAGGATGTGGAAGATTAGTTTGCACAATGTGCTTGTAAAGTTTCCTTGCTTGATTTAGATCTCAGTTCTTCGCGGACTACCAAGCTGAAAATCATCTCTCTCAACTAACAAAATGCTGAAATTTTGTCCTTTCCATGCAAGAAAACAAAAAATGCTGGTACAGAGAAGAGTGGTAAACTCTAACAACAACGGTCTGACCTGACCTGAAGATGCTGCTTTTCTAACCTACTCAGGACCTAACAATGGACTAAACGTCAACTCCCCAGACTTGCTTGTCCAACATTCAGCACTGGATGAGCTGCAGTGTTATCCAATCACGTAGGAAAATGAGTGACAACATCTTTCTAATTTCTATCATTGCCATGTCTGCACACTAGGAAAGTGAACTGTGAGAAGGACAGAGGAAGATTTAACAGGATTTGGAGAGATCAAGCAAAGAAATAAGAAGCTGGTAGATGGCGTGTTATGTGGGGAAATAAAATTATGTACTTTAGTCATCATCATCATTATATGCCGTGTTGTATGATATAAGTCATCACAGTCTTATGACCATAATTGTTCGTAGCAAATTTTTCTACAGAAGAGGTTTGCTCCTGCCTTCCTTTAGGCAGTGTCTTTACAAGATGGGTGACCCCAGCCAGTATCAATATTCTTCAGAGCTGTCTGCCTGGTCACATAACCCGGACTTATGCTACGCACCAGCTGCTCATAAGACCATCCACCACTTGCTCCCATGGCTTCGGATGACCCTGATCAAGGTTGGGGGAGGGGGAGGCTAAGCAGGTGCTACACCTTGCCCAAGGGTTACCTGCAGGCAAGCAGATGGAAGGAGCTTTAGGAAGCAGAATAAAAAAAAATTTGTTTTGAAACAGTAAAACACCAGGAAATGTTCATGTGCATTCAAATCCTGATGTGCCTGTTGTGTGAGCCAGAAATTAACTTTTATTACAGCAGACATGCGGGAAGAAAAATGACACATTGGGTTTTTATGCAGTAGGGTTGGAATGCAACAGTAAATAAGACATGATGCGCTTGTATTGAGTTTTGCTGTGACCACAGTTTCTGCCCTTCTGTCCAAGGAGGATCTAATTGACTTTGAGTCAGTGCAGTACTGGTGTGCTAGACTGCTTCTTGAGCTGACAGTTCTGTGAGAAGACGTTAAGTAGGATCAGCCTATCTTTACTGGAACTTAACAGAATGTGAGACATTGCATCTCAAACATCTTGGACTATGAAAGGAACTGACAGGAAAAAAATAGTATAGCCTGTGTCTTCTAGTTGGAGAATCTAAAGTAGATAGATGACTTTCTGTGCAAAGTATGAGCCATTATGGGTATGGTGAGAAGATAAAGAGAATCTGCTACCTCACGTCTCTGGATGCTTAGTTAGTGTGCATTTTCAAGACAGACTAATTTTAATGAATGAAGACTAACGTGATCAGGCAGTGATACAGAGGTAAAGGATCTTACTGCAATGTAATGCATTCTCAAAGAATTACCTGGCACTTCCCTACTTCTATTTTGTTTCTTGGCATCAAGTCCGCTTCGCTCTGCAAACTTGCAAGGACTTACTTAAACATTTAGACTAGTGGTTACATCATTGTACATGCGTACAATTGCTTGCCACCAATACAAATGATCAGTTACCTGCTGTGCCTATGGCTTTCTGCAAACTAATGAGCATCTACTAGATGCTCAGTTATAAGTTATAAATAAAATGCTTCAGTTGTTCTAGCATTCATTATCTGGTTTGAATTTAGCATTCAGGTCCATTACTTGCTTTTACACAGCACCATTAATTTAGAAAAATAACTTGTGGCATGTCTCAGGCAGATTATCAAATAAAATCAGACACTGACTCACCGTGGGGAGGGGGGAATGACTTGCATTCAAGAGTTTGGTCAAAGAGGTATGGAGCATCTTAAATAAGGAAGGAGGGGCAAGGAGGCAGAGAAGTTCGTGATGAGAATTCCTGATACAAGTGTCAAGGCAATTGAAGACACAACTGGAATAGAAATCAAAAATACATTCAAACCCTGAGCTGGAGGAATGCAAATACTTCAGAAAATCGAAGATGGAAAAGGTTATAGAAACAGCAAGGGGATTCCATATGGAGATTTGAAAGGCAGTGAGAGGATTCGAAAATCAGTCTATTCATGCAGGCTGGAAACAAAATGCAAAGTCAGGAGATACTATACTATGTTTTGGATGAGCTTTAGTTGACAAATGGCTTGGTGACCAGTGTATCAGTGATCAATGTTGGTGTGGTTCCATTTTAAACGTGTTGGGACGCAGGCAATAGAAGTGAATTCTGCACTGAACCATAGCCTTATTCTTAGTTCAATCCATAAAACACTTCCAGTGGGATCACCAATTATTTCTAGGGCTAACAACAATTTACAAAACTGACAAGGTTAAAAACTGACCTTCCATCAAATGTAATAATATGGGGATCAGTGAACGAATAACAATTTCCTGTTGGAATGTCCTGTACAGTGACCTATATGAAGAAAAACAAAAAAAAAGTTATTATATAAAGAAACTATTAAAATTTACTCAATACTTAACTTCACCAATTATATGCACAAATGGTCTGCTAACTATACAACAATAGATCGACAATTAGATGTAAGAGTGCACTTGGCTTAAGGTGAGTAGTTTTCTTACCTCCAGTTCTTTTGCCAGCATTACAATGTAATTTTTTTTTTGGTTAAAGTGTAGAATGTATCAAAACATCCTGTTTTAAATTTGTGTTGAGAGTAAGTGCCTTTAAAGTTTCAACGATTCTGCTTTTATTATATTATTTCATAGCTATGTAAATTGTACACAGCTACACTGTGAAGTAAATTCAGATTTTGCTCCCCTGTTGCTTCACTGTTTAAGATTTCATGATAAGCATCATTGTGGCCAACGGTGCTTAAGGTGAAAGTTCAAAATGTGGCTCTTTAAAATGTAACATGCACCATTGAGCAAAGTCGGGTTATGAAATTTAGCAGCAGCTGGTTACATTCAACAAAAAATATTTTACTCCATTACACTTCAAATATTTAGAACTTCAGTTTTAAGAATTAACTGCTGCTTGCTTTGAATTAGGAATCAGTAAGAATCCTCACCAGCCAGGACATGCCCTCTTCTCAGTACTACCATCACGGAGAATGCACAGGAGCTCAAGGACCCACACTCAAATTTTGAAGAACAGCGTATTCCCCTCCACCATCAGATATTGATCAGTTCCTGAACATGTCCGCACAACTTAGCTCTCTTTTTCACATTACTTAGTTATTTTTATAGATTTCTTATGGCAACGTATAGTAATTTTTAAATGTACTGCAAGTACTGCTGCCATAAAACTACACATTTCACAGCAGATGTCAGTGATAATAAACACGATTTTGATGCAAACACCCAGCCACCCATCCACCACCACCCCAATTTGGTTAGGCACTGACCACGATCACCTTTGTTCTAACTACAGCTTCCTGAAATGCTGCTTCTGTCAATCATTTCTTGCCATTTTTGAGTTGACTGCTGATCAGGTATTTGCAGAGTGTCTTAATCTGAAGTCTCTCCAGACTTGTGTCACCAAAATTGAGGAAGACATATTGATCGTGCTGAGCTTACATATCCACAGGATGTCTACACTGGTTAATATCTAAGCATTCCACTTTAACAATCATCATGAGAGTAATACAGGGACTGTAAATAGGTAAATTGCTTTATTTCTGTCACATGAACTGAGGTACGGTGAAAAACTTCACTTTGCTTGCTGTCCTTATAGACGATTTCAACTCACCGGTGCACTAAGGAAGTGCAAGGGAAAACAATAACAAAATGCAGCTGTAGTTACAGAGAAAGTGTTGGGCAGACAGACTTACCACTGCGGGATAGAAGCTGTGCTCAAGGCTTCATACTGAAGGGAAGGGAGAGAGAAGAAAGAAAGTCCAGGGTGGATGAAGTGTTTGATTCTGTTGTCTGTTACACCAAGGCAGACTAGCTTCCATCATGTACAGAAATGCGTCCACAACTCTGCAGTTTTTTTGTGGTCTTGGGCAGAGCAATTGACATCACAAGCCATGATGCATCCAGATAGGATGGTGTTATCAATAAAAATTGGTGAGGGTCAAGGAGAACATGTCAATTTCCTTTTAGCTCCTAAGTAAGCTTCAGGTGAGCTTTCTTGCCCATAATTTCCATGTGGATGACCCAGGACAGAGCATTTGTCATGTTTGCTCCTCGTAACATGAAGCTGTCAATCCTCTCAACCTCAACACTATTGATGTAGAGTGAAGTGTGCACACCGCTCCTCTTCCCGAAGTCAATGACCAGCTCTTTTATTTTGCTGACATTGAGGGAGAGGTTGTTGACATGACACCAGAAACTCCTCATCTCCTTCCTGTACTCTGAATCATCGTTATTGGGGATATGGTCCACTCTGGTAGTAACATCTGCAACTGGTAGATGGAGTTAGAACAGTTGTGAGTTTATAGACAGTAGACTAGGGGGTTGACGATGCAGCCTTCTGTAGCACTAGTGTTGAGGATAATCATGATGGAGGTGCTGCTGCCTGCCCTGACTGATTGTAGTCTGTTGGTTAGAATGTCAAGGATCCAATTGTAAATGGAAGTGCTGAGTCTATAATCTAGGAGTTTGGAGATGAGTTTGCTTGAAATTATAGTATTGAAGACAGAGCTGTAGTCAATAAACAATTATCCAACAACAGTGTCTTTTTGTTTAGATGTTCCATTGATGAGTGTAGAACCGGGGAGATGGTGTCTGCCAAATTGCAGTGGGTTGAGATTGTTTGAGTGGCTGGAGTTGTTGAATGTCATTACCAATCTGGTAATATCATGACCAATCTGGTAATGTCATGACAAATCCAGTAATGTCAGGATCGATCCAGTAAAGTCATGTTCATTCTGGTAATGTCAGGATCAATCTGGTAACGTCAGGATCAATCTGGTAATGTCAGGATTAATCCAGTAATGTCAGGATCAATCTGGTAATGTCAGATCAATCTGGTAACATTGTATTCAATCTGGTAATGTCAGGATCAATCTGGTAACGTCAGGATCAATCTGGTAACATTGTATTCAATCTGGTAATGTCAGGATCAATCTGGTAACATTGTGATCAATCTGGTAATGTCAGGATTAATCCCTTAACATCAGGATTAATCCGGCAATGTCAGGATCAATCTGGTAATGTCATGATCAATCTGGTAACATCAGGATCAATCTGGTAATGTCAGAATCAATCTGGTAATGTCAGGATTAATTCCTTAACATCAGGATCAAACTGGTAACATTGTGATCAATCTGGTAGTGTTACCTTCTTTTGAATTAGGTACCAGGATGATAGTGATCTTCTCAAAGCAGGTGAGATCCTAGGATTGATGCAGGGAGATATTAAGGTATCTACAAATACTCCCACCAACTGATCTGCACAGGATCTAAGGATACCATTGGGGTCTCCATTAATGCCCGATGATTTCTGGGGAAGAATGAGCTGATGTCTGCAACAGTGACCGTGGGTACAAGTGCACTAAAGTTTGTGGGGCAGCTGGTGACATTCCTTTTCCTTTCTGTTAAAAATGTGTAAAGAATGTGTGAAGCTCATTGGGAAGGGACGCGTTGTTGCTGGCAATACCGACTGACACCATTTTGTAGTCCATTGCAGCATGTAATTTACAACTGAAAGCTCGAGTCTCCAATGGTATGGTCTCTTGGCATCCTGATAGCCTGGCAAAGGTCGTGTCTCAGTTTTTTGTTCTATGATTTGAACTCCACAGTCCTATACTTCAGAAGGGAGTGGGTATCCCAGTTCATGCATGGTTTCCATTTTGGGAACCCTTGCTTTGTCCTCTTTCGTACACAGTGCTCTATACATTTGCTGACTAAGTCTGTGAGAGCTGTGGCATACTCATCTAGGCTAGCTGCTGAGTCTTTCAATGTGAACCAGCCTAATGACTCAAAGTCGTTGTGTAGAAGTTCACCTCTGTCCACGGACCAGCAACGTATGACATTCTGGACTGATAACTTCTCTGAGGATCGTCACACTGCTATACGGGAGGGGTTTGTGAGTTCCTGAGATCTTGAGAGAAAACAACTGAGACGTCAACAGTGAAGGTGGCAGAAGGTGACGGCACATCACAATGGCAACGAAGGTGGAGGAAGGCTGCAGCAGTGAAGCATCCCCAGTTGTCTTGTACTCCGTGCCACTGGACCCTGACCCAGATCTGTCAAGGACCATGTGATGGCTGCCCGTGCATCAGTCTCCTCACCTTAAACAAAGTCAGACACAAGCATTCTCCATTAAGGGAATCCACCCTAACATCCCAGATTAAGTCCCACGGCAATCAGCAAGTGGTGAAGGGGGCAGAATTGTGAAGTCTGGAAGCCCCTCAGCAGCTGCAGCCACAACTGATCAGCACTATTAAGGATCCACTCTGCTCACCCAACTTGGGGAAGGGGCTGGAAAAGATACCCTAAAAATAGCCCACCTCAAAACCTCCTGTCTGGATTACTGTGTCCAGAGGAATCACCATATTTATAACCAGAAAGAAAGAAACACGATCTTCAGAGCCTGAAATGTGCACACTCTTAAAGATAGTGCAACTAGTGATTGACCAGAGAGGAAAACTGCGAATATCGCCAAAGAACTGAGGAGATGCCAGATCGACCTAGCTGCTCTTTCTGAAACCTGTTTGGCACATGAAGGGCAACTGAAGGAGGAGAAGGGTTGTTACACCTTCTTCTAGAAAGGGAAGGCAGCTGACAAGCCCAGGATCCTTGGTGTTGGATTTTCAATAAAGAACCAGCTTGTCAGTCAACATTCTGAACTTCCCATGGAGACCATGACATAGTGCTTGCCAACAACCAAATGGCAGCCATTATGAGTGCTTATGCATAAACTCTTGAATGAAAAAGAGACCTTTTCTGCTTGTCTAGAGCTGACACTGTCAAGCACCTTCAAGGATAAGATAATTCTCTTAGGGGACTTCAATGCCAGGGTTGGTTGAACTTCAACCTTAGGAAAGGTAGCATAGAAAGGAAGACATTGGCAACATCAACCCATGTGTACTGAGCACATCTCATTATTATGAACACTCTCTTCCATCAGAAAAACAAATTCAAGGCAGCTTGGCAGCACCCCCAATCTAAACAGTGGTATCTCCTTGTCTTTGTCATTGACCGAGCTAGGAAACACTGTGATGTAAATATCACAAGGACCATGACTGGCCGAAGCCAGCTGGTGGTGTTGTAACCAGACTTCAGAGCGAAGACTTCCGAGTTCAAACCCAGCCGGCTCCCCTGGCACGCTTTCCATCCATGCTGGGTTGAGCGTCGAGCTAGCAACTCGACCTCATAAAAAAGGAAATTGCCTGCTACAGAAAGATCAACAGCAAAAAGTTGATGGCCTATGCTCTCTCGTGAGTTTAAAAGGCAATTTCTTTTCCTATGACTAGCAGAGATGATTGCTGGACAGATCATCACCTGACCCACTCCACCAAGTCCATCAGACTCACCGAAAAGAAGCAAAGCAAGCCAAGAATAAACCTTGAAAGCCGGCTTGACACCGCCACCCAATAGCATCTTCAGGCCTCTTTTGGGGAAAACCTCCAAAAGGAATATCTGCAGGAAACTAAAGAACAGTTTCTTGTTCTCTGTTTAAATCGACCATCCTCAATACCTGTAAGAACAAGTCCAGGAAACATCAGGATTGGTTTAATGAAAACAACATGGAGTTGGACACATCGCCAAGAAAATGAAAGCCTTTTGCGCCTGCCAGAATGACATTGGCAGTAAGACCAAAAGAGAAGCTTATATCAGAGCCAAGGCAAATATCAGCACAGGGTGAGAGAGCTAAAGAATTCTTGGTAGAAATCCAGAGAGGCTTCTTCAATGCCACCAAAGTAGTCTATAGTCCAAATTACTGTGGATTAAACCTGCTACGCTCAAAGGATGGAAAGAAGTTGCTGAAGGATTGGAAGAATATCAACAATCGATGGAGGGAGCACTTTCAAGAACTTCTTAACCGCAACAGTTCTGCTGAACCAAAGGTTCATAACCAAATCCTCCAGAGACCTTGAGAGAAGATATGTGAGAACCTCCCAGTATGAAAGAGGTCCATGAAGCCATCAGGAGACTGTAAAGCAACAAACCCACCATTCCTGACAGGATCCTAGAAGGAAGATGGACAAGCACTCCTGCACCACTTACATGCCCTACTCATGAATATCTGGCAAAAGGAAGAACTGCTCTCAGAGCTCAGGGATGCTGTAGTAGTGACCATATTCAAGAAGAGAAACCGGGTCGATTGGGACACTTACAAAGACATCTCCCTTCTAGTAACAACAGGTAACGTGCTTGCACATATCCTTGTCAACCAACTTCTTCTACTATCTGAAGT
Organism: Mobula hypostoma; assembly: GCF_963921235.1. NCBI lineage: Eukaryota > Metazoa > Chordata > Chondrichthyes > Myliobatiformes > Myliobatidae > Mobula > Mobula hypostoma. The sequence goes on along the minus strand of NC_086101.1, from coordinate 88,548,631 downwards.
ACTCCCTGAATTGCAGTGTGGATTCTGCCCATCTAGAGGTACGCAGACATGATCTTCACAGCATGTTAATTACAGGAAAAATGCCATGAACAAAGGCAGCCCTTACAGTAAGATTTGACAAAGGCATTTGAAAAAGTAGACTGCCAAGTTCTCTGGTGTAAACTATCAAGACATGGCTGTCCAGACAAGTACCTATAAATACCAAGGCTAATCCATGATGGCATGTCAGCCACAGTATTCAGCAATAATGGTGTTGAATCAGAACCCTTCACTGTCAACACGAGTCAAACAGGATTGTATCATTGCACACACACTATTTGCCATTTTTATTGCTGCCATCCTTCCCCTCCTTGCACAAGACCTGCCACAGTCATATATAGAGGCTTTTCAACTTTAAGCAGATCAAGGACAAGATCAATATCAGCATCATCACCATTATAGAGGTTCATATCTGGATGACAATGCTATCACAACACACTCAGAAGAATAACTGAATGCCTTTGCCAAGGCATATAGTGCCTTGTGTCTTGTTCTGAATATAAAAAAGACACAGGTCCTACATCAGCCACTACCATTTATTCAACCCTCCAGAAAAAATGACGATATTGCCCTTGAAGATGCAGAGCACTTTCCCTACCTTGGCAGCATTCTCTCCTTAAAAGCAGACATCAACACAGAAATCATCCACCACCTGAGCAGTGCTAATGAAGCCTGTGCAAGGTGAAGGAAAAGAGTCTCTGAAGACTGCACCCTACATGTTCAAACAAAACTCTTGGTCTATAGAGGAGATGTCCTGCCTACATTTCTGCATGGAACTGAATCATGGACCACCTACAAGATACAACTAAAAATCCTAGAACAGTTCCACCAAGAGCCTGACAAAAGGTTTTTAGAATCATCTGGAAGGACAGGCACACTAACAACCAGCATACTGGAGGAGGCCAACATGAACAGCAACACCAATTCCAATGGATAGATTAGGCCAACCAGTTGCCTAACTCAAGTCTCCCCAAAGAGATCCTTTACTCCCAGTTGAAGGAAGGCCAGTGAGCCTCTGGTGGGCAGTGGACACACTTCAAAGATAACATCAAAATCAGCCTGAAGACATTCAACATGACATCTAAACGCTGGGAATACATTGAACTCAATAGATACACCTGGAAGAAATCTATTCAAGAGGGAGCTGTGCTACATGAGCACAACCTCCGCTGTGCCACAACTGTGAAAGGAGAGAGTGAACAACCAAAAGACCCAACCACTATCCAGAGCCACCACTTACTCTATCCCACACTGCACCAGAATATGTGGATCCTGGATTGGCCTCTACAGCCACCTGAGAAGCCCATCAATAGACAACCCTTTAGGAGAACATCACACTTGTCCCGACTCGAGAGATTGCATTATGATCACACTGCCAATATGGCTACCAATTCGTGCATACAAAGTCCAACAGAAAATTATCAAAATTTCTGTTTTGATGTTGTTTAATGAGAGCTGATTGCTAACTAAGGCACAAAAAATAAGAAATTAAACTATATGAAATAGGACCAGGTATAGTTCAAATGGAGCTCTGGAATTCTTTATGTCCTCTTTAACAGCAAGTCTGACTACTGTACATTGAGTGTGAATTGCTGAGGTTTCAATAATGACCTCTGTGGAGTTCAGATGGTTGAGTAGCTGTGGCGTTTCCTAAGAGCTGGACTACTCTGAGGATCCAGGATGCCATCAGGAACAGAGTTAGCACGTTGAATAGTCAGAACAAAAATTGGGTGTGGAACGGGGAAGGGGAGTGCTTGGATCGGGAAGTAAGGAAGAATCAAGCTGACATGAAGTCCAAGTTCAAGAAGTGCAGATCAAGGAAGGGCAATCCAGAGTTAAGAGCCAACAGCGAGATGGGAAAGCGGGGGGCATTAGTACCAACAGAGTGTGCCGTAAGTGGGTAAGAAAACTTAGCTGAGTGGACTTCTAGCGTTCCAGTCGGAAGCTGCTCCTAAAGTAGCACCATTAAAAATGGCTGTTTAAAATATGCCTAATTAAAGCTGCACCTCAAAAAAAGGTGATCTAATTTCCTGACTATGCTCAAAATGAAATCGCATCACATCTGACAAAGAAATTATCCCACTGTTGCAAGCATGATTCACAGCTGGGGTTATCCCAACAGACTTGCAGAATTGTGGGATTTGACTGGGTAATCAGCACAATTTTCTTGCAGCCCAAATAATAACCAATATTCATACGCAGAGCTCATAAAATATATGGGCATGCTTAAGATTTTCCAGGCCAGTATATTGAAAAGTCCGCTAATTGAATAGTGAATAGTTTAGCTCATGGGGGATCTGCGGAGCAGACTCGATGGGCCTACTTCTGCTCCTTTGTCTTGTGATCTTGTAATTCCTCTGTATACAATGCAATGTCTACCTGCAATTATTCTTGTTTTGGGAATCTGACTTAAAATGCAACCACAAACACAAGAAAGGTCCCGATGTAGGATCTCAGCCCGAAATGTAGACTGTTTACTGATTTCCACAGATGTTGCCTGGCTTACTGAGTTTCTCCAGCATAGTGTGTCTGTTGCTTAAAATGCAATCCACTGACTTGCAGATCAAAGCTCAGAAATCTTCACTGAAGCAAGTTTCTTCCAAACTATACTGTCAAATGCACTTTGGTCAGGCACTTCATGTGGTAAAGTGAAAAAAGGATTTTCTGAATCCAAAGATTCCTCAGTTACTAATCCAACAGAACCAGATTAAATCTTCTATTTATTAAAATGTAGAAATAAGACTCTGAGACAGGGCTTTGAATAATGTGCAGAATTCTGATATAGTAACTGTAATTAAATGGAGTCACAGAAAAAAACAGACTTGTAAGTTATGTAATTCAAGGTATAAAATTTTCATAGTAAAAATGGAGAAAAGGAAGCTTGTCGAAGCTGTGATATTAATTATAAACACTGACATGACACCAAAGCTTGAAATGGAAACTGGTAATCCCTTTTAATTCAGATAAGATTACAGCAATAATGGTTACATTACAAAAAAAACGAAATCTGCACAACAGTTTGGTGATATTAAATGTTCAAATAGTTATTGCAAAAAGGATGAAGATTGAATGTGAGCCAGTGGATGGACAAAGTGGCACTGTAGCACAATGGTTAGTGCACCAGCAGTCACCGACAGGGTTCAATTCCTGCAGCTGTCTGGAAGGAGATTGGTAACTGTTTGGATTTCCTCTGTGTGCTCAGGTTTCCTCCCACATTCCAAAGACATAAGGTAGGGTTAGGGTTAACGAGTTGTGGGCATGCTCTGTTGGCGACAATGTGCTTGTTTTTAAAGCAAGGTGACAAATTTCATTGTATGTTTCAATGATTAGATGTATATAAAGCTAAAAAAGCCAATCTTTAACCTGGATAGTTTTAGCTTCAATACGGCTTGGACCAGTTCTTGGTTACATAACAAAATTTGCAGGCAAGTTGAGAGAGAGAATTTGGGAAACACTTAGTCCAATATAATTAGTTAAGTGTTGGTAGGCAGAGGTTAGATGACCAGACTAGCAGTACATCCAAAGACCTCAATTCAAATCCCACTTTAACAGTTGTGGAATTTAACTTCGGCTGATGACCTAATGTTTAAAAACAAGAACCATTAATATGGCAATTATAACCATGTACTGAAAATGTGAAACTTTTAAAAAGCAAAGGTAAAAGCAGACGTTCAATCATAATTATTCATTGAATACTGGCATTCCAGTGATGTTTTTTTGAAATCATGGAACTCAGGTGGTTACAAAGAACAAAGCTGAATATATCAGGAGTGGAGTAAAGTGAATTATTCTATTAGATTAAACAATTCAGAAGGAAGAAAACACCCACACTAGCTTGATGCCCCTAATTGCTTGCATTATCCCTGCATCATAATATATTATCCCTGTAATCTGATGAGAAAACCAAATGGACCATTATGTAATAAATTTCTGGGACTACAAATCGTTTCAATAGTCTGTACAAAGTTTCTCAGTCGTTCAGTTGTGTATATTTTCCCTGCGGTATATGATTTACAATTTCAAAGGTTGATACCTAATGACAACCATCAACACTTTTTGCAATTAAAATTCAAGGTAACCTGCTGATGCTGCTAAAATGCTTTATTAGAAACTCACCTTCATATCCTTTGGGGTGTAACCATGCCACAAGAAATTGTTTGATTTAATAGGCTCAATCCTAATATTGCTGACACGATTTCCATCTCGAGCAAAGTCTGTCACAGCTGTCACAAACAGAGTACTTCTTGCACAACTCCCAGCCATACAAGGCATCCATATTAAATCCACCTGGCATGAGGACAGTGCTACGTTTAGGAGTGAAGAAATCTGACTGTCTGGAAATACAACAGCAAATGAAATCATTAAAAAGATATCGAACATGTGTCATTTTTCATAGATACAGAGAATCAGCTCATAACATGGAGAAAGTTAATTCTGAGATGTTATCATTCCTAATTTGAAAGACAAATGTAAAATTCCGATTCAGCATAGGAACAGAGACATCAGACCTAAATTTGTTCTTGGTAATTGTTTCTTCATTTTCATATGTATATTGATGATGGCTAAAAGTGTCATGAATCACAATAATTGTCAGTATTCATCTCCAACAAGAGGAAATTATAGGAACCATAAATACCACTACAGCGTCATACATTTTAGCTCTTATTTCTGTAATCTGAGTGCAGTAGAAGAAATATATGTATGCATTTTGACATTTTTAAAGCAATAACTGCATAAAGGAACACTGTTTCTGGAAGCACAAAAGTGCATTGAACAGCAACAGTTTGTTTAGAGTAGACCATGAGTGTTTCATCCTGCTCAAGTGGTTTATCCCATTCTGCTGGTTGCTCCTCATAAACTTTAAGGCTCACCTTTCTCAGGTTAATTAGATTTCTTCAAAATGAACCAATGGACTCCACTTCAAGAATTACTTGTGGCAGAAGATTCCATTCTGATACCCTCCTGTGCTGGACAAAATGTCTTTCGTATGAAGTCTTTGCTTTAGATTGTTTGACATATTGTGCTCTTTTTACACTGCCATTCACCCTAATCTGTTCCAAGCTCCAGAATCAGAATCAAATACATTATCGCCGATATACGGTGTGACATTTGCTGTTCTGCAGCAGCAGTAAAGTACAAAGACACACAAAAAATAAATAGTGTGAAGAAAGGAATAACAAGTTGGTGTTCATGGATTTAGGGAGCATTCATAAATCTGATGGTGGAGGGGAAAAGGCTGTTCCTAAATCATTGAGTGTGGGTCTTCAGGCTCCTGTATCTCATCTCTGATGATAGTAATGAGAAAAAAGCACGTCCTAAAAGATCATATCTTTCTAAATCTGTGAAATGAGCTTTCCAACATTGAATATACAGCAATTGTTCTTTTGAGCGAATAGAATTTCTAGCATGTCAATGCAATTCCCTACCGCCTCTAATCCATTTAGAGTAATAGAAAAATACAGCACAGAAACGGGCCCTTGGGCCCATCTAGTCCATACAAACCATTTAAACTGCCTACTCCCATTAACCTGCACGGGGACCATAGCCCTGCGTACACCTACCATCCATGTACCTCTCCAAGCTTCTCTTAAACTTTGAAATTGAGCTCATATGCATTGGCAGATCATTCCACACTCTCATGGCCCTCTGAGTGAAGAAGTTTCCCTCATGTTCCCCTCAAATGTTCCACTTTTCACTCTTAACCCATGACCCCTAGTTGTAGGCCTATCCAATAGGGCCAAGAGAAAGTGGAGTAATGCACCAAAAAATTGCAAAGACATTTAGGTTTATATACAGTCCTCTCATAAATTGCTGAATGCCTTGGAACTTTCTGTCTATAATAGCTGATAGGCTTTCAGCTTTACACTATTTCACACTGGATTTTCAGCCTTTTTTGGTGAAGGAGTGGGTGAACTACATTTATTGCCAAGACATGTTTTGCTTGTATGAATATTCATGGATCCAGTTTTGTGTCAACTGCTTCTAAATCTTTGTATCAGAGCCCAGCTAATCATCCACTTGGCAATTCACTCTAAACAATAATACAATCAGTTCTCTAAATTCATCTGCATAACTTCTTGCAATTTCAGAACAGAAAAGACAGACAGATCATTTATTGTACTTAACGCTCGAGGCACTAGAAGTAGAATTTGAGATCAGTCCAAGTCATAAGGAGTCTTCTAAACTTAATTTCTATTATTGAATCTGGAATTTGACTCAGTGGAGATTATGCAAAATGCTTTGATACAGTGAGATTGCATGTTTAGATTTATATAAGCGGCAGCTGGCAAATAGCAATACAGTACTGCAAACTGTAAACTCCAAATGTTCCTCCAGCCTATTTGACATTTAAGATAACAAGTTGTCTTGGTTAGTAGTCCCAGATCAGATAGCAAAACTTATTCACAATTTTGTTTTTGAAAAACACAATTAGATCTGGTATATAACAAGATGGCACAGTAACATAGATCTCAAGTGTTTGGGAATTGGAAGGAAGGGAGAAACTTAAGAAAATTATGAAAACTATGGATATGGTACAGAGCAATTGTTGGGCACATTTACTGACAAACCCCAAGGTCCTATTAGGCTTCAGCGAAGAGTTTTAAAAGAAAAGGCTGGTGAGATAGTTCATGCTTTGATTGAAATTTTTTGAGATTTCTTGGATATGGGGAAAGCTCTATTTGGTTGGAAAATTGCAAATGAGATTCCTTTATTCAAAACGTGATGGACACTGAAAGCAGAAATTGTTGGCCAAGAAGCCTCTGTTATTAAATAACAATTAATAACATCTGCTATTAAAATTCTAGAAGCTGAAGTTACAAAAGTCGAGCACCTTGAAACATTCACAGTAATCAGGCAAAGTCAGCGAGTGCTTGGGAAGAAAAAATCTTGTCTGATCACTTTGTTGGATGTGTTTGAAGAAGTAATGGATAAAGGAGAATTTATACTTAGTTTTCCAGAAGGCCTTTGATATTGGACCACATCAAAGGTGATTGTGATAAAGAAAAGCGTATGGTCGAGAAAGTGACTTACTAGCCTGGAAAGAAGATCAGGTAACTAATAGGAAACCAAGATGTATTGGGTGGCATCCTGAGGCCTCACCTTCTCACGAGTTATTGGATGAAGGCACCAAAGATACGGTTACTAATGAGACAAAGCAACACACACAAAATGCTGGAGGAACTCAGCAGGCTAGGCAGAATCAATGGAAAAAAGTACACCAGCATCTGCAGATTCTCCCTTGTTTGTTACTAATGAGACAAAGATGGGTAGAGGACAAAAGGGGATTACCAAGGGGATGAATGGATTAAGTGCATGGATAAAGTTTATTTAATAGGGTATAAGGAAAAATGTGCAGTTGATCCCTTTGGTCGGAAAACTATGAAATAAAGTTGCAAAGAAACTCTGGTTAGGCCATATCTGAAGTACCGCATACAGTTCTCATCACCCCACAAAAGGAAGGATGTTGAGGTTTGGAGAGGGTGCAGAAGAGGTTTACAGCATGCTGCCTGGTTGAGACAGCATGTGCTATCATGAGAGGCTGGATAAACTTGGGTTGTTTTCTCTGGAGTGCCGGAGGCTGAGGGGAAATCTAGTAGAGATTTTCAAGATTATGAGAGGCATAGATAGAGTGGACAGAGAGTATCTGTTTCCCAAAGTTGAAGTGTCTAATACCGGAAGGCATACATTGAAAGTGAGAGGCAGATAATTCAAAGGGATGTGAGGAGTAAGTTTTTTACTCAGAGAGTCGTAGGTGCCTGGAAAATGCTGCCTGGAAGGGTGGTAGAGCCAAATACATTGAAGGCTTTTAAGAGACGTTTGGGTGGGCACTTGGACGTAAGGAAGTTAGAGGGATATGGACATGGTGTAGGTAGGAGAGATGAGTTTTTGGGTGTTTTTTGATTTGCTTTTTAGCTGGTTCAGCAAATCACTGTGGGCCAAATAGCCTGTTCCTGTGCAGTATTGTCCTGTGCTCTAACTAAAAACATGTTATCTAATTGAACACAAAGGACTTGCACAAAAGCACAGCAAGTAAGAAGGTAAGCCAGATGGTATGTTACCTCCCATGTGCCAGGGTCAGGGACATCTCAGATCGTGTCCACAGCATTTTATAGAGGAAGGAAGAGCAGTCAGACGTCTTGGTACAAATTGGTACCAATGACATAGGAGGGAAAAGCAATGAGGTCCTGAAGAGAGTTTAGACAGCTAGGCAGAAAGCTGAGAAGCAGGACCTCCCGGGTAGTAATGTCTGGATGGCTGCCTGTGCTATGTGCTAGTGAGAGTAGAAACAGGATAATTTGACAGATAAATGCGTGGCTGAGAAGCTGGTGCCAGGGACAGGGCTTCAGGTTTTTGGATCACTGGGATCTCTTCTGGGGGAGGTATGATCTATTCAAAAGTGACAGGTTGCACCTGAACCAGAGGGGGACCAATATACTTGCAGGCAGGTTTGTTAAAGCTGTTGGGGAAGGTCTGAACTAATTTGGCAGGGGGGTGGCAACTGGAATGAAGAGATTCAGGATAGGACAGATGGTAAAAAAGCAAAGATAGCGTGCAGTCAAACTGTCAGGAAGGCCAGGCAGATGATAGGACAAAATTACAGCCTGCAGGGTGAGTATCAGTGCAATGGGGATGAACAATCAAAAAGGGTCGCAAAGACAGCACTCAAAGTGTTGTACCTCAGTATATGGAGTATAAGAAATAAGGTCAATTATCTTGTTGCACTCTTATATTTTGTCAGGTATGATGCTGTGGCCATCACTGAATCATGGCTGAAGGATGATTGTAGTTGGGAGCTGAATGTCCAAGGTTACACATTGCATCAGAGTGATATGAAGGTAGGCAGAGGGGATGGTGTGGCTCTGCTGGTAAAGAATGGCATCAAATCAGTGGAAAGTTGTGACATAGGATCAGAAAATGTTGAATCCATGTGGATTGAGTTAAGAAACTGCAAGTGTAAAAGGACCAGGACCAGGATGGCAGTTATATAAGGCCTCCCAGCAATATGGACCACAGATTATTACAGGAAATTGAAAAGCATGTCAAAAGGGTGATGTTATGATAGTCATGGGAGATTTCAACATGCAGGTCGATTGGGAATGGATCTCAAGGGAGTGAGTCTTTTGAATGCCTATGAGATTGCTTTTTAGAGCAATTTGTCATTGAGCCGACTAGGGGATCAGCTATCCTGGATTGGGTGTTATGTAATAAAGCAGCAGCGGTTAAGGAGCTTAAGCTAAAAAGAGCCTTTAGGAGCCAGTGATCACAATATGATTAAGTTCAACTTGAAATTTGATAGGGAACAAGTAAAGTCTAATGTAGAGGTATTTTAGTTCAGTAATGGAAATTACAGTGGTATGAGAGAGGAGTTGGCCAAAGTAAATTGGAAGGAGATGCTGGCAGGGATGACAGGACAGCAGCAATGGTGTGAGTTTCTGTAAAAAATTAGGAAGCCGCAGGACAGATGTATTCCAAAAACAAAGAAGTACTCAGATGGCAAAATAGTACAACCATGGCTGACAAGGGAAGTCAAAGCTAATGTAAAAACAATACAACAAAGCAAAAATTAGTGAGAAGATAGAGGATTGAGAAACCTTTAAAAATCTGCAGAAACCAACTAACTTAATCATTAGAAGGGACAAGATGAAATAGGAAAGCAAGCTAGCAAACAATATCAACATGGCTAGTAGAAGCTTTATCAAATATGCAAAATATAAAAGAGAGATGAGAGTGGATATAGGACGATATAGGACTGCTAGAAAATGTGGCCGGAGAAATAGTAACAGGAGACAAGGAGATGGCAGGTCAACTAAATGAGTATTTTGCATCCGTCTTCATTGTGGAAAACACCAGCAGTGTGCCAGATGTTGTAGTGTGTGATGGAAGAGAATTGAGTGCAGTTCCTATTACAAGGGAGAAGCTGTTCAAAAAGCTGAAAGACCTAAGGGTACATAAGTCACCTGAACCAGACGAACTGCACCACTACACCTTAGGGTTCTGAAAGAGGTAGCCACAGAGATTGTGGAGGCATTAGCAATGATCTTTCAGAAATCATTGGACTCTGGAATGGTGCCAGAGGACTGAAAAATTGCAAATGTCACTCCACTCTTTTAGAAAGGAGCACGGCAGCAGAAAGGAAACTATACACCAATTAGCCTGATATCAGTGGTTGGGAAGATGTTGGAGTCATTTGTTAAGGATGAGGTGATAGAGTACTTGGTGACATAGGACAAGATAGGTCAAAGCCAGCATGGTTTCCTTAAGGGAAAATCTTGCCCGATGAACCTGTTGGAATTCTTTGAGGAGATTACAAGTCAGACAGATAAAGGGGATGCAGTAGATGCTGTATAATTGAACTTTCATAAGACCTTTGACAAGGTACCATACATAAGGCTGCTTACCAGGTTAGGAGCCCATGGTATTACAGGAAAGTTACTGGCATGGTTAGAACATTGGCTAATTGGTAGGAGGCAGTGAGGGGGAATAAAAGGATCTTTGTCTGGTTGGCTGCCAGTGACTAGTGGTGTTCCGCAGGGGTCAGTGTTGGGACCGTTGCTTTTTATGTTGTATATCAAGGATTTAAATTATTGAATAGATGGCTTTGTTGCCAAGTTTGCAGATGATACGAAGATTGGTGGAGGGACAGGTAGTGTTGAGGAGACAGGTAGGCTGCAGAAGTACTTAAGACAGATTAGGAGAATGGGCAAGAAAATGGCAAATGAAATACAATGTTGGGAAATGCATGGTCATGCACTTTGTTAGCAGAAATAAATGTGCAGACTATTTTCAACATGGAGAGAAAACCCAAATACTTGAGGTGCAAAGTGAATTGGGAGTCTTTGTGCGGAACACCCTAAAGGTTAACTTGTAGGTCGATTCGGTGGTAAGGAAGGCAAATGCAATGTTAGCATTCATTTCAAGAGGTCTTTAATACAAGAGTAGGAATATGATGCTGAGGCTTTATAAGGCACTGATGAGGCCTCACCTTGAGTATTGTGAGTAGTTTTGGGTCCCTCACCTATGAAAAGATGTGCTGGCATTGGAGAAGGTGCAGAGGAAGTTCACAAGGATGGTTACGGCAATGAAAGTGTCATCATATGAGGAACGTTTGATGGCTCTGGGTCTGTATTCACTGGAATTCAGAAGGTTGTGGGGGGGAATCTCATTGAAAGCTTCTGAATGTTGAAAGGCTGAGACAGAGCAGATGTGGAAAGAATGTTTCCCATGGTGGGAGAGTCCAGGACAAGACAGCACAGCCTCAAAATAGAGGGGCATCTATTTAAAATAGAGATGTGGAGAAATTTCTTTAACCAGAGGGTGGTGAATTTGTGGAATTTGTTACCACAGGCAACTGTGGAGGCCAGGTTGCTGTACTTAAAGAAGAGATTGATAGGTTCCTAATTGGACACGGCATCAAAGGTTATTGGGAGAAGGCTGAGGAATGGGGTTGAGGTGGGGAAAAAAGGATCAGCCATGAATCAGCCCAATAGCCTGATTCTGCTCCTATGTCTTATGGTCTAATAGATTATTATTGTTTATTGATGAATGAATTGAATGCTCAAGTAGGGAGATAGAGCTTCAGTTATATAGGGCATTGGTGAGACTACATCCAGGGTCCATCTGCGTGTGGACTGCATCCGGGCCAGCAACTTTAAATTTCTTTGTTTTATTATTTTGGAAGACCTGCATGGGTCCTGCACGCAAGGGCAATTAGACAGAAAGCACGGCAGCACTTCTACTGTCTGAGAAGTTTGCGAAGATACGGCATGACATCTAAGACTCTGAAAAATTTCCACAGATGTATGGTGCAGAGTATATTGACTGGCTACATCACTAACTGGTATTGAAACACCAATGGCCCTAAATGGAAAATCCTACAAAAAGTAGTTGATACAGCCCAGTCCGGGGAGGTAAAGCCCTTCCCACCATTGAGCACATCTACATGAAACGCTACTGCAGTTAAGCAACATCCATCATCAGAGCCCCCCACGGTCCTGGACATGCTCATTTCTCTCTGCCTCCATCAGGAAGAAGGTACAGGAGCCTCAGGACTCACACCACCAGGTTCAGGAACAGTTATTACACCTCAACCATCAGACACCTGAACCAAAAGAATATTTTCACTCGACTTCACTTGCCCCATCATTGAAATGTCCCCACAAACTATGGATTTACTTTCAAGGACTGAGGTCCTTTAACATCTGTCGGACGATGCTGAGGATGTTCTACGAGTCTCTGGTGGCCAGTGCGATCATGTTTGCTGTTGTGTGCTGGGGCAGCAGGCTGAGGGTAGCAGACACCAACAGAATCAACAAACTTATTCATAAGGCCAGTGATGTTGCGGGGATGGAACTGGACTCTCTGACGGTGGTGTCTGAAAAGAGGATGCTGTCCAAGTTGCTGTCCAATATTTTCTGGCATAATTTATATATTACTATTTAATTATTTATGGTTTTATTATTATTTAATTTTTTATGGTGCAATTGTAACGAAAATCAATTTCCCCCAGGATCAATAAAGTATGACTATGACTATGCCTATGACTATCATCAGCACATGTTCTTGATATTTATTGGTTATTTATTTATTATCATTTCTTTCTTTCTTTTTGTATTTGCACAGTTTATTGTCTTTTGCACCCTGGGTAAATGCCCAAGTTGGTACAGTCTCTCGTTGATTCTGTCAAGATTATTACTCTATTATGGATTTATTGAGAATGCCACAAGAAAACAAATCCCAGTGTTGTGTATGGTGACATATATGTAGTTTGATAATAAACTTACTTTGAAATTTATGTATAGTACCAGTCTCTTTACTTAAAGAAGAATGTAAATGTGTTGGAAACAGTTCAGAGTCTTCCCACCTAGAATGGCTGTTTGTCTTCAGAGGAAAGACTGAAGAGACCAGCTGGAGTTTATATGAATGAGAAATAAATGAGTGAAATACAAAAGTTTCTAAAAATGGAGAGGATGTTTCATTTCATGGGATAATGGAGAATGAGGGGATCACTGTTTAAAATATTGAAGAAATGAGATGAGTTCAATTTTTTCGTAGAGGATCACATATCTTTGGAATTCTCTCCTTTAAATATTTTAAGTGAGAAAGTTTCTTAATAAGCAGGAGGTGAAGTGTCTGCCAAATGTACAAATATAGGGGTATGGAGGACTATAGTCTGGGTGCAGGTCAATGAGACTAGGCAGTTTAGATGGTTCAGCACAGACTAGATGGGCTTCTGTGCTGTAATTTTCCATGACTCTATGAATGGAGAGTTGATGTTACAATAAGACCAGCTATGACTTGATCCTGAATGACCCCTGTAGAAACATAGGCTTCCTCTAGTTGTCCTGCTTACTTTCAACATTTCAAAATATGCAGGTAGCTTGATTGGTTACTGTAAATTACTCTCATTGTAGAGGAATTCTAAGAAGAACCATAGTAGTTGATGGTCATTTGTGAGAGAGAATAAGCTGCAGTAATACGGAGAAATATTAATAAGGAATGGGTACTAATGGCATTGTGCTTTGTGTGTTGGCATGGACTTGGTGGGGTGAATGGCTTTTTTCTGTAATGTATGTACATGAAGTAGCTAATGTTCAAGGTCTGCCGGAGATGAAGAACACACCAATCCGAAATGCCTTCCTTTCCAGGAAAATTATATTTTTGCACTTTAGCCCTGATTGCTTGTGCTTGTTGTTCAGCTGTCAAAATACATTTTATTAACGTTGATTCAATAAAATTCAAACTTGTTATGTTCTTTTGATATAAGCTAGCGTGTGGAAACATATTATTGTATTGCAAAAAAAAAACTTCATCCTTGGCAATCCAATTCTAATATACCCATTCCCAAACTGCTTAGTGATCTATAATAAAATCTTCACATTTACAATAACACTTTAACGTCTGTATTCTGCCTTATACAAACATTTTTCTGCCATTAGATATTTTAGCTGAAACACCCCAGGTCTCTATAACTGATTTTTATAACATGTTTTACACTGGAAAGATCGCCAGAGGGAGAAACAAATGGCCAAAGTAATTTTATCAGTTTAAAGGAATCTGAAATGAATGACTGATTCAGAGATGCACCAGCAGGGGTTATGTAAATGATTACTTGTTCAGTGTCTTGCTCAAATAATTTTACACTCTTTTAAAAATAAATATTCTGGAACTACTCGGCAGGTCAGACGACATCTGTGGAGAGTGAAAAAGAATTAATGTATCAGGTCAATGATCTTTCCTCAGAACCCAACAACAAAGGTCATCAACCTGAACAGTTAAACTACTTTTCTCACCAAAGGCTGTCTGATCCTTGGATATTTCCAGAAATGTTATTTTTATTTTTGTTTTCCAAATCTGCTGATTGATTTTTAACTTTGCAATTAAGGTTACAGAGCAAAAGACCTGCTAAAAAAAAAATACTGGAAATCATCGAGTGCTCTTCTATAAATATTGCTCATTATTTTAACTAGTTGATTTGGTCATGCTTTTCAGACCAATTTATATAAAAGTGTGTTAATTTAGACAGCTGCATGTTGGTAATTTGTAGTCCAGAGCAGAGAGCATTACAGTTTCTTTCTCATTATCAGAGAGATGGACAATACATGTTGATAAATATCACAATATTTTCAAACAGCCTTCGCAATGCAAGTGCAAAGGTAAAGACTGGTTAAATTGGCTTTCATATGTAAGTCAGTAAATCCAATGTAAATTTGTTCACAACATCCTTATGTGGAACATCACATTATTTTCATAGAGACTTGGCAACGTAAATATCAAAATAAAGACTGTTTAAATGGGCTTTCATATAGACATCAGCAAATACAAGATAATTTTTTACATCTTTGGAGTATGCAAAAATGCTCTTAACATTTGAATTGTTGACATAGAGATTACAAGTATTTGATACAGCATATAAGTGCATATTTTGTGGATAAAGAAAATCTGTTCAATGTATTATTTTGGTATCTTTTTCACATTCAGATAACTCCTTATCATCAAAGGAAATAGGTGAACTATTTTGATAAGGTTAGCACAACGCTTTACAGTACAGCAACCCAGGTTCAATTCTCATCACTGTCTGTACCGAGATTGTACATTCACCTTGTAACTGCGAGGGTTTCTTCCAGGTGCTCCGGTTTCCTCCCACAGTCCAAAGGTGTACGGGTTGATAGGCTAATTGGTCATTGTAAATTGTCGCGTGATTAGGTTAGGGTTAAATTGGGGGTCACTGGGTGGCACAGCTTGAAGGGTCAGAAAGGCCTATTCCATGTTCAGCAAATAATTAAGTTTTAAGAAGTGCAGCATAAAACAAGATCTCATTAATAGGAATAAACAAATGAAGTACAACATGCAAGAATGTTTCAATTCATGAAAAGACTTAACACCAAACAATGAAAGTATGACCGATTTTATCATTTGCTAAAGCACAATTTACATAACATTCAAGTTGTTGCATTCACTCACAACCTTAATTCTTACCTGAGTCATTGATGGTTAGCTGCAGAGTTAATTTACAATTGTTTAGATTCTGGCTGTTCTCCAGGCAAGGGATAGGAATAGTACTTTTGATCAACAGAGGATGCTCCTTTTCATCTTCAGCGATGTGCAAAGATTCTGGCTCAAACTATGTGAAAGAGATCAATTTCAACCAGCAAACTTTACAACTATAGTAAACAGTTAGTTTTAAAATATTAGCTCACTGGAGAACAAAGTCCACGTATCAAATGACATCCCAGTTAATTATTTTCAATTAATTATTGTATAGGGCTACGATGAAAAAATTATTTTCAGTTTTAATCAAAGACCACTATATATTAACACAACCTTGTAATTATAAAGTCTGCCTTTTTTAAAAAAAAACCATACAGTAGTTTTTTTATAGTTCTAAGAAACAAAAGCAGAATTTCTTCTTTGTCTGTGACTATGCATACTGGTAACTGATTACAGTGAATGTGGACAAATGGAATAAAAATCAAGCAGATTCCTTTTTGCCTATGTATGATCTGCATTATTTTCCAGTATCCTGGTGGTCAATCCTTCGAACTTGGGTGCTGTTACAGAATAAATTATTGCTGAAAGCATACTATGTCTTTTTTCCCACAATGCTTGCTAATGAACACACCATTTTTAAAGTGCTTTCAAATCTCTTCATGGCTTCTCTCCTCCTCAATCATCAATCCTTATATCTGGCTGTGACATCTATACCCTTGCGATCAGCTGTTAAGGTTCTATGCTCGGATTTCCTCCTCAGCCTCCCTCCTGAATTTTCCAATCTTTAAAATGTTTCTGAAAATCCATTTTTTAATCCACCTTCACATAGAAAATGTTGGAGGAACTAAGCAGGCCAAGCAGTATCTATGAAGAGGAATGAAGAGTCAATGTTACACACTCAAAATGCTGGAAGAACTCAGTAGGTCAAGCAGCATCTGTGGAAAGGAGTAAGCAGTTGACATTTTGGGCCGAGACCCTTCTTCATTTCCAGCATCTACAGACTATCTCATGTTCAAGAGTCAACGTTTCTTGCTTCTGTGAATCTTTTATATTTACTCCATCTTTTAGCCTTCTACCTCATTTATGGGCTGCAATATTGCTTCAGTGGAATGCCTTGGAACACTTAGGTGGTGGTGAATCAGCACACAAGAGCGAGACAGGGCACCAGATTGAGGGGTGTTGTAACTACAACCTTTCATTCACTGCCAATAAAACTAAAGAACTAATATATACCTCAGGAAGAGGAAGGAGGATGAACAAGTGTCAGTATACATTGGTGGATCGATGGTGGATAGAGCTAACTGCTTTAAATTCCTGGGCATTAACACGTTGGATGATCTGTCCTGGGCCCAAATATAATAAGGAAGGCACGCCAGTATCTTTACTTTCTTGGAAGGTTAAAGAAGTTCAGAATGTCACTGAACACTAACAAACTTCTATCGGTGCACTGTTGAAAGTATCCCAACTGGTTGCATCATAGCCTGGTGTCGCAATTTGAATACCAAAGAACATAGGAAGCTCAAGAGAATAGAGGACTCAACCCTATACATCTCCACCTCATCCCTCCTCACCATCAGAAATATATACAGTACTGTGCAGTAGTCTTGGGCACATACATATATGCAGTAGCGAGGGTGCCTGGGACTTCTGCACAATACCATATTTGTCAACGTGGAGTGGACAGCGAGTTTGTAAATCTGGCAGGAGCAAAGCATGTTGGGAATAACGAGGGTCGAGCACTGCAGGAGGGGTGTGGGAAATGTGGCAGAGAAGGAGTGCCAGGGGTAGGGGTGGCGCAGGTGTAGACACACCTAGCCCTGAGACACCAGGGAATTTGATTCCAAACAACTGGTTTATTGATCATTCTGGTGCTTCTCACTCCCTCCCCTCTCCCTTCCCCTTTTCACAACCATGATTCCCCTTTCCCTGCTCCCTTCCCACTCTCAGTCCACAATAGAGACACACATCAGAATCAGGTTTATCATCACTTACGTATGTCATGAAATTTGTTTTGTTATGGTAGCAGTACAGTGCAATAGATAAAATTACTACAGTACTGTGCAGAAGTCTTAGGCACTCTAGCTAGATACATGAGCCTAAGACTTCTGCACAGTGCTGCACATACTTTATACTTTTTATATACTTTATAGGTGCTGCCTCCAAAAGGTACCATTTATCATCAAAGATCCCCACCATCTAGACTATTCCATCTTCTCAAAAGCATCATCAGGCAGGATGTACAAATGCCTGAGGTTCCACACCACAAGATTCAAGGACAGCTACTTCTCTTCAAGCTACATAATCCTAATCAATACCTCAGTATAAAAACACAAGGGTCACATTGACCACATTGCACCTCAGTGGATGTTTTTTTTTAAAGTTTAATATTTTTTTTTGTATTTTATGTTTAATTTACACTTTTCAAGTGAATGTTGTATATCCGGCATTATGTGCCAGTGAAAATGTGCAAGTAAGCTTTACATTACAGCTATGTGTACACATAGTTGTTCATCTGACAATCCACCCAACTTTAACTTTACATCAAAAGATGTGTTTTAATGCAACTGTAATTTTATTATTGACATTGGCACTCTGTAAAAAGAAGCAGATTGGAAAATGGAAATATTTTATCTCAAAGGCTCTCCATCAATAATTGAATGACTCCTGAAGAAGGGTCTCGGCCCAAAACATCTCTTTTCCCTGATGCTGCCTGACCTACTGAGTTCCTCTAGCATTTTGTCTGTGTGTTGCATTGAATACAATGGATCATATCACTGGTTGAGATAAATCATCTCCAACTAAGGTCCAGATCTAAAAATCACAGGATACTTCCTCTCAATCCACTTTAACTTGAACTTCAACAAACACTATCACAAAGTGCTACAAAGGCATTGAGATATTGAAGTAAAGAGAATATTTTCATTCACCTTAATTCCAGCAAAGAATGGTTCACTACTCTTGGATGAGCTGTGTATATCTGGAAAGTCCCGCAAGAAAATTGATACACTGCAGTATACCTGTGAATCAGAATGCAATTAATAGAAATCACCGATTTCCTGTAAACATTTTAAAGTGATACTATTTTAGATGCTATCACAAGGCACATTTCCCATTCTGCAGAGAAGAAGTCAGCCTGTATCTTATTGCATTGTAGCATAGGGGAGGCACAGCAGCATAGTGGTTAGCATAGCCCAGGTTCAATTCCACCACTGTCAGTAAGGAGTTTAACTCCAGCCCGGCTGTGGAAGGAGGAAAGTTGGGCATGCGTCTAGCAATCCCATCTCATAAAAACCCAGTGCTAAAGGAACAGCAACAGACACTCCAAAGATTGCGTCCCGGGATTGGAAAAAAAGATCTGCTTCACCTGGGGACAACTTGAAAGACTGGCCCAGGACTGTGTACTCTGTAGGCAGCCTCTGCCTCATTCGGGGTGATTGACTTAAGAAAGTAATTAAGTAAGAAGTTTGTACATTCTCCCCATGACCCTGCTTCCCCCGGTGCCCAGGTTTCCTCCCACATTCTAAAGACTTATGGGTTCGTAGGTCAACGGGTCATATGGATGCAATCTGGCAGCACGGGGCTCATTGGGCCAGAAGGGCCTGTTAAGGCCGCTGTATCTCTAAATAAAATAATCTGCAACCATTTGGCATCCGCTGGGACTCCCAGATGGCGCAGCCATGCTCAAACTGGGCTATTATCCAAAGATATTTATTCACATTCTGTATGAAACATAGCTGCTATTGCCAAGCTTAGACACCCTGAGGACCGAAAAACCCTGTATGCAAAACATCTGGTACAGCCGATATTTCAATAAAACAACAACCTCATTATCGTATACTGGAGAGAGCATAGTATATCGATGTTAATGCTTTGATCATGAAGCACAGGGAAACTATTCAATAGGTTTGACAGATTGTAGTGAAAATCAATCAGTCATAGTCCCGCAGCACTGATTCTCTAAGCCACACATCATTTACATGTGACTATCTAATTTCCGCATTATAGTTTGGTTGAAGGACATCCTCCAATCTATGTGATTCAGCTTTCCAGCTTGATGAGAGAAAATGATAAATTAAACAAATTATGGTAGAGATATTTCATGAAAGGAAACCTTCTGCCATAAACTGCCACACAGAATATAGAACAGTAAAGCATATGAACAAGTCCATCATCCCATGATGTCTGTGATATCAATCCAAACTAACCCCACCTTGTATGACCAAGCCAATTTTCAATCCAGTCAAGTCTCCACTGTGCCTTAATCTAATGTAGATTTCTGAGCAGATGTAAAATCCGCAATTGAAATAAACTGAAAATCAGCCAAAAATATAACTCAAGCCACTTCCTACAAAAATATGTTAAGTATGACAGTAGCAAGTTATCCTATTCTTTAAATCAGAAGCGTATTGGATATGAATGCACACTACAAAGTGATCTCCTCTGTGCGGGGTAAACCACATGCAGGTTTGTTGGACACTGCAAAACATTTCATTCACTCCTACATGAGATCTCAAGCTTCCTGTATTTGTCACTTTAATTTTTCAACCTATAACCTGTCTGTCTTTGACAACCTACATGGTTCCAATGAAACCCAAGGCACATTTGAGAAAAAACACTTCATGTGATCTAACTGGCTTCTGTGAATGAAAACTAACAAAATAAAAACGACAGATGTTGAAAATCCCAGTCAAAACAAATGTCTTGTTCTTCAGGCTTACACTGACCTTTACTGAAACAGTACTGGAGCTACTAACAAGCAAGGACAGAACAGGATAACCTTACTGTTGATATCTGATCCCAAAGTCTTTCAAAGATACCAGAACAAGATTCAAGAATGACTAACACTGAAAAGGCTAGGGATACTCCGTGAAGAAGGAAACATAAATTGATAACCCTTTGGAAGAAATGTTTACAGTTTCCTTCTCTACAGATGTGTTTGCAACAACTTCTATCTTTATTTCAAATTTCTAATATCTGCAGTTTTCAGCCTTTTGATTAAAAATGAGCTTGAACACAAATGAATTCTAGACATAGTTGATATAGAAATCATTACCGTGTCCCCCAGTCTTAAAGAAGTACCATCCATCTCCACAAATGAGAACATCTGTCGGGTCGTGTCTCTCTTTAGCTCTTCCTTCATGTGAAGTGAGGAAATCCGGGACCATACCACCACATATCCCACACTGCCATTTATCGCTGGGCTAACATAAGCGCACTTCAGATGGATACTGGTGCCTACTAACTCAGGTGTAATCAGTGGCTTAGTAGGCAAATTAGGAAGCCTGGCTGAAAAAAAGACATAAGCATTCTTATTTCTGATGTGGTCACAAATTCCACAATTTATACATACTTGCTCAGTTGCGTATTTAATATTTCAATAATATTTGAGTATTTTTGTATATATATTGATTCATTAAGCATTCCTGTTCATTTAAATAATTAATTGTGAGCTACATGTATAAATACTTCAATTGCAAACATCATCACACAACCATGAGATACACTTGCGCCTCACTAAAAGTTAAGAGAAAGTTACACTTGCATTCTTGGACTCCATGTCTTCCTTTGAATTAAGTTAATGTTTTGAAGTTACAGAACATAGCATTTGCAGTGAGGTATTTTTAAAACAAACCCGAGATGACTACCAAACTTTTGAAGCAAAGCAAAACATTTGAACTAAAAAAAACACAGCAAGAAGAACGGCAAGTTAAAAAAAACAGCCGAACACATGCAGAGACAGTCTTCGGAAGGGAAGACACAATCGAGCTTTTTTTAAAGGAAGTCCAAAATTGGAAGAAGTCACAGGTTCATAAAGAGAGTGCTGGATGATAATAATCATTAAAAAAAACAGAGATGGCTGTCTACGTCAGAAAGATTAATAATTACAGATCAATTACAGTAAGTATATATAATGTATATTGAATAGGTTAAAATAATGCAAAAACAAATATATATTACAAAAAAGTGAGTTAGTGCGCTTGGGTTCAATGTCCATTTAGGGATTGTATGGCAGAGGGGAAGAAGCTGTTCCTGAATCACTGAAAGTGATGACTTTTGTACCTACTTCCTGACAGTAACAAAGAGAAGAGGGCATGCCCTGGGTGATGGGGGTCATCACTGTATCATTGAATTGCAGGCAGGAATGAAAGCAAGCATGAACAAAATTTTGTCGTATAAACAGAAACCGTTCTAGCCAAACAAATTGTGTTACATTTGTGGCTCACATACAGCAAGTAAATGCAGGTTTAAAGGTGCAACTTGCAGAAAATGCAACAAAGTCAGACACACACAAAGAGCATGTTGGGCAGACAAAAATAAATGGGCTACAGACAGAAGAGAAAAAGATAAAAAGTCAAGTTGCAGTTTCAAAAAGAGCATGTTGCTGTTGAAAAATCTGATAATGATGAGAGTGACAAAGGATTGTGTAGCCTTGAGATGTAATATGTGAAAATTAACAACAGACAAGCAATGTGGCTTACACCAGAAGTGAATGGCAAATTAATTAAACTGGAATTAGACACTGGTTTCTGTGTTTCCTGCTCCCTGGATTACAAATATTAAATACTAAAAATAGTAAAAAAAAATAGTAAATATTAAAAATTTAAATTATAAATCATAAATAGAAAATAGAAAAAATGGAATGTAAGATAGCGCAAAAAAAAAACGAGAAGCAGGTCCAGATATTTGGAGGGTACGGCCTAGATCCGGGTCAGGATCCGTTCAGCAGTCTTATCACAATTGGAAAGAAGCTGTTCCCAAATCTGACTGTACAAGTCTTCAAGCTCCAGAGCCTTTCCCGGAGGGAAGAGGGACAAAAAGTGTGTTGGCTGGGTGGGTCGTGTCCTTGATTATCCTGGCAGCACTGCTCCAACAGCGTGCGGAGCAAAGTGAGTCCAAGGACGGAAGATTGATTTGTGTGATGTGTTGCGCCATGTTCACGATCTTCTGCAGCTTCTTTCAGTCTTGGACAGGACAACTTACATACCAGGTTGTGATGCACCCTAGAAGAATGCTTTCTACGGTGCATCTATAAAAATTAGTGAGGGTTTTAGGGGACAGGCCAAATTTCTTTAGTTTTCTCAGGAAGTAAAGGCGCTGGTGGGCCTTCTTGGCATTGAACTCTGCTTGGTTGGACCAAGTCAGGTCATTTGTGATATTGACCCCAAGGAACTTAGAGCTTTTGACCTGTTCCACTTGCGCACCACTGATGTAAATTGGGTCGGTCCGCTACTCTTTCTGAAGTCAACAACCAATTCCTTTGTTTTGCTGACGTTGAGGGATAGGTTATTGTCTTCGCACCATGCCACCAGGTTCTTAATTTCCTCTCTGTATTCAAACTCATCATCACCCACGATACGGCCTACAATTGTTGTGTCATCAGCAAACTTATATATTGAGTTTGATGGTAACTTGGCTACACAATCATGGGTGTACAGTGAGTACAGCAGGGGGCTGAGACACGGCCTTGTGGGGCACCGGTGCTCTTGAGTCCTGTCTGTGAGGAAGTTGAAGATCCAGCTGCAGATCTGAGTGCTAAGGCCCAGGTTCCGGAGCTTAGGAATCAGTTTATTTGGAATGATGGTATTAAAGGCAGAGCTGTTGTCAATGTAAAGGAGCCTTACGTATGTGTCTTTATTCGCCAGGTGTTTTAAGGAGGAATGTAGGGCATTAAGATCATTGCATGAACTTCAAGTGCGAGACAAAAAGCTGCTTGTAAAAGTAGATGCAAAGACCAAAGCCCAGCTACATGATTGGAAGGCCAAAGAGAAAGGAGGCAATGGAGACATGAAAACAGATGATTCGTCAGATGATGTTGTTGATGAGGAAACCAAGAAGACAGATCAGATTGTAAAGATCGCAATAGAAGGATTAATGCAATATCCCAAGATCAAGATGCACAAACTAGAACAAAAAGGAGGGAAGAGATGGAGAGAAAGGATGTGAATGGTGTGAAAGAGAAGGAATGTGAGAAAGAGGAAGAACAGGATTAAAGTAGAACAAACTTAAATGGGTCAAGGACAATGGAAGTAGACAAACCAAATGCCTTTGTTCTTGCCATGTGCTTGAAGGGATGGAGGTTGCCATTTTGTGAAGCTGCTCTTTAATCTCCATTTTGTGAACTGATGAACTGATTTTTGCTCTGAGATAACTTAATCAGAGCAATTGAACATGGACACAAGGAGTTTTCTGCTATTGATTTGCTAAATCTGAGATCATGCTCAGATAAGCTGTTTATTGTGTACAACAGCAGGTTTGCAGAAATAATTTTGTCATCTCAGCCCAGTGTTTGGGTGATGCAGTTTGACTGGTTTGAGCCAAGGTCTAGTAGACCAAAAGAAGTCACCCTAGGCACCAAGTTGTGTAGCCCTTGGCTACATCCAATGGGAATCTGACAGAGTTCAGTCGGATTACCTTGAGCTAACAAGATTGAAGCACAACTTTTGAACCAATAAGAAGTGTTTAAAAGTAGGGAACAAAGGGAAAGGAGCGAGGACTCCTAAGACTAGCTATCGCAAAGAAGATTCCCCCATGCCAGAGGCTGGGAGGAGGAGGATCATTTGCCCATATAGGAGATCCTCTATGTCAGTGTTATAAACTATAGAGGTGCTCTGAGTGAATATTGGTGCAGAGAGAACAGTAGAAATCATGTTTTAAGCTGTTGGCCTGGGGTCAACATACTTACATTGATGTTTATACAGAGGCAATAAAAAGTGAGCTTTGATTAATTAAGTGAACATAGAACATAGACATCTACAGCACATTACAGGCCCTTCAGCCCATAATGTTATGCCGACCATGAAGCTACTCTAGAAACTGCCTAGAGTTACCCTACCGCACAGCCCTCTATTTTTTAAAGCCCCATGTACAGCAAGAGTCTCTTGCTCTGTGTTGCATAGTGAATAGACTAACCTAGATCTATTGATGAATAGTTAACAATCTGGAACAGCTTTTGCTAATATATAAGCCAAAACTGCTGTAAAAATATGACTGTTCTATCCTTTCCTCTTAAGACTGGATCTTTTTAAATAAAGAAATCACTGATAATGGGCACACCTTTCCCACAAATTCACAAGCACCATGTCAAGAGTTTATACTACACATATCTTAAAGGATGTGGTAAGACAGGATACGCAGTTAATGAATGAAAGAGCAATAACACACAGCTTCAAAAGCAAAGAGCAAAGCTTGTGTGGCAGAAGGGAAGGTCACACCAACTACGCTTTTGATTAAATGGTTTAAGGAAGAAGACTTACGAATTTGAATATGAATTTGTTTTTATTGTCTAATAACATAGAGGAGTCAAACATCAACTTGGGAAAGACTTTACACAGTGTTAGGAGCAATTTACACGCAACACGGAACAGCGGACAATTCCACATAAGTACGTGTAGATCAACAATGACATTGTCTGGAGGCTGACTGATTGCATTCCAGGAAAGAAGCAAAGTAAATGTAGTGGCACGCATCAGCTTGGATCATTGATTTTGGTTTTTAAAATGTTGCTTACTCTGGAATCTATAAATACTATTTTTTTATATTAAAGCCTTCCTTACATCTTTTATTGATGATCTGGTCATAGCGGAGATATACTTCTGGTGCAAGATATTCCAAGAAAAATATGCCAGGCATCACCAAAATGCCCTAATCGTGATCACCACCAAGAGAGGAGATTACAATATACGCTGCCATTTGGATGAAGGACTAAGTGTACTACAACCAAATTGATGACACAAAGAGGGGCAGATTAATAAAGTGCAAGGCAACAAAGAGCCTGCAAAGGGATACTGATAGCCTAAGGAGTATACTGAGGAGAAAATATCAGGTTATCCATTTTGAAAAAAATAACTTAAAAAAAGGAATAATTATTGAAATAAACCGAGTTTACTCAAACTACTGTGAAACAAGGAATCTGGGAATCCTGCTGATGAAAATGAGGGTTGGAATGCTTGTACCACAAGTAATTAGAAAGGCTAATGGAATGCTGGCCTTTACTGCTAGGGTTATGATGCATAAAAGAAGGGAAGATTTGCAGTGACTTTACTGTCCACATATGCAGAACACTCTCATGCTGCACCATCATTGTGCATCAATTAATTCAGTTGCAGTGATTAAAAAAATATTGCTTGTCATGCTGGAGATCCCTTTTAGAGCTGCCTGGTGAGTTCACATATGCTGTGTTTCATCATAACCACAATGAGAACTCATACACATCCACAGAGAACATCTGGTGACCGACTATGTCAGTATCAGCATAGAGTTTCACAGGGCGCCCAACAGCTGGCAACTGAACTCATTGGCAATTTATGATATTTTTATAAACAACAATGGGGTAACCCATAAAATTGCTTTAATGTCCCAGAAACAGTGTAAAGCAAGTTCCTTCACAGTCACTGGGTTAAAATCCTGACTCTCCTTCTGGAACAGCATTGTGAGTGTACCCTCATCTCAGAGACAAGGGATCGCCACCATCTTCTAAAGGTCAAATAGGGATGGGTAATTAAATGGTGGCTCAGCCTGTTAAGACCATATCCCTTGAATGAATTAAATAAAAATACTACCTGTAGCCTATCTGTTCTTAATCATCTTGCAGATAAAAAATACTGCTTCCAGTTCTACGCAAGAACATTATATCCAGCCTTTTGTGTGTTCCATATGCAGCACTTTGCCATATTTATTGCTCATACCTCAAAGGCAAATAGCGTGTCTTATTTTGACATGTTTATAATAGCCGACAATAAATACCAAGGTAGCTTTTAATTTTATTAGTAGCACAAAGAAGGTATAAAATTATTGGACTGAGACTGTTTTCTCTACAGCATGTATCATAGTCATCCTTGCTGCCTGATGCTGATGAGAATTGTGCAATTACCATATCAAAGACTCTGGACTGCCCAAGAAGAAATGAGAAGGGATCAATTTATTAAGGATCACCTGGGATATTACTCATGAATGTTGTCAAGTCTTTTTTTTGGCTGTGTGGCAGAAGCCTGATTGAAAGGATTTCAACAAAAACATTCAAGAAAGACAGGCATGAATTTGAGAGCAGCAGCATGTTCCAGAACTTAGCCTTTGACTATTTATCAGACCTTCTGGGTGAACATTTGGCCAGTTTCTCTCACGTTATCATGTGTGAACCAGACACTCTTCAAAGCAGCAGCCAGTTCCTAATTCGTTTCATGTCCTGTTGCTTTGTGTTTGTTGCTGATTAAGCAATCCATTGATTCAAAGATTTGGGCCCTTGTTTTCGATTCTTTTCCTGGCCTTGTCACTCCTCCAACCCTACAACTTCATGACGTTGTTGGCTATGGCAGATTGGAAATATGGAAGAAAATGCTGAAGTCAAAAAGGTTAAAGATAGTGGAAACAGGCAGATCTATTGTCTTTGTTCTTGCCATGCGCTTGAAGATGGAGGTTGCCATTTTGTGAAACGTGTTTAAGTTCTCCATTCTGTAAGCTGAAGTTGCTTGGCATCACCAGTGCCAGCCTATCCACCATCAAGGACATATGTACAGAAAAGGGGCCAGAAAAAGGCCAGCAACATCATGAAAGATCCCATTCATCCTGCTCATGGACTGTTTGACCCACTTGCATCAGGAAGGAAACTACATAGCATCCATGCTGGAACCACCAGAAACAATTACTCTCCCCAAGCAGAAAGGCTGAGCAACACCGCCACCCTACCACTGCTACTTTATCATCTCCGGTCAGAGTCACCTTATGTACATACATTCCTGTGCCGAGCATTGCCTTACGGACATATAATCAATCTAATTTTAGTATATCTTAAGTATTTATATTTATATATTATGATGTTTTTTTCGTACTACAGAGTATCAATTATTTTGTACTCCTTTATATTTGTGCAATTGAAATGACATTAAACAATTTTGAATCCTGAAGTTTTACTGTTTTCAGATTTGATCAACAAGTGAAACTGGCATTAACGTGACCTCTAATGAGAACAATAGCTTGTGTTAGCAGGGTATAAGTTCACCTACAGTAAATACTGCAAACTCTAAACAGGCCCGGCAGCATCTGTAGAGCAAGAAATGGACTGGTGAGTCAAATCGATGAACTTTCATCAGAATAAAGCAAAGATAGAAATTAAGTTGCAGAGGAGGGACGGGTTTGTAGGGTGAAGGGAACAAGGGGGATATTTGTGATGATCTGGGGCTGAAGAGAGACAAAAAAAAAGACAAAAGTAGTGGTAGAGCCAGTGAGGGAGGTTTGTGAAGGTTCATTGAAGACAGTCTTCCATCTTCTAAATTCTCAATCCTCAATCTGGCCCCTTGCTTCACCAGCATTATTCATTGTCAACTGCTGATGTAAAATGGACTTTCTCAATTTTTCCACTCCACTTACTTATTCCAAACATTTCCTGTCTGAACATGCTAAACTCTCAAATCAGTCCCAACATTGTCAACATCCCTGTAGGTAAATGTGGTGTTTTTACTATTTAGCAAACTGATATCGGCCTTACAAAGGCTGATTATGATCTCTCTGACACCATCTCATACTTCCATCTAGACCATGATACCGCCAATGTCAGACTGTCATCAATTTTCTGGAAATCTTCCCTGCACAGGCCCCAGCTGTGCACTCCCCAAATCTACACTGCCTATTTCTATCAACTCCTTAAATAATACAAGCAAACTGTCCTGAAAAATTCAAGGCAAATTACCTGTTCAGAGTTGACACCCTTTAATTTTAGAACAAGTGTAAGGTTTTAAGCACAAGGAATAGAACGAATATGTACATAAAAGCTCTGAAATGTCTGTAACCATCCAATTGTGACCCAACCTTATGCTTAAAGAGGCAAAACAACAGTGATCAGTGTCTACTACATGTATATTCACTACTAGTAGTGATGTAAGGTTCGCAAGAGAATGAGTATGAGGACAAATCTTACAAGTGACCATACCTCCTTAAAAGGTAAATGAGCCTAATTTATGCTGAATTTAAAGAGTGTTAAAAATCTCACTCTTGAGAAAGTTGGCAGAGTATTTATTTAACTCAGAAACAAATTCAACTATTTTTTCAGTTTAATTTTGATTCCCCTTGCAATGAGATGATTCACTTAATGATAATATTGGTTGACATGGACCTTTTTTTAAAAAAAACAAAAAAATTGATTCCACAAGTTGCAAGCATAAGGTCTGAACTTTAAAGAAACCGTGAAAAATTTGAGATTCATGATTGTTTAATGTCATTTCCTGTACACATGACATGGACAATGAAATATTTGTTTTCCAGTTCCTATGCATCACCACAAGATAAAGAACACAATAATAAAAAGACACGATAAATATAATGAATCATCTTCTCAGGCTTCCAGCCGGGTACAGGTATCAATTTTAACTGACATTTCGATGACAAATTCTACCATCTTCATTAGGAATGATGCACAGTGATCCTGGCATGGATGCTACGTAGCCTCCACCTTGAGGGGAATGGGACAAACAGTCCACAAGTAAGGTAACTTCTCATCTGTTTTTCCAGTGCTGATGAAGGACATCGGCCCGAAATGTCAACTGTTTACTCTTTTTCATAGGTGCTGCCTGGCCTGCTGAGTTCCTCCAGCATTTTGGGTGTGTTGCATGAGTCGTATTCTTCATGATGCTACTGGATCTTTTCCAGCACCTTTCTGTGTATATTTCCTTGATGGCTGGTAGGCTGGTGCCAGTGATGTTGGGCAGTTTTGATTACCCATTGTAAAGCCTTTCTGTCTAGGTTAATTAATCAGCTCTTGTAATCCATCTGGGTTACTTAATATTCTGAAGGAGTTGTTAATGAACAACAATTCTAAATGTTTGTCTTAAAATGTTAAAGCTTAATTTTATTTATGACACATAGATGTCACTAACATGGGCAGAACTATTGCTTATTTTAAATTTCCTTGGCTAATATAGCAGTGACACAAATTCCTAAACTTCAACAGTGCAATGTGAAGGTTGCCCCACTGTCCAATTATGAAGGAAGTTCGTCTTTCTGCAACTAATGTAGTAAAAACTGACCATTGCCAAGTCCAAATATAAGTGAAGATAACTTTTAAGAATATGCTGAAATTATGTATTTACTATTTCAGTAATATTTGAGTAATATTCTAAATATATTATTTGATTAAGCATTCTTTGTTGCTTACACAATTCATTATGGGTTATATATAAAACTGCGTGAATAGCATACGTCATCAGGCCACCACATCATATGTGCACATCTCGCTAAAGTAAAAATGAAACTAAGCACAAGCATTCCAGACTTCACGTGTTTTTCTTTCGATTAGTTGTATGTTTTGGAGTTACAAAACATAACATTGATGACAATGAAGTTTTAAACAAACTCAAGAAGACTACATACCTGTTGAAGTGCAAAGAGACATTTGAGTTAAAAAAAAAGGCACAGTGAGAAATCATCGAGTATAAAACAGCGCAGCACGTGCTTCTTCGAGAAGGGACAGATTTGGTCGAGATTTTTAACAAGCAGAAAATGGACAAATTCACGGGTCCATAATCAGTGAGTTAATAATCTTAAATCCTAACAGGGAATAATAATCCTAAATTTAAAAAAAAGCAGAAATGGCTGGCTACATTTGAAAGATAGACGCACTCAATTGCACAAGAGATAACCGGATTTTTTTTTACTGAGCGAATTGAGTAGCATTTTAAAGTAAATCAAATAGCCAATGAAAAGCGAGTGCCAACTTTGCTGAGTGCATTGGTGGAAAGGCATACATTTGGCTTAGAAGTTTAACTGCTTCAACCAATTTCCCCCGGGATTAATAAAGTATGACTATGACCATGACTAAACCAGCTGAAATCAGCTTTGCAGATATCATTAAAGTAATGCAGGAGTATTTAGAACCAATACCATTCTTGATTGCAGTATGCTCTTGATTTCATAAGTGGAATCAAAAGGAATTGGAATCCATTTCAGCATACATGGCTGAATTGAAGAGATTGCCTAAGCTTTGCCAGTTCAGTGATGGCCTTAATGATCCACTAAGAGATTGTTTATTTGTGGAATCTTACAAGAATGCATTCAAAAACAACTCCTAACTGAAGAACATCTCATATTTAAAAGAACAGTGGAAATCGCCATATCACTGGAAACAGCGGCTAGAGATACAAGTGAGCTGCAGTATTATAGCGATTTTTGGGTCCAGCACATTTAGCAGATAACTTCAGCCGTCAGTGTTCAGATCTGAATTGTGGATTTGATTTCAATGCAGCTCTGAACAATAGGTTCACATACCAGACAGACCAGGAAATAGGCACTTCGCTGATGGTCTGCATATGCATGAGTCCAATTAATACTCCATTGCATGGATGCAACAATGATTAACAATTGTTTTGGGTGTGATGGTGGGAGGATGGTAAATATGGATTTGTTCAACGTTCTGAATTTTCTTTGATCTTTAGCATATAAAATATCTCTAGTGCTGAGCATAGGCAGATCTTTCAACCAAAAGCACCTTCATATGATGCCTGCAACACACATAAAAGTTGCTGGTGAATGCAGCAGGCCAGGCAGCATCTCTAGGAAGAGGTGCAGTCGACGTTTCAGGCCGAGACCCTTCGTCAGGATTCATATGATGCCTGACGTATTTTGTTTGTCAAATAAAAAAGTTGCTTCATATCTACCAGTACTTTTCTCCAGTGATTTCATTTATGCAACAAATTAGGCATGAACAAAATTGAGATGTCTGAATGAAACCTGGCCGGGCCTTACTTTGCCTGGGACATGGGCCAATGAAGGTTTGAAGTTGAAACTTGCAGTAAATGCAATGAAAAAGGGCACATACAAAGAGCATGCTGAACCGAAAAAAGTAGACAACACAAGGTAAGAAAATAGATAATAAGGCAAGTTACAGTTTCAAAAAGAGCACTAATCTGCATGATGTTGAAGAAAAATCTGATAGTGATTATAGTGACTCAGATTAGATTGCCTTGAGATTTACCATGTGAAAACTAACAATAGACAAGCAATATGGCTTATACTGGAAGTGAACAGCAAATTAATTCAAATAGAATTAGACACAGACTCATCTGTTTCAGTCATTCCACAAAACATGTTTGAATGGCATTTCAAAGATGCTGAAATGAAGCCTGCAGATATCCAACTAAGAACTTATACTGGAGAAAAGATAACCCCTGTGGGAATGACATTTGTAGTAGTGAAATACAACAACCAACAAGCTACATCAGGCTTTTATGTGATAAAAATAAGAGGGCCAGCATTGTGGGGTTGTGAGTGGCTGAGCAACTACAACTTGATTGGAGATTCATCCACCATTTGCTTGCCACATCCCCTGCAATAGAGTCAAGTGAAAGTGAATTAGGAAAGGTACTGGATGATGTCACGGCAGTGCTCAAGGATGGTATTGGAAAACTCAACCAGCAAGGGTAAAATGAAAATGCCACACCCAAATTTTAGAAAGCCCATCCGTTTCCTTATGCCATCCATGATAGGAGTAGCTGAAGGAATTCTTTCCAAGGTTGAGTGAAGCCCATGGGCAATGGCAGTGGTCCTAGTAGCCAATAAAGATGGGTCTGTCAGGATCTGTGGTGATTTTAAGGTCACCATCACTTATTATTGAAAGTAGATCAGTAACATCTGCCCAGGAAGGAGGATATCTTTGAAAAGCCTTTATGAAGGGAAACAGTTCAACAAGGCAGAATGAGCTGAGGCCTACCTACAGATGGAGATGAAAAAAAGAGACCGAAGTGTTTCTTTTGGGGTAGCACCTGCACATGTACTCTGGCAGAAAGCGATGGACCAGGTGCTTCAAGGTTGCCCAGGCAGAGTGTTAACTAAATAACATCACTGTGAATTCTTTAACCCAAGCATCACTTACTGTTGTCACATTAATGATGCAAAAAGGATTACACAAACGTGCTGAGAAAACTCACGCAGTGGTGAATGCCCGAAGACCAAAGGAGATGTCACATATGTGGTCTTTTTTAGGATTTGTCAATTACTAATGCAGATTTCTGCCAATCCTGGCTACTGCACTTCAACACTTGACCTCATTACCACAGGTCAGGAAGAAATGACAATGAACAGTGTGACGTGGCTTTCAAAAATGTAAAGGAAACGATGACTTTCAGATACTGCAACATCATCATCCAGTGAAGTTTGCCTGTGATGCCTCGCCATATGGTATAGGTGCAGTTATGTCACATGGAATTAGTGCTGGAAGTGAATGCCCCAAATAGCCTTTCCATCACGTTCCCTTACGAACGCAGGGAAAAAACAATACTCACATATTGGCAGAGAGGGCTTGAGTCTGGTTTGGGGTGCAAAATGTTTCTATCAGTACTTGTACGGGAGAGAGTTTACCCTCAGTACTGACCATCAACCAGCGGTGTCCATTTTCAATCCACAGAAGGGTGTTCTTTTGGAGTTACAAAACATAACACCTATAAATCTTCAGGGCCCCACATCTTTCATGCATCATGCATATTAAGGAAATCCACTATTGCAACAGGTGATGGCAATAGGTAACACAAAATGCACTAATATGTTTGTGATCTCCTGATAGGCTGTTTTTTTGTGTGCAAGGTACTGTCAATAGTATAGTTCAAGACAATGCTCCTCAAAATAATTATTCCAAATTTTATTTAAGGTGACAACTCGAAGTAAAAATTCCCAATGACAAAAAAAATTCTGCCATGCCCATCCAAAGCAAAATCGGATCACTCAATTAGTGAAGCAGAAGTTCATGCTAAAACTTGGCTCCGAGTTAAGCACTATTTGTATCATCTCCTTTCTTTTCACGTCTTTCCTACCTTTCTTCTCTTCATCCTACTATTAATTTCTCACTTTCTTTCTCCCTTTTCTTTTTCAACAATTCCCTTCTTTAATTTAGTCACCATTCTGTCCTCTAACGTTGCTTAAACTTGCTCAAAAATAAGATCAGAAAATGCTAGAAATACTTAGCATGTCAATCAGTAGCTGTGCAGAAATGAACTGCGTTAGTAGTTCACTAACTGAATATACATTCCCAACTGCCATGCAGAGATTTGAACCACTGCCTCGGAATCATTGGTGGAGACTCCTGTATTAATAGCCTTGTAATGCAGCTGTTGTACTTCCCTACCTTGTTAATGCTAAATGATAAATTATAATTAAGAAGCTTTCTGTTCTACACAATTAAGTTGTTTACTGAACTCACATTACTGAAATGCCCCTAACTTAACACAAATTGCACTTTGTACCATTATTTACAAATGATTTTCTAATACAAAGAATACAGATATCTTGTACCCTGATCATGGCAGTGTAGACCTAAACTGTAACTGTTACCCTGTGTATGCCTTTAACCTATTGCTATCCAGATCTAAAACATTTCAAATTGCTGGATTTTGTTGAAAATGCATGGTAGCTTTAAAAGAGCAAAAAGAATTTCTGAGCTTTCATCTTTAAAATGAGAACCTGTAATTTACAATTTACAATCAGCAATTTCCCTCAACAACCACTAAAGTATGAATGATCTCATCCTTTGTTTATGAGCAGAAATTAGACTTCCTAGCTTTAAAAGGCCACTTTAGCTTTGAAAGAACAAAATAATGAATGTGAATTACATATTACAACATTCTTTCCCAGCACACTGCAAAACTTATGTTTCAAGAAAATACCTGTGAGAGATCCCAAAACTGAACGAACCTGAAAATTCAGAGTGAACATAAAAGGTTATTGTATGGTCATGAAATTCTGTAAATTTTATAAAAGTTTTCATTACCTCGACAAATCCCATTTATTTCCACTTCTCCAGGAGCACAGGGTGCTGACTTTGTTTCTGCAAAGACTATTTTAAATGGAAAGAAAAGTGAACTAATTAGGATGAATAACTGTCAAGGAGACAAATTGCATCCAGAAACATTTAATTTTCAAAGCAGTAGAACTTGTTTGAAGAACAAGGGTACAATTTTTTGTTAGCAATTTATGTTCTTCATGGTCATGTACAATTAATCCAAAGGTTACTCAGATCATTTATTATAGCAGAATAACAAGAGTTCAGCCTAAGACACGTGCAATTAAATTTTGAGTTTTTTTTCCCAAAGATTTCTCCAGTCCTTTGTATTTTCTTTTCTACAAATGGAAGTCATTTGCAGGTACAATATACAGCAGAAAGATAATATTTTTATGTAGCATTTTACCAAATAATTAGAACATTTTAATTAAATTCAATACATTGTTCTTTACAAATGAAGGTTGTTACCCTTTTACTTCCTACATGTTGGATCAAACATTATTCATCATATTGTCTGATCGCTCTCCTTGGACTAGTGTATGCTCCAGCTTTACTTATGCCCCTTCAGCCTGAACTTTAATAACTATGAATAACCCTACTGATGGTAGCAATTATTAGTCAGTGAATATTTCTCAAACTATAGAATTGTACAGCACAAAAGTGGCCAAGTAACCCAATGGCTTTCTTCAGAACCTTTTCTAGGATGTACAGAGTCATGAAAAATTATTCAGCCCCCATCTCTCTGTTCACATAAATGATTATTACAACCATGGATTTTAATTAATTTCACTGAGAGTTTTTATTTGTCAATCACATGCTGCCTTTTACCACAGTAGAGCCCAAAAAAGGGAAAATTGTAAAGCAATGAAAAAAATTCAAAAACTGGAATATCAGCAGTTCCAAAGTATTTATCCCCTTTGCTCAGTACTTAGTGGGACCACCTCTTGAAGCTATTACAGCCAGCAGTCTTTTTGGATAAGTCTCTATTAGCTTTGTACAATGTGATGGAGCAAGATTTGCCCGTTTCTCTTTATAAAATTGCTCAAAATGTGCCAGGTTAGTTGGGGAGCGACAGTGGACAGTAAGCTTGAGATCTTGTCGGAGATGTTCAATCGGGTTAAGGTCAGGACTCTGACTGGGCCACTCAAGGACATCGATTTTCTTCAACTGAAACCACTCCATGGTTGCTCTGGCAGTGTGCTTTGGATCATTGTCCTGCTGAAGGATGAACTTCCTCCCTAGTTTAAGCTTTCTGGCAGAGGCTGGCAGGTTTTTAATGCCACATCCCTCTCTATTTAACAGCACTCATCTTCCCATCAATCCTGACCAGATTTCTGGACTCTGCTGCTGAGAAGCATCTCCATAGCATGATGCTACCTCCACCATACTTTACAGTAGGGATGGTGTTACCTGGCTGATGCTCAGTATTAGATTTACGCCACACATACCTCAAAAATTGCATATCCTTGCCTGTAAGATCTTTACAAAGCATCACTAAGAAGATACTGCAAAGATGAGGAATAAAGTCTTGTGGTCAGATAAAGTGGAAATTTTTGGCTACAACACTAAGCGGTACATGTGGCAAACATGCAGACTCCAGAAAAGCAGCACCTGAGGTCACTGGAACTGTGCAATAGCAGCACTAACTACCAAATCATTATGTTAGTACCATGCAATATTTTCACAAGATCAGAAATATTGACTCAACATCAAGTAAACCTTCTAATTTTACAACTGAAACTTGCCAACTCCAAGCTCAACAAAAAGATACACCACCAGATACGTTTGCACTACTTGGATATCAACTATTTCTTGCATTGGCAGGGGTGAGTTTAACCAGTGAGAGAAGTACCGGCAAAGAAAGGCTGGATACTTTGCATTCAGAAAGATGGAAAACTCATCTGCTGAGAGCTTTTAAGCGCACACTGAGACTTAAATTAGATTCTTTGTGTAGTCATGCCTTCTGCTGGGTATTTGTGTAAGGCCCTTATTACCACTGACTCCACCAGCACCCTCATTCTTGGGAACACATCCCAACTACGAAATAAGGTGTCAGTCTGTTCCCGCAGCACTACTTACTCCAAATGCTTCAACTTTAATCAGTTCAACAGATTGGTTACCTCCAGAGTTTAAATCTAAATTAATCTCCCCAACTTATATCAGCCTCAGGCACCAATTTCAACTATACATTACTAATTAGCTTAACACTAATGCTGAATTACTGTGATATAACTTAACTGCCTTTGTAACATTTGTTGCTTATTAATTCACTCAATTAATTGCCTTCATCCAACAGGGCTGTGGATATTTTACATTCACCAAGACAGAAGATCATTCATTCAGTACTTTGTGCACCTCAGAGTAAATAGTTCAGTTTATATTGGTATACTGCTGAACAGATAACATGAGATAGCTTTGATATGCCAAAATGAAACTTGGATAATTTGTTGCTATAAAGTGACTGTCTTGTCTCCCTTTCCCTTCACCATTTACACCTCAGGCTTGAACTACTGCACAGAGTCTTGTCATCTTCAGAAGTTTTCGGATGACTCTGCCATAGTTGGATGCATCAGCAAGGGAGATGAGGTTGAGTACAGGGCTACGGTAGGAAACTTTGTCACATGGTGTGAGCAGAATTATCTGCAGCTTAATATGAAAAAGACTAAGGAGCTGGTGGTAGACCTGAGGAGAGCTAAGGTACCGGTGACCCCTGTTTCCATCCAGGGGGTCAGTGTGGACATGGTGGAGGATTACAAATACCTGAGTATACAAATTGACAGTAAACTGGACTTGTTAAAGAACATTGAAGCTGCCTACAAGAAGGGTCAGAGCCGTCTCTATTTCCTGAGGAGACTGAGGTCCTTTAACATCTGCCCGAAAATGCTGAGGATGTTCTACGAGTCTGTGGTGGCCAGTGCTATCATGTTTGCTGTTGTGTGCTGAGGCAGCAGGCTGAGGGTATCAGACACCAACAGAATCAACAAACTCATTCCTAAGGCCAGTGATGTTGTGGGGATGGAACTAGACTCTCTGATGGTGGTGTCTGAAGAGGATGCTGTCTAAGTTGCATGCCATCTTGGTCAATGTCTCCCATCCACTACATAATGTACTGGGTGGGCACAGGAGTACATTCAGCCAGAGACTCATTCCACCGAGATGCAGCACAGAGCGTCATAGGAAGTTATTCCTGCCTGTGGCCATCAAACTTTACAACCCTTCCCTTGGAGGGTCAGACACCCTGAGCCAATAGGCTGGTCCTGGACTTATTTCATAATTTACTGGCATAATTTACATATTACTATTTAACTATTTATGGTTCTATTACTATTTATTATTTATGGTGCAACTGTAACAAAAACCAATTTCCCCCGGGATCAATAAAGTATGACTATGACTATGACTACGACTATGACTATGACTATGACTATGACTATGACTATGAGTGGTATGCCCTTGATTTGATGTTAAATTAAAGAAGACAAAGTTTGAGCCAGCAGCTTAAGTTAATACCATCTAGTGCAAGTTCCCAGCCTATGGACTCCTACCATTAAGCAAGGGGCCTGTAGACCCCAAGTTTTGAATCCCTGATCTAGTGGATGCAGTTTGTCTTGATGAATTTACTTAACTAAATACCGAACATAATATTCTTACACACTTTCAACAAA
The DNA here is from genome assembly GCF_963921235.1 of Mobula hypostoma. Lineage (NCBI taxonomy): Eukaryota > Metazoa > Chordata > Chondrichthyes > Myliobatiformes > Myliobatidae > Mobula > Mobula hypostoma. Next base: position 88,510,684 of record NC_086101.1, on the reverse strand, counting down.
AGTATGCTTTGTGAAACAAATCTTTGGTTTACTTACAGAACATTGCTTTATAAGTTAGTTAGCTGTTCATTGAATGGTATCCCTTTAACAACATTGGCATTCTAATAAGTGAAGTCCTCAAACATGGAATTTTCCATTCTAATATGATATTTATCTGATCTTTATTTCGGTAATTTATCTGCTAACCTTCAGTTGCACAGTAACCCATGCATCCCTGAGTAGGTTGAAGGTAATAGATAAAGAAGGCTCCACAGTTCCTTAGAGAGACAGGGATCCGAAATAAGCAACAGTCTTGGGTGCTGCCTGAGAACTGCCATGTAGCGCAGGCCGTTAATTTCTTTATCTCACCACGGCGAGGCAACGAGTTGGAACCGTCAAGGGAAAGCCAAACAGGAGCTTGTGTGCCACACTTATTCATCTGAGAAGAAACATCATTAGAAAGGTCATATGAATGAATAGTCCATAAAATCCTTTATAAATAGTTCTGTTTCATTTAAAGTCACAGCATATTAACAGGCTGTTCAGGTCCAGCGAGCCCACACTGCCCAGTTATACCCATGTGACGATTAACCCACCAATCCGTACGTGTTCGGAAACCGAAGCACCTGGAGGAAACCCACGTGGTCATGGGAAAAATGTACAAACAGTGGTGGGCAGTGGTGAGAATCGAACCCCAGTTGCTGGGGTTCATGCTGACAGCTACACTACTGTGCCATCCCTTATAAATTCTGTTAATTTACATGTTTAGAGTTTAACTGACTCAAAGAGACTAGATTGCTCATAGCTCTGGCACTCAGTTCGTTTCATTAAGTTGAGTTACATTTAAAACATACGAATGTTGCATATATTACTAACTTCTATACAGTTTGTTGGAATTTCTGCTGGCTTGTCTCGAATCATGAAGCGATACCATCCTGGTGTCAGTGAATGATCACATATGAGGTCTTGGATTGCAAACTGCTGGAGCTGAATAGAATCGAAGTGAATGCTTCGGGAAGGGTTCCGGAGAACTTGATGTCCTCCCGGGTAGCATTCTGGGGCTACAGGAAACAAAAGTTACAATTAATTAAGAGGACGACTGATTCTCAACCGTACCTTTAGTTTGCAAAACCTTGTTACTATGTTTAAAAGCTCAAGTGAAATTAGTAATTACTGATTTAATTCAATAAGAATACAAGATAGTGCAACATAAGAAGTATACTCAATAGACATTCCATTAGTAACGAATGTTGAAGATTTCAGCTAATATTTTCAGTTAAAGCCCTCCCCACCATTGAGCACATCTACACAGAGCGCTGTCGCAAAAAAACAAAATCCATCATCAATGACCCCCACCACCCGAGACACGCACTCTCCTCGTTTCTGACATCAGGATGAAGGTACAGGAGTATCAGGACTCACACCATCAGGTTCAGGAACAGCTATTACACCTCAACCATCAGGCTCTTGAACCAGAGAGGATAACTTTACTCAACTTCATTGCCCCATCACTGAACAGTTCCTATAACCACTTTCAAGGGACTCTTCATCTCATGTTCTCAATATTTATTGCTGATCTATTCATTATTTTTTTTTCCTTTTGTAGTTGCACATTCTGTTGTCTTTTAAACATTGGCTGTTTGTCCATCTTGTTGGCTGCAGTTTTCAATTGATTCTATTGTGTTTCTTGGACTTACTGTATATACCCACAAGAAAATGAATCTCAGGGTTGTATACGATGTCATATATCAGGGGTTCCCAACCTTCTTTGCAGCGCGGACCGGTTTCATATTGACAATATTCTTGCGGACCGGCCGACCGGGGGGGGGATGGTTGCCAACGGACAAGAGTACAGTAGCAGTCAAATACGTTGTGTTTGCCACGAAAAGACTACAATGACCATGAAGCCTTGCGCGGGCACCAGTGCGCATGCGTGACTTGCATATGCGTGCATGTGCCGTTTTTTGCTACAAATCGTTTTTGGCGATTCTGTTCGGGAGGGGGGCGCTGTTAATCACAACTGGAATATCGGTGATAAGTGGCTAATACACTCAATTTCGTTTCTAAAAGGGTTTATCTAACGTATTTAATATCTAACACACAGCGCATATTTTCCTCGCATGAATATAGTGATAAGTCAATTATCAGGGGAGGACAGGGGGGCTTGAAATACGTGTTGAACGAACTTCCAGTAGAAGTGGTGGAAGCAGGTTCGATATTATCATTTAAAGTTAAATTGGATAGGAATATAGACAGGAAAGGAGTGGAGTGTTATGGGCTGAGTGCAGGTCAGTGGGACTTGGTAAGAGTAGCGTTCAGCATGGACTAGAAGGGCAGAGATGGCCTGTTTCCTTGCTGTAATTGTTATATGGTTATGTAAGTAAGTCAATAGCATCATAACATTTTAAGTAACGTTTGGATATTAAACACACAGCGCATATTTTCCCCGTATGAACATATAAAATCATTGCAACACACCAATATCGCTGAATCAGTGGGAGCCCTGGGCTTGTTTTCCTGCAACAAGGCTGCCCCATCGAGGGGTGATGGGAGACAGCGATACTCGAATGGGTTCCTTATGTCCAGTCTATTCCACAATTTAGTTTTTGTTACATTCATCGCAGAGATAAGTTGGAAATGGAAGCAACGTTTTCAGTGCTTTCGTGGCTATCTCAGGATATTCGCCCTTCACTTTGATCCAGAATGCCGGCAGAGATGTTATGGCAAACATAGTTTTCAGCCCGCCGTCATTTGCAAACTTGAGGAGTTGATCTCCTTCTCACGCTGACATGGACGACGCACGGGTAATGACCTCACGTGCGTTCAAGCTCAACAGTGCGCGTGACAGGGAATGAGGAAAGGTGCAGCTGACTCATATCACCAAATCATATCATTTCCTCGCGGCCCGGTAGCGCTTGCCTTGCGGCCTGGTACCGGTCCGCGGCCCGGTGGTTGGGGACCGCTGTCGTATATGAACTTTGGTAATAAACTTACTTTGAACTTAAAAGTGATATATAACAGCTCTATGGTATTTTGAATTTTCCTCCTGAAAATCCTCCTTGGATATTACCCCATGACCACGGATATAATGATGCAAATCTGAAAATGCCACTCAAAAGCTGCATGAGAATTTGTTTCCTGTGGTTAGTTGATTGGTAACCATTGAATCTTCAAACATAGCTCATCTTGCACTACAAACATAGGCTTACACTGACATTAACTTTCCCTCTTCTGATCAGTCACCACCTACACACTCACTTAGCTAGACAGGGTCCAGAGAAGGTTCACAAGAATGATCTCAGGAATAAAAAGGTTAACATATGAGGAATTCTGCAGATGCTGGAAATTCAAGCAACACACATAGAAGTTGCTGGTGAACGGAGCAGGCCAGGCAGCATCTGTAGGAAGAGGTGCAGTCGACGTTTCAGGCCGAGACCTTTCGTCAGGACTAACTGAAGGAAGAGTGAGTAAGGGATTTTTATAAATGAGAAGCATTTGATGACTCTGGGACTGTACTCACTGGAGTTTAGAAGAATGAGGGGGGATCTCATTGAAACCTATTGAATATTGAAAGGCCTAAACAGAAAGAATGTGGAGAGGATGTTTCCAGTAGTGGTGATGTCTTCAGAATTGAAGGATATTCCTTTCGAACAGAGATGAGGTAACATTTCTTTAGCCAGAGGGTGGTGAATCTGTAGAATTCACTGCAACAGGTTGCTGTGGAGGCCAAGTTTTTCAGTATATTTAAAACAGAGATTGAAAGGTTCTTGATTGGTAAGGGTATGAAAGGTTAAGGGGAGAAAGCAGAGGAATGGGGTTGAGAGGGATAATAAATCAACCATGATTAAATTGTGGAGCCGATTTGATGAGCTGAATGGTCTAATTCTGCTCCCATGCCCTGTGGTCTTACATTGAGGGCATGCACCAGATTTTAGCTCGAACCATCAAACAGCAATATTGAATCATATAAGAGATTCAGTACTTTGAAGTGATAGACAGAACACACCAAAGGGATTCCAGCAGGCTCTGGTTAGTTTTTAGATGAGCCTTGGTTTTATGGTGCACAACTAGCATTGCATCATGCGAGAGAATTTCTAAACAGTTGCAAGTTGGACTGTAATATGGAGCCCACACATTGAATGCTTCAACATGTGCATTGAAAACACAGCAGTGAGGTGGAGGGGTGGGGAGTAAGAGAAGGGAAAGTTGTAGTAATTAACGAGGGTTCACGGGAAGGTGGATGCTGACAGTAATACAGCTTTAAGATCTTAAATAGAAAAGTGATCTGAGTTGTCATGAGCCATATTACTACACTGGGTCACCACCCAAAAATTTAGCAAACTTGCTATTAGGACAATTCAACAAAATTCACCTTGGTAATGACCCCTAGATTAATCTTTAAGGGGCAAAGGGTTTGACAATTTGGCATTACTTTTACAACATAACTGAGTTGCCAAAAAGAGGATAATTTCAGGCAGAACATCAAAGTAAATTTAAACTACATGAAAAGCATTCCTTATTTTGATATTATCCTTCAGTGACACATATCCAGACCTTCAATTTCACAAGCTAAGCAGCTAGAGCCTATAACCATAACTACAGCAAAATTGAAGCACTTGAAGAAAATTTGCTTAACTGGACTTCCCAAAAGCAAATCAACAAGACATCCTCTTATATATTTATTAGGGAAAGCATTTTGAAACAAAGGAGCTAAATAGTTGTTAATTTGAATATATGCTTCTATTAAATACACCATTAACCAAAACTAATTTAACAGTTTGACACGTGAACAATTGGACTCTTCTAAATTAGAGGCTGTTCTCTGTGTAAATCCTGCTCAGCTGTTGGATGTCATTAGGACGCCAGTGTCAGAGTGGAGATGGAGAATTGCCATCAAGTAGTTGTTAGCAAGTTCAGATTGCCAGCACATACATGAGTGAAAGTCCTCAAATGCCAGCAATGACCACACAAATCAGCAGCAGTTAGTGTTGCTGTTACACTGTTCCAGTAACTGGGCTACAACCCTGACCTTGGTGCTGTCTGTATTTTTCCTCTGTGATTGCAGGGATTTCCCAGGGGTGTTCTAGTTCTGTCCCACATCCCAAGAACATGCTGATAGGTTAATTGGCTACTATTCTGGTGAAAATTTCTAAGGGGTGGACGAACATGTGTGAAAGAATAGGTCACAAGTTATCAGAATGATTTCTCTGCAGATTCTTCAAATGGAAGCCGGCATGAACCCAATGGATCAAATGGTCTCCTTCCACAAGTTAATAAGAAGGTCAAATTTCCTTGCAAACTTATCTCATTCTTATTCAAGAAGTTAACTTGGCCTGCAGCATAAACACAATCAAGGTGAAAACTAACAATAACATACAAAGCCACCTTATTATAAAAATACAAAAAAATGATCATTTGGCCCATCAAACCGTGACAAGCTCCAAGGGTGGTCGTAGAGGGAGATTTCAGAAACTCTTATACGGGCACAAAATTGAAAGAAAAATGAACGGCTATGAGGAAGGCAAACATCAGATCGATCTTGGCGTAGGTTAAAAGGTTAGAATAACATTGTAGGCTGAAGGGCCTGTAAAATGCTGCACTGTTCTATGTACAACTTATTCTCCCACACCTACACATCAAGTCTGTTTCTGACAGTTTGTTATTGACTAATTAAACAGTAATTTACAGAGCCAATCAACTACCAGCTCATCTTTCAGGATATGAGAGGAAACAGAACCACCTGAAGGAAGTCAAAGCAGGCACTTTGATACAATGCAGACTACACCTGAGAGTCTAGAAGCTCGACGCTGAGGCAGCTGCACAAACTGCTGCACCACTAACCCGACGAGTGGACAATATCCACAATTTTCTATTAGTTCCATGGTTGAAATCAAAGCAAGTGTTTAAATTAGAGCTGTGTTCATTGCGGACACCTCCAAGAGGGCCACATAAGGTTTGGAGGCTTGCGTGCCTCAAAGACCTGGAGAGCTATGTTGGCTGGAGTCAGGGCTTCATGATTTGGCCCTTGGTCGGATCACCCATGCCAAACAGGTCACAGAGTCTAATCTTTTGGGTAAAAAATAATTGCTGATTAGTACATTGGTAAATTGGTTTATATCATCACATGCACTGAGGTATAGTGAAAATTGTTCTTCTCATCATCCAGACAGATCATTTCAACAGTACAATGAGGTAGTACAAGTAAAAGCAATAACAGAATGCAGAATAAAGTTTCGCCATTACAGGGAATGTAGAGTGCAAGCAGACAATAAGGTGTCAGGCCATTACAATGTAGATTGTGAGGTTAAGAGTCCATCTTATCATACTAGGAGACCATTCAATAACCTTACAACAGTGGGATAAAGGTTCTCCTTGAGCAGAGTGGTAAATGTTTTCAGGCTTTTGCTCCTTCTCTCCAATGGTAGGGGGAAAAGAGAGACTGTCTGGGGTTGATGGGGTCTTTGATTATGTTATCTGATTTATTGAGGAAGCAAGTTGTGTAGGCAGGGTACAATGGCTGGTTTCTGTGATGTGGTGAGCTATATCCACAACTCTGCAGCTTCAAGTGATCTCAGCCAAAACCGTTGCCATACCAAGTTGTCATACATCCAGACAGAATGCTATCTATTATGCATTGATTAAAAACTCATGAAGGTCAAAGGGTCTATGCCAATTTTTTTTTGCAAAGATGATAATTTACTTGACTGTCACAATTCTTATGCAAATTCCTCGTCTTTTGTAATGTCCAAAAGAGCTTAAAGCAAATGTAAAGCTTTAACATGTCATGGTACTGCAATATTACAAACAGACCAGGCAATTTACACACAACACATTCCCACAGATAGCAATTTAACAGAGAAAATTTTAGTAATGTTGACTAAGAAACAGATATTTGTCAGTACATCACCACAACTGCCTCTGTTCTTCCAAATATTTATGTCCATCTGGGAAAATTGATAAAGCCACGTTGTAAAAGCTCTTCTAAATGCTTGCACCTCTGACATGTCAGCATTCCTTAGGTATTGCACTGAGGCAGCCTCACTCACTTGTGCATGAGAATCTGGAGCAGGATCTGAACCCGCGACCTCTGTGTAAGCAATAAGAGTGCTACCAATGCAGATAAGAGTCAGCAGAACACAACACACTATGATTTGTATGCAAGAACACATTTTCTCCCAATCTCTGGTGTGAATATTGACTGGATGTCTGAAATGAGATAACAGATAATCTCTTCTCCCAGATAGCTGTGGAGAACAGTTTCAATAGCTCATTTATTAACTATTCAGGTGAGCCCATTCAATAACCAGTCTCTTTGTCTGACGTGCCAACTATCATCGTAGCAGCAAAAACTTCTGATGATTAACATTCAAAAATTATAAACACAATGTCCAATCTAAAGCACAGTATAGATTATGAGAAAGAATTTTGCTAGATTAAAAAGCCAATAATTCTGAGGCCTGACTGCATGGAATCAGATAACTGGCATAAGGCACATTCTTAACAATTCATCTATCTATCTATATACTACTAAAACTCGCATGCTCTGTTCTTCTGTTTGTGACCTCCAATTAGCGCAAACGGTGCATTACAGCAGCACTATTTTTGGCTAAATCAACTTAAAATGCCCTACAGAATGCAGGCAAGGTTCAGGGTTATATATTCATTAAAAATTGCTCACTCACCAAAATCAACAGCCCCGCTTTCACCTGAGAGCCGATGTCAGCCATGATGGAAACCGCGACGCGACACCAGGGCGCACGTGCATGGCCAGCCTCAGAAGCGACTTACGATGCTCACAGCAGCGACACCAACCGGAGCAAAAGGGCAGGGCAGCTCTATTTTGAGTGGTCACATTCTGCTAATCACCATCAGCATGTGCAGGATTGGGATAGATGAAACTGAGACCCACCAATAAGAGATAATTAAATCTTATTGTAATGAAGTACTTCGAGATACCCATCAAACCCTTTGCTGCAGTCAAAGGACAGCGGTGACGATATCACATCAATTTAGGAGAGTGCCAACCACATCATCAAGAATAATCAGCATCCTGGAGGCTTTGGTGTTACTGCTTCATAACTTCTATCCAGCATTAGGGTAAGAAAAAATATGGTCAGCCTAATTGTGCCGTGTGGAAAGTGAAAGGGGATATTATGGTCAGGAGATGACGTCAAACATCGTCGGGAAGCGACAAGGAGAGGGAGAGAACAATAATCGGATGAGGCCAGGGCCGCATGACTCCAGGATCAAAGAGACAGGATAAAAAAGACGAGAGAAGAAGAAGAGACAGAGGAGGAGAGAAATGCACATCTCCAGGATCAGGGACAAACAATAAACAGCAGAAGAGATGAAGAGACGGGAGATGAAAGGGCTGCATGTCTCCAGAATGACAAAAACAGGCACAGGAGGAGGACAGAGGAAGAGACAAAGGAGCAGAATGCACGTCTCCAAGATCAGAGACAAAGAATGAACAACAGAAGAGTTGAAAAGACAGCGGATGAAAGGACTGCACGTCTCCAGAATGTCAACGAGAGGCACAAGGGTGGCAGATCAACCAGAAATGCTGCCATCAAAAGTGTCCTTCGCTAAACGAAGAGGAGCTATATTTGCCTTGCTATGCGTCGTTCTTCTTTAATAAACTGAGGTTTTCTTCTTCAATTTCCAAAGCAAAGCGATACCAATAGCATTCAGGAAAATATAATGCTCATTCTGTTCACATCAGACTGCACTACCCTTCTCTCAAAGGGTGCCCTAACGGGTAACCCCGTTGTCTAGTAAGTATAAATGTTATCTGTTCAGGATAACTTTCGAAGTGTGATCACTTAAAAATCTTTTAAACTATTTAATTATCAGTCATTTGGGCAGCTCTCTCCAGATCAATGTTTCATGTGTCTCATCTAAAGGATTAGCTTGTGCAATATAGATATAAAAAATGCTGGTGAATGCAGCAGGCCAGGCAGCATCTATTGGAAGAGGTACAGTCAACGTTTTGGGCTGAAACCCTTCGTCAGGACTAACTGAAAGAAGAGCTAGTAAGAGATTTGAAAGTGGGCAGGGGAGGGGGGAGATCAGAAATGATAGGAGAAGATGGGAGGGACAGCAAGGACTCTCCCACCCCCACCAATGACCCCTTCTCCCGTCTTCAACCCTCCTCCTCTTCATGGACACCCGGCTTTGGTCTTCAGCCTGCTCTGGATCTCTTTACTGCAAACTGCCAATGGGACATCAACCATCTCGACTTCACCGCACCTTGTTCCCATTGCAACCTCATTCCTTCCGAACGCTCTGCTCTCTACTCCCTCCACACTAATCCTAACCTTACTATAAAACCCGCTGATAAAGGGGTGCTGTTGTAGTCTGGCGCATTGACCTCTATCTTGCCAAGGCACAGCGACAACTTGCGGATACCAAGGATCTCCCATCCACTGCTACCAACCTTATAGTTCTCACACCCGGCACTTCCCCTTTCTATCTCCTACCCAAGATCCACAAACCTGCCTGTCCCGGTAGACCCATTGTCTCAGCTTGCTCCTGCCCCACCGAACTCATTTCTGCATACCTCGACACGGTTTTATCACCCCTTGTTTAATCCCTTCCTACCGATGTTCGTGACACTTCTCACATTCTGAAATTTTTCGATGATTTTATGTTCCCTGGCCCCCACCGCTTTATTTTCACCATGGATGTCCAGTCCCTATATACTTCCAACCCCCATCAGGAAGGTCTCAAAGCTCTCCGCTTCTTTTTGGATTCCAGACCTAACCAGTTCCCCTCTACCACCACTCTGCTCCGTCCAGCGGAATTAGTCCTTACTCTTAATAATTTCTCCTTTGGCTCCTCCCACTTCCTCCAAACTAAAGGTGTAGCCAAGGGCACCCGTATGGGTCCCAGCTATGCCTGCTTTTTTGTTGGCTTTGTGCAACAATCTATGTTCCAAACTTATTCTGGTATCTGTCCCCGACTTTTCCTTCGCTACATCGATGACTACATTGGCGCTGCTTCCTGCACGCATGCTGAGCTCGTTGACTTCATTAACTTTGCCTCCAACTTTCACCCTGCCCTCAAGTTTACTTGGTCCATTTCCGACACCTCCCTCCCCTTTCTAGATCTTTCTTTCTGTATCTCTGGAGACAGCTTATCTACTGATGTCTACTAAAGCCTACGGACTCTCACAGCTATCTGGACTATTCCTCTTCTCACCCCGTCTCTTGCAAAAATGCCATCCCCTTCTCCCAATTCCTCTGTCTCCACTGCATCTGCTCTCAGGATGAGGTTTTTCATTCCAGGATGAAGGAGATGTCCTCCTTTTTTAAAGAAAGGAGCTTCCCTTCCTCCACCATCAACTCTGCTCTCAAACGCATCTCTCCCATTTCACGCACATCTGCTCTCACTCCGTCCTCCCGCCACCCCACTAAGAATAGGGTTCCCCTGGTCCTCACCTACCACCCCACCAGCCTCTGTATCTTCCACCACCTCCAACGGGATCCCACCACTAAGCACATCTTTCCCCCCCCCCCCCCCCGCTTTCTGCAGTGATTGCTCCCTACGCAACTTCCTTGTCCATTCATCCCCCACATCCCTCCCCACCGATCTCCCTCCTGGCACTTATCCTTGTAAGCAGAACAAGTGCTACACATGCTCTTACACTTCCTCCCTCACTACCATTCAGGGCCCCAGACAGTCCTTCCAGGTGAGGCAACATTTCACCTGTGAGTCGGCTGGGGTGATATACTGCGTCCGGTGTTCCCGATGTGGCCTTCTATATATTGGCGAGACCCGACACAGACTGGGAGATCGTTTCACTGAACACCTACGCTCTGTCCGCCAGAGAAAGCAGGATCTCCCAGTAGCCACACATTTTAATTCTGCGTCCCATTCCCATTCTGATATGTCTATCCACGGCCTCCTCTACTGTAAAGGTGAAGCCATACTCAGGTTGGAGGAACAACACCTTATATTCTGTCTGGGTAGCCTCCAACCTGATGGCATGAACATTGATTTCTCAAACTTCCGCTAATGCCCCACCTCCCCCTCGTACCCCATCTGTTATTTATTTATTTATTTATATACACATTTTCTTTTTCTTTCTCTCCTTTTTCTCCCTCTGTCCCTCTCACTATACCCCTTGCCATCCTCTTGGCTCCCCCCCTCCTCCTTTTCTTTCTCCCTAGGCCTCCTGTCCCATGATCCTCTCGTATCCCCTTTTGCCATACAACTGTCCAGCTCTTGGCTCCATCCCTCCCCCTCCTGTCTTCTCCTATCATTTTGGATCTCCCCCTCCCCCTGCCACTTTCAAATCTCTTACTAGCTCTTCTTCAGTTAGTCCTGACAAAGGGTCTCGGCCCGAAACATCGACTGTACCTCTTCCTAGAGATGCTGCCTGGCCTGCTACGTTCACCAGCAACTTTTATGTGTGTTGCTTGAAATTCCAGCATCTGCAGGTTTCCTCGTGTTTGCAATATAGATATGACTTGATCAATAAATGAATTAAAAAATCATATGCGAACAAGTCTTAAATCCAACCTTAATATTAACCATTTGATTCTGTTTCGGAAAGATAGTCCAATAAATTATATACTTCATACGGTCTGGACCTTAGTACCTAAATTTAGGAGATAGATATGAAGCAGATTTGAAACTGTTCTGTCAGAGAGAAAAAAATCATTTCACAGATTTTCTGAGGTCATTGAAGATTGATTACTATTATTACTGGACAAAGTTTTCACCTCAGAAAGAAAAATTGAATTACTGCGGCATAAAAATGGCTGGATGAGATGTCGAGGGAGGAGATTGCTGAGCCTCTGGCGATGGTCTTTGTATCATCAATGGGGACAGGAGAGGTTCCGGAGGATTGGAGGGCTGTGGATGTTGTTCCCTTATTCAAGAAAGGGAATAGAGATAGCCTAGGAAATTATAGACCAGTGAGTCTTACTTCAGTGGTTGGTAAGTTGATGGAGAAGATCCTGATAGGCAGGGTTTATGAACATTTGGAGAGACATAATATGATTAGGAATTGGCAGTATGGCTTTGTCGAGGGCAGGTCATGCTTTACGAGCCTGATTGAATTTTTTGAGGAAGTGACTAAACACATTGATAAAGGAAGAGCAGTAGGTGTAGTGTATATGGATTTCAGCAAGGCATTTGATAAAGTATCCCATGCAAGGCTTATTGAGAAAGTAAGGAGGCATGGGATCCAAGGGGACATTGCTTTGTGGATCCAGAACTGGCTTGCCCACAGAAGGCGAAGAGTGGTTGGAGACGGGTCATATTATACATGGAGGTCGGTGACCAGTGGAGTGCCTCAGGGATCTGTTCTGGGACCGTTACTCTTCATGATTTTTATAAATGACCTGAATGAGGAAGTGGAGGGATGGGCTAGTAAGTTTGCTGATGACACAAAGGCTGGAGGTGTTGTGGATAGTGTGGAGGGCTGTCAGAGGTTACAACGGGACATTGATAGGATGCAAAACTGGGCTGAGAAGTGGCAAATGGAGTTCAACCCAGATAACTGTGAAGTGGTTCATTTTGGTAGGTCAAATATGATGGCAGAATATAGTATTAAGGTACGACTCTTGGTAGTGTGGAGGACCAGAGGGATTTTGGGGGTTTGAGTACATAGGACGCACAAAGCAGCTGTGCAGGTTGACTCTGTGGTTAAGAAGGTGTACGGTGTATTGGCTTTCATCGATCATGGAATTGAATTTAGGAGCCGAGAGGTAATGTTGCAGCTATATAGGGCCCTAGTCAGACCCCACTTGGAGTACTGTGCTCAGTTCTGGTCGCCTCACTGCAGGAAGGATGTGGAAACCATAGAAAACGTGCAGAGGAGATTTACTAGGATGTTGCCTGGATTGGGGAGCATGCCTTATGAGAACAGGTTGAGTGAACTCGGCCTTTTCTCCTTGGAGCGACGGAGGATGAGAGGTGACCTGATAGAGGTGTATAAGATGATGAGAGGCATTGATCATGTGGATAGTCAGAGGCTTTTTCCCAGGGCTGAAATGGTTGCCACAAGAGGTCACAGGTGCTGGGGAGTAGGTACAGAGGAGATGTCAGGGGTAAGGTTTTTTCATGCAGAGAGTGGTGAGGGCATGGAATAGACTGCCAGTGATGGTGGTGGAGATGGATACGATAGGGTCTTTTAAAAGACTTTTGGATACGGACATGGAGCTTAGAAAAATAGAGGGCTATGGATAACCCTAGTAATCTAAGGTAGGGACATGTTCGGCACAACTTTGTGGGCCGAAGGGCCTGTATTGTGCTGTAGGCTTTCTATATTTCTATGTTTCTATAAAAGTGCATTATTTCAAAATGCTTCTATTCTGCAATGATTTTATTGGTAACTCACTATCCACACAAAACTATTATTCCCATGTAAGCACAAAGAATAAGAATAGAAAGTCATTAATAACAGCAATAAAGATTTGAGAGACTTCACATTCAGTGGGCATGAGTGACGATCTACTATTTCCTTTCATATGAATCAATTTAATCTTCTATAATCCAAAGTCAGTTCCCTTAAAATAAAATTTTGAAGAGAGGTTTATATTGGAATTGAAATCTACTGGGCATAGCTCCAGAAAGGAGTTTCCCTCAGGATGCGGGATCTCCAACAGGAGACTGGCAGCTGTGAATGCCAGGACATCTGGCTGGATCAGAGCTATATGCTCTAAGTAAACCCAATCTTGTTACTTTATTGGAACATACAGAAGATACAAGAGTACAACAGACAAACACGTCCTTCAACTGCTTCTAATCTACTTTCCTCAGTTCCTATTTTAATTTTTTATTACCAGTTTAGCATTTTCACCCGAGGACCAGTCTTATCCATAATTTCAGCTATCTTTAAGAATTTAGAATTTATTTAAATCTTACATCCATCCTACAACGTGAGGGAGTAAAATTTTCTTGCGTTATGACTCCGTTGCAATGTACCGACGTGTGAATTTAAAAGTCTAATGGCTTGTAGAAAGAAGCTGTCTCATAACCTGTTGGTCTGGCTTTAATGTTACGGTAGCATTTGCCAGACAGAAGCAGCTGAAACAGTTTATGGTTGGGGTGACTGGTGTCCCTGATGATCTTCCAGCCCTTCTTTCTGCACTTGCTGTTGTAAATGTCCTCAGTGGAGAGAAGTTCACATCCACAGTTGCACTGTGCTTTCTGTACCACTCTCTGAAGTACCCAGCGATCAAGGTTGGTGCAGTTCCCATACCAAGTGGTGAGACAGCCAGTCAGTATGCTCTCAGTAGAAGGTCTTGAGGATTTGGGGGTCCATGCCGAACTTCTTCAGTCACCCAAGGTGGAAGACACACTGTTGTGTTTTTTTTTGCCACAAAGCCAGTGTGTACAGTTTAGGTGAGATCATCGGCGTTGTGTATACCGAGGAATTTGAAACTACTCACCCTCAAAACTGCAGACCCATTGATGCTAAGCTGTCTCCGTTCCTCCTGTAGTCCACAATCAGCTCTTTTGTTTTTTGGACATTGAGGGAGAGGTTGTTATCCTGGCACCACTGTGTCAGGGTGTCAACCTCTCCTCAGTAGGCTGTCTCATTACCACTAGAAATAAGGCCGATCAAAGTTGTGTCATTGGCGAATTTGATCAGCAGATTGGAGCTGTGAGTGGCAGTACAGTCGTGGGCGTAAAGCAAATGGAGAAGGGGTCTCAGAACACAACCCTGGGGGCACCTGTGTAGAGGTGAGGGAGCCTGTCCTTACCACCTGTCGGCGATCAGACAGGAAGTCTAAGATCCAGCTGCACAAGGTGGGGTGCAGGCCCAGGTTTCTGAGCTTCCTGTCAAGTCTGGAAGGAATTATGATGTTGAATACTGAACTGTAGTCCAGGAACAGCATTCTAACATATGCATCCCCCTTCTCCAGGTGAGTGAGGATGGTGTGTAGTACTGTGGCTCTGGTGTCATCTACAGGCCGGTTCCATCGGTAGGCAAATTGTTGGGAGTCCAATGTGGGTGATAGACATAGGCTTTAACCAGCCTCTCAAAACATTCGCTTATAATTGAGGTGAGTGCAATAGGGTGCTGATCTTTTAGGCATGCTACCTTGGTTTTCTTAGGTACAGGGTCAATGATGGACAATTTGAAGCAGGAAGGCACTACACACTGGGGAGGGAGAGATTAAAAATGTCCGCAAACACATCAGTCAGCTGTTCAGCACACACTTTGAGGATGCACCCTGGAATGCATTCTGTTCCCACTGTCTTGCAGCTGTTGACACGTTGGAACGTTCTATGTATCTCAGCCTCGGAGATGACCAAGGTGCAGGTCTCATTGGCGGCTCTCCGAGGGTTCAGTCCTGTCAACCTTGAATCGAGCGTAAAAAGACAATTAGCTCATCCGGGAGCGAGGCGGCAATGTTTGCTGTACCGCTGCATTTCCTCTTGAAGTCCACAATGGTGTGCAGTCCTTGCCATTGTCATTGCCGCAGAGCTGTGACTGGATTTTGTCCATGTTGCCGTTTGCCACCTGGATGACTCTATGCAAATCATAGTGGCATCTCTTGAGCTTCCCTTGGTCTCTGGAGGTGAAGGTTTTATCCCTTGGGCTGAGAGCAACACACACTAAACTCTTTATCCAAGGCTTCTGGTTTGGGCAGACCTGAACCAATTTTTGGGAATACCTTCAATGCATTTCTGAATGAAGCTTGTGATTGCCGCCGTGTTTTCGGAGATGTTCTTGGCTCGAAATACCTCCCAGGTGACGCTATCAAAGCAGTCTTGCAACATTGAATCAGATTGGTTGGACCAGCAGTGGAAAGTTTTCACTATGGTCACTTCCTGTTTCAATTTCTGCCTGTAGGCGGATAGGAGCAAGATGGAGGAATGGTCAGACCTTCCAAAGGGAGGGTGGAGAAGTGCCTTGTAGGCATTGCGGAAGGGAGAGTAGCAGTGGCCGAGTACGTTTCCTCCTCATGTGCTCACCTCGATGTGTTGGCAGAACTTCAGATAAGCTCTGGTTAGCAATGCTTGATTAAAGTCTCCAGTGATGATGAAAGCAGCCTCTGGGTGTGTGGTTTCATGGATATTGATGGTTTCATAAAGTTCATTGACAGCCAGGTTGGTATTGGTCTGTGGTGTGATATACATCGCTGTTTATAATAACAGACATCAGTTCTCTGGGCAGCTAGAAAGGTCAACACAGCAGCATAAGGTACTCCAGATCTGGGGAGCAAAAATATTTGAGGGTGTGCGCACTGCCTGGGCCACACCAACCATTGTTCACCAGGAAACATACTCAGAAACATTTCCCGGCGAGGTCTTTAGACCTGTCCGCTCAGAACACAGAGAACCCGATGGGTTCGATGGCTTGGTCTGGTAGTTGCTCTGACAATCAGTTTCCGGTAAAGCATACGATGTTACAGTGCTTTGCTTTGCTGTTGGTAGGAGATTCTGGCTTTCAACCCACACGGCTCGTTGTCCAGGGACTGTACGTTGGCCAGGAGTATGCCAGGGAATGGCGGCTGATTTGCGTGCCGTCTCAGCTTAACCAAAATGCCGGCTCTTCCTCCTTGCCTCTGGCAAACCTTCCTCGGTAATGCCAGTGTGGTGAATGAACCTCCCATGGTTCGTGCGAGCAGGGGGTTCCAGTGGTAGAAAGGTGGCACGTTATGATTGAATGCAATCTTTCCGATGTTCAAAAGAGTCAATCGACCATTCCTAATGTGACTTTCAGATTCTTGTATGAGATATGCAGAAAGAAGTAGAGAGATAAACAGGAAATTAAAATGCCAATTCGGAGTACACTACACAGCTGCCATACACGGCACCACCATAGCAGTTTGCTTACAAACTTACAGAATTAATGTTTAATGTTCCTAAAATGCTCCTGCTTACTGAAATTTCATTCACTGAGGCAGGCTCATTTCACAATACAAGGCCTAGAGTGGCCCCTTCCCTGCAGTCCATGGACCCCTCAGTCTATGACATAAAAAAGGTTTGGAACCTCCCATCTACATAGAAAGTGATGGAACAAATCCTCAACACAAACTGCAAATAGGTTTTGTAACCTATAACACTTGACATGCCACCAAAAAAAATCCCATTTGGATGATACCTCAAACTGAAATTTAAAATTATTTTTAAAGACTGAAAAGGAAGGAGGAAAATTGCATCATAAGTTTAAGGATTTAATTATATGTGGGAATCATAACATAGGGAACATGAACACCATGACGACGAGTGACCATGGCAGATGCAATGGAAAGTTAATGAAGCTTCTCTTCTTGGTGGAAGTCAAGGATTATCTAAGGATGGGCAGTTTTTACATCTTACCTTTAAGACTTAACTTAGTTCGCTCAAGTTAGGACAAAAATGGGTGCAAGAGAAAGGTAAAATAGTAAAATATCAAATATAGTTTGGATATACATCACTACCAAAGGAGGTGTAAGGCATTCCTTCCTCTCCGCTAGCCCATAGGTCACCCTTGGGTAAGGTGTAGCATCTGCTTACCCTGCCAATCAGGGTTATGTGACGCCATGGGAAAAGATGGTGGATGGTTGTTTGAGCAGCTGGTGCATATCACAAATCCTAGTTATGCGACCACTGATTCCAGGCAGACAATCTCTGAAGAGTATTGGCAATGGCTGGAGTCACACATCTTGTAGGGATGCTGCCCAGAAGAAGACATTTGCAAACCACTTCTGTAGGAAAATTTGCCAAGAATAATCATGGTCATGGATAAGACCATAATCGTCTGCATCATATGACACAGCACATAATGACGATGGTGAGCAAATACCGAGCTGGAAGAGATATTGTACCACATATAGGAGCCTTCACTAAGCGACTCCACTTATTCTTCAGGGAATGTCACACAATTATGAGAAAAACAATTATAAAAAACATAATTGTCAACAATAATACAGTGGAATATGCTTGGGGAATGGAATTAAGGTTAGGACCGAAAACAGAAACTTTGGAGAGTCCTTGTTTTGCCAAACAATTCTGTTGGGAAATAATGCAATAATAGTGAAAGTGCAAGAAAGTTTAGCAACTCAGGCAGCATCTAAGGAAAGAAACAGTCAACATTTAGGGCCTTGACCCTTTGTCAGAGCTGAGAAAGAGAGATATGCAACTTATGTTTCATAAGGGGACAAAGTGGGAAATGAAGGTTTAGAATAAAGGATCTGCTCGGATGGGTTCAGACGGTTCACCAGTGTAGTTACTAGCACATTCAGTTTCTTGGTCTGTGGAATAAGTTTTCAGTGTTAAGGTGGTAGTGCCTGTCTGGTAAACTAGATGAGAAAAAGAGAGCCTACACGATATAAAAACAGAAAATAGAAAATGATGAATATACTGAGCAAGTTAGGTAATGTTTATAGAAAGGAAAACAGTATTTCAGATGAGGAAAACTTCATCCAGCAAAATGTGAATGAAACCAAAAGGAATTTCTTTAATAGAATGAACAATTACAATATGGTAGCTGGGAGAAGGTTTATTTGTTGCTCATATGGTTTTGCATAATGGGATATGTCCAGCAAGGCAGACTACACAGAGAAAAGGAAGATAAAGGATGGCAGGCAGAAATGGCTTTTATATTGACAAGGAAAAAAAAGAGCACGTTATCTAACTTTCGAGAATTTGATAATGAATCTGAAGGAGCAATCTGTCCATATGGAAGGTGATGTGTTGTTCAAAAGGCTTCTGGTGGGTTTGTCTACCAGTACTGCAATACTATATTCTGCATCTTGTTTACTTTTCACCACCACAATGTAATTATGGGATAATTGTCAGAATGGTAAACAAAACAAAACTTTTCATAGTACATCAGCAGACGTGACAATCATAAACTAACACAAATGGTCTCATTTTACAGTGCAGGAAACAAATCGGAAACATTTTGCATACTATTTTAAGTCACGCATTTTGCTTCTACTCATTGTGTTAACCGATTCTCCCAAAAGACACTAAACTCATCCACTCTCTGCAGACCCCAGGTACCAGGGATGACCTCCTGTGTGCTCTGTGCTGATCCCATCACCCTTGGAATCTCTTGATAGTGAGCAGCGGGATATTTGTGGTGCAAGGTGAGCAGGCTGTTGTTACATTTTCTACCATCGCTGCCGCTAATGGTTATCATAGCCTTCATCTAATGTCCAAATCTACACAGTATAAGCAGTGAACATGATCATATAATAGCTCATAACTCCAAGACGCAGGTTTGGCTTCTAAATCTCCAAGGTGTATACAGCAATGCTCCCAGTCCATGCACTGTGAACAAACCCTTCCACAGAATCAGTCAGAAAATGGCAATGAGTTATGACATGCTACCCTGAGCCCCTTCAGCTACCATTACCTCCTCACCTTGTTTTTGCAGCCTCGTACAGCAGTCTCAATGTACAGGACTGTAAAAAGCTGCAGATGTTGAAGACCTGGCCATCTCCACCATGGGAACTAGTGCCCTCACCATCAAGGTCATCTTCGACAGGCAGTGCCTCAAGAAATGGCATCGATGACGAAGGACTGTCACTACCCAGGACATGCCCTGTTTTCATTACTATTATCAAGGAGGAGGTACAGGACACTGAAGATGCACACTAAATGCTTTAGGACAGCTTCTATCCCGCTGCATCAGATTTCTGAACTCATCAACTCTATCTCACAATTTTGCTCTTTTTTTAAACACTATCCAGTTTTTATATTCCTTATTATAACCTATCACATTCTTTAATGTCTTGCATTGTATTGCTGCCACAGAATAACAAATGTCATGGCATCTGTCAGTGACAATAAACTTGATTCTGATTTCCAGAAAGCACTAACAAAATATGTCTCGCTAGTTAGCCCTCCAAACTCTCAGTAAATTCTTTGCAGCTGAGTAAAGTGCTGGAAGTGACAAGCCAGCTGTCTTTGGAGGATGCAGGGGTGAGCACAGTTCACACATACAGCTAACTACACTGCAGCAAAATGTGGCTCCGTCCCATCTAAACTCAATTTGAGCTCCAAGGGTTTGGGCCTCCGTACCTCCCTCTGCAGCAGGATTCTCAACTTCCTCATCAGCAGAACTCAGTCACTGAGGATTAATAACATCTCTTCCCTGCTTGGCCATTAACACAGGAGCACCTCAAGGCTGAGCAGTTACACCCCTACCCTGCTCTCTAAGCACAAGGCTGTGTGGCTAAGTACAGCTCCAATGCCATCTCAGATTTGCCGATTCACTATCATTATTGAATGAATCACAGGTGGCAATAAGTTAGCTTACCGGAGTGAGACTGATCACCCTGGTTAAGTGGTACTGCAAAAACCATCTCCTGCTTCATGTCAGCAAAACTGATTTAGGAAAGGGAGGGGAAACATGTACCAATCTGCTTTGGGAGATCAGTGGTAGAGAGAGTCAGCAGCTTTAAATTACTGGGTATTAACATAATAGGATAACTCGTCCTGGGCCTAGCACATAGATAAAGTCATGTACTGTGAAAAGTATCCTGACTGGTTGCATTATGGTCTGGTATGACAAATCAAATGTGCAGGAACACAAGACGATTTATTTATTTTATTTATCAAGGAAGAGTATGGACAATAGACAATAGGTTCAGCAGTAGGCCATTTGGCCCTTCAAGCCAGCACCACCATTCACTGTGATCATGGCTGATCATCCACAATCAGTACCCTATTCCTGCCTTCTCCCCATATCCCTTGACTCCGCTATCTTTAAGAGCTCTATCTAACTCTGTCTTGAAAGAATCCAAAGAATTGACCTCCACTGCCTTCTGAGGCAGAGCATTCCACAGATCCACAACCCTCTGTGTGAAAGCTTTTCCTCAACTCCGTTCTAAATGGTCTACCCCTTATTCTTAAACGATGGCCTCTTGTTCAGGACTCTCCCAACATCGGGAACGTGTTTCCTGCCTCTAGCATGTCCCATCCCTTAATAATCTTATATGTTGCAATCAGATTCCCTCTCATCCTTCTAAATTCCTGAGTATACAAGCCCAGTCGCTCCAATTTTTCAACGTACGACATTCCCACCATCCCTGGAATTAACCCAGTGAACCTACGCTGTACTCCCTCCATAGCAAGAATGTCTTTCCTCAAATTTGGAGACCAAAACTGCACACAATACTCCCATTAATCCACCAATTTAATCCTGACCTCATCACGAAACAATTTACAATGACCAATTAACCTACCAACCGGTGTACCTTTGGAATACCCAGAGGAAGTCCACATGGTCACGAGCAGAACATACAAACTTCTTACAGGCAGCGGTGGGAATTGAACACATGTTGCTGGTACTGTAAAGTGTTGTGCTAACCACTACACTACCGTGCTGCCCCATTAGTATGGCAGACTCTGCCCAAAACATCACAAGCACATCTCTCTCCACCAATGGTAGTATTTACAAGAGACGCTGTCTCAAGGAGACAATATCTACCATCAAAGACTGGGACCATGCCATCTTTTCACAGATAACATGAGGCGGGAGGTACAAAAGCTTGAAGTCACACATCAGCAGGTTCAAAAACAGTTGCTTCTTTTCAACCATTGAGTTCTTGAACTAATCAACAAAATCCTAATGACTGCTGTTTAGGAACACTATAACCACTCAACACTAAGATGTACTTGATTGTTCTAATTGTGTTTTTTTTGTAACAAAATATGTATATAATTCATGTTTAATTTATGATTTTCTTGCAAATGTTGTTAATATGCAGCTACAAGTAAATCTTCCATTGCACCTTACACATATACTGTCCTTGTGTATAAGACAATAAACATTTACTTTGGTTAAACATCTTAGTCCATGTGTATTTTGTAACTCTTTACTTTGGTTAAAAGTGATTGGTAAACTGGGGCTAGCTGTCAAAGTGAAGGGTCTCGATGACCTGATAAAGGATCACGGCCCAAAATGTCCTCGTTTATTCCTCTCCATAGAACAAGTCAAGTCCAGTTTATTGTCATTTAACTACATACACGTATAACACCAAATGAGACATTTCTCCGGACCAGGGTGTAAAGCACAGGAGTACACATAACACACATGTAACACATACTCACTTAAGAAAGTAAGAATTAATTCTACACATTAATTACACATAGATAAGCAAAGTTAATTGCATAAATTAAACTTGGTACAGTACAGTACAAACTAACCGGTGACACTTCAAATGCGATTGCTCAGACAGTTCAGAAGCCCAATGGCCTGAGTGAAGAAGCTGTTTCCCATCCTGACTATTGCTGCCTAACCTGTTGTGTGCCTCCAGTCTATTATGTGTGTTGCCCGATCAAAACAAAGTTATCCTGGCTCTACATTTCCCCTACATGACAATTCCACACTAAAACCCTTATCAACAACTTAAATTAGAATTGAGGCAGATCTAGCCTGTGCAGTTTTGAAATAGGCTATTTAATCTGCTATACAATTTCAGTTTTAACATCTTTCATTTTGGTACCTGTAATTTTCAGTAACAGGCTGATAAGAAGTTAATCATTTGGTTGCATGTTATGCAGTATCTTTCTAAATGTTGCACTGTTTCATATTAGTAAGAGCACACATCACAGCAAATTATTAGCAGAAATATCTGCAAGAGTCCTTAATTACTCAGACCACAATTTTACAGATAACATACACCTTGTAGAAAAATAAGAAGCAATGACAGTTTGATTAATTTGCAAAGGACATGCACTGTGGGTCAAATAACTTTTCAATGATTGATACAAACTTCTACTTCTACTTCGATATTTCAAAACTGAATTGTGTTTTACAGAGTGCAATATCTTAAATTCAAACTCACAATAGGAAGCTGATCAGATGAAATTCCCCAAAGCATATTTCAAATGTCTAAAAAAATGACTCGCGTTTGAAGATTTTTCTCCTTCCAGCTGAAATTTAAACAATAGTAGGGGAGAGAACATCAGCTGCTTTGTAACCTCCGTTCTCCATCTCATAATCTCAGTTTGTTCACAGTAAGGTAAAATAAAATGAAATATCAGGCATTCAATAAAGGAAACCATATAGAATCTTTGAATTTCAATATTTCATTCTCAATGGTTATGTGATGTTATGTCAGGCTTAGATTTAGAGAAGATTCGTTGTTCTATTTCTGAATCTCCTCAAGACTTTCAAACATTGTGGGGACCCTTTCTGAATTATTTTCAAAACTTTCAAAACCCTCAATTTGTTGTTTAAATTTAGATGTTGGCTGTTGTTAATTTTTATTATACGAGAAGGTATTTTACCTTTTTTTCTCCTTAATAAACAGCTTCGGTCTTGGTAGGGGTTAAATTTTTTTTGTAATGAATTAGTATATTTCAATATAACTTTGACTAACCTACATGAATATGGGGTAATGAGATTGTTGTTAGGAACAGATATATTTTAATTGGTAGTTTTTTTTGCCCTTCATGTATACTTTCTTGTACTCTGTATTCTTTAATATAGAAACTAATAAAACTATTGAAAAAGAATTTCGATATTAAACCTACAAATAGCTGCTACATAATCTGTTTCCAGTTTTTATTGTAGGATACCACAGAATTTTCACCTTGCAACATCTTGCATTCATCACACCTTCTCAAATGGAACTGGCAAAATGTGTATCGTCATGGGCACTGAATGACAGAGTGGATTTCATTCACAGGACTAGCCCTGACACAATGGCCTGAGTGGGTTGGATATTCGATGACTGCACTCTCCTTTATTGAATGTGAGAGTCTAGCAATCAACACCCTTTAACAAATGCCCGAGAAGTTGATGTTGAACTATCTTCCTAAGGCATGTGATGCACACTTTGAAGGCACACTGGACCAGATCACACAGACAACAAGCCAGCAGTTCAACCAGAGAAGCCCTGGCCAGCAGGAGTGTACAGACCAACATGGTCCAGATCTATAAACCTGTGTTCATGGCACAGAAGTACAAAATGTGCAGGCGATCAGATAGTAGCAGTCCCGACCTCCTGCTCCACTCCCGTACTCCACAGTGATTCCAGCAGCACCATACCAGGCAAGAGGCTGAATACACTTCACAACTCGCCTCCACAGCTTCACACTGGCTATATTTGGTGTATCGACTACTTTAATTGTTCATTCCTTTCCAAATGCAGTGCAGCAACCCCAAAGCCATATGAAGCCCAGTATTTTGTTGGTTGGAAAAGACATTGTTTTACTTTGATCATTTGTAATTATTTAAATTATCAACTATTCCAAAATGTGTCCTGCTGCTCTGTTTCACATGACAAGGACAGTTAATAAGCAGGAGAAACAGTAGAAGCTATATAGCTATGAATTGTAAATGGATGGCATGGTGGGGAACGGAGTATATTTGCCACTACCCATGTACAAAATGTTCCATGTAATGGTGCTTTGGAGGGAATTACAGGCTTTTAGCTCAGCCACAATTACTGGTCAAAAAAACTGCTGTACATTTATATCTGGATGGTATGCACTTCAAAGTTCAAAGTAAATTTATTATTACCAAGTGTTGCTACAGCACCTCTTCAAGCTGATGGGAAGGAAATGAGCAATTGAAGTGGTTGATAGGATACAAATCAAGAGGGTTCTTTTCCTAAATAATATGAGGTTTTTTAAACAATGTTAGAGCTACACTTATTCAGGCAATGTGGGTATTTCACCACACTCCTAATCTGTGCCCCGTAGCATAGCAGTTAGTGCAATGCTACTTCAGCTTGGGGTGATCCCGAGTTTTGAGCTCAATTCCGGTGCCATTCTGTAAGGAGTCTGTACATCCTCCCGGCGGAATGCATGGGCTTTCCCTGGTGATTTGGTTTCCTCCCACAGTCCAAAGATGGACCAGCTAGGTTACTGAGTCATTGTAAATTGTCCTGTGACTAGGTTGGGGTTAATCGGGTTGTCGTGGGAGATGCAGCCCAAAGGGCTAGAAGGGTCTATTCCGCATTATACCACTAAATAAATAAATAAAACAATCAGGATGTAGTGAGAGGTCAGAAGGTGAGTTAAATGTTATGTGCTAGCTAGTCACTGACCTGGCCTAGATAGAGCAACACTATTTACATTTCTAATCCCATTAAATATATGATATCCCCAAGGATTTGGAGACCATGAAAATCAGAAAAAATCTGCAGATGGTGGAAATTATTAACAAACACAAAACTGCTGAAACTGATGACAGGTCTTAGGCCTGAAATATTAACTTGATTTCTCTTTAACAGGTGCTGCCTGACCTTCAGTACTTTGTGTGTTTGACTTGGGGACCATAATGCCTTTGAATATCAGTGGGGCAGAAGGGTGGATGATAACACTTAAACTTGCTGGTAATGATCATTGCTCAGCAATTATGGCTCTTTGTTCAAGTTGTTCTGAAAGTCGTAGTTGAAGTGATTTTGATCCTTCAGGAATCACTAGATTCTGGAATTGTTCCAGAGGACTGAAAAAATTCACCAATGTCACTCCACTCTTTAAGAAGGGAGGGAGACAAAAGACAGGAAAATATTGGCCAGTGAACTTGTCATCAGTGGTTGGCAAGATGTTAGATTCCATTATTAAGAATGAGGTTTCAGGGTATTTGGAGGCACGTGATAAAATAGGTTGAAATTAGCATGGCTTCCCTAAGTGAAGATCATGCCTGACAAAAGCTGTTGGATTTACTTAGGAAATAACAGGTAGGATAAGCAAAAAGTAGTAAGGTGAAAAGTAAAAGTGGCAGGCCGGCAAATCCAGGGCAAAAATCAAAAAGGGCCACTTTTCAACATAATTGTTTCAGGGCTAAGAGTGTTGTAAAAGCGAGCCTGAAGGCTTTGTGTGTCAATGCAAGGAGCATTCGTAACAAGGTGGATGAATTAAAAGTGCAGATTGTTATTAATGAATATGATATAGTTGGGATCACAGAGTCATGGCCCCAGGGTGACCAAGGATGGCAGCTCAACATTCAGGGATATTCAATATTCAGGAGGGATAGACATGAAAGAAAAGGAGGTGGGGTAGCATTGCTGGTTAGAGAGGAGATGAACGCAATAGAAAGGAAGGACATTAGCCGGGAGGATGTGGAATCGATATGGGTAGAGCTGCATAACACTAAGGGGCAGAAAACGCTGGTGGGAGTTGTGTACAAGCCACCTAACAGTAGTAGTGAGGTTGGGGATGGTATTAAACAGGAAATTAGAAATGCATGCAATAAAGGAACAGCAGTTATAATGGGTGACTTCAATCTACACATAGATTGGGTGAACCAAATTGGTAAGGGTGCTGAGGAAGAGGATTTCTTGGAATGTATGCGGGATGGTTTTCTGAACCAACATGTCGAAGAACCAACTAGAGAGCAGGCTATTCTAGACTGGGTATTGAGCAATGAGGAAGGGTTAATTAACAATCTTGTCGTGCGAGGCCCCTTGGATAAGAGTGACCATAATTTGGTGGAATTTTTTATTAAGATGGAGAGTGACATAGTTAATTCAGAAACAAAGGTTCTGAACTTAAAGAAGGGTAACTTTGAAGGTATGAGACGTGAATTAGCTAAGATAGACTGGCAAATTACACTTAAAGGGTTGACGGTGGATATGCAATGGAAAGCATTTAAAGATCGCATGGATGAACTACAACAATTTTTCATCCCAGTTTGGCAAAAGAATAAATCAAGGAAGGTAGTGCACCCGTGGCTGACAAGGGAAATTAGGGATCGTATCAATTCCAAAGAAGAAGCATACAAATTAGCAGAAAAAGTGGCTCACCTGAGGACTGGGAGAAATTCAGAGTCCAGCAGAGGAGGACAAAGGGCTTAATTAGGAAAGGAAAAAAAGATTATGAGAGAAAACTGGCAGGTAACATAAAAACTGACTGTAAAAGCTTTTATAGATATGTGAAAAGAAAAAGATTGGTTAAGACAAATGTAGGTCCCCTACAGACAGAAACAGGTGAATTGATTATGGGGAGCAAGGACATGACAGACCAACTGAATAAGTACTTTGGTTCTGTCCTCACTAAGGAGGACATAAATAATCTTCCGGAAATAGTAGGGGACAGAGGGTCCAGTGAGATGGAGGAACTGAGGGAAATACATGTTCATAGGGAAGTGGTGTTAGGTAAATTGAAGGGATTAAAGGCAGATAAATCGCCAAGGCCAGATGGTCTGCATCCCAGAGTGCTTAAGGAAGTAGCCCAAGAAATAGTGGATGCATTAGTGATAATTTTTCAAAACTCTTTAGATTCTGGACTAGTCCCTGAGGATTGGAGGGTGGCTAATGTAACCCCAATTTTTAAAAAAGGAGGGAGAGAGAAACCAGGGAATTATAGACCAGTTAGCCTAACATCAGTGGTGGGGAAAATGCTAGAGTCAGTTATCAAAGATGTGATAACAGCACATTTGGAAAGCGGTGAACTCATCGGACAAAGTCAGCATGGATTTGTAAAAGGAAAGTCATGTCTGACGAATCTCATAGAATTTTTTGAGGATGTAACTAGTAGAGTGGATAGGGGAGAACCAGTGGATGTGGTATAGTTGGATTTTCAAAAGGCTTTTGACAAGGTCCCACACAGGAGATTCGTGTGCAAACTTAAAGCACACGGTATTGGGGGTAAGGTATTGATGTGGATAGAGAACTGGTTGGCAGACAGGAAGCAAAGAGTGGGAATAAACGGGACCTTTTCAGAATGGCAGGCAGTGACTAGTGGGGTACTGCAAGGCTCAGTGCTGGGACCCCAGTTGTTTACAATATATATTAATGACTTAGATGAGGGAATTAAATGCAGCATCTCCAAGTTTGCGGATGACACGAAGCTGGGCGGCAGTGTTAGCTGTGAGGAGGATGCTAAGATGATGCAGGGTGACTTGGATAGGTTGGGTGAGTGGGCAAATTCATGGCAGATGCAATTTAATGTGGATAAATGTGAGGTTATCCACTTTGGTGGCAAAATCAGGAAAACAGATTATTATTTGAATGGTGGCCGATTAGGAAAAGGGGAGGTGCAACGAGACCTGGGTGTCATTATACACCAGTCATTGAAAGTGGGCATGGAGGTACAGCAGGCGGTGAAAAAGGCGAATGGTATGCTGGCATTCATAGCGAGAGGATTCGAGTACAGGAGCAGGGAGGTACTACTGCAGTTGTACAAGGCCTTGGTGAGACCACACCTGGAGTATTGTGTGCAGTTTTGGTCCCGTAATCTGAGGAAAGACATCCTTGCCATAGAGGGAGTACAAAGAAGGTTCACCAGATTGATTCCTGGGATGGCAGGACTTTCATATGATGAAAGATTGGATCGGCTAGGCTTATACTCTCTGGAATTTAGAAGACTGAGGGGGGATCTTATTGAAATGTATAAAATTCTAAAGGGATTGGACAGGCTAGATGCAGGAAGATTGTTCCCGATGTTGGGTAAGTCCAGAACGAGGGGTCACAGTTTGAGGATAAAGGGGAAGCCTTTTAGGACCGAGATTAGGAAAAACTTCTTCACACAGAGAGTGGTGAATCTGTCGAATTCTCTGCCACAGGAAACAGTTGAGGCCAGTTCATTGGCTATATTTAAGAGAGAGTTAGATATGGCCCTTGTGGCTAAAGGGATCGGGGGTATGGAGGGAAGGCTGGTACAGGGTTCTGAGTTGGATGATCAGCCATGATCATACTGAATGGCGGTGCAGGCTCGAAGGGCCGAATGGCCTACTACTGCACCTATTTTCTATGTTTCTATGTTTCTATGATAGATAGTAAGTTGTTTACTTGGATTTTCAGAGGGCTTTTTAACAATGCGCCACACATGAGCTTGGTAAACAAGATAAGAACCCATGTATTATAGTAAAAATACTAGCATGTAGCAGAAGACTGGCTGACTACAGGAAGCAAAGAGTCGGAATAAAGGGGGCCTTCTCTTGTTGACTGCTGGAGACAAGTGGTGTTCCGCAAGGGTCAGCGTTGGGGCCATTACTTTTCAGATTATTATTTAAAGCAGAGATATATAGGTTCTTGTTAGTAAGGGCATCAAATATTACTGGGAGAAAGCAAGAGAATGGGATTGAAAGGGAAAATAGATCAGCCATGTTCGAATGACAGACCTGATTCAATGGAACGAATGGCCTAATTCCGCTCCTATGTCTAATGATCCTATTTCAGGGGCTGAATGCACAGCCCAGATCGACACTTCAGCACAGCAACAATGGTGTACTTTACTAACAAAGGTATTATCCTCTGGCTCACATGATAAGATTGTTCAGATCTTTTAAAAAACTGCATCACAATACATCTGAAAAAAATACAAGAGAGTTTTCTTGTTAGATATGGATAACAATTAGCCCTCATCCAACCTAACCAATACATCCATAAAATGCTATTTATTGTACCTTACGTTGTACAACATGCTTGCCTGCAAATGCCTATAACCACACTTCAGCTTCTAATTCTCTGTGGAACATTTTGTGATCTCCTAAGGAAGTGAAGAATATTTAATAAAGCATTACTTTTACTCTGAAGTGCTTACTGTCTGAACTCAGATGTAGAACTTGAAAGGATACACTGCTATTTGTGCACCTCTCATTAAAATTCACACGGCATTCTTGCAATATATAAAAACCCTGAGGTAACCCACACATCAAACCTGTTCCAATTATACCCTACTAATCAAATTACACCACTATGAAGAACTAAAAGATTGTAACAGTGATTAGCGAATAGTAAATCTGTTAATTTTGTACATGTAAAATGTGAAGTAGCAGCCTCTTCTTGCTCTTCCTCCTCTTTCTTTCACACTCTGAAGAACAGACACCTAACACAATTGACAGAAAGTGATCTGCTCATAGCCTCACTCATTAGTGCTCTGAAATTCGTCTGATACATTTGTGAATACAGCCTCTCTATTTCTACTAAAATAGGGAAGTTAATGAACCCAGGTTCATATTATGTACGCAGTTACGAAAGCATTTTAAGAACATAGAACGTAGAACAGAATAGCACAATATCGACTCTTCAGTCCACAATGTTGTGCCAACCCTTTGACAACTCTAAAATCACCCTAACCGTTCCCTCCCACATAGCCCTCCACTTTTGTTTCATCTATGTGCCTATCTAAGTCTATTAAATCTTGCTTATGTATCTAACTGGACAACCATCTTTGGTAGCACATTCTAAACACCTACTGCTCTGTGTGAAAAAAAATTCTGCCTCTGACATCCACTCTGTACTTTCCTCCCAACACCTGAAATTTATGCCCCCTCGTATTAGCCATTTCTTCCCTGGGAAAGGCTAGGCCATTTCAGAGGAGAATTACATATTGGTCAAAATTGGAAAGCACAGCAAGTTTCATTTCCTTAAAGAATTTTAGTGAAATTTATGTATCTTTACAACAATTTGGTAGCTTGAAGATCAATATAACTGATACTAATCATGCACTCCACATTTAATTACTTTTATAGAAGTACTACCATGTTTGGATTCAAACTCAGAGCAAAGTTCTGGCCTTTAGCCCAGTAACTGAAAATTACTGTGTATTTAATATTTCACTAATATTTGAGTAATATTGTAAATATATTGTTTGATTAAGCATTCTTTGTTTACATAATTCATTACGGGTTATATGTAAAAGTATGTGGCATACATCACGTACTATATATGTGAGCGCCTCGCTAAAGAGAAACTAAGTACACACACATCCTGGCAACCATGTTTTCCTGTCAATTATTTTCTGGGGTTACAGAACATAACAGTGGCGATGAGTAAGTTTCAAAATGAACCCGAGACAACTACCTGCCTGTTGAAGAGCAGCATATTCTTTTCTTCAGGAAGGGGGAGAGATAATTGAGTTAAAAAAGGGCAGAAGATGTACAAATCCATGGGTTCATAAACAGTGAGTAAAGGTGATAATAAGATTTTAAAAAAACACAAATGGTTGGCTACATTGGAAAGGCAGATGTGCTCAATTGCATGACTGATAACTGGAT
This sequence comes from Mobula hypostoma, assembly GCF_963921235.1. Lineage (NCBI taxonomy): Eukaryota > Metazoa > Chordata > Chondrichthyes > Myliobatiformes > Myliobatidae > Mobula > Mobula hypostoma. Next base: position 88,479,849 of record NC_086101.1, on the reverse strand, counting down.
GATGTGCACTGAACAAATTTAGCAGTATCTTAAAGTAAATGAAATAGCCAATAAGAAATGAGTACCAGTTTTGCTGAGCATAATAGATGCAAAAACATATAGTTTGCTGCAATGCTTACCAGCTGCAACCAAACCAGCCAAAAACAAGCTTTGTTGATACCATGAACTTAATGCAGAACATTTAGAACCAAAAACATTGTTAACTGCAGAATGCTTTAGGTTTCATAAACGGAATCGAAAGGAAGAGGAGTAAATTTCAGCTTACGTGATTGAATTGAAGAAATTGTTGAAGCATTGTCAGTTCATTGATTGGCTTAGTGATGGACTGAGAGAACATTTAGATGATGGAATCTTACAAAAAGAGCTCCTAACTGAAGCACAAGCCACATTTAAAAGAGCAATTGAAATTTCTTTATCAATGGAAACAGCAGCCAGAGACACAGTTCAGCTGCGTCAGGAATGAAAGTGAGTATAAACAAAATTGCAACATCTAAACAGAAACCTGCCAGGCTGAAAAGATTATGTTACCGTTGTGGCAGATGCTCACACACAGCAGACTAATACAGATTTACAGGTGAAACTTGCAGAAAATGCCACAGACAAAGAGTATGTCAGGCAGAGAAAAATAAATGGTCTGCATAGGGAAGGAAAAAAAAATTAAAAGTCAAGTTGCAGTTTCAAAAAAGAGCACTAATTTCCATGCTATTGATGAAAAATCTGACAATAATCAGAATGACAAAGGACTAAATAGCCTTGAGATTTATAATGTGAAAACTGACAAGAGACAAGCAATATGGCTTACACCAGAATTGATTAAAATGGAATTCACTGGCTTGGCTGTTTCAGTCATTCCACAAAATGTGTTTAAATGAGATTTCAAAAATACTGAAATGAAGCCTGCAGATATCCAACTAAGAACTTATCTGGAGAAAAGATAACTCCTGTGGGAATGGCATTTGAAACAATAAAATAAAACAACCAACAACCAGATTGGCCTTGTATGTGGTACAGACAGGAGGGCCGCATTATGGGGCCATGAATGGTTTGGACAACTATAATTTGACTGGAGATCCATCCACCACTGATATGCCACATCCCCTGCAATAGAGTCAACTGAAAGTGAACTAAGAAAGGTACTAGATGATGCCACAGCAGTGCACAAGGATGGATTTAGAAAACTCAAACATATCAAGGGTATTACAAGAAAATGTCATATCCAAGTTTTACAAACCCTGTCCGGTTGCTTATATCATCCGCGATAAAGTAGCCAGTGAACTAGATCACAAAGAGGCTAAAAGAATTCTTTCCAAGGTTGAGAAGAGCCTGTGGGCAAAGTCCCAGTACCATGAAGAAGGATCTGTCAGGATCTCTGGAGATTTTAAGGTCACCATCAGCCCAGTACTTAAGGTAGATCAATACCTTCTACATAGGTATCTTTACAAAACCTTCTGGAGGAAAACACTTCAGCAAAGTGAACTGAGCTGAGGCTTACATACAAATGGAGATGGAAGAAGAGTCCAATGTGTTTCTCACCGTAAACACTCACAAAGGGCTTTATCACTATAAAGGCTTATTTATGGAGTAGCATGTGCACGCGCACTCTGGTAGAAAGCTATGGACCAGGTGATGCGAGGCTGCCCAAGCACTTGACGTTACCTGGATGCCATTATTGTTACCAGTGAGACTGACAAGGAGTATCATGACAGTGTTGAAAATATTAGAAGATTATGGGCTGAGAGCTCAAGACAACAAGTGTAAATTCATTAAACCAAGCATTACTTACTATTCTCACACCATTGACGCATAAGTATTACACAAGCGTGCTGAGAAAACTCAAGCAGTTGCAGATACCCCAAGGCTAAAGGATATGTCACAGCTCCAGTCTCTTTTAGGATTTGCCAATTACTATAACAGGTTCTTACCAAACCTGGCTATTGTGTTCAACTCTTCAGATCATTACTGCAGATCAGGAAGAAATGGCAATGAACTAAGCAGTATAAGTTGACTTTCCAAAAGACAAAGGAAATGGTGACGACAGACAATGTACTCATACATTATGATATATTTTGACCAGTGAAGCTTGCCTATGATACTCACCTTATGGTATAGGTGCAGTTGTGTCACATGTTATGAGTAATGGAAATGAATGCCCCCTTACTGCTGCAGAGCAAAATTACACACAGATTGACAGAGAGCCCTTGAGTCTGGTTGGGAGTGTAAAACGTTTCAACCAGTACTTTTATGGAAGACAGTTTACCCTCGTTACTGATCATCAACCACCAGTGTCCATTTTCAATCCACAGAAGTGCGTTCCATTAACAGCAAAAGAATGAGTGCAGAAACGGGCTCTGTTCCATGAAAGGGACATTTACAAGATCGAATTCAGGAGGACAACTAATCGTGGAAATGCTGTTGGATTGTTCTGTTTGTTCTTGGAAATTAAAGTACTTGAAAACTTTATAAAAGAGGACACTCATCCTGACGTATTCTCCCCAATGCAAATCTAAAGTTTCTCTACTACAGCAGAGATGATCCAAAGGGAAACCAGAAAAGATTCCACACTGCCTCAGGACACAATTACAAGACTGAATTCAAGAGGACGACTAATCATGGAAATGTTGATTATGGGGATGCCAAGATCAGCGCCTCTCCATCGCAGGGAATGGCCTGCATTGGATTTTGCTGGACCATTCATGGGCACAAGTGGCTTGGTAGTAGTGAATGCAGCTACAAAGTGGTCAGAAGTGTTCCCAATAGCCTCCTCTACAGGCTTGCACACTGTTGATGTGTTGAGAAGCCTCTTTTCAAGGACTGGTGTTCTGGAACAATTAGTCAGTGACAATGGACCATAATTTTATGCACACTAGTTTCAGTCATTCCTGAGAATAAATGGAATAAGACAAATTACATCTGCACCGTCGCACCTCACTGCAAACTTGGTGGAAAGGTTTGTCCAGCGTCTAAAGAATGCACTGTGAGCAACATCAGCAGAACATACTACATTGACACTGAATCTGAAGCTCACAAATTTCTTCCTTCCATATTGCAAGGCAACACAGTCAACGACCAACAACTCAACAGTTATGTTGGGTCATCCCGTTTGTTCACGCTTCGATCTCCTCAAATCCAATCTCAGAGGAGTAAGCAAGACAAACAAATGAGACTAAATGAAGACTCCTCAAACAAGGAGGCTCAATGTTTCACTCCTGGACAAGGAGTCCTGGCCGGGAACAGCAGAGATGATCAAAAGTGGGAACTTGGAAAGATTAAGGACCAAACTGGATCATTCTCCTACACAGTGGATTTTGTGTTCGATATCTTCTGGAGACGATACATCGATTAGTTGAGGAGAGCAGAGTCAATCATTAGAGAACAAAGGTGGCCAGAGATGTCAGAACACTTCCTGCAGTCCCAGGGTCAACTCCCAGGATGGTGGTCCCCAGAAACTGAGATTGTTTCACAGCTACAAGTCTCCCATGTCAAGCAGAGTGACCCTCTTCTCAGAAAAGTCATTGTCCCACAAGAGTAAAAGATCCTTCACAGCAATTAACTGTATATATAACTAGAGAGAATTACATTACATATTTGCATTGACTTGCATTCTATATTGAGATGGAATTTACAGCTAAGCAGGGAGGACCGTTATGTATTTAATATTTCTGTAATATCTGAGTAATATTGTATATACAGTTTAACTTAGCAGTCTTTGCTTGTTTATATAATTCATCATTTCCTGCAGAATGCATAGCTTCCTTTGAAATTGTCAACAGGCAAATTACAACTGGATTGTGTTTTATTAAACATCAGAAAATTCAATGTAGCCACAGGTTTTTATGGTACTACTTCTCCAGGGATTTGAGTGATACAGCATATTTAGCAACAAATAAAATGTATTTTCAGCTGCCAACCACTTCAAGCAAAATGATTTTTTGAACTATAATAAACTAATTTTGGTGACTGGCAGGTCATCATCAAAACTATCAATCATAGACTGATTAAAAAACAAATTAATATTTCCAGTGGACTCTAAATCTTAGTCAAAGGCCATTGACCTATAATGATTTAAAAATCTAATGGGAATGGGTATATTGCAATGAATTTCTATTGAAAACAACAATTTTTATTATTTGATTTTAGAAACAGAAAACTTACACCAGAATACAGGCCCTTTGGCCCACAATGCTGAGCCGAACTTGTATTTAATTTAGAAATCACCTTGGATTACCTATAGACCTCTATTTTTCTAAGCTCCGTGTACCTATCCCTTGAGTCTCTTAAAAGACCCTATCATATATGCCTCCTCCACAGTTACCGGCAACCCATTCCATACAGTCACTACTCTCTCCATAAAAAACTTACCCCTGACATCCCCTCTGTACCTACTTCCAAGCACCCTAAAACTGTGCCCTCTTGTGTTAGTCATTTCTGCGCTGGGAAAAAGCCTCTGACTATCCAAAATATCAATAGCTCTCATCATCTTATACACCTCTATTAGGTCACCTCTCATCCTCCGCCACTCCAAGGAGAAAAGGTCGAGTTCATTCAATCTATTCTCATAAGACATGCTCCTCAATCCAGGCAACATCCTTGTAAATCTACTCGGCACCCTTTTTATAGTTTCCACATCCTTCCTGTAGTGAGGCGACCAGACCTGAGTGCAGGACTCCAAGTGGGGTCGAACCAATGTCCTATATAGCTGTAACATTACCATTCGGCTCTTGAACTCAATCCTACAGTTGATGAAGGCTAAAGCACCATCTGCCTTCTTAATCGCAGAGTCAACTGGCGTAGCAACTTTGAGTGCCCTATGGACTCGGACCCCAAGATCCCTCTGAACCTCCACACTGCCAAGAATCTTACCATTAGTACTATATTCTGCCATCACATTTGACTTACCAAAATCAACCACCTCACACTTACCTGGGTTAAACTCCATGTGCCACTTCTCAGCCCAATTTTGCATCCTATCGATGTCCTGCTGTAACCTCTGACAGGCCTCCATACTATCCACAACACCCCCAATCTTTGAGTCATCAGCAAATTTACTAACCCATCCCTCCACTTCCTCATCCAGGTCATTTATAAAAATCACAAAGAGAAAGGGTCCTTGAACAGATCCCTGAGGCATACCACTGGACACCTACTTTCATGCAGAATATCACCTGTTTAAACAACACTTTGCTTTCTGTGAGCAAGCCAATTCTGGATCCACAAAGCAAGGTCCCCTTGGATCCCATGCCTCCTTACTTTCTCAATAAGCCTTGAATGGGGTACCTTATCAAATGCCTTGCTAAAATCCATATACACTACATCTACTGCTCTATCTTCATCAATGTGTTTAGACACATCATCAAAAAATTCAATCAGGCTCGTAAGGCAAAACCTGCCTTTGACAAAGCTATGCTGACTATTCCTAATCATATTATGCCTCTCCAAATGTTCACAAGTCCTGCTTCTGGGGATCTTCTCCATCAACTTACCAATGACTGAATTAACACTTACTGGTTTATCATTTCCTAGGCTATCTCTACTCTCTTTCTTGATTAAGGGAACAACATCTGCAACCCTCCAATCCTCCAGAACCTCTCCAGTCCCCATTGATGATGCAAAGATCATTGCCAGAGGCTCAGAGGTCTCCTCCCTCGCCTCCCGCAGCAGCTTGGGGTACATCTCATCTGGTCCTGGAGACTTATCCAACTTAATGCCTTCCAAAAGCTCCAGCACATCCTCTTTCTTAAAGTCTATATGCACAAACCTTTCAATCAACTGTAAGTTATCCCTACAATTGCCAAGATCCTTCCCATGGTGAATTATGAAGCAATGTATTCATCAAGTACCTCTGCTATCTCCTCTGGTTCCATACAAACTTTTCCACTGTCACACTTGATTGGTCCTATTCTCTCACATCTTATCCTCTTGCTCTTCACATACTTGTTGAATGCCTTAGGGTTTTCCTTAATCGTGCTCACCAAGGCCTTCTCATGGCCCCTTCTAGCTCTCCTAATTTCATTGTTAAGCTCCTTATTGTTCCTGTTACTACTGGATGGTCTATGAAAAACACCGAGTAGAGTTATTGACCCCTTCCTGTTTCTAACTTACATCTACAGAGACTCAGCAGACAATCCCTCCATGACTTTCTCCTTTTCTACAGCTGTGACATTACCTCTGATCAGCAGTGCCATGCCCCCACTCCTTTTGCCTCACTCCCTATCCTTTCTGAAACATCTAAAGCCTGGCACTCTAAGTAATCATTCCTGCCCCTGAGCCATCCAAGTCTTTGTAATGGCCACAACATCATAGCTGCAAGTACTGATCCACACTCTAAGCTCATCTGCTTTGTTCATGATCCTTCTTGCATTAAAATAGACACATCTCAAACCACTGGTCTGAGCACATCCCTTCTCTATCACCTGCCAATCCTCTCTCTCGCACTGTCTCCAAGATTTCTCTATTTGTGAGTCAACTGCCCCATTCTCCAACTCTTCAGTTCGGTTGCCACCCCCCAGCAATTCTAGTTTAAATTCTCCCCAATAACCTTAGCAAACCTCTCTACCAGGATATTGGTCCCCCTCGGATGAAAGTGCAACCCATCCTTATTGTAGAGGTCACGCCTGCCCCAGAAGAGGTCCCAATGATCCAGAGATCTAACCCCCGCTCCAATCCCTCAGCCACGCATTTAGCCTACTCCTCACTCTATTCCTATACTCACTGTCACGTGGCACAAGGAATAAATGCCGAGATTACTACCTTTGAGGTTTTGCTTCTCAACTTCCTTCCTAACTCCCTGTAGTCTGGTTTCAGGACCTCCTCCCTTTTCCTACCTATGTCATTGGTACCAATATGTACCACAACCTCCGGTTGTTCACCTTCCCACTTCAGGACATCATGCACGCAATCAGAAACATCCCAGACCCTGGCACCTGGGAGGCAAACTACCAGCTCTGTTTCTTTCCTGCATCCACAGAATCGCCTGTCAGACCCCCTAACTATATAGTCCCCTGTCACTGCTGCCTTCTTCCTTTCCCTGTCCTTCTGAGCCAGAGATCCAGACTCTGTGCCAGAGGTGTGACCACTGTTGCTTCCCCCAGGTAGGCCGTACTCAAACAGGAGTACTTATTGTTAAGGGGGACAGCCACAGGGGTGCTCTCTAGTATCTAACCCTTGTCCTTCCCTCTCCTGACTGTTACCCACTTATCCATTTCCCCAGGCCCTGGTGTGACTACTTGCCTATAGCTCCTCTCTATCACCTCCTCACTTTCCCTGACCAGACAAAGTTCATTGAGCTGCATCTCCAGTTCCCTAACCAGGTCCCTAAGGAGTTGCAGCTCAATGCACCTGACGCAGATGTGGCCTTCCGGGAGGCTGGGAGTCTCCCGGACTTCCCACATCTGACACCCAATACAGAACACCAGCCTCACACGCATACTTCCCGCTCCTACTCTACACAGGTAACCTACCTCACCTCAACCTGTTATTGCCAAAGCCCTCCAACTCTATCTACCTCTACTCCACCACCTGCTCTATAATGCTGTCTTGATTTTAAACTCTTTCCGCCGGTCTAACTCGCTGACGTCCACGCGCTTGTGCCGTCGTTCCTTGATCAAACCGCCAAAGAAAAAATGATCGCCTTTTATTCTCTTCCCGCCGGTCTAACTCGCTAACATCCACGTACCTGCGCAGTCATTCCTCGATTTTAATAAAGATCACAATGCATCTTTAAAAATGTTACGTAAATAATTTGTATCACGTGTATGTGCTGTCGTGTCATTTATCTCTATACAGTAAGAGACAATATTTGTAAGTAACAAAGGAATTTTTAATATAACAGTTTATGTTACAATACATTACAAAGCAGCTTTTGTTGGGCTAACATCACTGGAGATGATTAGTCCCTTTCAGAAGAGAAACTTTGAATATCAGTATCTTTAACGATATGCAATTCTCAACACATTAAGGTAAGGCACCATCGTGCAAAGTATCTTCAATGTCCAAGATCTGTATTTTATTTTACAGTTAAAGTTTCCTTACAATTCTTGTTCATTTGAAACACTCTTTGCATTAGATAATTTACATAGTAGAAAGCAAATGATCAAACCGGATTTCACTCTGATATTCCATGAATGATTAATAAGTACGGATTGCAAAACTATGGATCACTGGGGTTAATAATGTCTGCAGGAGATGTGTACATTTAAAGCAACATTTCTGAAATATTATATATTCTTCAAGCAAAAATAACACAAAAATATGTTATCTATGGAAAAGATTACAGTTGACGTTTCAGGCCGAGACCCTTCAGCAGGACTGGAGATAAAAAGCTGAAGAATAGATTGAGAAGGTGGGGGAGGCGAGAGAGAAACACAGAAGTGACTGGTGAAGCCTGAAGGGGGAGGGATGAATTAAAGAGCAAGGAAGTTAATTGGTGAAAAAAGATACAGGGCTAGAGAAGGGGGAGTTGGATAGAAGAGAACAGAAGGCTATGGAAGAAAGGAGGGAGAAGCCCCAGAGGGAGGCGATGAGGAAGCAAGGAGGTAAAGTGAGAGAGGGAAAAGGGGATGGGGAATGGTGAAGGGGGGAGGCTTTACCAGAGAAGTTTGAGAAATCGACGTCCATGCAATCAGGTTGGAGGCTACCCAGACGGAATATAAGGTGTTGTTCCTCCAACGTAATCGTGGCCTCATCATGACAGCAGAGGAAGCCATGGATAGACATATCAAAATGGGAATGGGAAGTGGTATTAAAATTGGTGAGATCCCGCTTTTTCTGGTGGATTGTTTGTAGGTGCTCAGTGAAGCGGTCTCCCAATCTACATTGGATCTCACCAATATACAGGAGGCCCCACCGGGTGCACTAGATAGAGTATATGACCCCAACAGACTCACAGCTGAAGTGTTACCTCCCCTAGAAGGACTGTTTGGGGCCCTGAATGGTAGTGAAGAAGCAGGTGTAGGGACAGGTGTGGCACTTGTTCTGCTTGCCTGGATAAGTGCCAGGAGGGAGATCTGTGGCGAGAGACAAATGGACAATGATGTCACATAGGGAGCGATCCCTGCAAAACGCAGGAAGTGGGGGGAGGGAAAGATGTGCATGGTGGTGGGATCCCGTTAGAGATGGCAGAATTTGCAGAGAATTATGTGCTGGACGCGGAGGCGGGTGGGGTGGTAGGTGAGGACAAGAGGAATCCAATCCCAGGTAAGGTGGCGGGAGGATGGGGTGAGGGCAGATGTGCATGAAATGGAAGAGATGCGTTTGAGGGCTGCATTGATAGTGGAGGAAGGGAAGCTTCTTTCTTTGACAAAGGAGGACACCTCCCTTGTACTGGAATAAAAAGCCTCTTCCTGAGAGCAGATGCAGTGGAGACAGAGGAATTGAGCGAAGGGGATGGCATTTTTACTAGTAACAGGGTGTGAGGAGGTATAGTCCAGCTGGCTGTGAGAATCAGTGTGTTTATAAAAAGGTATCAATATCAGAATCAGAATCAAGTTTATTATCACCGGCATGTGTTGTGAAATTTGTTAACTTAGCAGCAGCATTTCAAGGCAACACCTAATATAGAAGAAAAAATAATAATGAAATAAAATATAGTAATAATAAATAAATAAATAAATAGATTAAAAACTGTGCAAAAAAAACAGAAATACTGTATATTAAAAAGTGAGGTAGTATTCATGGGTTCAATGTCCATTTAGGAATTGGATGGCAGAGGGAAAGAAGCTGTTCCTGAATCACTGAGTGTGTGCCTTCAGGCTTCTGTACCTCCTACCTGATGCTAACAGTGAGAAAAAGGCATGCCCTGGGTGCTGGAGGTCCTTAATAATGGACGCTGCCTTTTTGAGACACCACTCACTGAAGGTGTTCTGGATACTTTTTAGGCTAGTGCTAAAGATGGAGCTGACTAGATTTACAACCCTCTGCAGCTTCTTTCGGCCCTGTGCAGTACCCCCGCCATATCAGAGAGTGATGCAGCCTGTCAGAATGCTCTCCACAGTACATTTATAGAAGTTTTTGAGTTTATTTGTTGACATGCCAAATCTCTTCAAACTCCCAATGAAGTATAGCCGCTGTCTTGCCTTCTTCATAGCTGCATTGGTATGTTGGGATCAGTCACATCCTGAGAGAACTTGACACCCAGGAACTTGAAACTGCTCACCCTCTCCACTTCTGATCCCACTGAGGTATATGTTCCTTCGTCTTCCCTTCCTGAAGTCCACAATCAGCTCTTTAGTCTTACTGACGTTGAGTGTTGTGACACCACTCCACTAGTTGGCATATTTCACTCCTGTACGCCGCCTCGTCACCACCTGAGATCCTACCAACAACAGTAGTATCAACAGCAAATTTTTAGATGGTATTTGAGCTATGCTTAGCCACACAGTCATGTGTATATAGAGAGTAGAGCGGTGGGTTAAGCGCACACCCCTGAGGTGCGCCAGTGTTGATCATCAGCAAGGAGGATATATCCACACAGATTGTGATCTTCTAGTTAGGAAGTCGAGGATCCAATTGCAGAGGGAGGTACATAGTCCCAGGTTCTGCCACTTCTCAATCAGGATTGTGGGAATGATGGTATTAAATGCTGAGCTATAGTCGATGAGCAGCATCCTGACATAGGTGTCTGTGTTGTCCACGTGGTCTAAAGCTGTGTGGAGAGCCATTGAGATTGCGTCTGCCGTTGACCTTTTGTGGGGATAGGCAAATTGCAATGGGTCCAGGTCCTTGCTTTGGCAGCAGTTCAGTCTAGTTATGACCAACCTCTCAAAGTATTTCATCACTGCCGATGTGAGTGCTATCAGGCAATAGTCATTAAGGCAGCTCATATTATAGTAGATAAACTATCTCTAGCAGTAGAGACAGAGAGACCAAGAAAGGGGAGGGAGGTTTCAGAAATGGACCAGGTAAATTTGAGGGCAGGGTGAAAAATGGAGACAGAGTAGATGAAGTTGATGAGTTCAGCATGGGAGCAGGAAGCAGCACCAGGTCAGTCATCAATGTAGCATAGGAAAAGTGTGAGAATGTTACCCGAGTAGGCTTAGAACATAGGCTGTTCCACGTAGCCGACAAACAGGAAGGCATAGCTGGGATCCATGCGAGTGTCCATGGCTACACCTTTTGTTTGAAGGAAGTGGGAGGATCCAAAGGAGAAATTACTCAGAAGGAGGACTGGTACCGCTAGGGAAAGAAGACTGGTGATGGAGGGGAACTGGTTGGGGCTGGTGGCCAGAATGAAAAGGAGAGATTTGAGGCCTTCCAGGTAGGGGATGGAGGTGCATAGGGCTGGTCATCCGAAGTAAAAGTAAGATGATGAGTGCTAGGGAACCTGAAATCATTGAAAGGATCCAGAGTGTGTGAAGGGTCACAGATGTAGATAGGAAGGAAAGTTAAGTTAACTTGCAGGTTAAGTCAGTCGTGACGAAAGCAAATGTAATGTTAGTATTCATTTTAAGATGTCTAGAATACAAGAGCAGGGATGTGATGCTGAGGCTTTATAAGGCATTAGTGAAGCCTCATCTTGAGTATTACGAACAGTTTTCAGCTCCTCATCTAATAAAAGATGTGCTGGCATTGGAGAGGGTACAGAGGAAGTTCGCAAAGATGATTCCGGAAATGAAAGGGTTATCATACATGGAACGTTTGACAGCTCTGGGCCTGTACTCACTAGAAATTAGAAGGATGGTGGGGTGGTATCTAATTGAAACCTTTCAAATGTTGAAAGGCCTAGACAAGGTAGATGCGGAAAGGATGATTCCCATGGTGGGGGAGTCTAGGACAAGAGGGCACACTCAGGATAGAGAGGTGCCCATTTAAAACAGAGATGCGCAGCACTTTCTTTAGCCAGAGGGTGGTGAATTTATGGAATTTGGTACCACAGGCAGCTGTGGAAGCCAGGCCACAGGGTGTATTTAAAACTGAGGTTCTTGATTGAACATACCATCAAAGGTTACGGGGAGAAGGCCAGGGAGTGGTGCTGAGAAGTGGAAAAAAGGATCAGCCATGATTGAATGGCACAGCAGACACGATGGGCCAAATGGCCTAATTCTGCTCCTATGTCTTATGGTCTTATGGACCCAGTCAAGCACAGTGAGATGTTCAAGCTAAAAAAAACAGTGAAGAACAGCAAAACAAAGCAGCTCGCGTTCTTTGGAAGGGAAGAAACGCAGTGTACAGATGATTTCACGGGTTCATAAAGAGTGAGTACCGAATGATAATAATCATTTAAAAAAATCAGAAAGATCGTCGAGTTTGATTACACAATGAGTAACTGGCTCATGTATACCAAACCATTAGAACAGTATTCTGAAGAAATAACCAACAAAAACCGAGTCCCAATTTTGCTAAGTGCATTGGGTTTAAAGGCATACAGTCTGTTTCAAAGTTTGACTGCTCCAACCAAACAAGCAGAAATGAGCTTTGCTGATATTGTCAATGTAATTCAGGAAAACTTAAAACCAAAGCCATTGTTGATTGCAGAATGCTTTAGGTTTCATAAGCAGGCTCAGAAGGAAGGGTAGTCCAGGTCAGTGTACATGGCTGAATTGGAGAGGTTGTCTGAGTAATGTCGGTTCCGTAAAGGGCTTAATGATACACTAAGAGATTGCTTAGTTTGTGGAATTTTACATGAAAGCACTCAAAAATGGTTCCTAACTGAAGTACAACTTACATTTAAAAGAGCAATGGAAATCACTGTATTAATGGAAACCACAGACAGAGACTCAACTGAGTTGCAGTCAGGAATGAAAGTGAGCGTGAACAAAATTGCAGTGTCTGAACAGAAACCACCTGGCCAAACAGGTTGTGTTACCACGGTGGCAGGGACCCACATACTCTCCACAAAATAGTTTACATATCAAAGATAACAAATTGAAGCTTGCAGATGCTCAACTAAGAACTTATGCTGGAGAAAAGATAACTCCTGTGTGGAATGGCATCTGTAACACAGAAACTTAGAAAAGCTACAGCACAATACAGGCCCTTTGGCCCACAATGCTGCGTCGAACATTTATTTACTTTAGAAATTACCTAGTCCCATAGTCCTCTATTTTTCTAAGCTCCGTGTACCTATCCAAGAGTCTCTTAAAAGTATCCGATAACTGTGAAGTACCACAACCAACAAGCCACATTGAGCTTGTATGTCGTAAAAACAGAAGGACCAGCAATGTTGACGTGTGATTGGCTGACGCAAGTATCACTTGATTGGAGATCCATCCACAATTTGCATGCCACACCCCCTGCAATGAAGCCAACTGAAAGCAAATTAAAGAAGGCACTAGATGATGCCAAAACTGTCTCCATGCTGTACATTATGAACTGTTGCCCAACAGTGGACAAACAGGTGTTAGTGCCAACCTCTGTGCATCTGACTGAAAAGCATATTGGACTAAGGAAGGACCTTGCTGCTCAGAGGAATCGTGAAAGTGACGAAAGCAGCAGTCTGGTTACAACAGTTTTTGTAGGCAACATATCTGAGAAAGCTACTGATATGTTAATCAGACAGTTAATTGCAAAATGTGGCTTGGTTTTAAGCTGGAAGGGTGTTCAAGGAGCTTCAGGAAAGTTGCAAGCTTTCGACTATTGTGAATATAAGGAACCAGAATCTACTCTGCGTGCGTTAAGGTTAACGCATGAGCTTCAAGTGGAAGACAAAAGGCTGCTTATTCAAATAAATGCAATAACTAATGCCCAGCTGGATGAATGGAAGGGCAAAGAGAAAAGAGTCAATGGAAATATGGAAAGGATTTGTCAGATGATGTTGTGGATGAGGAAGTCAAGAAAAGAGATCAGATAGGAAAGGAAGCAATAGAAGGATTAATAAGATAATACTTCAGTGAGCTAAGTGGACCTTACCATGATCAAGATACACAAACCAGGAAATGAAAAAGGAAAGAAGAGATGGGGGGAAAGAATGTGAAGAAGAAAGTGAATGGTGCGAAAGAGAGAAGGAATGTGAAAAAGAAAAAGGGATCAAAGTAGATCCAGAGAGAGAAAAGGAGAAGAAAAGTTTCCAGAGCTGTCAGAACCACGTCCTACAGTCTCAGGGTCAACTCCTACCACCACCACAGAGGAGGCCCCAGAACCTGAGATTGTTTTCACAGTCACAAGTGTCACCAGACAAGCAGAGGGATTCTTCTTGTCAGGAAAGGCAATATCCTACAAGAGTGAAAAAGCCTCTACTGTGATGAAATCTTTTGTCATGAATGGGTCAATTTAAAAAACTTTCTACGCTGTGATGTCTGTATATAGGAGTTGTATCATATGCTATATGTGTAAATAGTCGGGATACATTCTCTATTGAGTTGGAGTTTATAGCTAAGCATGGAGGAGTGTCTTGTATTTAAAATTTCAGTAATATTTGAGTAATCTTGTATGTATATATTGATTAAGCATTCTTGTTCATTGTAATAATTAATTACAGGTTGTATGTAGACATATGTTAATTGCATACATCATCACATGATATATGCATGCCTTCTTAAAGTAAACTTTAAGTAGGACCCGCGCTTTGGACTCCCATGTCTTCGCTTGAATTAGTTTAATGTTTTGAAATTACAAAACATAACTTAAGGGATATAGCATTCATCCAGAAAATAAATCGCATATCAATATAAAGATACAATCTTCTCTCCTTTGCGGTTTGTTTTGGCAGTTTGATTTATATTAATTGTACTACTTACCCAAACCCTGAAGAAATGCTTATCTATAATAGGTTATGCTGATTCCACAGAGGCCATTTTCCCCATGAGCAGCAACATGTGCTGCATCCAGTTGCTGGCTCCAGGACCATGTAGAATGACTTAAACCCTGGGAATAATTGTGGTGGGAGCACAGACAAGGGAAGGGTGGTTGCATGAAGTTAAGCATCACTTCTCATACAATGGCAGGCCAATGCTCGACCATTTGGAATCTGCTTGTCTCTCAGAAAAATCTTCGCTTATTTCAGGCAGGAGTTTGCTAATAACTGAACAAACATGCTGTGATCCCCTGAGTCAATGAAGCCTCGACCAACACCAGGGCAGTTATGAGGAATAACACAAGCCAACAGCAGGCTAACTGGTTTCTTAACTACAACTTGTCAAGTTTGGTATATACTATATAACAGAGATTTTATTGCACTATCACTCAATCACTCACAGAGATAACAGCAGAATGCCTTTTTATTTTATTATTTAAAAAACATCGGGAACTGCAGTACATCGTGGGAAAACAGCATGTCACATTCTGTACTGAAAAAAGGCTACACAGCTTCCCCTTTAAGAAAAAAAAGTAAGAAACTTATTATGTAAAGTCAAACACAAACTTAACACTATCTGAGTTCACTTCAAAAGTCTATAACTGTCAGATTATTTTCTCCATAACTGAACACACCATGTGATGCACTGTTTGTACAGATTTTGACAAACATCCAATAATGATTATTACAACTGGATCAAATACAAGTTTACAGTGCTTCTAGCACCACTAAATACGTTGAATAAATTGGTAACAATCTCTGCTTCAGTTATCTTTCAACGCCCACCACCTTCTTGCGTTTAAATTCAGGATGACTTCTCCACTCATTCCCTAATCTTGCTCATCCTTTTTCCCTTTTCTTTTGTTATTGCCTTTTTAGCCTTGTCTATGACAGTAGGCATTCTTTTCTAATTCAAAGCTTGTGCCCTCAGGACATTTCGCACACAACAATGCTATGCTGTAGTGACAGCACACCAAGAGGACCTATACACAGTTGTCAGGAACTCAAATACCCTTTGCCCAAACTGTGAATGAAACTGATTACCTTAAGCACGATTATCACTTCTTCTGTAGAGCAAGTGTTCTCCATTTTGACTCTCTGGGCAACGTTGATCAGACATGTGTGATAGATACCCACCACAGTCTATGTTCTCTTCAGACTTTCTTTGTTTTCGAATCATATGTCTCTTGCTTGCACCTTTATTATGAACACTCAGGCTTCAAAGTGTAGACTACCCTCCAGTCCTGACTGCATGGCACGCTTCCAAATTCAGGTTTATTGTTGTCATGGGTGTACATACTACCAACACTGCTCCCATATCTAGATGGCTTTAGATTGGCCTCATCCTGGCATATTATCTCCAGCAGCTTCACTGACCTGTAAACTATTGTGATCATGTTCTCATCTTTCCTTCAACTTTGGTGATCCAGTTGTGCTTTCTTCATTGCGTTCATATTGAAAATACATGGCATGTTTGGTCTGCTCCCAGCCGAGATTAGTCAGATTGTCTTGGTGTTCGTGCACGTGGTTTTGGCTTGTGCTGTTCTGCTGCACACTACTGATACTGCAGATACTTCATTCTGAAATTCTATAAATGCAACACACCGAATTCTCAAAAAGCCAAAAAAAAACTGTATATGTTGGAAAGTTGAAAATCTCATTTCTGTTTCCACTCCCACCCCCCAAAGATTCTGTGCCAACTTGAGAGGTACAAATTTTAATATCAGTGACATTTTCCATTTTGCCTGGAAGCATTTTGAAAATAGCATCCTGCATGTGCATATTTTTCAGGTTACCTTCCCCAAAGTGCACCTTCATCAGTTTATCTCTGGTTAGCTATGTAGCTTGAAAGTTTAACACTTTTGTTTCTTTCATTTTAACATTCTTCTCCAAAGTATTGCATTGCACACATAAAAAATCTCATTTCTATATTTCCGAATAACATTGGAAGTGATTGACCCTATGCCAGCTCACAGAATAACCCCATTCACCACTAATTTTCTCTGTAATCCATTTTTCCCAGGTTTAGTTAATTATCGCAGATTCTACCATGAACCTGCACAGAAAGGTCAGTATACATTTGCCAACTAGCCAACCAACATGTCTTTGGGGAATGGAAGGGAAATCAGAATACTTAAGGGGGAAATGCACACCTGGTCACAGGAAAAACAGAAACTCCTTACAGACAACAGACGAAACATAACAATTTCACTTGGGGTGCGAGAGCAATGAGGCAGTACCTGTACTAGCTGCACCAGTATGTTGCCCCACACTGCTGGAATGATGATATGAAACCTACTAAGCTGATGACAGCTCTGACGTTTACTGAAGATCAGTTATTGCTTTGTGAACATTCCAGATGAACCAGATGGCTCAATTTAGTTTGCCTGAAGGGAAGACTGCTCTTCTGCCAAAGACAGTAAGTTGTTGGCCATATTTCCTGTAATACATCTTCCTCTCCTTCAGCTTCTGCTTTGCACATTCTCAGTTGCTTTATTTCTTACTGCTTCCTCTGCTTTATCTCAGTCAAGCAGCATCCTATAAACTTTCACACCCAGCATCTGCTAACTGGAGACCACTCTCCACCATCAATGTCCATCTGGCAAAAGAATGTTTTGCTTCAGGATTCCCTCAATGCCCTAGAACTCTGAATAAGACAGTCTGAGCAACTTGATCCGATTCACTCCCAGATTACCAGTGTATCTTCATAGACCAGAACATACAAAGGGTAACTTGACCTACCAATACTGACCAGTCTTTATCACCCATGACTCTGAGAATGACCCCTCAGAATATGCACAACAATACCTTGGTTGACATCACTGGAAAATGGCAAAGATATTCGTGATACACATCTTAGCCTATCGCAAAACAAACTATAATTTTTTTTGTAGTTCATTTTGCAATCTATGTACATACATCAGTCATATGTATTAAAACCTTCAGACATGTTACTGCTATCACAGTTCCATTTCTTCAGCCTCTACTTTCACAAGGCAGAGGTGTACAGGACTATTTTCTCTACCAGCCTCTTATCTTTTTGAAGGACTTGCACTTACCCATGGCTTCCATAACGCAAAGTGAGTGGCAGTTCTGTGGGTGAAAAAGCTTTGTTAATGAGAGAGGTCAGAGGAGAATGGCCAGACTGGTTCAAGCTGACAGGAAGGCATCAGTAACTCAAGCAACCACATTATAACAATGGTATTAAGAGGAGCATCTCTGAATGTTGAATCTTGACATGGATGGTCTACAGCAGGAGACCATGAACATACAGTGAGTGGCCACTTTATTAGGTATCTCCTGTACCTAATAAAGACCATAA
Organism: Mobula hypostoma; assembly: GCF_963921235.1. Taxonomy (NCBI): domain Eukaryota; kingdom Metazoa; phylum Chordata; class Chondrichthyes; order Myliobatiformes; family Myliobatidae; genus Mobula; species Mobula hypostoma. The sequence goes on along the minus strand of NC_086101.1, from coordinate 88,461,802 downwards.
GACCAGAAGATGTAGGAGCAGAAACAGGCCACTTGGCCCATCGAGTCTGCATCGCCATTCCACCATGGCTGATTCAATTTTCCTCAGCCCTAATCTCCTGTCTTCTTCCTGAATTCCATCATTTCTTAACCAATCAAGAATCGATCAACCTCTGCCTTGAATATACATAAGGACTTGGCCTCCACTGCTGCCTGTGACAAAGAATTCTATAGATTCACCACCATCTGGCTTAAGAAATTCCTCACCTCCATTCTAAAAGGATGCCCCTCTAAACTCAGGCTGTGTGCTCTAGTCTTAGATTTTCCCACCATAGGAAACATCCTGTCCATATACACATCCACTCTATCAAGTCCTTTCACCATTCAATAGATTTCAACCCTCATTCTTCTGAATTTTACTGAATACAGGCACACAGCCATTGAACGCTCTTCATATGACAAGCCATTCAATCCTGGAATCATTTTCGCAAACCTCTTTTGAACCCTCTCCAGTTTCAGCATATCCTTTCTAAAATAAGATGCCCAAACCTACTCACAACACTTCAAATGAAGCCTGATCTGTGCTTTATAAAGTTTCAACATTACATTCTCGATTTATATTCTCGTCCTCTTGAAGTGAATGGTAACATTGCAATTGCTTCCCTCACCAAAGACTCAAGCTGCAAATTAACCATTAGGGAATCCTGCACAAGGACTCCCAAGTCCCTTTGCAACTCAGTTTTTTGTATTTTCTCTCCATTTAGAAACTAGTCAACCCTTTCATTTCTTCTACCAAAGTACACGACCATACACTTCCAGACACAGTATTCCATCTGCAGTTTCTTTGCCCATTCTCCTAATCTGAGTCCTTCTGCAGCCTCTCTACTTCCTCAAAACTACCTGCCCCTCCACCTACCTTGATATCGTCAGCAAATTTTCCAATAAAGCCATCAATTCCAGCATACAAATCATTGACATATAACATAAAAAGAATTGGTCCTAACACAGACCCCCGTGGAACACTACTAGTCACTGGCTGCCTGACAGAAAAAGCTCCCTTTATTCCCACTCTTTACCTGCTGCCAATCAGTCACTGCTTTGTCCATGCTAGAATCTTTCCAGTAATACTATGGGCTCATAGTTTGTTAAGCAGCCTCGTGTCGCACTTTGTCAAAGAACTTCTGAAAATCCAAGTGCACAACATCAACCAAATCTCCTTTGACTATCCTGCTTGTCACTTCTTCAAAGGATTCCAATAGATTTGTCAGGCAAGATTTTCTCTTAAGGAAACCATGCTGACAACAGCCTATTTTATCATATACCTCCAAGTACCCTGAGACCGCATCCTTAATAATCGACTCCAACATTTTCCCAACTATTGAGGTCAGACTAACTGGCCTATAGTTTCCTTTCTTCTGGCACTCTCCCTTCTTGAAGAGTGGAGTGACATTTGTAATTTTCCTGTCTTCTAGAACCATTCCAGAATCGAGTGATTCTTGAAAGATCATTACTAATTCCTCCATGATGCCTTCAGCCAGCTCTGGGGTGTACACCATCTGGTCCAGGTGACTTATCGACCTTCAGACCTTTCAGTTTCCTAAGAACCTTCTCTCTAGTTATGGTAATTTCACAAACTTCATGCCCCGACAATTAGAACTTCCACCATACTGCTAGTGACTTCCACAGTGAAGGCTGATGCGAAATAATTATTCAGTTCATCCACTATGTCATTGTCCCACATTACTACCTCTCCAGCATCATTTTGCAGTGGTCCGATATCCACTCTCACCTCTATTTTACACCTTATGTATCTGAAGAAACTTTTGGTATCCTGGTTAATATTACTGTCTAGCTTACTTTCGTATTCCATCTCTACCTTCTTAAAGTCTTTTTCAGTTGCTTTCTGTCGGTTTTTAAAAGCTTCTCAATCCTCTAACATCCCATTAATCTTTTCTATATTATATGCTCTCTTTGGCTTTTATGTTGGCTTTAATTTCTCTTGTTAGCCATGGTTGTGTCATTTTCCTTTAGAATACTTCTTCCTCTTTGGAATGTATATTTCTTCCCAATTGCTTCCTGACTTCCAGCCATTGCAGCTCTGCCACCAACCCTGCCAGTGTTCATTAACTACCAATTCTAGCCAGCTCCTCTCTCATGCCTGTAATTCCCTTTACTCCACTGTAATACTGACATATCTGACTTCAGCTTCTCCTTCTCAAATTTCAGGATGAATTAGATCATATTATGATCACTGGCCCCTATTTGTTCTTTTACCTTAAGCTCTCTAATCAATTCTGGTTAACTACACAACACCCACTCCTGAATAGCTGATTCCCTAGTGGGCTCAACCATGAGCTGCTCTAAAAAGTCACCTTGTAGGCACTCTAGAAATTCCCCTTCCTGTAATCCAGCACCAATCTGATGTTCCCAATCTACCTGCATATTGAAGTCCCCCATGACTATTGTAACACTGCCCTTTTGGCACACATTTTCTATCTCCCATTGTAATTTGTGGGCCACTTTCTTACTACTGTTCGAGGGTCTGTATACAACTCCCATCAGGGTCTTTTTGCCCTTGCAGTTCCTTAGCTTTATCCACAATGATTCAACACCTTCCAACCCTATGCTACCTCCTTCTATTGATCTGATTTTATTTTTTACCAACACAGCAACGCCAACTCTCTGCCTTCCTGCCGATCCTTTCGATACATTATGCATCCTTGGACATTAATCTCCCAGGTGTAATCTTTCAGCCATGAATCCGTGATGCCTACAACATCATACCTGCCAATCTGCATCTGTACTGCAAGTTCATCTACCTTATTCGTATACTGTGTGTATAAAGTGGCCATTCAGTGTCTAAAAATGAGCATTTGTGAGACTGGTAGGACAGGTGGGGATGGACATTTCCTGCAGGCATCTTCTGCCAGGAGGGTACATACCTCTTCATCCCAACTCCTCCTCTGTGCTGCAACGAATGGGTGATGGATTGAGGCAAGAAGAGCTGGGAGTACTGAGCAAACTCACTCGCTCTCTCACTGATACAGTAAACCCAGCTGACCACCACTTTTACTGTGCCTGCTGACAGCCTAATTACAAACGTTTCTTCAATCCTCTCTCATGTGTACTTCTTAAGATTTATTTTGGTCTTAAGGACATCTGGGAACTCCTGTGATATCAAATACAGCTAGCTTTTCTGTTGAAAAGTCTGACTCTTCATACCGTCAGTTTTCTGACAAGGCAATGAAACATTGTCAGAAACCAAGAGCTGAGTTTGATGTTTCATAACCAGCAAGACTTCACACCAAGAAGAGGGAAACTGAACCCAGTTGGAGAACTCTCTTCAGCCAATCTCAACTCAATGTGGGAATGGTTTATATCTATCTGCCACTGAACTTCTTCTACTCCAAATCCCATCCCACAACTCATTCTTCTTGTTTTCACCCCTCATATTATTATACCTCAATTATATTTATCTTCCTTGCAGCTTTTGGCATAGATCATCAAACCATCTTCCCCAACATTCCACCACCCTGCCAACTTAAGCATAATTGAATTTTCCATTTGCAAGCAGAGACTTTCCAATTCATCCTTCTCTGAAATCTGTCTTATTTTTGAAACCCTTCAAGGATTCAGCCTTTGGTCCTTGACCTCTAGGTTACCATTTAATAATTTCATATGTAGAAAGTTCGAGATTCTCCATGTCTCTCCCTCTCGTAGTTGTTCTACTGCCTTTGCATCCAAGTACAATGCAACCTCAGTTGAAACTGAACTTCTTTCAGTCAAATTGTGAGAAGGTTGAAGCCACTGAACTTGACATTGTCTAATACTTTTGCATGCAACACTGAATCTATCCTCAAGCCCAAGACAGCATGTTAAACAGAATTAGACTCTTCACATTTTGCATGTGAATATGCATGCAATCACATTAACTTTTTTACCACAGACCACCTAATTTGACCTCTTGTGACTAACATTTTAGAAGTTGGGTGTAGAGGATTTGCTGGGTGCTCACTGTGCAGAATCCACCCTCTCCTTGGCATTATGGGGGGCTGCAAAGATAAAAGCCATCAGGAGTGTCACAGAGGCTGCTGAGTGAGCATCCGAATGGCTATGGATCAAGAGGTGTGACCCATGGACCAATGCTGCTGGGAGCACAAGCTGGGGCCTGATCAACCCTGGCTGGGTCACCAGAGCAAGAGTGTCTGATATTGAAAGACCCAAAACACCCAGTGACCCCATTGCTGATGACGTGTTTCAGCACATCGTAGGACGTATCTCAGTATCATGCACTTGTACAGAACTTCCACATTCAATTATTACTGTGATCCTTTGTTCCACATCCCATTCGTGGATTTAAAAAATCCCCACGTAAATTAACACGGCCCCTCACTAACCAACTTTGATTCCCAGTACCACAATAAATTAACTTCCGCCCAGTTGCCCTTAACACCCAGAAGACCAAGGAGATCATTGTGGAATTCAGGCATGCTAGGAGCCACACTCACGTCCCCATCTACGTCAACAGAGCAGTAGTGGAGCGTGTATCAAGCTTCAAATTCCTTGGTGTCCACATTTCCGAGGATCTCACCTGGTCCCTGAACTCCTCCATCCTGATCAAAAAGGCGCAACAGTGCCTTTATTTCCTGCGGAGCATCAAAAAAGCTCACCTCTGCCCAGGATACTGACGGACTTTTACCGCTGTACCATTGAGAGCATACTCACCAACTGCATCTCAGTGTGGTATGGCAATTGTCCCGCATCGGACCACAAAGCACTCCAGCGTGTGGTGAAAACTGCCCAGCGGATTATTGGCACCCGATTGCCCACCATTGAGAACATCTACCATAAACGCTGCCTGGGCAGGGTGAAAAGCATTATCAAGGATGTATCTCATCCTAATCATGGACTTTTTACTCTCCTCCCGTCTCGTAGGCACTGCAGGAGCCTCCGCTCCCAGACCAGCAGGCACAGGAAGAGCTTCTTCCCTGAGGCTGTGACCCTACTGAACCTCACATCACAGCACTAAGCAGTATTGCACCCATACTGTACTGTCTCAGTACTTTTATATTTGTGTGCTGTAGTACTTACCTTTTATTCGCAGTTATTTTGTAAATAACACTATTATTTGCATTTCTGGTTAGATGCTAACTGCATTTCATTGGCTTTGTATCTGTACTCGGCACAATGACAATAAAGTTGAATTTAATCTAATAAATTAAACACAGGAATCAGAACACTATATTTTATTTTCTTCACAGCCTGTATCTATTATTTTTCTCTCACTAATCTCCCCAGACATCTACAAAATTCTTGACATGTTCTTATCCTCTCTTCATCCAAGAGTTAATGGTCATCCCTTTCACAGTATCAGCTTGGATTTTGGATGGTTCTTCCCAATTCCCATCTAATCTCAGAAACAGTCAACTTCTATCTCTCACCACACAAAACTTTCTCTCCTTCACTTTTCGAATCCATGATTTGATTGTGCCTCCATCAAACACATGACCATGTTTCTTTAATATTGAATAAAAACAAATATTCATATTGATTTCCACTACTACTGCTTTGGTCTGATTTTAATCCAGGAAGTCATATCTTCACATCTGGAATTCTTCAAAAGAAAATTTGGATTGTGTCATTATACTGTTATCCAAAACTGTAAGGAGGAGTTTATCAAAGTAATTTATACCTACTAATTTAAATTTCCTTAATTCCTGGAGGTAGATGGAGAGCATATACTGTATATCTTTTTATACAGTACAATTCTACCTACTGATAAATTAGTTCTCATTACAGCATAATCTTTCCAAAATTACTACTAAAAGTGTAAAGCTTGAATCCTCCTAATGTATTCCAAATCCCATTGTGGTTTATTGTTTTATTGATTAAAAGATAGCCCTTAACTCTGAGTGGAGTCATCGGGACACCGTCATGATGGCATTTTTTTTTTAGCAGGCTTTCTTATTTTTACGAGACCAAGTTGCTAGCTCGACGCTCAACCCAGCACGGACAGAAAGCGTGCAAGGGAGCCGGCTGGATTTGAACTTGGGAGCCTTCGGTCCAAAGTCCAGTGCTGATGCCACTACACCACCAGCCGGCTATAGCATTTACTAATAACTGATTATCTTTCTAACTCCATTTAGATAGCCTTTCCTAAAGTCATTCTTGTTCACTGTTCCAATGGAAATCAAATGCAATTGTAAAACAAATAATAAATGCTGCCACTTCTACCACAGGATAAAATTAAATTATCATATCGTGTTTACCCCAACCTGCCCTAATTTATTATGTTTCGGAAGTTAAATAAGTCATGGAGATCAAACTGCCTTAACAAAACTCTCCAGCTACACTGGCACCACAAGTATTAAGATTATATTTATTTTTAGATCCCTGCAAAGCATATTTATTTAACCATAATTTTAATATTCTTCCCCAGTTTTCAAATCCCTCAATTGTTTTATCCATCCTTAATCAGTCATCGCTCTTGCCCTGGTGTTCAGCGCCTTAAACATTAAATTTTCACAATGCTGAGTGTTTCCAGCATTTTTCGTTATTATTTCAGATCTCTAGCAGCTGAAGTTTTGTTTTTAATTTTCATCCTAAAACTTTCTAAGATATGTTAACTCATTCATTCTCACTTCTCGGTAATTCCCAAATTTAATTTATTCTCCAATGTTAGTTTCTATATTCCCAAACTCTGGAATCCCCTTTGTAAACTCATGCGTCCAATTCTCACTTTATTGACCACTCTTTTTTTTAGTTTGTAGTTATTTGAAATTTGAATTTGGCAATCCATGCTGCCTTGATCTCTGATAGTAATCCTAGTGGCCATTTCTTTTTTCCATTATTTCTTTGAAGCACCAGGGGGAATTTCAAGTTCAGGTTCAAGTTCAAGTTCAGTTTTCTGACATTCAGCTGTACACAGGTATATGGTCAAATAAAACAATGTTCCTCTGACCAACATACACAACACAATACATATAACTCACCTAACAAATAAAGTGATATTACGCAAATAAATTAACAAATAATTTGTCGCATTTAAAATTTTATATAAATGTAAGTTGCTGTCAATTTAGAGCTAGAATAATCAGATAAGTTATGCAGTTGTTCACATAATCATATACTTATATCTTCCTTGTGTATGAAGAAGAGTCAGTAGAAATTTCTTATTTTTGTGTTTAAGTTGGAAAATTTATCATGCATTTGGTCACTTTATTTTAAAACAAGAGGGACGCTTACTTACTTTATAAGCATGTTTATCTTTAGTGGCACTGAATTAGCACATTTACCTGCTAACAGCGATGGTTATATATCAAAGTGGCCTGGCAGGTTACAACCCCATTTGTGACAAGAGGACATTTGCAGATCCTTATAACAACATTCCACAAAACTGAAGTGTTGTTTTGAAATAAATTCAAGTTCTTACAAAACAAATACAGACATTAAAAATGTTTTTTCTTTAAATTTCACAATTTCATATCTCAAGGAGATTGACTACATGACAAGCTTTGAAGGTTGATCAAAAGTTTGTCTCAACAACCACAGTAAACATCTCTTTGAACCTATGTGTTGCATCTGTCTATTTTTGGGGGTAAGTACCTGCAATTAAACAAAACCACTAAAAAGTCAGCTTTGCGGTGGCAAGTTTTTGATTTAATACTTTGACAATGTTGTCAGTATCAGACACGGGCGTCTGTGGTGATTAATATTATGCCCGGTCCACACCTTACAGAAACACGCCAAATTTGTTTTCAATCAGTATGCAATCTGGACAAATTCATCACCTCCCCTCAGATCATTCTTCTAAGATTACAAATGCATGTGTGCAACCCTCTCTCAAACAAAAGCAACTCTGACAACGTGCCCCTACCAAAGAGCAGCGTAGAAACCAGCACCTTTCATTGCAAGGAGTACCCGCAGTCTCGTTTGATGTCTTTTCAACTTTTCTTTCGCATTCCCGTTGTCTGCAAGTTCCTCCCGTGACCTCCCAGAATTTAGGCACAACAAAAGGCAGCCATAAAAAATGCCTCACGGGGAAAACTTATCACTGACATGCTCGTGTTTTTTTTCCCTATCCGCTAAAGTAGAATCCAGCTGCCAACTCTAATAATAGACTGATTAAACACGGAGATGTATTATCAGCAGAATGTTTTTTTTGACAAACACATTGCTCTTTCGCCATATAACTTAGGTGTTAGAATATTTAACAATCATGTAAAAAGTTATATTAAAAGATACATTCATTTATATAAAAATACAAACTTATTCTTACCAAACTGTGCAGAACATATATACACAATGAGTAGAAAAAGCCCAAAGAGTTGATAGTGACCAGATAATGCTTGTAGACGCAAAGGGGACAGAGGATCCATGGTGAATTCAACGTTTCATCTGCGCCACGCTATTCCCTATGAACCGCGGAGTCCTTGCTGATTTCAAGCAGAATCCCATCAAAAAAGGCTGCAGAAAGTCAGCGGGAGCAGTCAGTCGGCGCCATGCAATCCCGGCTGGTGTCAGATCGCAATAATCCTGCAGAGGGCTCACAACATTCCCACATTAGCATTTCCGACACAGGAAAAGCATGCTCGGGTATCCAATCCATTGAAATCTTCAATGACAGATGAAGTTAAAAAAAACAATTTACCATTTGAAATGCAAAGGATATTTCATGCAGCTTTTCGTTAACTCGAGAGATCTCAACCCAATAATGATTATAAATTAGAGTTGGAAAGTATTTATTGCTATTTCTGTTACCCAACAAGATTTTTTATCTGATTTCCTAAAACTCCACAAAGTGGACAATACTTTTTTTCAACTTTCCTTGACAATACGACAAAATGGCACTGGAATATTGAATTATTAGTTAACTTAATTAATGAAAAATCTGAACAAAAATCACTATTAACTGTTCAGACAGCGCTGCAATATAGTCATGGTGCAATAGAGGACCTTCGGCCCAATTTCCCATGTTTGCCCAATAACGCTTTAAGACCCACCACTCCATATGCCAATCTAAGTGCTTCTTAAATGCCACTTAACCACTCACTTATTCCATATATTTACCATCTTCACATGAAAAAGTTGCCCTCAAGTCCCTTGTAAATCTTTCCCCTCTCACCCTAAATCTATGCCCCGTAGTTTTGATCTCCCCTACCTCTAGGAAAAGGCTGTTTCAAAGCACTTTATCCTGCAAGGAATGCAAGGTATGATATGAAGACCCAGCCTGGTCAAAAGCTCCCTATAACTCAGGCCCTCTAGTCCTGTCTACATCCCCATAAATCTTCCCAGTTCCATCATGTGCTTCCTAAAAAATGGTGACCTAAACGGGACAAGGCACTTCAATATCAATGTCTCATCAACTCTGCCTCCCAGTCCTATACCCAGTACCCTGATTAATGAAGGCCAACATAGTAAACACATTTTTCTTCCCCCTCCCTATATTTGCCTCCACTTTCGACAAACAGCAAAATTAAACTCCTAGATCCAGACATCCCACCTCTCCCGGAAGTTCTGGGAGTCTCCCGCATATTGATAGTGGCTCGCTGACACATGGAGATTATATACAATATCCCGGAAATCGACTTCTTTGAGAGGGAGAGTGAGCATCCTGATTGGTCTCTCTTTGTGCTAAGTAGACCTATCAGTTTTCTCTGTGGGCGGGCTTTACAGTCGACCTCAAAAATAATGACAGTGTTGCTCACTGCACTGTTTGCAACAGTGACTTTTCTATTGCCCATGGTGGGTTAAAATGTAAAAGACATGTTGAGATGAGTTTAACAGGTATCATTCGTTCATTAGCATAGCTAACGTTATTTAAACTAGCTGGCTAGCTGCTAAGGAACTACTCTATTGATGAGGCCAAATTCTCTGTAGACTTGCTTGAAGTTGTAATAGAATAAGCATAATATAATATAAGTACATATTTTAATGTCACATTTTCTGCATATGCCCAACTTGGTTTACAGATCAGACAAAATCACTAAACAAAGTATTACATACACCCTTGGAGGTCAACCGGGGGGGTGGGGGGAATATGGGGTTATGACGGGCAGGGGTGCTACCTCCCTGAAATAAGTTTTTGCAGGGTGGGATGTCTGTAGATCCCTCTGTTCAATTACACTCCCTGCCATTAATAGCACACATCCTATATTGCTTTAACTTCTCTCAATTCATCACCACACACTTATCTATATTGAAATCCATATGCCACTCCTTGGTCCACTTCCTGAACTGATCAAGATCCCCTTGTAATCAAGATAACCTTTTTCACTATCAATAACATCTCCTAATTTTGTGGAATCAGCAAACTTGCAGGTCAATCCTTGTGGATTTGCATGCAAATCAGTTATATGAATAATGAATAAAAAAGATCCCAATATCAACTCCTGCAGCACACCACTAATCATCGCCCTCCATTCTGAATAATAACCATTAACCACCACCCTCACCTTCCACCTCTGACCTCATCTGAACAGCTCTCTGCAGTACACTAACATAACAGTTAACACAATGCTATTACAGCTCGAAGTGTCAATGTTCGGAGTTCAATTCTGACATCATCTGCAAGGAGTCTGTACATCCTCCCCATGGAATGCGTAGGTTTTCTCCGGGTGCTTCAGTTTCTTCCCATAGTCCACAGACGTACCAGTTAGTAGGTTAATTGGCCAGTCTAAGTTTTCCTGTCTTTAAGCTAAGGGTCGCAGGGTAGCGTGACTCAAAGAGCCAGAAGGGCCTGTTCCATGCTGTATCTCAATAAAATAAAAATTCCGTGGGATCTTCTACACCAGCCTACTACAGTATATGAAACTTTGTTGAAGGTCTTCCTAAAGTCTAAACAGACAACATCCCTAACCTACCCTCATCTACCTTTTTGGTTTCATTTTCAAAAAACTCTAAAATATTTATCAAACATGACTTCTCACACAAAAACCATGTGGACTCCTCTTAATCAGACTCCATCTATCCAAATGCTGGTAAATCTCTCCCCTCTTATCTTTTATCTGTGCGCTTAATGTTTGGACTCCTCAACCATACGAAGAAGACAACGACCATCCACCGTATCCACGCCACGCATAATTTCATAAACTTTCATAAGGTCACTTCATTCTTCGGTGCTTCAGAGAATAAAGATCTGGCATGGCCAACCTCTGCCTATAACTCAGGCCCTCTCATCTAGGCAACATCCTGATAAGTCTCTTCTGCACCCGCTCCAGCTTGATAATGTCATCCCTATAACAGGGTGATCAAACTCTGTGGCCTCTCCAATGACTTGTATAACTGTGATATAATGTCACTACTCTTAAACTCAATACCCTGACTGATGAAAGCCAGCAGACCTAGAGTTCAGAGTGTGCCGCCAAACCAAGTTATCAGATGATTGATGCAAATGAGAGAGAGATAAGGGAGACAATGGAGAAATGTTCAAAGTGTTAATGAGAGAGGAGAGAGAGATAACGGAAAAGAAACACAATTCAGAATATTGACAGACCGGTTGCTTTGAACCTGAACTGTCTGAAGTTTGATGGACAGGCGATACCCCAGCAGGGAGATAAAAAGAACAGGTTTGCTAAGGCACGACACACACCACGAGATCACGAGATAACGAGACACCTGGAAAGAGCGGTGTGCCCCCACAAGTGGTGCGAGTTTGGAGGTCCGGTTTACGGGAACCGACCATAGGCTCACAGGGTGTAAAGGTACGATCGGTGGGAACCTGGTGTGTGTGTCCGCCCTTGCCTGGGTGCTGGGTTCACCGAGGAAGAACGGTCGTATTCGGAACGGAGGGGTCACAGTCACTGACCACAGCAGAATAGAAGACATAACAGGGTCCGCCTGAAACCACCTGTGACCATCAAAGGTCTGCCTGAATCAAATTTGCATCTCTCTCTCTCTCTCTCTCCAATGGCACAACAGCGATTACTGCAAACTGTACTAAGCTGAACTGAACTCTGCGTTACTTAAGACTGATCATTTTACCCCTAGACTGCGATAGAGCTTGGTTGATTCCTATTACCCTAGTCCTGTGTACATGTGTGTTTTATCATTGCTAACCTGTTGCATTTATATCCTTACGATTAGAGTACTGTGTTACTTGTTTCTTTAATAAAACTTTATGAGTTCCTATTAATCCAGACTCCAACTAGTGGTCCATTTCTGCTGGTTTAGCAACCCAGTTACGGGGGGATAAGTGGGGATCTTGTCCGCGATTTTGAATGCCAAATTTGGAACTGGGTAAATTGACTGGGTTAAAATTCCCGAAAAAAAGAAAGGGCAAACAGCAGAAATGGAGATTGAGGAATTTCTAAAGGCGTCAACCTTGGAGGCATTAGAGGATGCCAGGAAATCAGAATTGGCGATTGTTGCCAAACGGTTGAATCTTTTTAAGGGGAAGTCGACAATGAGGAGAGCGGAGATTCACAGAGCTATCATTGAGCATTATGTATCTAAAGGTGTGTTTTCCCAAGGGGAGCTGGAGGTGGTATCTATGGGCAAACCTGGTGGAGAAGCAGTACAGCTGCAGATGGAAAAATTGAGACTCGAGCACAAGTTCCGGGTAAAACAGCTGGAGCGAGAAGAGAGGGACAGGCAGTTAGAACGAGAAGAGAGAGAGAAGCAGAGGGAAAGGGAATTTGAGCTGGAGAAGTTAAGGATGACGCTAGCGCAGGGGCCCATGCTGAACCAAGGTGGGGGGTTCAGGGTGACCCAGGAGGTTAGGCTGGTTCCCCCATTTGAGGAGGCCGATGTTGATCGGTACTTTTTACATTTTGAAAAAGTTGCTGCAAGTCAGGACTGGTCGAGGGATAAGTGGGCTGTTTTGCTTCAGGGCGTACTTAAAGGAAAAGCTCAGCAAGCTTACTCGGCATTGTCCGCAGAAGATGCCCAGAGGTATGATGTGGTGAAAGAGGCAATACTCAGGATTTATGAGTTAGTCCAGGAGGCATACCGGCAGAGGTTCCGGAATATGAGGAAGCAGTGGGGCCGCACGTATTTAGAGTTTGCCCGTGAGATGCAGATGTATTATGAGCATTGGTGTGCCTTGAAAGAGGTCAATGGGGATTATGACAGACTGCTACAGCTAATACTGATTGAGCAGTTTAAAGGTTGTGTCCCTGAAGGTATGAGGCCCTATCTAGATGAGAGAGAGGCAGAAACCTTAGCCGCAACTGCCAAGTTAGTGGATGAATACACGTTAATGCACAAAGCGAAGTTTACGCTGAGTAAAAGCTACCAGAAGGGTAGTCAAGAGGGCGGAGAGATCAAGAGGGCGGAGAGAGTCCGCCAGAAAAGCCAGAAAGTAAGCTGGGGACTAGTGAGAAGGATAAGGAAGACAGGGAGCTGTTTAGTCGAAAGCCTCCTGGGGTCGTATGCTATAATAGTGGGAAAGCCGGTCACTTTGCGTCCAGGTGCTTTGCCCCAAAGAAGGAGATGGGAAAAGGAAAAACGACGATTCTGACTGGCTGTATTGAGCTGGCAGACAAACCGCTAGGGGAGAAGAGGTCTGGTAAAGTTCAGGAAGGGTGCGAGAAGTTTATTTCGGCTGGACTGGTGTCAGTGAAGGAGGGGTTAAACCCGGTTCCAGTTCGGATCTGGAGAGACACTGGGACTTGTCAGTCATTGATCTTAAAGAGTGTGTTAGACTTTAGTTCAGAGACCCAGACTGGGGAGGTCAGGTTGATAAAAGGCATTAGGAAAGGGACTGAAGCAGTACCTTTGCACCAGATACACCTAAAAAGCGACTTGGTCTCCGGACCGGTCATGATAGGGCTGAGGCCCGAACTACCGATGGAAAACGTGGAGGTCTTACTCGGTAATGACCTTGCTGGCAGAGAGGTGTACCTAGCAGAAAGATTGACAAGCAAACCTGCCAGGATTGAAGACCCGCCCATGGACTCACAGGTTTATTCCGTTTGCGCAGTGACTTGGCGCATGTCCAGAAAGGCTGCCGAAGTGAATATAGATTTAGCTGAGACGTTTTTACCAGCCTTGTACCAGGAGGGGTTAAAAAGTGAGAAGATGGAGCATAGTGGAGCAGAAGGAAGTGAGGGAATTGAGGTAGACTTATCATTAGCGAGGAAGGAATTTATACAGGCACAGAAACGAGACAAGGAGCTGATGGTTTTGACGGAGACAGCTCTCTCCGAAGCAGAATTAAAAAAGGAGCCAGTGGGCTATTATGTGAAGGAGGGAGTACTAATGAGGAAATGGCGACCAAGTACCGTGCTCGCAGATGAGGAATGGGGGTTGGTGTACCAGGTGGTAGTGGCGAAAATTTATAGGGGCAAGATTTTTAACCTGGCCCACAAGATATCCCTAGGTGGACATTTTGAGGTGAGCAAAACAGTCGATAGAATTATGAAAGAGTTTTACTGGCTGCACAGGAGGAAGGATGCTATTGACTATTGTAGACGTGAGCTAACACAGTTACAGGCTATTGATATGTTAACAGCTTGCCACGATAAGTGAGCAGACCTAGTCGGTGTTATCACGAAAATTAATGAGGCTAGGGTGCCACCTGATAAGGGGAAAACCCATTTTGAAAAGATAGGTATGGTGCCGACCAGAGGGGAGAACTCTATTGTTTTGGCCAGCTTTGCTGATAAGGTCTCTCCCTTAACCCCCGAACAGAGCAAGCCACTGAGAAAGCTAATTAACCAGCACGCAGACGTATGTCCGGATGTCCCGAGGCGATGCAAAGAGCCGGTACATGGTGTTGTTGTCACATCAGGTCAACCTAGTAAGCAACACCCCTATAGGATGATTAATTCAGTGAAAAAAGGGCTAAAGAACACAGAAGTGTACATTGACGATTTAGGGGTCTGGAGTGACACATGGGAGGGGCACATTGTGGCAGTAGAGGATCTGTTTAAACGGCTGTTTGAAGCCAGCCTAACAGTGAACCTCGAAAAAAGTGAATTCGGCCACGCGAAGGTCACTTATATGCGATTTGTGGTAGGACAGGGGCAGCTGGCTCTGATGCAGGCTAAGGTGTGGGCTATCTCTGAAGTCCCCACCCCGACAGACAAGAGAGCCCTGAGAAGGTTCTTGGGGATGGTGGGGTACTATCGGAAGTTTTGCAAAAACTTTGCGGCTATTACCCTTCCTCTTACTAAGCTCTGCAAAAGAATGCGAAGCTTGTGTGGGATGACCTTTGTTATATTTGTCCAGCACAGAAACCATTGATAATTTGCACTGATCCCAACCCATTAGTGTTTTCAGCCACTATGAAGGATAAAAACAAAAGGTTGCTAAGTTGGAGCCTGGTCTTACAGGAACTTGATATTAAAATAAAACATATAAAAGGAATGGAAAATGTGATTGCTGACTGTCTGTCAAGGTGTTGACAACTTAAAGTTCTCTGTATTAGCCGAATAGCTGATGACCCTGTATATTAGTGTGTATCTAATAATGCATTCATGCCCATAATTTTTACTTCGGTAAAAATCCTTTGAAGGATAGGGGTGTGATGCCAAACCAAGTTATCAGACGATTGATGCTGATGAGAGAGATAAGGGAGACAATGGAGAAATGTTAAAAATGTTAATGAGAGAGGAGAGAGAGATAACGGAAAAGAAACACAATTCAGAATATTGACAGACCGGTTGCTTTGAACCTGAACTGTTTGAAGTTTGATGGACAGGCGATACCCCAGCAGGGGGATAAAAAAAACAGGTTTGCTAAGGCACGACACACACCACGAGATCACAGGATAACGAGACCCCTGGAAAGAGCGGTGTGCCCCCACAAGTGTTGGGAGTTTGGAGGTCCGGTTCGTGGGAACCAACCATAGGCTCACAGGGTGTAAAGGTACCATCGGTGGGAACCTGGTGTGTGTGTCCGCCCTTGCCTGTGTGCCGGATTCACCATGGAAGAACGGTTGTAATCGGAACGGAGGGGTCACAGTCGGTGACCACAGCGGGATAGAAGATATAAAAGGGTCCGCCCGAAACCACCTGTGAACATCAAAGGTCTGCCTGAATCAAATTTACATCTCTCTCTCTCTCTCTCTCCAATGGCACAACAGCGATTACTGCAAACTGTACTAAGCTGAACTGAACTCTGCGTCACTTAAGACTGATCATTTTACCCCTAGACGGCGATAGAGCTTGGTTGATTCCTATTACCCTAGTTCTGTGTACATGTGTGTTTTATCATTGCTAACCTGTTGCATTTATATCCTTACGATTAGAGTACTGTGTTATTTGTTTCTTTAATAAAACTTTATGAGTTCCTATTAATCCAGACTCCAACTAATGGTCCATTTCTGCTCGTTTGGCAACCCAGTTACGGGGTACGTAACAAGAGAAATAAAGTTGTCAAAACTGGTTTAAAGATCAGATGCTTACAGTGCATTTGAAACTGTTTCTTGGACCAACATGCCAAAGAATCAATCAAGGGAAAGGCACCTATACATTATGTTTTATGCAGCAAGGACAAGTTTATTAGTAATGCCATAATATAACAGTCTCCAGGGAATGGTGATCAGAGTGAGATGATTTTCCACTGAGGATGACATAATTCAAAAATGAGGGCCTTAACCTTGAATAAAGTCAATGACTTAAGCATTAGACAGTCTTTGGTATACAGAAATTCAAAATTTAGACTCAAAGGTCTGATGTTAATTAAAATTGTAAAGAAATATGATTCTCAATGAATTTGCATTTCATTAAGAGCTTAAAAACTCATAGAAAAAAGTAGATTCATGCTAACTAAGGGACTATCAGTATCAGAATCACAATCAGGTTTATTATAGCACAGGTCATGAAAATTTGTTGTTTTACAGCAGCAATACAGAAAATACATTAAAAATTATAAATCACAATTTGCAGGTTGGTTCAATGTCCATTCAGAAATTCTGAGGGGAAGAAGCTGTTCCTCTGCAAAGTAGCAGAATGCTTAGGTTATTGGATAAGTAGTCCTAACATCATTCAGAGACATCATCTTGAATCCAACCATAAGTCATGACTGGGGAATGTAAATAAATCACATACTGATTACAAAAAAAAATGCTCGACCTAGTTCTTTAATGCCATTCATGTAAGGAAGGCTATCACCCTTATCTGGTCTGGCTGAAATATAATTCCAGACCCAGTGATTTACTCTTCACTGCCTCAGTTTGAAGTAATTAGGGATGGACAATAAATCCTCACATTCCCAGGGATATCCACTCCCCATGAGCAAATAAATGAAAGCGCTAAGGATTAGTTTAAAAGAAACAGTGTCAGAGGATTAGTTGTATATTAAATACCAACAAATTGGGACTCTGACATACAGAGGAAGCAAGTACCGCAGCATTAAAGCCAGAACCAAGAGGCTCTGGGACAGCTTCTTCCACCAGCCCATCAGACTAATTAATTCACGCCGACACAATTGTATTTCTAAGCTATATTTTCTGTTCTGCTATATATCTTCCTGTACATACTAACTATTACAAATTACTATAATTTGCACATTGCACATTCAGACAGAGATGCAACAAAGATTGTATGTGAAGGATGTAAGAAGTAAAGTCAATTCAATTCAACTCAATTCAATGGAGGGGGGGAATGTCGACTCAGACCATGAGAGGCCTGCGTTGGGCATTTTCATGCCGTACAAGGCGCAGATTGGAAATCTGTGTGGGGCGTCACTCCTCGTACAGACTAGAGCAATGTGTGATTAAGTGCCTTGGTCAAGGGCACAAACATGCTGCCACAGATGAGGCTCGAACTAGCAACCCCAAGGTAACTAGACGAACGCCTTAACCACTTGGTCACATGCCCGACAAATTCAATAGAATGGGAGTAAACCAGCAAGAAATATAAAAACAGATTAAGATGCAGAAAGGAAAAGAGTAGTAAGAGCAATCCTTAGTGGGAGAAATGGAAGGAATTATAGTGGAGAATAAGGTGATCAGTGAGATGCAAAACACATATTTACAGCTGATATACAAATAATTATACTCATGCTAATTAGGAACCAAGTTTCTAATAACAGTGAAGTAATCAAATTTAATATTATCATTGGAGAAATTAATAGAACCAAAAGAGGATTCAAGGAAATAAAGATTTGTTGGTCTTACTCCAAAGAGCTTTGCAGATAGTGAAGGCATCTTCACGTTAAGACGAACGTTACAAACAAAGCTTCTGCCAAAATAATAACACAGATGTTGATAACACAACTAGGGCCTCTGCAATATTCTTTCAAATTAGCTAACTGAAAATACAGTTTTACTTTGAGCAAGATTGATATTATTTCCCACTATTTCACACTCCCAGGACAGAAGTTATAATACAGTGCTTACCTGAAATCTGAAATAAAATAGAAAATGTTCAATATGCTCGGCTAGTGAAGATCAGAATCTTTCTCATTCCTACTTGAATTTGATTTGATTATTACTTAGTATCTGAAACGAAATGACAAGCAAAGTTCTTTGCATGTAATTTCTTTCAGTGGAATAAGAAGAAAGCCCATGTCTGCCTTTTGAGGACAACTAGAAATGGGGAAGGTTTTAAAGGAAAACGCAAACAGGAATTCTGCAGATGCTGGAAATTCAAGCAACACACATAAAAGTTGCTGGTGAACGCAGCAGGCCAGGCAGCATCTATAGGAAGAGGTGCAGTGGACGTTTCCGGCCGAGACCCTTCGTCAGGACTAACTGAAGGAAGAGTGAGTAAGGGATTTGAAAGTTGGAGGGGGAGGGGGAGATCCAAAATGATAGGAGAAGACAGGAGGGGGAGGGATAGAGCCAAGAGCTGGACAGGTGATAGGCAAAAGGGGATACGAGAGGATCATGGGACAGGAGGTCCGGGAAGAAAGACAAGGACCCCGCCCCCCCCGTCTTTCTTCCCGGACCTCCTGTTCCATGGTCCTCTCGTGTCCCCTTTTGCCTATCACCTATCCAGCTCTTGGCTCTATCCCTCCCGCTCCTGTCTTTTCCTATCATTTTGGATCTCCCCCTCCCCCTCCAACTTTCAAATCCCTTACTCACTCTTCCTTCAGTTAGTCCTGACGAAGGGTCTCGGCCTGAAACGTCAACTGCACCTCTTCCTACAGATGCTGCCTGGCCTGCTGCGTTCACCAGCAACTTTTATGTGTGTTGTTTTAAAGGAAGCTCATTAATCTGAAATATTAACTGTTTTTCCCCATTGCACAGCCTGAGCATCTGCCATATTTCACTTCATTCCCATGTCCTGGGGCTGAAAAAAAAATCATCATTAGAATTGTATTTGTGAACAACATTGTTAAGAATGTGTATGGATGTATCTGGTCAGGATTTAGCTCCAGAAGTAAGACAACATGCATCAGAGCAGAAGATACGAACATGAGATTTAAGTTTTTTCATCATTTTTTTCATTCTTGTCTAATTAACTAATTAACATTATACACATTTTTATGTATTTTTGTGTTTTCCCCCACTTTGAAATGGCTTAACTGACAACCCATGGGTTTTGCATCATTTTTGTGTGCAAGGTTTAATTTGCAAACCCACCCACTGACTCACCTACTCTCACCACATGTTTTCATTCCATTGCAGAAAGCCCTTTTGTCACATATGGCCTCACAATGCACCACAGAACCAATCAAAAGTTGCCACTGAGGGAAGCACAGTAAGTCTAAACCCTTTTTGGACATAAGCATGGGTGTCTCACTGTTGTCTGCAAATCTAGTGCCATTGTCTATGTTAACACTCAGTTATTTTTCACACTAATATGCATTAGCCAGATAAATATGAAGATACGTCAATAGGTCTAATGCACAAAAGGCGAAGTCTTCAGGAAAGTCTATTCCCCTCTATGGAATCACACCTCAAGGAAAAAAAATTAAATTGCCAGAATAATGTTAGCAGATAAACCAGCCGACCAGTTGAGAGACTTGATAACCAGATTCACTGTTCACAGGATCAAAAGGCTTTGAGAACAGATGCCCTCCAGCAATTTTACTAAATAGCACAGGTGCAGCAAATAGCATATACTCTCAATGTCCACTTTATTAGGTACCTCCTATAATAATAAAGTGGCCTTCTGATGCTATAGCCCATCCACTTCAACTCTCAACATGTTATGTATTTAGAGATGCTCTTCTGCATACCATCGTTGTAATGCATTGTTAGTTGAGTTAGCTCCTGTCTTCTCCTATCATTTCGGATCTCCCCCTCCCCCTCCCACTTTCAAATCTCTTACTAGTTCTTCTTTCAGTTAGTCCTGATGAAGGGACGCGGCCTGAAACATCGACTGTACCTCTTCCGAGACAGGCTGCCTGGCCTGCTGCGTTCACCAGCAATTTTTATGTGTGTTGCTTGAAATTCCAGTATCTGCAGATTTCCTCGTGTATTAGTTAAGTTAGTATCAAGTTCCTGTTAGCTTGAACCAGTCTGGCTCAAGGTGTTAAAAGGCTGTTTCACTCACAGTACGACTGCTCATTGGAGTTTTTTTGTTTTGTTTTTCACATCATTCACTGCAATCTCTGAAGACCGTTGTGCATGAAATCTCAGGAGATCAGCAGTTTCTGTGATACTCAAAACAACCTGTTTGTCGCTAATAATCATTCCACAGTCAAAGTTTCTTAGACCACATTTCTTCTCCATTCTTATGCTTAGCCGGAACAACAACTGAAACTCTTGACCACGTCTTTATGCTTTCATTCACTGAGTTGCTGCCATATGATCAGCTGATTATATATGTGCATTAATGAGCAAGTGTATAGGTGTACCTAATAAAGTGGCCACTGAGTGTATTATATCTTCCAATGTTTATGTATTTTCAAAAAAAAAGTCAATGAAATAATATAAGTGGTTCAATCTGATATTTTATTCGCTGTCTTTCCCCATTCACTTTCCAACCAGCTTCACCTAATCTGTTTGTGTATAGATTTAACAAAAGGCTGATGATTCCCAATTTAACAACTGACTGGCTTCACTTTAGAAGTAACATAACCAATCTGTTGGGCATTATGCTGCTGTGCAACATCACGTAGTTCTATTTATGTGACAATCCAACAGCAATATGCCCACATTTCATGTAAAGTAGTTCTTGACACAGCAGCAGGTATCAAAGGAAATGTTTTGAATATTTTGTATTTTATGTAGCTGGCCAGTTAAGGCAGAAAAAAAGCCTTCGATGGCTATTCAGATTATATCAAAAAATGGAGCAAAAAAGCACTCATTAAGTTGTCCATAAGAATCTTACAACAATTTGGAGTTCATTAGAAGAAATTGGAGTTTAGTTTCTCATGTTTAATTCAGTGCCTCAGATCATGGTTTCCTTTTCCATAACTTGTAGCACAATGTCTATGGAAAATAATAACTATATTCATTTTGGGTCAGCACATTAGCATTGCAGATAGGGTAAAGCCATAACAGTACCAGCGACCAGGGTTCAATTGCCAACACTGTCTGTAAGGAGTTTGTATATTCTCCCCATGACCACGTGCCTTTCCTCCAGGTGCTCTGGCTGCCTCCCACATTCCAAAAATGTACGGGTCAAAAGATCAATTGGTCACGTGGGTGGAAATGGGCAGCACAGGCTTGATGGATCGCAAGGGCCTGTTCCCATGGTGCATCTCAAAATATCGTCATATTGTTAGGTCACATCTGGAATTTCCAGTTGGCGGACGATTTCCCTCCACGCCACTCTGACATATTAGGAAATCATGTTTGTGGCAGGTTGCAGCGGTGGTTTGCCTTTGCTTTCTGCCAGGTGAGTTTAAAAAGATCACCACCTCCTGCCGTGGATGACCTTGTCGTGCTCCTAGTGCTCCACAACACCTGCTGGCCTGCCTTCTTGATTGTTGGACCATTAATCGCTCTCTTGCGCTTGATCCGCCATGGCCAGACTTCACACACTGGGATAGGCAGTTCCCCTACCTCACCGAGGGTCGAAGACCCGTTGGCTACCCTCACCTGGTTTGGCCCATCTGCCGAGACGGTTTACCAGGTTGTGGTCGCTGCGCGTGTTACAGCTACTTGGAGCCACAGGTGAGAGCTGAGCGCCAGGTGGCAACCAAAGGTGGACGAGCTGCCGTGAAAATGGGCACGGCAGCCCCCCACAACAGAGGTGCTACCCTTCCCGAGTCACCCCATACACCTCAAAATATAGGTAACATTTAAGAAGGGAGATCATTGCAAAGTTTTCTGATGAATGAGGAGATCTAGAAACAGCATGCAAAAGAGCTCACTTCAGGGATTTAAGGCCATCTTCTGGGTTGGGTCACTGGTAAGTGACATTCTAACCCTACAAGTTTCTTTCACACTTAGATGCAAACTGAAACATTTCCTCTCGGTTTTATTTAGGTTGCCTCAATTTTCTTTCTCCATTTCTGAAGAGCTGATACTGTTGCAGTTCACCTGGAATTATACTTATACTGAATTACTGTATACACTTTCCACACACATTCTGTCTACGTGCTTCCACTTACTCCTCTTATGTCCTTTCTAAGTCATGCAATATCAGTGGTACCTACATTTGTGCTTTGACACAGTACTGTCTGATAACTTATAATACTGAGCGATTCAAAAGGCAGTAATTTAAGACAATATTTCTAAATAAATTCAGCTCTTTTGATTAACATCTACCTTATCAGCAAATCTGTTTGCAATTCCCACATAAACTTCATTAGTTACCTCAGAACCCACATAAATATAGTTGAAGCTACTCATCCAAAGTCCTCACAGATTGCCTAAAAAAATGTTTTCCTTCATATTGCAGAGAACATTCAGTAACGCCCTCTACAGTATGAAGTAAAACTCAGAAACATCTGTTTTAACAGTGTCAAAAATTGAAATTATACAAACAAGCTCATTTACAAAAATTGGCTCACGTTCCAATTTGTCAATGCCATTTTATCATCTATAAGGCTCTTTTCAGGATATAATAGGATACTAATCAACCACATTGAAGATGCAACTGCAACAACATTCAAGAAACTTAATGCCATTAATCACCTTTAACACCAATTCATGCTCTGGCACTGAATCCAGGATCACTATCCTCTCCAAAACTCGATGATTGTGGCTGTAAAATAA
The DNA here is from genome assembly GCF_963921235.1 of Mobula hypostoma. Lineage (NCBI taxonomy): Eukaryota > Metazoa > Chordata > Chondrichthyes > Myliobatiformes > Myliobatidae > Mobula > Mobula hypostoma. The sequence continues at coordinate 88,438,819 of NC_086101.1, read as the reverse complement.
GGATGAATTGGAGTGACTCCCCAAGGTTACATTTAATTGAGTCCCTGATTCCATGATCCACACAACCAGGAAGAACAAACAATGCAATGTTTGAAAGATCATCATTTCTCAGTTTCCCGCCAAGTCACACAACATATTGACTTGGAGATTAATTAGTATACCTTTATTATTCTTGGATCAGATGCCTTAAATCCCCAGCTAGAGTCCAAGAGGGAGGACGTTCAACATCAGCCACTCAAAGCACCACATTAGAATCAGAATCAGAATCAGGTTTATTATCACTGGCATGTGACGGGAATTTGTTAACAGCTGCAGCAGTTCAATGTAATACATAATCTAGAAGAGAAATAATAATAATAATAAATAAACAAATAAATCAATTACAGTATACATCTATTGAATAGATTAAAAAATGCAAAAAACAGAAATACTGCATATTAAAAAAAAGTGAGATAGTGTCCAAGGGTTCAATGTCCATTCAGGGATCAGATAGCAGAGGGGAAGAAGCTGTTCCTGAATTGCTGAGTGTGTGCCTTCAGGCTTCTGTATCTCCTACCTGATGGTAACAGTGAGAAAAGGGCATGCCCTGGGTGCTGGAGATCCTTAATAATGGATGCTGCCTTTCTGAGACACCATTCCCTGGGTACTTTGTAGGCTAGTACCCAAGATGGAGCTGACTAGACCCCACCCCATACCAGTGATGCAGCCTGTCAGAATGCTCTCCACGGTACATCTATAGAAGTTTTTGAGTGTATTTGTTGATGTGCCAAATCTCTTCAAACTCCAACTGATGTATAGCCACTGTCTTGTCTTCTTTATAACTATGTTATAAAGATGTTATAGCTATGGAAGCATAGAAACATAAAAAACATACAGCACAATACAGGCCCTTCGGCCCACAAAGCTGTGTCGAACATGTCCCTACCTTAGAACTACCTAAGCTTTACCCATGGCCCTCTATTTTTTTAAGCTCCTTGCAGCCATTCAGGAGTCTCTTAAAAGACCCTATTGGTTCCGCCTCCACCACCACCGCCAGCAACCCATTCCACACACTCACCACTCTCTGCCTAAAATACTTACCCCTGACATCTTCTCTGTACCTACTTCCAAGCACCTTAAAACTATGCCCTCTTGTGCTAGCCATTTCAGCCCTGGAGGAAAGCCTCTGACTACCCACATGATCAATGCCTCTGCAATACACATCAAAGTTGCTGGTGAACGCAGCAGGCCAGGCAGCATCTCTAGGAAGAGGTGCAGTTGACCAATGCCTCTCATCATTTTATACGCCTCTCATCCTCAATGATAGACCCATTGTCTCAGCTTGCTCTTGCCCTACGGAACTCATTTCTGCATACTTTGACACTGTTTTATCCCCCCTTGTTCAACCCCTTCCTACCTATGTTCGTGACACTTCTCACGTTCTGAATTTTTTCAATGATTTTAAGTTCCCTGGCCCCCACCGCTTTATTTTCACCATGGATGTCCAGTCCCTATATACCTCCATCCCCCACCAGGAAGGTCTCAAAGCTCTCCGCTTCTTTTTGGATTCCAGACCTAATCGGTTCCCCTCTACCACCACTCTGCTCCATCTAGTGGAATTAGTCCTTACTCTTAATAAGTTCTCCTTTGGCTCCTCCCACTTCCTCCAAACTAAAGATTTAGCAATGGGCACCCGTATGGGTCCTAGCTATGCCTGCCTTTTTGTTGGCTTTGTGTAACAATCAATGTTCCAAACCTATTCTGGTATCTGTCCCCCACTTTTCCTTCGCTACATCGATGACTGCATTGGCGCTGCTTCCTGCATGCATGCTGAGCTCGTTGACTTCATTAACTTTGCCTCCAACTTTCACCCTGCCCTCAAGTTTACCTGTTCCATTTCTGACACCTCCCTCCCCTTTCTTGATCTTTCTGTCTCTATCCCTGGAGACAGCATATCTACTGATGTCTACTATAAGCCTACTGACTCTCACAGCTACCTGGACTATTCCTCATCTCACCCTGTCTCTTGAAAAAATGCCATCCCCTTCTCGCAATTCCTCCGTCTCTGCCGCATCTGCTCTCAGGATAAGGTTTTTCATTCCAGGACGAAGGAGATGTCCTCCTTTTTTAAAGAAAGGGGCTGCCCTTCCTCCACCATCAACTCTGCTCTCAAACACATATCCCCCATTTCACGCACATCTGCTCTCACTACATCCTCCCGCCACCCCACTTGGAATTGGGTTCCCCTTGTCCTCACCTACCACCCCATCAGCCTCTGGGTCCAACATATAATTCTTCGTAACTTCCGCCACCTCCAACGGGATCTCACCATTAAACACATCTTTCCCTCACCCCTCTGCTTTCCGCAGGGATCGCTCCCAACGCGACTCCCTTGTCCATTCATCCCCCCCCATCCCTTCCCACCGATCTCCCTCCTGGCACTTATCCTTGTAAGTGGAACAAGTGCTACACATGCCCTTACACTTCCTCCATCACCACTATTCAGGGCCCCAGGCAGTCCTTTCAGGTGGGCTGACACTTCACCTGTGAGTCGGCTGGGGTGATATACTGCGTCCGATGCTCCCAATGAAGCCTTCTATATTTTGGCGAGATCCGGCGCAGGCTGGGAGACCATTTTGCTGAACACCTATGCTCTGCCCGCCAAGGAAAGCAGGATCTCCTAGTGACCACACATTTTAATTCCACATCCCATTCCAATTCTGATATGTCTATCCACGGCCTCCTCTACTTTCAAGATGAAGCCACACTCAGGTTGGAAGAACAACACCTTATATTCCGTCTGGGTAGCCTCCAACCCGATGGCGTGAACATTGACTTCTCTATCTTCTGTTAATGCTCCACCTCCCCTTCGTACCCCATCTGTTACTTTTTCTCCCTCTGTCCCTCTCACTATACTCCTTACCCATCCTCTGGGATTCCCCCTTCCCCCTTTCTTTTTCCCTAGGCCTCCCGTCCCATGATCCTCTCCCTTCTCCAGCCTCATATCCCTTTTGCCAATCAACTTTCCAACTCTTAGCTCCATCCCTACCCCTCCTGTCTTCTCCTATCATTTCAGATCTCCCCCTCCCCTTCCCACTTTCAAATCTCTTACTATCTCTTCTTTCAGTTAGCCCTGACGAAGGGTCTGGGCTCGAAACATGGACTGTAACTCTTCCTATAGATGCTGCCTGGCCTGTTGCGTTCACCAGCACTTTTGTGGGTGTTGCATCGCTCATCCTCCATTGCTCCAAGGAGAAAAGGCCAAGGTCACTCAACCTATCCTCTTAAGGCATGCTCCCCAATCCAGGCAATATCTTTGTAGATCTCCTCTGCACCCTTTCTATAGTTTCCACATCCCTCCTGTAATGAGGTGACCAGAACTGAGCACAGTACTCCAAGTGGAGTCTGACCAGGGTCCTATATAGCTGCAACATTACCTCTAGGCTCTTAAACTCAGTTTCACAATTGATGAAGGCCAATGCACTGTATGCCTTCTTAACCACAGAGTCAACCTGCACAGCAGTTTTGAGTGTCCTATAGACTCGGACCCCAAGGTCCCTCTGATTCTCCACACTGCCAAGAGTCTTACCATTCATGCTATAATCTGCCATCATATTTCACTGACCAAAATGAACCACCTCCCACTTATCTGGGTTGAACTCCATCTGCTACTTCTCAGCCCAGTTTTGTATCCTATCGATGTCCTGCTGTAACCTCTGACAGCCCTCCACACTGTCCACAACACCCGCAACCTTTGTGTCATCAGCAAATTTACTAACCCATCCCTCCACTTCCTCATCCAGGTCATTTATAAAAAACACAAAGAGTAGGGGTCCCAGAACAGATCCCTGAGGCACACCTCTGGTCACCAGCCTCCATGCAGAATATGACTTGTCTACAACCACTCTTTGCCTTTTGTGGGCAAGCCAGTTCTGGATCCACAAAGCAATGTCCCCTTGGATCCCATGACTCCTTACTTTCTCAATAAGTCTTGCATGGGGTACCTTATCAAATGCCTTGCTAAAATCCACGTTCACTGCATCTATGGCTCTTTCTTCATCCATGTGTTTAGTCACATCCTCAAAAAATTCAATCAGGCTCGTAAGGCACGACCTACCTTTGACAAAACCATGCTGACTATTCCTAATCACATTATGCCTCTCCAGATGTTCATAAATCCTGCTTCTCAGGATCTTCTCCATCAACTTACCAACTGCTGAAGTAAGACTCACTGGCCTATAATTTCCTGGGCTATCCCCACTCCCTTTCTTGAATAAAGGAACAACATCTGCAACCCTCCAATCCTCCAGAACCTCTCCCATCCTCATTGATGATGCAAAGATCACTGCCAGAGGCTCAGCAATCTCCTCCCTCGCTTCCCACAGTGGCCTGGGGTACATCCCTTCTGGTCCCTGGTGACTTATCCAACTTGATGCTTTCCAAAAGCTCCAGAACATCTTCTTCCTTAATATCTACATGCTCAAGCTTATCAGTCCACTACAAGTCATCCATACAATTGCCAAGATCCTTTTCTGTAGTGAATACTGAAGCAAAGTATTCATTAAGTACCTCTGCTATTTCCTCCAGTTCTATACACACTTTTCCACTGTCACACTTGATTGGTACTATTCTGTGTTTATAACTGTGCATTATTAATACCACTTCATATCCAACAAATCAGAAGTTGAGAAAATGCTGAATAAATTTAGCCAGAATTTCAAAGTTAACAATAGTTAAGACAGTACATAACTAGATTGTGAGAAGTTAGGGGAAAGTAGACAGAGAAATAGTAAGGAAGCAGGGAAATTGATATATTTCACACAATGGGCTGAAATATCTGCAAGGAAAGACAAGAACTGATTAAAAATATCGGGAAGGTGGATTGGATTTCCTGCCACTTCTGTCCATTATCAGTGAATATCACCAGTTATGGTCACCTTTACACTTCATGCTGCATTTCCAGAACAAAATTAAAACTAGAAGGCTTTTTCAGTATTTCTGGTAGCTGCCAAAAACGATCATAAATAAATTAAAAATTGAGCCAATAAATGGATTGTTTCCATTAACTACTGAATGAGCAATATCTCAGTCATATAGTGTTCTTGTTTTGCAAATGTGTCAGTCAAGTAGTACATTTGCTATACTACACAGAGACTTTGAAATGGAATACATGCAGAAGCAATTTCTGCAGATTTGTCACACTACAAAATCTGATGCTTGAGTGATGTTTCCACTTATATCTTCTAACGGGCAGAATACCAACTCCAGTGAGGTTTTGTTATATTGCAAAATCCAGGGGAGGGGGTTGGGGTATGGTACATGAAACTATGTACTGGTATGCCTGTCTCAGGAAGAGACTATTTAAACTGTTTACCTGTATGTAGCTCACTACCACAAGTAGAATGCAATTAGTTTTAAAACTTTGTTCTTGTAGCAGGGTCTAGTCAGAAAACTGGCTTAAAACGAATCAATTACACTGGACAGATGTATTTGAAACCATTCATGGTTGTTCAAATATTAAGCCATTTTAAGAAACATTAATAAACTAGGTGGCGGGTTGAAGATACACCTCTACCATAGGAAGTGTAAGGCACTCCTTCCCTCCACTAACCTGCAGGTCACCCTTGGGCAAGGTATAGCACCTGCTTAGAGCCCTGTTCAGGGTCACGTGAAGCCATGGGTGTGGGTGGTGGATGGTCGTTATGAACAGCTGGTGTATTGACAAGTCCTGGTTATGCGGCCACTGGCGTCAGGCAGACAATCTCTGAAGAGTATGGATAATGGCTGGGATTACCTGTCTTCTAAAGTCACTGCCAGAAGAAGATAGAAAATTTTGCCAAGAACGTTCATGATCGTGGAAAGACCATGATCACCTACGTCATATGACATGGCACATAATGAACGAATGATTGATAAGTTAATTGGAAAACTGAAGATATCTTCGTGAAAATTGTTGGCATGGTAGCAAGGTGGTTAGTGTAATGCTTTACAGCGCCAGTGACCCAGGTTCAATTCCTGCACAGTCTATAAGGAGTTTGTATGACACCTCCCCACCATGACTGTATGGATTTTCTCTGGGTGTTCCAGTTTCCTCCCACATTGCAAAGGTGTACAATTTAGTAGGCAAATTAGTCACATGGGTTTAATTGGGCTGTGAGTGCCTGTTGGGCCAGAAATTCCTGTTACCATACTGTATCTCTGAATTTGAAACATTTAAATATTTTTGGTAATTTGTAATTGTATTATTCATAGTTGAATAATAGATGGGCAATGATTTTAAATGCTTAAATGTTATGATTAAAACAATCACAGAACACTTTAATCAACCTACAACCTTTATCACCTCTTACATATACCAAGAGATATCTTTAAATCAAAATTTTTAAAAAGCCCAATCCTAGCACATTTCGTGTTCATCAGTATTTTTATAAGCTGGTGCGGAAGCTTAGGCAAAAAGCAGCATGTTTCAAATGAGTGCATTTGTACAAGAATTTCGAATTTGTTAGTTTCTCCCAGATATTATAACAGAATTCAGAAATAAACTGTATTTTCAGTTATCTAAATGAGGTATTACCCAAGTGATATTCTTTGTAAATCTTGAAATAGCTCATCAAAGCACTGATGATACACTTACACTTTCCCCACGAGGAAAGTTGCAATTGTTTTACTTAGTGGAGTTTTATATGCAATAAAAGTTTGATTATTTGGTACGTTACTGGCACATCAGATGCAGCTGCTAGGCTGATAGAAGAAAGCAATGAGTGAGCATCCCGACAGATAACAGAACAGCACAGTAAGGAGTAAAATCAGGGCAGAGCTGAGGTATTGCCTCCGGTGACATGAATTGAATCGAATTGAATTGACTTTATTTCTTACATCTTTCACATACACAAGGAGTAAAATTCTTTATGTTACATCTCCATCTAAATGTGCCATGTTCAATCATAGTAATCTGTAATAAATAGAACTGTCAACGTAATATAGAGTACACTCAAATCAGCGTGAGTTCATCAGTCTGATGGCCTGGTGAAAGAAGCTGTCCCGGAGCCTGTTGGTCCTGGCTTTTATGCTGTGGTACTGCTTCCCGGATGATAGCATATGAAATAGATTGTGATTGGGATAGCTTGGGTCCCCAATGATCCTATGGGCCCTTTTTACACACCTGTCCTTGTAAATGTTCATTGTACATTGCATGAATACATTGCTGAGTTGCTTCCTGGGATAATGTCTGGTTAATAGCACATTTCATTAACCAGCACCAGAATTTACCATCTTCTTTAAGCACTGGTAGTGTAAATAGATCTTTGGTTTATCGGCTTCACTAAAGGGTGACATTTTTGATGAGTGTAGTACCGTGTAATAAAGATAATGGTTGCAGTAAAAGTGCAGGACTGAGATAATGCATTTGGGAATTTGCAACAAGGCAGGGAATATAAAACAAAAGACAGTCTATTGACTGGGATGGATGCACAAAGAGTGCATGTCTTCAGATTCTTAAGTGTAACAGGAGTAGCTAATATGGCACTGAAAAAGGAACACAAGATGCTTTCTCTTATTACCAGAGCAGTAGAATATAAAAGCAGAGAAGTTATGCTAGATTTGTATACATTATTAATAAGGGTAAGATTGCATGTTTCAAAAAGTTCAGGTCAGCAAATTGTAGGAAAAATATGATTGCACTGGAGATCGGCAGTGGATGGTGATCGGAGCAGGGAATTGCAGCCAGAAGAAAACTTTAGATAATCTAGCTTTGTTTTCATTGGAATAGAAGAGGCGGTGTGGAGTCTTAATTATGATGGACAAAATTATAAGGGTTCTGGACTGAGTGAATAGAAAGGTTGTATTTCCTTTAGCAAAAGTATTAAAAGACAGAGATTATTGTCTCAAAGCAAGTAGCAGACGAAGGAAATAAAATCACTCATGCGATGATGATATCTAAAGGTGAGATGAAGGAAATAATTCATTCAGAGCATGATGGACCTCCTTTCTGAAAACAGATATATTCATCACAATGATAAAGTTCTTGAAGGTTTTCTTGAGGAGCCATGGGCGTTAGTGTTGGGAGGTTGAGTTGGATGGATGAACAAATAGCTGAAAAAGTTATGGTTTTCTTTCTATTTGTGATTCTAAAAACTGCCAGCCTAGAGTATATGCTTATAAATTGGACAAAATGAGGAACAACAATCAAAATGATGAACATGCCCTTGGATATGACTCACTAGAAGTCTCTTCATTGAGTTGCATCCTTGGGTAGGCTGCATGCATCATGTTGTGGCAGAGCAAACACAAGTCTAAGTGCCCTAAATTTTCAAATGGTCCTCTGAATTCCTAGCTGAAGCGGTGGAGAAAAGGAGATCAAATCTCTTAGCCCAGAAGTCTACGAGTTTACAGAAATCTGTTATGAAATGCCACATTTTTAGGGAACTAGTAAGTTTATTGTCAGGAATGAGGCATCAAAATGGCAATGCAGTAGTGGATAAAGTCTATCAGAGAATAGATCAGCAAATCTCTGTATCTGGTTCTAAAATGTTCTTCAGAAAAAGAAATCTACTATCCCTAACTGGGCAACTTATATGTTATCACTTTGACTGACTCCTCGGTTCAGAGACAATTAGGAATGCACAGTCAGTACCAGAATTGCCTGTGATATCTGCCTCATAACATAATAAATAATTAATTACATATAAATGCCATCTCCTGGGAGATAAATGTGCAGAAATATGATAGCTTAATTTGTAAATTACTGTAGTTATTTTTAACAAAAAATGTTCTTTTTTGTTGATTTCCAATGTAAAACAATAAAAATATGTTGTAATCTTAAAATTCAATATTGGCCCACAGATATTATGCTTTAATATATTAATATAGCTATTTCTCCTATCCTCATAACAATAATTGTTTAATTTTAATGTGGAACAGAATTGATGGGCTGAATGACATAGTTCTGTTCCTATGCTGTGGGGTCTTATAAAATCACTGACAGCTTTTAATAATATTCCTAAAGATATATTTGTATTTGCAGCTAATTAAACCCATAGTTAATTTAGATATTGCTTTGTACAATGCTGAATATTTGTGACATTTTCACTAGTGCAACTAAGGTTCCACAAATACAGGTTATTGTTTTACTTGATCTTCTTCCCCATCTGTGGCTGAGCCAGACTTCCATTACAAAGAAAATAGTTGGGACACTAGGCATCTCCGGGATGTCACTTTGAAAGAACGTTTGACCAAACATTGTGCTTACTGCACACTTGTGGGGTATTCTGATCCACATGTCAATTAGCCTCGGCTGTCAACAGCTTTATCTTACTAATCCATCACTTGTACACATGCTGTGTGGAATGCAGTTCATTTAGAGGTGGATTGAAAAGATAGAATAGACAGAGGATTTAAGCATGCTGGCTTGAAACAAACTAAACCAGCAAGGAGTAAATTGATAGTTTAGTGTATTATGCAATTGTCTTTCAGATTCTGAAGAACTATTCCAAATCAAGACTTTGCCATCAACAGCAATGCACACAAAATGCTGGAGGAACTCAGCAGGTCAGGTAGCATCAATGGAAATAAATAAACAGTCAACAATTCAGGCCAAGACACTTATTCAGAACTGGAAAGAAAGAGGATGATGCCAGAACAAAAAAGTGGGTGGGGGTGGAAGAAGAAATCTGATAGGAGATGATAGTGGACCATAGGAGAAAGAGGAGGTGGAGAGATATCAGAGGAAGATGACAGGCAAGTGAGAAGAGGTAACAGGACAGATTGGAGATTAAAAATGACTTCACATCAGATAGAGTTCCTCGTGTTCTCTCCTACCACTCTACGAGCCTCCATATCCAACACATCAGTCTCAGCAACTTCCATTATCATCAGCAGGATCCTACCACCAGGCATGCCTTTACCTTCCCCTCCCTCCCACTCTTTGCTTTCTGCAAGGTTTGCCCCTCTATGATTCCCTCGTCCACTCGTCTCTCCCCAGTAATCTCCCTCCTGGCACATATCCCTGTAAGTGACAGAAATGCTCCACCTGCCTATTCACCTCCTTCCTCAGCTCCATTCAGGGCCCCAAGCAGTCCATCTAAGCGAGGCAACACTTCACCTGCAAATCTGTTGGGGTTGTCTACTGTGTCTGGTGCACCCAGTGTGGCCTCATCTACACTGGAGAGACCTGATGTAAATTGGGGGACTGCTTTGTCGAGCACCTTCATTCTATCTGTCAAGAGGGGAGCTTCCTGGGGGCTAAACTTTTTAAATTCCTATCCCCATTCCCATTCAGCATGTTAGTCCACAGTCTCCTCTTTTGCCATGATGAGGCAACTCTCAGGGAAGAGGAGCAACATCTCATCTGGGTAGCCTCCAATCTGATGGCATGAACATCAACTTCTCCTTCTGATAATTATTTCCCTCTCCTTCTATTCCCCACTCTGGTCTCTTACTTCTTCTCCTCACCTTCCTATCACCTCCATCTGTTGCCCCTCCTCCTTCCTTTTCTCTCATGGTCCAAACTGTTCCGCTATCAGATTATTTCTTTTCCAGCCCTTTACCTTTCCCAACCAAATGGCTTCCAGAATCTTCCTTCCCCTCCCTCATCTTCTTATTCTGCATCCTCCCGCTTTCTTTCCAATCCTGATGAAGGGTCTCAGCCTGAAATGTTGCCTGTTTATTCATTTCCATGTATGCTGCCTGATCTCCCGAGTTCCTCCAGCAACTTGAGTACCTTTCTCCGGATTTCCAGTATCTGTAGAAACTCATGTGTTTATGATTTGCCATCAATAGCGTTAACCACAGGGGAAATTTCACCTGCAATTTGGAAGACTTAGAAATTTTGAAATGTTATATTAGGAAAGCTAATCTCAAACATATATGGAAATATTTTTTTAAAAATTTCATTTACAACTATTACTCCAAAATAATGTGGAAAAAGTCTTGATAGTAATAAATTTTGGTGCCACAACATTGTTAATAATGACACGTTTAATGAAGTGCTTAATTAGCTGTCCTTTTTTATAAAGTTCATTGAACAAAATATGAACAGAACTCATGTGCAGAAATAATTTAATATTTGCAAAATCCTGGCAATTACAGCAGCCCGATTTATTCAACCATACAGCTGTAAGAACATTCATTCATTGTAGCATAAATCACATTGTCCCAAAGCCCCCAAAAACCTTCAGGATGTACAACTCGCTTGTAAGCACTTTCGACGTCGTGGCTGTAAAATAAGCTTGTCTATGCTTGAAGTTTTAAGTGCAGCACGTTGTCCAGTTGAATTTAGTTATAAAAATTATGTGGTCATTTCGTGTCAATATACAGAGGAAATATGGTCCACAAAATCTGACAGATAAGGACTTAAAATTTCGTTACAAATTTCATGTTTGAAACTGCCACTTGAAATAATAGGTACACTACGTAAAGTTTCTTTCTGCTCTGGATGCTTAGAAATGCTGAAGAAAGCCAATGCAGATAGTTGGCTTTTGATAGCATGGGTTTCACACATTGAAAATTCTTGCATCTTTTGAACTGATGCTGTCTGATAGCACAGTATTGTTGCTACATAAAAAGAAAGGATACAAAATAACATTTAAAATAACTACAGTTCTCATTGGAAACAGGTGGCATGCTTTTACAGGGAAAATAATACAACTTACGTAGAATGAGAGGCTTCCATTCCTGACGGTAACAAACTCCGTCATTTACAAGGTCAAAATAATGAAAGGCAAGTAAACAGCTTATTTTGAATAATAAGAGCTGCGATTGTCATATGCCAGGGCCAGTTTCTTTTACAACAGTGTCTTCAGGTTGTGTATGAAAGAAATGTTTTCATAAAGTCCAAGATTTTCTGCAATATGCAATCCAGATTCATCGAAAAATGATATTTTAATATCAATTTTATGAAGACTATTACATTTTTCAGAGCTCCTCCATGAATCTGATATGTAAAGAATGAAGACACTGATTGTCTAGCTGGAAAGCCAAAATAGATCAAGCATTTGATAATCTCCAAACTTACAGATTAATTATTCCCTCTGATCACCCATCAACAACTCACTGACCACATCACCATCCAAAAACCCACTGATCCACAGATATCATTTCCAGTTGATTTAATTGCTCCTCAAGTGTTGTAGATTCATGAAGTCATGAATGGCATAGGATTTTAAAACAACAGACACTACCCAAAAATGGCTATTGACATGATACATGTTTATCACTTCAAATGCCTATGCAGGCCGAAGGAATTATATGCTGGCATATGCAACACGATTCCAAATGCACCACTGTGGTTGAACTTAACTTCCTCTCTGATCAGAAACAATTGGGGATAAAGCATAAAAAAATGACAATGTTTCCATTTCCATTTCCTATCAATGATAAGGAAATACACTTATGATGCAGTATCAGACCAGCATTCAAAATACTGAAACCCTGATTGAAGAGTACTGTTTCTATTAGCACCATTTTCTTTCAACCCTTCAAACATTCTGTTCTTCAACCATTTGGTGCAATCCTATACATTAATTATAGCAATACAATGACCATTTTGATCACTTAGCACTTAAAAAGATTTTTCTGTTCCAATTGTTTTCTTTTATATATATATAACTTATATTTAAGTTTTTCTTGTGAATTCTGATAATACCATTTCTGTTGCTTCTGCAATTATCTTTTCATTCAAAGTTAAAAGTAAATTTATGATCAAAGTATATATATATATATATATAAATGTCACCATGTGCAGCCCTGAGATTCACTTACTTGTAGCCATACTCAATAAATCCAGTAACCATAACAGAATCAATGAAGGACCACACCAACTCTGCATACAATCAGTGTGCAAAGGACAACAAATTTTGCAAATATAAAAAGAAAGAAGAAATAATAATAATAATAATATCAACACAGAAAAAATGGACTTTTGGTCTAATATCTGGTCAAACAGGGTGATGCACAATCAAGAAGCAAGCTGGATCAGGGAGGAAAAAGAATGCACACACACGATTGAAGAAATGCAAACACCTGTCACAACGGATATGCTGAAAGACGTTATAAAAAATACCCACAACTGGAAAAGTACCGTAACTGCTAAGATTCATAATTATTGGTATAAAAGATTACTTGCCTTCATCCCTACCTATTAATGCATAGAACATAGAATAGTACAGCACAGTATAGGCCCTTCAGTCCACAATGTTATGCCGACCCTCAAACCCTGCCTCCCATATAACCCCCCACCTTAAATTCCTCCATGTACCTGTCCAGTAGTCTCTTAAATTTCATTAGTGTTTCTGCCTCCACCACTGATTCAGGCAGTGCATTCCACGCACCAACCACTCTCTGAGTGAAAAATCTTCCTCTAATATTCCCCTTGAACTTCCCACCCCTTATCTTAAAGCCTTGTCCTCTTGTATTGAGCAGTGGTACCCAAGGGAAGAGGTGCTGGCTCTCCACTCTATCTATTCCTCTTACTATCTTGTATACCTCTATCATGTCTCCTCTCATCCTCCTTCTCTCCAAAGAGTAAAGCCCTAGCTCCCTTAATCTCTGAACATTATCCATACACTCTAAACCAGGCAGCATCCTGGTAAATCTCCTCTGTACCCTTTCCAATGCTTCCACATCCTTCCTATAGTGAGGCGACCAGAACTGGACACAGTACTCCATGTGTGGCCTAACCAGAGTTTTATAGAGCTGCGTCATTACCTCACGACTCTTAAACTTTATCCCTCGACTTATGAAAGCTAACACCCCACAAGCTTTCTTAACTACTCTATCTACCTGTGAGGCAACTTTCAGGGATTTGTGGACATGTACCCCCAGATCCCTCTGCTCCTCTATACTACCAAGTATCCTACCATTTTCTTTGTACTCTGCCTTGGAGTTTGTCCTTCCAAAGTGTACCACCTCACACTTCTCCGAGTTGAGCTCCATCTGCCACTTCTCAGCCCACTTCTGCATCCTATCAATGTCTCTCTGCAATCTTCAACAATCCTCTACACTCTCTACAGCACCACCAACCTTTGTGTCATCTGCAAACTTGCCAACCCACCCTTCTACCCCCCACATCCAGGTCGTTAATAAAAATCACGAAAAGTAGGGATCCCAGAACAGATCCTTGTGGGACACCACTAGTCACAACCCTCCAATCCGAATGTACTCCCTCTGCCACGACCCTCTGCCTTCTGCAGGCAAGCCAATTCTGAATCCACCTTGCCAAACTTCCCTGGATCCCATGCCTTCTGACTTTCTGAATAAGCCTACCGTGTGGAACCTTGTCAAATGCCTTACTAAAATCCAGGTAGATCACATCCACTGCACTACCCTCATCTATATGCTTGGTCACCTCCTCAAAGAACTCTATCAGGCTTGTTAGACACGATCTGCCCTTCACAAAGCCATGCTGACTGTCTCTGATCAGACCATGATTCTCTAAATGCCCATAGATCCTATCTCTAAGAATCTTTTCCAACAGCTTTTCCACCACAGACGTAAGGCTCACTGGTCTATAATTACCCGGACTAACCCTACTACCTTTTTTGAACAAGGAAACAATGTTCGCCTCCCTCCAATCCTCCGGTACCTTTCCCATGGACAACGAGAACATAAAGATCCTAGCCAGAGACTCAGCAATCTCTTCCCTCACCTCGTGGAGCAGCCTGGAGAATATTCCGTCAGGCCCCAGGGACGTATATCAACAATCTTCTTAAAAATCCTGACAATCTGCCTGAATTTTTGACAGAAGGTAAAATATATCATTTACTTGAAAGGGAAATCACAAAAGATCCATCAAAATATTATTCTATTAATTGTTTGCAAACTATACATAAAATTATAACATCATGTATCTTGCAACTGATCACCACTCATTTAGATAACCACAATATAGCAGAAAGGATGCTGTAAGGGTATGAAAGAACGTAAAAAGCAACTGATACGAGATTCCATAATTCTAAATCAAGCCCGGTGGAAAAGCAGAACTCTTCCATATTGCTATATTGATTACCAGAAGGCATTTGATTCTGTCCGTCACTCATAGTTAATAGAATTTCTTAATATATATAAACTACACCCAAAACTTGTGAGATTCCTGCAACATCTGATTGTTTGCATTGGCGTACTGTAGTCACCCTGTCTATTAACAACCAAAGAGAGAACAACCACCATTATCAAAATAAACCAAGGCACTTTCTAAGGAAACTCTCTGAAGTCCACTATGGTTCTGTCTAGCTTTAAACCTGCTTTCTAATTTACTGAAATGGATAAAAGTTAGGTATCAAATCAGAAACATGTAATGAGCTATACCTTAACACATAGTTTATACATGGGTGATTTAAAATTATATGCTCCTTCATCAAAAAAGCTAAAGCAATTAATTCAAATAGCAGAACTATTTTTGAAAGATATAAACATGGATTTTGGACTGGATAAATGCAGAACATTAAACATAAAGAAAGGTGCAATAGAGCTAATAGAATACAAAACAGGGCAGCAGGATACAATACAACCGATGTATGAATATGAAATGTATAAGTATCTGGGGCAACAATAAAGATAGAAAATAGATCTTGGTATGACAAAGGAAAATTTTTTGACAGAATTTACTTCAAGGTTTAAGAAAATCTGTCAAATAGAGCTCAACAGTAAAAATACAATAAAGGCAATAAACACTTTTGTTGTACGTGTATTAATGTATTATTTTATCATAATACATTGGCCCAAAACTGATCTGGAAATTTTATAAAGAAAAATAAGAACTGAAATGTCAAATTTCAGAAAACATTATGTACATTAGAATGCACTTAGATTAACACTACCTAGGACAGAAGGGGGAAGAGGAAAAACAGACATTAAAAATCTACACAACAGTCAGATAAAACTTCTAAGGATATAGTTTCATCAACAAAATTAGGAATCAGCACTCCACATAAGCACATGCAATTCCACTAGGAAGTGCATACCACTAAACTTAAATGAGAGCACAACCTAGTAAAATGAAGAAATTATCACTATTGAAGAAAAAAATTTAACCAATGAAAGAGCACGACCCTCTATGGAAGACATTTCCATGATCTGAGCAGACTAGATTTTGACAAGGAAGCATCGAATACCTGGCTCAGAGTTGGAGACCTCTTCCCAGAAACAGAGTGGTTTCTTGTGGCAATCCAGGGCCAGATGGTTAATACAAAAGTGATCAAAAATACATAATAATTGACCATCAAATTCAAGATGATAAATATAGAAATTGCTGAAAAAAAACAGGAATAATTCAACACATTACAGCATCCTGTAGCAGTTTAACACAATCCGATTACTTACACAAGCACAATCAAGTGGTCATCATTCATCAAAATCTTGTTTTAAACTACAAATTCATAAATGAAATCATACCTTACTATAAATACAAGACTGATCCAGTTTTAGAGTCAGAATACCACAAATTATATTATGACAGATCAATTATTACTGATAGGAGAATCCATAATTGCCATCTGGATATAGTGATACAGGATCATCAAACAAGAACAACTTATTTAATAGATATAGCCATTTCAAACAGACATAGCTTACAGAAATCAGTAAGTGAAAAACACCAGAAATGTGCTGAATTAAAAGAGGAAATTGAAAAACCTTGGAACAAAGTGTATATTGTACCAATAATAATATCCTCAAACAGATATCATTCCAAAGTTTCTACACAATAGCATTAAACAATTAGAGCTACCCAGCAGTATCTATGTAAATCTTCAGAAATTTACAACATTAAACACCACTAGAATAGTCCAAAAGTTCCTAACAATTAACAAATGAGTGTGCTTGTGGGAACATTTCAGTGATGGGGTAAGTGAAGCATTTTGGTTCAAGAGCCTGATGGTTGAGGGGAATTAACTGTTCCTGAATCTGGTGGTGTGAGTCCTGAAGCTCCTGTACTGTCTTCCTGATGGCAGCAGTGAGAAGAGAGCTTGACCTGGGTGGTCGGGTCATTGATGATGGATGTTGCTTTTCTGCAATAACACTCTGTGTAGATGTGCTCGATGGTGGGAGTCCTTAACCCATGATGGGCTGGGCTGCATCCACTACTTTTTGTGGGATTTTCCTTTCAA
The DNA here is from genome assembly GCF_963921235.1 of Mobula hypostoma. NCBI lineage: Eukaryota > Metazoa > Chordata > Chondrichthyes > Myliobatiformes > Myliobatidae > Mobula > Mobula hypostoma. The sequence continues at coordinate 88,421,741 of NC_086101.1, read as the reverse complement.
GGGCATTGTTGTTCCTTACCAGGCTGTGATGCAGCCAGTCAATATACTCTCCACAACACATCTTGGTACATAACCGGCAACAATGAATATTAATCGAGACAGGTTATATAAAAACAACCAAACATTTATTAAACACGCATAAACGATAAGGGAAAAAAAACAAAGGAAAACTTTAACCGGAAGTTAACAGATACGCAGCCGTTCACCAACTCCACTCAGCTCTGGTTCTTAAAGCGTTAAATGTGAAAACAGTTCTCAAAGCGATACAGTCAGATATAGTTCTTAAAGCGATAACTTCGAAAGTCCAACAGATTTACACGTTCAATTGGGAGAGACTTCTCTGGAGAAAGATTTCTTCACAGACGCACCTTTACTGCTGGTTCTGTCCACAGGATTCACGATGCCGAAAATAAACAGTTTAAATCGACTGACCTTAAATTCCTTTAGAGAGAGAGAGCCTTTGCATGAACTCATTGCTCTTTCTGGCAAGAGTTATCTCGATGCAGGTCGTACTCCTCCAACGAAGACTCAATAAGGTCGATCCTTTATTAAACTGCCAAACGATGCCGACGCCTCTCCATCCTGTAACTTCGATGAATTCTTCACTCTCCCATCAACTGTTGGAATTGAGTAAGTCAACACATCTAGAAAAGTTTCCAGTCCAATAATACCATACCTAGTAAGAGAACACACCTTCCGTTTTAAAAATGAAACTGCGTCACAAAAACAAACGCAACAGAAATGGAGATACAGCACGTTCTACCTGGAAATCTACAAACTCAAAAATCCAACTGCGTCACCTGAGTTGACCCTTATATAGTCACGGGCACGTGTCATCACGTGACCTCACATCGGTGGGAAAATCACATCAGGTGATCTCCAAAAGACCATTATATCATTCTCACAAAAAAAACCAGATCTCCTTGAGCATGTAACAATCTATAGACGTTTGTCAAAGTTTTAGATGTCATGCTGAATGTTCGTAAACTCCTAAGGAAGTAGAGGTGCAGTCGTGCTTCCTTCATAATTACATTTATGTGCTAGGCCAAAGTAAGGACCTCCGAAATGATAACGCCGAGGAATTTGAAGTTGCTGACCCTTTCCATCTCTGATCTCCTGATGAGAACTGGCTCATGGTTTCTTCCTCCTGAAGTTAATAATTATTATAATTAGCTCCTTGGTCTTGCTGACATTGAGTGATACGTTGTTGTTGTAGCACCACTCAGCCAGATTTTCAATCTTCCTTCTGTGTACTGCTCGTCACCACCTTTGATTCAGCCTACAACAATGGTGTCATCAGCAAACTTGAATATAGCATTGGATCTGTGCTTATCCACACAGTCATAGGTGTAAAGCGAATAGAGCAGGGGATAAAGCACATTGCCTTGTGGCATTGATAGAAATTGTGCTGGAGATCTTGCTGCCAATCCTAACAGACTGTGATCTGCAAGTGAGCAAATCAAGGATCCATTGCAAAAGGAGGTATTGAGGCCAAGAGCTTGAAGGTTATTGGTTAGTTTTGAGGGGATGCTAGTGTGAATGGCAAGTTGTAGTTGATAAAGAGTATCTTGAAATATGCATCTTTGCTGTCCAGATGTTCCAGGGTTGAATGAAGAGCCAATAAGGGATGGCATCTGCTGTGGTTCTGTTGTGCCAGTGGGCAAATTGGAACGGATCCAAGTCACTTCTCAGACAGGACTTGATGTGTTTCATCACCAACCTCTGAAAACAGTTGACACTGTGGATATAAGTGTTACTGGACAATAGTCACTGAGGCAGGTCACCACATTGTTCATTACACCTGTGCATACATATACTTGTCCGTATGACAATAAATTTAACTTTAAACAAGATGAGTACGTGTGCAAGTACATGACAGATTCAGTATATTATGGATACTTACCTGGTAGGGGACCATCAAGAGGGCCGAGGTTTCAAGACAAGGCTATCCCATTGCACTTTGGGTGTGCTGACGTCTGCAATATTCACCAGTGTAGGATACTCAACTGCAAAATCTGTGGTAGTGGAGGAATGCATCTGCTCTCTGGCTTCTGGTTTAAGATGGTGCTGGTGAAGACCAGCGACTACTTATTGGCAGAAAATGAAACAAAGAATACAAATAAATACTTTATTAATGAATACTTATTTATTAATACTTTTTCTTGTAAAATTATAGTAAGTGATCAGCCCACATATAATGGAAAGGTGAGGCTGAGTCCAGGGTGGAAGCGTGCAGGTGTGAGTTGAAGTTGAGGTGAGGTTAAGACATATTCAAGGCAAAGTCAAGGCGAACGGCATGGATCAAAGTCATAGTGGAGGGGAGACAGATTTGAGGCCCATCCACCCAAACCAGGAGCAAGGTTTCATTGATCTTAGCACAAAGTCAAGCTGAAAAGGCCATGTATGGACCAAAACAAGGCGGTGTATCGGTGTGACAGGACCCACGCCCTAGAGTGAGGAACAATCCAATGTTTGGGCAATTTAAATGCCGGGCCAGATGGATTGCAAAGTCAGGGTGTCAGGACTAGAGGTGAGGGCAGGCTGATTCAGCTTTCTGTGCTCTGTGCCCTGTGCCGTTTACTTAGCCCTGCACTGAACTGAGGCTGAAGTTGTGGCCTGCTCTGGCCTGCTCTGGCCTGCTCTGGCTGCTCTGGGCTTCGTGTCTGTGCACTTGCTTTCCTTCTGAATGCTATTTGCTTACTTTGACTGTTTGAACGATTTGTTTTTGTTTTCTCTCGGGATGTTCAGTATTTGACAGTCTTTTTCAATGGGTTCTTTTGGGTTTCTTTTCTTTGTAGCTGCCTGTAAGGGGACAAATCTCAAGGCTATATAATGTATATGTACTTTGATAATGAATGCACTGAACTTTGAACTTTGAAATTTTAGAAGTATCTACCTCGGTTGAAAAAAGTAGTAATATTACTTAAATTGCGATAGATTAAGAAATGTTGATGCACTTTTTGTCCTTTTACATCAATGACTTAAACAAGCATGTAGTTTCAGAAATTAGTTAAGAACACAAGTGGTATGCTGGTCTTCATAACAAGAGGTTTTGAGTACAGGAACGAGGATGTCTTACTGCAAGTGCATAGACTGTGGTGAGAAAACACCTGAATGTTTCATACGCAGTTTTGATCTCCTTACAGAGGAATGAAACACTGAAAACAGAAAATGCAGTACCAAAAATATTCCTTGGAATTTGACAAGGGTCTTACCAGTTGACCATAGTCGATTCATTACAAATTTGGCTCAGAAAGACAGGCAAAGTTTAATTTGCAATTTACCTTGATAAAAGAAAAGTGTAGTTCATGACATGAATTCTGTGAATATTGTTTGCCACTTATTTTTGAAATCAATGTCTCTGGCTCTTTTCACGTATTATCCCCAATTCACACATTTCGTACCTGCATTTCTTGTGAATTCTCAACGCTATCAACACATTTGTTGAAATGAAAAGCATGAGTTTTTTTCTAAATTACAACAAATAACCCCTTCACTTGGTCTGCAAAGCAGAACATTTGCGTCAAAATACAATAAACAACAGATGTTGCTTATTAAAAAAACAATTATTTTAATTTCAAATTTAGCAAAGCAAATCCTCCCAGGTGCAAGATATCCATTTAAATTATTATGCCAGCTGCTGGATTCACAGATGCACATATGTTGCAGATCACAAAAAATTTAAATCCTATGGTCATTTAATATAGAAAATGGATTTCAAAGCCAAGCAGCCTTTTATAGTAAATACTAGATACAGTTTCTTATAATGATCTAAATTTGTGTCTTGTAGAGTTTTTGCTCTGCCTTCTCTGGATGCATGTTTTATTGCATTCCTTGCCTTATTTCCATTCCTTCTTTTCTTTGCACCATTATCTCCAGTGATTTAATCTCTGCTGCTCGCCACCGTTTCTCAGAGCTTCATTATTGTTCTTTCCTCCTCTTAAATCTTTAAATGCCTCTCTATTTAGACCATAAGACATAGGAGCAGAATTAGGCCACTCAGCCTTTTGAGTCTTTCTGCCATTCCATCATGGCTGATTTATTATCCCTCTCAACCACATTCTCCTGCATTCTCCCTGTAACCTTTGACATCATGACTAACCAAGAACCTATCCACTTTTGTGTTAAGTATACTCAATTATGTGGCCTCCACCACTATCTGTGGCAATAAATTCAACTGATTCACCACCAAAGAAATTTCTTCACATCTCTGTTCTAATTCAATGTCCCTCTATTCTGAGGCTGTGCCCTCTAGTTCTAGATTCACGCATTAAAGGAAACATCCTCTTCACATCCACTCTATCTATCTCAGCCTTTCAATATTTGTTAAGTTTTAATGAGATCCCCCTTCATTCTTGTAAACCCCAGTGAGTGCAGGCCTAGAGCCATCAAACCAGTCTCATTTGTTAACACTTTCATTCCTGGAATCATTCTCACGAAACTCCTCTGGCCCACTCCAATGCCAGCACACCCTTTCTCATATAAGGGCCCAAAACTGCTCACAATAATCCAAGTGCAGTCTGACCAATGCCTTATTAGGCTTCAGCATTACATCTTTGCTCTTATATCCTAGTCCTCTCGAAATGAATGCTAACATTGCATTTCCCATTTCACCACTGACTCAGCCAGTTAAACTTCAGGGAATCCTGCGCAAGGACTCCCAAGTCCCTTTGCACCTCAGAGTTTTGAATTTCTTTCCCATTTAGAAAATAGCCCATGCCTTTATTCCTTCTACCAAAGTGCATTACCATACACTTCCCTACGCTATATTACATCTGTCACTTCTTTCCTCATTTTCCCAATCAGTTTAAATCCTCCTGCAGGCTCCCTGTTTCCTCAACCTTACCAACCCTATGCCTATCATTGTGTTGTATGGAAATGTGGTCACAAAGCCATCAATTCCATGGTCACAAAGCCATCATTTCCATCATCAAAATCATTAACGTATAACGTGAAAAGAAGTGGACCCTATACTGACCCCTTCAGAACACTGCTAGTCACCAGCAGCCCATCGGAGTAGGTCCACTTTATTCCAACACTTTGCTTCCACTAGTCAGCTAATTTTTATCCATGTTAGTATCTTTTCTGTATTACCATGGGTTTTTATCTTGTTAAGCAGCCTCATGTATGGCATCTTGTCAAAGACCTTCTGAAAATCGAAGTACACAAGATCCATTGGCTCTCATTTGTCTGTCCTGCCTGTTATTTCCTCAAAGAATTTCGACAGATTTGTCAGGTAAGTTTTCCCCTTGAGGAAACCATGCTGACTCTGGCCTAATTTATCATGCGCCTTGAAGTACCCTCATCCTTATTAATGGACTCCATGTTCTACCCAACCTCTGAAGTCAGGCTAACTGGCCTATAATTTCCTTTCTAATGCCTCCCTCCTTTCTTAAAGAGTGGAGCAACATTTGCAATTTTCCAATCCCCCAGAACCATTCCAGAATCTAGTGATTCTTGAAAGATCTTTACTAATGTCTCCACCATCTTTTCCACTATGCACTTTTCAGGACCCTGGGATGTAGTCCATCTGGTCCAGGTGACTAATTCTGACATATCACCATCCCGAGCACCTTCTGCTTAGTAATAGCAACTACACTCACTTCTGCCCCCTTACACTCTTAAAATTCTGGAATATTGCTACTATCTTAGACCATAAAGCCATAAGATATTAGGAGCTGAATCAGGCCATTTGGCCCATTCGGTCTGATCTGTCATTCTCTCATGGCTGATTCAACTTTCCTCTCAGCCTCAATCTCCTGCCTTCTTCTCATATCCCTTCATGCCCTGTCCAATCAAAAATCTATCAACATCCGTCTTAAATATACATTGAGACTTGGCCTCCACTGCTGCCTGTGGCAAAGGATCCACAGATTGACCACTCCCTGGCTAAAGAGGTTTCCTTATCTCTGTTCAAAAAGGACAACCCTCTATTCTGAGGCTGCGTCCTCTGGTCTTAGACTCTTCCACCATAGGAAACTACCTCTCTACATTTGCTCTATGAAGGTAGGTTTCAATGAGGTCACCCCTCATTCTTCTGAATTATGGTGAATATAGGCCCATAGCATTAAAAAATATTCATATGACAAGCCATTCAATCCTAGAATAATTTTCCTGAACCTCCATTTGAATCCTCTCCTGTTTCAGAACATCCTTTCTATGACAAGAGACACAAAACTGCTCACAATACTCCAAGAAAGGCCTCACCAGTCCTTTATAAAGTCTCAACATTACATCCTTGCTTTTATACTGTATTCTAATCCTCTCAAAATGAATGAATTGCATTTGCCTTTCTCACCACAGACTCAACCTGCAAATTAGCCTATAGGGAATCCTGCACAAGGACTCCTAACACAAAGTCTCAGTTTTTTTTGTATTTTCTCTCAATTTAGAAAATAGTCAACCCTTTCTTTTCTTCTAATAAAGTGCATGACCGTACACTTCCCACCATGGTATTCCATCTGCCATTTCTTTGCTCATTCTCCTAATCTGTTTAGGTCCTCCTGTAGCCACTCTACTTGCTCAAAACTACCAGCTCTTCCATCTATCTCATATTATCTGCAATCATTGCAACAAAGCCACTAATTCCATCATCCAAATCATTGACATATAATGTAAAATGAATCGGTCCTAACACAGACCCCTATGGAACACCACTAGTTATCAGCAGCCAAACAGAAAAGGCTCCCCTTATTCCTACTTTTTGCCTCCTGCCTATCAACCATTGCTTTATCCATGCTAGAACCTTTCCTGAAATACAATGGGCTCATAGCTTGTTAAGCACCATCATTTTGTCAAAGGACTTCTGAAAATCCAAGCACATGACATCAACCAATTCTCCTTTGTCTATCTTGCTTGTTATTTCTTCCAAGAATTCCAACAGATTTGTCAGGAAAGATTTTCCCTTGAGGAAACCATGCTATGATCTATTTTATAATGTGCCTCCAAGTTCCCTAAGACCTCAAACTTAATATTCAACTCCAACATCTTCCCAACCACTGAGGTCAGACTAACTGGCCTATAGTTTCCTTTCTCCTGCCTCTTCCCCTTCTTGAAGAGTGCAGTGACATTTGCAATTTTCCAGTCTTCTGGAACCATTCCAGAATCTAGTGATTCTTGAAAGATCAATACTAGTGCCTCCACAATATCGTCATGACATCTATCAGAATTCTGTGGTGTAACACCAACTGGTCCAAGTGACTTATCTACCTTCAGACCTTTCAGTTTCCCAAGAACCTATTTCACACAATTCATGACCCCTGATACCAGTAACTTCCACAATGAAGATTGATGCAAAATACTTAGTCAGATCAGCCATGATTTCGTTATCCCACATTACTACCTCTCCAGCATTGTTTTCCAGTGGTCCAATATCCACTCTCACCTCAATTTTACACTTAATGTATCTGAAGAAACTTTTGGTATCCTCTTCAATATTCTTGGCTAGCTTACTTGCTTATTCCATCTTTACTTTCTTAATGAGTTTTTAGTTGCCTTCTTTGGTTTTTAAAAGTTTCCCAATCCCCTAACCTCCCACTAATTTTTGCTCTATTGTATGCCCTCTCTTCGGCTTTTAGGTTGGCTTTGACTTCTCTTATTTCTGACACTTCTGACATCTTTCCTTTGGAATACACCTTCCTGATTGGGATGTATATATCCTGTGCCTTCCAAATTGCTTCCAGAAATTCCAGGCATTGCTGCTCTGCCATCATCAAATCAATTCTGTCCAGCTCCTTTCTCATCCCTGTGTAATTTCATTTACTCCACTGTATAGGCATCCGTAGTCTTGCGAGACCATGGATCTGTGCCTGGAAAGTCTTCACTCTCCAGGTTGTAGGCCTGGGCAAGGTCGTATGGAAGATCAGCAGTTGCCCATGCTGCAAGTCTCCCCTCTCCATGACACCAGTGTTGTCCAAGGGAATTAGGGCATTAGGATCCATACAGCTTGGCACTAATGTCGTCGGAGAGTAATGTGTGATTAAGTGCCTTGCTCAAGGACACAACACATGTTTGCCTCGGCTGGGGCTTGAACTCACGACCTTCAGGTCGCTAGTCCAATGCCTTAACCACTTGGCCATGTGCCCACACTACTCCACTGTACTACTGATACATCTGACTTTAGCTCCTCCTCAAATTTCAGGATGAATTCGATCATATTATGATCACTTGCTCCAAGGATGCTTTTACTTTAAGCAAGTGAAGACTGACAAAAATATTTAAGACCCCTGCTGGCATTTGCAAAAAAAAAGTTAGATTTAGGTGGAGTGACTATTGTGGGAGTGGGTCAGTTTTGGAGTGGGGCTTTGAAGTTTTGGCTCATCAAGATTTTGACAAGCAGAGGCGTAGGCCATAGGTAAATTCTTTCTCATTAGTTAATTTTTTCTTACTTATTTGCACATTTGGAGTCATGAGGATGCCAGACAGGATACTGGAATGGTCCTCTTGAAGGATGTGGGAAGGCGGGGGTACTCCACTGTCCCTAAAGACTACACCTACAAGAAGTGCTTCCAGATGCAACTTCTAACAGATTGTCTTAGGGAGATGGAGCTGGAACTGGATGAACTCCAGATCATTCGAGAAGCAGAGGGATTGATAAACAAGACATACAGGGATGTAGTTACACCCAAGGAGCAACACATAGATAACTGGGTGACCACTGGGGGGAGGGTAGCAGAAAGGAGAGATGCAGGCTGTGCAGAGTACTCCTGTTGTTAGTCTCCTCAATGAAAGGTGTACTATTTTGGATACCACTGAGGGATATCAGCTAGCAGAGGAAAGCCACAGCTGTCAGGTCTCTGGTAATAAGTCTGGCTCGGTGATTCAGATAGGACGAGGGGAGTGATAGGGGTTTTGATGGTTAAGGGAACAGACAGGATGTTCTGTGGATGAGAATGAGACTCCTGGCATAGTTTGTTGCCACCTGGATGCCAGGATTCAGGACATCCCGGATCGAGTCTATTGCATTCTTAAGTGAGAGAGTGAGCAGCCAGAAGTCATGGTCCATGTCAGTGCCAATGACATGGATAGGTTGGGTGAGTTCATGGAGTTTGGTGCTAAGTTAAAGGACAGGACCTCCAGGATTGCTACCCGTGCCATGTGCTAGAGATAAGATCACACAGTTTAACACATGTCTAATGAGTTGGTGCAGGAGGGAAGGCTTCAGTTTTTTGGATCAATAGGCTCTCTTCCAGGGAACGTGAAACCTATACAGAATGGATGGTTTTTATCTGAACTGGAGGGACACTGGTCTCCTATTGGGAAGGTTTGCTCATGCTACATGTTGAGAGTAAGGGGTTTTAAACTAGAGTTGCAGAGGGGTGGGAACCAGAGTGCCAGATAGTGGAGTGTTGGACAAAGATGTAGTTAAGCCTGTATTAAAAGTCAAGGATCAAAACGTCGAGCATGGTAAGACATATTTATTTATTTATTGAGATACAGCGCAGAATAGACCTTTCTGGTCCTTCAAGCCACCCCATCCACAATCCCCCAATTTATTCCTAGCCTAATCATGGGACAATTTACAATGACCAATTAACCTCCCAATTGGTACATCCAGAGGAAACCCACAGGGTCGCAGGGAGAACATCAAACTCCTTAGTGGTAGCAATGGGAATTGAATCTGGGTCGCCTGCACTGTAGAGTGCTGTGCTAGCCATTACACTTCTGTGCTGCCCCGCGCTACACATGTTCTGTGCTGCATATACGTCAATGCAAGGAGTGTTGTTGGAAAAGTGAATAAGCTTAGGGAATGGATCAGCATGTGGAATTATGTCAGTGTAGCCACTAGTGAGAGTTTGTTGCAGGAAGGGCAGTACTGGCAACTCAATGCTCAGGAGTTCCATTGTTTTAGACATGATAGAGTGAGAGAGATCAAAGGCAGAGGGGTGACATTACTAGTCAGGGAAAATGTCAAGGCAGGTTCTCTGTCGGAACAGACTGGAGAACTTGACTGGTGAGAGTTTATAGGTTGAACTGAGGAATAAGCAAGGCGTGACAATGTTATTGGGATTATATTATAGACCGCGCAACAGTCCATATGATTTAGAGCCGCAAATTTGTCGAGAGTTCACAAGAAACATAAGGTTGTGATAATAGGTGATTTCAACTTTCCAGATATTGACAGGGGCTCCCATACTGTAAATGGGCTGGATGGGAAAGATTTTGTCAGATGTGTTCCGGAAAGTTTCCTTAATGAGTACATAGAATTCCCAATTAGGGAGAGTGTGATATTCGATCTCCTATTAGGGAATGAGACAGGGCAGGTGACAATAGTTTGTGTAGGGGAACACTTTACATCTACTCATCATAATGCCATTAATTCCAAAGTAATTATGGAAAAGGTTAGGTCTGGTCCTCTGGTTGAGATCCAAAATTGGAGAAAGGGAATTTTGATGGTATCAGAAATGATCTGGCAAATGTATATTGGGACAGGCTGTTTTCTGGCAAAGGTGCACTTGGCAAGTGGGAGAGCAAAAGTGAAATTTTGAAACTACAGAGTTTGAATGTTCCTGACAGAGCAAAAGGCAATGAAAACGGGTTTAGAGTACTTTGGTTTTCAAGAGATATTAAGGCCCTGATTAAGAAAAGGAGATGCATAGCAGGTATATGAAGGCAGGAACAAACGAGGTACTTGTGGGGTGTAACAGGACAATCAAGAAGGAAATCAGGAACACTAAAAGAAGACATGGGATTGTCTTAGCGGACAAGGTGAAAGAGAATCCAAAGGGCTTCTACAGATATATTATGAGCAAAAGGATAGCAAGGAATAAAATTGGTCCTCTGGAAGACTAGAGTGGAAGTCTATGCATGGAGCTGAAATAGATGGGGGAAATTCTAAATGATCTTTTATATCCCTATTTACTCAGGAGATGGACACAGTCTCTAGATGTGAGGCAACAAGATCCCTCTACAAGGTCATGGACCCTATACAGATTACAGAAGAAGAGATGTTTGCTGTCTTGAGACAATGTTAGGTGGAGAAATACCCAGGGCCTGACAATGTGTTCCCTCAGATCCTGTGGGAAGCTGGGGTAGAAATTACAGGGACCCTAGCAGAGATATTTAAAACATCCTTAGCCATGGATGAGGAGCTGGAGGATCGGAGATAGCTAATTTTGTTCTGTTGTTTAAGAAAATTGCTAAGAATAAGCCAGGAAATTATAGAACTGTGAGCTTGACATCAGTATTGGGAAATGTACTGGAAGGTATTCTAAACGACCAGACATATAAATATTTGGATAGGCAGCAATTGATTAAGGATGGTTTTGTGCATGGTAAGTTGTGACTAACAAATCTTATAGGGCTTTTTGAGTAAGTTACCAGTAAAGCTACTGAAAGCAAGGCAGTGGATGTCATCTACGTGTTCTTTAGCAAAGCCTTTGACAAGGTTCTACATGGAAAGTTGGTCAAGAAAGTTCAGCCACTTGGCATTCAAGATGAGGAAGTAAACTGGATTAGACATTAACTTTGTGGATGGAACCAGAGTGTGGTAATAGATGGTTGCCTCTCTGACTGGAGGTCTCTGCTGAACAGAGTGCCACAGGGATTGGTGCTGGGTCGTTGCATCAATGATCTGGATAATAACATGGTTAACTGGATCAGCAATTTTGTAGTCAACACCAAGATTGGGCATGTAGTGGACCGAAATAGGATAAATGTAAGCTGGCTTTTCCCGCTAAGGTTGGGCAAGACTACAACTAGAGGTCATGGGCTAAGGGTGACAGGTTAAATGGTTAAGAGGAACATGATGGGGAACTTCTTCACTCAGAGGGGGATGAGAGTGTGGAGTGAATTTATCCAGCGATAAAAAAAATTGGTATCCCCTTTGATAGTATTTGCGAGCCTAACTTCATATGTATTTCATCTTTTTTCTGCTCATGGTTTTTTGGTTTTTATGCTGTCTATGACTTCCCTTGTTAGCCATGGTTGCTTTGTCCTCCCTTTGAAACATTTCATCTTCTTTAGGAGGTATCTACTCTGTGCTTTCTGAATTACCCAGAAACTCCAGCTATTGTTGTTCTGCGACCATACCTGGTACTGTCCTCTTCCAATCAACTTTGACCAACTCCCCTGTCATGCCCCTGTAATTCCCTTTACTCCACAGTAATATTGATACATCTGACTTTATCCTCCCCCTATCAAATTCTATCAAATTATGATCACTTTTTCCTAAGAGTTCCTTTACCTTAAGCTCCCTAATCAAATCTGGTCCATTACACAACCCCCAATCCAGAATTGCCTTTCCCCTCATGGGCTCAATGACAAGCTGTTCCAGGACCAACCGGATTTTCCAAATTTACCTGTATACTTAAAACCCCATAGCTTTTGTAACATTGCCCTTATTATGTGCTTTTTTGATCTCTTGTTGTATTATTATATTCTGCATCCTGATTATTGTTCAGGAACCTGTATATAACTCGCTTCAGGGCCTGTTTACCCTTGCAGTTTCTTAACTCTACCCAAAAGGTTACTACATTATCTCATATGTCACCTCTTTCTAAGGATTTGATTTCATTTTTTACCAACAGAGCCAACCACCACTCTGCCTACCTGCCTGTCCTTTCAATACAAAGTGTATCAATGGATGTTAAGCTCCAACTATGATCTTCTTTCAGCCACAACTCAGTGATGCCCACAACATCATACCTGCAAATCTTTAACTGCTCTACAAACTCATCTACCTTATTCTGTGTACTGCATGCATTCAAATATAACACTTTCAGTCTTGTACTCATCACCCTTTTCAATGTTACTCTTCAACTCATCCCACTGACTCCAATTTTCCCTATTATCTGCCTGCCCTTCCTCACAGTCTCTCTACACACTGCATTGACTTGTATATCAATCGCCCCATCCTCAGCCCTATCACTTCGTTTTCCCTCTTCTTGCCAAACTAGTTTAAACCTCCCTCAACAGCTCTTGAAAACTTTCCCAGAAGGATATTAGTCCTCCTTGGGTTCAGGTGTAACCTTTTCTTTTTGTACATGTCATATCTTCCCTAGGAGTAGCCATATTAAGAAATCGAAAGTAAACTTTTCTGCCCAAATAGGGCACAGAAAAGTTAAAACCAACCAATTCACAGCCTCCGATCGACGGAGAAAATTAAAAAGAAAGCAATTAAGATGTTGGAGATGAAAGTTGATCCAGATAACTCTGGGCATCCGATGGAGAATCAAAAAAACGAAGGGCTCCATCTGCCATGCGAATCCTTAGACGTGCAGGGTACAGCAGCGCTGGTCTTAAATCCATCTTATAGAATTCCGACATCACGGATCTGTAACGGACCCGTTGGTCCCAGATTGGTTTACTGAAATCTTCCACGAATCGGAACTTAAGATCCGAAAAATCAATGAAACCTTTAGATCGAGCGAATCGAAACAGTCTCTCCTTGTCTTGAAAATAATGAAAACGTAAGATAACATGCCTTGGTCTATCTGACCTAGACGAGTATGATGGGATTCTGTGAACACGATCCAGTAGCGGTGGTTGGTCAGGAAATACAGTAGGGAATGCATCTTTTAAAAGTTGGGAGAAATATTTCATGGGGTTGTTACCTTCAGCGGCTTCCCTCACGCCAATCATTCGTAAATTCTGCCGTCGCATTCTAGATTCCAAGTCAGAGTTTTTAAAAGTCAAAAAGTCAAGTTTCTTCTTCATTACATGAATTGTTTCTTCGATTTTCCCCATCTTAAGCTCACTTTGTTGCGCGAATTTTTGAAGATCAGATATAGCCGACTGATGTTCCGCAATACATGTTTGCATCTTATCAATTAAATCGGCAATTTTCTGGAAATTAGTTGAGATTTCCGTATGAATCAGGTCTTTAACAGGGCCTGCAATTTCCGTACGAATCATCTCCCTAACAGAGGTTGAAATTTCCCTCTGAATTAACTCCGATATCGCTTTCAAAGTCACCGGTGATTCAGTCGGGGGGAGATCCGTAGCTTTCGGTTTAACCGGAGGTTTACCATCCTTGCCGTCTTTCTCGTTCTTAGACATAGCAGATCTAAGTTCCATCCAGTTGTCGGAGAATTCAGTTTAATTCAAAGTATTGTAAGAGTTGATGCCTTAATAGTTAATTAAAGTATAGCTGACCATAGAGAAAAAAAACTCAGAGGTAATGGAGCGAGTCAAGAACGCGACTTCACTCCATGAGCGCTACCGGAAGTCTCATATCTTCCCTAGGAGTGATCCCATTGATCTAGAAAGCTGAAATCCCTGCTCCCCCCCACCACACTACTTCCTCAACCAGTCATTCATTTGTACTTTCATTCCATTCCTGCTCTGACTGGCATGCAGCAGCAGGAGTAATCCAGAGATTATTACCTTAGAGGTTCTGTTCTTCAGCCTCTTCCCCAATTCCCTATACTCACTGTGCAGGTCATCTTCTCCTTTTCTACCATGTCATTGCTGCCATGTGTGCCATAACATTTTAGTCAATGTTTTTAATGTCCATTAATTATTTCAAGTCCTGCTAAAAGATCATTGACTAGAAATAACAAAATTCTTTCTCTCTGCAAATGCATTGTCTGACCCATTGAGTCGGCCAATTTTAGCCCTGCTGAATTAACTGATTTTATGCCAAGATTCTACCCACAGATATGACCAAAGGACCATAGACTGTTGGAGTGATAGAGTAACCTTTGCTGGCCTGGTCATGTTTCATTGAAATTCCACAGATGTTAAGAGAAAAGAGGGATAATTTCCATATCTCAGTACAGTAGGTCCCATCTTAATGATTTTCCATTACTAAAACAAGGAATCATAGAGTTAATCATAGTCATACTTTATTGATCCCGGGGGAAATTGGTTTTCATTACAGTTGCACCATAAATAATTAAATAGTTGTAAAACCATAAATAGTTAAATAGTAATATGTAAATTATGTCAGGAAATAAGTCCAGGACCAGCCTATTGGCTCAGGGTGTCTGACCGCGCCCCCCCGCCCAAGGGAGGAGTTGTAAAGTTTGATGGCCACAGGCAGGAATGACTTCCTATGACACTCTGTGTTGCATCTCAGTGGAATGAGTCTCTGGCTGAATGTACTCCTGTGCCCACCCAGTACATTATGTAGTGGATGGGAGACATTGTCCAAGATGGCATGCAACTTGGACAGCATCCTCTTTACAGACACCACTGTCAGAGAGTCCAGTTCCATCCCCACAACATCACTGGCCTTACTAATGATTTTGTTGATTCTGTTAGTATCTGCTATCCTCAGCCTGCTGCCCCAGCACACAACAGCAAACATGATAGCACTGGCCACCACAGACTCGTAGAACATCCTCAGCATCGTCCGGCAGATGTTAAAGGACTTCAGTCTCTTCAGAAAATAGAGACGGCTCTGACCCTTCTTGTAGACAGCCTCAGTGTTCTTTGACCAGTCCGGTTTATTGTCAATTCATATCCCTAGGTATTTGTAATCCTCCACCATGTCCACACTGACCACCTGGTTGGAAACAGGGGTCACCAGTACCTTAGCTCTCCTCAGGTCTACCACCAGCTCCTTAGTCTTTTTCACATTAAGCTGCAGATAATTCTGCTCACACCATGTGACAAAGTTTCCTTTGCTGTACAAAGCATTGAACAGCACAGGAAGAGGCCCCTTAACCCATTACAACTATAGTGACAGCTGCAACTATAAAGACGAACCTATTTTGCCCTTGTCAGGTCCATAGCTTTCTATAATTTGCCTATTCATTTTGCTTGTCAAAATGCCTCTTAAATGTTATGTTTTGTATCTGCCTTCATCACTTCTTCAGTACCATATTCCCGAAGTGAATCCTTCTCTGTGTGAAAAGCCTTCCCCTTTGATCTCCTTTCTTTCCATGTAAACCTATGTCCTCTTGGGTTAGACACATCCATCAAGGGGAAAAAGGACTTTTACAATCTACCTTATCTAACTCTTCCAGAATTTTATTTACCTCTAGCAGGTCACCATTCAGCCTCCTTCATTTCTATCCAATCTCTCCTCACAATTGAAGCACTCCAACTCAGGCAACATCTACGTGAATATCTCCTGCACCCTCTTCAGTGCAATTACATGGTTCTGATAGTGCAGTAGAAGGTTGTCCTCCTTCTTCAAAGAAAGGGGCTTTCCTTCCTCCACCATCAAAGCTGCCCTTACAATATCTCTTCCATTTTGCACATATCTGCTCTCACCCCATCTTCCTGCCACCCCACCAGTGATAGGGTTCCTCTTGCCTTCACCTACCATCTCACTAGCATCCATGTCCAGCACATAATTCTCCTTAACTTCCATCACTTCAAATGGAATGTGACCACCAAGCACAACTTTCCCTCCCTCCCCCCACCCCAACTTACGACTTTCCGCAGAGATTGCTCCCTTTGCAACTCCCTTGTCCTTCATCCCTCCCCACTGATCACCCTTCTGGTACTTATCCTGGCAAGCAGAACAAGTGCCATACCTGCCCCTACACCTCCTCCCTCACTACCATTCAGGGCCCTAAACAGACCTTCCAGGGAAAGCAACACTTCTCCTGTGAGTTTATTGGAGTCATTTATTATCCAGTGCTCCTAGTGTGGATCTTGTATATCGGTGAGACCTGACACAGATTGCCCTTTACTCCACCACTCCTCCCTCCCAGTTTCACCTATCACCTACCGCCTTGTATTTCTTCCTCCTCTCCTTCCAACTTCTTACTCTGACTGCTCATCTTTTTTTCCCAGTGCTGATGAAGGGTATCGGCCTGAAACATCGACTGTCAACACTTGTCCATAGATGCTGCCTGGTCTGTTGAGTTCCTCCACATTTTGTATGTTTTGCTTGGATGTCCAGCATCTACAGATTTCGTTGTGTTTGTGACAATACTCCAAAGGTGGCCTAACTAATGATTCATTTAATGAAGGAAAACCTCCCATATGCTCTCTTCACCACTTTATCCACTTTTGATGACACGTTCAGGAAAGAATCGACATATTCCGTTCGTCAACACTCATTAGGGGCCCTTGTTTGACGTCCAAAAAATTCACGTGTTGGGATTAAAATCCATCTACCATTCCTCCGCCCAAGTGTCCAACTGACCTAAATCCTGTTGTAGTTTCAGAAAATGTTCTTCTCTCTCTATGACACCTCAAATAGACACTTTATCACAGCAATCAAATTCAAATGGCTAAATGCCGATGATGAATGGTGCAGCAGGTCTTGCCTGCTGCTGCAGACCAGGGTGAGAGCCATGGAAGCTCTGCAGTGTGACTGAGCTTGGCTGTGACCTGGCCTCGCCCATCAGTGTTCAAGCAGTGGAATGACAGGCTGGATTGCGGCATCCGTACACTGCCGGGATTCTGTACTATCAATTGCCGGACATTGTCACTCAGGCTCTTGGACTATATATTTGTTTTTTCAAGTGAATATGCTTCTTTCAATTTGTTACTCTCTTCTTTGAATGCTTGCTTGCTAATTTTGAATGTTTCACACCTCGGCCCCAGAGGAACGCTGTCTCGTTTAGCTGTATCTATTTATGGCTTGAATGATAATTAAACTTGATTTGATTTGATATAACTTTACGAAGCAATAGACAGTGACTTATTCTTGTTTAACATATTTTGAACAATGGAAAATGGACATGGTAATAATTGGACAGGATGTTTTCTGGTAAAATCTTTCCTGAAAATACCACAGATGATAGAATGAAAAGTAAATTCAAGAAAAATCAAAGTTTTGGGGTAGTTGGAAACTGTAATTACACAATTTATTTTTGAGGAGTCACGATCAAACCAAAAGCAGAAAATCAATCCCACGAACAAATTTTTCTGGAGAGGAAAGATAAGTTAATGTTCCTCTACAACCTTTCATCATTTTAATAATGTTTTTCGTTTACAAAGGATGGATGTTTTCCCATTAAATTCTAGTTCTTTTAGAAACATACAAATGATTTTAAAGCAGCTTCTTCTTTTGATGTTTACATCTTCCAGTGCGATGATTAATAAAAATGACCTGGTGTAATAAAAAGATGTGCCTATGAATTTCAAGGCATAATGGTCCACATTGGACAGTATTTAATATCGAAGGTCACATTTTGGCTTTCTTACGATGAATACAAAGAGAAGTGATTTAAGAATATGAGGAAGTCTGCAGATTCGGGAAATCCAAACCACAACACACAATATGCCGGAGGAACTCAGCAGGCCAAGCATCATCTATGGAAAAGAGTAAACACTTGATGTTTTGGGCCAAGACCCTTCTTCAGAACACAGTAATTTAACCTATTTACCAACAGGAACCAAACATTTTGGTATAATAAATGTTCCACACACTTGCCTTTCAGTACTTTGCTTCAACAAGATATCTATGGAGCCCATGCCTGGTCCAACTGATATGTAGAAGACCACATTGGAGAGCTCTGAATGCAGTAGGAGAGGCTGGAGATTGTGAATCATAGTAGGCCTGGAAGGCTATTTATGTCCCTGGATGGTGGGGAGAGAGAGGAGGTGTAGAGACAGGTTTCTGCACTTTCTACGGGCTAAAGCTCCAGAGTCGAATGGGAGAGTGGGCTTGACAAAACTACAGAGTCACAAAGAGTCCCAACCTGGTGGAAGGTGGAGCGGGGTGAGGAGGAGAGGGTGTGATTTGTGATGAGATTCTACTGGAGCTGACAAAATCCCCCTGATCTGAAGCATTAACTCATTTATGCAGATGCCATCGATGACTGGGAACCTGCCAGCAGGCAACATGGAATATGTGGCATTGTTGTAATACTTAATAAGTTTCATCAAACTAAAGGGAAGGATATTTGTATAATTTAAGTAGAGCAGTCTCACTTCAACTTGCATCATGTAGCCATATTTCTTAAGCTGACTATAGAGCATTGTCTGTAGTGGGGTGGTCTGCCATTTTTGGAATTCCGCTATTCCCAGCAGAGAGAAATTCAGATTGCTTGGAAAAGTTTGCTGTGATGGGTGAATAAGGAATTCCAATATCTTTAGCAAAACTATCATCAAATGAGGAAAGATTTTACCAACATAAAGAAACTAAGGAAAATAATAATAAATGAGAAAAGTATGCATGACATCCTGACGAAGGGTCTCGGCCTGAAACGTCGACTGCGCTTCTTCCTATAGATGCTGCCTGGCCTGCTGCGTTCACCAGCAACTTTGATGTATGTTGCTTGAATTTCCAGCATCTGCAGAATTCCTGTTGTTTGCATGACATTTAATGTTTCTTTACACACAGAATACATAATTTATTGAATTTTTTTTACTAATATTTATTTTTGTGGCAAGTTGTGCAGGACTGATAAATTTAATGAACATATTTCTCTTTAAATATTATTGAAATTTTAGCAGCATTTAAAAGCCTTTGGAAGGCTATTTCTTAGTACTACAATTATTTTATAATATACACAAACACGAGGAAATCTGCAACAGATGGAAATTCAAGCAACACACACAAAATGCTGGTGGAATGCATTAGGCCAGACAGCATCTATAGGAAGAAGCACAGTCGACGTTTCAGGCCAAGACCCTCCGTCAGGACTAACTGAAAGAAGAGATAGTAAGAGATTTGAAAGTGGGAGGGGGAGGGGGAGATCCAAAATGATAGGAGAAGACAGGAGGGGGAGGGATAAAGCTAAGAGCTGGAAAGTTGATTGGCAAAATGGATACAAGGTTGGAGAAGGGAGAGGATCATGGGATGGGAGGTCTAGGAAGGAAGAAAGGGGGAGGGGAGCACTAGAGGAAGATGGACAGCAGGTAAGGCGTTATTGTGAGAGGGACAGAGAGAGAAAAAAGAGAGAGAGAAAAAAAAGGGGGAAATAATACCCCATCCCTTATTTATTTATTTATTTATCCCCCACCCCTTTTTCTCTCTTTCTCTTTCTCTCTTTTTTCTCTCTCTGTCCCTCTCACAAACGCCTTGCCTGCTGTCCATCTTCCTCTGGTGCTCCCCTCCCCCTTTCTCTCTCCCTAGGCCTTCCATCCCATGATCTTTCCCTTCTCCAGCCTTGTCTCCCTTTTGCCAATCAACTTTCCAGCTCTTAGTTCCATCCCTCCCCCTCTTGTCTTCTCCTATCATTTTGGATCTCCTCCTACCCCCCCCCCCCACTTTCAAATCTCTTTCTGTTGCTTTTTTCAGTTCGTCCTGACGAAGGGTCTCGGCCTGAAAGGTCGATTGTACTTCTCCCTATAGATGCTGTCAGGCCTGATGCGTTCCACCAGCATTTTGTGTGCGTTATTTTATAATATACCCTTGTACGTTTTTCCCAGTCATTTGAATCATATCATCATTTCAACATGCACTAGTCAGTAGGTAACTACTAATGGGTAATTCCTAAATAATTTCCCATGCACTTCAATGCTGAATAGAAAGGTTTTGATTAACTGATCTAAGTGTATAAGAATGGTTAATTTTAAATTTAAGATGATGAAATATAATGATCTTATTCATCCATTATCACTTAGTTTTACAATGAATGCAAGGGAATCATTAATCCTTCAGAGATAATGAGGCATTTCATCAATTGCACAAGGTGTACTGGATGTTGACATCTGTCATGATAATTACTGGACCAAAGCAGCAAAATGAACTTCAGAGATAATATTGTAAAAGAAATAGGTATCATGGGAGTGATTTCAAGGATGTAATTTTATGATGGAGCTGAAATGATAGTATAAGGCACTGGAGGCTCATTCACCAAAATAATGTACAAGAGCTTTGAAATCCTACCATTTATCCAGTTCTCTGCACAGCAAACTGTCACTACAACCTTTAGTATATTTATGATGAGACTCTGGAAAACGCGAACCACTTCCAATATATCGGCAGCCAGATCTCATGAAATTCACTTCAATGTATCAGTACAATCTTTAGTCAACTGAGCTAAAGGGTATGTAAAGATCCATACCTCAAGAACAACACAAAATCCACAATCTACAGCTAGCTTATGTCGCAGACTCTTTACTTGAACTGCACATTCAGCGTGTCACCAAAAAGTTTGACAAACTTCTAAAGATGCACAGTGGACAATATCTTAACTTGCTGAATCATGGTCAAGTATGGAAACTCCACTGTCCAGGAATGGAAAGGCCTCTGGAAAGTGGTGGATACAGCCCAGCTCATCAGAGGCAAAGTCCTCTCCACTGTTGAGTTGACTTACATGGAGCTCTGCCACATAAAAGCAGCATCCATCATCAAGGACACCCACGGTCAAGGGCATGTCCTTTCTCATTACTACCTTAGGGCATGAGGTACAGAAGCTTAAGCTCCCACATCACCAGGTTCAGGACACTTGTTCCACAACAACCATCAGCTCCTGAAGCAAAGTAGATAACTTCATTCATCATTACTCTGAACTGATTCTACAAGCTACAGACTCACTTTTAAGGACTCCGCCATAAGATGTAGGAGCAGAATTAGGCCATTTAGCCCATCAAGTCTGTTATGCTATTTCACCATGACTGATTTAATTTTCCTCTCAGCTGCAGCCTCTTGCTGCCTCCCCGTATCCCTTCATGCCCTGACCAATCAAGTATCTATCAACCTCTGCTTTAAATATGCATAAAAACTTGACCTCCACAGCTGCCTTTGGCAAAGAATTCCACAGATTCCCCACTCTCTGGCTAAAGAAATTCCTCCTCATCTCCATTCTAAAAGGACACCCCTCTATTCTCAGGCGGTGTCCTCTGGTCTTAGACTCTCTCACCATAGGGAACATCCTCTCCACATCCAACCTATCAAGGCCTTTCACCATTTGATAAGTTTCAATGAGGTTTTCTGAATTCCAGTGAATACAGGCTCAGAGCCAAAAAACACTCATCATATGACAAGCCATTCAATCCGAGGAACCATTTTCATGAACCTCCTTTGAACCCTTTCCTGTTTCAGCACAACCTTTCTAAGATAAGAGGCCCAAAACTGTTCACAATATTCCAAGTGAAGCCTCACCAGTGCTTTATGAAGCCTCAACATTGCTTTTATATTCTAGTCCTCTTGAACGGAATGCCTTCAGCACCGCAGACTCAACCTGCAAATGAACCTTGAGGTAAACCTACATAAGGACTTCCAAATCCCTTTGCACCCCAGTTTTTGTATTTTCACTCCGTTTAGAAAATAGTCTACCCTTTCATTTCTTCTACCAAAGTGCATGACCATACACTTCCCTACACTGTATTCCATCTGCCACTTCTTTGCCCATTCTCCCATTCTGTCTAAGTCCTTCTGTTACCTCTCTATTTCCTCAAAATTACCTGCCTCTCCAACTATCTTCATATCATTTGCTAACTTTGCAACAAAGCCATCAATTCCATCATTGACATATATAACGCAAGAAGTATCGGTCCCAGCACAAACCTCTGTGGAACACATCTAGTGCGGAAAAGGCTTCCTTTATTCCAACTCTTTGCCTCCTGACAATGCGCCACTGCTTTACCATGCTAGAATAATTTCTGTAATACCATGGGCTCGTAGACTGTTCAGCAGCCTCATGTGTGGCACCTTGTCCAAGGCCACACAGGTCCCTTTCTGTCATCAGGATGGATGGGCAACCGTTCATCAATCCCTATGTTATTTTTCCTTGCAGTTTGTCTTCTTTTGCACTTTTGTAGTTTGTCAGTGCTTGTTTGCTTAAACCAAAAGACCATAAGACGGAGAAGCAAAATTAGGCCATTCAGCCCATTGAGTCTGCTCCCCAATCTATCCTTGTTTATTTGTTATCCCTCCCAACCCCATTTTCCTACTTTCCCACTGTAACCTTTGACATCCTGACTAATCAAGAAACTAACAACCTCTGTTAAATATACTCAATGACTTGGCCTCCATAGCCATCCATAGCAATGAATTCCATCAATTCATTACCCTTTGGCTAAGAAAATTCCTCCTCACATTTGTTCTAATTGGACGTCCCTCTTTCCTGAGGCCGTGCCCTCTGGACCTGCACTCATCCACTATAGGAAGCATCTTCTCCACATCCACTCTATCTAGGCCTTTCAATATTTGTCAGGTTTCAATGAGATCCCTCCTCATTCTTCTAAACTCCAGTGAGTATAGGCCCAGAGCCTTCAAATGTGCCTCATATGTTAACCCTTTCATTCCCGGAATCATTCTCGTGAACTTCCTCTGGACCCTCTCCAAGACCAGCACAATTCTTTTTTATATAACGTGCCCAAAACTGTTCACAATACTCTAAATAAGGCCCCATCAGTGCCCAATAAAACCTCAGCATTACATCCTTGCTCTTATATTGTAATCCTCTCAAAATGATTGATAACACTGCATTTGAGGAAATCCTGCACAAGGATTCTCCAGTTCTTTTGCACCTCTGATTTTTGAATTTTCTTTCAATTATGAAAATAGCCAATGCCTTTATTCCTCCTACCAAAGGGCTTGACCATACACCTCGCTACTCTATATTCTTTCTGCCACTTCTTTGCCTATACTCCCAATCTGTCTGAGTCCTTCTGCAGTCTCCCTTCTTTTTCAACACACGAAGGTACAGAGCAGTTAGTATGACTCTGCTACAGCGAGGGACGTTAGCGTTCAGAGTTCAAACCGGCCTCCTCTGTAAGGAGTTTGTACATCCTCCCCATGGAAGGCATGTGTTTCTTCCGTGTGCTCCATTTTCTCCCCACAGTCCAAAGACTGTCTCGAGGACTTAGTAGGTTAATTGGTCATTGAAATACTGTTCCATGATTAGGCTAGATTTAAATCGGAGTTACTGCCGGGCTGAAAGGGTCTTTCAAGCGCTGTATCTCTAAATAAATAAAACTACCTCCTCCTTCAGCTATCTTTTCATACCATTCACAACCTTGGCCACAAAGCCATCGATTCCCTGATCCAAATCATTGACATATAACGTGAAAAGAAGTGGTCCCATCACCAATCCTGTGGTAGTATCAGAAAAGGCCCGCTTTATTTCCATACTTTGCCTCCTGCCAGACAGCCAATCTTCTATCCATACTAGTATCCTTCCTGTAATATTATGGGCTCTTATCTTGTTAAACAGCCTTATGTGTGGCACCTTGTCAAAGGCCTAAGGGTTTATGTATAGTTTTGTCATTAATTCTATTGTATTTCTTTTTCTCCTGTAACTGCCTGTAAGAAAATGAATCTCAAAGTAGTACATGTTAACATGTGTTCTTTGATAATAAATTTACTTTGATCTTTGAATTTTTTACATATAGCAAGAACCGCAGGGCACCAAAGAGAGCTCACCAGTGAATCCTTCAATTACACTGGAAGGATAAGTGAGCCAACATCTATCTTTCTGTAGCTATTCAAGTTGGTGTGGAGCTGTGGTCTCTGTCATGGTCATGGCTCAGACTTAGTTGATTTTTAGGATTTTTTTAGGTTTGTAGGGATGGTTTTGGGGATCAGAAAAAAAACAAGAGAGGGGTGTTGAGGGTCAGCTTAGGGTTTAGGGACAAGGATATGGGGCAATTGGAGGACAGGCCAGAGTCTAAGCCTCCACTCCACATTTGAAGGCAAGTGACCTGGATGTGGTCAGATGTTGGACCGGCACACCAGAGAGCACGTGGAGCCCCAAGGTACATGTGTTGACAAGACCAGAATCCATGGCCTCTTGTTCAGGGTCCCTCAGCTGGCAAGTCCGGAGCTCGAAGACCAGAGTTCAGGTCTTCATCCAGTGTTGTTGTCACTGATGAGTCCTGGGTCAATTCCGAAGATCGTAGCCCAAAGTTCGAACTGAGGTCCACATCACCGCCTGAAGGTTGATCAGAAGTCCAAAAGTCAAGGCCCAAATCTGTGAATCATGACGTGTTCACTGGGGAAGTTGAAGGCGAATCCACAAGTCCACCATAGGCTAGAGGCTAAAGACAGCCTGTCCTTGGGTTAGAGGACCATGTATGTGTGCTAGGAGAGGAATGGGACTTGTTCTGCTGTTGTTGTTTTGTCACTTGGTATGCTCTGTCTGTTCATGTTCTGTGTTGTTTTGTCCAGTATTGTAGACATCCTTGTGTACGTTGTTTGATAATGCAAATGACACATTTCACTGTGTGTTTTGATGTACATGTGATAAATAAATCTGAATGTGAATCTGACTCTTAACCACATTTCCCTCCTCAAACCTCCCCATTTCACAAGCATTCTCTCCCAAGGTCAGTATCCGCAGCATTCAGGTACTAACTACACTCAATGATCGCTGTTGGGCCAACCATATTGGTGGCATGTTTGGCATCAGACTCCTGAAATGTGCATTCTGTTCAGACCTCTATGCCCAAAGAGACTGCTAAATGCACAGAGGAAATGATTCAATGATGCAACACTCACAACACGCTAGAGGATCTCAGCAGGTTGGGCAGCATCAGTGGAAAAGATCGGTTGACGTTTCGGGCCGGTACCCTTCATCAGGACTGCAGGAGGAAGGGGCAGAGGCCCTATAAAGAAGGTGGGGGGAGGGTGGGAAGGAGAAGGCTGGTAGGTTCCAGGTGAAAAACCAGTAAGGGGAAAGATAAAGGGGTGGGGGAAGGGAGGCAGGGAGGTGATAGGCAGGAAAGTTGAAGAAAGAATAGGGGAAAACACAATGGATAGTAGAAGGAGGCGGAACCAAAAGGGAGGAGGTAGGCAGCTGGGGTAGGGGGCAGAGTGACATAGGGATAGGGGAAGAGAGGGGGAGGGAATTAGCCGAAGTGCGGGAAATGGAGAAGATGCGGGTGAGGGCATCATTAATGACAGCAGAAGGGAAACCACGATCCTTAAAGGAAGAGGACATTTGAGATGTCCTGGAATGGAAAACCTCATCCTTGGAGCAGATGCGGCGGAGACAGAGGAACTAGGAATAGGGAATGGCGTTTTTGCATGTAATTCAATGATGATCTTGTAATGCTCAGGTCTATCAGCTCATGTTTATCTAGGGGAAACCCCATCCGTCTGCCAAACCGTGTCTCACGGTTGCGCAGTTGCTGAGTAGTGCCACCTGGTACAAACTCACACATCAAATATCAGACAGCACACAATGTACGATTTACAGATTCCACTTTATAAATCTTACTGGAACTATGTAATTAATAGAGATACAATATAAAAGGGAAAGTAAAAGGCGCCAGGCTTATCAGGCTTACCACTTTGTGCAGAACTATTGGAGCTCAATTAACGGGGTCCTCTTTCCACCATTCAATCACCTCCGACCTCGACTCGCCGCTCGGGACCAACCATGATAGTTGACCAGAGCGCTTCCAGCACCTCCTTCCTCTTCGGGTCTCCTCCCAAACAACCCACCAAACCACATGGTTCCCAGCCATATGAGACAGAATATCACCCACAAGAAGAATAGCATAGAAACATAGAAAATAGGTGCAGGAGTAGGCCATTCGGCCCTTCGAGCCTGCACCGCCATTTATTATGATCATGGCTAATCATCCAACTCAGAACCCTGCACCAGCCTTCCCTCCATACCCCCTGATCCCCATAGCCACAAGGGCCATATCTAACTCCCTCTTAAATATAGCATGGACACTCATTGGTTCGTTCTCTCTCTTATCAATAATATAACCCAAACAAGCAGAGAGAGAGAGAGAACTCCTTACATCACAGTTATTATTACAGAAAAGCCATTTTATGAGCCTTCGCAGTAATATAAAAGAAGAAACCCCTTACACTTTCAATGTCTCCATGAAAAGCTGCAATATTCTCATTGTCTCTGAGGAAGCGCTGTCCCATCACCTTTCAAAGTGGAGAAGGAGCACTGAGAACTTCAAAACCTTTTCTTTTCAAGAGTCACCATGCTAGATGATTGTTGTTGATCTCAAATGTCTTCATCCTGTAGATTTCCATCCAGTTATCTCTTAATCATACTTCGGAGAATAGCAAAAACCCTTTGTAGATGCATTTCCAGTACTCACTTGAGTTTTCATGAATTCCCGTGTTAGGCAAGTTATTAAATCCAAAAAAAAAAGAAATGACTTTTTTTGCACTTTATCATGGATATATTCTAGATTATTCTTTTTGCTTTGCTTCCAAACAACCCCCACCGACCCCCATCAGTGCAGGAAACAAACAGCAAAAACCATAAGGAAATGAATTTCATCCATGTGAAACTAAATAAAATCACAGTCAAATCTTGTGAAGACAGACCTAAGCAGGGTATCATTACGGACAAGGAACAGGAAACAAATCAGGAAATGAACAGTCAGTGTCTAGTATCTAATTTGTTGGTGACAGTAAAAGAGATAGGAATATAATGTGCACAAATAGTTGGAATAGATAAGCTATTGAGAGTTGACCGAACAAATTAAGACAGGCAGCTTTGGAGATAGTACGGAGAAAAATTGTTTGGATTATATGAGGGCAATAAAGAAAGAAATGTTATAGCAAGCAGAGTGAAGATAACTAGGAGAGAGACAGATAAACAAGTGGAAAAATGATGAAAATAGTGAAAAGGATAACTAACTAAAGAACAAACAGAGCCAGTGAGAAGTAAATGAATTGCTAGGAACGTGAAGAAGTGCTAACCATGTGCAGAGTATGTAGTAAAATACTGATTACAGATAGGAGGCTTCATTCCCAGGGAGGGAAGTCAGAGTCTGACTGAGAAAGTGGTTGTAAAAATTATTTCTTCATAACAATTCTGCTAAATTTTAACATGGTAACTGTGCAGTTAGCTAATCTGAAGACAGCTTCTGAAATAGGTGATGATTTTCAGAAGATATACTATTGCACATCATCTTACGATATGTCTAATTATTTCAATTTGAATTTTGTAATATTGTTTTCTCTTCACCTGAAGTGAAAGCTATCACTGTTGGAGAACGCCACATCAGGGAGATTTGAATTGAACTATGTAAGTGGACTGTGGCATAGATGAATCCATGCTTTGCAGATCAAATAGTCAAAGTGGTTTTTAATTTATTCTCGGGGTTTTTGAATGACAAAGTAACCACAAGTCTCAGTAAGTAAGTCAGTTCAAATTAAAAAGCAGTTTGTTAATGCCAGCCATTTGATGAAAAATTGTATGTATGTACCCTTGATGATACTTTCTCTGCCATCTTGAATCCCTTGTAACTACAGTGGAGTCTTCACAGGGATTGTTCTAACACTGCATCTCCAAGTTCATTCACTTGACTGGAGGTTCAAAGGCAATGAGGAAAAAACTGCTGTGAAGACATGTTGACATCTCCCACTACCCCAGAAGCCAATATCCTTCTCATTTGATTAATTCTACAGATATAAAAAAATTACCAAAAGCACAGAATACAGATAATTTTATGGGAACATTAAGCATTTCATCTGTGTACCAAAGAGTTGCTTTCCAGAATTAGTTCTACAAAGCAAACTAGTCCAGTACAGTTGTAACACTAGCATCTAACCTAGCAAAGATGGAAATTGCCCAGGTATGTCCAATGCCAGTGATGGTTGTCCATCATATCCAACGATGACAAAAACCTGTGCGGGGAAATTCTTAAAGTGGAAATGCCATTGCACTGCGTCAGTTCCACTCTCTCTACCTCATAAGACTGGATCCAGTCCTATTCCAGTACAGGCTAGAAAATGGCAAGTAACATTCAAACCACAAAATGTTCCAGCAGAGGGTGTCTAACCATTGTTTAATGGTAGAAGGGTAATATAATTAAAGATGGACTCTTGACCTCAGAATCTATTTTGTTATGGTCCTCTTCCTTATTGTTTATCTGCACTGGACCTTTTCTTTACCTGTAATACATTATACAGCATTGTTATTGTTCTACTTCAATGCACTGTGTAATGGGTTGATCTGTATGAACAGTATGTGTCAAAGGCCTCTTCGGCTTGCTGCAGAGCGTGGGGCTTCTAGGTTTCTTGAGCACCTGTATTTACTAATTGTCATCTAAATAAGAGCCTGGTGCTTCCTGTTTAATCTTGTCAGTTCATTGTGACTGGCACAGGTTTCCGTGATGACTATTTAAAGGGGACTCACATTTAGTGCTGTGGTGGAGTCCATGTGTTTGTGGAGAATGATTTGTCTCGCAGTGTTGCTCGGTTGTACCTCCGATGCTCTGCTGGTATTCCTATGTCCAACCTCTTGTTTCTATCAGTTCGTGGGGAGTTTGCCGTTCCACTGCTTCTGTGTTGAGACATTGCCATGACAGAGTCTGCCATTCATCCGCATTTGGGTCCAGTCTTGCCACCATGTCAGATTACAAGACAAGCTGTTCATTGTACCTCACTACATGGGATAATAACAAATCAATTCCGGTTCCAACTCCAACTCTGATTAAAATTCTCTGACATTAAATTCATGAATCCCTCACCATTAGTATCCAGTGGAAAGGAGTACATCAAAAAATAGAGTCAGATTGAGAATGTGAGACTTCATCCATTTTGCCCCAACCTTCCACCTTGCGCTCAAATTCACCTGGTTCATTTCTGACACCTCCCTTCCCTTTCTCGATCTTACTATCTCTGTCTCTGGAGACAGCTTATCCACCGATGTCTATTACAAACCCACAGACTCTCACAGCTACCTTGACTACACCTCGTCCCACCCTGCTATTTGTAAAAACGCCGTGACTTTTTTTTTCAATTCCTTGCAAGTGGAACAAGTGCTATACCTACCCATTCACCTCCTCCCTCACCAACATTCAGAGAACTAAACAGTCCTTCCAGGTGAGGCAACACTTCGCCTGTGAGTCTGTTGCGGTCACTTACTGTGTTTGGTGCTCCCGGTGTGGTCTCCTGTGTATCAGTGAGACCCAACATAGATTCGGAGACTGCTTCACCAAGCATCTACGATCTGTCCTCCAGGACAAGCAGGATCTCCCAGTGGCCACCTATTTTAATTCCACTTCCCATTCCCATTCCAATATGTCCATCTGTGGTCTCCTCCACTGTCGTGATGAGGCCACACTTAGGTTGGAGGAACAACACCTTGTATTCCGTTTACATAGCCTCCAACCTGATGGCATGAACATCTATTCCTCAAACTTCCAGTAATGCCCCGACCCCCACATCATTTCCCATCCCCTTTACCCTCTCTCACTTTAACTCCTTGCCTGCCCCTTGCCTCCCTCTGGTGCTCCCCCCCTATTTTTTTTCTTCCATGGCCTTCTGTCTCTTTCTCCAAACAAGTTCTCAGCTCTTTACTTCATCCTGCCCGCTCCAGGTTTCACCTATCACCTGGTGTTTCCCGCTCCCCTCCCTCCACCTTTTAAATCTACTCCAGTCCTGCCGAAGGGTTTCAACCCAAAACAACGACTGTACTTTTTTCCCATGGACGCTGCCTGACCTGCTTAGTTAAAACATGGAGAAACATAGAAACGTAGAAAACATACAGCACAATACAGGCCCTTCGTCCCACAAAGCTGTTCCGAACATGTCCTTACCTTAGAACTACCTAGGCTTACCAATAGCTCTCTATTTTTCTAAGCTCCATGTAGTCATCCAGTAGTCTCTTAAAAGACCATATCGTTTCCGCCTCCACCACTGTCGCCAGCAGCCCATTCCACGCACTCACCACTCTCTGCGTAAAAAAGTTACCCCAGACATCTCCTCTGTACGTACTTCCAAGCACCTTAAAACTATGCCCTCTCATGCTAGCCATTTCAGCCCTAGGGAAAAGCCTCTGACTATCCACATGCCTCTTATTATCTTGTACACCTCTATCAGGTCAACTCTCATCCTCCGTCACTCCAAGGAAAAAAGGCCAAGTTCACTCAACCTGTTCTCATAAGGCATGCTCCCCAATCCAGGCAACATCCTTGTAAACCTCCTCTGCACTCTTTCTATGGTTTCCACATCCTTCCTGTAATGAGGCAACCAGAATTGGACACAGTACTCCAAGTAGGGTCTGACCAGGGTCCTATATAGCTGAAACATTACCTCTTGGCTCTTAAATTCAATCCCACAGTTGATGAAGGGCCAATACACCGTATGCTTTCTTAACCACAGAGTCAAACTGCGCAGCAGCTTTGAGTGTCCTATGGACTCGGTCCCAAAGATCCCTCTGATCCTCCACACTGCCAGGAGTCTTGACATTAATGCTATATTCTGCCATCATATTTGACCTACCAAAATGAATCAGCTCACACTTATCTGGGTTGAACTCCATCTGCCACTTCTCAGCCCAGTTTGCATCCTATCAATGTCCTGCTGACAGCCCTCCACACTATCCACAACACCCCCAACCTTTGTATCATCAACAAATTTACTAACCCATCCCTCCACTTCCTCATCCAGGTCATTTATAGAAAACACAAAGAGTAGAGGTCCCAGAACAGATCCCTATGGCACACCACGGGTCACCAACCTCCATGCAGAATATGACTTGTCTACAACCACTCTTTGCCTTCCATGGGCAAGCCAGTTCTGGATCCACAAAGCAATGTCTCCTTGGATCCCGTGCCTCTGTACTTTCTCAATAAACCTTGCATGGGGTACCTTATCAAATGCTTTGCTAAAATCCAGATACACTACATCTACTGTTTACCTTCATCAATGTGTTTAGTCACATCCTCAAAAAAATCAATCAGGCTCTTAAGTCATGATCTGTCTTTGACAAAGCCATGTTGACTATTCCTAATCATATTATGCCTCTCCAAATGCTCATAGATCCTGCCTCTCAGGATCTTCTCCATCAACTTACCAACCACAGAAGTAAGACCCTCTGGTCTATAATTTCCTGGGCTATCCCTACTCTCTTTCTTGAATAATGGAACAATATCCACAACCCTCCAAACCTCTGGAACCTCTCCCGTCCTCACTGATGATGCAAAGATCATCGCCAGAGGCTCATCAATCTCCTCCCTCGCTTCCCACAGTAGCCTGGGGTACATCCCATCCGGTCCCGGTGACTTATTCAACTTGATGCTTTCCAAAAGCTCTAGCACATCCTCTGCCTTAATATCTACATGCTCAAGCTTTTCAGTCCACTGCAAGTCATCCCTACAATCGCCAAGATCCTCTTCCGTAGTGAATACTGAAGCAAAGTATTCATTAAGTACCTCTGCCGTCTCCTCCGGTTCCATACACACTTTTCCACTGTCATACTTGATTAGTCCTATTCTCTCACGCCCTATCCTTTTGCTCTTCCCATACTTATAGAATGCCTTGGTGTTTTCCTTAATCCTGTCTGCCAAGGCCTTCTCATGGCCCCTTCTGGCTCTCCTAATTTAATTCTTAAGCTCCTTCCTGCTAGCCTTATAATCTTCTAGATCTCTATCATTACCTAGTTTTTAGAACCTTTCGTACGCTCTTCTTTTCTTCTTGATTGGATTTACAACAGCCTTTGTATACTACGGTTCCTGTACCCTATCATCCTTTTCCTGTCTCATTGGAACGTATCTATGCAGAACTCCATGCAAATATCCCCTGAACATTTGCCACATTTCTTCTGTACTTTTCCCTGAGAACATCTGTTTCCAATTTATGCTTCCAAGTTCCTGTCTGATAGCCTCATATTTCCCCTTACTCTGATTAAATGTTTCCCTAACTTGTCTGTTCCTATCCCTCTCCAATGCTATGGTAAACGAGATAGCATTGTGATCACTACCTCCAAAATGCTCTCCCACTGAGAAACCTGACACCAGACCAGGTTCATTTCCCAATACCAGATCAAGTAGAGGCTCTCCTCTTGTAGGCTTATCTATATATAGTGTCAGGAAACCTTCCTGAACACCTAACAAACTCCACCCCATATAAACCCCGTGTACTAGGGAGATGCTAATCAATATTTGGGAATTTAAAATCTCCCACCACAACCCTGTTATTATTACTCCGCTCCAGAATCTGTCTCCCTATCTGCTCCTCCAGCATGTTGTGTGTGTTGGTCAGATTAAGAATGGTGGTAGTGGGTGGGATGAAGGGGTGGAATCATATCGACCAGGAATTCAGTGGAGCAACTGTGTCTACAAGAGAAGTTCCTTGATTGAGTATCCACCAGTGAATAACTGTTGTTGAAGATCGAATGTGTTGGAATACTCATCATCGAGTGCAGCTCCAACAATAATCAAGAGGCTCAATGCCACCCAGAACAAATGTAGTGGCCTAGTCTATGAACAAAGACAAGGACAACCATGCAATGGCAACATCACCACTGGCAGCCCCCCTCCTTCCAAGTCACACTCTAACTTGACTCAAAATATTTTGTTGTTTCTTCAATTCTTTCTGTTCATTTCTATTCTTGGAAGCAAAGTTTAAGGATTTTGAAAAGAGATTATCTCCAGGTAACTAGCTGTAGCATGTACTAATGAAAATAGAACTGGGAAGGTACACTCAGTGATCACTTTATTAAGTACACCTGTACACCTCGTTAATCCAAATTTCTAATCAGCCAATTATGTGGTAGCAGTTCAATGCATAAAAGCTTGCAGACAGTGTCAAGATATCCATTTGGTGTTCAGTCCAAACTTCAGAATGGGGGAAGTAAAGTGATCTAAGTGACTTTGATAGTGGAATTATTTTTGGTGCCAGACTGGGTGACTTGAGTATCTCAAAAGCTGCTGTTCCTCTGGGATTTTCACACACAACGGTCTCTAGAGTTTACAGAGAATGTTGTGAAAACAAAATACATTTGGTGAGCGGCAGTTCTGTGAGTGAAAACACATTGTTAGTGAAAGAAATCAGAGCATCTCTGAATGTACAATATGATGAACCTTGAAATGGATGGGCTACAGCAACTGAATACCACAAATATACACTTAGTAGTCACTTTTTTAGGTATAGTAGGTACCTAATAAAGTAGTCACTGAGTGTATGACACTTACGATTTGATGTACCTATGTAATATTACCTTGCCATTTTCCGAGGCTCTAATAAATAAAGTCCTAGCCTGCTCAACTTCTCTCCATAACTCATTTTCTTGAGATGGACTAGTTAGAGTCTGTTTCACATGGAAAACAACTGAATGAAATAAAACTTTTGTGTAACACTTACACTTCTCCAAAACTAGTTTTAGTTTGGAAGTGACAAATCACTGATCATTATAGCAATAAAAGATGAACTAATTCATCACAAAATCATAGTAGCCTCTTTTATTAGGACAGGAGTGGACCTCTTATCTAGTGCTCTGCATTCAGTGTTCACAATGTTGCCTCTACTACTCTACGTGGGAGAAATCAAAAATTGAGAAGGGTGACCCTTTTGAACAAGGCATTTACCGAGGTACTACTACTACTACGTCAACTCAGGCCTAGGGGGCCGGCGTCGGGCACGATGACGGACTCTCCACTTCTCCCTCTCCCTCATTTACCGAGGTCCCGCATGGAAAGTTGGTCAAGAAGGCTTTCAAGATGGGGTAGTAAACTGGATTAAACTTCAGCTTTGCAGGAGAAGCCAGAGGATGGCTGTATATGGTTGCCTCTCTGAGTGGAGCCCTGTGACCAGTGAAGTGTCGCAGGGATCGGTGCTGACCCTGTTGTTGTTTGTCATCCATATCAATGATCTGGATGTTAACTGGATAAATAGATTTCTATAAAGCTTTTCACCCATAATAAGTGTTGAAATTGTTATTTTAGGATACCTTGTTTTAATTATTCATTTTTCTGGATTTGAGTGGCACAAGAAAGGCCGGCATTTATTGCCCATGTCTTAATGTTCTCAAGAAGTCTGTGGTGAGCTATTAGCTTAATCCACATATTTAGTTTCAACTACTGAAATCCTAAATTATATTTGAATGTTTACCTCACTATTTCAAATGATTACCGTTACAAATGGCACTGGAAAGAATTTTAGTGCCCATCCACACTGACAAATTAAGTGGGTCAGATATTGTATCATACATTTTACTCCTATTGATCAGCTTAGCATCAGCCTTTCAGAAATTGGGACGAAGGAAAGTCGCAGGTTTAGGAAATATTATTCATCATTTTAATTGCCTTTTGCAGAACCTCTTTTCATGTAATTGTAGTAATTAATGTAATTGTAATACATCAACAAGGAAGTAACCTATTAAAATGTTTTTCTTTGTAATTTCTTTCAGAAGATCTTATGTTAGGAAGAAATGACATTGGAGATTCATTTCAAAATGTGAGGCATAACAATAGATTAGTTAAAACCATGGCAAAATTGAAATAAAGCAATTTTGAAGAAAATTATGTTAAAGGTCACAAAGGCATCCAATTAAACTTGAATCTTTACAAACTAATTAAAACAAAAAACATGCTTCTTATTTAAAGGTGTGATTAAACTGCACCACCAGCTTTTACACATCAGGACACCTGTAGTTTTTTTGTATGTGAATGAGATAATGATTACCACAAGGAATATGAGAGATAACCTCCAGCAGACAATCCTTGGTAAAATGAGATTATACATACCACAGTGGAGCATAATTAGCTATTGTAAAACAAGAAGTTCAATCCAACCCTAAAGTGTGCATGCGAATTAATGGACCTTCATTGTTAATCTCCACTGCGCTTGGCTAGATTTAGCAGGGATACGTCAGCTCTTCAATTTGGAACAGCAGGCACTTCTCAAATTAGGGACTGACACATTTCTGGACTCCTGTGCCAATGGAGAAGTCTTAAAATAACTGGCCAGGCGCCACTGCTGATCCCCATGGAGTCCAGCTATGGAGCAAATCTATGCTGAGGTCCCTCAATACATATGCTGGAGAATTTGCTCCCGAATCTTGCTTCAGGTTAGACAGATGAAATCTTATGCATTTGAACATAGAACTGTAAAGAAGAATGGGAAGAATAAGGGAAGTTTTTGTTCCTTTTTATTTCGTTAACTGTGTTTGGTGCTTGTCATGATTTAAAAAATAATTAATTTGCTTAAAAATAATTAATTTGCATGCCTTTTTTGATTATTTTAAATTAATTATTTCATTTAATTCAATTTAAATGTTTTGATTGGGCAAAAGTTTGGGTGACAATTAGTCAAAGATTTTCAGAAGAACTTGGTGAATGGGAACTAAGAAGGAGAACTAAGGCCTCACCACACATCTCCAGGGCTATCTGAGTTATTGATAATGGCAGAAGCTTAATCTTTCCTCATAGGGAATCCTCTTCAGCTGTGACTAAATCCACATGCATTGAAGCACAGCAGCAGAAGCACAGTCACAGGAAAGCAGCATTCTTCATCAAAGACCCCCACCATCCAGACCATGCTCTCTTCCCACAGCCGCCATCAGGAAGATACAGAAGCCTCAGGACCCACAACAACAGGTTCAGGAACAGTTATTATCCCTCAACCATCAGGGTCTTGAAGAGGTGGGGATAACTTTTGTTGCCTCATCACTGAACCTTAACCTACGGACTCACTTTCAAGGACTCTTCATCTCATATTTTTGATATTTATCACTAATTTATTATCATTATTATTACTATTATTTCTATTTATTTTATCTCAGCTCAAGCTGGTAAAACCTGAGGTATGGGCATAGCCAAACACACTCATTTGTCAATTACTAGGAACTTTCAGTCTATTCTTCTGGTATTTAGTATTGTGGCTTCCTGCAGATTTACATAGATACAGCTGTGTATCCCTCATTGTTCAATGCTATTGTGTAGTGTCTTTGGGATGACACCAGTTGTAAATATTACTATCAGGACAATGTATACCCTGTTTACATACCAAAGTATTTGTACTTCCTCTTTTAATTCAGCATATTTCTGGTGTTTTTCACTTACTGAGTTATGTCTGTTTAGAATGACTATAACTGTTAACTAACTTGTTCTTGCTTGTTTATCCTGTATTATTATATCTGGATGGTTATTGTGGATTGTCTCATTTGTAATAACTGATCAGTCATAATATAATTTGTGGTACTCTGACTCTAAAACTGAATCAGGCTTGTATTTATGGTAAGGTATGATTTCTTTTATGAGCTTGAATTTTAGTGCAAGATTTCGATGAATGATGTTTGCCACTTGCTTGTGCCTGTGTAAGTAATCAGGTAGTGTTAAGCTGCTACAGGATCCAATAATGTGTTGGATTGTTCCTGCTTTTCCTCAGCAATTTCTACGTTTATCATCTTAAATTTGTTGATTTTTTATTATGTATTTTTGATCATTTTTTGTATTAACCACTGTACTGCCACAAGGAACCTTCTGTTTCTGGGTAGAGGTCTCCAACTCCGAGCCAGGCGTTCGACACTTTCTTGTTGACATCCAGTCTGCTCAGATCGAGGGGATGTCTTCCATGGAGGGTCATGCTCTTCCATTGGTTAACCTTTTATCAATAATGATAATGCCTTCATCTAACTGTAGTTAAATTCATTAACTTCATTTAAATGTGCTCTCATTTAACTTTAGTGATGTTACCTCTTATCAGAATTGCACATGCTTGTGTGGCGTGCTGAATCCTATTTTCGCTGATGTATGTATATCCTTAGAAGTTTAACGGTTGTGTAGATTTTCAATGCCTGCTATTCCTCTTCCCCCTTCTGTTCCAGGTAGTGTTAATCTAAGCGCATTCAAGTGCACATAGCAGTTTTCTGAAATTTGTCATTTCAGTTCTTATTTTCCTTTGTAAATTTCCAGTTCAGTTTTAGACCAAGATATTATGCCAAAAGAATACATTAATATAGGTGTAGTGAATGTGTTTATTGCCTTTGTTATCTTTTTACTGCTGAGCTCTGTTTGGCCGATTTTCATAACCCTTGAAGTAAGTTCTGCCAAAAGTTTTTCCTTTATAGCACTATGATCTATTTTCTTTCTTTGTTGATATATCAGATACTTGTATGTTTCACGTTTATCCATCGGTTGTGTTGTATCCTGCTGCTCTGTTTTATATTCTAATAGCTCTATTACACCTTTCATCATGTCTAATGACATTCCAATCGACAGCCCGGGCCCCTGGCAGCAGAAAGTGGCAGCGGAAACTCCCCCGTTACTCGACCCGACCCGGAGCACAAGAAGAAGCGAGCTGCCGATCGTTTCCCGCGGGACACGTCCACCAACATCAAAGAGCTGACAACAACACACTGCATCGATGGAGACCTGGAAAGATGCACTACATACCGAGGAAGCGTGGGAAAAGAGCTGGGCTGCTGGTCAGATTGAAGCTGAGGGGCTTCAGGGCCCCTATGCCCACCATCCTACTAGCTAATGTGCAAGCCGTAGAGAACAAGGTGGATGATCTTAAAGGGAGACTCACCTACTGCAGGGAGATGCAGAACTGCTGTGTATTCTATTTCACTGAGACCTGGTTCTCCCCCGCCACCCACGACTGTGCCATCCGACTGGAGGGATTTTCGATCCATCGGATGGACTGCATCTTCGGGTAAGATGAGGGGAGGTGGTGTCTGCCTACTGATCAACACTGCATGGTGCTCAGACACAGTGGCACTGACAAGCTCCTGCAGCCCGGACCTGGAACACCTGTCGGTGAAGTGACGTCCCTATTATCTGCCACGGGAATTCACGTTGGTCATACTGAAAGCGGTCTACATTCCCCCCCAGGCAGACGTGGAGTATGCTCTGAATATACTGTATGCCAACATCAGTGAACTTGAGACCAGGTATCCGGAGGCTTTGCTCATTACAGCCGAGGACTTTAACCAGGCCAACCTCAGAAAGGCGCTGCCAAAGTTATACCAGCATGTCTCCTGCCCCACTAGAGGCCCAGACATACTTGACCACTGCTACACAGCAGTCAAGGATGCCTACCATTCCGTCCCACGACCTCACTTTGGAAAATCGGACGATCAGGCCATACTCCTCCTGGCTTACAAACAGAAACTGAAGCGGGAGGTCAGGGTGTCAAAAGTAGTGTTGCGTTGGATGGAGGAAACGGATGAGGTCCTCTGTGACTGCTTTGAATCGGTGGACTGGTTAGTATTCAAGGACTTGGCAGCTAACCTCAAGAAGTATGCCTTAGCTGTCAGGGACTTTATTTGGAAATGCATGGAGGACTTAGTATCTCGCAAGACGATCCGGATATTCCCTAACTGGAAACCTTGGATGAATTATGAGGTCAACTCCCTTTTAAAGGCTAGAGCTGCGGCTTTTAGGTCCAGGGATACCAGTCACTACACGGAATCCAGGCGTGAACTCCAGAAAGCCATTAAGGGTGCCAAGAGGCAATATCGAGCCAAGTTGGAAGCCCAGGCTAACCAGAGGGATGCCAGTAGACTATGGCAGGGTCTAAATGAGATCACTGGGCGTAAAGAAAAGGCTGGGAATATCAATAACTGTGGCACTTCTCTCCCTGACGAACTTAACGTATTCTATGCAAGATTCGAACAAAAGAGGAGCGTCCTGCTCCCTTCGGATGAACCGGACCTGGTGACATCAAGATTCATCATCACCGAGGAGGACGTTAGAAGGGTCTTCCTGAAGATAAATCCAAGGAAGGCGATGGGCCTAGGTGGCATCCCAGGACAGGTTCTCTGGTCCTGTGCAAGCGAGCTAGCTGGAGTGTTTACTGAACATCTTCAACTGCTCCTTGCTTCAGTCCACGTTTGTAAGATCCCCTCATGTTTTAAGAAGGCAACGATAATCCCAGTGCCGAAGAAGAGCAAGGTAGCATGCCCAAATGACTATCGACCAGTGGCTCTGACATCAATTGCTATGAAGTGCTTCGAGAAATTAGTTTTGGAACACATCAACCACAGCCTACCGGTCAACCTCGATGCTTTGTAATTCACCTACCGGAGCAACAGATCAATGGCAGATGCCACCTCTCTGGCCCTACATTCCTCCTTAGAACACCTGGAGAATAAAGATGCATACGTAAGGCTCCTTTTCATTGACTACAGCTCTGCCTTTAATACCATCATTCCAAATAGACTGATTCCTAAGCTCCGGAACCTGGGCCTTAGCACTCAGATCAGCAACTGGATCTTCAACTTCCTCACAGACAGGATCCAGGCTGAAAAATAGGGGACAAGCTCTCCTCTACAATCACTCTAAGCACCAGTGCCCCACAAGGCTGTGTACTCAGCCCCCTGTTGTACTCACTGTACACCCATGATTGTGTAGCCAAGTTTCCATCAAACTCAATAATAAGTTTGCTGATGACACAACAATTGTAGGCCGTATCTCGGGTAATGATGAGTTTGAATACGGAGAGGAAATTAAGAACCTAGAGGCATGGTGTGAAGACAATAACCTATCCCTCAACGTCAGGAAGATGAAGGAATTGGTTGTTGACTTCAGAAGGAGTAGCGGACCGCACGACCCAATTTACATCAGTGGTGCGCAAGTGGAACAGGTCAAAAGCTTTAAGTTCCTCAGGGTCAATATCACAAATGACCTGACTTGGTCCAACCAAGCAGAGTTCACTGCCAAGAAGGCCCACCAGTGCCTTTACTTCCTGAGAAGACTAAAGAAATTTGGTCTGTCCCCTAAAACTCTCACTAATTTTTATAGATGCACTGTAGAAAGCATTCTTCTAGGGTGCAACACAACCTGGTATGGAAGTTGTCCTGTCCAAGACCGAAAGAAGCTGCAGAAGATCGTGAACACGGTGCAGCACATCACACAAACCAATCTTCCATCCGTGGACTCACTTTACACCACACGCTGTTGGAGCAGTGCTGCCAGGATAATCAAGGACACGACCCATCCAGCCAACAGACTTTTCGTCCCTCTTCCCTCCGGGAGAAGGTTCAGGAGCTTGAAGACTCGTACGGCCAGATTTGGGAACAGCTTCTTTCCAACTGTGATAAGACTGCTGAATGGATCCTGACCCGGATCTGGGCTGTACCCTCCAAATATCCGGACCTCCCTCTCGGTTTTTTTGCACTACCTTACTTCCTATTTTTCTATTTTCTATTTATGATTAATAATTTATTTTTTTAATATTTACTAATTTAAAATAATTTTTTAATATCTTTACTATTTAATATTTGTAATCCAGGGAGTGTGAAGCACAGAATCAAATATCGCTGTGATAATTGTATGTCTAGTACCAATTGTTTGGCGACAATGAAGTATAAAGTATTAAAATATTAAAAGTATGTTCTGTATTTATCGTCCAAAGTTCATGTTTTTATCTTTAGAAAATAGTTCTACTGTGTGAATTACACACACAAAATGCTGGAGGAACTCTGCAGGCCGGGCAGCATCTATGGAAAAAAGTACAGTCAACGTTTCAGCCCGAAATGTCAATGGTACTTTTTTCTATGGATGCTGCCTGGCCTGCTGAGTTCCTCCAGCATTTTGTATGTGTTGCTTGGATTTCCATCACCTCCAGATTTTCTCTTGTTCATGATTTGATTACTACCCTGCAAAGTCTCTTCCAGGGATGCCTACCCTGAAGAAGTTTAAATCTTCCCTTCAAGGAGAGTTCAGTGAAACTCTCTCTCACTGCTCCCCTGCTGTGATCCCTGTTGCCCTCCAACTCTTTGACCACATGCTTACTCAGACCTGTTACTACAGCCATGTATCCCTTCTGGGAACATGGCTCCATGGCTTCGCCATCAGCTTCAACCACACAGTTTCCAGATTCATTTTCAAGCTGCTTATTTTGGACCGTCTGAGGACCCCAGGTACTCACATTCAACTGACTGCTTCTCCCGCCTTGTTCCATGCGCCAGAGTCCTTCCAAACGGTTTCGGCCCAAACCATCGACTGTCCTTTTTTCCACAGATGCTGCCTGGCCTGCTGACGTCCTTGCGTGTGTTGCTCAGATTTCCAGCATGGGCAGATTTTCTCTTGTTTATGAATTAACTATTATTTGAATTAATTGCTTTAGGCTACATCCACACTAGACTGGATAAATCCATAACCAAAGCTTTATCTCTTCATTTTGATCCTCTGTCGACACTAAAACGGAGTCTTCCTCCCCCGAAAACGGAGATTTTCTACAACACCCTCCAGAGTATGTAAATTTGAAAACGCCGATTGTGTAGAGCAGTGTGGACGGGGTAAACAGATATTTTTTAAAACGCTGTCATGAACAGATGACGGCAGCGCGGCATTTCAATGTTTTCTTGAATGCAACCCCCAACACAACCTAACCATTTCAGAACAGGCGGTAACGAGACTGAAGCCAGAAGAATTGGAAATGTACTCACCAAATACTTTGACCCATAACTTACTGTATAAATAAGTATACCAACTTGTCCCTGTTTTCTGTCCTTGCTTGTATGAAAGTGGTTTACCTATTTATGCGAGTACTTGATGCGTAACAGCCTAATCTAACATTATATGCAAATACAAGATAACACTGATGCAGACATGTTTTATACATTTAACACGGTGCTTTATTAATGCAACAGAGTTAGTCAGTTTTTCAATGTTCATCGTCAGCTGGGTCATACTGTCCGTGAACTCCCTGTCGGTTGCCTCCATATGCTCCAGTATTTGTTTTTTTTAGCTTTAAGTCCTCCTGTGTGAGATCCAACAGCAATTCCTTTAAAGTTTTTCTAGTCTGTAACTGGACAAACGTGCACCAAGTATACCGTTTCCTCTTCACTTGTTTTCTGTGTGTCCTGCGCATGCCCAGTAGGAGGAGATTCACCCAAATATCCGTTCTAATGTGGACGGAGGTATTTTGAAAAACGCCTGGTGTGGACACCTATTGTTTTTACGTGAAACCGGCGTTTTCAAAGTTATCCGGTCTAGTGTGGACGTAGCCTTAGTTTAGCTGATGAAGGAGCATATAATTTCAAATCATCCATGTATAAAAGTTGTCTTAAGGTATAGCTCGTTGCAATTTTTGGTAGTCAATATAGCAACATGAATGATTTCTGCTTTTCCTTCGGCTGACTTAGAATTATGGAGTCTCTTACCAGTTCTTCTTTACATCCTTCCACACCCTTATGGCATCCTTTCTGCCCTTCTGTAAGTATATTGTGGTTATCTAAGTGAATGGTGTTTAGTTGCGAGATACGTGATTTTACAATTTTATATAGTTTGAAAACAAGTAACAGGACAATATTTTGATGGATATTTTGTGATTTCCCCTTTAGGTAAAAGACATGTTTTACTTTCTATCAAGAATTCAGGAATTTTTTCCAGGATTTATATGAAAATTGTTGATATGCTTCAATAGATAGGGATGAAGACTATTCAATTTTTATACCAATAATTATGAATACTATCACTTCTGATACCTTTACAGCTGTGGGTATTTTTTTTATAACCTCTTTCAGCCTATCCATTGTAATTTCAGGTATTTGAATTTTTTCAATTGTGTTTGTATGTTCTTTTCCCTCCCTAATCCAGCTGGCTTCTTGATTGTGCATCACCCTGTTTAACCAATATTAAGCCAAAAGTCCATTATCTCTGTGTTTGCTGGTAATTCTGTGCTGGGGTTGGTAACATTTTGGTGCATCAAATTTAATTTAAATGTCCTGTACAAAGCTTTTTCGTTGTTTCTGAACTGATAATTCCGTTTCTTTGTCTGGTACCTTTCATGTATCTATTTAGTCTGGATTTGTGTGCACCAAGCTTTTGTTTTAGTGTATCTGTAAACTCTACAGTGCTTTAGTTAGGCTGATCATATCTTGTATGGACCTTATATTTCCTTAGCTTTTCTCTTAACTTTTTTGCTTGAGTTATCCTTTTTATACTCCATTTATAGGGCTATTTCTGATTTTAAGATTATAATTTTATTTTTTAATCGCTGCCATTTCTGTGTTCTTATTTCATTACTCAGTTTTCAGTTTCTATTAATGAGTGCCTTTGTTTTGAAGCATTGCACTGCACTTCCATTAACTTAATACTGCACAGTATGTTATTGTGTGTAGTTCTTCAAATGTTTCAACTTTTCCTAATCTAAGGAGAAGATGGCGGCGTGACGCAGTGTGAAGCGGCCACTCCGGTGAGTGAT
The DNA here is from genome assembly GCF_963921235.1 of Mobula hypostoma. Lineage (NCBI taxonomy): Eukaryota > Metazoa > Chordata > Chondrichthyes > Myliobatiformes > Myliobatidae > Mobula > Mobula hypostoma. Next base: position 88,378,135 of record NC_086101.1, on the reverse strand, counting down.
ATCTGTAATCTGTCAAGTAGGGTGCCATGCACAATCCTGATATGATGGAGACAGACGTGAGAGCACAGAGGAACATCTGAAATGCCTCCTTTGCTGCCACTGCTACTGTGTGATCCAGAATCTCCGGAGGGGAAGGCCCCGAGTTCTCGGCTTTTCTTGTTGTTCGGCGGTCAAAGCGCTCGGCAGAGATAGTGCTCAGTGCTCGGAGTCGGAGGCTCGAAGTTTTCAGACGGACTAAGAGTTGGCTGTGGTCGGGTGCTTCCAATGCATCGGCAGTTGTCGGCACCTGGAGGTTTATGGCAGGGAGAGGTTCTCCCTTTTGCTGCCTGCTATCGGGACTATCGGGAGTCGATCGGAACTTTGAGACTTTTTTTTAACATGCCCATGGTCTGCTCTTTATCAAATTATGGTATTGCTTTGCACTGCTGTAACTATATGTTATAATTATGTGGTCTTGTCAGTGCTAGTCTTTGGTTTGTCCTGTTTTTTTTGTGATATCACTCTGGAGGAACATTGTATCATTTCTTAATGCATGCATTTGTAAATGACAATAAACGAGGACTGAGTGTCCTCATAATCTAAAAATATATTGTTGAGTGTATTAACAGCTTTTACAAATTTTGATGACGCATTTTGTTTTGGTATGTAGGGTCTTTTTGTTAGGTCAATGACCTAACATATATTCTGTCAGTGCGATGTTAAATATTAGGGTAATTTTGTCCATAAGCTCAGCTTCATCATCAGCATTCTGTGGAGGCTCTGGTTCTGTGTAATTGCTGTTAATGTCTGATTGTGAATCAGTTGAAATAATTGTCTTTCCGTCAGTACTTCAGTGGGTTGCATCTTCAGTACTTTCTTCCATATTATTGTTGTGGTCTTTAGATTGATTTCTTTCTAGCTCTTGTGCAATTTCATGTTTTCTTTGGTTTAACATAGCTATTATTATTATTATTATTATTATTATTATTTCTTTTTTCTCTTTCTTTTTGCATTTGCAGCATTTGTTGGTTTTTTTTGCACCATGGTTGTTGTCCATCACATTGGGTGCAGTCTTTTATTGATTCTATTGTGTTTCTTGTATTTACTGTGATTGCCCAAAAGGAACTGAATTTCAGGGTTGTATATGGCGACATATACAGATGTACTTTGATAATAAATTTACTTTGATGTTTCCCTGATAAGATTCTAGTGTTAACATCTCAATTTTGAAACCAACATTGTAGACAACACTGTAATAGGAGTTCCCTCAAAAACATCTTGAAAAATTGTTGTAACACATATCTGCTTTTATATTCCTCTGCAATTAAGACCTGTGTTTTACTTACTGAGCCTACATGATGATTTTAGGTGTTCAATGTTCAACCAACTTCAAACCCTGCATACCAAAGCTTTCCATAGACTTTCTCCATCACAACCATTTTCTCTCTTTCTATTCATCCCACTAAAGAAGATGGCCTCACATTTCCCCAAATCATATCATCTGAAATTCTTACTTAATACCTCTTTGCTGATTGTTTGCACAGCTTTCTGTTCATCTAACCAAATACCTCTGTACATAAGGAATCAAAGTTTATTTTTATAAGGTGCTGCAAAGTATCATGAAACATATTTCAATGTTAAAGGTATTCTGTAAAAATATTGCTGTTGTAAATGTTTTACTCTAACTTCAGCTTATTTTTATACATGTTGAATTTTGGTTCTATTTTCAAATGCTTATGAATATGAATATAATATTGAATTTTGGCTTTGCTGTACAGCATGGGTTAAGCCTTATGGGATTTTCCAGCATTACAAAACTGCATTTCTAAACTTCTATTTTCACCTAATATAACAAACTGCAATGAGTTTGTATTGTTGACAAACATCTTCCAGAAACTGAAGTCAGCTTAGTGAATACCATAGAAATGTCACACCTCAAGCTGGCCACCAGAGGGAGGCAGAGTTGATAAGGCCAACCCCTTCCTGCTCACCTGCTTATGAGGCTGATTATTAGTTCATTGTTATCACTCATGCCTTGTTTGTAGCCCTGTATGTTTTCTCAGTCTTGGAGTCATCTGTTGCAAGTGAAGCTTTGCCTTTGTAGGAATCTCTAGCTTCTGAAACTCTAGTTAATGTTTTTTGGGAGTTTGAATTTGCTTGTGAGTTTGTTGGACCCTCTGCCTCTACCTTGTCTGCTAAGGAATCCAGTAAAGCCTTGTTGGATTTTTTTCTTCAGACTTTTCTCTGCAATTGAGTTCACCACTATTCAGTGTGAGGGACGTTAAAAATCAAGAAGTTACCAGTCAGCTGTGACAACAAAAGCTGACAACTAACCCTTGTAGTGGTTGGATAAATTGCCACCAAAGCTAGTACCACTTTGTGAGAATCACACCTGTTGTGTCTCTACAGCTACATATTAATTAAATAAAAGCATGCACGGAGGTGGCTTTAACTGGTATATTCACATTGCAGAGAGAAAGAAACAACAGATCAAGTGCAAGTGTATAGTTATCAGTTCATAATCAGTGATAAGGGCAGGCGGACATCACACCCTGCAAAAACTCATTTCAGGGAGGTAGCACCCCCGCCCCCCGCAACCTCCCCCCCCCAGTCAACCTCCAAGGGTGTATGTAATACTTTGTTTAGTGATTTTGTTTATTCTGTAAACCAAGTTAGGTATATGCAGAAAATGTGACATTAATATATGTACTTACATTATATTATATTATCATGGAGTCATTTTTGTATTCTATTATAACTTTAAGCAAGTCTACAGGGAGTTTGGCCTCATCACGTAGGACATCAATAGAGAGCTCCTTAGCAGCTAGCCAGCTAGTTTAAATAACATTAGCTATGCTAATGAACAAATGACATCTGTTAAACTCATATCAATATGTCTTTTACATTTTAACCCACCATGAGTAACAGAAAAATCACTGTTGCAAACAGTGCTGCCAGCAACACTGTCATTATTTTTGAGGTCGACTGTAAAGCCCCCCCACAGAGAAAACTGATAGGTCTACTTAGTATGAAGAAAGACCAATCAGGATGCTTGCTCTCGCTCTCACTCTCCTTCTCCCTCTCAATTTCCGGGATATTGTATATAATTTCTGGGCGTCAGGGAGCTGCTATCAATATGTGGGGGACTCACGGAACTTCCCGGGAGAGGTGGGATGTCTGTAAGGGGAGTGATTGTGCTAGAGGAAATAGATTCATGCACTCTACTTCCTCCCCTTTTAGATTAACGTAACATAAAACTGTATATGTACCAAAACATTCAACTTCCCAACCCATATTCAAATAAACATGCTTTCACAATAACAAAACATAACTAACGTAACAGTACTAAAGGTTCAGTCTTTTGGGTGGCGCTCTGTTTCTTTCAGGATAGTGCCTCTAGACCTGTGGATTGACATCAGGTGTGGCAGGTGTCTTGTCAAAGACAATTTTCTCTGTTGTAGGTATCAAGTTGCTGTTAGCGATAGATCATCAGAGAGAGGCAAGTCCGATGGCTGTAATGTGTCCATCTTGTTGGACGTAGTCAACTCAGGTGTGTTCTTTGGTTGGGCATTGAGCATCTGGTCAGCATGACATCCCGTGTCTGATCTCCATCATCCACTGTGTACATCAGTGGTCCAGATCTTGTACCTATCCTACCGGGTGTCCACTTGTCTTCTTGGTAATCACCTGCTAGGACTTCCTGTTCTACCTCAAATTTCCTTGCAACTGGCTGAACTGTTTATTCTGCACTTCCCTCTGTAGATCCTGTTTCAGGAGGTCTATGTGAGATCTCAGATCCCTGCTCATGAACTGCGTTGCATTAACAGAGTTGCAATGCACAAAAAGGAAGTTGTCAACCTAGTGCTGTAGAGAAATGTCCTCCTTGTCCATCACTTTAATGGACTTCTAGTAGGTTTGGACAAACATTTCAGCAAAACCATTCGTTGCTGGGTGATGAGGAGCTGAATTGAAATATTTGATGCCACTTTCTTTCAAGAACAGTTGGAATTCATCTGATGTGTATTGTGCTCTGTTGTCGCTGACAATCTGTGGCCTAGATAGTCCTCAGAGCAGAAACAGTCTTTTCTGAGATGGTAGACTTCATTGGTATAACCTCCAGCCACTTTGAATGAGTGTCCGCAGCAATCAGAAATATGGAGTCCATGAATGGCCCAGAAAAGTTATTATGTGCTCTTTGTCATGGTGAAGATGGCCACTCCCACAGATTGAATGGTGCCTGTGGGGGTGCATTTTGAACTTTGTGGCCGAATAGCTTTTGGCCAAGTCTTCAGTCTGTCTATCTATTCCCAGCCACCACACATAGCTCAGGGCAAGATTCTCCATCTTGAGTGTACCCAGGTGTCCTTCATGCTGATTCTCTAATGCTCTGGTGCACAGTTTAGAGGGAACCACAACACGAGATCCACACATCAGGGTTCTTTGAAATATATGCAGATAGTTGGTCCCATCTCACTGGAAACATAGGATTACCCTGAGCTGGCCATCCTTGCATGTTAAAGTCACAGACTTTTGACAATGTTGGATCATTCCTTGTTTCTCTTTGTTTTTCAGAATTTGTTACCGGTAACTAGTCCACCAATGCCATATGGATCACTTCTGATGGATCACAGAATAAAGACTTTTCTTTTTCAGTTGCCAACAGTGGAAGATGTGACAAGCCATCAGTGTTGCTGTGTTGTTTGATACCCTTGAACTCTATGTCGTAAGAGTGGGCTCCTAAGAAATCTGCCCAACATTGCAACCAGGTAGCAGTCATCAATGGAATTCCCTTCCTGGGTTTGAAAATGGATTCAAGGGGCTGGTAATCTGTCATGAACATAAACTTTTGTCTGTAGAGATAGTGGTGGAACTTCTTTATTCCCCATGCTAGACTAAGAGCCTCTCAGTGTAGTTGCATTTTGCACTCGTCAGTGATCCTGAAGCAAATGCAGTTGGGTGTTCAGATCCATTTTCCATTGTGTGTGACAAAACGGCTCCAGTGCTATAAGGGGACACATCGCACACCAATCTAATGGGCAGGGATGGGTGAGCAGCTCATCAAGTGTCATTAGTCTCTTTGTTTCCTTGAATGCTCTTTCACATCTTTCTGACCATTCCCACTTGGCTGCTGTCTGTTCAATGGTGCAGCACTGTAGCAATGTTTGGGAGAGACCAGTGGCAGCAGTTTTCAAGAACCAAGTATGACCTGAGTTGTGACACATTTTCCGGTTTGAGTGCCTGCAGTGCTGCTTCAAACTTCTCTTGTGACTTATGTAAGCCATGCTTGTCAATGACATGTCCACAATACAAGAGTTCATTCTTGAAAATCTCACATTTCTCTCTTGCTGCGCGCAGACCATACTCAAAGAAGGCATCCATTAGTCTTGCGAGATCATGGATCTGCGCCTAGAAAGTCTTCACTCTCCAGGGCGCAGGCCTGGGCAAGGTTGTATGGAAGACCAGCAGTTGCCCATGCTGCAAGTCTCCCCTCTCCATGACACCAATGTTGTCCAAGGGAAGGGCATTAGGACCCATACAGCTTGGCACCAGTGTCGTCACAGAGCAATGTGTGATTAAGTGCCTTGCTCAAGGACACAACACGCTGCCTCGGCTGGGGCTCGAACTCACGACCTTCAGGTGCCAGTCCAATGCCTTAACCACTTGGCCACGTGCCCACACAGACCATATTCGTTCAGCCTATTAAGCAGTTCACCAAGGTCCTGGAGGTGATCTTCATCATTCTTGTCAGTCACAATGATGTCATCAAGGTAACATTGTGTTACTAGGATATCTTGGGGTGCTTGGTCCATTGCTGTTTGCCAAGTTACTGGAGCTGATGCGACGTCAAAGACGAGACAATTATACTGGAACAGTCCCTTGTGAGTGTTGATTGTCAAGACCTTCCTGCTTGACTCCTCCATCTCCATTTGCAGATAGAGTTGTGGGAAGTCGATCATTGAAAACTTCTCTCCACCTACCTAAGATGCAAAAATGTGTTCTATTTGTGGCACAGTATGCAGCACAGGGTTGATGGTCACTTTGAAGTCCCTGCATATGCAAACAGCTCTGTCTTTCCCTTTCTTGATCACCGGGACAATGAACATGGTACAAGCACTCCACTCAACTTCAGAGAGAATACCGCACACCTCCAAGTTCTGGAGTTCAGCATCCACTCTAGGACATGGTGTGTAAGGCACTGGACGTGCTTTATGGAATCTTGGCGTTGCTGCTTCATCCAGTTCAATTCTGGCCTTCAAGCCTTTGAATTTACTAATAACCTTGCCAAACAACTTCTCATTAGCATTAAGCTGCTGTGACAGTCTCTGGTTAATGGAACGGTTTGAGCAGCTGCCTGTTGATGACACATTGGGAGCTTTGATTCTGTGCCAGTCTATAACCATATATAACCTTATAACAATTACAGCATAGAAACAGGACATCTCGGCTCTTCTAGTCTGTGCCGAACTCTTACTCTCACCTAGTCCCACCGACCTGCACTCAGCCCATAAACCTCCATTCATAGAAACATAGAAACATAGAAAATAGGTGCAGGAGTAGGCCATTCAGCCCTTGGAGCCTGCACCGCTATTTATTATGATCATGGCTGATCATCCAACTCAGAACCCTGCACCAGCCTTCCCTCCATACCCCCTGATCCCCGTAGCCACAAGGACCATATCTAACTCCCTCTTAAATATAGCCAATGAACTGGCCTCAACTGTTTCCTGTGGCAGAGAATTCCACAGATTCACCACTCTCTGTGTGAAGAAGTTTTTCCTAATCTCGGTCCTAAAAGGCTTCCCCTTTATCCTCAGACTGTGACCCCTCGTTCTGGACTTCCCCAACATCGGGAACAATCTTCCTGCATCTAGCCTGTCCAATCCCTTTAGGATTTTATACGTTTCAATCAGATCCCCCCTCAATCTTCTAAATTCCAACGAGTACAAGCCCAGTTCATCCAGTCTTTCCTTCCCTGTCCATATAGCTGTCTAATTTAACTTTAAACAACAGCATCGAACCTGCCTCAACTACTTCTGCTGGAAACTCGTTCCACACAGCTACCACTCTCTGAGTAAAGAAGTTACCCCTCAGGTTACCCCTAAACTTTTGCCCTTTAACTCTCAACTCATGTCCTCTTGCTTGAATCACCCCCACTCTCAATGGAAAAAGCCTATCTACATCAACTCTATCTATCCCCCTCATAATATTAAATACCTCTATCAAGTCCCCCCTCAACCTTCTACGCTCCAAAGAATAAAGACCCAACTTGTTCAAACTTTCTCTGTAACTTAGGTGATGAAACCCAGGTAATATATATATAGTTGGTTGGTTGTTCATCCATCGTTGACGTCGATGAGGACCTCGACACCATTATGATGGTGTCGAGACTAGCGCGTGATTTGGATTTAAGTGAGGGAGAGTTGCGCAGTGTCAGCCTCACTCTCTCTTCCCAATTCCCATCTGAATCCAGTGGCAAGACAGAGTCTAGACGGCTGGAGATGGGTCTAGGCGCAGTGGATGACCAGGACATCTTCTGTGTCTTGTCCTGCTCTACATGTTCCACGACGCTTGCAGAGACCGCCTTCTTGACCGTTGGACCTTCCATTGGTCTCGTCCGCTCAATCCACCGGAGTCTGTCTTCACATGCTGGGATAGACAACTCCCTATCACACCGAGGGTTTGAGACCCATCGGCTACCCTCACCTGGTTTAGCCGGCCTGTCGAAGCCGTTGCCCGGGGTGTGGCCGCTGTCGCATGCAAACAGCTACGGGGAGCCACGGGTGAGAGCTGAGTGCCAGGTGGGGACCAAAGGTGGACTAACCGCCTTGAAAAGGACACGACATGTTCCCCCATCAGAGGTGCTACCCCTCCCTGACACCCCATACACACTTTATATTCTAGTCCTCTCAAAATGAATGCTAAAATTGTGTTCGCCTTCCTTACCACCAACTCAGCCTGCAAGTTAACTTTGAGGGAATACTGCACAAGGACTCCCAAGTGCCTTTGCGCCTCTGATTTCTGAATTTGCTCCCAGTTTAAAAAATAATCTACACCTTTATTCATTCTACTAAAGTGCATGACCGTACATTTCCCTACACTGTATTCCACCTTATCTCTCCAAGTCTTTCCGCTTCCTCAATACCACCTAACACTGTCTCATCATCCCCAATGCTAGTAAGCATTCACAATAAATGTGGGAAGCAACGCACATCAAAGTTGCTGGTGAACGCAGCAGGCCAGGCAGCATCTCTAGGAAGAGGTGCAGTCGACGTTTCAGGCCGAGACCCTTCGTCAGAATGTGGGAAGTACAGCTTGTGTGTGGTGAATGGGGAATTTCCAGATTGTTTAATGTCATTTCCTGTACGCAAGTGTAGAGAGATTCTGTGATGCAGCTTGCTATGATGTTCTCTGCGGCGCATCTTAGAATGATGTCAGCATGGATGTGTAAAATCCAGATCTCTTCAGCCTCCTGAGAAAGGTAGAGTATTGGTGAGCTTCTTGAATGTGTTCTGGGACCATGAGAATTTGCGTGAGATGTGCACTCCTAGGAGTTTGAAACTGCTCGCAGTTTCCATTGCTGTTCCACTGATGTAAAGAGGGGTGTGAGTGGTGGGAACTCTCCTGAAGTTGGTAAACTTTTCCTTTATCTTGTTGATATTAAGGTTATTTGCCTTCTAGAAAGTGGAACCTGTTTGCTCCATACAATGTAGTGACTCACATTACAGAAGTAGACCCTTTAGCCCATTGTGGCTGTGCTGGCTCTTCGAAACAAATCTCTAGTTAGTTTCCCCTTCCTCCAGACTCCTGAAAACCTCCCCTCTTTGTATTTGTATCCAGAGTCCAGGATATTTATCGGTGTCTGTTCCAATCACCTTTGCATTCAGGACATTCCCAGTCACGAAAACTTGCTGAGCAAAGGGATTGTGAACACTCTTGAACTTTTGTTTTTCATGTTGATTTTGTGTCCCCTGTTTACGGAACATCAATCATCTCCATCCCCCATCCCCTCCTCCAGGAAATCTCTGGCCTCCTCGCCATGCTAACATCTCGATGTGCAGGTCAAAAGATCACACAAAGGTCCCAGTTTTCACTTACGTTTGATTTTCAAATGAGTTTGAACTCCATGGTACACAACAACATTGCACTTCACCTTCCAAATCTCTAGGGAAGCTTTGAAATACTTCCTCCTTCAAAACATTTCAGAATTTTGAGCTTTTTACCAGATCTTCTCTGCTCTAAGGACAGCAGTCGCTACCTCGCTGTCTCTTGGTGACAAAGTCTCCAATCTCAGGGACCAAGCTAGGAAGATTCCTTGCTCTCTTTGGAGACTTCAGAATCCTCACAAAAATCCATCCCTTGGCACTGGATACAATATTCCAATAAGTCATCAGTGAGTCAGAAAGTTTCACCACTGCTTTATTGTTACTCTGTGCCTCTATTTAGAAAGCTGCTACCCCTGTCCAATTTCAACACCCCTGCACATTTGTCCTTTCACCTTGACTCTCAAAGTCTGAAAAGTGCTGGCCCTCCACTTTTCAACATGTATAGCTCTAACTGCTGTGTTTTGTCTCGGTGTATCACATATACTTTCAGTTTGCCTTTAGGAGACACTTATTTGCCTGTATATGTCTTTATCATCACTGAGGTATTTTCTAATGGTAGCTTAGAAAACAGTCCGTTGTAGTCAGCCTCTAAAATTCCAGACAAAGCTAATCCTGTATCCAGCTCCATTTTCAGTTTTACAGCAGACACATCCGTTGTGATCCATATTACTTTGCAATCTACTTCAGTAATGCTATACAGTTCTAGGCATGACAGCTCACCCCTGTCAGGCTCTGTCTGATCCACTTGCACTTTGAGTCACTTTATGCATTGGTTTGATTTTGTGTCTGAAACTTTTCACTCTGTGATTTTTCTCTTTGTCTGTGCTTTTCGTCTGACTTGCACGCTCTGTGTGACCTTGTCTGTGGCACTTCATGCAAACTTTTTCTTGGAACCAACGGTCATTTGCATCATGGGAGGATTTGCCATTGTAGTCACGCTGATACACTACGAGTGAAAACAACACACTGACTCGAGCAGGGTCGGGTTGAACCGTTTACTGTTTGAATCAACGCGCGCTTAAATACCCGCTCCCAGCAACCCCCACTCTTTGCATTTGCTCCAAGAAGATCTGTTCAAATAGCAGGCAAGGCTTATGGCCATCTGCCAGTGCTAGCATGTCGCTCATCAGGGCTGATGGTGTGCAGTCGCCCAGGCCGTCCATATGTAGTAACCGCGCAGCCCTTTCGCAGTGAGAGAGGCCAAATGTACGGATTAACAGGGCCTTGAGTGCCTCGTACCTGTCTGTTGCCGGGGGCTGATGCAGAAAGTCAATAACACAGCCCGCTGTCTCCTGGTTGAGGGCGCCCACCACATAGTAATACCGGGTGGCGTCTGAGACAATTGGCCTGACCTGGAACTGGGCCTCCGCTTGCTCGAACCAGACCAGGGGTTGGGTGGTCCAGAAGGTTGGCAGTTTAAGGGAAACTGCATTCTGCAGTCGTTCATATTGGTTCCAAATGCCGTTGGACCGTCGGGGTCACCAATGTAGTCGTGCTGATACGCTATGAGTGAAAACACCACACTGACTCGAGCAGGGTTGGGTTGAACCATTTACTGTTTGAATCGGCGCGTGCCTAAGTTCCCGCTCTCAGCAACCCCCGCTCTTTGCGGGGCAGAAGCGACGTCAGCTTCGGGCCGAGGTCTGCCTCGCACTCAGAGTCCTCTCGGTTGCCGCTGGCTGCAGGCTCGCCAGCGACTGCTGGAGCTGGTTCGCTTGCTGCATGGGCGAGCTGCCACACCATATCAATAACGTTTTTGGCTCTTTGCACCATCCAGGGATATTTTGTGCGAATCACATTCTAAACTCATTCTCTGTAGTTCTGCTGCATTCTTTACTCCAGTCTCTAATGATATTTCAATGTCAATGCCAATTCTAAGGTTAGGTCTATTTCTGACAGTAGCCTCTTGAGTGCTTTGACTATGTATACCACATATATGCCTGTCCCTTAATACTTCAGAAAGTCACAATATTAGGAAAGTCTGCGCAGTTCTGCAGTATATTCAGAAATGCTTTCGTCCTTTGACTGGTTCCTTTTGTGAAATCCAAACCTCTCCGCTATTAACCAGTGGTTTAGGGCTCAAGTGATTTTTAAAATTGTAGCAACACACACAGGACTGGACTCCTGCTGAAGAGTTTTGGCCTGAAACATAGACTGTGCTCTTTTTATTAGACACTGACTGGCCTGCTGAGTTCCTCCAGCATTTTGTCTGTGTTGCTTGAATTTCCAGCATCTGCAGATTTTCCCTTGTTTCTGATTCTAAAATTGTAACAACTTTGCCGAACGTTTTGCTTGCTAGCTTTTCAGGAGTTGCTAAGTTGAGTAAAAGATGGTATGTTGCAACACCCATTAAGTTAAGCAGTGTGGAGACTTTCTTTTCCTCATCCACATTGTTAGCATTGCAATACAATTCAACCCTCTCGATACATGATTCCCAGTCCTCATTAGTGCTGTCAAATTCATCTACTTTCCCGACTAAGTCCATCATCATGTTATTTTCAATAAATTAGCTTTGCTAGTTGTGCATCTCTCACTGTGCATTGTTACTCACGCATCCCTTTGTTATCATGAGCGACTGCCTCTCCATACTGATTCACTATCCCTCTCCCTTTCTCTGAATTCTGTCATCCCATAACTGTTGGTGCAGTTGGTGGTATTCACTGACATTCAGGTTCGTACTTATCACCGATTTGTTGTGTCTGTACAACTACACATCAAGTAATTAAAAGCACACATGCAGAGCTGACTTTAACTGGTGTATTCAGGTTACAGAGAGAGAGAGAGAGAGAGAACAGATCAATGCACATATGCAGTTATCAGTCCATAATCAGTGCGAAGGGGAGTCATTGCACGAAAGGAAATAGATCCATACTTTACAGCACCTGACCAAGATTAACTGTTTATTTTAGTACCAAATGTTTGGAAGAACTTCCACAATATGTGTATGTTTGCATCTAAAACATAGGAGCTGAAGTAGGCCGTTTGGTTCATTGAGTTTTCAATAATGTTATCACTGCATCTTGAATATATTTAATGATGTAGCTGCTGCTGCTTTCCTGGGCAGAGAATTCACTACTCTTCGGGAAGAGCAGTTTCTCCACATCTACATCCTGAAATCATTTCCATAGAACCATATGATATTGGAGCAGAATTAGACCATTTGGCCTATCGGGTCTGCTCTGCCATTTCATCTTGGCTGATCCAGTTTTCTTCTCATCCCCAATCTCCTGCCTTCTCCTTATATCCCCTCATGCCCTGAGTAATCAAGAATCTATCAACCGCTGTATTAAATATACATAAAGACGTGGAATCCGCAGCTACTTGTGGCAAAGAATTCCACAGATTTACCACTCCCTGGATAAAGAAATTCCTCCTGGTCTCCGTACTCAAAGGAGGTCCCTCTGTTTTGAGGCCATGTTCTCTGGTCTTAGACTCTCCCACCATAGGAAACATCCACTCCACATCAACTCTATCAGGGCCTTTCACCATTTGATAGGTTTCAATGAGGCCACCTCTCTTTCTTCTGAATTCTAGTGAATACAGGTCCAGAGCCATCAAATACTCTTCATATGCTCTTGATTTGAATACTATGCGTTTTCAGGTAAAATCTCCTTACACCCAGTGTCCTTTAGAATCCAGTAATCTTTGTCTCCTTTGCATTTTATTCCCATCTACCCCACTCTTACTTTTTTTTCTGACTTTTGCTTTGATTTCTGCATTGCTTCCCTTTCTCTTTCACTGTGGATCCCTGCCCTCCTGTCATATTAGTTTAAACCATTTAGTGTTAAAACAGCACTAGCAAACAATTCCCTTAGGATATTGATCCCAGTCCTGCCCAGGTGTAGACTGTCCTGTTTGTATTGGTGCCACCTCGTTGGAACTGTTTCCTATGCCCCACAGATATGAAAGCTTCCCTCCTGTATCAACAGCTATCAACTTTCCCTTTAAGTATACCCAAAGGCTTGACCTCCACAGTCCACGGACAATAAAGTCCACTGATTCACCACTATCTGGCTCAAGAAATTCCTCCTCATCTCTGTTCTAAAGAGACATCCTGTTATTCTGAGCCTGTGTACTTTAGTCCAAGACTCTCCTTTCTGTTTATATGTAGAATTTGCCGATAATTATGATAATTAAACTATTTTTTCTCTTTTAACATCAAAAACAAAAAAAAATATTTAAATCACAAGGAAGTACAACTCCTGTAAAATATTCAGAATAGAACATTGAACATAGAACTTAGAATAGTACAGCACAGTACAGGCCCTTCGGCCCACAGTGTTGCGCCGACCCTTAAACCCTGCCTCTCATATAACCCCCCACCTTAAATTCCTCCATGTACCTGTCCAGTAGTCTCTTAAATTTCATTAGTGTTTCTGCCTCCACCACTGACTCAGGCAGTGCATTCCACGCACCAACCCAGGCAGTGCATTCCACGCACCAACCACTCTCTGAGTGAAAAACCTTCCTCTAATATCCCCCTTGAACTTCCCACCCCTTACCTTAAAGCCTTGTCCTCTTGTATTGAGCAGTGGTACCCAAGGGAAGAGGTGCTGGCTCTCCACTCTATCTATTCCTCTTAATATCTTGTATACCTCTATCATGTCTCCTCTCATCCTCCTTCTCTCCAAAGAGTAAAGCCTTAGCTCCCTTAATCTCTGATCATAATGCATACTCTCTAAACCAGGCAGAATCCTCTGTACCCTTTACAAGCTGAAATAGGAAAGGAACAGTGTGGTTTTGTGAAAGACAAAGGTACAAGAAACACAATATTGATGTTAAGGATACTATCAGAATGAGCTATTCAATTACAAAAAGATTTGTTTGTTTTATCGACTACACAAAAGCATTTGATGAAGTGAAGCACAATAAGTTATTTGAAATATTACAGAAAACTCTAGATCTTGATTCGAAAGACCTCCGCCTAATCAGAAATCTGTACTGGGAACAAACTGCCGCTGTAAGAATAGATGGAGAAGTGAGCCAGTTTACGAAAATCAAGAGAGGCGTTAGACAAGGGTGTGTTTTCTCCCCTGATTTATTTAATGTGTACAGTGAAAAAATATTACAAAAAATAAGAGACATCTTGGGAATCAAAGTTGGTGGTGAAAACATCAATAATTTCAGACATGCAGATGACACTGTTAATTGCAAGTACAAAGGAAGAACTACAAAACTTAATTGATATAATTGTTGAAGAAAGTGCAAAAATGGGTCTATCTATTAATTGCAAAAAGACAGAATGTATGGTGCTATCCAAATAGAAGGAGAATCCCATCTGCAGGCTGAGAATAAATGGAGAAGACATAAAACAAGTAAAGAACTTTTGCTGCTTAGGAAGCTGGGTGACATCAGATGGCAGGTGCGACATGGACATCAAAAGAAGGATAGGATGGCAAAAGACAACTTTACGAGAATGAAGAGTATACTGACCAACACTAAACTAGGCATGACAACCCGCCTCAGAGTACTGAAATGTACTGAAATGTTATGTTTATCCAGTTATGGCTCAGAATATTGGACAATATCCAGTAACATGAGGAAACGAATTGTAGCAGCAGAAATGTGGTTTCTGAGGAGGATGCAAAGAATATCATGGACGAAATGAATATTTAATGAGGATGTCATGAACAGAGCAAACTCAAAAAGAGAAATAATGTATGAGATCATGAAAAGGCAACGTAACTTCATTGGACATGTGATTAGGAAAGAGGCGTTAGAATGCACGGTAATTATGGGAAAGATTGAAGAGAAGAAAGCAAGAGAAAGACAAAGACAAATGATGATGGAGACAGCAGCCAGAGAATTGGAAATGAATACCAATGAATTGATCCACTTGACCCGAGAAGAGTGTGTGGGTCATGGCAGTCAAAGCTCAAACTGGGCATGGCACCTGATGATGTGATGATGATGATCTTTTCCAATGCTTCCATATCCTTCCTATAGTGAAGCGATCAGAACTGGACACAGGACTCCAAGTGCAGCCTAACCAGAGTTTTATAGAGCTGCATCATTGCCTCGCGACTCTTAAAGTCTATCCCTCAATTTATGAAAGCTAACACCCCATAAGCTTTCTTAACTACCCTATCCACCTGTGAGGCAACTTTCAGAGATCTGTGGACATGTACTCCCAGATCCCTCTGCTCCTCCATACTACCAAGTATCCTGCCATTTACTTTGTACTCTGCCTTGGAGTTTGTCCTTCCAATGTGTACCACCTCATTCTTCTCCAAGTTGAACTCCATCTGCTACCTCTCACCCCTCATCTGCATCCAATCAATGTCTCTCTGCAATCTTCGACAATCCTATATGCATCCACAACACCACCAACCTTCGTGTAGTCTGCAAACTTGCCAACCCACCCTTCTACCCCCATATCCAGGTCATTAATAAGGTAGAAAAGTAGAGGTCCCAGAACCGGTCCTTGTTGGACACCACTAGTCACAAGGCTCCAATGCGAATGTACTCCCTCCACCACAACCTTCTGCCTTCTGCAGGCAAGCCAATTCTGAATCCACCTGGCCAAACTTCCCTGGATCTCATGCCTTCTGACTTTCTAAATAAGCCTACCGTGTGGAACCTTGTCAAATGCCTTACTAAAATCCATGTAGATCACATCCACTTCACTACCCTCATCTATATGCTTGGTCACCTCCTCAAAGAACTCTATCAGCCTTGTTAGACACGATCTGCCCTTCACAAAGCCATGCTGACTGTCCCTGATCAGACCATGTTTCTCTAAATGCCCACAGATCTTATCTCTAAGAATCTTTTCCAACAGCTTTTCCACCACAGACATAAGGCTCACTGGTCTATAATTACCCGGACTATCCCTACTACCTTTTTTGAACAAGGGGACAACATTCGCCTCCCTCCAATCCTCCGGTACCATTCCCGTGGACAACAAGGATATAAAGATCCTAGCCAGAGGCTCAGCAATCTCTTCCCTTGCCTCGTGGAGCAGTCTGGGGAATATTCTGTCAGGCCCTGGGGACTTATCCATCCCAATGTATTTTAACAACTCCAACACCTCCTCTCCCTTAATATCAACATGTTCCAGAACATCAACCTCACTCATATTGTCCTCACCGTCATCAAGTTCCCTCTCATTGGTGAATACCGAAGAGAAGTATCCATTGAGGACCTCGCTCACCTCCACAGCCTCCAGGCACATCTTCCCACCTTTATCTCTAATTGGTCCTACCTTCACTCCTGTCATCCTTTTGTTTTTCACATAATTGAAGAATGTCTTGGGGTTTTCCTTTACCCTACTCACCATGGCCTTCTCATGCTCCCTTCTTGCTCTCCTCAGCCCCTTCTTAAGCTCCTTTCTTGCTTCCCTATATTCCTCAATAGCCCCATCTGATCCTTGCTTCCGAAACTCCATGTATGCTGCCTGCCACCTGACTAGATTTTCCACCTCACTTGTCACCCATGGTTCCTTCACCCTACCATACTTCATCTTCCTCACCGGGACAAATTTATCCCTTGCATCCTGCAAGAGATCCCTAAATATCAACCACATGCCTATAGTACATTTCCCTGCAAAAATGTCATCCCAATTCACACCCGCAAGTTCTAGCCTTATAGCCTCATAATTTGCCCTTCTCCAATTAAAAATGTTCCTGTCCTCTTTGATTCTATCCTTTTCCATGATAATGCTAAAGGCCAGGGAGTGGTGGTCACTGTCCTCCAGATGCTCACCCACTGAGAGATCTGTGACCTGACCCGGTTCATTACCTAATACTGGATCTAGTATGGCATTCCCCCTAGTCGGCCTGTCAACATACTGTGCCAGGAATCCGTCCTGGACACACTTAACAAACTCTGCTCCATCTAAACCTTTGGAACTAATCAGGTGCCAATCAATACTAGGGAAGTTAAAGTCACCCATGATAACAAGCCTGTTATTTTTGCACCTTTCTAAAATCTGCCTCCCAATCTGTTCCTTGGTATCTCTGCTTCTACCAGGGGGCCTATAGAATACCCCCAACAGAGTAACTGCTCCCTTCCTGTTCCTGACTTCCACCCATGCTGACTCAAAAGAGGATCCTGCTACATTACCCACCCTTTCTGTAGCTATAATAGTATCCCTGACCAGTAATGCCACCCCTCCTCTCCTTTTTCCTCCTCCCTATCCCTTTTAATGCACTGAAATCCAGGAATATTGAGAATCCATTCCTGCCCTGGTGTCAGCCAAGTCTCTGTAATGGCCACTACATCATAATTCCATATATGTATCCAAGCTCTCAGTTCATCACCTTTGTTCCTGATGCTTCTTGCATCGAAGTACGTGCACTTTAGCCCTTCTACCTTACTACCTTTACACCCTTTATTCTGCTTCTCTTTCCTCAAAGCCTCTTTATATGTTAGGTCTGGCTTTACTCTATGCATTTCTTCCACTGCTCTGTTGCTCCGGGTCCCATCTCCCTTGCAAATTAGTTTAAACCCTCCCGAACCATGCTAGCAAACCTACCTGCAAGGATACTGCTCCCCCTTGAGTTCAGGTGCAACCCATCCAATCAGTACAGGTCCCACCTTCCCCAGAAGAGATCTCAATGGTCCAAAAATCTAAAACCCTGCTCCATGCACCAACTCCGCAGCCACGCATTCAACTGCCATCACTTTCAATTCTTCCCATCACTATCACGTAGCACTGGCAGCAATCCTGAGAACGCCACCCTTGAGGTCCTGTTCTTCAGCCTTCTGCCTAGTTCCTGAAACTGACACTTCAGGGCCTCATCCCTCTTCCTGCCTATGTCGTTGGTACCAACATGTATCACAACTTCTGGTTGCTTTCCCTCTCGTACCAGGATGTCGTGCACCCGGTCAGAGACATCCCGTACCCTGGCAATCTCAGTCAGTCCTATAGCCATTGAAGAAGTGGACTAGGATAGTATTTCAATCATGGGAAAATCTGCCAATGCTGGAAATCCAAAGCAACACACACAAAATGCTGGAGGAATTCAGCAGGCCAGGCAGCATCTATGGAAAAAAGAGGGCCCAAAACATCAACTGTCTACTCTCTTCCATGGATGCTGCATGACCTGCTGTGTTCCTCCAGCATTTTGCAGGAGTAAAATTTATCCATTTAGCATCATACATTGGAAGCATACATGAAACAGAAGTTATAAACATGAGAAAGTCTGCAATTGCTGGAAATCTAAAGCAACACAAAAAATGCTGGAGAATTCCGCCGGTCAGGCAGCATCTATGGAACTGAATAAACAGTCGACGTTTCAGGCCGAGACCCTTCTTTAGAAGCAGAAGTTGCTAAAGGAATTATGACATAGAGACCCTCCCCCCCCCCATTATTGTAAATATTGGATGCCACTCTGAATTTGAGTGATGTTGCAAAACAGCATAAAAACTGAACAAATGCTACACCTGCCTCTACACCACCTCCCTCACTACCATTCAGGCCCCCAAACAGTCCTTCCAGCTGTGGCAACACTTCACTTGTGAGTCTGTTGGGTCATCTAACACTGTATCCGGTGCTCCTAGTGTGGCTTCCTGTATATCAGTGAGACCCGACGTAGATTGGGAGACCACTTCACCGAGCAGTTATGCCCCATCCACCAGATAAAGCAGGATCTCCCAGTGGCCATCCATTTTAGTTCCACTTCCCATTCCCATTCCAACATGTCAGTCCATAGCCTCCTCTATTTTCACAATGAGGCCACAATCAGGTTGGAGGAGCAACATCTTATATTCCGTCTGGGTAGCCTCCAACCTGATGGCATGAACTTAGATTTCTCAAATTCTGGTAATGCCCCCCTTTCACCATTACCCATTTTCGTGGCCAGGTGGTTAAAGCGTCAGTCTAGTGACCTGAAGGGCACTAGTTCGAGCCTCAGCTGAGGCAGCATGTTGTGTCCTTGAGCAAGGCACTTAACCACACATTGCTCTGTGATGCCACCGGTGCCAAGCAGTATCAGCCCTAGTGCCCTTCCCTTGGACAACATCGGAGGCGTGGAGAGGGGAGACTTGCAGCATGGACATCTGCCGGTCTTCCATACAACCTTGCCCAGGCCTGCGCCCTGGAAACCTTCCAAGGCGCAAATCCATGGTCTCACAAGACAAACGGATGCCTATATTCCCTTTTCTCTCTCTCACATCTCCTTACTTGCCCATTGCCTCCGTCTGGTGCTCCTCCCCCTTTTCTTTCTTTCATGGCCTCTGTCCTCTCCTATTAAAGCAACACTCACAACACGCTGGAGTAACTCAGCAGGTCAGGCAGCATCAGTGGAAAAGATCGGTCGACGTTTCGGGCCGGAACCCTTCGTCAGGACTGTCTGGCCCAAAACATTGACCGATCCTTTCCACGGATGCTGCCCAACCTGCTGAGTTCTGCCAGCATGTTGTGAGTGTTGCTTTGACCCCAGCATCTGCAGATTATTTTGTGTTTACATCCTCTCCTATGAGATTCCCCTTTCTCCAGCCCTCTTTCATCGATCAACTTCCCAACTCTTTACTTCACCCCTTTCTTCCTCCCCAATTTCACCTATCACCTTGTTTCTTCCTCCCATCTCCCCACTTTTAACTCTGACTCCTCACCTTTTTCTCTCCAGTCTTGAGGGTGTCGGCACAAAACATCAACTATACTCTTTTCCATAGATGCTGCCTGCCCTGCTGAGTTTCTTCAGCATTTTGTGTGTGCTGGTCCTGGACTTATTTCATAATTTACTGGCATAATTTACATATTACTATTTAACTATTTATGGTTCTATTACTATTTATTATTTATGGTGCAACTGTAACGAAAACCAATTTCCCCCGGGATCAGTAAAGTATGACTATGACTATGATTATGACTATGTGTTGCTTGGATTTCCCACATCTGCAGATTTTCTCTTGTTTGTGATTTTTCAATACTGATACTGGTTTAGCAGAATTGTATATCTCAGGTAATTTTTATTAGGTGGAACTTCTGTAAAAGCACTTGAAACCAAAATCCAGTTGTTCCGAATGCTGAAATCTTCTGAATTAGGCAAGAAGGCAACATGAGTGGACCTGGACCGTAACAAATTTACAGAGACAGGAGCTTTCAGATGACAGCTTGTTTTTATATGGTGTTTTTAAGGTCATAAATTCTCCAACAGTGCTTCACAGTGTGATAACAATTAAGTTTGAAACTAATCGACAAAGAGATTCAGCAAAAATTTTGGTGGAGGAGATATACTTAAAGATGAACAAAAAACATACATGGGCAGAGAGGTATTTAACATATTATCTTGAAAAGGCTTGCTCTGAGGCCAAAACTGGCATTAGTGACCAATTAACTTCGGAGATGTTGAAAAGGCTAGAACTAAAGGGTGGCAGAGGTCTTGGTGAATTATAGGGCTGAAGAAGGATACAGTTAAAGGGGTTGTGAGGGCCATGTAGGAATTTGAAAACATGGATGGCAATTTTAAAATCAAGGTTGAATCAGTATAGCTTAATGAGCAAAATAATGATGGGGAAGAGACTTATTATGAGGTGGGACATGACCTGCACAGTTGTGGAAGATATAATTAGGGAAGTTGATCAAGAATTGGAATATTTATGCCTATACCTGTGGTTCCCAACCTTTATTATGCCATGGACCCCAGGCTGGATACCCTAGTCTAGCCAGCAGATGAGCTATGGCAAAGGCAGTCAGACCATACGATAGAAGAGAGGTATTTGTCAGGGAGTTGGATAGATAAAGAGCTGAGCCTACAATGAGTCCATTGTTGGTGTAAAAAAAAATCTGCTCATTCATTATTCAATGTTTTGAGAAGTGGCAGTGAGTTAGAACTGGACATCAGTGAACATTGGCTTGGCATTTACATGATAAGATGCCACAACTGGTCAAATGAGAAAATGGAGTGGCCAAGTGGATCTTGGGAACATGCATAGTCATCATCATCATTATGTGCTGTATCGTTAAGGCATGGGCGATCATTGTCTTTGATTATCTAGTTATAATAGAATATAATGTAATAATGACAATGTATCTTGAAAGGGAATGGCGCGTTTAAACCTGCAATATACAGGTCACAGGTTGGAGAGGTGATGAAGAGCTGCTCACTTTGTCATGGTCTCATGCTCCACTGATGATGCATCCAATCAGGATGCATGAACCAGAGCCAACTATGTTCAATCTTTTCAAAAGTTAGATACTAAGGAGAATGAGGAATTTTGAAAACCTTTCATAGATTGGAGGTTGCATTTAAGAATATCAGTAACATCACAGAATTCAGTCTCTCCTTTAAGGACCCTGTGAATGATCTTTGCTGCCTCAGTAAAACAGCCAGCACTATCCCTCTCACCCCGGATGTTCTCTCTTCTTCCCTTTCCCACGGAAAGAAGATACAAATGCCTGAAAGCATGTACCACCAAGCTCAAGGACAGCTTCTATCCACCTGTTAGTAGACTCTTGAACGGACCTCTTTATGATGGGCTCTTGGCCTCACAATCTACCCAGTTATGATCTCGAACTTTTATGATTTACCTGCACTGCACTCTGTTGGTAACTTTTAGACTTTATTCTGCATTGTTATTGTTTTACCTTATTCTAGCTCAATGCACTAAGTAATGAGTTGGCCTGTATAACCAATATGCAAGACAAACTTCAGGACAAGGACTGCCAGACTGGGTAACAGCTGCTTCCCACAGGCTGTGAGACTATGAATACCCTGCTAACACTGAGATCTTGTCATTAGGACAGTGAACTGTTTACTGTTTACCTGTGCTGCAGACTTCACATGCATTTTGAATTATATTTATTAATTTATCTGTGGTAACATTAGTCCCTCCCCACTAATCTCCCTCCTGGCACTTATCCCTGAAAGTGGTCTAAGTGCTACATTCATCTCCTCCCTCACCTCCGTTCAGGGCCCAAACAGTCCTTCCAGGTGAGGCAGCACTTCACCCGCGTATCTGTTGGGGTCTGGAACTCTGGAACTCCCAATGCAGCCTCCTCTACATTGATCAGACTCGTTGTAAATTGGGATACCCTTCATCAAGCACCTTCACACCATTCACCAAAAACGGAATTTCCCAGTGATTTTAATTTTAACATTTTAATTCCCATTCCCTTTCTAGTTCTGATATGTCACTTCATGGGTTCCTGTCAAGCCAAGATGAAGCCACCCTCAGGGTGGAGGAATACCACATTATTTTACATTTGGGTAGCCTCCAACCTGATAGCTTGAATATCAATTTCTCCTTCCGGTTAAAAAAAATCCGTCACCCATCTCTCTTCCTCTATTCCACACTTGGGCTTCTTATACATTCTCTCCTGCCTATCACTTCCTCCCGGATCCCCTGCTCCTTCCCTTTTTCCTACGCTCCTCTTTCCTCTCCTATCAGTTTCCTTCTTCTCCGGCGCTTTACTCTTCCCACCCACCTGGCTTCACCAATTACCTTCTAACTGGCCTCTTTCCCCTCAACCCACCTTTTTATTCTGGAAGCTTCCCCTGAAGAAACGTCTCGACTTGCAACTTCGACTGTTTATTCGTTTCCCTAGATGCTGCCTGACCAGCTGTGTTCCTCCAGCATTTTGTGTGTGCTGCGGTGGTAATATTTTATTTAATGTGCTGTGTGTGATATATGTATTGTGCGTACACTGTGGTCTGGTAGAATGTTGTTTCATTTGACTGCATATATTTACAGTCAGTCAGATGACAATAAACTTGAACTTGAACTTTTTATTGTATCTTAGTACATGTGACAATAATAAACTAATACCATACATATACTCATCAGTGAGTCTAAAAGATACACTAGTATTAAGCAAATAAATCACATTTGCTACAGCAAATCAGTTCACCAATTTCTTCAAGGAACTAAAAGTTTTATTATCAGGTTCTGAATGGAAGGATGAACATCTTTGAACATATTACAGACTTACTTTGTTTCAAGGGCATTTATGACGGAATTTGACTTGTCAGTGATTACTTCTTTCACCTTAATGTGTACATTTGTGAACCACATTGATTTGTTTTTAACAAGACGTACTGTACATATCTGGGTGGCGGGGTGGAAATACATCTCTACCAAAGGAGATGTAAGGCATTCCTTCATTCGACTAACCTACAGGCCACCGTTGGACAGGGTGTCGCACTTGCTTATCCCCCTGATCAGGATCATGTTATCCCATGGGTGCAGGTGGTGGATGGTCTTATGAACAGCTCATGCATATCACTGGTCCTGCTTATTGGACAAGTGAAGCAGGTAGACTATCTCTGAAGAGTATTGATAATGGCTGGGTTCACCCATCTTGTAAAGATACTGCCCAGAAGAATGCAATGGAAACAACTTCTGTAGAAAAAAATTGCCAAGAACATGAAAGATCATGATTGTCCACGTCATATGACACAGCACATAAAGAATGAACAAACTGTACATATATCTAAACACCATTCAAATCTATATAAATCTATTACTGCCAACTGCCTTTCATTTCTATAGTTCCTTATGATGTAGAAGGAGGTGATTCAGATCAACAAGCCTATGATATCTCTCAGAGCATTTCCAGTCAGTCTAGTTACCTCTATAATCTATTTGTTCCACATTCCCAATAACTCTGCCTGGATTCTACCACTGATCCTATTCACTAGGAACAGTTTATAATGGCCAAGCAACCTACCAACCTGCATTTCTTTTGCACAAGGAAAGAAAATGAAGAACTTGGAGAAGCTCATGTGGTCACAGGGGAAATATACAGACTCCATGCAGAGAGCACTAGAGGTTTGGATTGAACCTGGTTTCTGAAGGCTGAGGGGCAGCAGCTCCACTAGGACTTCAATAAGATAAGATGACAGGAACACTGGTACGTTAAACACAAGGGAGTCTGTAGATGCTGGAAATCCAGAGCAACACACAGAAAATGCTGGAGGAACTCAACAGGGCAGGCAGCATCTATGGAAATGAATAAACAGTCATCATTTTGGACCAAGGCCCCTCCAGCATTTTGTGTGTGGTTACTACTGGTATTTTACCTTATTGGTTCCCTCCTCCTCCCCTCCCTTTTCCCCTCACCCTCTCACCCTCACCTATCTTATACAACAAGTCAAAGGCTGGCTCTACAGGGACAAAGAGTCTATGCATCCACTTGGCTCCCTCAATCCCTCAGCATCCCAGCCATGGTTGACCTGCAGCTACAGGGGTGGGATGAACTGTTCCATCTCAAAATTCAGCACTATTCATATTGAGCAGAAGGTTTGGCCACATTTTGTATATAGTTCTTTCCTCACCTCCCCCCCCCCCCACCACCCGTCTGTTTTATGTCAGCTTCATCTGAGATACTGAGAAGACCTTGATTACTTGCATAGAGCCAAAGAGTCAGATTGCTAGAGGGATACAGCATAAAAACAGCCCATTGGCCACTAAATATATTCCAACCATCAAACTCCAATTTAGATAAATCTCATAATAATCCCAAGGCATTCCTTTATTCCTCTGTGTCCTCATCCTCCAAGATTCATGAGGGGGAGCTCACAGTCATCAATTAACTAATCTGCAAAGGAAAAGCACCAGGTAGTGAGGAAACCATGCAGACTCCAGCCAAAGTCAGGATTGAATTGGCTCAGTTGTACTGTGAGCTAGCAGCTCTAATAGTGACATCACCATGACGCCCCATTTGAACAGAGAGTGAAGTTAAACGGCTAGTTTCCTTCTTAAATGGCTAGATCCTTTCTGGTTTGCTTCCTTTTCTGAAAAAAGGACAAATTTCAAGTTTTCTTGTTTACTGCATATGTATATTCTTAAATAAGTCTACTATTTTATTTATTTTAATTGATGTCTATTGTTTAAAAAATGCATTTAAACTGAAACAAGATGCCTTTGATCATTCAGGACATTGAGGAACTGGAATAGACCTTCAACAGTACGAACTGTCAGAGAGCCTCAAGGTGTTCCAGTGTGCATAGCCTGAGACTGCATAACTGAATGTGGACATTCCCTCCTGCATTATGACCACAGCTATGAGGCCACCAGATGTTGACAGGTGGGAAATTCAATGGTTCAATTATTCAATGGTTCAATTTAATATCAGTCAATGTATTTGGTGTACAACCTGAAATTCTTACTCTTCACAGACATCCATGAAATATAGAAAACCCCAAAGAATGAATGACAGAAACATCAGCACTCCAAAGCTCTCCTCTCATCCTCAAGCAGTAGCAGAAGCATCCCCCACCCGCTCCAGTAAAACACCTCCCCTCCCCACACCATGCAAGCAATAGCAGAAGAGACCTTGATCTGGACTCCATCAGAAAAGCATAGTCCATAACCCAGTATTTCGATATCACAGATAGGCTCTCTCTCACTAATGGGACCAGCAGCTCACTGTTACAATGTTACAATCTGCCATATTACCTTTTCAATTCCCCAGACTCGAACAAGAGACCCTCCATGAAGAGAGTGAGAGAAGGACTGCTCGAGTGTAGAGGCCTTCTTCCGATGATAGCGCACACTGGCTGATATCCTGATGTTTCAGTCTTCCGTGACGCTTCACTTGGCAACATTGGGCAGGGGCTGGCTCATAAATGGGACCACACACCAAAGGCGCAAATCTTCCAGGTTGCACTTGGAGATATTGAAACGCCAGGCCACATGGCAAGTCAAAGAGTGAGAACCTACTGCCCATGGAGAACCATAGTTTGAGCTGCAGCTGTAGATCACAGTCCCTGACAGGACCCCAGCCACCTTGAAAAGTAAAAAAGAGACATGAGAAAAAAGAATAAACTGTTTCGTGGACAAACTAGAAGAAGTCGCCTGGGTCTGCAAAAACCTCTGGTGCCATCTTTTCTAGCTCCTCCCACCAAATAATTAATGCAAAAGAATAGCATTAGGCTGGAGATGATCATGAAGCAGGACACTGCTTTAAACACAATTCTAATTCAACATGATAATCAATGGATTGGCTTTGAATGAATTGACAGGTTACCACATTTCATACGAACTTTTTCATGGCATCAAAAATACAGTAAGTATAAAGTTTTCAAACAGTTTGTTTTCAATCCATTCAAAAGAGCCACCAGGACCGTCACAGAGGCTGCTGAGCCCGGCTCCAGATAATTATGGATCAAGAGGTGTAAGCCATGGAAAAATGCTGCTGGGATACAAGCCGGGGAGTGATCAATGCTGCCTGAATCACCTGGGCAAGAGCGCCTGATGTTGAAAGACCCAGAACACCTGACGACCACAAGTTACATCACTGATGGTGTGTCCCAGTGCATCCTAGGATGTATCTCAGCACCAAAAGATGCACAATCAAATTGGGTCCTCATAAAGCTTGTAAAGTTCATCTAATTCCTTTGAAAGGTACTGTAGAAGGTCATTTAATTATTCACAATCTAAGTAAATCAAGATAAATTAAGATGGAAAGACCATAATTAGCAATTTTAATTATAAACTACTTCAATTTATCGCAGATCTGAGCGAAGAAGTATGCAATTAATTTTGTAGACATTTTACTGCAGTCGACTTTTAGAATGTGTTCTGGAACTGGCAACTAAGGGCAAGAAATTGTATTATTAAGTCCATAAAATTATATCACCTGAAGACATTTTTCTCATTTATACTTAAACGTGAGTAACATTCTTGCCGCATAAGCACAATGTAATAAACCTATTAAGCAAAAGAACTAACAATATCCCTTTGATATTCAATTAGAGCACAATAGCACAAAAGTAGGACCTTCAGCCCATCTAATCCATTATTCTTCCTAATCACATCAACCTACAACTGGACCATAGCTCAACATACCACTCCAATCCATGTACTGTACTTAACCAACTCCTCTTAAATGTTGAAATTGAAACCGCATCCACCACTTCTGCTGGCAGCTCTATCCACGCCCTCACCAGTCTGAGTGAAGAAATTTCCCATAATTTTCCCTTTAAACATTTCACCTTTCATCCTTAACCCATGACCTCTAGGTCTGGTCCCACCAAACCTGAGTGGAAAAAAACTGATTATGTTTATCCTATCTATACCCCTGATAATTCTATTTACCTCCATCAAATCTCCCCTTATTCTCCTATGCTCTGTAGGGGTTCCCAACCATGGACCCCCTCAGTTAATGGTAAGGGTCCATGGCATAAAAAAGGTTGGGAACCCCTGCTTTAGAGAATAAAGTCCTTTCCCTATAACTCAGTCCTAAAGTCCCAACTCTCAAGCATACTGATATTTTACTTGGAGGTAGGTGGCCAGTTAAATGCTAGTTATGTTAACATCTCTGACATCGTGACCATTGGCAGTCCAGGGGTTATCATTGCCCAGACATTCAACTACAACAACTTTATCCTTTCCAATATTTTTATTAATTTATATATAAGAATACAGAGTACAGGAAAAAAAATATATGTCAATACGTTAAGCTAAATCGCATATAAAGACTCATGGATAACATACCTGCTCTTTTTCAAAATTGAAACTTAAGATCTTTTTTATCCACCAAAGAGATTAGATGGGGGCTTCTATTTTCTGTCTTACCTGAGAAAGTAGCATCTTCAAAAGCACAATAGACCTTTTCCATTCCATTGATAGGTCAGCCTAGATTTTTGTGCCCCTGGTACTGGCGTGGAACCAAGACACACACATTTCTGACTTAGAGGCAATAGCACAGATAAGTGAGCCATGACTGACACCTCAAATCAATAGATTTATTGCAAAAGTATTTGGTTGATGCCAGAAATGATGTAGAAAGCAATAGCTGTGTTTTTCAGGATAAATTAGGTTACTGATGTTAGAAGCAATAAACCTTGTTTTATGGTTTCACTGTTTCCATAAATCTTTAGAAATCAGAATAGATATGATTAGGTTAAATGCTTCATTATGTGGGATACTTTCAGTAGTTTACTTCTCCCCACAATCAGGTGGACCTCTGCCCTAATGTGTCACTTTGTGGCTGGTCTCCATAGATTTTATTCAGCATGATTGTGATTGAGTACTATTACACGCTGCTCCACTGATTCAATCTTCAATCAGACCTAATATCTTTCATAAGGCAATCAGAGACAAATTTTCAAGTCACATTTTTATTGGTCAAACACACAGGCTTAACTCACATTAGGAACTTCTTGGGTCTGTTGATAAAAATCGATAAACCTTCAAATAAAATTAACTTAAGAAAGTAATTTTAATGTGAGTTCCTGTTGACCTGGAGGCAGAGTATTTATATACATGACTAAATTGTGAAGGATGACACCATCTTTCTTCACAGGCATGGTGGTATGCAAAGGAGGCTATTCAGCCCAGCAAATCTATGCTAGACCCCAACAGATATTAGGGCATATCATTAAAATAATTATTTATTATCCATATATTAAATGTGTTAAAATAATTACTATAATTGTTTCATTTGACCTGGTCTTAGTATTTCATTTGCTGATCATTTAACCTTGCAGATTTAGTGTACAGTATGAGAAAGCTTCAAACTAGTTAACAAAGCAACCAATTTCTGATTAGGTATGAATTTTATAATATGGCGTAACTTATGTTTGATGATTTATTTTATCTGCGCTGTGTTTGCTTTGACACTACAATATGGATCAAAGACTAACTCAATCATCTTATCCATTCCAGGAGATAGCCATGCATTTTATGGGATTACGGATATACAGGTACATTATACTTATAGATGTTTTCCTAATGGGACAGGTCACATTGATATTTGTAGACATTGGGTAGTTACAGTATGTAGTACTATGGAATACACTGGAGTTCTGAAATGGGCACCTCTGACTTTCTGACAAATTTACATAAACTTAATATAGTTTCGTATTACTTATTATTAATTACTAATATTGTGTTTCACATTTTAAAAATATTTTCACCTGTTCCTGAATTCATTCAGAAACAGTGGAAAAGTCCTTCTGAAGGCAGAAAGATGTCAAATCAGTTTATGGTCAGGGCTTTAGTCTACTCCAGTAACAGGATAGTCACTGCTTGTAAACTGATCAATCTTACAGCTTGTCCATAATGCTGATATCAAACATATCAGGAGCTGTGTGGTTAAGTAAGAATGAAGGCTTGGGGACAGCACACAACAATTCTTTTGTGACCTGGACCTCTCCTCCAGCTCAGTTTCATTGTTTTTTTTCCAGTTATACTTCTGCATTCTGCCTGGGAAACTTTATATTAAGTGAAGATGCCAATTAAATGCATGTCGTTCTTGTCATTGACACAGGCCAGATGATGTAAACTATATTGCTTGATTAATTCACAGATGTTAGTGTTGAAAATAAGTTGCTTCATTTTCTTTGCTAAGAGTATGGATTTTTAAATATAAGTTAGTTTCCTGTCAATGGACCATTCTTAACTTTAGTAAGGAACATAGCTCTAGTTATTTAAAAATAAACTTGAGAAGTTTAATTCTAATCTTCAAGAAATATCTTTGGATGCCTGTGTCAGGTGCACAATATAACAGTATTTGCCTACAACATTTCTGAATTTCACTTCAATAACACAAAATTTCAGAAGCAAAGTATAACATGTAGACATTTCAACAAAGCTAGAAAGGCAGATTAACCATCGTTGCTGTTGAATTTCACAACACAGATACATGACAGCCAACGTACAGATTTTAAAGGAATGACTCAATGTAATGAATGACTCAATTGCAGATGACGTGAACTTTGGTGGTGTTGTGGATAGTGTAGAAGGTTGTCCTAGTTTGCAATAGGACATTGATAGGATGCAGAGCAGAGCTGCAAAATGGCTGATAAAGTTCAACCTGGAAAAGTGTGAAGTGATACACTTTAAAAGGTTGAACTTGAAGGCAGAATACAGGGTTTATGGCAGAATTTCTAGAGGTGTGGAGAAACAGATGGATCTTAGGATTCGTGTCCATAGAGCTCTCAAACTTGCCGCACAAATTGATAGGGTAGTTGGCCTTCACTAGTTGGGGGATTGAGTTCAAGAGCCATGAGGTAATGTTGCAGCTCTATAAAACTCTGGTTAGATCACACTTGGAGTATTGTGTTCAGTTCTGGTCACCTCATTCTAGGAAGGATGTGGAAGCTTTAGAGAGGGTGCAGAAGAGGTTTACCAGCATGCTGTGTGAATTAGAGTGCATATCATATAAAGAAAGATTGAGAAAAATAGGGCAAAAGTAAGACACATTAATATAGTGAAAAGTCAGGGAGGCAATGGATAATGTGAGAGGACATAATTTTAAGGTGATTTGCAGAAAGTGTGGCTGTTATATCAGAGGTATTTTTTTTTGCACAGAGAGAGGTAAGTGCATGGAATGCAGTGTCAGGGTTGGTAGTAGAGGCAGATACATGAGGGTTATTTAAGAGTCTTTTAGATCTCAAAGGGCCTTTATGGTGCTTCATTGGTCTGTGTTCTATTTGAGGAGCTAAGAGTTGTTTACAACCCACACAAACACAACTTAAACAAAGTTTACTTTAACATATTTTCTTATAAAATTTGACAAGCTTACAACTATTGCACATGTTAAAAATTATAATTATAAATAACTGTTTATAAATTTACTAAGATCTTAGGGGCATCATTTGACATTTTACTATAAACATACTCAGACAATTTTCTTGTACATGATCAAAATAAACCTTATTAATTGTGAAGCAACCTTCACACTGTTTTATCTACAATGCAGAATAGTCCTTTGATGTCTTATGTTGTGACTTCACATTTGTGGCTTGGCAACTGCATTTGATTTTAAGCCGTTTCTTCCATTGGAATGAGTTGCATGTTTCAGTTTTTGCATCTGAAGATTAGCTAAATTATTATCATTCTATATAGAAGATCTCATTAAAATGTAATTGGTGTTTAATGCAAGCAGCAACAGTTCACTGCTATGAATAATGTCTTCATTATACTGCCTTTGGAAAGAAGAAATTAAATCAATATTGTGTTTTCTGAACATATATGAGAACGTTGAGTTTGAATGTTTTCCCTCTCTCCCTCTCATTCACTGTTGCCAGAGGATGCTATGTACATTTGGTCAGTCTCTCTTTCTGTCACTCTCACTGCTGCCAGAGTCTTGGGTCTTGGGCATGGTTTAAATGATGCAGTTTATGGACTGGGCTCTGCAGTTCATGTTATATGTGTTTCTGGTTACTCTTTCTTTATTGCTTTTTTATGCAATTTTGATTGGAGAGGACTGGCTCTGCAACCTGCCGTCAACAAATGCCACGATGCTCAATTGAACTGAACTGAACCAAACTGAACATACCTAGATCATTTCAAGGACTCCGTAGTTTGATGCTTTATGTCCTGTGTGTTTTTTGCTCATATTTTGCCATTTGCATGATTTGTTCCTTTTGTGTGTTGGGTGTTTGATGTTTTCTGTGAATGGTTCCATGGTGTTTCATTGTTTTGTGGCTGTCTGTGGGAAGACAAATCTCAGGAATGTATATTACATACATACTTTGATAATAACTGTACTTAGAATCTTCTGAAATATTTTGCATTTATTGTTTTTCTAGTATAGTCCAAATAAATTGTAGATAGACCAGCGAATAGTAAAGATTAAATTCATTTATTTGTGAAAAGCATTATTTCATTCTGACCTCCATTGTTCCACTGTTCCTCTGGATATGATTTGTCATATTTAACACATTATCCTGCTATTTTAAAATTGATCTCTGAATTCCCAAATTTTTGCTGTAAACCCCAATATATTAAACAAAGGTCTTACTGCTGCTAAAACAACATCTTTCTCATGCTCAATCAGAATTCTATTCAAGTTTGAATGAATGTCTTCAAAATCTTGGGCAATATCGGCCAGAATTTCCAAATCCTGGATGAGATCATTGCCTGCAGCATAGTCTTTAAGGACGAACAGTGGCAACTTAAACTAGAATAGAGAAGATGAACCTCATGACTTGGGACTTTTTATTCCTTCATTAATGTGGATATCATTGGCACAACAGCATTCGCTGCTCATTGCAAACTGCCTATGAACTGAGTTGCCTGAGATGACATTTCAGAGGCGAAGTGAAGTCAATCTAGGTAAGGACAGCACATTTCCTTCACTGAAGGACATTGGTGAACCAAGTGGATTTTTACGGCTTTTCCAATACTGACTTTTTACTTCTCATTAATTTTGTTAATTGGGTTTAAGTGTTCATGCTTCTTTTGTGAACTTTGACATCATGACACAGGACAATAGATCAGACCTCAAAATAATAGGCCACTATCTTAACTGTTAAGGTCACTGTACCCAGATCACACCAGAAATTTTCAGAAACACCTTTCTGATTGACTCTTGTTCCCCACTACTTCCATACCCTTTTCTGATGTGAACCCAGCAAGTGAGAAGGTTATTCCTTTTCTTTGTTCACCAATCCACCAGTCTCCTCCAAAACAGAAACATTGGTTATTCCTCTGTTCAGTGGGATGTGAACAAGCAAATAAACCCATTTAAACTGAGTTCCAGGTCCTGCATCTCAAACAGGCATATAGCATCCTTAAGATATAATACTTGAGCAAAAATTTCAGGCTTTGGGCTGTATCCTGCATACTTTTGGCCAACAATTTGTAATACCTGTGCAACAAGGCACAGAAATACTGAATGCGTTGGAGTCAAATGCCAAAGTATCTGGTCTCTCCTTCCACTGCTATATAAACTATGATAAATCCATTTGATTGGAGTCACTTTTACTCATGAAAAAAGTTAGAAGTTAAGCTTCTTGTTTGTTTTTTCTTACTTCATTGATACGTATGTTTTAAGTTAGTTTTTAAAATTTTAATTTATCCTTAACAGTTTTTCAATCCTTAATTATATTAGAATTTATTTTTAAGTAGCTAAATGTATTTCAAGAGTTTCTAAAAATTCTTGATCATCAGACGTATATAAAGAGTTGAAACAAGTTTTAATCTTAGGAGTGGGAGATTGGCATCCATCCATTAATTAATGATTGAATAGGAACTTCTGTCAGTTAATCTGTTCAATTTAGTCAACAGATCGGGTAGTATCTGTGGAAAGAGAATCAGAGTTAAAATTTTGCATCTGAAATAACACAACCTTTGCTTTTCTTTCAAATTTGCAGCATCCATGGTTATTCAGTATTAATTTTTTGGCATCTAAGGAAGATTTATGTTTATCCACATGATAGGTGAAATCCGGAAAAGCCTGAGAAGGTGGTGAAGATGGGTACTTTTGCAACAATTAAAAAACATCCAGATGAGCAGAGAACTGCAGTTCATATTAGGATGCCTGGCTCTGTAAAGTACTGGGGATTAGTAAGACAGGCACTTGTTAGCTCCCAGACATGTGGATCACAGCGCCTACTTCTGTGCAGTACAACTATTGTTTTCTAAATTCCTTTGATGGTAATAGAAACAGATATTGTGCAAGGCCTAGAATGGGAAACCATTCTGCTGTGACAAGTTTCTATCTGTGTGTTTTGATTGAAATAAGCAGCAAAGTTGCCAATTTTCAAATTGATAGAAAAGTGTTGTATGGAACTTAAGTTCCCACCACTAATTGGTAAGATTTTAGTATGTTTAAAAGATCAATACAGAAGATCTTTTCTGCACTAAGACCACTTTTGACCAATTTTTCCCAAATTATTTTTGTGTTAAATTCCCCTGCAATTCATAGGTTTATACAAACTGTAATGACAATTCTTGTTTTCATTTCCCTTCATGTAACATTTCCAGGCATTGACAGATTACCCTGTAATGACATGCTGAGATGAGGAACTCCCAGAGAAATTCTATTGGACCAACATCGTGCTAGTTCATTTTAATTGTCTCCAACTATTTACATTTCACCAAAATGCAAACTTGATGTTAATTGCACCAGTCTATATCTGGATCTGTAAACTAGAGTTCCACAGCACTGTCTTAGGAGATAAATGCGTGTTTGTGCTGATTCTAAACACCTTCATGGCACTAAGAAACTGATACGGATTTCAATATTACTAAATTCTTCTGTGTCTGTCTTTTCAGCCAACAGGGAGCAATCAGTAGTGTACGGTTTAATTAGGAGCCTGATTGCCATTCAGATAATGCAAATTCAAAATAGTTCAACAGGTGATGGAAGGACATTATCATCTGTGAAAAATCAGAGGAGCAAGAATATTGTGTGAAGATCTAGCGGCCTTATATCTCCAGTAGTAGTTGCGGTGCCCGGGTCCAAGAGTGGGGAACGATCCAATGTATGAGCCATTGTTGGAGTGGACTTAGGGCTGATTCGAAGCAACAGAGTTGAGGTGGTGGGGCCCCTAGCCCGACAGTGAGGTACAAGCTGATGCCTGACCAATTTAACTGCTGGGCCATACTGAAAGGTTAAGGTGTCGGCAATGAAGGAGATGGAAGGGCTGGTAATAAGCTTGCTGCTTGCAAGGTCTGCTATTCTCTGTGCTGAACTGAGGCTGTGGCCTGCAACTAATGGTCTCCTGGATCAGATGTGTCCGGCTTAGTGGCTGTGAACTCACTTTTGTGAACTTCATTTTGGAATGTTATTTGCTAGTATGGTCATCAAAGGTTATGGCGAGAAGGCAGGTGTATGGGAGCCAGGATCAGCCATGGAGGAATGGCAGAGCAGATTCAATGGACTGAATAGCCTAATTGTGCTCTTATGTCAATTGGTCTTTTATTGTTTGTACGATTTGTGCTTTTTTCTGTACATTGGGTGTATGACAGTGTTCTTTTTTGACTGTACCTCTTCCTAGAGATGCTGCCTAGCCTGCTGCGTTCACCAGCAACTTTGATGTGTGTTGCTTGAATTTCCAGCATCTGCAGAATTCCTCGTGTTTGCGTTTTTAATGGGTTCAATTGGGTTTCTTTGCTTTATGGCTGCCCGTAAGGAGCTGAAACTCAAGGGTGTATATAGTATACATACTTTGATAATAAAAGTAATTTGAAATTTGTATCTGTACTGCCTTCTTGGTGTCTAATAGCTCACTTATCAACTGATCAATGGATCACCTGGACAATAGAAATGCGTACCGCAGGCTGCTGTTTGTTGATTACTGCTCAGTGTTCAACATAATCACACGCTTAAAACTAATCAGCAAGATCCAAAACCTGGACCTCTGCACCTTCTTCTACAATTGGCTCCTTGACTTCCTCACCAGGCAAACACAGTCAGTGCAGATCAGAAATAACAACTCCTCCTCATTGGAACACCTCAAAGATGCATGCTTAGCTCATGCTGAACTCTCTTTACACCCACAACTGTGTGGCTAGGCAAATGGCACCTATAAATTTGCCGATGACACAACTGTAGTTGGCAGAATTTCAAATGGTGATGACGAGACATACAGGAGCGAGATAGACCAGCTGGTTGAGTGGCGTTGCAGCAAAATTCTTGCACTCAGTGTCAGTAATACCAAGGAATTAATTGTGGACTTCAGGAAGGGGAAGTTAAGGGAGCACACACCAGTCAATCAGAGTTGTTATTTCTGATCTGCACCATTTCATCGGGAATTTGAAGAGACTTGGTATGACACCAAATACTTAGGCAAACTTCTCCAGATGTACCGTGGAGAGCATTCTAACTAGTTGCACCAAACTCTGGTATGGAGGGACCACTGCACAAGATCAGAGAAAGCTGAAGAAAGTTGCAAATCAGCCAGCTCCATCATAAGCACTAGGCTCCCCAGCACCTTCTAAAGGTGATGATCCAAAAAGATGGCAGCCATCATTAAGGAGCTCCATTACCCTGGCTACGTCCTCTTTTCATTGCTAACATCAAGGAGGTGGTAGAGGAGCCTGGAGAGTCACATTCAATGCTTTAAGAACTGCTACTGCCCTCTGCTATCAGATTTCTGAATGGTAAATGCATGTACACTACTTCAATATTTTTGCTCTCTTTTTGCACTTCTTATTTAATTTATTTTTGAATATTCCTTATTGATTGAGGGGAGTGGGGATGACTGGAAGAATTGGGTCAGTCCATGATTGAATGGTGGAGCAGACTCGATGGGCTGAATGGCCTACTTCTCCTCCTATATCTTCTGGTCTTAATGTAATTTATGGTTTTTATTATTAGCATTGCAATGATCGGTGGTGGAGTTGAGACACCTCTCCACCAAAGGAGGTGTAAGGTGCTCCTTCCCTCCGCTAGCCTGCGGTCAACCTTGGGCAAGGTGTAGCACCTGCTTAGCCCCTAATCAGGGGCATGAGAAGCCACGGGAGTTGTTGGTGGACCGTTGTATAAGCAACCAGTGCACAACACAAGTCCTGGTTATGCAACCATTGACAACAGGCAATCTCTGAAGTGTATTGATAATGGCTGGGGTCACCCATCTTTTAAATACGCTGCCCAGAGGAAGGTAATGGCAAACCACTTCTGTTGAAAGATTTGCCAAGAACAATCATGATGATGGAAAGACCACGATCGCTCACATCAAATGAATGAATAATTGCAATGTGCTTCTGCCGCAAAACAACGTATTTCACGACATATGCCAGAGATACTAAATCTGATTCTGATTTTGATCCTGATCCAAGTTCAAATAAGACTGCGTCACCTTAGTTATCTGTTGACATATTCTATCCATTGTTGCCAAAATCCAAACAGGTGTTTTCTGCATCAAAATTAATACTGCTTTCTTTCTTTAATTTGTTTGTTTTCTTTCAAATTCTTGCAGTGATTGAATTGTAACTCACTTGATTAATGATTCCATAAAACTAAAATTTACTAGAAAAAATAAATTAATATAATGCCCCCCACCATTTCAAAAAAAGATCTGCAATTCTTGCAGATAGAAGTTCCAGAACTACTGAGAAAATCTTCAATAAGAGTGAAAAGCACAAGGGTAATCAACTTTAAGGGATCCAGCTCACATTTAAGAACTCAATATTCTTGACTGGGTACATTATCCATGCATGCCCCTATATTATTCCTGCCGCTTCACTTAGTACTTGTGACTTTGTAGTAACAATCAACCTTGAAGCCACCTGACGAATATTGGTCCTGAAGGTAGCTGCACAGTTTGATAGGGTAGTAAAGAAGGGATATCACATGCTTGCTTTTATTCGTTGAGGGACCTGGTTAAAGAGTTGATAAGTTATGTTGCAGCTTTATAAAACTCTGGTTAGGCTGCATCTGCTGTATTATTGGAATACTGTTCAAGTTGCCCCATTAGAGAAAACAAATCAAGGCTTTGGAGGCAGTTTAACAGGATGCTGTCTGGATGAGAGGGCATGTGCTATAACAAGAACTTGGACAAATTTGAGCTGTTCTCTTTGCAGAGGTGGGGTTGAGGGGAGGTCCGATAGAGGTGCATGAGATTATGAGAGGCATAGACAGAGCAGGTAGCTAGTATCTTATCCCCTGGGTTGAAATGTCTAATGCTAGAGTGATAATATTAGCCTAGTACTAGACTAATAATAGAGAGTATACTTAAAATGAGAGGGAGGTGTTCAAAGGAGATGTGCAGGGCGTTTTGTTTTACACAGAGTAGTGAGTGCCTGGAAGGCATTGCAAAGGGTAGTGGAGAAGGTATATATGACAGATATATGAAGATATGTATCTTAGATAGGCACATGAATGTGCGGGGAATGGAAGCATATGGACACTGCGTCGGCAAAAGGAATTCGTTTTGGGCATTTAATTACTAGTTTACATAATTCGGCCAAATGGCCTATTCGTGTGCTGTACTATGTTCAGAGATAGGCTTAATATTATTGAAAAGATAAGAGACTGAAGATGCTGGTCTCTGGAGCAACAAACAATCTAGTGGAAGAACTCAATGGGTCAGGCAGATCATAGACATAGGAGCAGAATTAGACCATTCAGCCCATTGAGGCAGGACCCGCAGGGAGGACCAGGGAAATGATCATCATGCCTTCCCAGGGAACCCTGACAGAGCGAGTGTGTCCAGGCTCCTCAACCTAGAAGATGTGGCAGAATGCATTACCCACCGCCCTCGCAGCATTGTGGGGGACGGGCAACATGGCAGATACACCGACACCAGTGGAGGAAGAGGAAGACCAACAGGCCTCAGCAATTCACGAAACAAGGTCCACCCTGAACGTACCCAGGTATAATCGTACCAGCCACCTGGAGCAAGTCAAACTTGCCGCATGGCACAACAGGTGGTGCTGCACCAAGAAGGCGGTACACCTCGGCCTGGCGCTGGAGGAGGCTGCCCTGCAGACTCTTCTCAACCTAACGCTGACTGAGCAGTGTGACTACAAGGTCCTCATAGTGGTGCTGGAGCAGTGTTTCTGGCAGAGGACATTGGAGGAAGCAAAGAGGGAAGAACAAGAGAAAATCTGCAGATTGCTGGAACTCCAAAGTAACACACACAGAATGCTGGAGAAACTCAGTAGGCCAACCATCTATGGAAAAGAGTAATCAGTAGATGTTTTGGGCTGAAACCCTCCAGCAGGAAGAACTGGGCAGCAGACAGCGCAGTGTAGGAGAAAGCCTGGGGGCGGTTGCAGCAGATCTCTGCCACTGTGCTCAACATGGCTACCCCCAGTTCCCTCCCGCAGCCCAGGAGGAGTTTGCCCTCCATGCCTTTGTAAAGGCATTGACGCCGGAGCGCCTTCAGCAGCTTGTTGGCCTGACATCACTGGGCGAGGCACCAGCAAAGGCGGAAAGGACAGAAGCACTTTTAGCCCCCCAAGACATTCCAGCATCACCCCATGTGCCGCAAGCCCAGGTTTGTGTCACTGAGGCGGAGGAGGAGTCCGTGAGACAGATCTGACCAGCCCTGCCATGTGCCACGGAGTGATCTCTGCTACTGGTATTCTGAGGCAGGTCATTTGGCCCGGGACTGCCCTGCATCAGCACCACGCCACGGCCTAGCGCAGCCATCAGGGAATGCCATGTGGCCGGTGCTGCCTCAGGCCTCCTGCAGAATTCCTCTGTTGTCGCCTCTGCAGGGGGGCCGTTTGAGCGAAGAGCGAGGCTTACACGTGAACTGCATGGTGGAGGGTAATCAGATGCTGTGCGTTGATGGACACGCAGTCAACCATCACCATCATCCGTCTGGATGTCCTACCCAACACGGACAGCCTTCCCCGGCTGGTTGGGCAACGACGACAGTCCAGCTGGCGACGGTCACCGGTGACTGTGCGGCGATGCGAGGGAAGAGGAGGCTGCGCATCGCGGTGGGGGAAAACACGGTGGAGCACGAGGTATGGCTCGCCGACATCCGAGAGTCCTGCATCATTGGCCTGGACCTGCTGTCCCGCTGGAGGGCCATGTGGATGTGTCGGGGCAACACTCCACCTCGGCACTGAAGCCGTGGCTCTCCGGCAGGGTGGCTCCGGGAAGCGGTCCCAGCGGGAGCAGCAACCACCACCGGTTTCACAGCGGCCTGCTGCAGTGATGCAAACCCGCAGTGGCCCAATGCAGCACAATGGAACCAGGGACAAGCGGTGGTTCAGTTGGCATCCGGCAGTGAGGTGGACCTCCCCACCGTTGACCAGCCACCCACAGTGAGCAGGAGTGATTTCCCATGCTGCCCAGGTGAGAGGACGGCTGAGCATGGGACGGCAGCTGGAGTGGTCAGAGGTCTCTGCCCTGGGTCCAGAGACCAAAGCCCTGTACTCTCAGTGGAGAACGTTGGAGGAGCACACCGAGTTGCTCTTCCGGCGGTGGCAGTTTTCTGACAGCAACTGACATTTCCTGCAGCTGCTGGCCCCCCAGGGGCTTCGTGCCACGGTGCTGCAGTCGGTGCAGGGGCTGGTGGGACTCGGCCATTTTGAGGTTGCAAAGACTTTGGGCAAGCTGCGCAAAAGCTTTACTGGCCTGGGTACGGGCAGGATGAGGAGCTGTTCGTGCACGGCTGTGACGTTTGAACGTCCCAGAAGGTGGGGGCGGTGTGGTGCTACAGGTGGGGGGAGTGCAGTCGACAGCCTGACTCAGCATTCCTAATGACCAGCACTATTTATTGTTGTTTTAAAATGCTTTTGTGGGATTATGCTGGGATGTTTAAATTCATTTATTGTTACGTTTTAGCTTGGGTTATACAGTTATTTCCTTGTGTGTTTGTGGGTCACCCTGACTGCAACCGGGATATGTGATAGTCACCTCCCCCCTCTCTATGTGACTGAGTGGATTTTCTCCCCGGGTCTGAGTGACCGGTCTGTTTTTTTGCTTGTCGCAATAAAACCAGTTGTTGAGCTAAACGAGTTTCTGTGATCTGCCACCATGGACCAAATATCGGCTACAGTGTAATGTGAAAAGTTCGGAACTGATGGCTGCAGAACAGCATTAGTCACCAGCAGCCAATCGGAAGAGGCCCCCTTTATTCCTTTGCTTTCTGCCAGTCAGCAAATCTGCCCCGTAGGAGGAAAGGGATTGTGGACATTTCAGTTTGGTGCATTGACCTAGCGTGTGATGAGGAACCACTGTATGCTTTTTCTAGCAGAAGCATAGGTCTAGGCCAACATCAATGCACCATCAGTCTACAAGATATGGGCAATATTATTTTTTTGTGACTGTATGTTTTTCTGCTTTCATAACTATATGTGCTAGGAGCCGTGTGTGATGGTTGGTACTCTCATCAGAACACAGTGGCTGAGTAATTTCTTGGTGCGTTTTGTATTTCTTCAATGTTCCTTCAATGTGGTCTATTGGTCAGAAACAACACTCATATACACAACATACATCAAAGTTGCTGGTGAACGCAGCAGGCCAGGCAGCATCTATAGGAAGAGGCGCAGTCGACGTTTCAGGCCGAGACCCTTCGTCAGGACTAACTGAAGGAAGAGTGAGTAAGGGATTTGAAAGCTGGAGGGGGAGGGGGAGATGCAAAATGATAGGAGAAGACAGGAGGGGGAGGGATGGAGCCGAGAGCTGGACAGGTGATAGGCAGAAGGGGATACGAGAGGATCATGGGACAGGAGGTCCGGGAAGAAAGACGGGGGGGGGGGTGACCCAGAGGATGGGCAAGAGGTATATTCAGAGGGACAGAGGGAGAAAAAGGAGAGTGAGAGAAAGAATGTGTGCATTAAAAAGAGTAACAGATGGGGTACGAGGGGGAGGTGGGGCCTAGCGGAAGTTAGAGAAGTCAATGTTCATGCCATCAGGTTGGAGGCTACCCAGACGGAATATAAGGTGTTGTTCCTCCAACCTGAGTGTGGCTTCATCTTTACAGTAGAGGAGGCCGTGGATAGACATGTCAGAATGGGAATGGGATGTGGAATTAAAATATGTGGCCACTGGGAGATCCTGCTTTCTCTGGCGGACAGAGCGTAGATGTTCAGCAAAGCGGTCTCCCAGTCTGCGTCGGGTCTCACCAATATATAAAAGGCCACATCGGGAGCACCGGACGCAGTATATCACCCCAGTCGACTCACAGGTGAAGTAATGCCTCACCTGGAAGGACTGTTTGGGGCCCTGAATGGTGGTAAGGGAGGAAGTGTAAGGGCATGTGTAGCACTTGTTCCGCTTACACGGGTAAGTGCCAGCAGGGAGATCAGTGGGGAGGGATGGGGAGGACGAATGGACAAGGGAGTTGTGTAGGGAGTGATCCCTGCAGAATGCAGAGAGAGGCGGGGAGGGAAAGATATGCTTAGTGGTGGGATCCCGTTGGAGGTGGCGGAAGTTACGGAGAATAATATGTTGGACCCGGAGGCTGGTGGGGTGGTAGGTGACTCATATACACAATGAGCGTTTCTCCACACCTCTGCTAAAATCACACTGCTGGAACAGGAGCAGCTTGAAGAAAATTCCCTACCAGTGGTTCAAGTCTCTTTGGTATCACAACAAGGTCAACTGCAAAGTACCAACAGGCTGCCTTAATGGGAGGCACATCAGTTAACGTGCTGAAGTTTTAATTACCTTGAAATTTATCTCCTACATAAAAGTAAATTCATTAATCATAGCAAAGAAGAGAATAAAATGTTAATAGCACATGTGTAGAATGGTTAATTATGAAATGCTAATTTTTTTCCACCTAAGTTTCACTCTGCCTAAGGAAGAAAAAAATGCTTTTTATTTTCTACACACCACACAGTTCTTCATTGAGTGTGCTTTTCATAATAATTAGAAGGAATAGGTTCAGTGGGTCAATTCAACATTAATTACTATATGCTAACACCCTACATGATATATGGTTTATCAAAATTGCAAGTCCCACAATAATATGCTTCTGGTATAATGGACTGGTAGTTTTGAGCTATAGAGGATCACCAACACTCCACTCTGGGGTGTCAGGACCCTGGTCAGACCCCACTTGGAGTACTGCATCCAGTTCTGGTCACCTCACTACAGGAAGGATGTAGAAACTATAGAAAGGGTGCAGAGGAGACTTACTAGGATGTTGCTTGGATTGGGGAGCATGCCTTATGAGAACAGGTTGAGTGAAATTGGCCTTTTCTCCTTGGAGCGTCAGTGGATGAGAGGTGACCTGATAGAGGTGTATAAGATGATGAGAGGCATTGATTGTGTGGATAGTCAGAGGCTTTTTCCCAGGACTGAAATGGCTAACACGAGAGGGCACAGCTTTAAGGTGCTTGGAAGTAGGTACAGAGGAGATATCAGGGGTAAGTATTTTTTTTACACAAAGAGTGGTGAGTGCTTGGAATGGGCTGCCGGCAATGGTGGTAGAGGCAGATATGATAGGGTCTTTTAACAGACTCGTGGATAGGTACATGGAGCTTAGGAAAATAGAATGCTATGGGTAATCCTAGGTAATTTCTAAAGTAAGTACATGTTCGGCACAGCTTTGTGGGCTGAAGGGCCTGTATTGTGCTGTAAGTTTACCATGTTTCTATGTTTCCCCTTGGCCATTTCCAGAACTTAGGTTCTGCCTTTCCAGTCTCATACCCCAGACCCTCTTGCTCCTATAGCAGGCCCCTGAATCTCATCACTCACGTTCCTAGAACGTGGCTTATAGCAATGAACTACAGCTCAAGAAGGGATGCAGTGGGGAAAAAAATGGTTATTAACTATTTGGGCACAAACTGCTTATAATAGCGCCTATAAAAAGTATTCACTTTCCTTGGAAGTTTTTATGTTTTATTGTTTTACAACATCAAATCACA
This sequence comes from Mobula hypostoma, assembly GCF_963921235.1. NCBI lineage: Eukaryota > Metazoa > Chordata > Chondrichthyes > Myliobatiformes > Myliobatidae > Mobula > Mobula hypostoma. Next base: position 88,335,149 of record NC_086101.1, on the reverse strand, counting down.
GTGGATTTAATTTGGCTTTTTTTGGGATACTGATCAACAGAAAAAGTGGAGATAGAGGGTAAAATGATTGCAGCAAAATACAGGAAAGACTATAAGACATAGGAGCAGAATTATGCCATTCAGCCTATCGAATCTTCTCCTCTATTCCATCATGGCTGATCCCGATCCCACTCAACCCCATACACCAGCTTTCTTGACATATCCTTTGATATCCTGACCGATCAGGAAATAATCATCTTCTGCCGTAAATGTACCCCTAGACTTGCCTTCCACCACAGTCTGTGGGAAAGCATTCCACAGATACATTACTCTCTGGATAAAAAAAAAATCCCTCGGTTCTAAAAGGTCACCCCTCAATTTTGAGGCTATGGCCTCTAGTTCTGGATACCCCCACCATAGGAAAAATCCTTTCCATATCCACCCTATCTAGTCCTTTCAACATTCGGTAGGTTTCATTGGGATCCCTGTATTCTTCTAAATTCCAGTGCGTACAGGCCCAAAGCTGCCAAACACTCCTTATATGTTAACCCCTTCATTCCCAGAATTATCCTCGGGAATCTCCTCAGGACTCTCTCCAATGACAACACATCCTACCTGAGATATGGGGCCCCAAACTGTTGACAATACTCCAAGTGTGGCCTGACCAGTGTCTTATAAGACCTCAGCATTATCTCCATACTTTTATAACCTGATGCAGTCTACAAGAGAACTGTGACTTGGGAGAAGATTTGTTTTCCAGTAAGACAATGATGACATGCATAAGGCCAAAGCTACACAGGAATAAGTACTCCTTAACAATAAGTGCTCCATTTTGAGTGCTGTTAGGGGGAACAACCTGGGGAAAGCAACAGTAGCCGTGCCTCTGGCTCTGAAGGTTAGGGAACGGAGGAGGATGGCATCGGTAATTGGGGACTGTATAGTTAGAGGGATAGATAAGTGATTCTGTGGGCATGAAAAAGAAACAAGGATGGTAGTTTGTCTCCCAAGTGCCAATATTCATGATGTTTCAGAGTGCGTCCACAATATCCTGAAATGGGAGGGTGAGCAGCCAATGATGTAGGTAGAAAAAGGGTGGAGATCCTGAAAGCAGAATACAGGGAGTTTGGAAGAAAGCTGAGAAGCAGGACCTCAAAGGTAGCAATCTCGGGATTGCTGCCTGTGCTATGCAACAGTGAGTATGGGAATAGATCAAGGTGGAAGATAAATGTGTGGCTGAAGATTGGAGCAGGGGTGGGAATTCAGATTTTTGGATCATTGGGACCTATTCTTGGCAGGTGTGTACAAAAAGGATGGGTTGCACTTGAATCTGAGGGGGACCGATATCCTAACAGGGAGGTTTGCTAATGCTATTGGAGAGGGTTTAAACTAGCTTTGCAGGGGGGTGAGAACCAAAGTGAAGAGGCAGAGGATGGGAAGACTGGAGCACAAGTAGAGACAGCTTGTAAGGGGTTTGTGGGGAAAGATAGGTAGATGTTAGAGCAAAGATGCACTCAGCCTGATGGTTTGATATGTGTCTATTTTAATGCAAGGAGTATCATAAACAAAGTGGATGCACTTAGAGCGTGGATCAATTCGTGGAACTATGACCTTGTGGCCATTACAGATTCTTGGATGACCCAGGAGCAGGAATGGCTGCTGAGTGCGCCAGGCTTTAGATTTTTCAAAAAGAACAGAGATGGAGGCAAAAGAGGTGGGGGCATGGCATTGCTAATTAGGGGTAGGGTCATGGCTGCAGAAAAGGAGGAAGTCATGGACGGATGGTCTACTGAGTCAGTGTGGGTGAAAGTCAGAAACAGGAAAGGGGCAATAACTCTACTGGGTGTTTTTTATAGATCCCCACAATACTAACAGGGATATCAAGGTACAGATGGGGAGGCAGATTCTGGGTGCAATAATAATAGGGTTGTGTGATGGGAGATTTTAACTTTCCTAATATTGATTCGCATCTCCTTATTGCAAGGGGTTTAGATGGAGTGGAGTGTTCAGGAAGGTTTCCTGACACAATATGTAGATAAGCCTACAAGAGGAGAGGCTATACTTGATCTGGTATTGGGAAATGAACCTGGTCAGGTGTCAGATCGCTCGGTGGAAGAGCATTTTGGAGATACTGACCACAACCCTATCGCCATCACCATAGCGCTGGAGAGGGATAGGACCAGACAATTTGGGAAAACACTTAATTGGGGTAGGGGTAAATATGAAGCTCTTAGGCAGGAACTTGGGAGCATAAATTGGGAGCAAATGTTCTCAGGGAAATGTGTTCTGGAGTTCTGCATAGGTATGTTCCATTGAGGCAGGGAAAGGATGGTAGGATTAAAGAATCATGGTGTACAAAGGATGTAGAAAATCTAGTTAAGGAGAAAAGAAAAACTTACGAAAGGGTTAAGAAGCTGGGTACTGTTAGAGCTCTAGAAAATTACAAGGGGGCCAAGAAGGAGCTCAGGAAAGAAATTAGGAGAACTAGAAGGGCCATGAGAAGGCCTTGGTGAGCAGGATTAAGAAAAACCTCAAGGCACTCTACAAGTATGTGAAGAGCAAGAGGATAAGCTGTGTGAGAATAGAACCAATCAGGTGTGATAGTGGAAACATGTGCATGGAGATGGAGGAGGTAGCGGAGATATTTAATGAATACTTTGCTTCAATATTCACCAGGGAAAAAGACCTTGGCATTTGTGGGGATGACTTACAGTTGACTGAGATGCTTGAGCATATAGACATAAAGAAAGAGGAGATGCTGGCGCTTATGAAAAGCATTAAGATAGATAAGTTACCAGGACTGGATAAGATAAACCCCAGTGAGGGAGGAGGTTGCTGAGCCTCTTGTGATGGTCTTTGCATCATCAATAGGTATGGGAGAAGTACTGGAGGATTGGAGGTTTGCAAATGTTGTTCCCTTGTTCAAGAAAGGGGGTAGAGATAATCCAGGAAATTATAGGTGAGTGAGTCTGACTTCAGTGGTGAGTGAGTTGTTGGGGAAGATCCTGACAGGGAGGATTTATGAGCATTTGGAGAGACATAATCTGATTAAGGATAGCCAGCATGGCTTTGTCAAGGGCAGGTCATGCCTTGTGAGTCTGATTGAATTCTTTGAGGATGTAACAAAACACATCGATGAAGGTAGAGCAGTGGATGTAGTGTATATGGATTTCAGTAAGGCATTTGATAAGGTTCCCTATGCAAGGCTCCTTCAGAAAGTAAGGAGGCATGGGATCCAGGAAGACCTTGCTTTGTGGATCCAGAATTGTCTTGCCCACAGAAGGCAAAGGGTGGTTGTAGATGGTCTGTATTCTGCATGGAGGACGGTGACAATTGGTGTTCCGCAGATGTCCTGTTCTGGGAAACCTCCTCTTTCTGATTTTTATAAATGACCTGGATGAAAATGTAGAAGGGTAGGTTAGTAAGCTTGCTGATGACACAAAGGTTGGGGGTGTTGCAGATAGTCTGGAGGGTTGTCAGAGGTCACAGCAGGACATCGATAGGATGCAGAACTGGGCTGAGAAGTGGCAGATGGACTTCAACCCAAATAAGTGTGAAGTGGTTCATTTTGGTAGGTCAAATTTGAAGACAGAACATATTAATGGTCAGACTCTTGGCAGTGTGGAGGATCAGAGGGATCTTGGGGTCCAAGTCCATAGGACGCCCAAAGCTGCTGCGCAGATTGACAGTGTTGCTAAGGTGCAATATGGTGTGTTGGACCATCAAACATGGGATTGAGCTCAAGAGCCATGAGGTAATGTTACAGCTATACAAGACCTTGGTCAGACCCCACTTGGAGTACTGTGTTCATTTGCGGTCATCTCAGTACAGGAAGGAGGTGGATACTATAGAGAGACTGCAGAGGAGATTTACAAGGATGTTGCCTGGATTGGAGAGCATAGCTTATGAGAATAGGTTGAATGAACTTGGCCTTTTCTCCTTGGAGCAACGGAGGATGAGAGGTGACCTGATGGAGGTGTATAAGATGATGAGGGGCTTTGATCGTGTGGATAGTCAGAGGCTTTTACCTAGGGCTGAAATGGCTAACATGAGGGGGCACAGTTTTAAGGTGCTTGGAGATGGGAACTGAGGGGATGTCAGGGGTAAGCTTTCACACAGAGAGTTGTGGGTATGTGGAATGCACTACCAGCGACGGTGGTGGAAACGGATACAAAAGGATCTTTTAAGAGCTTCTTAGATAGGTACGTGGAGCTTGGGAAAACCGAGGGCTATGCGTTGAGGAAATTCTAGGCAGTTTCTAGAGTAGGTTACATGGTTGGCACAACATTGTGGGCTGAAGGGCCTGTAATGTGCTGTAGATTGCTATGCTCCATGAATGGCTTAAAAGCAACAACAGTAATGTCCTGGAGTGGCCAAGTCAGAGTCCACACCTCAATCCAACTGAGAATTTGTGGCTGGAATTGAAAAGAGCTGTTCGCTCACGATTCCCATGCAATCCGACAGAGCTTGAGCAGTTTTATAAAGAAATATGGGGGGAAGTTGTAGTGTCCAGATGTGCAAAGTTGATAGAGATCTACCCACACAGACTCAAGGCTGTAATTGCTGCCAAAGGTGCATCAACCAAATACTGACTTGAAGAGGGTGAGTAATTATGCAATTATTTTGTGTTTAATAATTGTAATAAATTTTGATCAATTTGTAGAAATTTCTTTTCACTTTGACATGAAAGAGTCTTTCCTGATGATCAGTCTCAAAATAGCCATATTAAATCCACTGTGCTGTAATATTGTAAAACAATAAAACATGAAAACTTTCAAGGGGGTTGAATACTTTTTCTCGGCACTGTAGTTCGAGGTTTATTTTTTCTGAAACAAAAATAAGCCTGCATGTGTTTAACAATTAGTTGTATTATACAGCAAACAATGATTGCATATCAGAAATATTAGTGTAGGTTATGTTTATTTAAAAATATAAAATATGCTGGGAAAGTTTAAGCTTCTTTACCCCCAGAACCCAATGTATCTCTTGAATTTTACAAATTACTGCTGTTAATTGAAATGTAATATTTCTTGTCCAAATTATTGGCAGCTCAGCTGCAAATTTTTGAAATTCCTTCTGCAAGTTATGTGAGCATAACTTCTCATGTTTAATGAAACAGTTAAAAATGGAAAGCTTCTTGGCACAGCTCCTTTTCCTGGATGGAGAATCATATAACAAGATAAATTGAACCCTACTCACTGCATTTCCTCTGGATAATTTGAAATCTAGACCTAGGTGAACACAACATCTCAGATAGATATCAAGCACTAGAATTTTTCTCTAAGCTCTCATTCAACCATAATCTGACAAGAGAATGTTTTTGATCCTGTGGAGAGATGCACATCTTCTGGCCAATTTCCTTTTCTGACAGCAGAGTAAAGAAACTAAGAATTCACTTATAATAGCCCCAGTGTGGCCAACTGGAAGGAGATTTCAATTCATCTCCTGCATGACTTCTGTCTGTTAATAATTCCATTAAAAGAAAGCCTATTGTACAAACCTTGCCAGCAGCAGCCATTATCTTGAAAAAGAGTATTCTGCTTCAAAACTTCAAAGCACCTTGCAGGAACAGAGTCATCACAGAATTTCTGTGAGCTGTGTAATGGGTATGCCGAGTTTCCATCAATTATACTTAATAAATTAAAAACAAAGCGTGAGAAGCAGCTGTAGTCTCTTCAAGCAACTACAGTAACTCAAAAACTAAAATATTGTACATTTACCAGAGGTACATATATTGTGGATAAAAATATATGTGGGATTATGGAATTACTCCAACCAGAAATCATTTCTGTATCTAGATATAAGTGCTTGTATATCAACTGCCAGCTTCTTTCTCAACAAGACTTTAAAACAATTTTTTAAAACATTCATTAGATATCAGAATAATTTAGATGTAATCCACTAATTAATTCTTAAAAATACCTCCCTCTGAATATACTTTTATAGGTATTAAAGGCCAAACAAATTGATGGAAGGAATGTTTTCTCATGAAGCAGTGATCAATAACTAGCAGTAGAGAGCAGCAACGAACAATGGACAAGAGCTGACACTGTAATTGTAAGAACTGTACCTTGGTCAATCACCAGTTTCCTTGAAACTATGTATAAGGAAGCCCTCCATTTTCCATTAATCAAATGCTCTCAAAAATCCATTTTTGATACCAATCATTGTCCTGACTGACTGTACCCATGAATTATTTTTTTGAAGAACATTCTGACCAAGACTAGGCCAGCATTCCAAGAATAAATCTGGAAAGAATTATTTATGCAGCATCTGCTCTTTTTTCAAAAAAGGGGATATTTTCCTGTTCTGCAAAGGATAATGTTTAAGAGTTTCTTGGCAGTACTACTGTGTTCGTCATCCTCTACTGGTCTTATAGTTGAAAGGCTTTGAATTCAAGCTCTATTTGAGAGATCTGAGCACATTAACATAATTAACATTGAAGTTCAGTAACAAGGGTATATGCATTGTTGGAGGTACAGCTTTCAGATGAACCATAAATTCCAGACATGGTCTACTCCCTTACTGATGTGAAAGACCTGCAAAACAGTGCAATTTCCTGGCAAAATATTGATCAGTCAGCAGACAGAATCAAAACAGATTATCTCGTGACTTCCTTATTGTATTTATGATACAACTTACCTGCCACATTTTCCATGTTACATGAGTGCTTTCAGAAGTACTTAACTAGTTGGAAAGTTCTGTGGAACATCTGCTTTGAAATGGGAACATGTAGGCTTCAGTTATTAGGTGGTACTCTAGACAACTGTAACCATAGCTGGAATAGACTAGACTACAGGTAATTCCTGAGTAAAATTGGACTGGGGGATTTGCTGCTCATTTTAACATACTCTTAACTGCATGATGCACATTCCAGTGATAATTATAAAAAAGTGAGAGTGAGCAACTTCAAGTTCATGGGTATCAATGACAAAATATCCTGGATCCAACGTATTGATGCAGCTACTAAGAAGGCACAACAGTGGCTATATTTTATTAGGAATTTGAGGAGATTGGTATGTCACCAAAGACACTCATAAACTTCTACAGATGTACTGTGGAGAACATTCTAACTGGCTGCATCACAGTCTGGTGGGGGGGGGTGGCGGACGTGGTGCTACTGTACAGGATGTAGGTCTTTCAGCCATTATGTAAAGCGTCTTTCTCCCGTTATGTTCTTCCAGTTTCTGTTTTGGTTGACTCATGTACTGGCATTTTGTTACTCTGAAACTGTGTGAATACTTGTCCTGGTTCTTGGAGAAGAGTGCATTTATTTGCTTGGTGTCTGAATCCTTAGTGTTGCTCTGTAGTCCAGTAGCCAGAGCTGTTATGCATCGCTTGGCAGTTTCCTGGGTATCAGCTATGGACATATGTCTGAACTTCCTTGGTAGCTGAGGTTAATCTTTGATCTTCACACCTTTCTGCAGCTCAGTTAGTCTGCTGACTTCTGTCCTTGTGGTTTTCATCTTGGCTTCCACTTGAGATCTCCATGGGGGGGTTATGACAGTACTCTCCACTGTATTTCATTTTGTAGCCCAGCATTTTTAGAATTCAGTTGCAATTGTGAGTTCATTGGCTGCTTCTAGCACGCTGTCTGATGGAATTTTATCACTAAGTCTGAGGAGCCTAGTTTGTTCATTGACAGTCACCAGTTTAGCCATGATCTTCTCTCTGATTGCACTAGCCAACATTAATATGCCCCAAGGTGAGATTCAAAATTGCATTTCCAGTGTACAAGGCAATGCTTTTAGCTTTACAGCATCCGTAGGTTGTTGAGGTGGGGCTTGAACTCATGTTTCCCGATCGGCCTGGTTCTGCGGTGATTTTGCTGGGGTGCATCATGATTGTATAGCTTCTAATTCAAGATGTGATAGCAATCCTCTGTTGACAATGTATGGTCATTTGGTAACCAGTTGTTTTCCCATGAATGTGGACCATGGTCCTTGTTGTTGCCAGAGACCCCACATGTGCTTGAGGTATCCTCTTTCATGTGGGCTGCTTTTGAATTAGCATTTTGGGGCTGATCTTATAAGAATGAATAATGTGATCATTGGTGAGAAGACCTTCAGCCATGCTCTCTTATGTGAACTGTTCCCTCTGTGGAGGGAAATTACACATTGATTTTCAACTTCATTGCCACCAGATCTTCATCCTCTTCTGTGTCTCCTGTTTATTCCTCTTCAAAGGTGCAGCCTGACCTGTTGAGTTCCTTCACCATCAGAGAAGTCAGCCAGGCACTGCATTTGTAAAGAAATTGTGTCAATTACTTTCATGTCATTCAGGATAAAATGAGAACTCAGATGACGAAGGGTCTCGGCCTGAAACGTCGACTGCGCCTCTTCCTATAGATGCTGCTTAGCCTGCTGTGTTCACCAGCAACTTTGATGTATGTTGCTTGAATTTCCAGCATCTGCAGTATTCCTGTTGTTTGCATTTAAATTATCCAGCATTGTTGGTTTTCATGAGAGTAAATGGCTGTTGCATTCCTGTAAAGTTGTTTACTGCAACCAAGACTATTCTGTCAGCAGATTTTCATGGCATCATTCTGAATTAATGAAGAAGAATTCCCTTATGATGAATGCCTTGTTTCCAGGAAACACACATGTTTCCTTCATTCTGATGGAGTTTGGACTGCTGGACATTTTCAGTGGCTGGCACTGCCCCAAATGATGGACCCTATGGGTTGGGGGGAAGAACAAGAGCCAATCTTTTATTTCCATCACTCCTCACACCTCTGTGCTCTCCAGTGAGTACACATGCAAAAGTCACATGAAAGCAAGGATTAAGAGGGACAGATCAGATTTTGCTGCCTTCACAGATCGAGAGACACCATGCAGTTGTCAATATGAAGTTGTCCAATGCACTTCCTCTCTCAGATGAGTGGCCACAAGGCACATTAGCCTTGTGAGATACAAAGTTACTGGAGCGAAGTAGCTGATAGATATGAAGCAGTCTCTTTATTTGACAGAATGAGACACGGTAGGAATCATTTTGAACCCCTTTCTGAGGAAGTGACCTGCTTGGCCCAATGCTTCATGACACTTCATATGCAAAAGAACAAAGGACAATTCCATATTTACAATGCATCCACAATGCTTCCTTTGGATTACACAGAAACTTCACACCTTCCTCTTCACACCCACGATACAGACACCCAAATGAATTTTAAATCAACATTGCCTGCTCTTCCAGTTAACTGTGGTTCACAGCTCTTAAGAACCCATTGTTCAGAGCTGCAGTTTAAATTTAATCTACAGTCCATGTTCAGATCTCAAGATTGGTGACTGAAGTTAGTTGCTGAATTTATTTGCTCTCCGGATTAAACCTCAAAAAAAGATATAATTGAGTTCTAAAGAGATAATATTTTCAGAATGCAGCCATAAAAGCACAGAAACTAGCAGAAACGAAGAAACTGTATTTCTGATTTAATTATCAATAGAAACATAGTACTCTGATAATCATATGGGCAAGCTAATATAACAATAAATAAGAGCAGGAGTAGAGTGATCAGCTCTCAGACTTGTTCTGCCATTCAGTATGCTTGTAGCTGTTCTTCCATTTCAATTCTCTACTTGTCCTAAATCTATTTATCCTTATTGATTGTAGAGTATACTCAGCCACTGGGTACTATTGATCCTTAGCTGAAAGAAATGTCCTTATCAATGTCATGAACAGCTAACCCCATACTTTGAAACTGTAACCGTGGTCTTAATCACCCAGGGAAGCATCATGACTACATCTGGGGTGGGGGTGGGGGAAGGTCAAGAGCAAAGGCGGAGGAGAGAGTGAGAGGGGGGCAGAGGGACTGAGGAGGCAGGTTGAGAGAGACGGGCTGTGAGAGAGACAAATGTATTCACCACCTTTTTCAATTTTGTCTCCATGTTACCATGAAGATAAATTCTTATTCCTTTCTAAACTTCCTGTCTTATTCTTTATTCAAACGCTTTGATAACATTTCATGCTCTATACTTCCTTTTGATTTTATCCATACTTTACCAAACTGTTGTACCCACACCCTTACTATTTAGTTTAAAACCCTATACACAGCCCTAGCTACATGATTTGTGTGGACTCTGGTCCCAGCATGGTTCTGGTGGAACCTATCCCATCAGAACAACTACAGTATGCTAACCTGTACAGTGTTACTGATCTCTTATGAAATTGATAGTTTGGAATCTGGAACTAATTTGTTGCTAAAATTAAGGTGCATTTACCTCTCTCAGTTTCTTTTTATCGTTGAGTTTTCCATATGGGTAACTAATCCAAGCTGGAGAACACAGGCTTGCTCATTTACTTTTGAAGTCAAGATTCAAAGAAAATTATATCTGTTTGAAAAATTCAGCTCCTGGCTATAAAACACAACCAGAATTAAGTAGTTTTCTTTCTCTACAATTAATATCACATAGAGCTGCTAGTTACAAGATGTATCTGGGATATCTTCCTTGCAACATACCTCAGAGAATTATAAATCTGAAGAGATTAAAAAGATAATGGAACTGAAAGAAAAACTATGGAAGGATTAAAAAAAAACAAGGCTCAGAATTAGAAAACTAAATGGAGTGCTGTATATCATTGATGCATGCTTTAATTCCTACCGTTTTACTTAATCACATACATTTAACACTTGTATACATCAAAAATACACCACAAGCAATGAAAGTTTTTCACCCTTGGCAGGCATATCACATAGAATGTCCTCCTGTGTATTCACTCATACACCCTCAACTTTCTCTCTGCACCTCACCTAAAGCCAAAGATTACATCTGAAAACATGAAGTGCAGCCGACTTTTTTTTCCTGGTGAAGTCAGGGCTGGTCATTGTGTTCCAAGGCAATTCTGAGATTGAGGCCTATAGAGTATTTGAGATAATGGTGAGTCTAATATCCTAATCATCCATCCCTCTCATTCCTCTGTGCAACTCCTGAAAACTGCTGATTGTCTAAACACCCAGTTCTCACTTTCTCCTCTTCCACTATACCACAGGTTCTCAACCTGGGGTCCATGGACCCTTTGGTTAATGGTAAATGTCCATGGCATAAAAAAGGTTGGAGAACTCTGCACTATACAATCAAATCTTTTCTTTCATTTCAGATAGTCAAGAACTGAAAACTTGCCAGTCGGAGGAAGAAGATTGTAACAATGAAGAAGTGACTTGATTTTGCACTTGTTGCCTAAAATCAACTGTCAGCACTTACTTCAGATGATGGAATCTGCAAGCCCTTTGCATGTGATAAGATAACAGGTGCTATAGTAATTGAATGACGGATGTTCGCAACCAAGTACTGAATGCAGAGGACCAGCACACGGAACTAATAAGGAGACTGTGGATTTATTGGCAAAGTTCCTATATAATTAATTTGATTGTGTTTCTGAAGTTAAAAGAAAAATACTTCAATAAGGCCTTTCACAGGGTCCCACAAGGAAGGCTATTCCAAAATACTAAAACCCATGAGATCCAAGACAAGTTGACAGAATGGATCCAAATCGCCTTGGTAATGGGAGGCTGACGGTGATATGGAAAGTGATTTTGTATAGAGTTGTGCTTGACATTTGGCCCCTGCATGATGGGCTGATGGACCTATTTTTGGTGCTCTAATGACTACACCTCAATGACTTTATCACAACTTTCAAAAGGCCCTAGTGCAGATTTTGACTCCAGGCTTAGCAAAATAAAGACAATAGCTGGCCATGTCAGTCTTTACATTGGTAGAACCCACAATGTTGCATAGTCTGATGGTTGATATCATTGTAGCTTCCATCAAATTTGTTAAAGCTGCATAAAAACCTCAGATGCTGTATAATGCCGCAGTATTATGGTCCCAAGCACAAGGTTGAAGGGCAAAACTACAGTCATGTAGTTTCTTCTTCCAACAGCAGCCACTCATGACCCATGAATGAAACAATGTACTGCATGGCCCAAAGTTTCACATATATCTCCATCAGCTGATGAAAAAAAAACAAAGCTAATGATTATTTATTAAATTCATATGGCTAGCTATAAGCAATGTTTTCCTTGCTCCACTTTGAGGCTGCAGTTGTAGCTACTGTTGAAGCACTGGGGTGTGCACAGTAAGCATTCTGAAGGAATAGTTATTCTCATTTTAGTCTTTGAGGCTGCATTGCCACTGCTCTGGTCCTGTGAAGTCTGAAGCAACCAAATATTTCTTAATGGAATCCACTGATTCTGCCAGAAGTTGGCCATGTGTGCTGGTGGGAGATGGATAATTGGTCGGAGGTAGTGAGCTTCCACCATTTTTGTTAGGCATACACTATGTACACTTCTGAAAAGCCTTGAGATTTTTACTGCCTTCTTTGATTCTCCTTTTATATTTGTCTGATCACTGGCTCAGACTCACAAGTTGGCAAGGATGTTATATTTTTCAAAAAGTCCTTAGGAACATCCTTTAGCACTTTCTCTGTCCTCCTGTCATGATGGAACTTCTTTCAGGATTCAGGTGTCAAACATGAAAACAATGTGCGCCACTCTTTGGGACCAACTCTGCAATTGAACCAGAATACTAGAGACAAACACAAGAGATGCTGGAGATCTTGAGCAACACACACAAACTGTTGAAGGAACTCAACAAGTCAGGTAACATCTATGGAGTGAATAAACAGACTGGAAAGGAAGCAAGCAGAAGCCAGAATAAGAAGGTGGGGTTGGAGAGGGGAACAAGAACAAGCTGGTCAGTGATATGAGAGACCAGGTGAGTGAAAAATTGGGTGCGTGGTTCATTATCTACCAAACCATCTATTTCAGTGCCATCTGCAGACTTAATTTTACTGGAGCTGGTGTACAGGAGGCTACAGACTGAAAGGTCGGAGTGGGTGTAGAGTGGGATATTAACTGCATGTAATGGCAGTCTTGAAGCCAAATCCACTCCCACCCCATGTATAATTACTTTATTAGATTACTTAATTACAATTACAAAATGACTTCCTAGTCTTCGTTCAGTTTTATACTATCAAGATAGTTCCTAGATTGCTGAACAAAATTGAGGTACCTTAATTGAAAACTAAGGATAAAGTGATATTTTGACATTCAAATAATCAGTTCACAATATTATTGCTTAGATCTATTCAATTAGTGGCCTTTTTAGTTGAAGGTTTACAAGAATTGTAATTTATACATGTAAAAATTGTCACTATATAATTAGAAATTGTGCTTTGAAAGGTTTTGGTAGAGAGATACACCCAGTGGTTGCTGATAACTTTTGGTTGAATGGATTTCAATGAAAGTATCGGAAGTGATATTTAAGCACTTTAATTTAAATACAGGAACTGAAATTCCCTGAAGAATGGGTGACACAATTGCAGACAGAGCATATCAGTCTGATATCTTAAAAGGCTAATAGAGTAAAACAACACACAGATGGCAATTCAAGAACTGTAAATTTTATAAACATTACTATCTAATAGCATAATCTATCTAAATGACTTCCTTTTGTGTTCTTACTATCAAATATTTAGGGTCTTTAATCAAAAAGTAATTTTAAACCAAATAGAGACCAGTAGTTCAATGCTAAATTCATAATCAGTAATCTAGGGACTAAGGCAGTGATTAAGTCAGTAAACGAGTAGCCAGAAATTTGAACTATTAATCCAAAGTATTAAAATTTCATCATGGCAGTAGCTGAATTTCAATGTTAACTAATATTTTAAAAAGCATCATCAGTAATATTGACCATAAAACTGCAAAATTGGTGTAACAATCTATCCAATTCACTGATGTCCTTCAGCTATGCAGAATTGCCATCTTTAAGCAATCTGGTGAATAAATGACTCCAGATCCAAAGCAGTGTGGTTGACTTTAACTGCTAACTGAATGGCCAAAACAAGTCTCAGCATTCAGAGACAGAGGAAGATGGACAACAGATGCAATATTCATACTAAAAGTAAAAATAAAATTATTGTCACTGTGTTTTTGAATTTACTGTGATTTTTGTATTTAATGAATAAGCATGTTCTAGACTGTGTGGTCTAGCTTTTCTTCGAATGGCAGACTCCCAGAAGTTCCGGAGTCTCCCGCGTATTGGTAGTGGCTCCCTGATGCCCGGAAATTATATACGATATCCCGGAAATCGATTTTTTTGAGAAAGAGAGGGAGAGGGAGAGCGAGCATCCTGATTGGTCTCTCTTCGTGCTAAGAGTGGTCCCCAACCACCGGGCCGCAAGGAGACAATATGATTTGGCGATATGAAATGATATGAGTCAGCTGCACCTTTCCTCATTCCCTGTCACACTCACTGTTGAATTTGAACGCATGCGAGGTCATTACGCACACATCATCCATGTCAGTGTGGGAAGAAGATCAAATCCTCAAACTTGCAAATGACGGCGGGCTGAAAGGTATGTTTGACATAACATCTCTGCCGGCATTCTGGATCAAAGTCAAGGCTGAATATCCTGAGATAGCCACAGAAGCACTGAAAACGTTGCTTCCATTTCCAACATATTGCTGCGAAGCGGAGTTTTCTGCAATGAATGCAACAAAAGCTAAATTGCAGAATAGACTGGACATAAGGAGCCCCCTTCGAGTATCGCTGTCTCCCATCACCCCTCGATAGGACCGTCTTGTTGCAGGAAAACAAGCCCAGGTGCAATGATTTTATATGTTCATACGAGGAAAATATGCGCTGTGTGTTTAATATCCAAACGTTACTTAAAATGTTATGATGCTATTGACTTATAATGACATTATTATATTCATGTGAGGAAAATATGTGCTGTGTGTTTAATATTAAATTCATTAGATAAACCCTTTTAGAAATGAAATTGAGTGTACTAGCCACTTATAAGTGACTTATAGTTGACTTATCACCTCTATTCCAGTCGTGATTAACACCGCTCCCCCCCCCCCCGCCCCACCGGTCGGCCAGTCCACAAGAAATTTGTTATTATTCAACCGGTCCGCGGTGCAAAAAGGTTGGGGACACTTGCTAAGTAGACCTATCAGTTTTTTCTGTGGGCAGGCTTTACAGTCGACCTCAAAAATAATGACAGTGTTGCTCACTGCACTGTTTGTAACAGTGACTTTTCTATTGCTCATGGTGGGTTAAAATGTAAAAGACATGTTGAGGTGAGTTTAACAGGTGTCATTCATTCATTAGCATAGCTAACGTTATTTAAACTAGCTGGCTGGCTGCTAAGGAGCTACGCTATTAATGTCCTACGTGATGAGACCTAACTCCTTGTAGACTTGCTTAAATTTGTAATAGAATTAAAAATTGTCTCCATGATAATATAATATAAGTACATATTTTAATGTCGCATTTTCTGCATATACCCAACTTGGTTTACAGATTAGAAAAAATCACTAACCAAAGTATTACACACACCCTTGGAGGTCGACCAGTGGTGGGGAGGTGGGATATGGTGTTGCGGGGGGCGGGGGTGCTACCTCCCTGAAGCGAGTTTTGGCAGGGTGGGATGTCTGAAACAGACAGAAAGAATTTATTTATTCAATTGATGGCTTTTGGAGAGACTACCTGGAGGTACACTAAAGTGCCAGATGGAGACTCATTTAGAAGATGTTTATCCCCAGGTGATTCCTTAATGAGGAGTTAAGACAAAAGGGTGAAGCACATCTTTGTGGCCTTGATGAATAATCATGACAACACCTCAGCCTGCAATCTCATACATTACAAAAATTCACAATATTGTAACTTCCTTTTCATTTGAATTTTCTTTATTAAAACCCTCCAGGAGGACCACAACCTTGTTGTAGAGTTTGGAGGCTTGCGTGCCTCAATGACCCAAAGAGCTACGTTGGCTGGAGTCAGGGTCTTGTGTAGGGTCACACATGTCGAAGGGTAGAGGCCAGATTAAGAGGGGCCCACTGGTCCTCTGGATTCAGGGATTCAGCTAACAACCAGGCTTTAGATGTTTCAGAAAGGACAGGAAGGGAGGCAAAAGAGGTGGGGGCATAGCACTGTTGATCAGAGATAGTGTCACAGCTGCAGAAAAGGAGGAAGTCATGGAGGGATTGTCAATGGTGTCTTTGTGGGTGGAAGGTAGGAAGGGGTCAATAACTCTACTGGGTGTTTTTTTCATAGACCTCCCAACAGTAACAGGGACATCGAGGAGCATATAGGGAGACAGATTCTGGAAAGGCGTAATAATAACAGGGTTGTCATGATGGGAGATTTTAATTTCCCAAATATTGATTGGCATCTCCCCAGAGCAAGGGGTTTAAATAGAGTGTAATTTGTTAGGTGTGTTCAGGAAAGTTTCTTGATGCAATATGTAGATAAGCCTACAAGAGGAGAGGCTGTACTTGATCTGGTATTGGGAAATGAAGCTGGTCAGGTGTCGGATCTCTCAGTGGGAGAGCATTTTGGAGATAGTGATCATAATTCTATCTTCTTTACCATAGTATTGGAGAGGGATAGGAACAGATAAGTTAAGAAAGTGTTTAATTAGAGTAAAGGGAAATATGAAGCTATCAGGCAGGAACTTGGAGGCATAAATTGGGAATAGATGTTCTCAGGGAAATGTATGGAAGAAATGTGGCAAATGTTCAGGGGATATTTGCATGGAGTTCTGCATAGGTATGTTCCAATGAGACAGGGAAAGGATGGTAGGGTAGAGGAACTGTGGTTTACAAAAGCTGTTGTATATCTAGTCAAGAAGAAAAGAAGACCTTACGAAAGGTTCAAAAAACTAGGTAATGATAGAGATCTAGAAGATTATAAGGCTAGCAGGAAGGAGCTGAAGAATGAAATTAGAAGAGCCAGAAGGGGCCATGAGAAAGCCTTGGCGGACAGGATTAAGGAGAACCCCAAGGCATTCTACAAGTATGTAAAGAGCAAGAGGATAAGATGTGAGAGAATAGGACCAATCAATTGTGACAGTAAAAATGTGTATATGGAACCGGAGGAGATAACAAAGCTACTTAATGAATACTTTGCTTCAGTATTCACTATGGAAAAGGATCTTGGTGATTGTAGGGATAACTTTCAGCAGACTGAAAAGCTTAAGCATATAGATATTAAGAAAGAGTATGTGCTGGAGCTTTTGGAAAGCATCAAATTGGATAAGTCACTGGGACCGGACAAGATGTACCCCAGGCTACTGCTGGAGGTGAGGGAGGAGATTGCTGAGCCTCTGGTGATGATCTTTGCATCATCAATGGGGACAGGAGAGGTTCCGGAGGACTGGAGGGTTGTGGATTTTGTTCCTTTACTCAAGAAAGGGAGTAGAGATAGCCCAGGAAATTATAGACCAGGGAGGTTTACTTTAGTGGTTGGGAGGGGGGAGGGGAGGGAATGTCGACTTAGACCATGAGAGGCCTGTGTCGGGCATTTTCATGCCTTACAAGGCGCAGATTGGAAGTCTGTGTGGGGCGCCACTCCTCGCGCAGATATTAGAGCAATGTGTGGTTACGTGCCTTGCTCAAGGACACAAACACGCTGCCACAGCTGAGGCTCGAACCAGCGACCTTCAGATCACTAGATGAACGCCTTAACCACTTGGCCACGTGCCCAACAGTGGTTGGTAAGTTGATGGAAAAGATCCTGAGAGGCAGAATATTATTAGGAATAGTCAGCATGGATTTTTTAAAGGCAGGTCATGGCTTACGAGCTTGATTGAATTTTTTGAGGATGTGACATAGAAACATAGAAATATAGAAAATAGGTGCAGGAGTAGGCCATTCGGCCCTTTGAGCCTGCACTGCCATTTATTATGATCATGGCTGATCATCCAACTCAGAACCCCGCCCCAGCCTTCCCTCCATACGCCCTGATCCCCGTAGCCACAAGGGCCATATCTAACTTCCTCTTAAATATAGCCAATGAACTGGCCTCAACTGTTTCCTGTGGCAGAGAATTCCACAGATTCACCACTCTCTGTGTGAAGAAGTTTTTCCTAATCTCGGTCCTAAAAGGCTTCCCCTTTATCCTCAAACTGTGACCCCTCGTTCTGGACTTCCCCAACATCGGGAACAATCTTCCCGCATCTAGCCTGTCCAATCCCTTTAGGATTTTATACATTTCAATAAGATCCCCCCTCAATCTTCTAAATTCCAACGAGTACAAGCCCAGTTCATCCAGTCTTTCTTCATATGAAAGTCCTGCCATCCCAGGAATCAATCTGCTGAACCTTCTTTGTACTCCCTCTATGGCAAGGATGTCTTTCCTCAGATTACGGGACCAAAACTGCACACAATACTCCAGGTGTGGTCTCACCAAGGCCTTGTACAACTGCAATAGTACCTCCCTGCTCCTGTACTCGAATCCTCTCGCTATAAATGCCAGCATACCATTCGCCTTTTTCACCGCCTGCTGTACCTGCATGCCCACTTTCAATGACTGGTGTATAATGACACACAGGTCTCGTTGCACCTCCCCTTTTCCTAAACGGCCACCATTCAGATAATAATCTGTTTTCCTATTTTTGCCACCAAAGTGGATAACTTCACATTTATCCACATTAAATTGCATCTGCCATGAATTTGCCCACTCACCCAACCTATCCAAGTCACTCTGCATCCTCTTAGCATCCTTCTCACAGCTAACACTGCCACCCAGCTTCATGTCATCCGCAAACTTGGAGATGCTGCATTTAATTCCCTCATCCAAGTCATTAATATATATTGTAAACAACTGGGGTCCCAGCACTGAGCCTTGCAGTACCCCACTAGTCACCGCCTGCCATTCTGAAAAGGTCCCATTTATTCCCACTCTTTGCTTCCTGTCTGCTAACCAATTCTCCATCCACATCAATATCTTACCCCCAATACCGTGTGCTTTAAGTTTGCACACTCATCTCCTGTGTGGGACCTTGTCAAAAGCCTTTTGAAAATCCAAATATACCACATCCACTGGTTCTCCCCTATCCACTCTACTAGTTACATCCTCAAAAAATTCTATGAGATTCGTCAGACATGATTTTCCTTTCACAAATCCATGCTGACTTTGTCCGATGATTTTGACGAAACACATTGATGGAAGTGGAGCAGTAGGTGTAGTGTATATGGATTTCAGCAAGGCATTTGATAAGGTACCCTATGCAAAGCTTATTGGGAAAGTAAGGAGGCATGGGATCCAAGGGGACTTTGCTTTGTAGATCCAGAATTGTCTTACCTGCAGAAGGCAAAGCGTGGTTGTAAATGGGTCATATTCTGCATGGAGGCCGATGACCAGTGGTGTGCCTCAGGGATCTGTTCTGGGACCCCTACTCTTTGTGATTTTTATAAATGACCTGGATGAGGAAGAGGTGGGATGGGTTAGTAAATTTCCTGTTGACACAAAGTTTGGGGTTGTTGTGGATAGTGTGAAGGGCTGTCAGAAGTTACAGCAGGACATTGACAGGATGCAAAACTGGGTAGAGAAGTGGCAGATGGAGTTCAACCCAATAAGTGTGAGGTGGTTCATTTTAGTAGGTCAAATATGATGGCAGAATATAGTATTAATGGTAAGACTCTTGGCAGTGTGGAGAATCAGAGGGACCTTGGAGTCCAAGTCCATAGGACACTCAAAGTTGCTGCACAAGTTGACTCTGTGGTTAAGAAGGCATACGGTGCATTGGCCCTCATCAATTGTGGGATTGAGTTTAGGAGCCGAGAGGTAATGTTGCAGCTATATAAGACCCTGGTCACACCCCACTTGGAGTACTATGCTCAGTTCAGGTCGCCTCACCACAGGAAGGATGTGGAAACCACAGAAAGGGTGCAGAGATTTACAAGGATGTTGCCTGGATTGGGGAGCATGCCTTCTGAGAATAGGTTGAGTGAACTTGGGCTTTTCTCCTTGAAGCAACGAAGGATGAGAGGCAACCTGATAGAGGTGTACAAGATAATGAGAGGCATTGATCATGTGGATAGTCAAAGGCTTTTTCCCAGGGCTGAAATGGCTATCACGAGAGGGCACAGTTTTAAGGTGCTTGGAAGAAGATACAGAGGAGATGTCAGAGGTAAGTTTTTTACGCAGAGAGTGGTGAGTGCGTGGAATGGACTGCCTGTGACGGTGGTGGAGGTGGATGCAATAGAGTCTTTTAAGAGACTCCTGGATAGGTACATGAAGCATAGGAAAATAGAGGGCTATTGGTAAGCCTAGGTAGCTCTAAGGTAAGGACATGCTTAGCACAGCTTTGTGGGCCAAAGGTCCTGTATTGTGCTGTAAGTTTTCTATGTTTCTATGTTCCTTACCCACACTGGCATTCTTAAAAAATTGTTACAGAAACAGCTATTAAAACAACTTGCAAAGAGATTCAACAAAGATGAATTTCATGGCTCAAGAATATTGTGCAATTTGATGCACTTAATCCTTTATGCTAATGAATTGGTGTGTTTAATCATACCTACTTTTATCTGTTTGTATTTTATTTTGTTATAACTTTGTGAGGATCTGCCAATTAACATGCAATCTACGCCAAACAGTCATGGTGCTTAGACTGTGATAAAAGTTTAAGAAATCAACTGTAATGAGGATTTGCAAGCTCTAAGCTGTGAATAATATCACTTGGGAAATGATTAAAATACCCACATGGCATTTTTCTGCCTACTATTCTAATGTTGACATTAGCCATTTTTCTTATGAGCATCAGCTCACTTTAAATAAAACTAATTAATCCCTTCCTTAAAAATAACAAGAAAGGGAATGTCATCAAAACTTATAACCTTTAAAAGGCTGCAATAATAAAACATTTCAATAGATTTTGACTGTTTCCTTTCTGCAGAAGATCATCGAAGCCCACGCCCAGTTATCAATAAAAGAATAAAATTCCCTAATGAACAGCAATTTTTACCTCCTGATTCAGTAAGGCAATGCTACTGAAAAGACATTACTGCGGTTTAAACTTTCCTGTGTTGCCAGACAGTTCCTAAGAAAGATTACCACATTGAACACCAAATGCTATCTCCTTTGCTTTTCACCAGCTGGTCACTAATCATTCTGATTAAATAATGTTTGACCATGCTGGAGATTATTACATATTAAAACAGGAGGTAAACCCGATTTTAGTAAAATTTTATGCATATGGAAAAATTTTGCAATTCTTTATTACTGTGGGCTACATTTCAAAATATTAAGTTTTATTAACACTTTTTTTAACACTAGAAACTCAATTCGTACTTAAAGTTTGTTGGAAGTGAGATGCGATATTGCAAAAAGAACTAGTAAAGTGGTGGGAAGATGGCACAGCCTTGGGTGACATCTGCCTTCACTGAGAATAGTTCTGATGTAGGTCCCTGGTTACAATCACGATGAAGAAGTTCCACAGTCCTTTCCAAGGCAGGTGTTTTCATGAGGCTGAGAAAGGTCATTTAAAGTGACTGCTGCTGCCCTTGTGTTTGTCTTGGAGCTGTTGCAGGGTGAAGATTGGGTTCAAACTGATTCTGATTCTGATTATCGTCTAACAATAAATGTGAATGGCCAAACCCTGGAAAGAGTGGAGGACTTCCATATTTTAGGGGTTAACTCCCAGTAAAGTTCGACAGCAATGATGAAGTTCACCACGTCCACCAATGCAACAGAACAGTCTTTGGCTAACTGAGAAAAAAGAATGTTTAAAACTCAGTACCTCAGACATGGCAGAAGATTCATGGTCTACCAGGCCAGCAATGAACATATGCTTCCAAGACAAGTATTACTTACAGCAGGCCTTCAGGAAACGAGAATGATACCACCAATGCTGTCTTTGAAAACTTCTCCAAATTCACTGGAAGAATAAATGAACCAATATTAGTATGGTCCCTCAGGTCAATATTCTTAATCTCAAGGCTTTAATTACTCTCCAATAGCTGTGTTGGGCTGGCCACGTCATTTGCATGCACTACACCAGCTCTTAAAATATGTACTCTGTTCCCAGTTCTGTCCTGGGAAGAGATTAAGTGGTGGAGAAAAAATTCAAGGAGGTGTTCAAAACCTCCTCAAAGAAAAGCAACAATCCCATGCACTAGTGGGCATCTCTGAAACATGACTCTTCCTAGTAGATAAATTAGGACAGTATTAGAATATAAAAACAATGTGTTGGTAAGGAAGATTAGATTTTGTTTATTTTTACAGCTATCTTCACACCGAACTTTGATAAAGTGGTTACAATATATTTGTACTTTTGCAACTATTTATAACTTGCAACTAAAGTTTGACTGATGATCTGAGAATCCATCACAACTTTAGGAGTTTTTGAAGCCATAATGGGATAGTAACCGTCTTTTAGCAGTGACCAATGAAGAACTGGGTCTTTCACATAATACAATTTAAAGAACAGTCCTTCATCAATATTGCACTGAAAAAAATAAAGTAAATGATAAACAGCTGGTGTTAGTTTCAGCTAATTGCTTAGCACTAATGAATAGAGAAGCATGCAGGCATTGATTAATATTTTTAGTGCTTTCACAAAGACAAAAGCTCACAGGAAATACACTTGAGGATTGTCAGATAGTAAAAGTTTTGCTGACATTCAAATAAAAGACTTTCTTTTCTGGTGGGGAATATGTAGGGAGCTTTTGAATAGATTGGGTTGTGTTCATCAAGATGTTAGAATTAATTGAAATAAATAACTGAGATTATTCTGAGGATAATGAAGCAGTGATAACATACTTGAAAACCCCAAGTATTTAATAGATGATAAAGTTCTTTATCTAAGATTAACAAAACAGATTAAGAATCATAGCAATTTAACTAATTGGAGTTTTAACTGTACTAACAGTGGGAAAGGGAAACAATAAATGGCAAAAGCTGCACTTGGGCCAGTGTCTACCAAATTCTGAAGAGATGTAATATGGATCTTCTGATTTTTCCAAGTAGAAGACTGCTTTGTAAAATAATTTATGATACCATACCCTACAAACAAGTAATGGACACCTGCAGTTCCAAATATTTTAGAAGTTTGCCACAGAAAATTTTCCACATTACCTATATTAAAGCAATGTGGCGGGTTCTCCAGGGCAATTTGCAAAGGTTCCATAATGAACAAGAACTTCATCTGTAAGTTTCACTTAATAAAAATGGCAGGTTCCCAGTGTAATCCAGTATTGAAATTATCATTGCAAGGTATTCCCTATGGAGATGTTGTAAATTCTCATTGTTCTCAGCTTATAGTAGGATAGGTATGATCTTTGCAGACAGTTCTTAAATGGCATACCACAACACAAGCAACATTCTTCTGGCTGCATAAGCGTGTTAATACTGAATAAATTGATTCAAAAATTATGGGCAGGATTGGAAGAGAGTTCCAAATCTTTCAGAGGGACCTAGGCAGGCTTGTGATAAATGTTGCACATGAGAAGCATATTTTTGGGCAAGAGATCAATGGAAAACTCCCAAGCCTTTAGTCAGGGTCAATAAATTGATAAGGATTTATCTGTAAGGACAAAAATGCAACATGCATTGCTTGCACTTCAGGAAATCCTGCACACAGACAAATGTCCATGTCCATGTTGCCAGCTTCCCTGGAATGAAACTAAATCAAAGTAAGTCTTCCATTCATGGATATGGAGTTTTAAAGACCTTTCTAATGCAGTAGTGGGCAACCAACAGTGATAGGTGGCAGAGATCATTAGCCACAGCTTGGAATCTCAATGTTCAGACCTCGAGAGTGGCCAAAAGCCTGATCTCAATGAAGAAAGCAGTTAATGAACAAATGTGATATTATATTTGAGATCAAGGAGGTTTCAAGTCACAGTCAGGATGCAAAATATCCAGTTTGATTGCTGGTCTTTTATTAGCATGGTTTAAAGTGAAGCTGGGCTGGTAAAACCTGATTTTTTTTGTGAGTCAATAAGAACTGTCAATTTTCAGATTAGTGAGTTTAGAAGTTTCACTGCAGAGGAGTTTTTCCATTTGACTACAATTGACATCATTTGGAGAATCATTTGCACAGGGTATAAAAAAATCAACCAATATGCTAGACAAATCAGAGTACATGTGTTAAATTCATCATCTCTAGTTGGGAATCAGAATTAGAATTAGGTTTGTTGTCACTGACAAAGTTATGAAATTCGTTGTTTTCTGGAAGCAGTGCATTACAGGCATAAAATTACTATAAGTTACAATAAATAAATAAATAGTGCAAATGAGATGTAGCAAGGTAGTTGCTCATGTGTGCTGTAGAGTATTAAATTCTGTAAGAAATATTGGATATAAGTCTGAACAATTCCAAGTGACACTTTAACTCTTTGTGATCTCACAGCATGTAAGGTGTCTGTACAAGTTAAGCACTGTAGGTTTGTTAAATGTTTGCTAACAGTGGCTGGATCCTTTTTGGCTTCAAGAACTAGTGGCATGAGAACGAAAGACCAAAGAGTCGATCAGAATCAGAATCAGGTTTATTTATCACCAACATATGTCGTGAAATTTGTTAACTTAGCAGCTGCAGTTCAATGTAATACATAATATAGAGGAAAACTGATAATATTAACAAATAATTAAATCAATTACAGTATATGTATATTGAATCGATTAGAAATCGTAAAAAAAAAAGCAGAAATAACATATACTAAAAAACTGAGGTAGTGTTCAAGGGTTCAATGTTTATTTAGGAATTGGACGGCAGAGGAGAAGAAGCTGTTCCTCAGTCACTGAGTGTGTGCCTTTAGGCTTCTGTACCTCCTACCTGATGGTAGCAGTGAGAAAAGGACATGCCCTGGATGCTGGGGGTCCTTAATAATGGACGCTGCCTTTCTGAGACACCACTCCTTGAAGATGTCCTGGGTACTTTGTAGGCTAGTACCCCCAGATGGAACTGACTAGATTTAAAACCCTCTGCAGCTTCTTTCAGTCCTGTGCAGTAGCAATCCTCCATACCAGACGGTGATGCAGCCTGTCAGAATGCTCCCTGTGGCACAACTATAGTAGTTTCTGAGTGTACTTGTTGACATTCCAAATCTCTTCAAACTCCGAATGAAGTATAGCCACTGTTTTGCCTTCTTTATAACAAGAATATTTAATTGCATCCATTGAGAGTTCTGCTGCTACACGAGTCACCCTGAGGCTGTCTGTCTCTGTGTCTCTCAATGCTTGTGGATTGAAGCCCTATTTATTGAGGCATCCTTCGCTCAATGCTGGGACTTCACCCAGACCGAGGAATCACGATTATTGCTGCCTAGGATGTACCCGGCGTGATTTCACAAGTTGGAATTCGAAGCTCCCGCCCACAGCCAAAATCAAGTCCATCAACGACAGCAACAATCAAGTGGACACGAAGGACCTGGATTTGTGCAAATAAATCTCTAACCCATATAAACAAAATGAATACAATAGATAGAGAGTTATAAATGAACAAAATATAGGTAAATGTGCACCAGGATAAACTTTATAATATATGTTATAATTGACCTTAGATTGTGACGTGGGGCGGGAGAAACATCCAGGATCATTTTTCTCCAATGCAAAGACAAGCAAATTCAAAATGCAGACAGTCAAAACCAGACTCAGGTGGTGAATTTTGTGGAGCAGCACCTTACAACTAGGAAATACTATTCATGATTGAAAACAGACACTCGATTGGAATTGCAGAAAACAGAGGGGAATCGTTCAATATAGGAAGACAAAAAAATGAGAAAAGATCTAGAAAGTACTGGAGAAATAGGACACATTTGAGTCATTTGCTACAAATTAGAAATGCCATTGTGAGCTTATGGTATTGCAGATATATTCCACCAAATACAAAACTAGATTAGGAATTTCCAAGCATAATTAAGCTTAACTCAGTAGGCACACTTCGTGTTGGGCACATGACCAAGTGGTTAAGGCATTCGTCTATGGATCTGAAGGTCGCTAGTTCGAGCCTCAGCTGTGGCAGTGTGTTTGTGTCCTTGAGCAAGGCACTTAATCACACATTGCTCTAGTGTCTGTGCGAGGAGTGGCGCCCCACACAGACTTCCAATCTGCGCCTTGTAAGGCATGAAGAATGCCTGATGCAGGCCTCTGAGTCAATGTTCCCTCCCTCCAGCAGGCACTTTGGGAATATAATTTGTGTACACAATGATATCAATATGCACAATAGTTATTTCTGCCTTAAATTTAGCAATTGAAATAGTGATGTTTGACCTACAACCATTAGTTTTACATCTCAATAAAGCAAAATAAAACAGGTACAAAGTTACCAAGGAAACTTAAGGGGAAGGATCCTCACAGAGAGAAAAAAAATATTTTTTCTATGCATGTGACTGGCTATGTTATCAATTCTCTGCCTGTATTGGAAATCATATAAGTTACATGTTGCTTACTACAGTTTATAAGAGCACTGATATAAATGGCAATCTTCCCCCCCCCCCCCCACACACACACACACACACACACACACACACACACACACACACTATCATAAATAGTGTTCACAGGGGTGAATGTAAATGTGGATGGTGAGTGATATGTCCTTTCTTTCGGAGAAATTAGAACTACGGCCATAGTTGTCACTTATTTTTGTCTTAAGATAGAATGAACTGAAAATTTCTTTCAGTTGTTTGAGTCTTTGGAACACTTTTCTTCAAAGGATTGTGGAAGCAAAGTCCCTGAGGTGGAGTTGGATAGTCTCTTGATAATAGGAGAGTGAACTATCACCAGGAGATAGGCAGAAAGGCAAAGCTGAGGATACCATCAAAACAGCCAAGGCCTTATTGTATAGCACATCATACTTGAAAGCCTGATTAGCCTTCTGTGTCCTTTTCAGACACTGTAACCCATGGTGTTTCCTCTCATCCCCGTGGCAACCCTTGCTGCAGCTGTCCGAGCTGCCATGGTGTAAGGTTTCTTAAGGCTCTGCCAACACCTTCCAAACTTTCGGGCAGCAATGATGAGACAGAAGAAAAGTCTTCTGACTGTTCAATTGGGTATTGTACTGGTCATACTGTACTATAGTAGAGGAAAAGATAAATTTTTAAAAAGAGTTTTTCCCCAATTTTGTAATTATTTTGTGGTCACTGAATAGGTGTTAGTGCTATATACATCACCCATTTTAGCTCTACTAATAAGAATGAAATCTGACAATTCTAGTTATGGTCGTATCATTCACAGTCACATCAGTCATCCTTTCAGCCTGAAATTGATTCATCTTCATGTTCTAAAGGAGAAGGAAGTATGCATTAACTAATCTCTCCACTTGATGATTAAGAAAAATGGTATATATGATCATTTTGAGTAATTGTTGAAGAGCAATTGAAACAATGAGCTTTTAGTTACAATACCAATCAATCAGTGAACATAATATTTTATCAGGAAGTAGCTCTGACAGCCCTATGTAGTTCATTATTGCAATCACATCTAACATATCAGTCACAAGCTAAATTACAGATAGGCAGATCAAAAGCATATTACAAAGAGACTCATTGTTCCCATCTCAAACATCATCGAAGGCTAAGGCAAGATGATTATAACAGAGCTCAGGATTATTTAGATGCAAACATTTTGCTGGAGTTACTTTGCAGAAAATATACACATTCTTGTGGAATTATCCTCACAAGTTCAGATATATTAAAAGAATCAACATCAAAATGAATTATGCACAATCTGCAAATAAAACAAATTTAATAGGATTAGTTCTCATTCATCCCATGCTTTCTGACTAAAGAATTTGATTAAAGACTGTTGACATCATAACATATGGAGGGGAATAAAATTCCTACAGTTTTGCACAGCAGATCTCCCCAGGTGTGAAAATCAATTCTCAATGTTTAAAACATTAATAGATTTGGGGAATAATTGTGGATAAAAAGTTTTCCAGGTTGCATGGCAACTCAGTTCTGATGTTTCATCACCCCATCAACTAACCTTTCAGTTATTTAGACATTAAGCTCTTCTTAAATTATATATAAAGTCCTCTCATTTAGGATATTCATTCAACCTGCATCTTGGACCAAGGGTTTGGATGCCTGAAGTCAGACTCTTTTTGATATCAATTTGAGATGTCACTTTGCTACTCTGCACAATCATAAATTTTATTGTTCAATCTTGCAAAGGGGTTTCGAAACCATAATTCTTAAGCATGGGCATCAGTGATAAGCTAAGCTATTTTGTAGGGGCAATTTTCAAATGATTGTTTGTTTTCATAATTAGGCAGTATTCAGGACTGGGCATGTAATAACAAGCATCATGCGATGACCATTTCCAGAGGAACAAATCACAACACATATACTTAGCATTCGATGACATCATCATCAACAGAAACTCCAAAGGACCATCCATATAAATATTGAAGCTACAAGAACAGATCAGAGACTCTTATTCATCCAAGACACACGAACAGCACTTTACAAACCCAGAGCCTCTCATGACAAGGATAGCTGGTGCATAGGAGCACCACCACGTCTACCCTACACCCACTCTGGAACAAGTCACACACCACTTTGTCTTGGTAATATATCACTAGATCTTTCACTGTGGCCTGTACGTGCTAAAATTTGCTTCCCATCAGGATTCATCATAAGGACTGCAATAGATTAAAAAAATCACCTTCTCCAGAGCAATTTGGGATGGGCCATAAACACTGACCTTCCCAGCAATATCAGGATCCCGAGAATTGATAAATAAATAAATACACCTGCCAGGGGAAGTGTATGAATCTACCCATTTTTTTCTCTTTTGAGAATTGCAAGTTTTAGCATTTAGGATTGATGAGACATAACTTATAATTTTGCTGCTTCAATTAATTTTGTCATGAGGTACTCTGCTGAATGGCAGCTGTTGTTTTCTGAGCTAGACTTGTTATGACATTTCCACGTCTACACAGATTTTAAAAAAATTGTGGCATCCTCCACATTGTTTCTTGGTCTCACGGGATGTTGCAGATGATATCATCTTACTCCAGATGACCTGGAACTTTGGAGCTTTATTGTTGAAAGGAATGGGAAGTGTTTGCTTCTCATTCTGTTCATCATGTACTCAGTAAGACTTCCAAGGTACCATCGTCATTCTGGCTGCATGTTATTACAGAGAAGATTTAATATGCTGATACTTGCAATAAATGTTATCAATTATGCTGTTTTCACTTATTATGGATAGTTTTTGGGAGGATGTTATTAAGATTGTTCAGTCATTTGTTATGTGCTGTGTCATATGATATGGGCGATCATGGGCTCTTCATGATCATGATTGTTTGCAATCTTTTCTGAACAAGAAGTTTACTGTTGCCTTCTTCTGGTCAGTGTCTTTACAAGACGTGTGATCCCAGCCATTACCAATACACCAGGTTATTTGCCTGGTGTCAGTGGTCGCACAACCAGGAATTGACATTTTCACCAGCTGCTCATACGGCCATCCAGAAACCGCTCCCATGGCTTCACCAGATCCTGATCTGGGGCTAAGCAAGTGCTACACCTTGCCCAAGGGTGACCTGCAGGCTAGTGGAGGGAAGGAGCACCTTACACCTACTTTGGTAGAGACATAGCTCTACACCAACACCCCGTTATTAAGTTAATTGAACAAAATAAGCAGCATAACGGCTTGTAAGTGATTTTTCCCTGACGTAGAAGCCAAATTTGTATTGTGTTCAAAATATATGGAAACGTGACTTCAGGTGAGAGAAAGATTATCCTACACAAGGACATTAGAACTTGTAGACGGAGCAGGTAAACCCGTCCTCAACTCTGCTTCTCCATTCAAATAGCTGTTACGTACC
Organism: Mobula hypostoma; assembly: GCF_963921235.1. Lineage (NCBI taxonomy): Eukaryota > Metazoa > Chordata > Chondrichthyes > Myliobatiformes > Myliobatidae > Mobula > Mobula hypostoma. Next base: position 88,305,614 of record NC_086101.1, on the reverse strand, counting down.
CCGTAACTGGGTTGCCAAACCAGCAGAAATGGATCACTCAGTTGGAGTCTGGGTTACTAGAACTAAGGAAGTTTTATTAAAGAAACAAGCAACACAGTACTCTAATCAAAAGGATAATAAATGCAACAGTTCAGCAATGATAAACACACATGTACACAGAATTAGGATAACAGGATCAATCAAGCTCTATCGTCGTCCAGGGGTAAATGACCAGTTTCAAAGTGACGCAAAGTTCAGTTCAATTGAGTTCAGTTTAGTTCACAGTAATCACTGCCGTGGGAAATGAACAGTGGGGGGAAGGAGAGAGAGAGCAAAAACGAATGAATATTCAAACGGCTTCCACACAGACCTTCGATATTCTACGCAGTCAGCTTTCGGGCGAGCCCTTTGTGATGTCTTCTGAGGTCACCAACCGTGACCCCTCTGTTTCCAGATACAATCGTTTCTCTGCGGTGAACCTGGCACCCAGGCAAGGGCGGACACACACCAGGTTCCCACCGATTGTACCTTTCCACCCTGTGCGTCAATGGCTTGGTCCCGCGATCAGCCCTCCAAAACCTCCCACCGACTTGTGGGAGACGCACCGCTTCCAGAGTCTCGTTACCTCGGGGTGTCATGTTTGTCCTGCCTTAGCGAACCTGTCCCTTTTTATCCTCCTGCTGGGGTATCGCCTGTCCATCATTTCAAACAGTTCAGGGTTCAAAGGGGGAGCCGATCTTAACAACTCTCCTTCCGTTAAACTCTCCCGTTCCTTCATTAACATCTCCAAATGCTGCTCCATTGTTTTCCTTATCTCTCTTTCTCCTGAAGACAGGTGGCAGACCAACTGAGTGATCCATTTCTGCTGGTTTGGCAACCCAGTTATGGGGTACATAACATAGCATATATCTGATCCGATCCCCATCATCACTTTTCATTCTCATCCCATTACATGAACTCCTCTCCACAAATCAGCTTGTGTCATTTCATTTCCCTTTGAAATATATTTTTTGGGTCAACATTAGCAATATTTAAATGAGAAGCAAGTGGGCAGACATGTGAATGTGGAATGAGGCTGCAACAAAATTGTAGTGCTTTGCATGTGGTGACATTGCGAATTGCCACCCACATTTCATGGAGAAACAGACAAAAAAAGTCAAAAATTTGTTTTGTAAATGTCATTAATGGGCCATCTTGAAAAAGTGAAGTAATCCGTGCTACATCTGAGATGTGCAGAAGTCACAACATGGATCTCTGGCTTACAAATAACCATATAACCATATAACAATTACAACACGGAAACAGGCTATCTCGGCCCTTTTAGTCCGTGCCGAACTCTTACTCTCTCACCTAGTCCCACTGACCTGCACTCAGTCCATAATCCCCCATTCCTTTCCTGTCCATATAGCTGTCCAATTTAACTTCAAATGACAACATCGAACCTGCGTCAACCACTTCCGCTGGAAGCTTGTTCCACACAGCTACCACTCTCTGAGTAAAGAAGTTCCCCCTTATGTTACCCCTAAACTTTTTCCCTTTAACTCTCAACTCATGTCCTCTTGTTTGAATCTCCCCCACTCTCAATAGAAAACGCCTTTCTACGTCAACTCTATCTATCCCCCTCATAATTTTAAATACCTCTATCAAGTCACCCCTCAACCTTCTACGTTCCAAGGAATAAAGACCCAACTTGTTCAACCTTTCCCTGTAACTTAGGAGATGAAACCCAGGTAACATTCTAGTAAATCTTCTCTGTACTCTCTCAATTTTGTTGACACCTTTCCTACAATTCAGTGACCAGAACTGTACACAATACTCCAAATTTGGCCTCACCAATGCCTTGTACAATTTCAACATTACATCCCTACTCCTATACTCAATGGTCTGATTTATAAAGGCCAGGATACCAGAAATTTTCTTCACCACCCTATCCCCATGAGATTCCACCTTTGGGGAACTATGCACCATTATTCCTAGATCCCTCTGTTCTACTGCATTCTTCAATGCCCTACCATTTATCATGTATGTCCTATTTTGATTAGTCCTACCAAAATGTAGCACCTCACAATTATCAGCATTAAACTCCATCTGCTATCTTTCAGCCCACTCTTCTAATTGGCCTAAATCACTCTGCAAGCTTTGAAAACCTACTTCTTTATCCACAACTCCACCTATCTTGGTATCATCTGCATATTTACTAATCCAATTTACCACCCCATCATCCAGATCATTAATGTATATGACAAACAACATTGGACCCAGTACAGATCTCTGAGGCACACCACTAGTCACCGGCCTCCAATCTGACAAACAGTAATCCACCACTACTCTCTGGCATCTCCCATCCAGCCACTGCTGAATCCATTTTACCACTTCAATATTAATACCTAACGACTGAACTTTCCTAACTAACCTTCCATGTGGATCCTTGTCAAAGGCCTTACTGAAGTCCATATAGACAACATCCACCGCTTTACCCTCATCAACTTTCCTCGTAACCTCTTCAAAAAATTCAATAAGATTTGTCAAACTTGACCTTCCACGCACAAATCCATGTTGACTGTTCCTAATCAGGCCTTGTCTATCCAGATAATTATATATACCATCTCTAAGAATACTTTCCATCAATTTACCCACCACTGACGTCAAACTCACAGGCTGATAATTGCTAGGTTTACTCTTAAAACCCTTTTTAAACAATGGAACCACATGAGCAGTACGCCAGTCCTTCGGCACCATCCCCGTTTCTAATGACATTTGAAATATTTCTGTCAGAGCCCCTGCTATTTCCACACTGACTTCCCTCAAGGTCCTAGGGAATACCCTGTCAGGACCCGGAGACATCCACTTTTATATTCCTTAAAAGCGCCAGTACTTCCTCTTCTTTAATCATCATAGTTTCCATAACTACCCTACTTGTTTCCCTTATCTTACACAATTCAATATCCTTCTCCTTAGTGAATACCGAAGAAAAGAAATTGTTCAAAATCTGCCCCATCTCTTTTGGCTCCGCTCATAGTTGTCCACTCTGATTCTCTAAGGGACCAATTTTATCCTTCACTAACCTTTTGCTATTACTATAACTGTAGAACCCCTCGGGATTAATTTTCACCTTACTTGCCAAAGCAACCTCATATCTTCTTTTAGATTTTCTAATTTCTTTCTTAAGATTCTTTTTACATTCTTTATATTCCTCGACTACCTCATTTACTCCAAGCTACCTATATTTATTGTAGATCTCTCTCTTTTTCCAAACCAAGTTTCCAATATCCCTTGAAAACCATGGCTTTCTCAAATTTTTAACCTTTCCTTTCAACGTAACAGGAACATAAAGATTCTGTACCCTCAAATTTTCACCTTTAAATGATCGCCATTTCTCTATTACATCCTTCCAATAAAACAACTTGTCCCAATCCACTCCTTCTAAATCCTTTTACATCTCCTCAAAGTTAGCCTTTCTCCAATCAAAAATCTCAACCCTGGGTCTAGTCCTATCCTTCTCCATAATTATATTGAAACTAATGGCATTGTGATCACTGGATCCAAAGTGCTCCCCAACACATACCTCCATCACCTGACCTATCTCATTCCCTAACAGGAGATCCAACTCTGCCCCTTCTCTCGTTGGTACATCCATGTATTGCTGCAAAAAACTATCTTGCACACATTTTACAAACTCCAAGTCATCCAGCCCTTTTGCAGCAAACAACAGGAATTCTGCAGATGCTGGAAATTCAAGCAACACACATCAAAGTTGCTGGTGAACGCAGCAGGCCAGGCAGCATCTGTAGGAAGAGGTGCAGTCGACCTTTCAGGCCGAGACCCTTTGTCAGGACTAACTCTTCCTTCAGTCAGTCCTGACGAAGGGTCTCGGCCTGAAACGTCGACTGCACCTCTTCCTAGAGATGCTGCTTGGCCTGCTGCGTTCACCAGCAACTTTGATGTGTGTTGCTGCCCTTTTACAGAATGGGTTTCTCAGTCTATGTGTGGAAATTGAAAATCTCCCACAATCACAACCTTGTGCTTAGAACAAATATCTGCTATCTCCGTACAAATTTGCTCCTCCAATTCTCGCTAAAAATAGAAAATAGATAATAGAAAATCCTGTCTTGTATGATTTAACCTACTTCAAATTACAAATGACAAATAAAAGCTACCATTGTAGTCTTCAACCTTGGATGCCCTAGAGATCACTCTAGAGCAGGGGTTCTAAATCTGGAGCCCGCAGACCCCTCAGGGGTCTACAATTTCCAGTAGTCTGTGAACTGGGATGAGAAAAAATTTACTGACAACACTAATAAACTGAAGATATTGTAGGTGAGCTCTTCCTCCTCCCTCCCTTCCCATACCATTCCTTCTTCTCCCAGACAGCAAAGAATTCCCACTAGGCAAATGAGTGGAAAGGCAGCATTGATGAATCTGCTCCAACACAGCTTCCTTTTGTTCTGGTGCAGTGGTAGAAAATAACATATGCGAAGGTCCATCCTTTGATAAAGTAGACATAACTGCTTGTGTGTTATCAAGTGTTCACTTCTTTTTACTTTCCTGTATGATCACAAGGATCTCTTTCTGGTCCCTTATATTTCACATTCTTTCTGTAGAGTCCTCAAGATGAGACAGGAACAGCTGAATTCACTGTCCTCAAAATATCCCAACACTCACTTGATCTGGAGTTCTCTGATAAAGAGTTTCAGCCATACAGTCACCATTTCAGTCCAAAGTTGCTGGATGGTTCTAATCTCTCCAGACCTCTACTCAAAGAATAAAGTGTAACAATGGTTTTCATTAACACTGATAAACTGGGTTTGGCCCTTGTGTGCATTGTTGGTATGCATACAGTAGAAAGCAGGTATCTTGCAGAAGTAGTGTTTCCTCAACCACTAGTCTTTGGTTGGTTGGTTGATGAAGCTCCTGGAAAAACTGTTGTGGAAAGGTCCTTCACATCGGAATTGCTCCAGCTTCTCTGCATAGCCTGTACGTATACCTGAAAATGATGAGGACCAAACGAATGACTTCATTAAGCCATACCACCCAAGACTTCTTGAATATCGGTGACGCTTGACAAATAACATGTTAGTAGATGTGAACAGTTTTGAGCCCCTTATTTAAGAGATCATGTGCTAACATTGGAAGGGATTCAGAGGAGGTTCACGAGAATAATTCCAGGAATGGAAGTCCTTTTGTATGAGGAGCAATTGATGGCTCTGGGTATTTATTCTCTGGAATTTAGAAAAATATGGGGCGGGGTGGGGGGGAACATCATTGAAACCTATCGAATGATTGAAGGTCTAGATGGAGTGAATGTGGAGAGGATGTTTCCAATGCTGGGTGAGTCTGGGACCAGAGGGCACAACCTCAGAATAGAGAGATGTCCATTTCGAACGGATGACGAGGAATTTATTTAACCAGATGGTGGTGAATCTGTGAATTTCATTGCCACAGGCAACTGTGGAGGCCAGGTCATTGGGTATATTTAAGGTGGAGGTTGATAGGTTCTTAATTAGTCAGGGCATGAAAAGTTATGGGGAGAAGGCAGAAGAATGGGTTGAGAGGGAGATGTATCAGCCATGAAGAAATAGCAAAATAGGTTCAATGGAAAAATGACCTAATTTTGTTCCCATGTCTTATGGTTTTATGATCTAAACATGCAACTCTCTTTGTAGTCAGTTAGGTTTCGGGGGATCCTTTAACAACATATGTGGGGCAAAAAATTGAAATGGCAGAGGATTCTTGAGGAAAGAAGATTGTTTTTAAACTGGAAATGACAGATTCTCCATGTACTTAACACATTGTATTTTCTATTTATTCAATTACTGTTGTACTTTCTACAATTACAGTTTAATAAGACAGTGTGTACATCAATTCAGCAATGCACAATGACTGATGTCAATATCTAAAACTATGTGTACTTCTCGCAAACACGAGGAAATCTGCAGATGCTGGAATTTCAAGCAACACACATAAAAGTTGCTGGTGAACGCAGCGGGCCAGGCAGCATCTCTAGGAAGAGGTACAGTCAACGTTTCGGGCCGAGACCCTTCGTCAAGACTAACTCAAAGAAGAGCTAGTAAGAGATTTGAAAGTGGGAGGGGGATGGGAGATCCAAAATGATAGGAGAAGACAGGAGGGGGAGGGATGGAGCCAGGAGCTGGAAAGTTGATTGGCAAAAGGGATATGAGAGGATCATGGGACAGGAAGCCTGTCCGCCAGAGAGAGCAGGATCTCCCAGTGGCTACACATCTGAATTCCACGTCCCATTCCCATTCTGATATGACTATCCACGACCTCCTCTACTGTAAAGATGAAGCCACACTCAGGTTGGAGGAACAACACCTTATATTCCGTCTGGGTAGCCTCCAACCTGATGGCATGAACATTGACTTCTCAAACTTCCGCTAATGCCCCACTTCTCCCTCGTACCCCATCCGTTATTTATTTATATACACACATTCTTTTTTTCTCTCTCTCCTTTTTCTCCCTCTGTCCCTCTCACTATACCCCTTGCCCATCCTCTGGGTTTCCCCCCCTCCCCCTTTTCTTTCTCCCTGGGCCTCCTGTCCCATGATCCTCTCATATCCCTTTAGCCAATCACCTGTCCAGCTCTTGGCTCCATCCCTCCCCCACCTGCCTTCTCCTATCATTTTGGATCTCCCCCTCTCCCTTCCACTTTCAAATCTCTTACTAGCTCTTCTTTCAGTTAGTCCTAACGAAGGGTCTCGACCCGAAACATCGACTGTACCTCTTCCTAGAGATGCTGCCTGGCCTGCTGCGTCCACCAGCAACTTTTATGTGTGTTGCTATGTGTACTTCTAGTGTGATAAGCAATACCTTTCTCAATTGGGCTCTGGATATGTATCATGCTGGAAAAATACATACACAATTATTGCCAAACCTTCATGCTAAACTGACACTCAAACATGGAGTCTATATCTTGGGTACAGACATATTTCAGTTCACTAACTTTTTGAGTGAATTTGGTGTTGACGTTTTAGATCGCCTGTACATCTAGCTCAAGTAGAAAATTGTGAAAACTTGTATTGTTGCAAAATCTGCATTACACATAATTACTGCTGTGATTCCAGTATTTTAAAAAAGCCCAGCAAGACCAAGCAAATTTCTACCAGTTTACGAATATGACAGACTACTAATTGGCTTAATAGATCACATTTAATTTTCTTGAAGCCACATTTGGCAGCTTCTTCTGAATTTAAAATCCAGTCAATATACAGGGCAATAGGGTGGACATATGATTGCTTTGGTCTCCAGTGGAGCAGAAAGTATAATTATTGTAATCATTTGCCGTAACTGAAAGAAAAGCATGACGATTCTTGACTTACCCCTGTCATTTCCAGATTTTGATTGATATCCAATTAAAATATTAAGTGTAAAAATTCACAAGCTGAAATTGGAAATCTGGTAACTCTTTGCTACTTGTCCTACCTTTACTCTGGCATTGAGTTCAAGTTCAAGTTTGTTGTCATTCAACCATATACATGCATACTGCCAAATGAAACAACATCCCTCCAGACCAAGGTGCACAACATAGTACATATAACCTCACACACAACACATAAGGTAACATTACCACAAATAAACTGCAAATAATGAAGCGCATTTATGACACAAGTCAAAAAGTAAACAGTATGCGCTACTGGTGCTTCATACATAGAGGAGGTTGATGGAGGTTTGTTTTTAAATAGAATAATAGAGCACTACAGAATAGAAATGGGATCTTTGGCCCATCTAGTCCATACCAACCTGTTGTTCTGCTTAGTTCCATCAATCTACACCTGGACCATAGCCCTTCATGACACTCTTATCCATGTACTTAACCAAACTTCTGTCAAATGTTGAAATCTGCATCCACCACTTTCTCTGGAGCTCATTCCGCACTTGCTGAACCCTCTGAGTGAAGAGGTTTTCCCTCAGGTTCCCCTTAAATACTTCACTTTTCACCCTAAACATATGATGTCTAGTTCTAGTTTCACCCAGACTCAGCAGTAAAAGCCTGCTTGCATTAACCCTGTCTATACCCCTTGTAATATTGTATACCTCTATCAAATCTCCCCTCATTTTGCTACGCTTCAGGGAATAAAGTCCTAAACTGAAAAAGCTCTGGGAATAAGTCACCTCTTTTTTCAGATATGGGCCTAAAAATTCATTGGCACAACTTCACACAAATCAAAATAGTACAGCTGAAAATTGGCTTTTCTGGAATATAATTCTGGGTATTTTGGTAGCTGATGGAAACAATTGACAACTTGATGGGATTTTCATTCCTCATAGAATCCTTTACCTGGTTTATAATTTCTTCTATTAATATTAACCTAACTGGGCTGAAGATTCACAGTACTTAATTACTCTCAGAACAACCAGAATTAACTACCTTAACCCATATTAATTTGAAACTATCATATTTAAACTGTTAGCTGCATTCTTTCCATTCAGTGGCATCTGCAAACTCCAATAGACTCTCACACACATGCTTGAATGCCAAGCCCATGGAAGTCAGGCTTATGGGCTCTGTCAGATTTTTAGTCTTGGGCTATTGCTACTGATGGCGGTGCCACCCAGGACATCCCTCTTCTCATTGCTACCATCAGGAAGGAGGTACAGAAGGCACACGTTCACATTCAACAATTCAGGATCCATCGATTTCTCAATGGACATTGAACCCATGGACACCACCTCAATACTTTCTTTAATATATATATATATACACACTATATATACACACTATAATTCACAGTTATTTTCTATTAGTATGTATACACACACTATATATACACACTATAATTCACAGTTATTTTCTATTAGTATGTATACACACACTATATATACACACTATAATTCACAGTTATTCTCTATTAGTATGTATACACACACTATAATTCACAGTTATTTTCTATTAGTATGTATACACACACTATAATTCACAGTTATTTTCTATTAGTATGTATACACACACTATATACACACACTATAATTCACAGTTATTTTCTATTAGTATGTATACACACACTATAATTCACAGTTATTTTCTATTAGTATGTATACACACACTATATACACACACTATAATTCACAGTTATTTTCTATTAGTATGTATACACACACTATATATACACACTATAATTCACAGTTATTTTCTATTAGTATGTATACACACACTATAATTCACAGTTATTTTCTATTAGTATGTATACACACACTATAATTCACAGTTATTTTCTATTAGTATGTATACACACACTATAATTCACAGTTATTTTCTATTAGTATGTATACACACACTATAATTCACAGTTATTTTCTATTAGTATGTATACACACACTATATACACACACTATAATTCACAGTTATTTTCTATTAGTATGTATACACACACTATATATACACACTATAATTCACAGTTATTTTCTATTAGTATGTATACACACACTATATACACACACTATAATTCACAGTTATTTTCTATTAGTATGTATACACACACTATATACACACACTATAATTCACAGTTATTTTCTATTAGTATGTATACACACACTATATACACACACTATAATTCACAGTTATTTTCTATTAGTATGTATACACACACTATATACACACACTATAATTCACAGTTATTTTCTATTAGTATGTATACACACACTATATATACACACTATAATTCACAGTTATTTTCTATTAGTATGTATACACACACTATATACACACACTATAATTCACAGTTATTTTCTATTAGTATGTATACACACACTATAATTCACAGTTATTTTCTATTAGTATGTATACACACACTATATACACACACTATAATTCACAGTTATTTTCTATTAGTATGTATACACACACTATATACACACACTATAATTCACAGTTATTTTCTATTAGTATGTATACACACACTATATACACACACTATAATTCACAGTTATTTTCTATTAGTATGTATACACACACTATATACACACACTATAATTCACAGTTATTTTCTATTAGTATGTATACACACACTATATACACACACTATAATTCACAGTTATTTTCTATTAGTATGTATACACACACTATATACACACACTATAATTCACAGTTATTTTCTATTAGTATGTATACACACACTATATATACACACTATAATTCACAGTTATTTTCTATTAGTATGTATACACACACTATATACACACACTATAATTCACAGTTATTTTCTATTAGTATGTATACACACACTATATACACACTATAATTCACAGTTATTTTCTATTAGTATGTATACACACACTATATACACACACTATAATTCACAGTTATTTTCTATTAGTATGTATACACACACTATATACACACACTATAATTCACAGTTATTTTCTATTAGTTATTTTTAATATGTATACACACACTATATACACACACTATAATTCACAGTTATTTTCTATTAGTATGTATACACACACTATAATTCACAGTTATTTTCTATTAGTATGTATACACACACTATAATTCACAGTTATTTTCTATTAGTATGTATACACACACTATATACACACACTATAATTCACAGTTATTTTCTATTAGTATGTATACACACACTATATATACACACTATAATTCACAGTTATTTTCTATTAGTATGTATACACACACTATATACACACACTATAATTCACAGTTATTTTCTATTAGTATGTATACACACACTATATACACACACTATAATTCACAGTTATTTTCTATTAGTATGTATACACACACTATAATTCACAGTTATTTTCTATTAGTATGTATACACACACTATATACACACACTATAATTCACAGTTATTTTCTATTAGTATGTATACACACACTATATATACACACTATAATTCACAGTTATTTTCTATTAGTATGTATACACACACTATATACACACACTATAATTCACAGTTATTTTCTATTAGTATGTATACACACACTATATACACACACTATAATTCACAGTTATTTTCTATTAGTATGTATACACACACTATATACACACACTATAATTCACAGTTATTTTCTATTAGTATGTATACACACACTATATACACACACTATAATTCACAGTTATTTTCTATTAGTATGTATACACACACTATATACACACACTATAATTCACAGTTATTTTCTATTAGTATGTATACACACACTATATACACACACTATAATTCACAGTTATTTTCTATTAGTATGTATACACACACTATATACACACACTATAATTCACAGTTATTTTCTATTAGTATGTATACACACACTATATACACACACTATAATTCACAGTTATTTTCTATTAGTATGTATACACACACTATAATTCACAGTTATTTTCTATTAGTATGTATACACACACTATAATTCACAGTTATTTTCTATTAGTATGTATACACACACTATATACACACACTATAATTCACAGTTATTTTCTATTAGTATGTATACACACACTATATACACACACTATAATTCACAGTTATTTTCTATTAGTATGTATACACACACTATATACACACACTATAATTCACAGTTATTTTCTATTAGTATGTATACACACACTATATACACACACTATAATTCACAGTTATTTTCTATTAGTATGTATACACACACTATATACACACACTATAATTCACAGTTATTTTCTATTAGTATGTATACACACACTATATACACACACTATAATTCACAGTTATTTTCTATTAGTATGTATACACACACTATATACACACACTATAATTCACAGTTATTTTCTATTAGTATGTATACACACACTATATACACACACTATAATTCACAGTTATTTTCTATTAGTATGTATACACACACTATATACACACACTATAATTCACAGTTATTTTCTATTAGTATGTATACACACACTATATACACACACTATAATTCACAGTTATTTTCTATTAGTATGTATACACACACTATATACACACACTATAATTCACAGTTATTTTCTATTAGTATGTATACACACACTATATACACACACTATAATTCACAGTTATTTTCTATTAGTATGTATACACACACTATATACACACACTATAATTCACAGTTATTTTCTATTAGTATGTATACACACACTATATACACACACTATAATTCACAGTTATTTTCTATTAGTATGTATACACACACTATATACACACACTATAATTCACAGTTATTTTCTATTAGTATGTATACACACACTATATACACACACTATAATTCACAGTTATTTTCTATTAGTATGTATACACACACTATATACACACACTATAATTCACAGTTATTTTCTATTAGTATGTATACACACACTATATACACACACTATAATTCACAGTTATTTTCTATTAGTATGTATACACACACTATATACACACACTATATATACACACTATAATTCACAGTTATTTTCTATTAGTATGTATACACACACTATATACACACACTATAATTCACAGTTATTTTCTATTAGTATGTATACACACACTATATACACACACTATAATTCACAGTTATTTTCTATTAGTATGTATACACACACTATATACACACACTATAATTCACAGTTATTTTCTATTAGTATGTATACACACACTATATACACACACTATAATTCACAGTTATTTTCTATTAGTATGTATACACACACTATATATACACACTATAATTCACAGTTATTTTCTATTAGTATGTATACACACACTATATACACACACTATAATTCACAGTTATTTTCTATTAGTATGTATACACACACTATATACACACACTATAATTCACAGTTATTTTCTATTAGTATGTATACACACACTATATAGACACACTATAATTCACAGTTATTTTCTATTAGTATGTATACACACACTATATACACACACTATAATTCACAGTTATTTTCTATTAGTATGTATACACACACTATATACACACTATAATTCACAGTTATTTTCTATTAGTATGTATACACACACTATATACACACACTATAATTCACAGTTATTTTCTATTAGTATGTATACACACACTATATACACACACTATAATTCACAGTTATTTTCTATTAGTATGTATACACACACTATATACACACACTATAATTCACAGTTATTTTCTATTAGTATGTATACACACACTATATACACACACTATAATTCACAGTTATTTTCTATTAGTATGTATACACACACTATAATTCACAGTTATTTTCTATTAGTATGTATACACACACTATATACACACACTATAATTCACAGTTATTTTCTATTAGTATGTATACACACACTATATACACACACTATAATTCACAGTTATTTTCTATTAGTATGTATACACACACTATATACACACACTATAATTCACAGTTATTTTCTATTAGTATGTATACACACACTATATTTCACAGTTATTTTCTATTAGTATGTATACACACACTATAATTCACAGTTATTTTCTATTAGTATGTATACACACACTATATACACACACTATAATTCACAGTTATTTTCTATTAGTATGTATACACACACTATATACACACACTATAATTCACAGTTATTTTCTATTAGTATGTATACACACACTATATACACACACTATAATTCACAGTTATTTTCTATTAGTATGTATACACACACTATATACACACACTATAATTCACAGTTATTTTCTATTAGTATGTATACACACACTATATATACACACTATAATTCACAGTTATTTTCTATTAGTATGTATACACACACTATATACACACACTATAATTCACAGTTATTTTCTATTAGTATGTATACACACACTATATACACACACTATAATTCACAGTTATTTTCTATTAGTATGTATACACACACTATAATTCACAGTTATTTTCTATTAGTATGTATACACACACTATAATTCACAGTTATTTTCTATTAGTATGTATACACACACTATATATACACACTATAATTCACAGTTATTTTCTATTAGTATGTATTACATTGTACTGTTGCTGCAAAGACAACTTCCACGACATATGCAGTGATATTAAACCTGATTGTGATTCGGATTCTATCCTCTGCCATACCTCATGCTTTGCTGTTCACTGCTGCACTAGATGTTCCAAACTTCATAGTCAAGAAGAGATTCTGCCTACTTTTCCTTCAGCATACGGGCGTATGCAGGGTGGGCATAGATACAAATACTTAAGCAAATTAGTTAATTATTGATTACCAAGTACAAGCAGCCCCAATTTATACAGAATATTGCCATCAAAATTGAAGTGATCAGCCTCTAATTTATGCTGAGAAACTTTGAATCCCAGACTCATGGTTGTACCTAGTTTCTTGTATAATCTCTGTTTCAATTGGAGTACAAATCCTGTCTCCAAGACATACTTCCATTCTCATTCTCTAAACAAAATCATTCTAACCCCAGGCAGTTTCCTTCTTGACATTAACCCATTGTTCTTGATAATATGTGACTCATCCCTTTCTACTTGCAGTTTATGTACATTTTTTTGTCAAGATTTAAACTTAATTGATCTGTAAAAGTCTTTCCCCATTATCTTGTCAAGACTGTAGTCATTATCACCGAATCTTGTGAAGTCTGATTAATGCTTTTTTTAAGTGTAGGATAGCTGCACACAGTTTCACAATTAGTGAACAGTTATCTCAGATTCTTAAACAAGAGAAAATCTGAAGATGCTGGAAATCCAAGCAGCACACACAACATGTGGGAGGAACTCAGCAGGCCAGGCAGCATCAATGGAAAATAGTACAGGTGACATTTCAGACTGAGACCCTTCATCTGTCCTGCCAAAGGATCTCGCCCCAAAACGTCAACGGTACTTTTTCCATAGATGTTGCATGGTCTGCTGAGTTCCTCAAGCTTTTTGTGTGCTGCTTATCTCTGATTCTTAAGTCTTTCTGTAGCTCACTAGGTCTCCCAGGCTCTTAAAAATGCAAATATTCATAAGTACACACAAAATGCTGGAGGAACTGAGCAGACCATGCAGCATCTATGGAAAAAAGTACAGTTGACATTTCGGGCCAAGACACTCCATCTGGATCCATTCATAAATATCTACTTGGAACCGTCTTCCCAGCTATAAGCCTGAAGTGCTTTCATGAACCTATGCAAAAAAAGGGCCCTGAAGGTCTCTCCTATATACTCCCAATATCGTAGCAACACTTGTAAGAACATTGTTCAAATTTTGAAGTACATTTATTATCAGATTGTGAAACTATATACAATCTTGAGGTTCATCTCCTTATAGGCAACCACAAAACAAAGAAACACAATAGAACCCCCCCCCAAAAAAAAGGCCGTGAAACACCCAATGTGAAGGGAAAAAAACAGATCCCGTAAGTGTGCTCCACCATTTAATAAGACTGTGTCTGTTCCAGTCTTGGTCTCAACAAAACCTTCCCAATCTCTCCATAGATTCCTTATTCAAGTATCCGCCAAACTCAGCGTAAGTGCAATCGTCAGTTCAGGTGAAAAATATCTGACCTGCAGCATTGTCTCCATTCCTCCTCCCATGAATATGGCCTGACCTACCTACGGAGTATTTCTAGCCTTTTCTGTTTTTGTTTTGGATGTATTCATTGATTCCACTACTCTAGTCTAAAGAATTTCCACATGTCATTACACTCTGAGAGTAAGTCCTCTTCATCTCTGTCTGAAGTCAGCCATTCTTTATTTTAAAAAAAACTATGTCTTCTCATGCTAACTCTCCCCAATTGTGACTCTGAGATTCCTATCAGATCTTTCGCAGACATGGGGGATGAGGATGTGAAATTGTGGCTGAAGTTGCTCTCCACCAAGTTTTAAAACTTCAGCAGAGCTACTGTTTTTTCTTGAACACAGATCATTATCAGGTTTATTACTGCTGATGTGAATTTTGTTGTTTTATGTTACAGCACAATGGAAAGAATAAAATTACCCACGTAGAACAATTCCTGGTCTACGTTCTTTATTATTCATTCACTTTTCAAAGATCAATACAGAAAAGCCTTTGACGATCAATCTCCATTTGTCCAATGAAAATATGATCAATTTACTCCCCTCACTCATGGACAAAAAAGCACTATATGCCTAACTTGTTAATTACCAACATTCTATACTTTAAGATCAGAATTAGATTTGCTATCACTGATTTATATGACATGACATTTCAACTTTTGCAGCAGCAATACATAAAATTATTATAAATTACAGAAATAAGTAGTGCAAAACATTGAATAACAAGGGAGTGTTCACAGACAATTCAAATAACTAGGGTAGAGGGGAGAAAACAGTTTCTGAATTGTTGAACATGGGCGTTCAGGCTCTGGTATCTCCTCTCTGATGGTAGTAATGAGAAGATGGCATGTCCTGGCTAGTGAGGGTCCTGAGTGATGGATCACTTCTTGAGGCACAGTCTCTTGAAGATGTCCTTCATGTTGGTGAGTACTGTGCCCAGGATGGAGATGGATGAGTATAATCCTCCGCAGGCTCCTGCAATCCTGTGCATTGGAGCCTCCATACCTGGCAGGATATGACCAGTCAGAATGCTCTCCACTGTTTATCTATAGAAATCTGTAAAAAAAAATGTTTTTGGTGACATACCAAATTCCTCAAACTCCTAAGGAAGTTGTACAAGCTAGCATGTCTTTTTTGTGATGGCATCAATATGAGGGGTGATTGATAAGTTTGTGGCCTAAGGTAGAGGTAGACAATTTTAGAAAACCTAGCACGTTTATTTTTCCTACATTTACACACGGTCCAGCAGTCTGTGTTTATACATATTCAAGCCGTCGTGGAGCATACGGATCCCTTCTTTGTAGCACTCGGTGTTTTGGACCACCTGGAGGTCCAAGCCTCTCTCGTTACATGCACGTGCAGTTCAACACTTTGAGTGACGATGCTGAAGGTTTGAAGTTAATAACTCACCTCCTTCTACCTTAAGCCACAAATTTATCAATCACCCCTGCTGTGGACCACTTCTACAAAGAAGGGATCCATATGCTCCACGACTGCTGGACTAAGTGTGTAAATGTAGGAGGGGAGTATGTTGAAAAATAAATGTGCTAGTTTCTCTAAAATTGATTCCTTCTACTGTAGGCCACGAACTTATCAATCACCCCTTGAATATTGGGCCGAGGACAGGTGCTCTGAAATGTTAACCCCAGGAATTTGAAGTTGCTTATCCGATCCGCCCCTCAATGAAGACTGAAACATAGAAACATAGAAAATAGATGCAGGAGTAGGGCATTCGGCCCTTCGAGCCTGCACTACCATTCAGTATGATCATGGTTGATCATCCAACTCAGAACCCTGTACCAGCCTTCCCTCCATACTCCCTGATCCCTTTAGCCACAAGGGCCATATCTAACTCCCTCTTAAATATAGCCAATGAACTGGCCTCAACTGTTTCCTGTGGCAGAGAATTCCACAGATTCACCACTCTCTGTGTGAAGAAGTTTTTCCTCCTCTCGGTCCTAAAAGGCTTCCCCTTTATCTTCAAACTGTGACCCCTTGTTCTGGACTTCCCCAACATCGGGAACAATCTTCCTGCATCTAGCCTGTCCAATCCCTTTAGGATTTTATACGTTTCAATAAGATCCCCCCTCAATCTTCTAAATTCCAATGAGTACAAGCCTACTTCATCCAGTCTTTCATCATATGAAAGTCCTGCCATCCCAGGAATCAATCTGGTGAACCTTCTTTGTACTCCCTCTATGGCAAGGATGTCTTTCCTCAGATTACGGGACCAAAACTGCACACAATACTCCGGGTGTGGTCTCACCAAGGCCTTGCACAATTGCAGTAGTACCTCCCTGCTCCTGTACTCGAATCCTCTTGCTATGAATGCCAGCATACCATTCGCCTTTTTCACCGCCTGCTGTACCTGCATGCCCACTTTCAATGACTGGTGTATAATGACACCCAAGTCTCGTTGTACCTCCCCTTTTCCTAATTGGCCACCATTCAGATAATAATCTGTTTTCCTGTTTTTGCCACCAAAGTGGATAACCTCACATTTATCTACATTAAATTGCATCTGCCATGAATTTGCCCACTCACCCAACCTGTCCAAGTCACCCTGCATCCTCTTAGCATCCTCCTCACAGCTAAAACTGCCACCCAGCTTCATGTCATCCGCAAACTTGGAGATGCTGCATTTAATTCCCTCATCCAAGTCATTAATATATATTGTAAATGTATGGGGTCTTTCTTTTGTTACATTTAAAATGGCGACTTTGTTATGTTAATCTGGGGAATGCGGCTTTGTTGTGCTTTAATGCTGAAGAGAGTTTGCGCTAGCAGTTTGTTTTACTTTAAATTGAGATAGCAGCCTTCTATTAGCCAATGGGTGGTTATGTATCGTTTTGTTTTCGGATACCATGCTGTATGATATGACTGTGGACTGAGTTTTGGCGGGGAGTCAGAGGAGAGACGGGAAGGACTGCGGACGTGCGGGGGTTTTTGGGGGGAGGCGGAGGAGAGATGAGGAGTTGGAGGAGAGACGGGGAGGATGGTGGAGAGACGGGGAGTCGGGGGAGAGACGGGAGTCGGGGAGAGACAGGGAGGACGGAGGACAGACGGGGAGTTGGAGACGAGGAGACAGAGGAGAGATGGGGAATCGGAGGAGAAACGGGGAGGACAGAGGAGAGACGGGGAGTTGGAGACGAGGAGACAGAGGAGAGACGGAGAGTCGGAGGAGAGACGGGGAGTCTGGGGAGAGACGAGGAGACGGAGGAGAGACGGGGAGTCGGAGGAGAGACGGGGAGGACGGTGGAGAGACGGGGAGTCGGAGGAGAGACGGGGAGGACGGTGGAGAGACGGGGAGTTGGAGGAGAGACGAGGAGAGACAGGGAGTCGGAGGAGAGACGGGGAGGATGGTGGAGAGACGGGGGGTTGGAGGAGAGATGGGGAGTCGGAGGAGAGACGGGGAGGACGGTGGAGAGACGGGGAGTTAGAGGAGAGACGGGGAGTCGGAGGAGAGACGAGGAGTCGGAGGAGAGACGGGGAGTCGGAGGAGAGATGGGGAGTCGGAGGAGAGATGAGGAGTCGGAGGAGAGACGGGGAGGACGGAGGAGAGACGGGGAGTCGGAGGAGAGACGGGAAGTCGGAGGAGAGATGAGGAGGACGATGGAGAGACAGGGAGACGGAGGAGAGACAGGGAGTCGGAGGAGAGACAGGGAGGACGGTGGAGAGATGGGGGGTTGGAGGAGAGGCGGGGAGTCGGAGGAGAGAGGAGGAGGACCGCGGACGTGCGGAGAGGCACCGGTCGATCACTCCGGGTGGTCCCGAGCCGTGAGTCGACAGGGTCCGGGTGGTCCCGAGCTGTGAGTCGACAGGATTCAGGTGGTCGTCTGAATTCGATTGAGCTCCAACGGTAGCGCACGAAGAACTTGGACTTTGATAAGTGTTGGCGCCTTTTTTTTTCATTACTTTCCTCTCTGTATCAAATGCATATTAATATCATAGAATTAGTAATATCTATAATGTGTACTTGTTAAAATTTACTGGGTGTGCTGGCTGATGATTGATGTTGTGATTGATTCGGGCGGCGACCAACCCTGAGGGGAGTGTTGAAGCAGGTGCTGGGCTGGATTTCCCCTAGACATACACGAGCCAATATAACGGAACGTTACAAGTGGGGGCTCGTCTGGGATTTGGACTTTTCGGGAAAGTTGTACTTGTCGTTGTGGTAAGTGGTGTGAAGATGAATAGGGATAAGATTGTAAGTTGGTGTGAATTGGAGGAGGTACCGGTGAATCATGCGTGTGTGGTAAGCGGGGTCGATTATCGCATTCCGGCAGAGGTACTGGTGCGAGGGTTGAGTTTGATTAAAGGTATCGGGCAGGTAGAACTTGTAGCTAGAAGGGGTGGGAAAGAACTGGAGGCTAGTTGGATGTTGGTGCGGACGAGTGCCGACGTCATGACTTTGGAACTACCAGCAACAGTCCATGCCCCGGGGGAGGCGGGGCCGTGGGGTCTCCACACTCTCCCCGAGGATGCATGTGGGGAGGTGCCGGAAGAGGAGGAGCTAGGTGAGGCCCCCTGCCGGGTGCCCGTAGCAAGGGGTGGAGGTGTGGAGTGGGAAGGTTTGGCCAGGCCCGGCCCCCATGGACTCGATGAGACTGCCGAGTTAACGGCTGCCATTACCTCCCTGGCGAGAAGGGTTGAGGGGCCCCGCCCGAAGCTGAGAATTTTCTCGGGAGCCAGGCCCACCCCGGAAGGGAAGAATGACTATGATACCTGGGTTGAGGAAACATCCCAATTGTTAGAGGTGTGGCCAGTTTCGGATGAGGAAAAGAGACAGCGATTGTTGGAAAGCTTAAGGGGCGGGGCGGCCCGGGTGATCCGCGATCTGAGAGCGGCACGCCCCTTGGCTTCCCTATCTGAGTGTTTGGATGCTTTGGAGGAGGTATTTGGACTGTCAGGAGATCCCTGGCGGCAGTTAGCGGAGTTTCAACGGATGGTGCAGAGAAGAGGGGAAAAGCTCTCAGACTATGCTTTCAGGCTGGAAGAAAAGCTTACGGGGTTGCTGCGATGAGGGGTAGTGAGGGAGGACGAAGTGGCGGAGTTAAGGATGAGCCAGATATATAGCGGTTCCCGGGAGGATGACAGGGTGGCTTGGAGTGTACGGCTGTCATTTAAGCGGAGCCCCCTTCCATCATTCGGACAGCTGATCCGAGAAGTCCGGGCCGAGGAGTGTGATTTGGGCCAACCAGGGGACTCGGTCCCTCAGGGACGGTCTTCAGTGGTTCAGGAGGTGGTAGTCGGGGTGAGACCAGAGAAATCCAAGGGGTCTCCGGGGGGCTGTATCGGGAGGAGAGAGGCGGCGAGTAATGGGTGCTATAACTGTGGGAGAGAGGGGCATTTCCGCCGGGATGTGAGTGGCCGGGGGCGTGCTACCACTGTGGGGAAGCTGGCCACTTGCGGAAGGATTGTGAGAGATGAGATGCGCCGAGGGCGGAGGGCACCCGGGCCACCAAGAAGGGAGAGGTGTCGGGAAGCTTAAGAGAGGCTCAGTGAGGGAATGGACTGGAGTCTCGGGAGGAACACGTTCCCAGAAAACCACTATGGAACCTCGGAAAGAACAAGCCCAAATTCCTGATGGACTGGTGGGACCCCGTTCCAGCGTGTCCCTACGGATAGAGGGAATCTTTGCGAAAGCCATCCTTGACACCGGGTCGCAGGTTACCTTACTGTACCGGTCGTTCTACAACAAATATCTGAAACGTTTGGCAGTAACTCCGTTTAACGCATTGGAGATTTGGGGCATAAGTGATGGTGATTACCTGTACGATGGATACTTGTCAGTGAGATTGGAATTTTCAGAGGGAGATGTGGGAGTATCGGAAGCCTTTGAGACGCTGGTGTTGGTTTGTCCGGACCCGGTGGAGACCGGTGGTGCTGCCCTGTTGGTGGGGACTAACTCCCCTCTGGTGCGACGGCTCTTGGGAGCCTGTAAGAAGAAGGGGGGGAGAACTTTCTGGAGACCCTCTCGGTACACCCCGTGTTCCGAGCAGTGTACGAAGGAGTGAGTGACCCCCAGGGGCTGGATCCTGAGTGCAAATGAGGGACGGTGTGGTGCACTCAGGCGAGGCCTAAGGTGATACGGCCAGGGGAGGCGGCACTAGTGATGGGGACCCCCAGATTCCCCGAATTACCGCCAGGCGAGGCCCTGCTAGTAGACGCCCCCGACGACCTGGAAAGGGAGTCCCGGTTCCCGGCTGGGGCGCTGGTGAGACCTGAATTGCAGAGGCCCTCAGCTGTACAGGTACGGCGGATGGGGGTGATGGTAAGGAACATAACGGAGAGGGAGATCACCTTTAAGCGCGGGATGCCCCTCGCGCACTTGTTCCCGGTGACGGTGATGTCCAGCGCCCCCGTGAAGCCCACTGGAGGGAAACTATTGGGAAATGGGGGGGCGGCTGACCGAGGAGGCCTTTAATTTTGAAAACTCCTGTGTACCGCCGGCGTATAAGAGCAGGCTGGTGGAGAAGATGCTGAAGTTAGGGGGTGTCTTTTCTCAGGACGAGTTTGATGTAGGATGTTCCAAGAGCACTCGGCACACCATTCGGGTGACAAATGACACCCCGTTTAGGGAGAGGTCACGGCGGTTGGCCCCAGCAGAGATGGAAGATGTGCGGCAGCACTTGCGGCAGTTGAAAGACGCAGGGATTACTGCGGAGTCCCGAAGCCCCTATGCGTCCCCCATAGTGGTGGCAAGGAAGAAAAATGGGAAGGTACGCATGTGCGTGGACTATAGGACCCTGAACCGCCGCACTGTTCCCGACCAATATACGGTCCCAAAGGTGGAAGATGCCTTGGCCTGTCTGAGTGGTGCACAGTGGTTCAGTGTATTGGATTTGCGGAGTGGGTATTACCAGATTCCGATGAGCGAGACTGATAAGGAGAAGACAGTCTTTATCTGTCCCCTGGGGTTTTTCCAGTTCGAACGAATGCCCCAAGGCATATCGGGGGCCCCAGCCACCTTCCAGCGGCTCATGGAGCGGACAGTGGGGGACATGAACCTGCTGGAGGTATTGGTGTACCTGAACGACCTGATAGTGTTTGGATCTACGTTGGAGGAACATGAGGAGCGACTGCTGAAGGTGCTGAGTCGGCTGAAGGAGGAAGGATTAAAGCTTTCCCTGTATAAATGTCAGTTCTGCAAGACGTCAGTCAGTTATGTCGGGCACATAATCTCGCGAAATGGAGTGGCCACCGATCCGGGTAAGATTGCCGCAGTCACCACCTGGCCGGGACCTCAGAAGGTGAGCGCCTTACGCTCGTTTTTGGGGTTTTGCGAATATTACTGGCGGTTCGTGAAAGGATATGCAAAAATGAGTCATCCATTGAACCAGCTGCTGTGTGGCTATCCACCTGTGGGGAGGAAGAGGAAGGGAGACCGAGGGCCGGAAGTAGGAGGATACTTGAACCCGGGAGAGCCTTTTGGATTGAGGTGGGATGCTCAATGTGAGGAGGCGTTCCAATCTCTAAAAAGGGCGCTGACGCAAGCCCCAGTGTTGGCATTTGCTGATCCCCGGAAGCCGTATGTTCTACACACTGATGCCAGTCGTGAGGGTCTGGGGGCTGTTCTGTACCAGGAACAGGGAAACGGATTGAGACCGGTGGCGTTTGTCAGTCGGAGTTTGTCGCCATCTGAGAGAAACTATCCCACTCACAAGCTGGAGTTCTTGGCGTTGAAATGGGCGGTGGTGGATAAGTTGAGTGACTATGTATATGGGGCCCAGTTTGAGGTGAGAACGGATAACAACCTCCTCACTTATATCCTGAGCTCGGCAAAGCTGGATGCTACTGGGCACCGGTGGTTAGCAGCCTTGTCTGCCTATGAGTTCAGCCTGAAGTACCGCCCGGGGAGTCGGAACATCGATGCAGATGCCCTGTCTCGTCGGGCGCGGCCGAGGAGTGGAAGAGTGTCCCTGCCCTGGGAGTAAAGGCCATGTGTCAAGTTGGGAGTGACGGGGAAGTAGGAGCACAGATGGGAACGGATCGGGCAGTAGATCAACTGGGGGCTGACGATGACGCGCTGCCCACTGTTTACTGTAATGTGACTGCTCTGAGGAACAGGCAGCTGCCGGAGTTGAGTCCCCAGGAAGTAGAGGCGGCTCAGCGTGATGACCCAAGCATTGGCACTATCTGGTACGCAGTTAGCCGGGGTGGTATGGGGCAGGTGGAGAAGGCGAAACATGCCTCCGTTCCCCTACTACTGAAGGAGTGGCCCCGGTTGGAGCTGAAGAACCACGTCCTGTATCGGGTCACGTCGCCTCCGGACCATCCCCGGCGCTGGCAGCTGGTCATGCCTGAGAAGTATTGGAAGACTGTGCTCCAGGCTCTACATAATGATTCCGGGCACTTAGGGGTAGAGAAGACCTGTGGATTAGTCAAGGACCGGTTTTACTGGCCCCGGATGAGGGGGGAGGTTGAAGAATACTGTAAGACCTGTAGCCGTTGCGTCAGGAGGAAGACCCTGCCTGCGCAGGCGGCCCCGTTATCCCACTTGCAGAGTGCGGGACCCATGGACCTGTTGTGTATGGATTTCCTGTCTATTGAGCCAGACACCAGCAACACTGCCAATGTCTTGGTCCTCACGGATCACTACACTAGATATGCGCAGGCTTTTCCTACTAAGGATCAGAAAGCGACTACAGTGGCGAAGGTGTTATGGGAGAAGTACTTTGTTCATTATGGCCATCCCCGGCGGATCCACAGTGATCAGGGACGGGACTTCGAGAGCAGGCTTATACATGAATTGCTGGATATGCTTGGGGTTGAAAAGTCCAGAACCACCCCCTATCACTCGCAGGGTGATCCTCAACCTGAGAGGTTTAACCGGACCCTGCTGGACATGCTCGGCACCTTGGAGATTGGACAGAAGAGTAAGTGGAGTCGGCACATTGCCCATTTGGTTCATTGTTACAATTGTACTTGCAATGATGCTACGGGGTACTCGCCCTACTATCTGATGTTCGGACGGGAAGCGAGGTT
Organism: Mobula hypostoma; assembly: GCF_963921235.1. Taxonomy (NCBI): domain Eukaryota; kingdom Metazoa; phylum Chordata; class Chondrichthyes; order Myliobatiformes; family Myliobatidae; genus Mobula; species Mobula hypostoma. Next base: position 88,281,109 of record NC_086101.1, on the reverse strand, counting down.
GCCCATTGATCTGTGTTTTGGGACTGAAGCAGGGGAAATACCTTCGAATCCATGTCTGAAGTACGTGTCCGATATGAGGAGAGAGTTGAAAAGGGCGTACAAGTTGGCTGAGGCGGCAGCCAGCAAGCAGAACCAGCGGAATAAAAGGAGGTATGATCAGAAGGTAAAGTTCATCCAGCTATTGCCGGGAGACCGAGTCCTTATCCGGAATTTAGGACTACAGGGTAAGCACAAGTTGGCGGACCGTTGGGCAGCCACCCCCTATGTGGTGGAGAGTCAGATGCCGAATCTCCCAGTTTACTGGGTGAGACCTGAGGGCGGGCAGGGGCCTGTCAAGGTACTCCATCGGAACCACCTGTTGCCTCTGGGTCGAGAGGTGAAGATGGACCCAGAGCCCGAATGAGAGTTTACTCCTAGTACAAGGACTATGTGAGGGCGCGGGGCGAGGGAAGAGCCCGCTGCGAAGAAAACGGGGCCGTTCCCCACCTCGAGAAGGGATACGTCATCGGAAGATGATGATTCGGACGTGTGGTACCTGCTTCCGTTCGCTGATTCCCCGGTGACGGGAGAAGAGACTCCTGGCGCTTCCATCACTGAGTCAGGGGAACTGAGGGAGGGTGTTGCAGAGCCGCCTGTGTTACAGCCGGAATTGGGGGAGGAGAGGGTGGAACCAGAACCTGAGCCAGAGGGCTCACAGGGGCAGAGGGATCCCAGTGAAGGGGAGGGTCTGTCAGATAGGCCCGAGGGGTCAACTGGGGTGTCTGAACAGGGAGAGTCAGCAGAGGAAGTACAGAGATCTCAGAGGAGTAGGCATCCCCCGGAAAGACTAACTTATATAGCGCCAGGAGAACAGGGTGTAATCTCTACTGCCCTGCAAAGTTATGTCACTGCTTTATTCACAAGGAGCACTGGTGAACTCTGTTAACATCATGAGGACATGACTTTTTGTGGTGGGGGGGGGAGAGTGTACGGGGTCTTTATTTTGTTACATTTAAAATGGCGACTTTGTTATGTTAATCTGGGGAATGTGGCTTTGTTGTGCTTTAACGCTGAAGAGAGTTTGCGCTAGCAGCTTTTTTTACTTTAAATTGAGATAGCAGCCTTCTATTAGCCAATGGGTGGTTATGTATTGTTTTGTTTTCGGATACCATGCTGTATGACTGTGGACTGAGTTTTGGCGGGAAGTCAGAGGAGAGACGGGGAGGACTGCGGACGTGCGGGGGTTTTTGGGGGGAGTCGGAGGAGAGACGGGGAGTTGGAGGAGAGAAGGGGAGGACGGCGGAGAGACAGGGAGTTGGAGGAGAGACGGGGAGGACGGTGGAGAGACGGGGAGTCGGAGGAGAGACGAGGAGGACCGCGGACGTGCGGAAAGGCTCCGGCTGATCACTCCGGGTGGTCCCGAGCCGTGAGTCGACGGAATTCGTGTGGTTGTCGGGAATCGATTGAGCTCCAACGGTAGCGCGCAAAGAACTTGGACTTTGATAAGTGTTGGCGCCTTTTTTTTCATTACTTTCCTCTCTGTGTCAAATGCATATTCATGTCATAGAATTAGTAATATCTATAAAGTGTATTTGTTAAAATTTACTGGGTGTGCTGGCTGATGATTGATGTTTGTGATTGATTCGGGCGGCGACCAACCCTGTGGGGAGTGTTGAGGCGGGTGCTGGGCTGGATTTCCCCTAGACATACACAGCCAACATAACGGAACGTTACATAAACAATATATATTATTGGTGATATGTTCTCCTGATTCTTCCTTCCTGAAGTCCACAATCAATTCCAAAATATTTCACCCCTGTTATTGCTATCTGAGGTTCCCCCAACTTTTAGTCTATCTCTTTAAGTTCATCCATTTGATATATAACACGTTGCCTTCCTGCTTTTTCCACCCAGCTAAATCGACAGACATTTTTATAAAAACTTAGAATCTTCCCATTCAAAGTCCTGTGTCACACATTCTCCATTAGTTCAGCGGTTTGAACAGGGCACAACTGTGCAAGCGTGTGGAGGTCGGCCAGTGAGAACAGTGGGAAGAGTTTAAAAAGAAGACAGATTTACAGAGCGGGCATCGGAGGAGAGGGCAACAGAGCAGTGGGAGACAGAGTAGGAAGGGTTTGGCTCAATGGGGCTTCGGCGATAAGGGGTCGAGGCCAGGTAGGTTATCTGTTTTAAATAAGGACAGAAAGTATGTGTGTGAGGCCAGTTTTCTGTGCTCAGTGTCAGATATGGGAAGTCCTGGAGACACCCAGCCTCCCGGACGGCCAAATCTGTGCCAGGTCCGTCGAGCTGCAGCTCCTTAGAGACCATGTTAGGGAACTGAAGCTGCAGCTTGATGACTTCATCTGGTCAGGGAGAGTGAGGAGGTGATAGAGAAGAGCTATAGGCAGGTAGTTACCCCGGGACCACAGGAGACAGAGAAGTGGGTAACAGTCAGGAGAGAGAAGGGCAAGAAGCAGGTGCTAGAGAGTACCCAGTGGCTGTCCCTCTTAACAATAAGTACTCCTGCTTGAGTACTGTTGGAGGGGACGGCCTACCTGGGGGGAGCAACAGTGGTCATGCCTCTGTCACAGAGTCTGGCCCTATGGATCAGAAGGGTAGGGAAAGGAAGAGTATGGCAGCAGTGATAGGGGACTCTATAGTTAGGGGGTCAGACAGGCAATTCTGTGGACACAGGAAAGAAGCACAGATGGTGGTTAGCCTCCAAGGTGCCAGGGTCCGGGATGTTTCTGATCACGTCCACAATACCTTGAAGTTGGAAGGAGAACAGCCAGAGGTCGTGGTACATATTGGTACCAGGGACATAGAAAGGAAAAGAGAGGAGGTCCTGAAAGCAGACTACGGGGAGTTAGGAAAGAAGTTGAGAAGCAGGACATCAAAGGTAGTAATCAATTTTAATGTAAGGAGTATTATAGATAAAGCGGATGAGTTTAGAGCGTGGATCAGCACTTGGAGCTATGATGTGGCCATTACGGAGACTTGGATGCTGCAGGGGCAGGAATGGCTAGTTCAAGTGCCAGGCTTTAGATGTTTCAGGAAGGACAGGGAGGGAGGCAAAAAAGGTGGGGGTGTGGCACTGTTGATCAGAGATAGTGTCACGGCTGCAGAAAAGGAGGAGTTCATGGAGGGGTTGTCTACGGAGTCTCTGTGGGTGGAAGTTAAGAATAGGAAGGAGTCAATAACTCTACTGGGTGATTTTTGTAGACCAAAATAGTAACAAGGACATCGAGGGGCAGATCGGGAGACACAAAATAATCTGCAGATGCTGGGGTCAAAGCAACACTCACAACATGCTGGAGGAACTCAGCAGGTTGGGAAGCATCAGGGAGACAGATTCTGGAAAGGAGTAATAATAACAGGGTTGTTGTGGTGGGAGATTTTAATTTCCCATATATTGATTGGCATCTCCCTAGAGTGAGGGGTTTAAATGGGGTAGAGTTTGTTTGGTGTGTTTAGGAAAGTTTCTTGACACAATATGTAGATAAGCCTACAAGAAGAGAGGCTGTACTTGATCTGGAATTGGGAAATGAACCTAGTCAGTGGGAGAGAATTTTGGGGATAGTGATCACAATTCTATCCTATTTACCATAGCATTGGAGAGAGATAGGAACAGACAAGTTAGGAAAGTGCTTAATTGGAGTAAGGGGAAATATGAGGCTATCAGCCAGGAACTTAGAAGCAGATGTTCTCAGGGAAATGTACGGAAGAAATATGGCAAATGTTCAGGGGATATTTGCATGGGGTTCTGAGTAGGTTCCAATGAGACATGGAAAGGATGGTAGGCTAGGAGATCTTTGGTGTACAAAGGCTGTTGTAAATCTTGTCAAGAAGGAAAGAAGAGCTTACAAAACGTTCAAAAACTAAGTAATGATAGGAATCTAGAAGATTATAAGGCTAGCAGGAAGGAGTTTAAGAATGCAATTAGGAGAGCCAGAAGGGGCCATGAGAAGGCCTTGGTGGACAGGATTAAGGAAAACCCCAAGGCAAAGTATGTGAAGAGCAAAAGGATAATATGTGAGAGAATACGAACAATCAAGTGTGCCAGTGGAAAAGTGTGTATGGAACCGGAGGAAATAGCGGCGGTAATTAATGAATCCTTTGCTTCAGTATTCACTACAGAAAAGGATCTTGGCAATTGCAGGGATGACTTGCAGCAGACTGAAAAGCTTAAGTATGTAGATATTAAGAAAAAGGATATGCTGGAGCTTTTGGAAAGCATCAAGTTGCATAAGTCACCGGGACCGGATCGGATGTATCCCAGGCTACTGTGGGAAGTGAGGGAGGAGATTGCTGAGCCTCTGGCATTGATCTTTGCATCATCAATGAGGACAGGAGACATTCTGGAAGATTGGAGAGTTGCAGATGTTGTTCCCTTGTTCAAGAAAGGGAATAGAGATAGCCCAGGAAATTATAGACCAGTGAGTCTTACTTCAGTGGTTGGTAAGTTGATGGAGAAGATCCTGAGAGGCAGCATTTATGAACATTTGGAGAGGCATAATATGATTCGGAATAGCTAGCATGGCTTTGTTAAAGGCAGGACGTGAATTATGAGTCTGAATGAGTTCTTTGAAGTTGTGTTTAAACACATTGACGAAGTTAGGGCAGTAGATGTAGTGTATATGGATTTTAGCAAACCATTTGATAAGTTACCCCATGCAAGGCTTATTGAGAAAGTAAGGAGGCATGGGATCCATGGAAACATTGCTTTGTGGATCCAGAACTGGCTTGCCCACAGAAGGCAAAGAGTAGTTGTAAACGGGCCATATTCTGCATGGAGGTCTATCACCAGTGGTGTGCCTCAGGGATCTGTTCTGGGACCCCCACTATTTGTGATTTTTATAAATGACCTGAATGAGGACGTGGAGGGATGGGTTAGTAAATTTGCTGATGACACAAAGGTTGGGAGTGTTGTTGACAGTATGGAGGGCTGTCAGAGGTTACAACGGGACATTGATAGGATGCAAAATTGGGCTAAGAAGTGGCAGATGGAGTTCAACCCAGATAAAATGATGCTGGAGAAATTGTAATGGGAGATAAGGAGATGGCGGAGGAACTGAATGAGTATTTTGCATCAGTCTTCACTGAGGAAGACATCAGCAGTATACCAGACACTCAAGGGTGGCAGGGAAGAGAAGTGTGCGCAGTCACAATTACGACAGAGAAAGTACTCCGGAAGCTGAATAGTCTAAAGGTAGATAAATCTCCCGGACCAGATGGAATGCACTCTCGTGTTCTGAAGGAAGTAGCTGTGGAAATTGTGGAGGTATTAACGATGATCTATCAAAAGTCGATAGATTCTGGCATGGTTCCGGAGGACTGGAAGATTGCAAATGTCACTCCACTATTTACGAAGGGGGCAAGGAAGCAAAAAGGAAATTATAGACCTGTTAGCTTGACATCGGTGGTTGTGAAGTTGTTGGAGTCGATTGTCAAGGATGAGGTTACAGAGTACCTGGAGGTATATGACAAGATAGGCCGAACTCGGCGGGAGGAGAAGATGGCAGTGCGCCTGCGTGTGCACAGCTCTCCGGTGAAAGATGATATTGTATCTGTTAAATAGGGGCCATGAACAATTCTGATTTGATGGAGATTGGACGTGAAATCACAGAGGAACATCTAGAGAAATTTCTGAAACACCCGTCTGCTGCTGTCGTTACTGTGTGGTCGGGAATCTTTCGGAGGGTAGGCCTCAAAATCCCCGGCCTTGCCTGCTTTTGGCGACTGAGAAGGAGGTCGAATCTTTCGGCAGAGATGCTGCTCAGTACTCGGTGTCAGAGAGATGATCAGAGCTCGAAGTTTTCGGATGACTCAGAGTCAGATTGTGGTCGGCATGGCAGGGAGAGTTTTTCTTCCGTCTCCCGTCTGTGTGAGATGTGGGACATTTGAGAAACTTTGAACTTTACTGTACTCACGGACTTTCTTCATCAAGTTATGGTATTGTGCACTGTTGTAACTATATGTATAATTAGGTGGTTTTGTCAGTTTTTTCAGTCTTGGTTTGTCCTGTGTTTTGTGATATCACACCGGAAATAATGTATCACTTCTTAATGTATGCATTACTAAACGACAATAAAAGGGGACTACGTGTCTTCATAATCTAAACTCAGCATGGATTCCTTAAAGGAAAATCCTGCCTGACAAACCTGTAACAATTTTTTGAGGAAATTACAAGTAGGCTAGACAAGGGAGATGCAGTGGATTTTGTATATTTGGATTTTCAGAAGGCCTTTGACAAGGTGCCACACATGAGGCTACTTAACAAGATAAGAGCCCATGGAATTACGGGAAAGTTACATACATGGATAGAGCGTTGGCTGATTGGCAGGAAATAGAGAGTGGGAATAAAGGGATCCTATTCTGGTTGGCTGCCAGTTACCAGTGGTGTTCCACAGGGGTCCGTGTTGGGGCTGCTCCTTTTTACATTGTACATCAACAATTTGGATTATGGAGTAAATGGCTTTGTGGCTAAGTTTGCTGACGATATGAAGATAGGTGGAGGGGCCGGTAGTGCTGAGGAAGCAGAGAGTCTGCAGAGAGACTTGCATAGATTGAAAGAATGGGTAAGGAAGTGGCAAATGAAATACAATGTTGGAAAGTGTATGGTTATGCACTTTGGCAGAAGAAATAAATGGGCAGACTATTATATAAATGGGGAAATAATTCAAAGTTCTGAAATGCAATGGGACTTGGGGGTCCTCGTACAGGATACCCTTAAGGTTAACCTCCAGGTTGAATCGTGGTGAAGAAGGTGAATGCAATGTTGGCATTCATTTCTAGAGGAATAGAGCATAGGAGCAGGGATGTGATGTTGAGGCTCTATAAGGCACTGGTGAGACCTCACTTGGAGTACTGTGAACAGTTTTGGTCTCCTTATTTAAGAAAAGATGTGCTGATGTTGGAGAGGATACAGAGAAGATTCACTAGAATTATTCCGAGAATGAGAGGGTTAACATATGAGGAACGTTTGTCTGCTCTTGGACTGTATTCCTTGGAGTTTAGAAGAATGAGGGGAGACCTCATAGAAACATTTCGAATGTTGCAAGGCATGGACAGAGTGGATTTGGCAAAGTTGTTTCCCATGATGGGGGAGTCTAGTACGAGAGGGCATGACAGGAGGGGTGTGGGACAGGTGGTTGAGAAGGAGTGCTGCGGGGGGCGGGGGGGGGCAGTTGGCATGGGTGCAGACACAGCCAGCTCTGAGACACCAGGCAAGGTCATTTGATTCCAGACAACTGGTTTATTGTCTCACTGGTGCTTCCCGCTCCTTTTCCCTTTTCCCTTTTCCGAACCATGATTCCTCTCTCCCTGCCCACAATAGAGACCCATATCAGAATCAGGTTTATCATCACTCTCAAGAAATTTGTGGTTTTTGTTTTGCGGCAGCTGTTCAGTGCATGCGTAAAGTCACTACAGTACTGTGCAAAAACCTTAGGCACCTTAGCTATATATATGCATCTAAGACTTTTGCACAAACTGTGTATATATATATAGTTAATTTTAGATTAGATTAGATTCAACTCTATTGTCATTGTGCCAAGTACAGATACAAAGCCAATGAAATGCAGTTAGCATCTGACCAGAAATGCAAAGAATAGTGTTATTCACAAAATAACTGTGAATAAAAAGTAAGTGCTACAGCACATAAATATGAAAGTACTGAGACAGTACAATATGGGTGCAATACTGCTTAGCGCTGTGATGTGAGGTTCAGCAGGGTCACAGCCTCAGGGAAGAAGCTCTTCCTGTGCCTGCTAGTGTGGGAACAGAGGCTCCTGTAGCGCCTACCGGATGGGAGGAGAGTAAAAAGTCAATGGTTAGGGTGAGATGCATCCTTGATAATGCTTTTCGCCCTGCCCAGGCAGCATTTATGGTAGATGTTCTCAGTGGTGGGCAATTGGTTGCTGATAATCCGCTGGGCAGTTTTCACCACATGCTGGAGTGTTTTGCGATCCGATACGGGACACTTGCCATACCTCACTGAGATGCAGTTAGTGAGTATGCTCCCAATGGTACAGAAGTAAAAGCCCATCAGTGTCCTGGGACAGAGGTGAGCTTTCTTGATGCTCCGTAGGAAATAAAGGAGCTGTTACGCCTTTTAGACCTGGATGGAGGAGTTCAGGGACCAGGTGAGATCCTCGGAAATGTGGACACCAAGAAATTTGAAGCTTGATACATGCTCTACTACAGCTCCTTTGATGTAGATGGGGACGTGAGTGTGGCTCCTAGCATGCCTGAAGTCCACAATGTTCTCCTTGGTCTTTTGGGTGTTAAGGGCTAGGTTGTTGTTGGCACATCACACGGTCAGGTGCTGGACCTCGTCCCTGTAGGCTGTCTCGTCATCCCCTCTGAGGAGGCCAACCACCGTGGCGTCGTCTGCGAACTTGATTATGGAGTTAATACTATTTCAAAACTCGTTAGATTCCTGAGGATTGGAGGGTGGCTAGTGTAACCCCACTTTTTAAAAAAGGAGGGAGAGAGAAACCGGGGAATTATAGACCGGTTAGCCTAACGTCGGTGGTGGGGAAACTGCTGGAGTCAGTTATCAAGGATTTGATAACAGCACATTTGGAAAGCAGTGAAATGATCGGACAAAGTCAGCATGGATTTCTGAAAGGAAAATCATGTCTGACGAATCTCATAGAATTTTTTGAGGATGTAACTAGTAGAGTGGATAGGGGAGAACCAGTGGATGTGGTATATTTGGATTTTCAAAAGGCTTTTGACAAGGTCCCACACAGGAGATTAGTGTGCAAACTTAAAGCACACGGTATTGGGGGTAAGGTATTGGTGTGGGTGGAGAATTGGTTAGCAGACAGGAAGCAAAGAGTGGGAATAAACGGGACCTTTTCAGAATGGCAGGTGGTGACTAGTGGGGTACCGCAAGGCTCAGTGCTGGGACCCCAGTTGTTTACAATATATATTAATGACTTGGATGAGGGAATTGAATGCAGCATCTCCAAGTTTGCGGATGACACGAAGCTGGGTGGCAGTGTTAGCTGTGAGGAGGATGCTAAGAGGATGCAGGGTGACTTGGATAGGTTGGGTGAGTGGGCAAACTCATGGCAGATGCAATTTAATGTGGATAAATGTGAAGTTATCCACTTTGGTGGCAAAAATAGGAAAACAGATTATTATCTGAATGGTGGCCGATTAGGAAAAGGGGAGGTGCAACGAGACCTGGGTGTCATTATACACCAGTCATTGAAAGTGGGCATGCAGGTACAGCAGGCGGTGAAAAAGGCGAATGGTATGCTAGCATTTATAGCGAGAGGATTCGAGTACAGGAGCAGGGAGGTACTACTGCAGTTGTACAAGGCCTTGGTGAGACCACACCTGGAGTATTGTGTGCAGTTTTGGTCCCCTAATCTGAGGACAGACATCCTTGCCATAGAGGGAGTACAAAGGAGGTTCATCAGATTGATTCCTGGGATGGCAGGACTTTCATATGAAGAAAGACTGGATGAACTGGGCTTGTACTCGTTGAAATTTAGAAGATTGAGGGGGGATCTGATTGAAACGT